>NC_142513.1:56015724-57271449 GCF_057876585.1 Rhinolophus sinicus | reverse complement strand
CCACGGGACAGAGGAAGCAGAAAGCGGTCTCCCCATGAGACCTTAGCGGCCATCCCTCCATGCCCGCCCCACGCTGCCGTCCTGTATTTTGGAGTCGGGCTGTGCTGTAAGGAGTAACAGGCTCAAATCTGAACGCCTCTTAGTAAGTCCTGAGAAGGTGTCTGCTCATTGGGAGCTTTTAGAATGGAAAGGAAGGTTCCATGATGCTTATTAAAATCCATTAGCTGCCATTCCAAACCTCAGGGAAAGTCTCAATCAAAATCCTGTTACACTAGCAACAAGAGGGCCTGGATTATAACTGTGGTACCCTCAAAACCCTCCTTTGTGATTTGGGCAGTTCCCCCACCCGTAAGATACAGCTGGAAATGAAGTCCAAGAGCCAATTCTAGCCAGTTCTAGCACTCGAAGAGTCACCTGGCTCTGCCCACTAGGAAAACTGCTTAGTGTTACTGTGACCACAGTTTAAAAAACCCAGCCCCAAACACATGCCCGATTACCTAGATTAGCAATGGGGGTGATGGGGCAAATATCAGATATGTACGCTAGCCTAGAAAGTCTGGCTGTAGACTTTCCATCTCCACACCCCCAGAGACGCTTTGGGCTAGACCATCCTGGGTGAGGCTGAGACCTCTGCTTCAGGGTAAGTCTACCAATGAGCAACACCACCTGGGACCAAGGGCCAGGGGGCCTCAAGAGTTATAGCCATAAAAAGGGGGTCTCAATCCTATTTTGTGCGACAGTGGGTAAAACAGCGCGAACGAGGTAACAATAATTAGTAATGCAAGCGGCCCTCACTCAGCAATAACACCAAGTCTTTCTCCGGCTTTCTTATATCCCACTCTTAATCACTTTTCCAACCCATGGGGCGATAGATTTCCACTTTAAACATCCCATCAAATCACTATGTATATATACATACACACACCCCGTGTACTTTCTCCATCTTATAGCTTTACACACGCACAATGGCTCTTCCCTGAGGCTGGGTGTAAATAAACTGGCAGCCTGTTTCCCCACGAATGCCACCGGGGAATCCTAATCAGAAAGTCTCAAAAGTGAGGAGCGCTTGTGTCCGGAAGCAGGAGGAAACCAGCACTTACTGGGGCCAGAGGGACCCCGTTGGCCTTGGAGGCCTGAGCAACTGGCTGGATCCCAGCTCAGCTTCTCCCCCTCAGAATATTTCTGGGAGACCAGAGACAGGGCTGCTTAGGGCGGAAGTGCCAGGGAGGAGAATTGAGCAGAGTAGAAAAAGAAATCAAGCCCGTAATTGAGGCGGGTGAGGGTCTCAGAAGTGACAACAGTTGGTAGGAGAGGAACAAGGCATCTTCAGAAGAAATAGGGGTCAGGGAACCAGCATGGCTGAGGTAGGAGGAAACGCTGGGAGATTAAAAAAAAAAAAAAAAAAAAGCAAAGAAAAATAGGATTTCATTAAGGAAGGGAGAAGAGAAACCAAAAATCTGTGACACAAAAACTACTCTGTTGGCTTGTTTCCAAGCTTGCGTGGAGAGGGGGCATTTCCCACCTCTCGCTGTCCTGGAGGGAGGGCTCCCGTGCAAGAAAGGAGCTTTCTAATACAGCTGACCCTTGAATAACATGGGTTTTAACTGTGTAGGGCCACTTACACATGGGTTTTCAATAATAAATACCTATACTGTTTACCATCCACAGGTGGGGGTCTGTGGATGTGAAGGGCACTGATCTACACCATTTTACACAGGGGACTCGAGCAGCCACAAGTTGCGATATTCTCTGGGGGGTCCTGAAACCAATCCCCCACGGATGCCAAGGGACAACCAAGTTTTGGGGGAGTCAAAATTTGTACGTGGATTTTTGCTGGCTCGGGAGGTTGGCTCCATGTACCGCCGTGTTGTCCAAGGATCGACTATTCACTACGGAGGCGAAAGAACCACTGGAAACACTTCCTACTGAAAGGTTCCACATTATGAAAGCAGGAGGCTATGTTCTACGTGACACAAGCCCCCGCCCGCTTCCTGCCCCCAATTCCTGTTTCCGGCCTCCTGCACTAGATGGTCAGCAATGGAGAATATAGGAGTTCCGGGAGTAGTGAGAGCTGTGGGAGAGGAAAGAGAGAGAACAAACAAAGGGGAAAAGGACAAAGTCCAGGAGTGATCTTCTCAGGCAAGAATGCATTTCCAGACGGGGGGGGGGTCATCCCCACATTTGTCCCACTGACTTGCAAGTGTACTGACTCTGCCGATCGATCCAATACGCCCCTCCCTCACCATGTTTCCTGCACTTCCCTTATGGATTAATACATCCCCTTTCCTGGCAGGCTGTGAGTGAGCTCTGGTTCACACACGCCATCCTCCAACTGCCGTCCTGTAACGCTGCTGTGAAAAGCAGGAGCTGTCCAGATGTTACGTTCCAACAGAGCAAAACCAGATCAAGAGAGATTCCAGAGTGGCAATCTCTTGATGCCGCTGGCTATATGAAACTCCTGTCTGATTTTGATGGTGACGGGCTGCTTCAGTAGAGGGACGACTGTGTATAATCTGATTCTCCATGGCTGGCTGCCTTGGTAGGGCCAGGTCATCAGGAAAGCCTCACCATGAAGGGGACTGGAAGTTTCATGACCACAGAACCGCCTCTAAAGAGAGCTTCAGCGACACCTAGAGGAGAAGCCTTGAAATAAAAAGGGATGCCCAAAAGTTACCCTGACACTTGCTGTGTTATCTGCTGCCTTCTGGGTCCTAATGTAAAAAAAAAAAAAAAAAAAAAAAAAGAAAAGAAAAGAAAAACCAACACGATGTATCCTATGCAGCCTTAACCAGGGTCCTAGAACTCACGAACACTATAAACTATTTCTTTTCAGGGAGGATGCACTGAATACGAGACCGTGAGCAAAGAGTGGGGTCCAGCCCGGCAGTCCACAGCTGGATCTAGCCCACACATTATGATTTAGTTTGTTTTTTGGCCCGTGCAGTGTTTTCCTAAATGAAATTACTTACTTACCCATGTTATAAAAGTTAGAACTGCTTACATTCCAAATAAGTGTTTATCACATACCTTTGAAAAATGGGAATATCTGAAAGCACATTTCTACTTGCCAACAACTTGGCAGAACTGTTGGGAGAAGCATGGAGAGTATAGGAAAGGCATTTATCTAGAAACCAGAGATGCCTCCACAACATTTGCCTCATGCCCCCTCCTTTTCATTCGTGTATGTCGTCTGGCCCCTAGTGACATCTGAGCGTATGGTTCAGCATAAAATGCTGGTGTTTTGATTATCAGCGAAACCCTGCAGTCTTTCTGCTAAAAAGAACATTTTCCCCATGAAAGGACTAACATTCTAACGGTGGTTTCCTTTTACCTCCGCATTGGGGCAAGGCTTTTTATCAAATAACTGGCATTCATTCGTTCTAATCTGCTTTTATGTGCAGAATAGACTCATTGCAACTCTTTCATAAGGTAAGAGTTGGGAAACACAGCTGGGAAAAAAATGAGCTTCAGGATTTACGTTTGTTGTGTGTTCTGTCTCTGGGAGCATGAGACATTGGCTAGCGATGGCCCAGGGGGACAGCACTTACTCATCAGCAGCTACTGAGCACTGAGGGGAAAGTCAACACCTTTAAAGACATGTTTGAAATTAGTTCCTCCTCCCTTGTACTCAACATGCCTGCTTGTATCTCGTCCATCGGGGAGCCGCGGCAGGCTGTGGTCACTAGCATAGGTAGGGTGACTCAACCCATAAGGAACCACAGGGCAACACCTTAGTGCTTTTATTAGCTTTGATTTGTGTTGCTTTCAGGGCTCAAGTATGGGGTTTATAAAAAAGAAGCCAAGAATTATAGGTTGTGCATTATTCTTCGCTATGGTTTATATCTGATGTCGGTAAAGGTTTTATTGGATTATTGGCAGCGTGTTTATTCACCTGAACACAAGAAGTCCTGCTAGGCCTTGAGAATAATATATAGAGAGAAGGGGCTTTGTAATATTACAGGGTTTGGGATCAAGTCTGTACCCCATGCTCTGGGTGGCAGGCAGAGGGGAAATGGGCTGACGCTAAAAAGCACCATGTGTGGGCCGTAATTTAAGATGCGATCACTGAAGAGATATGGAGGGTGCCCACCAGGTGGGAGTGACTATTCCTTATTTGTGACTCATCTGGGATGTTTACGCTAATTTAACTCATTTTGGTTACCACTGAGGGGATCATGGGAGGACAATGCAAAAAGGCTACTTGCCAATATCCCAACTGGTTGGCAGGTGAATTAGCTTTTTATGAAAATAAAATGCATGCACATGCTCACGGATAAAATCTTTGTAAGACTCTTCAGCAAGGAATCTCTGCCTCAGCACTACTGACATTTGGGCTGGAAGATTCTTGGTTGTGCCAACTGCCCTGTACATGACAGGCTGTTTAGTGGCCTCTCTGGCCTCTACCCACAAGATGCCAATCCCCTCAACTGGTTATGAAAACCCCAAATGTCTCTAAATATGACCAAATGTCCTTGGTGGTGGAGAGGGGCAAAATTCCCCCATTTAGATGACTGTTTTACATGAACTAAAGTGTGTGTTGTGTGTATGTATGTGTGGGGGAGATTTAACAAAGTTGTTCATAAAATTCAAAGAGAAACCTCCATGCACAATAGTTATAATTAAAGGAATTCCATTCAAATGACTCTCAGAGTGGGGTCCCGAAATTAAAGTTGGGAGATTTTTAAGAAAGGAAAGCCAAAGGGTAGTTAGAACAGTAGCTTTAGGTAGGTCTTACCCCAACGGACGCTTCATCTACAGCCTGAGGTGGGAATACACAGAGCTATAAAATGTGCCGCATTAAAACCATATTTCAGTGTCGTCACATTGATCCCGGGACAACCTCTTTCTAGACGTTCTAAGCTAAGAAGGATAAAAACTTCCAGCAGGCCAGAAAAGTAGCTTTTGAAATTCTGCCTTCCAATAATATTAAAGCCTGGCTCTTATCCTTACATCTTTAACAACAACAAAATCAAGAGACAGAGGTCCGTCTGCTTCTCTGCAGGAAACCACAAAAACGGGCACTGATGTCGTCCCATTTCACTACGTGGGAGGCATGTCACAGGTTACGTGAGTTGAATGAGACACAGGGGAACTGGTGTGCCTCTATTTTCTGCCCACCTCTTGATCCCAAAATAACATTTAAACTGAAGGGTACTTGTGTGGAAGCCCAGGTGTCCGAGTTCCTGTTTGGGCAGAGGTTTTTCTTTGTACCCCACTGGGGGGGGAATGGGGAGGCAGCTCTGAAAATCATCCACTTGTCAACTACCTCAGACAAAGAACCTGTTCTAGGTAGTTCGCGTACAGCAGACGTGGAGACTGTCAATGGAATCTCACTTTCACCACTCAGTTTTCGCAGCCTGGACCAGGCCCCACTACCTCTCACTGGGATAAACGCAATAGCCTCCTGGCTAGTGTTCTGGCTTCCACTGCTTCAAATCCCAACCAGTATTCTCCAAAGAGCAGGAAGCGTGAGCCCTACCAAGTGGACACGAGACCATGTCACGGGGTCCTCATTTGCCTCCAACAGCCAAAGCCCTTATCGTAGCGTAATAGACCTCACATGGGCTGGCCCTTGGCCACCCCCATTCCCTCCTTCTCTTCTCAATGCTCCTAAGGCTGCAGGCACACAGGCCATCTTTATGGCCCTTGGCAATGCCAGACAAACTCCCACCGTGGCGCCCACTCTTCTTTCCGGATGTTCTTCCATCACATGTCAGTACGGCTCACTCTCTCCCATTTTCAAATCCCTGCTGATATGTCACCTTCTTCATGATACTCTGTACTCCACATCACAGAATCCCCAATTCCCTTAGATTATTTTAATACCATTTATCGCCTTATAATCTATGATTCATGTACACATATTCACGTATCCGTTTTTAAAAATAAAATATACATTGTATATTGAAAATTGCACAGATTCTAACGTCACCTGCACATGTATAAGGATTTTTGCCTTTTGTTCATTGATGTAATCTTGGCCCTTAAGACAATGGTTAACATATAGTAGGTGATCACTATATATTTAGGGAATATGAGACATGGCTATTTTTTTATAATTGTTTTCATACTTTCAATATTTCCTATTTTAAAAACTATCTTTAATGCATCCTTGTATTACCTACCTAGTAAAAAAACAATGACATTAACATTAGGATTTTTAAAGCCTTCGTTTTACTTCTAGCTCAAATACTAGGCTTTTCATGTTAAATAAATCAATTAACTTGTTGAACTTCACTTTTCATTGACCAAAATACTGATTTTGATTGTCTGAGCGGAAGCTCACACAGAGAAGGCAACCAAGCGACGTGTTCAAATACAAGAAGGCATAGCAGTAACAGGACTATGAAGCTGTGTTTTTACGTGAAACAACAGAAATCTAAGTGCTCCTGAATAATTAATGCTGCATGTTTAACATACCTTTTAGAGTGTATTTTTATATTGTAAGAACAAACAAGGAAAACCTAATCTCTCACCACCTACGCAGCACACATTAGGGTAGAGTCTTTTCATTTCCTCCGCGTCCCTTAATAATGACGAAAAATGACAAGATCAAGGGCAGAGCCCTGACTGATGGCGAAAGGCAGATGGTGAGCCTGTTTCCCGGTCCAGAGACGTTCCCGTAACCCTACACGGATCCTATGGGGGGGAATCTCCCTTCAGGAAAGCAGAGGATACTATTGCGGAAGGGCTTTTAGTAACTTAAAAAAAAAAAAAAAAAAAAAGACTAACTCAAACTTAGGGCTCAGAGTCTGAGTGTGGGAACATCTCTTTCCTCTCAGGGAAGCCTGGGGGCCAAGGAAAAGTCAACAGACAGGCGTAAATGATGGAAACAAAGAAGCTGAAAGCAAAACCTTTTCTGTGTGAGGAGGATAAAGGGGATTGGACAGCAGCCTCAAGTTCAAGCCTAGACCTCTTGAGTCCAACATACCTATTTCCAAGGAGCCTGACAATAGCCCCCAAACTGAAATGAACAAAACCAGACGTCTGGAAGCCTTTCGTTTGGAGGTTGTCCTGCCACCAGGCAAGTCAGCATGGTTCTATTCCCTCTACAAGGGACTACCCGAAATGCTGGACACCGTGATAATTACCTTCTACCCTGATGTGGAGTCTACTGACATTAAACCTCTGTCAAAGTGAAAAAGGTAAATGGCTCAGCACACTCTTGATGGAAGACAGGGAAATAAACCTGAAAAGCAAATGGAATATATATATATATATATATATATTTTTTTTTTTAACATTGCTGTCCTAATGTTTCATGGCCCACGATTCTTCCTTCCTGCAAGAACTCAGGTTTGTGGTGGTGCACTGAAAACAAGGCTGACCTACACGTCAGAAAACTGAGATTGTAATGCGGGTTCTGACGTCCCTTACTCACTGTGGGAACTTGGACGAAATACTTCACGCCTCTTGATGTCTTTTCTAATATTCGAGTATCTGATTATCTGATTACATTTTATCTACTATACAATTCCACAATATCTTGCATTTCTTATCTTCCTGAACTAGTGCCCTTGCAGCTTTTGTGGAAGGAGCATAAGACATGGTCAGAGGACCTAGCTCTTGGTGACGTTATGGCCACACTCCAGGCAATTTACCCAATTCCCTTCAGCCAGTTTCCTTATATGCTAAATGCAATCACAATAAAAAAAAATCTACCTATTTCTCAGATTTTAAAAGTTAGAATTAAATCACAATGCATTCCTGTTTTCCATTTTTCTAGTTTTAAAAAATTCAACTCCATCGAAACGCTTGTAGAAGAATACAGTGGAGACCAATATATCCTTGCCCATGTTTAACATTTAACATTTTACCACATTCCCTTGCTATTGTTTTACACACACACATATATGTTTACGCATATTACTTTTACTGAACTATTTTTAAGTAACTTGCAGACCCTGTATTATCTGACTCCTAAATGCACCATCATTTCATCTCCTAAGAACAATGAGAAAAACACAAACGGACGAACAAAAAAAAACCACCAAGGAGACATTCTGCGACACACAAGGCCATCTCACATTCAAAATTACTAACACTGATAAAATACTATCAACTCATACACAGTTCATATTCAAATTTCTCCAATTTAGTCATCCATTTGGTTGCCATAGCTTCTCATTCTCCTTTCGTTTAAAATAGACCTTCATTTTTTTTGTATGTTTGCTTTTCTGATGTCTCATGTACAGGTACGTGTACACACACACACCCACCCCCCCCTCCCCACACACACACTTTTTTCCTTAGCATTCAGGCCTATGGTTTTATAGAAGATCCCATGCCAAAGAGAAAAATAAATAGAAAAAAAAAAAGAACAAAACTCACAAGTATGTTGCTGAGTCAAAGAGGCAAGACACTATATGTTACAAAAGCAGAACTTACCTCTGCTATTAGAATTCAGTAGTGACCTCTAGGCGTTAGGGACTAACCTATAAGGTAACATGAAGCTGAGCCATCCATGTTTTTTTAACCCAGGGACTGATTATAAAAGTGTGTGTTCACAACATATCACTTAAGAAATCATTTTTTTTTTTCTGCTTTCTTGTTATTCTTTTTATTTATTTATTTATTTTTTAAATTTATTGGGGTGACAATTGTTAGTAAAATTACATAGATTTCAGGTGTACAATTCTGTATTACATCACCTATAAATCCCATTGTGTAATGCTGAGCGAAAAAATCAGAAAAAGCAGAGAACCATGTGATTTCACTGATATGTGGCATATAAACCAAGAAATCACTTATTTAACATTTGTCAAAATAAAATTAAGAAACTGAAAGATATAATTGGAATTGCTCTAATTCCCTTCTTTCACTGTATCACTGAAGTAGTCAAAACTATTTATGGTTAAAGATGACCCAACTAACATAATTAAAAGTGTATGAAAGTGCATATTTAATTTTATATAACTGAAACGGATAAAAACATTGTTTTCTTAAGCCTGAAAAATGGTTTTATAAAATGTGTTTATTGGGACACAAGCCTGCAATAAGTTCCCCACATTAAACATTGTGTAATTATTTTACAGTATTCGTTCAAGATTGAGAGTAGAAATTTCAAAAATAGCTTCACAGAGTCCTATCCACAGACAGCAAGCTCTTCAGAGCTTGCTGAGTCAGAGGACAGGCATACTAGTAGACTATTTAGAAACTATCTTAAATGAAAATGTAAATTTGCCTAATAAATATAACCATACATAAATTCAGATTCTTAATACTTTATTATTAAATAACAATTTTTAATTATCAAGAATCTGTAAAAGCAGCCTCAGGGAAAACAGGAGACAATGATAAAATGTAGCAAAAAGTAATTACGGAAAAAATATGTGAAGCGGCAGACATGAGTAAATGAGAACTACTTCTTTAAAAAAATAACAACCAAGAATTTTAACAAGTCTTATAAATCTAATTAAGAAAAAGAGCAATTAAAAATAATATATGCAAAACTCCCTTCACAATCCCTAAACCAAATTAAACTCTCAATATTATTATTCAAAAAGAACATCGATAATTGATAAAGGAGCACATCGGACATTAAAAATGTAAGAATATCATACAAAATGTTTTAAAATCAGGACAAAATGAATGATACCCTTGGAAGAGACATAACTTACAAAATGACCTAAGACATAGGAAACCTAAACAGGTCAATAAACACAGTAACAAAGGAAAAATATGTCCCGAACATACTGGAGGCCTAAATGGTTTTAAAGGTAGATGCTTGTTATTAAAAGACATTTATTAAATGTCTTCTAATTAAATTATTATATCTTTATTATTTATTACATAATTAATAATTAAATTAAATTATTAAATAAAATGTCTTTTAATTAATTATTAAAAGACATTTTTGTGAACACTGAGGTTGTCTTTTCAACATATCTATCCCTCCCCTCACCGCCATAACCCTGGGAAGTGGTCTGACCTGCGTTTCCAGGGTGAGGCTCTCCTTGTTTCAACTAATCAAGGCAAGAGCTTCTTTTTACCATGATTGGTTGAGGTGGCTCCTGCATAACCCAATCTATTCAAGGCAGCTGCCTGGCTGGAGAGCACAGGTGACTCAATTCACAACAAGGAAATATATGAGGGATTTTTCTATGGGTTCGTCAAAAGCTACCACTATCTTATGAGAGCTTACAGGGGCCAGTCCTCTCACCTGACGTTACTGCAGCCATTTAGCCCCCAGGCAGGGAGCCAGCCTGAGAAGTTTGTCACCCCAGAAAACAGGATGGAGATGTGAAAAGAAACCAAGTCATGGATGTCGGATGACCACTGAATCAAACCAACCTCTTCCCCATCCTGGTACATAAGCACATAAACACATTTTTTAAAAAGTATACATTAGTTTTCCTTGTATGTGTAATATTTTAAAAGTGTGATTGGCTCCTGAAGTAGGAGTTAAGGGTCTGTCAGACCCTTAACCTGTGGGACCTGATGCTAACGCCAGGTGCCATGCGCCAGGTGCCATGCGGGGTCTCAGCTCCCGCTCCCCACATAAGAATGCAGCACATAGTGAGAGCAAAAAAGAACACCCACGGAGCCATAGGTAGGGGAGTCTCACCACTATATTCTCGCTGGCGGCTGGGTTGGAGACACAGGAAGCAGGAGACACACGATCTGCAACCCGCCGTCCGCTTCTCTGCCAACCAACCAACACCCCCCCCCACCCCCCGCGCCTCCCCAGAGCAGCCATAGCAGTTACATTTGTGCTAATGGCTCACTAGTCACAGCTGATGGCCATCTAATCACCGAGCCAGCACCTTTCCACTTGAGGCCGAGAGCCTAGAAACTGCTTTCCGGGACTCTGTCCCCACACCAGGTGTGCATGTGAAATTGAATTGAGTTCTAGAACACACAGCTTATATCAGAAAATTGGTCCGCGTGATGGCAAAACCCACACCCGGTAACAAAAGCGAATAATGCAATGTGAAAGTGTTTTTCCTTTCAGAAAGGTAATGATTTTTTAAAATAAGACACAAAAAGAACAGATTATAAAGGCAATGTTGACAAAACCTCCTGACTATGTAACGTTAAGAACTTCATTTTATCAATCAAAATACATCATAAAAAGGGTGAAAATTGAAGCCATAGTAGGAAGAATATGTTTGCAAGACTTATGAAAAAAATTAGAATAAAAATAGAGAGCACCTGTGATTTAACTGAAGTAGATTTAAAAAAATCAAAAACAAGGAGCTAAGTTGAACATTTCTAAGAAAAAACACGAATAACTCCTAACCACATGAAAAATTCTTAACGTCACTTAGTAATGAGCAAAATAATTAAAACTACATTGAAATATATTTCACATCCACCATGTAAGTAAAACTTAAGAAGTCTGAAGTCCTACATGTAGTCCAAGAAATGGAATGAAAAACTTCTACCAATGACAGAAACAAAACTAAAATAACTTCTCTGGGAAACAGTTTGGTATTTATCCAGTAACACTGACCACACTCATATCCTAGAATACAACAGTTTGAAGTACATTCCCTAAAGACATTTTTGCAAATTTATACCAGGACGTGTATAAGAATATTCAAAGCAATACCAGCTATAACTGTAAAACAACAAAAACTCTGAAAACAACCCAAACATCCTTTAAGAATGTAATGAATAAATTGTGGCATTGCACCCTCGCTTTAAAAGTCTCTACCATTGACCTTCTGACATACCTAACGGCAGGTGGAAGGAGGTGGTGCTGGCGTTGGCCTCTCAGCTTACGGAGTCAGGAGGACAAACCCCGCCATTTTCTTGGCTTTCTTTCCCTCATGGTTGTAAAACGGCTGCCACCGAGCTGACCATTGCATCTCTTTTCCAGTCCAAATCTGTTTCTGAATCTCCTTCCTCGCAGCAAGTGGCCTGGCATCTCTCGTTTCAGAGGACCCTGGCTGCAGTCCTCGTACGAGCACAAATTTCGTTTTCCTGCTTCACAATTTCACGGATGGAAGGCTGGTTCTTACCATAGAACTCAGCACAGGACGTTTTTTCCCTCCCTTTACTAAGTCAACAACGGTCACCTTTTCACTTCAAGGGAGCCCATTACGGCTTCTCTCCGGCATGTCCAGCATCTACTCTTGCACTCGGGGGCCGTTAGGAAGTCAAACCATGGGGACTTGAACACAAGCACGGTGATACCTCCACAGTCGACCCACTGACACGGCTGCCACACAATTAATGAGCTGGAGGTGGGAGCGTCTACAGCGTGGAGATGCTGAAGGACGTCCTCACGTTCCGGGCCTTGCGAGATTTCATCACATGCCTCAGAAACGCAGGTGATTTAAACTTATGAATTGTTTATTTCTGGAATTTTCCACATACTATTTTGGGATTGTAGTTGACCGAGGGTAACTGAAAGCTTGGGAAGTCAAAACGGCTTGCTACGGTCTTTAGATACCAAAAAACATCATATACAAACTCTTAAAGGCAAACAGCAGCTTGAAAATGAGTGTAATATGAAAGCCAAAAAATTTGCATCAGTTACTAAAGAGTCTTTAACAATTAAGAAGCAGAAAATTCAGACACGTCCAAACTCAAGTGGACAAAAGTCATGAATAAATCATTCACAGAAGAATAAACCCAAATGGCCAAAACTCGTACGGAAAAAAAAAAATATGTCTCAGTAATTAAAAATACAATTAAAACACAATGCAAGTGTATTTCTATCAAAACAGCAGAAATGTAAAACTGGTATTATCTGATGCAGCTGAGGGTTGGAAGAGAGAGGCAATATTACAGACTCCTGGAAGAATGTAAGCTGGCAAATTCTTTCTGGAAGAATGTTTTCCCAAATTTATAAAAATACTTTTAAATATTTTAGTACCACTGACCTAGTAATTCAACTTTTAAGCCTCCAAATAAAATAACTAGAGTGGTAGACAATGGCTTATCACCAGACACTAACTGGAACACTACTCATATTAGGAAAGAGGTAGAAATTGAAATCTCTAAAAAGTAGAGACATGGTTAAACATCTTATTACTTATATTTGGATGGAACATATGTCACTGATAAAATACTATTTCCAAGTGTTTTCAATAATATAGGAAATTTCCCATGAGACTATAAATTCAGCAACACATAAAATCTCTCTCTCTCTCTCTCTCCACACACACACACACACACACACACACACACACACACACACACACATATCAGGGGTGCCAAAAAAATGTATCCACATCTTAAGCGATATTATCTATACTCAAGCAGTAGTTCACCATCATCAGAAGTGTCAACTATAATTTACTATATATATATAGCCACAAGAAGCGGAGTACAGCATAAGGAATAGAGACAGTGGAAATATAATGGCTGTGTGCGATGTCACAGAGGTAGTAATTGGGGAAGGGCGGTTATCACTTTGTAAGGGGTATAAATGTCTATTACATTGTTTTGTACACCTGAAAGTAATAAAAGCAAAAAAAAAAAAGAGGCAAGAAGAAAAAAGTGTCTGGATGCTGATGGTAAACACTTTGTGTGTGTGTGTGTGTGTGTGTGTGTGTGTGTGTGTGTAAAGCTGCATGCACATATCTGGGTGTACATATACATCACATACATATGAATGTACATACATACATATACACACATGTAAAAGGCTCGAGAGAAATATGGTAAATTGTTAACAGTGGTTTCTTCCATTTTATGTGCTCATTTTATTTCTAAATTTTATACCATAAACCCAGTTGCTTTTATAATCAGTAAAAATGTAATATTTAGAAACATGAATGACACAGTACATGATATTCCCACTCTATAATATTTATAACCCTGAATTTTAAAGCACGGGGTTGATGCACAGATGTATCTTGGGAAGGGATGTGTTTATTTAGCTGCGCTCAAATTCTAATGGTCTAGACCAGGGGTGTCCAAACTTTTTTCAACAGTTTTTACCAAGGGCCATATGCGGTAAAATACACACACAGCCGGGCCACTCACTCGAGGTGAAGTACGTATTGCCTCACCTGGTTTATTTAAGTAAACTAAATATATTTTTGGAATTTGCTGCGGGCCCATTAACAATGGATCGCGGGCCGCAGTTGGCCCGCGGGCCGCAGTTTGGACACCCCTGGTCTAGATGGTGCATCTATCTCGGAGAGTGCCTCTTGTTGCAGATGGTGCATGAAAGATGTGTTGGGAGATGGTGATGATGGCAACAATAATAACTATGACAGGTATATAGAGTGTTACGATTTGCACAGCACTCTTGGACTCATTACCTCTTTTAATCGCTCAGTCCAATGGACAAAAGTCACAGCCAAGCACACATGCCATCGGCTTATCCCATGTCCGCCAATATTTGCTGTGGGGGAATGCAAGGACCCAATAAACGTTATGTGATAGGACTGAAAATATTAACATAGGTGGCTTTTCCGCTTTCCTCCTCCCCTGATTGCTGAAGACACCTTGCTTTGCCCGCTCTGTTAATTCCCCTCCTCCGCTCTCCAAAGCAGGTTCGGGGATGGCCGGACCACTTCTGTGCTTGTACCTGGACCTGTTCTCTGGACTTTTATAATCCAGACCTGGAAGAAAAGACGAGCTCAGGGAAGTTGTTCAGAGGAGATGGGCTGAGAACGAGAACAACCTTGGTATAGTGGGGGAGTTAGGGGGTGGGAGGGAAAAATAATAGGATTTTCAGAGGACGTGTAGAAGAACCATGTCCTCCATGATGTTCTAGAAACAGTCAGAAATATCTTGAGTCCAAGAGAAATCACTGTGACTACCGGACTGTTTCTTTGACCATCACATTAATCTGAGCCTCGGTCAAAACTCAATATTAGAGCAACACTGCGGAGTCCCTTCTGTGTACAGGGATGGTGCTTACCAATGAATCTCCCTCTCTCCCTCCCTGAGCCAGAGCAGCGCCAAGGTCTTTGGAGGAGGCAGCCTTCTAAGCTCACCCTCCCTGACCTTCATCTCCTGCTTCATGCCCGTGTGCCCTCTCTTCTTAAGTGTAAGCAGGAACTAGTCACTTGCTTCTAATGAACAGAATACAGAAGAGGGGATGAGATGACATTTCTGTGATTACGTTACAAGAGACTCTGATTCCTCCATTACTCTCTCTCTCTCTCTCTCTCTCTCTCTCTCTCTCTCTCTCTCTCTCTCTCTCTCTCTCCCCCCCCCCACTTACACAGATGGATGGGGTGAGCTGTAACATCAATAAAGCAAGAGTCCCACATGACAAGGAACGCAGGGCAGCCTCCAGCCACGAGCCAGTGAGGAAGTGAAGCCTGGAAACCACCACCACCGAGTGAGCTCGGAAGTGTATCTCACCAGCTTGAACCCCTCAACAGCTACAGACCAGCTGACATCTTCAGTTTACCCTGTGAGTGAGAGACCATGACGCAGTTGACCCAGGCAGGCCATGCCCAGACTCTGCCCACTGAAACGGGGATAACATATGTGCGCTGTTTTCAGCTTCTAAGTTTTGCAGTGCTTTGTTACTCGGCAAGCGACGACTGATTCTGTCGTGCATTTACCTCTTCCTCCATTTCGAGCTTTCTCTCAGCAGTGTCTCATCTCTCCCCCAGAACAACCTGGCCCTTCGCCAAATGCACATTCCTGTTCAGATTCCTTAGACACTGAGGCTGAATGTCAAGAACAACGGGTAGGGCTGAACCAGGTCTCCAAGGCGGAGGAGAGTGCTGCTTCTGCCACGACCACCCAGCAAACCCGATGCCCTGCCCGAGCATCTTCTCTGCCCTCGGCACTCATTACCCACACCTGTTTCCCCACAAAAGGAAGAGCAAAAATGACTGCAGATCTTTGGCAGCCCTCCTGACCCTCACACAGTTGAGGGCGTGCAGATGGCAGTGAAAATCCAGACCATCACTTCCTTTGAAGGTCATCAGAAAGCACCACATGCCACACCGTTTTCATGGAAAAGTTCAAGTGTGTGGAAGGCCATTTTAAAGTCACATTTCCTTGGTCACTGTGCCAAACAGAATAGATGTTGACCGCTGCAGCACATTTCTTTATCTCAGCGGGGCTACCAACTGCTGCCATGGTGGATGGCAGGTTTAGGATTTATCCAAAAGAGCAGGAATCGTTATGTGTCTCTAGCCTGGGCTGAACTGAAAGAGGATGACACATAGCCCTGAAGTGCAACGTGTGAAGGATATTTTCTCCTGTCCTTCCTCCAAAGTCCTGATCAGGACGCAAACACACAGTCATGGAAAGAGAGCAAGAGGATCCTGGGTAGCAAAAAGCTAGAGGAACTAGATTTTCTGTTCAATACCACAAATTGCAAATCAATACTTCTTAACCACCTCCTACAATCCTAATCCTGCAGAGAGCACAAACCGAGCAGAAAACACGTCCACTGCCTCCAAGAGCTCGTAATCTTATCACAGAGTTAAAATTATAATGTAAAAACAAATAATCTGGCACACGGTCCTTCTGTCACTCTCCCCACCCAATTCATAATCCGTCTTGTTGATTCCACCCACAACATGGCATTGCTTCTCCCCCCACCACCCTCACTGCTTCTGCCCTAGTCCAGGACACCATCGTCTGTCCTCTGTCCTCTGAGAACCTTTTGCAAGTATTTCCTTCTGCTTCCAATCCATAGTCTCCATGGTACAAGAGTAATTTTGTCTGTATCTCCCATAGCACAGAATTGTTCACATGCCTGTAAGTTCCTACGAGATTTAGACCCTGCCTTTCCTCTCTGCACCGTCAGTTGCCATTCTCAGCCACCCCCTACAATGCAGCCCCAGTCACCTTATTTCCATTCTTCAAACTCACCAAGCTCCCTGCCCTGCCTTACAACCTTCCCACACTTGGGCTTCTCTCTACGTAAAACATTCTACCCCATTCTCCTTACCTGTCACGTACGCACACTCAGGACTCAGCTCCCCTTTACGTGTCACCTCAGAATTTTCACGACCCTCCAATCTTAACCAGAACCCTCTTTTATTGCCTCCCAAATCTATCCTTTCATAACACGTTGCAATTTATAATTACATATTCATAAGTGGGTTGAGAGGGTCTTGTTCACTAGATTTTAAACTCTACGAGGGCAGGGAAGGATATTTTGTTCACTCCTCTATCTTTAAATAAATGATTGGACAGTGCTCTCCCTCTTTGGAATTTTCAGTTCTTTATATTTACCTGTTACCCAGCATTTTTATTCTAGTTTCTTGTGTACGTGAGGATAGGGACCATGTCTTATAAATCTCTGAATCCACCTGAGGCCCAACACAGAGCCCTATATGTGATTAGCAACGATAAATATGAATTTAATGGATGAAACCATTGAATTGTATTATGAGTCATTAGAAATGGTTTCATGGTATTGCAGTTAAATATACTAAAGAATGTGACTTTTTTTTTTTTTTTTTTTTTTGCCTTTCTAGATATATCATAGTGATGAGTCCATGGGATGCTGTAAGCCAGTATGATAAGATTTAAAATTTCTGACTCACAATGACTCAATAATCTAATAATACTCCCACAGTGAGGATATGATGGATTTCTGGTTTTTCGTTCTTTTTTTTTTTTTTAAAATGCATTTTGTGAGGGGAAAAACGTTTTCATCTCTGTCCTAGCAATAAAATTGTTTTTAAAGGTGGGGGATAGTCTAGGGGGAAAACATCTTTGTAAATTAAAGAATACTTTTCTCATGCTGCCCCTTCTTCTGGGTCCCTTCTAGTTTAGATTGGAATGTTTCAGGATGTCCTATGAACTTGTTCGTGTAAAATTGCCCAGATGAAATGGGGGAAATGCATTTATTTATGAATATCTGTGAAATGTCTCTGAAAGGGGGGCTCAGTGGAGGCATACTTCCCTCCACTAAAGCTGTGTAACCTTCAGGACTCCGCCCCAAAAGAGTCCTCTTATTGTAAACTTGGCAGAAGTGGGAATTTTATCAGTAGCGGGTGGGTTAATACTGCCCTCTCTCTCTCCTCTCTGATAATGCCCCTTTCTCACTCCCCTCCCTCACATGTGCCCTCATGTGGTCTGGAGAGGTGGTGCCTGGGGCTTTTGGGCATCAGACTCAGGAGGAGCTGAGCTGGGGAAGTATTTGGTTTCTGTTTCCTGGTGCCCATTTGTGAGGTTCGTGCAGAAGCCCATGTGTAGTGAAGTCATCGCCACCAACGCAGTGGAGGAAGAGCTTCCAATACCACTCCCACTTCCAGCTACACTGACTCAGCCAACGAGATGGCATGGACGTCGGGGCCAGGAGTTCTGTGTTCCAGAT
Organism: Rhinolophus sinicus; assembly: GCF_057876585.1. Lineage (NCBI taxonomy): Eukaryota > Metazoa > Chordata > Mammalia > Chiroptera > Rhinolophidae > Rhinolophus > Rhinolophus sinicus. The sequence continues at coordinate 57,253,244 of NC_142513.1, read as the reverse complement.
TTGTCCTCCAGCACCTGGCACTGAGAGGAGGGAGATGCAATGGATTGTCTTTTATGTATCGTAGTTTATGTATTTCAGCAGAATGCTTTACAGGTAGGGACCTCTCGATAAATAAGCATGGCTGAAAAGAATATTGGAGTCCGTGATCTTCAACAGAATTCTAATTTTAAATTGTGTGACTCTTTTAGATAGATAGTTTCCAAGTGGGGAAAATCTGGAACACAGTAGAATAAAGTCTACTTTATTTCATAACCAAGGCTCCCTTGATAAATAATTTTTCTTTTAAATTGGGAGGAGGTGACCATATTACATGAATAACAATGCATGGTGCGAACACAGCAAAACTAATCTGACCATTTTTAATAGTATAGACAATAACGAATGTGTGTAAGAACCCATAAAATGTAATGATCACCCAAGTTTCACCAATTCATTGTTGTATAATACAACCCAGCTTTTCTTTTTTATATATGTCCCTGTTCTTTATTAAATGCATTTGGTTAATCTTTCTTTTTCTCTCTGGTTGCCTTCAAGATATTTCCTTTCTCTTCAATGTTCTGAATTTTTACTACAATGTGTCTAAGGGTAGATATATTTTTACGTATCATATAAAGAACTGATGATGTCTACTTAATGTTAAGCTTCACAATGTTTCTCAAATCTAGGAGGTTCTCATCCATTTTGCCTTCAAATATTGTGGGGTTTTTTGTGTGTGTGTCTTATTTTTTTTTGTCAGGCTTTTTGGTTAACAATTGAACAATGCAAGAGCACCAAGAATGGTTAGTTTGAAGAAGCAAAAATTCTCCACCATAAGAATAAAAACAGAAATCAGCAATAACATGAGTAAAATCTCTTTGGCAAATTACCTGTGAAAACTAATGATGCTCTGGAAGATTCCCCTGGTAATTTGCCTTCATCTCAGCAGCAGTGGTAATTAAAACCCTAGGTAAAACCCTAGGGTCCAGGTGACCCTACCTACACATTATCACAGGCTAGATGAGCTCAACAGAAAGGCAGTGCCCGTGCAAACAAATACCATGACGTTGTTATAGCCACGCTTGGGAAGACGGAAGTCGGGCCATCTTGACAGCCAGGGGTGAGATCTGAGCAATTGGAATGGTTTGCACGGTCCCACATAACTTCCTCTCTTTGTCAAGAGAGCAACTATATAAATCAAATGGACCGAATTAACTTTTAAAACTACAAGAAAAGTAGGGAAGCCCAATGGGGACAAGGGAAGTCTCAGAGTTTCTGGAAATCCTCAGCCAAGAAAGGAGGGAGGGAGTTAAGGCAGAGGTGGTAGAAGTAGCTATCAGTTCAGACAGGACGAGATCCAGCACCTGGGGCAGCTGAGAGAGGCCACCGGATCCTTTGACATCCTTTTGTGTATCTGCCTGGGGCCTCCTGTGAGACCAGGAAGCCTCCCCTTATGCCCTGAGGGATGTGTGCTCATGGTTCCAGGAGGTTCTGGTACTCGGGCTTAAATAAAAGATACGAGTACACCTCAAATCAAACTGTGGGTCTCAGAAAATGAATAGGTCAGGAACAGCCATTTCTATAAATAACGGAACACTGGCTGTAGGTCTTCCCAGTAAACTTAGATCTGGGAAGTCACTCAATTTCTCTGAGTCTCTCTAAAACCCTCTGAGTGCCTTTATCTTTGATCTATGTTATTACTGACCTGTTAAGGCTACTGCTAAGAGTAACACCTGAAATGTTTGTTAAGCTTAGTACAAAGAGTGCTCAACAAATGGGACTCCCTTTCTCTTCCCCAAGCCCAGGTCTCTCCTTTTCTCCCCCTGGGAACCTGAGGAATCCATCCCTAAAAATAAATCACTAGGGTCAGGATGAACCATGAGGCAAACTCCATTGTCATCGCTACACAATTGATTCTCGCACTTGCTTCTATGTCTTGGGGGGGGGGGGGGGGAACCAAGGTGGTGTTCCCTGTATGATTCCAAGCCTGCTGGTTAATTTTATTTTACTCTGAGAGAAAAGCTATGTGTCCCTCTGGAGTTACCTGAGCAAAGCTCCAGTTATTCTTGTGACAGAAGGCGGAGGAAGGGAGGAGGGTGGGGGGTTGAACTGAGGAAGCTAAATCTAATCACTGGCCAGAGCAGGAGAAGAAAGTTCTAGGGCAACTCAAAGTGTCATTCATGGACCAACAGCATCTGCAACCCTGGGAGCTTGTGGAACCAGACCTGATCTTCACAGAATTCTAGGTGATTCAAAGGCAGACCCATGTGGGAGAAGCACAGCACACCCTCCCTCTCACCTTGGCACTCTGCCCCTAATTTCCCTCCTCTACCTCTGGGATGGGGGATTTGCACTTTAAGTCTCCATTTTAATCCACCATCAATGGCAGAGTCATTCAGCTTACCTGGTGCATGCACCATCAGAGCTGAACCCCACAGATGACCATGGGGCAGCTGGTTTCACAACGCCCACGGCATATAAGCGAGCCACAGCCAAGTTCCCTACACACAGAGGCAGCCGGACAGACATACAGCCACCTCCTCTCACCCTATGACCCGCATCCTGACCACAGAGGGAGAATCTTTGCGTCTCTTCAAAACACCGAACTGATAAAATCAAGATGCTGGATTCAACACGCCAATGATGGCAATGTATTTGCAGTAAGCATTGGTTTTAGCTTATTGGCTCTCTTTTTCCTGTATTTATTAATGTAATGCTAATGCGTTCTACTAATGAGAATTATAACAGAAGGGTAACGGCCAGAAGCCCCGTACAAATTGTTCTTCTTTATCTATTTTCTTCTTTCTCTTTTGCCCCTTTTAGCAATGAATTGATTAGGGCCTGAAATGAAGGAAATGCAATATCTGTCAACTCACTATAAATATGCACGGGAAATTCTGAGAGGGTTTTTTTTTTCTGTTTCTTTGGCATTTGTTTCCATGCTGCATGGATTTATTCAGAAATGAGCTGGGAAGCCAGTACTATAAAAATGACTAAATACAAACATAAAAAATGAAACCTTTGTACCTTGGACGAATCTGATGGTTATCTAGCTCCAGCCTCATCTCCATTTTTATTGAAAGCAAATTACGGATCTATGTATGATTCAAAGGGTGATTCGTTTTATGCTTCCCCTTCTGAATGTGTGTGGCTTGGATGCACGGTTACGTTGATACAAGCAAGGTGACAAAGCTTGCCTTCGGGCTCCCGTGTCGTGTCTTGCTCAGAAAGACAGACTGATGGCCGTGCGACATTGACACCAGCTCTGAAATCGTCTGCTCTTCACGGAGCTCAGGTGATGCCGACTCAATCTTTTCTCTTCCAATATGCACAGATCTCTCCGTTACTTAACTAAGCGAAAGCAAAATATTCTTCTCCTCTGTGCTACCTCCTCCAGCTCCCAGCAGTCTCTGTTTTCTTCGAAGACTTCGAGTCCAGCACATATGTTTGCAGTACATACCGGGGAGCAGATCTCACTTAATGCCGCTATCCTCCCTGTGTTGTAGATAAGATCCTCACCTTACATATGAGGAAATGGGCAAAGAACACCTAACATCAAACAGCAAATAAATACAAGAGAGAGTTGGGCTTCCATCTACATCTTCTAGCAGAACACCCAGGGATGTTTTTACCAGTTTATTCGTTCTCCATGTGTGGCCACTGGGTCCACTTCATCTGGGAACTTGTTAGAATGACAATATGGGGGCCTCACCCCAGACCTACTGCATCAGTAACTCTGGGGGTGGGGTGCAGCCATCCACATAAGCCCACAGGTGAGTCATTGCCAAGTGTGGGAAGGGCTGCCCCAGCCCGAGCAGCCTCTGCCTCTCCCTTCAGAACAACAGTGGTACCTTGGTGTTCGACTGTCTCTGCTGATGAACATTTTGGTTTATGAACACCATAAATTTTATGGATTTACGGTATCATTAGATAGTAAAAATTCATACTAAATTCGCAGTTTTAGGGGTTGACTTTAATGGAATGGATTAATCCATTTTGCATTACTTTTTTATGGGGAAACTGTGCCTCGCTTTTCAAATGTTTCAGAACTTGAACGAGGTACCACTGTAATTGGAAAGACAGAGCAGGTCCATGGCCGATTCTTACTCAGAAGCCACTCCCTCTTTACCAAGCGAGTTTCCATGACCACAGCTTCCCTAAACAGCACTGTGTTTGTGTTTTCCTTCTGCCATTCAGCAAACATTCACTGAAAGCATTCGGTGGGTGGGATGCTACAAATATCAAGGCAGAGATGAACAGAGCTGTTCTGTGTACACAGGAAATGACGGCGATACTAAAACATTACTCCTAAAAGTCCATCGGTGATTTTCCCATGAGCACCTGGGGGGCTTTGCCTCCATCCTCCTTAGTACGCAAGGCACCTGCTACTTCTGACCCTGCTTCTCTTCTTTTCCAAGTCTGCCTCTGCTGAGCTGACGGTTTCTCTGTCTTTTCCCACCAGTTTTGCTTTCTCACTTTCACTCCTCACATGCATCCTCCCCAGTGTTATATTTGTTTCTATCTTCTGTTTTTTATGAACTTCCTCTTGCTACTTTGCTCAAAGCTTCACACCCCTCCTGATTTCTCTGCCTCCCCTAAAAGCGCCTTCATTCTCCACTGCGGCTCAAAACCTCAGCCGTCTCTTCGTCCTTCCTCCCGCAGTCCAGAACCTGCATTGAATCAGAGGTAAGTCCTTGGGCTCATAGCTCAATGTCTCTACCACCTCTTCTTGTCTTTGTCATTTCCACTGCCCCTGGATTAGTTCCAGTGGACCTTCTCTCTCCCGAAGGTGATTTCATGACCCACTGATCCAGCCTCCCCATCTCCCGCCTCCAGAATCTATTCCAATACCATCGACCAAGAAATCTTTACAAAAATGACATCACTAGCTCGCTTCAAAATGCTGACTGGTTCCGCCTTTCCGCCAAGCTCAAAATCGCGTTTTAAGAAGGCTCTCTCCACCAGGATTGCAGTGAACTTTTCTGGGCCTGTGTGCACCAGAACGTCAATAAAACAGACCACCAATAAAACTTTTCCAAATGAAACCTTTTTTTGTTTTTTTTTACTTCCATTCAGGTGTCATTTCCTTTCAGTTATTTCATCTTTCGCTTTATGACATAGGGACCCCAAGTGCAATACCATCTCCATGGTGCTGTCCGGGACCCACCAAGGGGAGATGTGTCTTTCTCCAGTGAATTCCAACGGTCCCTCGCTCATTCTTTCCTGGTCCTGTGTGTCTGTCCTGTGCATGTGGTTATTGGAATGACCGGATTATCACTTGCCCTCCAGAGTTGTGTGTCTTTTGCCTCCCTAACCATTAACTTCCTCAGGGGAGAAACTCTTTAAATATTGGTTGAAGGTAATTGGAGTTTGTAGTCCTTCTTCCGTTTCTCCTTTATATGCCATTGAGGTATGATCCTGTTTTGTTCATAACATTTGATTCACAAATCAAGTTTAGCTCTGTCCCAAAGATCCTGGATTTACCTTTCATGGGGTCTAATTCCAATACATTCCCTGGGTCTTTTATCTTGTCATGTCTTAAATTCAGTTGCCAGGACTCACAGGAGGTGTGTATTTGGCTTGTAAATTAACTACAGTGGCGTTAATCCAGGCAGACCTGGATGAAAATATCTATCCTGCATGACCTTCCCATCACCTCTTGCTAGACTCTCAGATACTCAGTTTCTGTTTCTGTGAAAAGGGGCCAATTTTTCTACCTGGAGGCTGCCAAGGCCAAATAAGACAATGAAATTGAAATGTCTAGCAAAGTAACACGGGCCAGATCATTCCCTAAGGTTCTGAAGTCGAAAGGATTTGCTTTCGTAATGCGGATAAAGAAATCGAGGCCCAGCTCTGGGGTCACCGGCTTGAAAGAAACAGAGCCCACAGCCAAAATCACTGTCTCTTAATTCCTTGCTGGGTCTTTCTCCAGATAAATAATGCAAATGCCTCCAGTGGCAAACAGGGTCTGATGAATCCAGGACCTCTGACGGAGCTGGTGAACAGGCCTGGGGCCATCCCCAGCCCTCACCCTCTCAGGGGAGCAGCCGACATTTAGATCTCCTCCTGCGCTACCGGGAACCTCACAAGGCCTGGCGAGCAATTTTGGAGGGCATTCTGGCAGGGCCGTCGCCGCGGTGATATTCTGGATGATTTCTGCAGCTGCTGGGCTGACTCAGGGCTGACTCACTTAGCTTGTTGGCAGGAGTGGTGGCTACAAGCGGCTGGTGTCTGACCTTCCAGACCTTCTCTGGCGAGTGTCTAGGAGTCTCTGGGGCAGGTGTGACACCCTGTGGCCAGGTGGCTCATCACAGCAGAACATCCTGGAGTCAAAACAGCGTATGGGACAGGTGTCGGGAGAGTGAGGGCTGCTTGCCTGAGTTCCTGGAGTATGCAGCCTTTTCGCCTCACTACTTCTCCACTGTCCAGCCCCACTTCCACCTCACTTAAATCCAAAACACCCCCAGAGAGAGGAGGTGAAAAGAACCAAAGAGGTGAAGACCGCAGCAAATGACTCAGAATCAACCCTTAACGTTGTGTCCCAAGGACGAGAACCATCTCTTCCTCCCCCTAGTGCACTATCCAACCCATCGGGAGGCAGTGTATACTGTAGGTGCTCAATACATGTTATGAACGTTAAACGTGCCTCATGCCCACCAACTTGATCAAGGGCTGACAACTGCCACATATGCTGGCACAGTAAATTTGATCTATCAGTGTGCGCCCATCTCATACTTTTAACACACAAGTTTAGATCAGACATGCTCTTGATTTGTAGGGAGCTCCCAACTGCAGGAGCAAAGAGCCCTACCTCTCCGTGCCTTCCTAGAGGCATTTAGAAGAGAACTTTCTTTACAGGTACGGGCTGCCATAGGAAAATGCATCACACCACAACCAGACCACACTGGTCACAAGCCGTGTTTCCCTGAAAATAAGACCTAGCCGGACCATCAGCTCTAATGTGTCTTTTGGAGCAAAAATTAAGATAAGACTTGATCTTACATTATTATATGATATGATATATGATATGATATGATATGATACGATATTAGATCCAGTCTTATAGTAAAATAAGACTGGGTCTTAAATTAATGTTTGCTCCAAAAGACGCATTAGAGCTGATGGTCCGGCCAGGTCTTATTTTCGGGGAAACACAGTATGTCTGGGCTGCCCTTGCGTTGCCAGGCCTCTGTTCAGTTTTCTTTCCTTCTATCTCCTTCCTCCTGATACTCGCAATCTCTTTCTCTTTTGGACTGGCCCCGACTTCCAGTTTTCTCTGTTCACGCTCTTGCTCTTATCCTTTGAGAAAGTAGGTTTTTATCAAATAATGGAGCACTGCAGTACATGAGACAGGAATAAGACTGAATCTAACGATGGCCTTTTCGGGGCAACGTGCACAATGGAACATAGCAGAGGGCCGCTTCCGGTGAACAGACAGCAATGGCTGTCCGCAGAGGTCAACTCACTTTGGACTTGTCAGTTTAGGAAGTAATTTAGAAAAACATCATCATGTCACTTGTCCTGAAGGAACTGACAGACTGAATGCATCTTCCGACATATGCTGATTTCTAGAAGTGTTGGACTATAACCATCTACTTCTATCAGATAATAAACATAAGCTGGGATACACATATAATCAGATGGAGAGAGCAAGAACAAACATCCAGAGACGGCGACATTCCCATGGTTGGAGAACAGTTGGCACAGGAAAGAAAGACTAGAGTTGGAAAAGCGCAAAGCTCTGTGTGACCTAGACAACGGCCCCACTGCTGGGAGAGCCAGCCATGGTGGTGTCGGTCCACACGGCTGGCTGCCTTTCCAAACTGCACACCACTCTGCCGTCACACTGGATCTTACCCAGCACCGTCACAGGTACAATCTGAACTCTAGCCTACCGAGTACCACATGACCTGCCTCCTTCCTCCTCCGAATTGTACCCTCCATCCTGCTGCTGTAGGCATCCCGCTCTCCTCTTTTCCTCCCATCTGCCTCAGGACCTTTGCACTTGCCGTTCCTTCTGCTAAGAGTGTGTATCTCCCAGCCCCTTGCATGGAATGAGGCCACATTTCACTCAGAACTTGCCTTACATGTTCCCTTTCCAAAGCTTACACACCCCCTGCTCTCCGTCATGCTCCATCACTTTGTCCTGTTTTATTTTTCTCCATTTTATTTATAGTTACCTGGAATGATATCATGTATTTATTGATCAACTATCTTTCTATGAGGCCTGGGCGCTTGCCTCCTTTAGTGAGTGTTTAGTACTTAGTGGTTGCTCAGTAAATATTTAGTGACCATAAGAATTAGGCCTACCTTGCTTTTGTCTGAATCCCTTCCTCTCCACAATTTCCAACGTTTTGTCATGTAGGTAAATTGTTGGGGGAAAACTTATTTCTCAATTGCATATAGCAAGAGAGCCATGGGTCTGTGAAAATTAATTTTCCAGTCTGTAAAGTGAGATCACATCTGTTTTCAAAAGTGTTATACCAAGGAAATAATTGGAATTTGGAAAAGAGAATGAATATTTACTGACCATTTACAATAGGCCCACAGCAATGCCTGGTGTTTTCCAAATATTTTGTGCTTTGTTTCCCTCAGCAACTATTCTGGTTGGTGATATTATCCTTATTTTATAGATGAGGAAACTGAGGCTCAGAGAGAAAAAGATCATTTGACTAAGGTTGTAGTGGGTTCAACAGTGCCCCCTAAAATGCCATATCCAAATCCTGACCTCTGGTATTTGTGAATGAAATCTTATTTGTGACTAGGATCTTTTCAGGTATAATTAAATTAAGGACCTCGAGATGACATCATACCATATTTAGCATGGACCCCCCAAATCCAATGACAGCTGTCCTTGTAAGGACAGGACACACAGACACACAGAGGAGACAGCCTTGTAGAGATGAAGGTAGAGCCTGGAGTGATGTGTCTACAAGCAAAGGATGGCTGACAACCCCCAAGAGGCATGGCTCAGATTTTCCCTCAGACATTCCAGAAGGAACCAACCCTTGATTTGGGTTATTTTAAGAACCGTGACAGCATACATTTCTGTGGTTTTAAGCCACCTAGTTTGTGCATTTATAACCCGCTTAACTACTACAAAACCTTGAGTGGTAAGTGGCAGAGTAAGGATTAGAACTTGGCTCTGTTGACCCTAAAGCCTGACTTGTTCCACTCCCCTAGCTGACTTCCCGGAATTCCACAGCTGGAAGGCCATCCTTGCTTGACAAGTTATCACGCTATAGAAAGACTTCAAAGTTGCACCCCATCACCAAATGAAATCTGCAAGCATGGTCTATTACCTTTGGTCATATTATCACCTGTATTCCAAAGAGGACCTCACACTATGGAAACTCTCAGGTGACTCCAAATTGAAAGAGTTGCAAATGCCAGGAAAGAAAAAAGACACATGCAGAGAAACTTAGCAGCAATAGCAATGAGAGCAGAAAATAATAAAGAGAGATTTCACTGGAGGGAAAGAATAGCCGCTCCCTTTGAAGGGAATTATTCAAAGCACAGAGAACACTTGAAAAGGAGGCGTGCAAAGAGACATGCAGGAGGCAAGTTGGATTTAGACCAGCCATGTAATACTGTAGTGGAAAGAAGAAAGAAAAAAAAAAAAAAACACCAGAGCTCATATTATTTCGAAGGTCACTTTCAGAGGTGGAAAAATCACACAGTTGGCAGATTGCAAAGTCCCTTTTTACGAGGCTCTAATGAGAACATAGATTATTTCCTAGTCGCTTCAAACCAGAAGGTGGAAATGTATCAGTGCCATGTAGGAAACTGTGAAAGGGTTAAAAGAAAGCAGGCTTGTAGAGGATGGATTGATTTCTGGGGACAGATTAAAAGCACTAAATATGGATATTGATGAGGTGATAATTAAGGTCATTGGGGAAGCCCTGGGAGCTGTGTGGGAGAAGCTGAGGGAGGCCAGCAGGGAGGAAAGTGTGGAACAGCTCAGGGAATTACACCTGGGCAAGTGGGTGGGTGGGGCTGGTGCAAGGAGCTCACAGGGGAGGGGTCAGCGCAAGCTTCCCGGCAGAGCGACGTTTATTGTGTCTCGCATTTCAAGTGACCTTTTGCCATTCCATGGGTGAAGTCACTGCCTTTGAGGAATTGTGCTCTATAAAAGGAAACATGTAAGTAGTGTGTGCGGGACAGAGTACTAGAAAATAAATATGCCCCAGAATCCTTCTGTCCTGTTCCGAGAGAGAGAGAGAGAGAGAGAGAGAGAGAGAGAGAGAGAGAGAGAGAGAGAGAGAGAGAGAGAGACACTGGATGTGACCTCATAGGTCTTTCTTTTCATTGTCTATTTATGGGAATTGTACCTGACCCCACCAATTTGACGTACCCTCTCCATCTGGGAAACCCACAAATAAGTCATATTATTGGAGACCGCAGTGTTTTAATAAAAACATTCTGAGTTCAGTCATGACCCAGCTTGTCTGGAAGAATAGTTATGTGGCTAATACTGGTAAATCTGGAAAATCCTTGATCAGGAAAGGACTGGATTCTGATTAAAAATAAATAAATAAAAATAAAAATAAAAAAGTGACTTGACTCTGTACAGAAATATCCAGGAGTAAACCCTGATAGAAATCAATAATTTGCCCATTTTCTCTGCATGTGTGTATACATCTCAGTTCTTTTGCATACGTGGCTTCTGCTGCCTGAAATGGCCTCCTTTGTGTCTTGTGTTAAAAGCCTGGTCATATACTCTGTAAGGCTTAATCCAAATGTCCCCTCCCTTGAGAACCCTCTCCTGATTCTCATACCAGCATGAGCCCTCTCTTTTCTAGGTGCTAAATCTGTATTTTAGTGCTTGCCACAGTCTGATCTCATTCTTTTACTGGGCTCTGCAGACCAGGGTCTGGGAATCGAGGTCAAAAGGATGAGAGCCATATCCTGTCTCCGTTCACCCATAGGACCATACTTACCTGCAGAGTCTAATTACCTATACGAAGAAGAGACACTAAGGGTGATTTCCTCCCGGCTATGAATTCACTAAAAAGGTCACCCCAAAATGTGATTTTTCTCCCCAAGGAACAGTGATATCCAAAGCTAATGGAATCTGAACTTTATCATTTTCCACTGAACTTTTCATTTTGTTTTAGGATATTAAAAGAGAGATAAAGAGAACTATGGAGCCAGGGAAGAACTGGGGGTCAGGAGTGAGATTGTACGAGGCTCTTCCATTCTGGGCTGATCTTTAATATTAGGCTGGACACCAAGTGCCACTGTGTTGTCTACAATCTGAAGACATTGGAGGTTGGGGGAAGACAGCTGTCACGTCAACTTGAAAAGATATATTGAGTGCCTATTACGTGCTTGACACTATAATTGATAATAAATACCTCTTGGGCCTAGCACTATGCCTCACACATCGTAGGCATTCAGTATCTATTAGCTTCTGAATGAATAAATCAATCAAAGAAGTTTGAACTATACCAGTGTTTCCTCTGACCATAGATCCCTGGGAGCGCTAAGTACCGAAGGGTTCACAAAACTTTCTGACACTGAAAGTCTTAGGTTTTCATCTTGTAGGATCTAAGTGGTCTCTAAGGATATGAACTGCCTATGTCTGTTCTCAGTTCTGAGGGAAGGAACTATTCTACAATAAGGGCAGGACATGTAGCCGAAGGGAAAGGGTTAATGTCAGTGGTCCACTGAAACAGGGGAGGGCTGGATGCAGCACGAAGGGCAGTAAGCAGCATCCATGGAGAACCAAATAAGGCCTCTGAGAACACACTCCAAACTCAGTAAAGACTGCAGTCGGTCTGGATATGATCCATCTCCCAATGTTCTAATTGAGTGAAAGACAGGAGTTTAGCGCCAAATCAACCTGCCTGTCTTCCATTTGCCACAGTCTCTGGTTTAGCATTTCTCTAGCACGAGGTGTCTAAGAATTACTAGTAGTATTCATATTATACTATTAATATTCATTTACACCACACTTACTACATACCAGGCTTTTGGAAAAGGTAGTTAAACTACAGATTCCCCAGCTCCATCCTAAGGGTTCTCACTCACTAGGTCTGCAGCTGGAGGCGAGATGTGTATTTTTAATAAGAGCGCGAAGTGAGTCAGACGAGAGCGCTCCTGAGACCCAACCTGGAGAAAGATGCTTTATTTTCCATTTGCTTCATAACCTTAATAGACCTTCCTGCGTCATCATAAATTTAATGAGCCATTTGGGGAGTAAGGGTCTTTTAAGTCACCTGAGCTTAATCCTAATGGTTTTCAAATGAGAAAACCAGGTTACAAAGAAGTTTATAATTCTTAACCCAAACTGGAGTCATTTAAAAGCAAGCCTACGGAATTTATTTTTTTTTTTAACCTCTGTTGCTTTATCAAAATTCTCTTCTCCGGCATCAAACTTAGCCTCATGCACCATTTGTAATTAAAGAGTAATTCTGTGGTTCATAATTTGTCCCCTCTATTGAATATTCCATCAAGACTCAGTTTCTGAGATATGCGTAAGAGATACTCTGTCTTAGGTAGAAGCATACATACTGCAGTGGTAAGCCCCGCGTAATCAATTTTTAGCTTTATGAAACTCATTCTCTCTCTGAGCTGCATCTTCCAAATGAGAGGAAAAAGGGCCTACCTCACAGAAATGTTATGACTCAATCAAATATTCAAAAGGAATGACCCACAAGAAGTTCTCCCTAAACAGTGATTTCACTCATATTATATAATCACTGTTCCAATGGCAATAACATGCATTGTTGTTTAAATGGCAAATCAACACTTTACTATCAAAGTTCTGTTACCACGTGCTTGCATTTGAGACAGTAACTCACTCTTCTCATTTTCTCTCTCTCTCCATGTACATTTGAACCACGTGCATTGGACATGAGCTGCCATTGTCCAGCTATGAAACCAGCAATTGCATACAATTCCACCTAATATATAAAATGTCTACAATCGTGATTTTGATGACACCATATGTGTATTCTCCTCAACAGAACTAACACTGGACAATACTACTTGTTGCCCCCAATGTCAGATTTTAATGTAAATAACAGGATATCAACATATAAGATGAATTAGTAGGTGGGGAGAATTTCATGCACTTTCTCCTCCTTAACTCTCTTCTAGAGAGTTGTCTTTTTAACAGGAAACCCTTCTTCCTTCAGTCAGTGGCATCATTTCTCCCACTGTCAAAACCAGTTTGGGCAGTTCTTTCAAATTTCTTATGTCCGATCGTTAAAGCGAACAAAAAACGGTGTCTCTGAAAGGTTACAGGAATATTGTTCTCGGCCATAGACAATGAAATCCAAACAGCTGTCAGGTTGCAGGACACATCGATCCTAGCCCAAATTCCTGTCAAAGGGTCAATAAGTCATGTAAAAGCAGGACTCCGTCCTTACAGAATGTCGTTAGAAATCCCAGTTCAAAGGTCAGGGCTCACCAAAGGTAGCTTACGCAGGCTGAGAAGGGACTGAGACGATTCGCACATCTGAGCAGAGAGCGATCAGGGGAGGCAACATATACATTGGAGAGATGATTCTCATGTTTATTGGTAGCAAAGAGTTACAACATAGATTCTTTCCTACCAGCGAGCGTTCCCGGTGACAGAGGGGCAGAAGAGACAGACGAAGTAATAAAGGTGCTTCTTCACAATACACACTAAGAGCCAAAGCTCTATGACTAGCCCTTTAGAGGTCTATTTGTTTTCTTAAATCAACTTTATGGAAGTACAATTTATAAAAAGATGGGAAAATTAGGTAGAGATGGACAATGTAACCATCTACAATGGGACACATTTCTAAGTGAACTGCAAAAATTATTTATGAACTGGATATTTTTTTCTACATAAAGTCAATCTTCCAAAACTCGAGTTTTGATGATATTTCAAAGTCTATGCATTTGGACAAATAATAAATGATGTGACACGATGGAAACATAGTCTGTAGCTTTGCCGGAGTCAACAGCCAAGTGAAACCACTAACAATGTGACACCAGAGGGACTGAGTTGTGGATTTACCCATCGGTCAGGTCCTTTTGAGACGGTGTCCTCGAATTGCCCACTCCTGTCTCATGTCGCATTTTGTGCATTCCCGAACTCTACAGAAACACCTTGCACCCACCACCAGTTCCATCCAATGGCCCATGTTCATCTTCCTCTGACTGCAAGTAGTCGATACCCTAGTCAACTTAATTTCCCTATTCCCACCTCCTGAAATGCTTCTGTGGTTACCTTCCATGTCCCTAAAAGTACGTTCTCTTTCTTTCTTGTTGATGTGTTTCTCTTTACCGATATGCTCATTTGAAGCATGTTCAGCCTTACTAATGTTCATCCTTACTAATCTTTCATTTTCCTAATGCCTCTTCTTGAGTGTCTAACTTTGATCTATGAGCTGATGATTTTTAAACCTGTCTTTTATGGCGACCTCTCCACGCTAAGTCCGTATTTCTAGCTCTGTGGTAATGTGCCAGTCAGCGCCTGGGCACCAGCTCCAGCTGTCCAGATGTCACCCAGAGTCCCGCTGCCCTGTTCGATCCAGCTACAACTGCCCCCAAACCCACGAAACATGACTGCAGTCAAGCTGTGATGCTTGGAGATTTTTAACCTCAGCGCCACCTCTGGTTCTGAGTCACACTGAGATCGTTCCATGATTTTACTTCTGACAATTGCCTAAGCCTGGTACATATCACGTTTCCTTAATCTACAGAGAGAGACTCACTCAGCTTTCCACCTCATCACTATCCACTGTCTTTCTCTTCTCACCTGTCCTCTTTCAGGAGGGGGAAAAAAAAAATTCTGCCCATTTTAGTCCTCATTCTTATTTTTTTCTTTTTCTTTTTTTCCAATAAATACTGAGAACTTACTATGTGCCAACTATTGCTCTAGGAGGAAATACAGCAATGAACTCAACAGGCAATTCCATGCCCGGCTGAGGAGGCAAACGGGATGCAAATAAATACATGACTTGTTGTCAAGGACTGTTTCATGTGAGGAAGAAAGGTAAAGGACCATAAGGAGGGTACTTTAAAATCAGAAGCTGGGGAAGGCCCCCCATGGGGCGATGTTTGGGCAGAAACCTGAGCAAAGACTATTTCCTCTCTTCTCAGGCTCAGCTCTAGGGACTTTACTTGCATATTCAAAAACTCCTGGGGGTGACGGGTCTCAGGGTCAAAGGCACACACTCTGTTAAGATTCTCTCCCTCCCTTCTTCAGCGCCTACACAACTTGCCAAGAGAGAAACAGCATAGTAAAGATGGAGATGATTCTCTCTTTCCCTCACACTCAGCAGGCAGAGCAGCAGGAGTCCGATTTGGGTTTTAAATGTGGGGTAATTGTCCAATTCCTTTCAAGAACAAGACTCAGAACAGAAGCAGACCTCCAGGTATGTCCCCACCCCTGCGGAGGAGAGCGCTACCGGCCAGCCCCTCCTTTGCAACACCAGCCGCTTCTGAATGCAGCACAAGACCAAATTAAACTTTCTCAGCAGTCTTGTCATTCTGGGGAGCACTCGGAGTTTACGGTAAACTCCTGCCTCTGAGCCTTTTTCCAAGAGCTGCTGCTTTCACAGCATCTTAGTAATGGGCTTGTCTCTTACTAAGAACCACGTCGCTAGCCTTTGGAGCCTGGTGAATGCCAGGCTTTAAAAAGAATATAATGACAATAAAAATCCCACAGAAATGTGAATTGGCTTTCTGATTGGATTGCCTGGTGGGACAAGGTGGGAGAAAACCATCTTGGCAGAAATGGCTGCAATAAATCCGAAAACACTTTCCCATCCTGTTGGACATGGCCCTGGTATCCTGTAGCATCTGCAAAGAACTCTGTCCACCCCATACTGGCGACATCCACTTTTTATCCCTCTTTCGGCTTTTGTTGAGTTCAAATTCTATGCCCTAGAACAACGGAATGGCTTCCAAATGAATACAAACCCAGAAGGTATGTATTCCCTTTTACACTGAAAAATCTTCAAAATGGTGTTAGGATTGTCTCCTGTTGAGTGTTACAGATAAGCAATCGCTGGAGTGTCTGCTCGTCTAGGAAGGACACACACAACACGAATATGTGAACATAGAGTAGACAATCTTTGGAAAATGAAAAGAGAATGAACTTGCAGTGTCGTAGAAGCTCTTCTGAAACTTGACTGTTGTGCTTGTTAGGCCAGGAGGAGGCCAGCAGCAGAAACGGCCTTAGGTCTAGAAAAACTGCTCGGAATGTGCTGAATAGCAACCGTCTTATCTTGTTACAGCAACCCTGCTTGCTTGTACCTGCTGGCTTGTATTTTTCTCACAGGAGCCCATGATCAACAGACCTGAACATCCCCTGACAAAGGCATGGGAACCAGGATATGGAAAAAGAGGACACAGCCACACCCCAAAACCCTCAGTAATGATAAATAATGCAACGAAAAGCCCCAAAAGTACTGGAGAAGAACAGTTCCTCATTTACCACCCCCTGTCCAATTCCCCACCCCTCTTACTTGGGGAGGTTATGGTCTTTTCTAACCTGACCATCTGCAGCTCAAACACACCAAATAAATTCTAATCAACCAATTCTGGCTTCCCACGGCTCATTCCTCCAGCCATGCCTACTAGTTCTTTCTCCTCACACACTCCAGGCACACCTCTCACCTATAATTCGTCATATTCCAATCATTTTCATGAGGTTTCCATCACCAAATTGCAAGCTACTGAGGGCAGAATCCAGTCATGACCCACCTTCTAGACTACACTGGTAGTTGTTCTCAAATCTGAACTTGGATCAGCGTCTCCTGAGGGCTGGTTTAAACACAGAGGTTGGGGCTCCAGCCCTGAGTCTCTGATTAAGTGGGTCTGAAGGGAACCTGAAAATCTGCATTTCTAACAAGTTCCCAGGGGACGCTGATGCTCCCCGTTGAGGCACCCCCCTTTCAGAACCACTGATTGAGAATGTAATGCAGTGTCGATTTCATATCATAACCTCTACAAATATTTAACGAAAGGCACAAAACAAGAGAACGAAGGGAAAGGAAGGAAGAAAAAAAAATGTGCTTATGGAAATGAGATAAGAGCTGATATCGGAGGCCTCTTGGAATGTCTCAAGAGTGTGAAGTGGAGCTTTATATTCACAGTCTAAATCAGAGATCTCATTTTTTTCCCCCTTACAGATTTGCTGGAAATGGTTTAGGAACAGAGTCTATCTAATGTTTCGCATTTTAAACACTGACTGACAGCCGGGGGGTGGAGGGGGAGGTGACCAAGATTCTACTGTGAGAAGCAGGAAAAAAAAAAAAAAACTGCATGATTAAGTTAGTCTAGGAAACTTCATGAATTTATCTAGTTCTCTCTGGGGCAGAACAGGCTAAGTTTTTTAAAGTATCACCATGGTACATGCCTCATTCCCATGGAAGAAAAGCATCTCTTCACAATTAACGGTGCAAGGTAGACATTTCAGACCCATCTGCTCCATTTTTGAATGTTTTTGTTTCTCGTAGAGCATGCAATACTGCTTGATTTCAGTTTCAGTGCACTTTCATGTGGACCAAAGAACCAGTGGGTTGACTGAGATTTCCTGTCTCCTGGCAGTTGTGCTGGAGTGGTTTTCACAGAGCGTTCATCCAACAGGATGGCACTGCTGATACCCTGTTACCCACACTTTTCACCACCACTGCTCTATCATGGGGAAAGAGACGCAGCGACTGTCCTTGAAGGAACGGACTGTGCCACAGAAAGGAGAAGGCAAGTGGTTATTCAGCCAGCCGTCTAATTAAGTTCCTATTAGGAAAAAACATTGTGCGCCAAAGGGTTACTAAACATTGGCTGTGCCATCGGAACACGGAGGGGGCATGGCACCCATGGCTTCTGTTGATGTGTACGTCTGTCACTTATTGGCTCTGTGAACTTGTGCGACTGACATGCTCATTGACTCTTGGTCCCCTCTAGAGAACGGGTCTGATCAAAGTTCACGTGAAAATTTGTTTGTTCAACAGGATACCGTTGGCATTTAATAAGTGGTTGGGGGGAAACTGGATGAGTTATTCGGGTCTCCACTAAGTGCCTGGGTGGTTGTTCCGCTTTGTTTCATTTTGCTTTGTTCTTTTTTTCTATCAGTGGAAGTCATTTAAGAATCCTCCTCCCCGTTGACTTCCTGAGAAAGTATGTGCTGTTCAGACGGCTACCGTGGGGACAATTCCCACGTGATCCCCATTTACGATGCCAAGTCAGTTATTAGAATACACGGCTTTTTTAAAACAAGCTTTACTTGAGAATGAGGTGTGTGGGGGAGACAGGGAAATATCTTCCATGACTGAATTCTGTAACCTGGGTCCACTGAGGCAGGATTAAACCCAAGAGCAGGAAACACCGATCGAACTCCCAGAACTCCACAGCCCGGCCCTAGATGGATGGAGAGTGGTATCCACGCTCCTTACCCCAGCGACTCATGCATGAATGAAAGGCCTGTCAGCCCAGGCAGCTGACTTCTCTGGCCAGGGTAGGCCTGCTCAGGTGGCCACATTGACCTGGCACAGGGCTTCGGAAATCTGGAACAGCATTTGATGTCTGACTTTTGGCCCTCTGTAACCTAGCAACCTCTGCTTTCTGGGAGTCTGCTCTGAGTCCCTCCTCCTTCCTACTCTCTGTGTAAGCATCCTACGTGTGCCTGCACAAAACGCCTGAGATCTGGTAATCCCCAAGAGGAAGGCTGTGGGGAGCCATGGTTTCTTGCAGCCCTGAACCTTGCAGACTGGCTCGGTTTCTGCCCCCATAACATTGCCTCTGCCTTATCTGAAAAGCGCCTAACGGCTGCTGAGGAATGTGGTGAAAACGGCCAGTTCCCAGACACAGAAAACTAAGGGCTTTCTAGACAAATAGTAGATTCTGTCTCCTTGAAATATTTACTTTTGTGAGTTTCAGTGACCTTGTATCTTCTATGTCAAAGTAAGGTTGAAGCTGGAAAGATTTACTTTCACTGAGATAATGCATATCTTCTTCGTTTAACTGCACGTACTCAAATTGTATATATTGGTTAGAAATAATAAACTCAGGGCTTCAGCATGACTGAAGACCGGCCGCATTAGCATTTGTGTGTGTCTTTTATTTCATTCCCACTCCCCCATTCAGGTACTGATCGACTCGTGGCGGCTGGCCCGTCACACTTGGCGCCCGAACAGGGACCTGAATACGGGGGTAACAGTGAGGAACACCACGTGGCAAGGGCCCAGCTCGTAGAGAGCTTATCAGTGGATGCGTGGTGAGTAAGGCACAATACCCCTCGGTCGAATGAATGTGTGAGTGAGTGATAGTTCCACGACTTCTTGTCACGGAGCTTGATTGGGCCCTAATCTGCGGTTCCGGTTCTGTCATATGGCATAACGGCGACTGGGCTTTACAACCCACATGGCCGGGGGATTATACCGGAGCGCCTTAGCCAAGACAGATTTGGCTCCGCGAGGGGCACGGCCAGACGGGCATCAGAGTGTTTTCCTTGTTGAAAGAAGGGCCGAGTTAGGGTGAAGGATGGGTCACGCTAGCAGCAAGGACCTGTATGTTAGAGGACTTAAGAAATTGCTTGCCGCCCGTGGCAGTCGGGTGAGCAGAGAACAGTTAGATAAGTTTTTAGAATTTGTAAAAGAAGTTTGTCCATGGTTTCCAGAAGAAGGCACTGTCAGTCTGGAAACTTGGGAGAAAATGGGAGAACAGTTACAAGATTATTATGCTGCCCACGGACCTCAGCAGATCCCTGTAGAAACATTTGGGTTGTGGACCTTGATTAGAGATTGTTTAGATCTCAGGCGTAAGAGCTGTAAGCTAGAGAAAGTAAAACAAGCTGGCAATGAAGAAATTCTTTCATCTGCTGCTTCTCTGGCAGAGAGAGAAAAGGGGGAGGAAGCCAAACCCACAAAAGAATTTTTTAAAGATACAGAGCCTATTTATTATGAACCTCCGGTCGAGGACTGGGAAGATTTAGACTCTCAGGATCAGGAAGACTCAGAGGATGAAGCAGCCAAACATAATAGGAACAAATACCCTCCTTTGGTGGCTATGGCTCAAGAAGGCAGACAACCTACAGGCACTACACTTTCTTTTGCAGATCAGCTAAAAAAGATTCAGGGACAGCTGATTGAGCTTAAAGTTGCTGTGGATGGAGGAAATTGTCCTCGGAGTCCCCAGATTCCTTTTAGAAATCAATGGAATCCTCGGGGTAAAGATCCCCCTTGGAAGCAGAGGTGCAAAGATTACAAGCTGCACTCACTTCCCTCTCTGTTCAAATGCAATTAGTCCAGGCTCAACAGACTGGGCCTTTATTAGAATCTCAATCAAAATAGAAGCCTAGGTTACAATGAAGCTCTCCTCCAAGTGTAGTTGCAGGGCTAGATCCACTGCCCGAGGCCCCTATCAACAAAAAAAGATTTTACAAGCTGCTAGTACAGGACCAACTTCAAAAGGGACACATTGCTTCCTCCAATTCTCCCTGAAATTATCCCATTTTTGATATTATAAAAAAAAAAAAAATCTGGTAAGTGGAGATTATGACAAGATTTACAAAAAGTTAATAAAACCATGGAATTAATGGGAGCCTTACAGCCAGGCTTGCCCTGTCCTGCAGCCATACCAAAAAAACACACATATAAAATTGTTTTAGACTTAAAAGATTGTTTTTATACTATACCTTTAAATCCTGATGACTGCCCTAGGTTTGCTTTCAGTGTTCCTTCTGTTAATTTACAAAAACCTTTTAAGAGATATCATTGGCTAGTGCTACCTCAAGAAATGGCTAGTAGCCCTACATTATGTCAAAAATTTGTATCAGCTGCTATAAAACCTACCTAAAGGACATTTTCAGATATTTACATCATCCACTACATGGATGACATAATTCTTGCCCACTCTTGTGAACCAAAGTTGCTTGCTGCTTTTGCTCATTTACAAAAAAAAAGCTCCACAATTATGGGCTAGTTATAGCCCCCAAAAAAAATTCAACAAGTGCCTCCTTACTCTTATCTGGGATATTGTTTAATGCCTCAGGCCATTGTGCCTCAAAAAATACAAATCCGGCGAGATTGTTTAAAAACATTAAATGATTTCCAAAAGCTACTGGGAGACATTAATTGGATTAGACCTCAGTTGCGGTTGACAACCGGTGAATTACAACCTTTGTTTAAAATATTATGCGGGAAAGCTGATCCTACTTCTCCCCGCGAGATAACACGGGGAAGAGGCTTTGCTTGTATTTCTCCAGGTCCGAAAAAAAAACCTTTGTGAATTCCTGGTCGGTGTTAAACCATACCATGAACAACAGCCCACAGAAGAAAAGACATCTATAGATACCAATCCACGC
Source organism: Rhinolophus sinicus (assembly GCF_057876585.1). Taxonomy (NCBI): domain Eukaryota; kingdom Metazoa; phylum Chordata; class Mammalia; order Chiroptera; family Rhinolophidae; genus Rhinolophus; species Rhinolophus sinicus. The sequence goes on along the minus strand of NC_142513.1, from coordinate 57,231,979 downwards.
CCCTAGGGTGTGGAAAAGCTCTCACTTTCTACAGCTGCAAAAGGACTTTCCACTTCAGACCCTGTTAAATGGATAAAGACTTTGGGTAGAGGGTTTGCTGGGGATATTGCTATTCTGTTTATTGTTCTGTTTATTTTACATAGTCCTCAGATGTAAACAAATAGCCCTCTGACAGGCTGTAAATAAAATAACTACACGTTCTGTGTTTCTCATGCTTCAAAAACTAAAAAGAGCCAGTAAGACTGTGCCTTTTTAGGAACTTTGCTTATCTCTATATTTTACACCTTATGTCTCTCTGTCTGGTCCCCAAAAGATGGTTTGCAGCCAAAGACGGGTAAGATATCTCACGGGAGATACAACCTAAGCCAGGCAAAACTGAGTGGGGACCCCCAATGAGCTGCCTTAAAAGATCCAAAAAGGAGCCTTTCCTCTCCTTCCCCCTGCCTGGGAAAAGCCACTGCTGTCTCTGGCTTTCCTCAAAGGAGATCGGTAGCCAATGACGGGTAATGATCAGTAAGCGTTTTTACAACCTAAGACAGGAGTCGATCGCTTTGATGATTGATATCCAATGACGGGTAAGTAAAAATGTCTGTACTGACTACCTAAGCCAGACACGATCTCAAAAATAAAAAATAAAAAAGGGGGATATGTAGGGAATTGGAGCATTAAGGGTTAAGAAAATTTAACTTCAAGCAGAGTTTGGGAGGATGGCTGAGGGAAACTCCGATAAGCATAAAAAACAGACACCTGCTGTTCTGGGGATGAGAAATTACCAAAGAGATAAAGACAGTCAGGGTCAAACTTTGAGAAAACGTAACTAATCTGTACTTGCTGCCTCAGCCGCTTTATGTAACCTTCTTGTTTCTGTGTGTATAAAAGAAAGCTGGCTTCATGATGAAATTCAAATATGAGAGAAGCTGAACCCTTAAAATTTGATGCAGCTCAGGCTGCCTCTGAGTTTGTTGATGTTCTTAGGAGTGTTTTGCCCTCTATGCCTTATATTACCCATTCTGTTATAATATTTCTTACATTGGGCATCTGTGTCTGCTTGGTTCTGTGCCTACTCCCTATCCTCATCAGATGTTTCATCAGCAGGATGTTAGACTTACGAGCTGACATCCATCAGCTTGAGCTCAAGGCGAAGCCTTAAGTCTTTCTCCCCCATGCATTTAGAGGGGCGGGTTAGTCAACGACGGGCAAATACTTGGGAGCCGCTTCAACACCTAAGACAGGGCTTGTATTAATAAAATATGAGTACCAATGACGGGTAAGTTGAGGCAGGCGTCCTGGGATGCCTAAGTCAGGCACCGTCACCTCGCCATCCTGGCTGGATGGACTTTGCTTTTATAAAATAAAAAAGGGGGAGATGTGGGGAGCCATGGTTTCTTGCAGCCCTGAACCTTGCAGACTGGCTCGGTTTCTGCCCCCATAACATTGCCTCTGCCTTATCTGAAAAGCGCCTAACGGCTGCTGAGGAATGTGGTGAAAACGGCCAGTTCCCAGACACAGAAAACTAAGGGCTTTCTAGACAAATAGTAGATTCTGTCTCCTTGAAATATTTACTTTTGTGAGTTTCAGTGACCTTGTATCTTCTATGTCAAAGTAAGGTTGAAGCTGGAAAGATTTACTTTCACTGAGATAATGCATATCTTCTTCGTTTAACTGCACGTACTCAAATTGTATATATTGGTTAGAAATAATAAACTCAGGGCTTCAGCATGACTGAAGACCGGCCGCATTAGCATTTGTGTGTGTCTTTTATTTCATTCCCACTCCCCCATTCAGGTACTGATCGACTCGTGGCGGCTGGCCCGTCACAGAAGGCCGGCTTCATACATCTCCACCTTGGTAAAGATGGCAACCCCTTGAAGACTGTATCTCTCCGGGTGGGTGAGTCGGGTCAGGCGGCATGCAGAAAGAGAGTGTAAGATGATGTATTCACGGGAACCCACGGAGGTGTTTTCCCATAGATATGACTGAAGATTTTTAAAAAGTAGTATGTTTACAAGATTGAATTAAAGGTGTTTCCTGTGCCATTTTCCACACAGCTGCTTTATGTCTGTCAAAGTGCAATTTCTCACCAGGAAACCACCCGCAAGGAGACCCCACAGAGCAGAAGGGGAAGCCCTCTCATCCATAGAGATATTTTATTAAGCTCGCAGGGTTTTAAAAAAGATAAAAAATCCATTACCAGTATTTGAAAATTAGGAGGTTTCATATTAAAATCAGATTTGTAGCTTTCCTTGAAAAGTCAGAAGTGTTGACTCAGAGCTGAGCTAAAGGGTCGCTGCCCTTCCCAATGGACGATGCTTTCCAGTTTGCTACTGTCACCTGCGTGGGGACCTGCCAGCTGAATCCTGCAGTTGAGCCTCACGTCTCATGTAGCAGACCCCCAGGGGAAGCAGCTCAAGGCCCTCTGGGCTCTTCCTCCACCCACTTAACGTTTCTCAGGACACAAACATTTTACTTCCCAACGAGAAGTTACAAGACCATAGCTGGAGCACATTTCTAGGCAAAGAGTCTTGCCAACAGGAAAAAAAGATAAGGCTGTGTTTAGGCAAACACTTTTCCTTGCTCTTGCTTCCCCTGATTAAAAAACCTGAGATTGAGGGGTGAACTAGAGAGAGAGTGCACAGACGCAGCCTTCTCACCAGCTGGTTACAAATGGGTCCTGCAGCTTATCCAGTGCACGCTTCTCTCATGGTTTATAGACATAATCTCAAATAACGTAATCATTTGTATACCTCTCACAACATATCTGTGCTCTGCCTAAGTTTTGCTTACCTCCCTTGAAGAAACATGAAATTTGCATAATAGCAACTATTTATCTAGGACGTTCCCTGTGGGACATCAGAAATCAAAAGCAAAACACATCTTAAAACTCAACACTAAGAAAACAAGCAGTCCAATTTTCAAAAAGGGCAAAATGTCTGAACAGACACCTTACCAAAGAAGAGATACAAATGGCAAATAAGCATAGGAAAAGAGGCCCCATGTCCTATGTCATTAAGGAGCTGCAATTAAAACAACAATCAGCTATGACCTAGTACTCTTCACCCATAAAAATGGCTAAAATCCAAACCACTGACAATACCAAGTGCTGACAAGGATGAGAAACAACAGGAACTCTCACTCACTGTTGGTGGGGATGCAACATGGGACAGCCCTGAAAGAGAGTTTGGCAGCTTCCTAGGAACCTAACATACTCCTACCATACAACCCAGCAATGACGCTCTTTGGTATCTACTCGAAATAGTAAAAAACTTATGTCCACACAAAAAAACCGCACGTCAGTGTGTACGGCAGCTTCAGTCATAATTGCCCAAACTTGGAAGCTAACAAGATGTCCTTTAGTAGGTGAACAGGGACATAAGATGTGCTCCATCCAGACAGTGGCACAGTCCTGGAAAAAACAAAAATAGCTCTCGAGCCATGAAAAGACATGGACAGAGCTTAAATGCATGTGTCTAAGTGAAAAAAGCCAACGTGAAAAGAATACCTACTGTATGACTGCAACTGTATAACATTCTGGAAAAGGCAAAACTATGGAGACAGTGAAAAGATGGGTGGTTGCCAGGGGAGAGAGGCATGAACAGGCACAGAGTGTTTTCAGGGCAGTGAAACTCTTCTGTGTGATACTTGCATCATACATTCGCAGGCATTTGTCCAAACCCACAGAACATACAACATAGAGAATGAACTCTAATGGAAAGGATGGACTCCAGTTAACGATATTGCATCAGCATTGGCTCACTGGATTTTACAAACGCATCACATTTGTCATGTACGATGTCAATCATGAAAGAAACTCAAGGGGAAGGTGAGAGAATGCTTGGGGACTCTCTGTGCTGCTCAGTTTTTTTCTTTTTGTAAACCTAAAGGGCTCAAAAAAAATGTGTTAATTAAAAAAATACAAAACATGCTCATTGCAAGTTGATGAGAGACCAACAGTCAAGGGCTGCTTCTGACCTTTATCTCAAAACACCATTTTACAACCACTTCATGCTCAATCAGATTTAAAGACAAAACCAGATAAACGCTATTTAAATATGAGTCATTCGGCAATTATTAGGCAGCTAATATATGTCAGACAGTAATAAATAGTTTCTTCACACCCCTTCCCCTGAGTCTTAATTAGATGAAGTTAAGTTTGGCCATTTCTATGTCTTTAATGAAGACTTTACCCAAACTAATTCACACAGAAAACCTAGTATTGTTAAGTGTCATTCACACACACACACACACACACACACACACACACACACACACACACACACTCTGAGCCCTGTTCAGTACAATATGAACTTTTTGACGCAGTCTGCAAAATTAAAACCTGGCCTTCAACTAGAGACTAATACTAGACTAGCGAAACCAACGTCTGAACTTCTAAGCACAATTTCCGTATTCTGGCTGAGTTAAGTAAGGATCATGTACACCAAACATTTGAAAAGAGAAAAGGACTGAAGTAGAAAAGTCCACTAGCTCGCAATCCCATCGTGCCGTCATCCTCCATACGATTTTCCCCCTTGTAGAAGTGAATGCTTAGGGGCTCCATTTTATCAAAGGATGATTTTTAGCTGCTGCTCACATCTGTGCAATAAATCCACACACAAACACCAAGATTTATAAGAAAGAGACATAAGAAATCAAAAAAGCAAATCATGCTGATTTCACAGGAAACTTAAAGAATGATATAGGATTCTCTTTGGCTCTTTAAAAGAGTCACCAACAAGACAGAAATCCTACAAAGTCCCATTTATAATGAAAAAGACTTTGCAAGAGAAGGCTTGCTGCTAAAGGCTGTAAGAATGGTAGTTTTATTTCTTTCAAGCAATGCTGTTTACTGTCTTCAGCTTCCAAATTTGTTCTTTGAAACGAACATATCATCTATATGTCACCAGTTTTGACTACTTAATATGAAAGGTAGAAAATAGCAATCATTGCAATTCACTGATTATTTATACACAATTTTAATCATTGGGTTCAATTACCTACCCGCCCCACCTACTAGCAAGTGGCAGAGATAATTCTGCTCCCTCTTCATTCGGGGTGGGAGACGCCAACCCAAGAGTACAGATATTGTTAAAAGATAAAACACACAGGAACATGCCATAGGGAGAGGAAGGGAACATAAATAAAGCATAGGAATCCACAAGCTTGATCAGCCTTTTGTCTTTTAACGATAATATTAACTGTCATCTAATTGCCTACACTTTCATAGTATAATTTTCTAAGTTTTGTTCTTTGCTTGTTTGTTAAGTTTTTTGTTGTACCCCACACCCCACACGTGAAAATTCAAAATCACCTATTTTAAGATCTGCTGAGCTAGAGCCCAATGGAGTGGCTATACTTTTAACACAAGTTGCACGGGTAGACAGTTGCCATGGAGCTAATGGCTGAAGTTTCGGGTTGTATGGACCTCAGTGTAGAAGTATTTGAGGACAGCTCAGCAGTTCTGCCTCCAGTGGCGGAACCCGAAACACCCAAGTCTCCGAGGGACAATCTGTCCTCCTTCTTCTCAGAAGGGAAAAGTGGAAATACGCTAGTCGGGGGCTAAAGAAGAAAAGAGTAAACAACAAATGGCAGATGGCTTCAGATGTCCACAGGGCCCTCTGGGTTCCTTCCACTAAAGGTTATGCTTTCACATTTTCTTGGCACTTTCAGTAGAAGTAATTAAACTTTGGCAACTTCCAAATCTCTCTGTTTCTCTTTGCTTCCAGATGGAGAGGGTGGGAAGAGAGGGAAGAGGTCAGGCTCCCCTTCTGAAAGACTCGATTCAATGCCTCCCTCTGAAAATGATTCCGTTTCTCATAGGTCATGTGCCAGTTTGGTCCCATTCTTAGGCAGAATGCCCATCGTGGGAGGAAAGTGGATGGGTATGAGAAAGTCGGGGGCTCAGGGAGAGGGGAAACACACATCACTGTAATAGTACACTAAGCCTTAAGCCAAGTGCACAGATTCTGGAAGTGGGGAGGGAGTGGTGAGGGGATGACAATTTTGAGAAAAACCTTAAGCAGATCTGATATGTCTATTTCTAAGTCAGCTTCCAACTGTGTCTTCAACAAAACAATTAATATATAAAGAGGGATGTTAAAACATACATCAGATATTAGGTCTTCTAAAGGGGAGGGTTTATACTGTAACTGAGGAAACCAGCATTTGGAAGGAAATCGTCATGAAAACCTACAAAGCAATGTGGAGAAACAGATGCCAGGGAGGATTGAACACTGAGGGGTACAGGGACCTTCCAGATCTGAGAAGAAGCTGAAACGCACGCTTCTAGTTGAGCCATGCCAGAAATTGCCACACATTCCAAATGGATGTTGACCTTTGTGGCTTCCATCCTGTCATTGATTTTTACTGAACTGCAGTTGAACCATTTGGCATGAGGCTTCATAGTCAATTACAAGGCCGGTCCACACCCAACAATGCGTCAGCAGCCGGGGTGAGAGGCCTGATTTAAGATGTGTCACTGTTGTGAACAGGGCCCCCACGGGTCTGCTGCTGCCGGAGCAGAGATTGTAGAATCCCACTTCGATGGAATACTTTTGATGTTGACACCAAGAGACACAAACCATGACGAAAGTCTCGTCCCCCTCAGGATCTTACTTCTTTTTCCTACTAATGTGTTTACCTTCTTTTTCCTCCTGATACATTTAACTTTAGCATTCTCATGTTCAAAGTCTCAAGGCATCACGTCAGTCAAGGCCTGATCAGTAAATAATTTCCCATCTTCTTGATAACAGAGGCAACCTCCTTCTAATTACTACTCCACAAACATCGCGGTAACTAGATATTCACGTGCTCCCCTCCAGCTGTGCATTTTCCAACCCATTACAAATTTTTCAAATGCAAGAAAGGTATTAACATTGACTAGGATTCAGCCAGAAAGGGACCTAAACCAACTGACACAATACCTGGGTTTGATCTTAAGTCATTGCTGTATATCCTGTCACTCCATGCACATTCTTTGAAATGAGGATGGATTTTTTTTTTTAAAATTCAAGTCCACTGCTTCTTGCTGAGTATAACCACACCACGACAGCAACGCCTACCATTCATTGAGAACTTACATCTCACAGTGTGCTGGGAGCTGTGCTAAGCACGTCACATAACAATCAAATTCAATCCTCAGAATGGTTCTATGAAGTAGTTGTTTTTATAGCGGCCCTACTCCCACCACACCTCATGTGATGAATTAAGAATGTAGAGCTCAGGGCTACTGCTATTAAGTGTGGGTTTGGGAATTGGGTATTTAAAGCCGAACGTATATATTTAGAATTTGAAGCCCGTGCTAAGTAGCCATGCTGTCGTACAGAATGAGAACGGAGGCACGGAAAGGTTTTGTAAGTCCTAAGATTTATGCTCTCAAAGAGATTAGCAATGTCTACTAATGTCATGGTAGAAGGAAGGAAGGAAAGATGGGAGGGAGGGAATATAGGAGGGAGTGAGGAAGGGAGGAAGGAAAGAATCACACTGCAGTTAGCTGCTGGTGGCTTAAATTGCATGGAGGTCTAGTCGAAAGAGTGTGTGGCTAAGTCAAGAGGCCTGGGTCATGGCTTGAATCCATTTGTTAACCAGCTGTGCGACTTGAAGTGCTTTATTTATCCTGCATCTCCATTTCTTTATCTATTGAATGGGAAATAACGATAATGTGGTCAAATCACCTCACAATAAAATGATCTGGTGAATGGAGAGGGCTTTGGAAAATCATAACTGCTATTAAGTGAAATATGTTATTACTGATGATTCTGCTTCAAATGCCTCCCTATCTTTCCCTTTGTTCCCAGAGCACACCATTCACGCCTTCTTTCTAATTAGCCAGGAGGAAATTTGTCTATCCTTCCATAGACAGAAAGAACCTTAATCATGTTTCTTCCCAACAAAGAAATGTACTTAATCATTCATTGAATTCACTACCCACTGACACTCAACTAAAGCATGACTGATGCTTCGGTTTACAGACACATTTTTGTCCCACGCAGTTCATGTTTTCAAGCCTTCAATTCTCATTCAAGAAATGCAAATTTCAAGAAATGCAAACGAATTGTATTATAATAGCATAAGCAATGCATAATTGGAAAGGTTAACATACTAAAAGAAAAACAAACTCAAATAATGTATTGCCCAGGTATCATAATACCTGGCTTAAGGATGTGGCAGCCCATAGCTGAGTGCTGGCTGTCTATGGGGAAATATGCTTATTCTTAATCAAATCAAAGTAACCCCTTCTTCATCCAGATGACTGTCTGTGAGAAGACCCCATATGATCCCCACCATTTCCTTTGACAATGGGCCTCCCTGCCAGGCTGTTTGCTCCATGGGGTCTCTCTGAAGGATAACGTAAATAAGTGGATGGGAAGGTCAAGTTTCAGTGACCACAAATCGTAGGGCATTTTAATACCTAGTAACGTTTCATAAAAAGGAGAAGTCTGCAGAAATTACAAATGAAGTCAAGCTGGCTCTGAATCCTTGGAGAATGTCAGAACTTACAGGGAATGCATTTAAATCAAATTAGCAGCAGCTCTCCCTGGCCTACAAAGGCCTGTCCGGAATGTTAAAGACATAAAATTCCTTGGGACGATGCCACCGGAAGAGCAAGTGAGCCCAATGTGTGGCTCTCTTACATTTTCTTGTTATGATACGTGTAATGATCATAGTGGGTTCAGGAGTTGCTTTGAGGGTAAAGGCAAGATTAGGAGAAACCTGCTCCGTACCCTGTCATTCAGCGTCCTCTCCTAGGAACCACTTCCCAGCTGCAGAAATCTCATCTCTCCCGATCTATCCATCTAAGGTGCCTTCAGCAGGAAAACAAAAATCAGAGTGAGTGACAGATGAAATCCACCGCAGCACAGCCCGGGGATGCCTTTCTCCCAAATGCAGACTAGGAGATGTGTACAGAGACGTCTTGACAGATAGGGTGTCACATGGCAGTAAGCAGAAAACCACATCATTCTCATCTTCCACAAGGTAGTTTCAAATGTTTTGGGCATTTCATGAAGTACATTTTTAGCCCAATGAACATACAAGGTAGGACAATTAAGTTCGCGAACTCATCCTAGAAAAAGTGCTCCATCCCTCATCACTGAATATCACTATAGTCACCTTCCAAGTACTCCCCTTGGGAAGCTATACACCGACGCCAGCGCCTAGTCCACCCTTCAAAGTAATTTTGGAGCTCTTTTTCTGGAATGGCCATCAGAGCTGTCATTGTATTACTGTTGATGTCCTGAATGTCATCAAAATGTCTTCCTTTTAATATTTTCTTTATCTTCAGGTAAAGAAAGAAGTCACTGGGAGCCAGATCAGGTGAGTAGGGAGGGTGTTCCAATACAGTTATTTGTTTACTGGCTAAAATCTCCCTCACAGACAGTGGCGTGTGAGCTGGTGCATTGTCGTGATGCAAGAGCCATGAATTGTTGGTAAAAAGTTCAGGTCATCTAACTTTTTCACGCAGCCTTTTCTGCAATTCCAAGTAGTAAACTTGGTAACTGTTTGTCCAGTTGGTACAAATTCATAATGAATAATCCCTCTGATACCAAAAAAAGTTAGCAACATCATTGCAACAAGTTCGCAAACTTCACTGTCACACCTCATATGCCACATATATGAGTGCATTTGTATTTCTGGAAGATTTTGTTCACGTACAAAATTTAATGGACAGTGGACAAATTCAAGTCAAATATTTGAAAGAAGTAACCATATCAATTTAGAGGAATCACTTCTCCAGGTTAAGCCATTCACAGTTCTGGCAGTGACCCAGGACCCCTCACCAGTCTAACTTCCTTTGAACCCTTTTCAGTGTTTTGGTATCCTTCCCCAAGGTTGTGCCCCAGAACGGAACACAACATTCTAGGCATGCTCAGAACACTGATAATTAAGGAAAAGCAATCACTTTTTACAATTGTAGAAATAACTCAAAGTTAAATCTATTATAACAAAGATGATAGATCTAGGGCACCACCATTTTGGGAGCCAAAGTGTAGCCATTTTAAATAGCTTCTGTGTAATACAGCTGGCATTTTTACAAGTTTTACTTTCTTTCTTTCTTTCTTTCTTTCTTTTTTTTAATACTTCTGTTCAATTTATTCTTTTTTTTTTATTTTATTTTATTAAATTTATTGGGGTGACAATTGTTAGTAAAATTACCAACCTGTGACTTTATATGAAATATCCACAGAACCCTCATAACAATATGCAAAATGATTCCTAGACCACTATCCACCAAGTTGCTATAAACCAATGAGATTCCATTGTTTATCACTATTATTCAGAATGAGGATTGGGTTAGAGACGAGATCAAAATGGGACCCTATTTGGGGTAAAAAGATACTTGGGTGTTGAATAATGCAGGAAATTGTTGGCAATGGCAACAGATTGATAGCTTCCTAGATCACCATGGAACAAGATGGCAGCACTGTCTCCCGGCACTTACCAAAAGGAACACCAATTTACCATCCATCCCCTTATCCCCACATTCATCCATTTTCCATCTCATTTCACAAAGGATTTGATGTACTTAGAAGAATACATAGTGTAAGTAAATTCCAAACGTAAAAATAAAGAGCCAAGACAATGTCATTTAGAATAGGAGCCGAAGACCAGGATGGAAAAAAATAAAAATGAAAAAGCATAAATATATTAACAGAAGCAATCTGAACCTAGACAGTTAAAATTTTTAAAATGAAAGTTTGCCCCTGGGTTTTATGCCAACTAAAATAAAAAGGGAAATATCTTCAGTTACATGATTCACATAGTCTTTAAAGAGAAAATATACCAAATTATTAAGGGAAGAACGTATTACGATAAAATACTCTGTATGGCAGATGAAACAACGTAAGGCTAGTAAATTTCCCTTTATAACTCTGGCTCAGAAACTAAGCAAACAGTCAGTTCAATGGTAAGCCAATCTCTATTTCCTTTATATGATTACTCTAAAATAAGTCATGTTCTTTTTCTTACCACAGTTAGTCATTAATCAGCAGCTCTCAAGAATCATTCTGAGTCATAGACTCTTAGTATTGAAAGAGACATTAAAGTTAATCTATTTTAACCTCCCATTCAAAGCTAGCAGATTACACACTATCCCAAAGATATCCTGCCAATGGCTAACTGCTGCTTGAAAGCATTTAATAACAAGAAGCTCACTACATTCTCAAGGCCATCCTCCCCACTTATATAGTTCTAGTTAATACCAAATTCATCCTTACATTGACATTCAACAATGGGCCATAATACCTTGACCGTCTAACGAGCAACAAAACCCAAGTTGATTTTTTATATTTAAATACCACCGACATGCCTAAATAAGTCATCTCAAAATAATATTCTTAGGATAGGTGCTGCCACGTTTTAAATTGAACTATTGTTTATGAGAACAATCAGAGCATTGTTCCAAACAAGGGGAGGCACACACATAGAAGTAAAAACTGTAAAACAAAAACAAAACAAAAAACCAACTTAATCGCGAACTCTGGCAGAAGTCATTAAGGATACTACCTCTGCCATAGATGGAATGGAGATCTCACTCGTTGATATGAATAGTGATGTATAATCACTCGACTCTACATTTCTTGTGAGCCGGCTGCAATAACATTTGTGTCATCGCTAATATTTTTTTGTACTTGGGAGCAACAGGCCAGGTAGAACAGGCTGTACTTTGCGTGAAGGCTACTTAGATCTACAAGGCTGACCCCTCCCCCACCCGATAGCCTCTGGGCTTTGTGTTCTTGGCGATTGGGGTTCTTGGCTCCAAACATCTTACAGGAACTATTGATTGTTGTTTTTGTCACAATGGTAATAACAATGGTCCATTGCATTCTATCCAGAGTTTTAAAGGCTTCTCCTGCATAGGTGCTCTCTCATTAGACTGTCATCATGATGCTACAACAACGAAAAGGCCAAAAAGATCTCATAATACAGTTGACCATAGTAATGAATCCTGAGAAGTGAAGATCTGGAATTCTAGCCTTCTCTGCATTGGTCAAGTTCTGACAAGCACAGGAATGATGCAAACAGACGCCTGAGAGACTGAATATACAACTGGACAATAAGTTGCCCCACTTCTATCTATCCACTTCCCCCCACCAACAACCTCCAACCTGAAGCCTTCCTCTTTGCTCACTACAAAGCTTTCCAGCTACCTGACGGTCTCTGACTCCCTGGTCAATACAAGTGATGGTGGCTGATTCCTTTGCTGCAGCAAACTCTCAATAAATTAGCCTCTCTGTCCTCACTAGGGTATTTTTCACTTGTTTCCAGAAAACGCAAATACCGCAAGAAGACAGTTTAAGTATCATGTTGAAGACTATAACAGACTATATTTAGGAATTATATGCTTAGGAGTTTAATTGCTTGACCGCAGGAGATAAGTCTATACTTCCAATGATACTAGAAAACTAGTTCTGGGATTGGGGACAATGAGAAAATCCCTGATTTGTGACATGTTCTCATTTCTATTATGCAAATGCTCTCACCATGGCCAATTTCAAGCTACCACTCATTTAAAAAAAAGCTTGTAAAACTCCTGAATCTTTAGTGATCATTTCTAGCAAGATGACAGGAGTGGCTCCAACACATCACAGCATATTTTTCTATTTTTTCCCCACAGTACCTAACCCTGTGCCTAATACATAGTGAATGACATATATATATATAAAACAAACAAACAAACAAAAACAGGTGGAAAATGGTAGCTATAACTATACATATAGATATAGACAGGTGAGTGATGGATGGTTGGATGGATGGACAGACACACAGACACATAACAGATAGCTTCATCTTGTTTTGAAACGTGGCAACAGCCCATCTAAATCACTCATTCAATGTGAATTAATTGAGTATCCACTATGTGCCAATTATTGTTTTAGGTGCATGGCGTATTTTGATCAAATATAAGTGATAAAGGAGTCACAGTTGAATCCAGGTATTTTGGACTGACCACCCAGAAAAATGGAATTGACATCAATTACGATTAATCTATGGGGTTACGGATCAGGTTTTGGAGAACCGATTGCAGAATATGATGAGTTTGAGATGTTTATCAGACTCTGGAGTTAGACGGTTTGAGCTCAAGACATGACTACACAATGATCAGAAATGGTACATAAGTCATGAGACTGATTAAGATTACTCAGGGATTAAAGATAACCAAGAACAGAGCCTTGAGTCATTGCAACATTAAGAGTCCAGGGACAGGAAGCAGAACTAGCAAAAGACATCAGAAAGTAGCAACCAAAGAGGTAAGGGCAACCCAAGAGGGTGCTGTCCTGGAAACCAACTGAAGGAAGCATACCAAGGACAGAGTGATCAATTTAATAAAATGCTGCTGATGGGTCAAGTGATACAGGGACTGAGAACTTGTCACCAGGGTTAGCAACGTGGAAGTAATCAATGAACTTGACGTCCACAATGTCATTGTCACTGGGTTAGGCATAAATGACTGAACAGAGTGGCTTTAAAGACAAACAAATGAGAAACAGAAACTTATAGACACAGACAATAGTTTAGTGGTTGCCAGAGGGTAAGGGGGGTGGGGGGTGGGGGGTGGGAGATGAGGGTAAGGGAGATCGAATATATGGTGATGGAAGGAGAACTGACTCTGGGTGATGAACACACAATGGGATTTATAGATGATGTAATACAGAATTGTACACCTGAAATCTATGTAATTTTACTAACAATTGTCACCCTAATAAATTTAATAAAATAAAATTAAAAAAAAAAAAAAAGAAAATGAGCATGAGTAAAAAAGTGGAGAAATCAGGTAAATAAATGGGCATGCATGCACGAAGTGAAATACTCTACAGTACTTTGCACAGAAGTATGTTCCAATATATGGTTGAATTTTAATAATTAGATTTTGCCTTGTTATACTTCTGGTAATGAACATACCATATTACATACCTGCCCCCAGATTATAAATTTCAATATTATAATAAAATTATATGTGTGTGTGTGTGTATGTGTGTGTGTATGTGTGTATAAGGGTTTTTTTTGAAGATGCTGGAGAGTGATGAAAGCCTTATGTCATGATAAAAAACATTCCCAACAAGAAAATCCCAGGCCTAGACGATTTCACTGGTGAATTGTAGCAGATATTTGATGAATGAATAATACCAATATTCTCCAAGCTATTTAATGGAATAGAAGAATGATTAACATTTTCTACCACATTTTATGAGACCAACATTGCCATGTGTGCAAAGACAATACAAAAAATAAAATTAAAAACAAGTATACCTCAAAAACACAGATGCACACATCTTTAACAAATATTTGCAAAATTACTCTAGAAAAGGATATAAAAAGAAAGTAAATCTTGGACAAATATGGTTTATCCCAGGAATGCAAGGTTGGTTTAGCATTCAATTGTGACATTCAATCGATGTCACACAAGACGAAGAATCTCAAAAACATCATACTGAGCAAAAGAAGGAGAAACAGGAGCACGTATTTTATGATCCCATTTACGTGAAATTCTGCAATGAGAAATATAATCTACCATAACAAAAAGGAATTCAGGGGTTGCCTAGAGCTAAACTCAGATAAAGAAACCGAGACTCAAAAAGGGGACCTGGGAAACTAAACATCCATAGGAAACAATGTTTCTCAATAATGGATGGTTTGACCCACAGGGGGACAGCTGGCAATGTCCGGATACATTTTTGGTTGTCACAGCTAGGGAGGTATTCCTGGCATTTAGTGGGTACAGGCCAGGCACGCTGCTAAAGATGCTACAATGCCTAGGAAGCCCCATCAACAAGGAATTATCTGGCCCCAAATGTCTGCTAGGGATCATCTCGTCTTCAGTAATTCTTTCAATGTCTCATGCCAACACACAAGTCTATCCATAATTACAGCATGAGAACCTCATAGCACAAGTTAAAAGTCATATCCCGTGTCCTTGATGAAGAAAAGAAGTCTGCTGGTTTCCATTTCACTACCTTCCTTGGAAATCCTTTTAATGTTTCATGATGGAGACTACAAATGGTCTTATCTCTATGCCAATGTTGAGCCAGTGACGAAGTATCTGTATCAGGGAGATTTGCGGGAGAGGAAGATTTCAGTTCCAGGCTATATTTTGGGGTTGATCATGAACAGCTGTTCTCAACCCATTCACGGGTGACTGAGGAGTGCCTGAGGAGTGTCAGGACACAGAAATTGATGTGTTATGGTACCTGGCAATGATTTTCTGTAGTAAATGAGATTTCAAATGAATGGTAAAATGATCCAATTTGGAAGTCAAACTGATGGTTGTTTCAATGGCCTCTTTTAGGACATCATTTCACAAAAGCTAAAAAAAAATTAATAAATTGACAAACAAATCCATGAATTGTTCTCTATGACAATATACCTGAATGAGAAAACTTACAAGAAATGGTGCCACCAGATCTTGCCATTACCTTATCTGGGGAGGGAGGGGGGGAAGTAAAAAGAATCCTATCAAAATTAAGACATGCCAGAATTTGAGAAAAATATTTAAAATAAAAGCGGCCATTCCATTTCTATTCTGCCTTCCTTCTATGCTGAGTTGCCCATTCCAAAATTCAGCTTAAATGTACTATATATATGGTTAAACTAAAAACCGCAAGTGGAAATATCACTTCTCAAACCGACCATGAGCAAGGGTCAAGCCAGTTTTTAATTGGGTGAATAATACTTTTCCAATATCAAGTTCCATAATTTTTTTTTAATGCTTTGATGAAGAAATTCCTCTCTGGAATGCTAACATAGTAATTAAAAATATTGGTAATGAGTGGGGAAAAGTTTATAAAGAAGATATTCTTCCTAAGGTTGCATACAAGAGCAAAAATTTTTGAAGCCACCTAAATTTTATCAATGTTAAGTAAATTCTACTTAGAGTTGTGAAAGCCAATTTTCTAACAATTTTAAGTAAATTGCAGTGTAATAAATGTAATGTTGGGGGAAATGCAATGGTTAGAAGCATGAAGTCTTCAGAGAAATGTGGAAAATTCTTATTAAAAACATGAAAAATCCCCAAATATATGGAACGGACTAATGAGAGGTCTGTAAAAAATGTGCATATGATTATAATCTAGAAAGAAAAATCAAAATTATAAAAGCAATAGTAGACATAGGCCCACACATTTATGGGTCATACTGCTTTTCGTGTTTTGTTTTCTTCCGGGAAATACTTTTCTATAATATGGTTAGGGGAAAAAAAAACATTTTATATGTGTGTGTGCATGTATATGTGTGTGTGTGTGTGTGTGTGTGTGTGTGCGTGTGTGTGTACACAATTATATAATTATATAATATAACATTATATTATATTGCTATAGTATAGTATATTGAATGAGAGAGAGAGAGAGAGAAAGTTAAGTTTGACCCAGAGCCTCTGCCTTCTTTCAAAATAATACCAAATGTCCAGAATTGCATTAGGAAGTTAGTAGCAATAAGGAAACCAATGAGAAGAATTTTGTAGTGCATAGAAGAACACGCATTATAATTTAAATTAGGCTGCAAAGAGGATAAGGTCAGTTGTCTTGAAACGGTAATGAGTGTATCGTTAGAAAGTCCCTCACAAGGTTAACACAGCAATTTCACGTTCCTTCTATTAATGGTCTGATCACAGAATGAAGAATTTCACCGAGGGAAGTGGCTATAGAATTGACCAAGGCAAAGTCTTCCTTCACATCCAGGGAAGTAGTTTCCCTACCGATGTCACTGCCTGATGCCTAGGAAGACCCTCTCTCCCCACACCCTTCCTACATTTCCTCTCTTGAATCCGGTCCAGAAAGCTGGGACTCATCCCAGGCTTTTCCCACTTCTTCATCCCTCACCCACTACCTCATCCAGCCCAGCATCAGCTCAGGTCTATTCCTTTTCCTGAATATCTCTTGAACTGTCTCTCTTGTTTGCTTCCAAAGCCTCTGCCCTCCTTCCAGCTATAACTATTATAGTGGCCTTCCAACTGGTTTCGCTGACCCCAGCCCTATCACAGCTGTTAAAAGAAAGATGTGATCCCATTACTTCTCTCCTTATTGTCTCCTTAAATCATATTGATGGACAACTGTTATCTTTGAAGATAAACTCCAACTTCCTTAGGATGGCTCAAAAGGCTCTTTTCACCTGACCATTGCTTGCTTCTACTACAAATCTCCTTTAAGTGCCTGAAAATCGAGTCATAGTACTAAATGGAACCCATTTTTCTCAGCTCAATTAGACTGAGTTGGAGAAAGCAGAAATACCAGCTTTCTCATTCTAAGCACTATGATAATTTTAATGTAATATAGTCTCACATTCACATTTTTAACAGCCATAGTTCACATTTTAATTACATTACATTACCAGTAAGTAAAATCTCTAAATATGTTTTATAAACCTTCTTGTACCTGAGTAATTTCTTTTTGTTTTAACCAAATGCAGGACGTCCCAATTACCCGTATTAAGTTCCACTTTTGATATTTTGCCCAGGATTCCATTTTACTAAGCTCTTTTTATACACAGATTTTGCCATGTAACACAGTAACTGCTTGTCCCAGCTTGGCAACAGCCTGAAAATCTCATTGACATGAGGCAACGTGGTGTAATTGAGGAACTCAGGATTTAGAGTGGTCTAATTCTCATTAGAACAGAGCTTAAGTTCTATTCTAATCCCACCACTGACAAGTTGTCAAGCACTTGGAATGCCACTTCAGTTGTCTCCATCTTGGTTTGCGTATCAGTAAGCTGAGTATAGCAATAATTAAGGGAAATGACAAGGGAAGGTCAGTTGCTGCTATTTTGTGCCAGACACTATACTAAATGCTTTATATACAAATATGCTGAGGAAGACACAATCATTATTCCCATGTTTCTGATGACTACAGTAAAGTTTAAAAAAAAAATAGTAATTTACCCAACATATACTCAATAAATGATGGAACTAGTGTATAGAAATGCTAAAAGGCCAATAGGTTCTTTTTTCTGAATGATCCATTGTTCAAATGGACAATTCATTTCACTGTTCCCCTACTGATGGGAATTAAGGTTGTTGCCACTTTTTCACCATTCACAAGCAGTGACATCCTTGTACATGTATTCTGTGCACCTTCTGGAATGAAATTTCTAGAAGAAGAACTTAAGGATCCAAAGTTATATTTTTGTTGAATATTATTAATCTGTGCTATAACTTTTATAATGAGAAATATTAGAAGATTTTCTCAGGAATTATATAGCACGTATCTTAGTTATCACCTCAGATCCCCTTGGTAACAATGTCAGCTCCTGAACCCCTGTGGCAAGCTTTGCCTTAAATACCATTAATTCTGCTTGGACCCCCACAGTTCTACCCCTTGGGGTTGACCAGTTGCATTCCTGGGAGGACTTCCTTCATTACTGCTAATATATAACCAGACGAACCAGCCTCGCACCCTGTTTTTATGGCTTCTCCCATAAACTTCTCATAACAAAGTTTATGAAAGTGTTTTGAGAATTATAAACCACTATGCCAAAAGGGAAGGTATATTTCTGCGATTTTTGTTGATTTCAGGGATACGCGGAAGGGTATAGTCAAAAATTCATTTCATAAAATAATCAAGATTACCTTTATTTACATTTCATTAATTGTTATCAGTCAAAGAGGAATTTTGAAATATTTTTTTTATCTTTCCAATTCTATGTTGGCCTTCAGGGAGGTGTAGTTAACTATAAGCCCCATGAAAACACCTATGGTACATTTCAGTGTCTTCCTAAGGAGTGCATGCTGGAATAAGGAACAGGATAATGTACAGGAGTGCCCCAGTGCACTCATATTCAGCACAGCACACACCACAGAGTGGAATTCCATGGTGAGATTTGAAATACGAAAGTCACAGAAGTAGCATAAAAGGAAACTAGGATGAAAGGAATTTCAAGAACTCCCTACCCCTACCCGGCATTGAAATAATTATCTTCTGCTTTACCAGGTAAATTACCTCTCCCAATTTCACACACACACAAAATAATAACATGTGGATAATTAATATTCAACTCAACCAACACTTAGTGAAGGCCTAAATTATCTCCATCTGTGTTCCCTTTTAGCACCCAGTTGTTTTCATACGACTCTCTGCTGTTATTGCTTACTTAATCACTTTTCTGGCTGAGCTATGAACCTTGGGAGACTAGAAAGCTGTCAATTCCATTCTCTGTCATATTCTTGGCACCTAACATGTCGTCTAGATTTTTAAAACATGTTTACTGAATGATGAATGAATGAAAGAATGAATGAAGATGAATTGACCACATACCTGGACTTTGCTAAGTATTTTTAATTTTCTCTACATATCCCCAGCCACAAACTTCAGCTTATACAAAGCAGATCCCTAATAAATGTATTAACTCATTAATAAAAATTATAAATTTACATAAAAATATCTAAAGCCTACCTTCTAACAACAGAGTTCAAAGGATTCTAAAATGTGCTCTTCTCATTTACATTCAGGGAACACAGGCACATAAAGAGAATTACTGCTTAATTTTTAAAATAGAAATCTTTGAGGCTGGCTGCTTCATTGGAGTGAGGACATGGTAGAGAATATTACAAATTTGCCTGGAGGGAGAAGAGATCCAAGATAGGGGGGTAGATAAACACTGTGGCTGCCTCCTTCCATGAAGACATTCAAATTGCAACTAAATTATAGAACAATCAACCTGGAGAGCCATCTGAAGTCTAGCTGAACAGAAGTTTTATAACTAAGTATATAAAGAAGAACCCATGTTGAGACTGGTAGGAGGGGCAGAGATGGTCAACAGGTGGTCCCACACTTACATGTGATAGCTAAGAATCGGGAAGGATATCTTGGCTATGGAGGTAGCCCCTGGAGAAGCTAGGGACCCCAACCCCACACCAGGCTCCCCCAGCGTACCAGTGCTAAGAAGAGGAGCCTCCACAACACTTAGCTGTGAGAAAGAGTGGGGATTTCACCCATCAGGGTGGGACAGAAGCCTGCAGAAAACCCAGAGGTCCTCTTAAAGGGCCCATACACAGACTCACGTGCTTCTAGGCACTCACCTTCGGCTCCAGCAGATGGTCACTGACCCAGGGGGCGTCAGAGATGCAGGGGGAGAGATTGAGTTGTGCGGCTTCAAAGCAAGGACCGGAGGGACAGTTGCCATTTTCCCTGTGTGGGATCCTGTTCCTGTGCAGCCATCTTTCCTGTGTTGAGCCCTCCCCAACACAGCCAAATCTAAATCTAAATTGGTATGGTGAGCTTTGCTGGGACCCCACCCTACTCAACATCGGAGGCACCTTCTCTGCAAGCAGTCAGCCCTGCCCACACTGCACTTTCTTGGAAAACCATCAGGGTCTGCAGGCCCCAGGCAGGCAGGGACTGGCCTCAGTGTGCTCTGAGACTTTTGCTGAGTAGTTCCAGGCTCAGCACTGGCACCAAACCAGAATCTACATGAACCTGGTGAACACAACTCTTCCCTAGTGACTCCCTGAGACCCTGCCTCACCCAACCTGTGTACCCCACAAGGCTTTATCAGTGGCTGAACCTTAAGGAAGCTGGTAGGTAGCAGGAGGCCTTGGGGTCTGGCTTTTTGTGGAGGTACCACAGGCCCGGTACTGGTTGTACCTGTCCTTGGTTGGCAGTGAGGCCTCTGCCATGTGCCTTGTGCCTTAGTTTAGCAAAGGCAGAACAACCATGGATCACTCTGTAGCTCCTACCAGGTAGTCCCTGGCTGGTCACAGGCAATGGGTGACATGGGCCTGCACCAGAGCCCCACCCAAGAGGCCCCAGAACCAACATTCGTGGAGATTTGCTTCAGACCACAATAGAGCACCACCCAATTAGCCCCACAAGTGGCACACACAGAGAGTATTCTGAAGAGACACCAGAGCCCACTGGGGCAAACCCCACTCAGTGAGGTAAGCCCCTAGAGAGCACCCCATAAGCTGTGGATGTGGCCAAACTTCACAGCCAGTCAGCCTGAGGGTCAACCCCAGCCACTGATGTATCAATAGCAGTCAAGAGTCAACTATAACATGAGGGCACACACAACCTACACAGGGGACATTCCTGGAGCAACTGGTGCAGGTGAGCAGGGAGACTGCACCAGGGTCCCACAGGGTACCGACTACATAAGGCCATCTGGTCAAGACTGGGAGACATAGCCGATCTACCTAACTCCTAGAAAAAAACACAGAGAGGCATGCAAAATGAGGAAACAAAGAAATATACTCTACATGAAAGAACAGGAGAAAACTCCAGAAAAAGAACTAAATGAAGGCGGCAAACAACCTACCAGACACAGAGTTTAAAACAAGGGTCATAAGGATGCGCTAAGAACTTAGTGAGAACTTCAATAAAGAGATAGTAAATATTTAAAAAAGGACAGAAAAGACATAAAAAAAGAACAAGTCTGAAGTGAAAAATACGATAACTGAAATGAAGAATGCACGAGAAGGAATCACCAGCAGACTAGACGAAGCAGAGGATCGAATGAGTGTGTTGGGAGACAACGCAGCAGAAAACACCCAATTGGAACAGCAAAAAGAAAAAAGAATCCCAATAAATGAGGATGGTTTAAGAGACCTCTGAGACAACATCAAGCATAACAACATTCACATTGTGGGGGTACCAGAAACAGCAAGAGATTGAGAACCAATTTGAAGAAATAATAACTAAAAATTTTTCTAACATGGTGAAAGAAATAGACATATAAGCCCAGGAAGTGCAGAGAGTCCCAAACAAGATGAACCCAAACAGGCCCACATCAAGACACATTAAACTTAAAATAGCAAAGTTTAAAGACAAAAAGAGAATCCTAAATGCATCAAGAGAAAGGCAACTAGTAACTTATAATGGAGCTCCCATAAGATTGTCAGATGATTTCTCAACAGAAGCTTTGCAAGCCAGAAAGGAATGCCACAAAATATACCAAGTGATGAAAAGCAAGGACCTACAATCAAAAGTACTCTACCCAACAAGGCTATCATTTAAAAATCAAAGGACAGATAAAAAACTTCCCAGACAAGGAAAAGCTAAAGGACTTCATCACCACCAAACCAGTATTATAAGGAATATTATATTAGAGGTACTTCTTTAAGATATATTAAAAAAATAATAATAATAAAAGACAAAAAATATGAATAATAAAATGGCAATAGCTACATATCTACCAACAATTACTTCCATTGTAAATGGATTAAATGGCCCAATGGAATAAATAGTCCAATCGAAAGACATAGGGTGGCTGAATAGATAAGAAAACAAGACCTTCATATATGCTGCCTAAAAGAGACTCATGTCAGATCAAAAGACACAAACAGACTGAAAATAAAGGGATGGAAATAGATATTTCATGAAATAAAAAATAATAATAATAATAATAATAATAATAATAATAATAATTTTAAAAGGCTGGTGTAGAATTACTTATACCAGACAAAATGGAGTTTAAAACAAAGGCTATAACAAGACACAAAAAAGGATCCAGTAATCCTACTTCTAGGTATTTATCTGAAGAAACCCAAAACACTACTTTGAGGGAACATTTGCATCCATACGTTCATTGCAGCATTGTTTACAACGGCTAAGATGTGGAGGCAGCCTGGGTGTCCATCGATGGATGAATGGATAAACAGGAGGTAATACATATATACAGTGGAATATTGCTTGGCCAGGGAAGGGAATGGGCTCTTGCCGTCTGCAGCAGGATAAATGGACCTGGAAGGTACTGTGCTGAGTGGAGTGTCAGACAGAGAAAGACAGATGCAATGTGATTTTACTTACATGTGGAATCTAAAGAACAAAATAAACAAACAAAACAGAAGCCAAGTCCTAGGTACAGATAATATTTTGATGGTGGCAAGATGGGGGGTTTGGGGAGATGAAAAAGGGGAAGGGATTAAGAAGTATAAATATGTTGTTACAAAGTAGTCATGGGGATGTAGGGCATAGCATAAGGAATATAGTCAATAATATTGTAATAACTATGTATGATGTGAGATGGGTACTAGATTTATCGGGGCGATAGATGGGAGAGGGTTTGGGGGGCAGGGTGAAAAAGGTGAAGAGATTAAGAAGAAAAATTGATAGTTACAAAATAGTCACAGGGATGTAAAGTAAAGCACAGGGAATATAGTCAATAATATAGTAATCACTGTTTAGTGCCAGGTGGGTATTAGACTAGTCAGGGGGATCATTTCTTATATAAATGTCTAACCTTCATGCTGCCCATCTGAAATTAATATAAAATAATACTGAACATCAACTGTAATTGAAAAATTGAAAGGAGGGTACAGCAATAAGAGGTTCAAATTTCCAGGTATAAGACAAACAAGTCACGGGGATGTAGCGTACAGCAGAGGGAATATAGTCAATAATATTGTGATAATGTGGCACAGTGTCAGATGGTGGCTGGACTTATCATGGTGACCACTTCTTTAGGTCTATAAACATTGAGTAACTATAGTGTACACCTGAAACTAATATAATATTGCATCTTAGCTAAAGTTTAATTAAAAAATTTTACACAATATATAAATTAAACAGTTGGTTAAAAATTGGCTGGACAAATAGAATCATCGCCTGCTCTTCATGGTGAGGGAGGGTACTGTTGTCTGGGGTCCACTCCATTTCATAGAATGAGAACATCTTGTGGATAACTCTTTCATAATCTGGTCTCTGCCTTTCTCAGCACATTTGTAAAGAGATGCTACACTACCAAACTCAGTCAGTCACACACCAAGAAGCAAAGAAAGGCATCTCCGGTTTGGCCCGTGCTTTTCCCTATGCTGCAAGGTAATGAAAACCCAGGATTAAATCAATCCTTTCTTTGGTTTCTATCTGTTCCTTGAGGGTATCTGGCTTATTGCATTTACAGTGATCACATGGGGAGAATAAGATTTAAGAGATAAGCCATCTCTTCTCCTTGGTCCTTAGAAGCCAAATTATTTTTAAAGAATCAGAGGTCATTTGAGGCTCATTGGATTATCCCAAGTGCCAGATTCTGTCCTTCCTTTTGATACAAGGAACCATGTTCTTGATGGGCATTAAAAATTCACAGCTCCCAGAGCTTTAGTTATCCCAGGAAAGGCCCCTGCTGGCAACCTTATTAGCATGTCTGCCTCTTGGTTTTTATTTAATTCCTTTTAATATTCTATCATAAGGCTGACAGACATTCTGGAATTCAGGACTAAGAATTGAGGGAAATATTTCAATGCCTCATTAAGCCTGCAGTGCAGTAATAAACGGCTCAAAGTGTGCTTTGAGGTCATATACAAAGAAACTGAAAAATACAAAAGAACAGCAAAGCATCACCTGTTGAATCACAGTCAATGGGAAAGGAAAGGGAATTGACCTGAACAGTTCAAATAGTGGCTCATGCTAAAATCTACAAAGGAATGACGTGGCATTTCGATGGCAAAACAGGTGTTTGGAAAAGTGTCCTCTTTTCTAAGCTCTGGAGAGAGGAAGGTTGTTAGAGAATATGGGTGTGGGAAGAAAACAACAAAATGCTGGCACGGATCAACAAAATGTCTTCCTATTCGGGACTACGATCAACTTTCAAGTCACATTTCCAAATAACATCTCCTATTAGCACACAGAATTTCTGGGAGCAACGTCTTTGCCCTAACAGAGAAGTGAGAGTGCCCCAACTTTCCTTTCTTGTCCCCTAATCCTTTCTCACCTCCCTGCTGACCAAGGCTGGTCTAAATCGGTGCTTGGGATCTTGTTAAAATGCAGATCCTGGGGCAGTCGGTGGGGCCCAAGATGGTGCAATTCTAACAAATCCCAGGCGAACGTGACCCTGCTGCTCTCTGTCTAAACAACCACCTGTGCAAGGAAGCATCCTGCAAAGATTAGCGTCCTAAGGTATTCACAGAAGATTTAGGCTGAAGTAACTCCAGTCCATTCTTAATGACATGAATCATTGTTCTTCAGAAATAGCCAGCAGTTTACAGACTTCGTTGGATTTTCACAAAGGCAAGCCAAGCACTTCTAGAGCTGATTCAGGAGCAGAAACTAAAAAGCTGAGAAGGGCCCCCTGGAGAGCTTGGATTCAATAAACAAAGGCATGAGATCTTAAACTTTTGGGGGGTGTTCTTAGACTCTTTTGTTCTCCAGGCAATCATGACCTTGAGGTACCCCAGGAGCTAGAAACAAACAAACAAACAAACAAAAACATCTTTTAACCGTCACTGGGCTATTAGACCATTTTTAAAATAGGAAGTCAATGACCTAAAAGCACGGATGTTCTAAAAAAAAAACCGAAAACCTCTCATTTTCATGATCATGAGATGGAGAGAAAACAAGACCTGTTATAATATGTTTGGGGCTTCACAGCATGGAGAGATGAAAAAAACAAACAAACAAAAAAAACAAAACCCTGTTTTTGGTTCTTGGGCCTATATGTTCTATATCTTCTTGCCTGGCTCCCGGCACTAGATTGCACAATATCTCCCCCAAATTCACAACCTTCCCAGTCCCTTAGAATGTACCTTATTTGGAAACAGGGTCAGTCGCTGCGGCTGTAGTTAGTTAAGATGATGTCATACTGGGTTAGGGGAGCTCCTAATCCAATGTGACTGGTGTCCTTATAAGGGGAGGGACACACAGAAGCAGAGACCCACAGTGGGAAAGCCAAGTGATGACACAGGAAGAGAGCCATACGTCCATAAGCCGAGGAACAGCAGGATTTCCTGTACTACCAGACGCTACGAGAGGGGTGAACCAGATTCTCCCCTGTAGCGTTAGAGAGAACACAGCACTGCCAAGACCCTGCCAGCCTCCAGCACTAGGAGAGAATGAACGTGTGTCATTTTTAGCCACCTCATTTGTGGTCCTTTGTGATGGCAGCTCCTGGGAGCACACACCCAGCCTCCCTTCTGGACCACAGCAGGGCACCAGTGCAAGAGGTCCCACACCCCGCTGCAGTCTCTAATTCTCTGTAGGGGCCTCGTTCCCTAAAGTCAGGCGAACACAGTGTGAAGGAGAGAACGCAGGTAGCCTTCAAAGCCGAATTCAGATAATTTAATTTCTTCTATGAAATTCACCCCTATTAAGCCATCGTCAAATAGCTGTAGTGCTTAGTTCCAACATTTAAGTTTTTCTAATCTAATCTAGGCCTTTTGGAAACACTGCTATACTTGGCGCTGCAAAAGGATTTTGCGGGAGCGCTCACTGGAACACCTGTGAGTGGCGATGGAAGAAGAACTGGGCAGAGAAGGACGTTGAATCGCAATGCAGTTGCAACAGAGCCCCCCAGCCAATCGTCTAGGGAGCTCTGGAGCTGGAATGGCCTTTTGGAGTTTTCCCAACTGAGACTTGGGAGCCACGCGTTTGTACCCCCCACAGAGATCAGCCACTGCACGCAGGCAGCTCGCACACACAAGCCACAGTTCTGGTCAAAGACACTTCCATCAGCTACAGACAATTTCTGGTGATGGCCACAAGGGAAGAAGTGCCTGGGCCCTGAAGAGGGATCTAGAAGGTTCACTGCAGCGTCCCCCAGGTGTGCAGGTAGAAGTCTTCCTGTATAAGCATCACTTGTTATTCAAATGTGGCCACGTGACATTCCACACCTTGACCGGAATTACCTTACTTGGGAAAAGAGTGCGTTAGATGCTTTCAAATCATGTCTATACTGGCAAGTCTGAAAGGTCTCAGCACTGCATTCTTAGGCGTTTCTCTCTCTCCCCCACGCACTGTTCCTGTCCACCCATCACAATGATCCTTCAAATCTGCATGTGAGAACGGCTTCTGATCACATTTGGGCCCTGGTGACTTCTCTTCTGGTTATCCTGGGACAGTGAGAATAACGAACTGCCAGCCTGACACTCACCATTCGTTCAGTTGTTCCCTTATTTATTCTTCCAGTCGTCAGTCATCACACATTTTCAACGCCTACTTTAGACTAAACTATGCATTGAGTAGAAAACCAAAAAAATGAGGAGACACTAAAAGGCCTTGCGGTCGCGATAAGGAGTTGGATTCATCGAGGCATCAGGAAGACATTGTAAGTAGTTCTGTGACTTGACTAGGTTTGGGTTGTGGAAAGGTCCCTCTGTTGGCAGTAGAAGGATGGGTTGCTGCAGGATCCAGAAAACAAGGGAGGCAGTTTGCAGGTGGGGAATTTAAACACCAGTTGAGTCACTCTTGAGACCTCAGCTGAATCACCCTCTCTGTCCTTCCTCTAAGACCTACTCTGCTGCCCCACAAGTAAATTGCCAGGGAGCATGCTGACATCTTCTTGGGTGGGAATACCTCACATTACCCTCCCACGTGGCTCGGTCACCTGCCCTTGGATGTGCAAACACATATGAATGTGACCCCAGGTCACGAGCGCTCAGTGTGAAGCACGCAGCTGTCCTCATAAACTGGACACCTCTCAAAAATGAACCCCCAAAGGCTATATCATTCCGTTTTGGCTATTTCGCCTCAAAAGTCTCAATCGCTTTGGGCCAGTTCCTAATAGCTAAAGTAAATCTCTCAGTGGGTAGGACTTCCACGTTAAATACAAATTATGGATCGAAGTATATAACCTAGCAGAAGAGACTATATCCCAAAGAAATAAAAACAGGGTTGTTGTTGTTTTTTTAATTATCCGACTATAGACTGGAAAACAGAAGAGAAAATATCATATTAATAATAATTATTTGAAAGTAACAGCTTATGTTCTTTAAGGCAGTTCCAACATAAATGTCACTGTAAGAAATGATATTTCATTTCAATACTAACAAATGAGGTCCTTAGTGTGCTGGGGGAGAAATGATTGGAACTACTTTAAAGCTGCATTAACCAGAGAAACTGCAAAAATATTTATATTCTTATGAAGGCAGGAAGGAATGCCCCTCGTGGGTGTATTTAAGTGTCTTCCATCTTTTGGATAAACGGTAATGCTAAACAAAGAATGGAAAGATGACCTTAGAGTAATAACCTCAGGACCAACTGGGACTCAGCTTCTCAATGTACAAAAGTCATTTGCAATATGTTCAGGATGGAAATTTCTCTACTGCTTTATAGCTCATAGACTTCATTATATATCTCAAACAAAAATCACCACAACAGCCAGCTCTGGGCTGGCTTCCTTCCTGGGGGGTGGCCTCCCCACTCATATGTAAAATTACTCAGTATCTTCTGGGTAAACTGTCTGTAGTCCTGCTCAGTGACTCTGCAATGTTTGGAACGGCAGAAAAACAAAGGGAAAGAGAAAACAAACCCATTCGGAGAGGACTTTCACATACAGAATGGGACTGTGAAGGCAAAACCAGGTCTGGCACTGACAGGGCTTCCTCTGGCTGCTTCCTTCTCCATTCTTTCTGACAGAGACCCCATGCAAAGGCCACCTGGGAAATTTCTCACGGCAACTGCTGAGCTCCTATCTGAAAGCTGTCCCATTGGGCAAGCCTCTTTCATGCTTTGTCCTTTCCAACAGGCACTGTGTATGGAAGACGGAGACTTGGTGAGATCCTGAACCTATGAATCATTTATGTAGTTCTCAGATAAGACCTGCAAAGGGCTTTGAATTTCCTGGTGATTTCATGAATGGCATCAATAGTGATGTGACTGGAAGCTGTGAGCTTGAATTGGCATTTGGAGAAACAAAGTCAGTGAAAGTCACCACCCATCCAATAAATCTGTGACAGTTACAGGGAGTTGTCTTTTAAACAAGTAACCGGCCCCTTTCATCAAGAGGCGTAGAGCTAGAGAGACACAAATCCATATCTTTAAGGTCTTAGAGTCTCAATATTCTAGGCTTACTTTTTCCAACGCGATGGCTGTTGATTGTCAAAGAGAGTGAAAGGATTTCTGGTCATATAACCTGCAAGGTCAATCACCCATGCATTCTCTTTTGGCCTTCACACAAAGCTCGTGTAGCCGGGAAGAGAGGAATCTTTATAACTACCTGCATTTGATGTATGAAACTTAAAGTTTCATAGAGGTAAGTCGCTTGCAGGGCTGCTGGCAAGTGGAGTGAGGTCTCTTGATGCCCATGCCCCTCCAAAGACCTAATCCTCCTTATTCTGCATCGACATTCATGTACGTAAAGATGAATGAAGCCGAAGAGTTGATTAATTCAGTAACAAAATGATTCTTTCAAGCAACTATTCAGACCAACTGGCTAACAGAATGAATGGGCCAAAATGGGCGGTTCGGTAGCCTCGTGTGGAAAAACCTCTTTGGCCAGGTGGGAAGTTAGATTCTGCTCGTCACCTGTCACTTATTGTGCTCCCTGTGATAGGGAACAGATTTCTACGTATGGGGTTGTGCTGATGGCAAGCATTTCCTGGCTGTTCCGGGAAGGCATCAAAGCCCCACAAATGAGCTTTACCGCTGGTGAAACCCAGGTTTTCCTGGGTTTGAACGGAAGTCAGGGAGGAGTGGTCTGTCAGTTTGCCTAACAAATTCAAAAGAGGCGATTACCCCAGGGCTGTCACAACATCCCTTATTTATGCTTCTCTAGTGGGGAGTGAGAAGACCTGATGTAGCAGCTCTCCAGCAGCTAGTGCAGTTCACAGAGCTGTAGGAAGGATGTGATTTATACGCGCCCTTTCCCTCGACACTACAACATGAGTCCTAGTGCCTCCCGTCTCGGGGAGACCCACGTCGTGCACACACTTCTGTGTGCCCCGGTGACAGCAGGATACAGAGAGCTGCTGACGGAAACAAGCCCAGAAGACAGAGAGACACAACACATATGCACTGACAGTATCTACGCAGCGACCTACACCCTGTATGATGCACATGGGACTGGTGAGTCTCCTTGTTGTAAAGCATTCCGTGCACACAACAGGGCCAGGCAGAGGCGTCATAAAAGCTGGGGCTGCCTGTCTGACGGAGGCTCCCTGCCACTTGCTGGCAAGGGCAGATGATTGACAAACCAAATCAGCAGGCACGCACGAATGGCTTCCAGGATCAACATAGATTGTGCTGCCGGTGAAGGCAATCACTGAACCAGCTCTTGCACAAGGTCAGGGAGCAGGGCCAGAGAGCTCCCGTCCTACAGTGGACAGAAGCCTGGGTATCCTGCAGCGCCACGTACCTGGTAGGGGCCCTGGTTACAGCCACAGTAGCTGCTCTCCATGGTGTAGCTTCTGGACACGCCCATCTCTCTCCACACCACCACCCGCGCCGTGGAGGCTCGCGATTTCTCCACAAGGAAGCTGCAGCTGCTCATTGTGAATGCCGGTGCTAGCTTATCGAGGATTTTGGGAAGAGTCTATAATAATAATAATAAAAAAAATCAGAATGTGATGAGTTGCACATGACTGGGGATACACATCATAAAAAAGTAACTTCTTGATATTTATTAAGCATCTCACTACATCAAACATTTAATACATGCTACTACACATCTTATATCAACCCTAAGAAATGGATACCATTTAAAAAAAAATCGTTTTCAACAAGACGAAACTGAGCCCTAGAAGGTATAGAAAGAAATAGCTTAAGTCTAACTACAAAGTGGCTGGAACGAGACCCAGATATCAACCTGGCCCACTTCAAAGGCTGTGATCTTTCAACTCCATCTTTTTGTATCACTGGGGACCAAAAGTGTACACACACTCCATCGGCCTTATACATTGCTGTGTTGAGCCTCATGGAGAATACAGGCTTCGTA
Source organism: Rhinolophus sinicus (assembly GCF_057876585.1). Taxonomy (NCBI): domain Eukaryota; kingdom Metazoa; phylum Chordata; class Mammalia; order Chiroptera; family Rhinolophidae; genus Rhinolophus; species Rhinolophus sinicus. Next base: position 57,201,418 of record NC_142513.1, on the reverse strand, counting down.
AAGACCTGAAACTTAGAGAGACTCCACCCAGCCTCACTGTTTCCTAGCGCTGAGTAAAACTAAGAACTGTACCCTTAACTCAGTCACATGGACCATTGATAACTCTTGAGCAGAAACACGTATAAAGTTCACTTGTTTCCTGAGAGAGCGTAACTGCCAAAATGAACGTTTTAGCCTCATCCTCTGATCCATAAGTCTGTAGCTGGACCAATTAATTATAAAACTCCTAAAAATCCATTCTGTCTGGGTTCGTAGATCCCAACTTTTGCTAGGGTGGAAAGCTTTGTGTGAGACCACTTACTCTCCATTTAGAGGACATCTGCAAATGCTTGCCACTCTCTGATTGACAGAGAGGGGGCTTCCAGGCACTGGACCGCCCCTTGTCCCCAAGGATGGTGACTCAGAGTTAGTATACGAAGACTTTGGGTTAGCAGAAATACTACCTGTAGACAGCCCAAAACTTTTGTGACATCAACAAGAGGGTTTTCTCACTTCACTGTTGATAGACTCTCCACAAACTAACACACATTCTAAAATTATATACATTAGATAACAATAAAATTTCAGGCTTTTGAACAAATTGTAGGAGGAAGGTAGACAAGCAGAATGTATTGATGTGTACATGAATTAAGAAATTGTTTTCACAGTCTCAAAGACATAGAGGAAAACCTGAGGGTCGCTAGATGGGGAGGGTGGGGATAAGGGGAAAGGTGAGGGGATTAGAAAGCACAGTCAGTAACCACAAGATTGCCACGGGGATATGAACGTCAATTTGGGGAATGTAATCAATAATGTTGTAAAGATTCTGTAGGGTGTCAGATGGACACCTGTCTCATTAGGGAGACCACCTCAGGGATGGTGTAGATGCCTGATCACTGCACTTACACCTGAAGCTGAAGCTGAACAATAATGAATGTCAACTACAATTTATATATATATATATATATATATATATATATATATATATATATATATATATATGTTTAGTTACAAGAAGCGGAGTACAGCATTAGGAATAGAGACAGTGGAAATGTAACGGCTGTATGTGATGTCAGAGGGGTAGTAGATTGGGGGGAGGGGAGTTATCACTGTGTGAGGGATAAAAATGATAAATGTTTAACTATTACATTGTTTTGTACACCTGAAACTAATAAAAAAAATGTTAAAATGAAAAACAAAAGAAAAAGAAAAACTGGATACATTTGACCAATTAAAAAAATTTTTTAAAAAAAGAAAAATTGTTTTCAAAGAAATGGACTTTTGTTAATTTCTACAACACTGAGCAGAGATTTTAATATCTCCAGTTCTTCTCAGTGCTTCAATACTGCTAATTATATTAATATACACATTAATACAGTTGCTAATTATATTATAAATTACAAATCACAGATAGATAAGTGTATATTAATGTGATTATTACTATAATTAACTCTGATCTCTACATTCCCACATCCTCCAGACCTACAGCATTATTTAAACAAGGGAGATACAAGACTCATTTCCCCTCAGCTGAGTTTCTACAGTTGCCCCCTGTGGATGTCATCTATCCACTCTTGTCCCTCTCTCCTGAGATCCCTCATCCCATTTTGCTCCTTCAAAATTTTCCTCACAATTACCATTACATCATTGTTTATGTAAATAGTTATCTATTTTCTCTCTTTTTCTGCAGCCTAGAAGTTCCACCAGGGCAGGTCCGTGTCTTGTTCGCCTGAAAATCTCTGCCCACGAAGCCAGGCTGCTCATTGAGCGTTCTCCAGAATTATCCGCTGTCATCAATAGAATCTGCTGATCCAGACCCTTATGGGACTGGTTCATAGACATAAATAAACTATTTACACATACTGCATCTAAAGGGATCGAGAATACTCGAAAGTAGTTCTAGCTTCTCAGTGTTTGACCTTGATGCAGAAAGTTTCATGTGACATCATCTCAATGATCTTTCTTTTCTTACTGAAGTGAACCGGGTTTGCTTAGCTGATACAGCGTCTGTCCAAATGACCGCACAATCAAATTAATAGCGTGTGTCCTGCAGAGCTTTACAAGCTATCCCTGGAGCCCGGAGGATGTGAGATTTACAGGGTGCAATTGAAGGACTCCTCTTATATCTCCACAGTGATGGTTTATCCATTCGGTAAATAATGGACCCCAAACTAGGGCATATACAGTAAAGTCTTCATTCCATTTCCCTTTTGGTTTCATACAAACGGATCTACGCCAGAGGAAGAAATGAAGAGACTGATAGCCAGGATACCTGGAGAGTGTTTGTTTGTTTGGGTTGGTAAATGAACAGGAAATAGATGAACTCTAGATAGGAATGGATTCCCTGGTGCCTTGTTTCCAGGACATGTCACAGGTTGGGAGGTGACAATTGGCCTGAGACATTCAACTGTTCCCCTGCCACCTCTTGTTTTGTGCCCTTCATCTCAGAATCCAAAACCTGAAATTTATAATATCTTTTCACTGGATGCTTACTATGGATTTTATATACAGGAATTCATTGTATCATCACAAGTCTTTGAGGTAAATTCTGTTATGATAGATAGAGGCCAGAGAAGTATCTTCTCCCCCCCTCCCCACACCCCACACCCCGCCAGTGGTCTCAGAGCTAATAAGGACAAAGCCATAATTTCAACCCAGATGTTCTAATGCAGATCATATGAGCTTAACAACCATACAAACTGCGTCTTAAACAAGGTCTTACTATGTCCCACAAGAGTGTAAAGGGGTTTAAATAGGATATAATATGTCCGATGTGACATAAGCATCCAATATATTGTAATATTATTTATAATTACTATACACATATCCCATGGAAAACTCACTTCTTTGTGTGGCTCCTTTTCATTTTCTAAAAGTAGCCTTCAAAATGCATATTAAAGAACCTACAGAGGAGCAGAGAGCTGCCAACACAGCCCAGAACCCTGCCCAGACACTAAATACCAAGCGCCATAGAACCGGCATTAAAAGGAGCAAGGGCAGAGCCAGACAGGTCAGGGCTAAGACTCTAGTTCCCTCAGGTACTTCGTGTGTGACTTCAGATCAGCTCCTCAGCCTCTCTGAAGCTCAGGCCCATCTGTGAAATGGGAGAACTGACATGTCCCTATTAGAGTTGCTCAAGAGATAAATGAGAGAACTCACATTGAGGGGGTGACACAGCAGCTGGCACCTAGCATGGTCTCCACACAGACCTGGCAGGGCCATAGAGACTATTCCAGAAGCGGCCTCAAGAAAGAGTCTTCTGCATCCTAACAGACACTGAATCCCATTCGTCCAGTAGCAGTGGAGTCGAGTGCAGCCACACAGATGGGGGAAGGGTTCTGATTCAATAAATCTGGTTTCAAGGCACATCGTAGGAGTCTGAGTTGAATTTTAATTCGTCTGCTTTTTGCTGACTCTGCTCAGCCCTGTCTGGTTTCCCAAATTCAACAAAGATGGACCTCTCAGAGATACGCAGACTAAGAACTCACTAGAGAGCTCCTAGCTCAGAGGTTATCTCCAGGGAGGAACCCTCCCTACCAGGAAAATGCAAGGTCCCTATGTCAGCCCTACAGAACTCAAAACGCGCTTCTCTTTTCTCGGGATGAAGCACATGGCAAGGGCACGGGCGGGGGTAGGTGTCAAAGTATGAATTCTGGATTCCCACCGTATGGATTCACATTGAACAGGTCATTTAACTTGTCTAGCACCCAGTTTTGTCACCAAAGAAGGGGGAAGAGGGCAATAATAGTCCCACTCTTGAGAGAGTAAAGCATTAGAATCCTCAATAAATGGGCGTGATTATTGCCATCTTTATTGCACTGGTCAGAGCAGATTGCTGATGAGTGAAGGAAGAGAGGGAAGTCACTCTGCTCAAACAGTCAACCTTCCAAGATGAAAACAAGCACCTCTCTTTGGATTGTGTGTTTCCCACATTTTAACTCAGCGAATCCCATGCTCCAAGCTTCAAACAGAGACGTATTCACTATCTCTTTAATTCTAAACTACAGAGCAGTTTGACTCATGGTTTTATTCCTGTCTTGATACAACACATTTTTTAAAATAAGCTCACTGAGCTCAGAATCTAAAAGTTTGGGTTTGAATGCTCAACCACCAGGGTCCCATTCCCACCTCTTTTGCTAACTATTCGTATGTAACTGTCAACAATCTATTTAATCTCTGAGTCTCCTCGTCCTCATAGGTGAAATGGGATGTTACTCAAAGTACCTGTTCATTCCACAAACACCTGTTAGTCGTCTTCTGTTACCGTCCACTATTCTAGAGTACAGAGCAGTTGGGAAGATTCAGTGAATTAGTGTATAGAAAATGCTTAGAAAAGTGCCTGGTGTGGGCCTATCCCTGTATGAGCAGGGTCCATACTTACTGTCTTTGCAACTCCTGACAACTGCAAAGTTAGGAAATGGACCAATGCCAGGAAATGTCTCCATCCAGGGCCACTTCCCAGGCAGGAGTCCAGACCTGCTTTCAACTCCCCTCCTCCATCACTGAGACCCATGACCGGCCATTAAAACTCTTTGAGGCTCAAGTCTTAATTATGACAGAGTTCATGTCATTCTACTTCTTCAGATTTCTCTCGAAGTCAGACTTAAATTGAAAATCATCTGTGACATGTGTTCTTCTTTGTGGAATGGCCTAAGACCATGAGTCAGGTTTATCCCTCAAACATTTGTCTGTTGAAGCCAAAGGATTATCTACCCAACTCTGCACCAAGAGAAACTTAGTCAATCCTTTCTGTTACCTCGTAATGTTTCTGTTGTTCTGCTTATTATTTTACGTTTTAACTTTCTGACAATCGGCCTCTCTCCAGACTATTATTTTTTAGCAAAAGAAGCCCATGCCTTACTCAACTTTGTTACATAAATGCCTAGCACAGCACTTGATACCTGGAAGATACCAATGCAAGTTTGCTTTTTAAGAATATAAATCAGCTTTACTGAGGTATGTGTCCAGTTTCATGACTGATGATTTTAGTAAGTGTATACAGTTTTGCAAACATCACCACAACCCAGTTTTAGAAATTTCATCACTCTAATATGCCTTTCATGCTTATTTCTAGTCAATCCTTCCATGGTAAACTCTGGTCTGCTTTTTTGACTTCACAGAGTTTCATTTTTTTCCAGAAATTTTATATAAATTAAATTGTACATTTGCTTTTGTTCCTGACTTATGTTGAAGTTGATCTGTGTTGTTGCACTTATCCATAGGTTGTACCATTTTTACACTGCCACCAGTGAGAAAGAAATGTTCCAGGTCTGAACACCCTTCCCAAACACTCAATATTTCCTGTTTTTGTGATTACAGACATTCTAGTGATTGTGTAGTGCTATGCCATAATGGTTTTAATTTGCAATTACCTAATAAATAATGATATTGTTAATATTGACCATGTATATATTGTCTTTCAGGTGTTAAATCATGTCTTTTGCCCATTTTTTAAAAAATTGGGTTGTTTTTCTTCTTACTGACTTGTGAAAATCCACATATTCTGGATACAAGTCCTTTATCAGATACACGATGTGCAAATATGTTGGCCAGTCTGTAGTTTGTCTTTCCACTTTCTAAATAGCGACTTTTGAAGAGAAAAATAGTAAAAGTTTGATAAAGTCCCATTTATCACATTTTTTCTTTTATCGTTTGCACTTTTGGGATGCTAGCTAAGACAGCTTTGATAGAAGATGACAAAAATATGAAGATTTTCTAGTAGGTTGCATTCTATAAATTTCATAGTTTAGTTCTTACATTTAGGTTTGTGTGGTTTTTTTTGCAATTATTCTGTAATTTATTCAACAAATTGTTCATTTAGATTAATTTCTTTTTTTTTTCTTTTTTTTATAATTTATTTTTTTAATTTATTGGGGAAAACAATTGTTAGGTTTATGGTCCATTTCAAGTTACAATTTTTGTGTGTTGCTAAATAAAGGTCTAAACTCATAGGTTGCCAGATGGCTATCTACGCATAACTGTTGCAGTGCTATTTGTTGGATAGACTGTCCGTCCCCCATTGCATTGCATTGGCATCTTTGTCAGTAATCAATGTGATCAAAAACCACAAATGCATGAGTGTATTTCTGCTCTCTATTCTGTTCCATGGATCTACATGTCTCTCCTGACACCAATACCACACTTTCACGATCACTGTAGCTTTAGAGTTTTGAAATAATGTGAAGAGTTAAAATCATGTAAAATAAATCTTCCGACGAAATAATGTGAAGAGTTAAAATCATGTAAAATAAATCTTCCGACTTTATCCTTCTCTTGTAAAATCTCTTTGGCTATTCTAGTTCCATTGCCTTTTCACATAAATTTTAAACTAGCTTCTCAATATCAACCAAAAAGCCTGATGAGATCTTGATAGAAATTGTATTGATTCATAGAAAAATCTGGGGAGAATGACCATCTTTAAAACATTGAGCCCTCTAACCCGTGAACCTGAAACATCTCTCCATTTATTTAGGTCTCCTCTAATTCCTCTCCACAATGTTTTGTAGTTTCAGTGAACAGATAATATACTTTCTTCTGTTTATTTCTAATTGACACGTTCTTTTGGATATTACTACAAGTGGATGTTTTTCTTAATTTCAATTTCTGGATGGTTCACTGCTAGTACACAGAAATAAAATCAAGTTTTACATTGACCTTGTTAAATGTCCTTATTAGTTCTAGCAGTTTATTTTGTAGATTGTTAGAATTTACTACAGCAAATGCTGTATCACCTGTGAATAAAGACAGTTCTGCTTTTTTTCCACTCAGTTTCCCTTTAATAGTTTTCTTGTCTTATTGAACTAGCTAGAATATCCAGTAAAACATTAAACAGAAATGGTAAAAGCATTCTTACCTTGTTCCTTATCCTACAGGGAAAGCATTCAGTCTTTTTACCATTAAGAATGATGGTAGCTACGGGACTTTTTTCAGATGCTCAATTTCAGATTGAAGAATTCCTTCTATAGTCCTAGTTTGTTGTGAGGTTGTGTTTTGAATGGATATTTAGCTTTGTCAAATGCTTTATCAGCATCTATTGAGATGATGTAGTTTTTGCCATTTGCTTATTTACAAGGAGTAGAACAGTATGTGATTTTTTATGTTAAACCAATCTTGAATTCATGAGATAAACACCACTTTGTCGCAGTGACTAATGATTTTTATACGCTGCTGGATATGATTTGCTAATACTTTGTAAAGGATTTTTGGATAGGTGTTTGTGAGAGATATTGATGCTCTTTTCTTGTAATATCTTTTCTGGCTTTGATATCAGAGTAACTCAGAAAATGAGTTGGAAAGGGTTTTGACTCTTTTTTGAAAGAATCTGTTTAGAGTTAGTCTTATTTATTTAAGATTTTGCTAGAATTCACCAACAAACCCTTTGGCCACATTTTATTTGTGGGAAGATTTTTAATTACTAATGTAATTTATTTACTAAAATTAGGTCTTATTGGATTTCATATGTCTTCTTGAGTCAGTTTTGATCATTTGTGTCTTCCTCAGAATTCATCCATTTGTTGCCATATATTTGTTAATACTATTAATTTTTTTTTAAATTAAAGTTTATTGGGGTGACAATTGTTAGTAAAGTTACATAGATTTCAGGTATACAATTCTGTAATACATTATCCATATCTCACATTGTGTGTTCACCACCCAGAGTCAGTTCTCTTTCCATCACCACATATTAGACCCTGTTTACCCTCTTCTAGAACCCCCTCCCCCTTTACCCGCTGGTAACCCCTAAACTATTGTCTGTGTCTATGAGTTTTTGTTCCTTCATTTGTTTGTCTTATTCTTTTGTTATTTTCAGTTTCATATACCACATATCTGTGAAATCTTATGGTTCTCTACTTTTTTTGTCTGACTTATTTCGCTTACCATTATAATCTCAAGATCCATCCATGTTGTCACAAATGGTACTATTTCATCTTTTCTTACCACTGAATAGTATTCCATTGTGTATATATACCACAACTTCTTTATCCATTCATCTATCAAAGGACACTTTAGTTGTTTCCATGTCTCAGCCACCGTAAATAAAGCTGCAGTGGACATTGGAGTACACTTGTCTTTATGGATAAGTGTTTTCAGATTTTTTGGGTAGATACCCAGGAGAGGGATTGCTGGGTCATATGGTAATTCTATTCGTAATTTTTTGAGGAACCTCCACACTGCCTTCCATAGCGGCTGCACCAATTTGCATTCCCACCAACAGTGTATGAGGGTTCCTTTTTCTCCACAGCCTCTCTAACACTTGTGTTAATACTATTCTTTTACATTTTGGAAGGTCAGCAGTGATGTCCCCTCTCCTTCCTGACTTTGGTAACTTGTATCTTCTTTCTTTTCTTAATCTAACGAAAGGGTTATTTATCACTGTTGTTGACCATTTCAAGAAACCAAACTTGCATTCATGGAGTCTCTATAGTTTGTACATTTTCTAGTTTATAGATTTCATTTTGGCTTTTCTCTTCCATTCTATCAATATAACCACGTCTGACTTACCCTGTAGCTGACATCTTCCAGGATAGTAGATGCGCCCACAGAAGATTCTGCTTGCCACAAGGTCTCCTTGATGCTGCAGCCATAAAGAAACACATTTTTCTTCTGGGAGTGGCCATGGAAATCACAGAAGACCTACAATGGCCAAACAGAGGAGAAAGTAAATCCCGGTCAGGCCCATTGGTTTCTGAACTGTTTAAAATGTCAGTTTCCTCAGAGAGATATTGTTTACTTAGCAGAACCAGCCACGTGGGGATCCTTGTTGACTCCGGCAAGAGTTGTATTGGTAAAGTTATCAGGGGGAAGTTAGTTTGGAAGAGGCTTGGGACTGAAGGGGATGTGAGGAAAGATGAGTTACTTGTAGCTCTTCTCAGAAATGTACTTGTGCCTGGAGAGGTGACAGGGTCAAAACTAGAAGAGGGCATAGGACCAAAAGCTTTCAAAACAATATGAGAGTTTTCCACAATTTTAAAAGTCAGTAGGAAATATCCGTTTAAAAGGAATAGATTAAACATAAAAAAGAGAAGCTAATAAATCACTATAATGTTTACTGTAGGGTTTGATACAGAGTTTGAAAATGACCATCAAATCCAATGGCTTAGCAAGCAAAGGTTTATGGTCCAACACACCCTCTTCATTGTAAGATCCAGGCTAAAGAAGATGCCCCTATTTGGGACATTTTACTATTGTGGCAAAGAGGGGAAAGACCAAAGGCAGACTCATATTATGGCTCTTAAAGCTTCTACTGAAGCATGGCAAACATCATGTCTGCTCTCATTCCATTGGCCAAAGCAAGTCACGTGATGAATATATTCAATGAGGTGGGGAAGTACATTCCTCCTCCAAGGAGTTTCTGTAAATCGTATGACAAAAGGCAGTCATGTGAAATCCTACTAGCATAAGAACTTCCCTTTCCATAAGGATTTCCCTATTAGCATAAGGATTTGCCCCTTTGCAATGGACTATGTTCCACCTCTCTGAAGAGGTGGAGTATATTTCTTTCACCCTTTGAATCTGGACTTAGCCACGTGACACCTTTTAGCCAGTAAGTATAGGCAAATATGATGCAAATCGCAGTTTATAACAGACTTGCACATTGTAGCTCGCTGTTTCATTGCTCCTGGGAACCCTGCCACAACTCCCATGTGGAGGAACACAGGCTAGTGACAGAGGTGCTACAGAGCCGTCCCCATTCACCTCATCGATAGCAAGCTAACCGTCAGACCTGCGAATGAATCCACCTTAGACGATCCTTCCCGGCCAAGCTGGCTCAGGCCAGAAAAAACAACCAGTTTACATGTATAATTCTCATGCAGCATCTTTAGGGACATTGCTTAGTTTTTGTTTAAGCCACTAAGTTTTGCGCATGGTTTGTTATCCCACATAAGCTAAGTGTTAGAATAATCTGTCCTTTTCGTCTAAATATGCATTTGCTTCCCCCCTTCCATATACAAAATACACTCCTCTCCTCCCTAAGGAAAATACTGTTAATATTCCATCGAACTCTCAGTCCAAGGTCCCATGACAGTTTCTGTCCTCATACGTGCTTGCTCCTGATCTGTGAACAAAAAAGTCACCTGACTGCCATCCGCCTACACACAATGGTTGAATGAGGAAACCTGGTCCCCAATAAACACTCATGCTTGAAAGAGGATGAACAGAATGGGCACAGCAGTCACTTGTGACAATTCTGAAATGACAATAAGCAGACACTGTCAGGTTCCTATATATATGGGGTGGGGGACACTAGGTTGATTAGACCCCAGTTCTGCTCCCTATAAGTAGTTCTGTATCGTATTTTTGTCTCTATAGATCTTTCCCCCGCCCTTGGTAGGTGCTTATTTCTCCATTATTCTCCTTGGCCATGTATGAAAAGGGCATTGGAGAATAACAGCCCACTCTGAGGCCAAGCAGCTATCTTTTCTGATTTGAAAGGTAGAAATTTGTGGGTCCAAGGGTGCTTTTACGTCTCAAAAAGTCACAGCCTCTTTGACTTGAGGCACTGGAAATAAAATTCATGCAGGTAAAATACACTTTTTGTTTTCTTTTTTGCCTGATTTTAATTTCTCAAAAACATAACTGAGCGTCTAACATATTAAATCTGGAATCTTTAGAATGCGCACTCATATCAAGGAAATCAGAAGAGCTAGTGTTATGTTCTGCCTTTATACTATGTTTATAGTAAATGTAAAAGCACATGTATCACAAAATAGAACGAAATTTGGAGAAACTGTGAATATACTGTTAAAGGTCATTATACCACACATGAAGCAGTGTAATGTTTTTCTGAAATTAGACTCTGATTAATTAAAGATGGACGCTGTAACAACAGAGTAAACCCCAAATATTTTAAGCGTATATATAATATTCAACCATGGAGATAAACTGGAATCACAAAAATGATCAATTAAATACAAAAAAATCAGAAAAGACAGAAAACTTTAAAAACAGGTGAAGCAAATAGAAAACAGCTATCAAGACGGTAAATTTCAATCCAAACATATCAATAATCTCATTAAATACAAACGGTCAAACATACTAATCAAAAGATACAGACTATCAGTTTGGTTAATAAGCTAGATCCAAACGCATTCTGTGTGAAAGAAGTTCATTTTAAATATAAAGACATAAATAGGCTAAAAGCAAAAGATGTGAAGAGATTTACCAATGTAAATGGTAGACAAAAGGGAGCTCAGCAACTACTTTATTAGATAAAATAGATGCCAGAACAAGCAGCGTTGTCTGGAATAAAGAGGGATGTGTTGGTACATGTGCCCATGTTGTCTTTGGTGGTTAAATGTTACCACGTAGCCGGCCTCAGCTACCCTGTTATAATCTCCATGGAAACCAGGTACCCCATCTCAAGAGTGGCATCACCTACAGACTTGGCCTTCAAAGAAGTGCCACTACAGAGCTTTTCAAGGATGAAGATACATCCTTCACTAAAGTATAGAGGGTGCCAAAAAAATGTATACACATTTTAAGGAAGGAAAAAACTGTATTAAAATTGTAACACAATGAATGACGCAAACATTTATTTGATTGACGCTATCTTTTGAGCGAACGTCATACTACATATTGCTACCGAAATTCAACTTCGAAAAGTAATACATAAATAACATCTCTTTAAATGTGTACATTTTTTTGGCACCCCCCCCAAACCCCCCAGGATTCCTCACTGCCTTATTGGAGGCAATGCCTTCTCAACCTTCTCATAGATGGAAGGTGGGTGCCAGGTCTCACAAGGTAAGTCCAGTACACATTCCTATCTCCGCTAGCTTTGGGTTCCCTTCTCCACATTGTGCCACAGAAGTTCTGGCACCTCAATATAGGCTGTTGTTGAGCACACATTTTAATCACCAACCAATTGGGCTGTTAGATCTGACTCCAGCTGCTCAAGCTAACAAATGAAATCTGCAATCTCCAGACAGTACACTCATATCAATGAAATCAGCCAAATCGAGTGTGATGTGGTGCCCTTATTAGTTTAGCACTCTAATAATCCATTCCTGCACGTTGCCCAGATTTCTGATGATGTATGTTGGCAAAATCTTACTACTGTTTTGGTGTTTAAGCTATTTCCTCCTGAGTCATAGGGTACACTTGTGTTCTACAATTATGCTTGAATTTGGTGCTAGGTATGAGATTAGGGGCAACATGGGGTACCTGTGGTACATTGGGGGGGAAAAAATGAACATCCGCTTTCAAGGAATTTGCCCCCGGTGAGGGTATCCCAGGACATAAGCAGAGGAAGACAAGTCTACTCAGATAGTATCTCTCCTGATAAGTGAGGCTTGAATGACTTGGGGTTCATGACTGTCAGTTTCCCTGATGTACAGCCATTTGCCCTCATTCCAAGTTCCAGGACCTTGCGCTTTGCAAATCAATTCCTAACATTCTTGTGAAAACCTGAGCAACTGTCACTGCAGTTTGGGAATTAACACAATTCGTTTTTTTATTTCATTCTCAGCCATACCAGCCTCTGCCGTTATAGGAAAACAGACATCATTTCCTAGTTGTCATAGAAGTTCTTTGGTCCTCAAACAATAAAGTGACTTGAAAGTGAAGACATCTAATCTCATCCTTTTCTTTTGTAACCACTCAAATGGATGAAAGAGTCTGAGTGCTTGCAGGCTTCCAGAATGGTCAGTGGCCAGAACGGTCAGTGGCAGCCACCATGAGGACTCCCAAGGCACTTTCTGAGTTGGTACCTCAGCAAAATCAAGCACAGCTAACTGTCGGATTAATTGTGACCTCACTGCATGACATCGATTACTAGCATCCCATTTCCCATTGGCCAGGGCTCATCCCCAGAACAGGATCAAACTAATGACCAAATCCCATCTCATTTGTATACATCAATGAGAAAAAGAGAGATGACCAAATTTTTCAATGGGCCAAAAAGTTGAATCGACATTTCACAAAAGAGAATGTGCAAATGGCTGTCAAGCAAATGAAAATGTCCTCAACCGAATTAATATGGAGGAGCTGTAATTTAAACACCACAGTGCAATGCCATTGCATCTAACGACTTCACAGGACTGCTAACACCATGAAAACAGACAATGCCAAGTAATGGTCAGCATATGGAGCAAATGCAACACTTGAACCCAGCTTGTGGGATTCTAAATTGACAGCACTATTTTGGAAAACAATTTGGAAATGTCTTCTAAAGCCGAATATACACATATTCTAGAACCTCCCCAACAGAAATGCATACATTGGGCACCAAAAGATATCAAAGCATGTATACAGAAGTACTATTTTTTTTTTATTGACACATTCTTGTTTATTTTTTTTTCTTTTCTCTTCCTTCTTTTTCTTTTCAAACTCAATTTTTTATTTGTTCCTCTTTATTACAATCTTCAGAAATTGAAATCATGCCTCAATTTTTACATTAGTACATTTTATAAATTAGTACACTTCAAATATTGATTTTTGTTCGAACTTTTTTCTTTAAAATAAAACAAATCTTAGCTTCAACAATTAGCTTGACTAACAAAAGGCTAAGTAAAATTATTATTAATTACTTTGTTAAGCATTTTTCTGATACCCAGTACCCAATATGCATATGAAATAATTGATTTTGTCTGACTCAGGTTAGAAGTACTATTTTTAATAGCCTAAAACTGCAAACGGCAGTAGAAGGAATGGATTGCAGTATAATCATTCAACAGAATACTGTCCAAAATGGAGAATGAAAGAACAAACTAGACAGAAAAGAGTACATTAGTATGACTTCCTTTATATGATGTTCAAAGACAAGCAAAACGAATATGGTGACAGAAATTAGGGTAGTGTTTATGTTTGGGGGCATATTTTTGTCTAGTGGCTTTGGGTTGCTGGTCGGTGTTCTTTATCTTGATTTAGCTGGTGATTGCATGGTGCGTTCATTTTATAAGAATTTGTCAAGCTGTACAGTTGTGATCAATCTGTGTGCTTGAAATTAACATATGATACATACATATTGGTGTGTTTCAAAGAGACAGAAGTCCTGATGTTAATGAGGTATTTTCTCACATCTGAGATTCTAGAAGTGTAGCCTTTGTGTATTAAGGACACACAGTAGGTAACTAAAGGTGTTTCTCAAATTTACTAATTATAGAGAAATGAGGACAGCTGATAGAGTAAACAAGTAAGAGTGGAAATCAGAAGTGGCAAAAAGAACGGAATTAGCAGAAACAGAAACACCTAACTTGGAATAAATTAGATTTATTCCTACAATTAGATTCAAAGAGTGGCACGAGGTGAAGGATAGAGACATTTAGCTAAGAAGGAGATTGTGAATGAGAGATCTGAAGGGTTTAGATGGCAGTTTTCTCAGAATCAATCAGTAGCCATAGATGTCAAAAATTAATCTAATTAATCATACATTGCTTCTGGAGAAGTATAGCGGCCATGTATTAAGAGAAAAATCAGTCCAATGTACCTCATCCTGGTCAATTTATATCTAATATAGTATTGTTCACTTCTGAGTGTGTCATTTTAGAACAAACTAGGACACCTCAGTAAAAGGGAAGCAGAAAGCCAGAGAAATGAGAATATTTGTAAACAAACAAACAAACAAACAGCTAATGATACTAGAGATACCTATCCTAGAAAAAAAGAAAGCTCAAAGGGGTCTTGATAGCAGTCTCCCAAATTTCTAAATCCTGTGATTTTCAACATGAACAAATGTATTTGCTCTCATTTCAAGGAGCAGAGGAAGGCAAAAGGAAGGGTAACACCGGACATCGTTTCCAGCTTCATCTTAAATTCAACGGCTGGTGAATATCTATTACTGGCAAGAAATAACTTGCTGTGGTGATTTCTGTCTTGCAATGCTGTGTCACACTTGAAAAAACTTTCGTTTCTGGATTGATTTCAGCAGGAGCCAGATGAATTGCTAAGAATGACACCGTGGGTTGAGAAGTTAAACTAGATGATGACAGCCTCCTTTGTGGTGCATGATAAAGTCCTGGAGTCCCTTTGATTGAGGAGGAAGCTGCTGACAGCAAGGAATGAAGCCCAGGACACTTGGGGTGCACGCACGGAGCCAAAAATAAACACATGCAAAAGGGAACTAAAAGGGCAGATGGGTGTATGGTCTGCCCCGTGAAAGCAGAAGATGTAGACTAACTCTTTGATGGCAAATTGGAATTGATGAGCTACGCTGCTTTGTCGGTAGACTACGTAAGTAGGAAGAATTCAGTCATGTCAGGAATGATTTCTGGAATCAAGGAAACACTGACTTGACTGGAGGCAGCAGGTAGGTTTCTGAACAGACCAGGTATCTATGAGACGAGAGTTTTAGGGAGTAAAGGACTCAAAACTGTTCTCTATGTTTCCCTTCCCATCCTCCTCCTCTCTTTTCTTGTAATTGTCAGTCAGAGAGAGGTACCACTATATGCTGGGGAAATTTCAATTTATACTGTAAATTCCCTGTGAGCAGAAAAGTACTTTTAAGTATTTCTTTCTCTTTAATAAAAAAAAAAAATTTTTTAATGTGGGATCCTTAATTCACAATATCAGGTCAAATGATATGAGAAAATAAGTCTTCCCAGCTTCTCGATGTCACTGAGCTGTGGAGTTATGCAGAGTTGGGAGGAAGCATTTGGTGCAATGACAAGTCAAACCACACAAGAGACAAATACTGGACAAGTGGCAGCTGCGAATAAGCAGAATGAGTTGGGTTTTTTGTTTGTTTGTTTGTTTGCTTTGTTTGTTTTTGTAAAGGGTGGGATAATTAAGCAAATGCACAGAAAAAGGCAGAAAACACAAAATGTGGTCCCAGGAAGAGAAAAATGAGAGCTGCAAAGACCTGGGAGTTTGGTCCTTTATAGTTCTTCTAAGACCTTTTGGACTTACTTCCTTCAAAACTCTGTATCTTAGTACTTGGGTTACCTTAAGCAGGATTCGTTATTTCCAACAGATAAATCCCTAGGTTACTGCTTCTCCGTCCTATCTATGCATGAGAATATCTGGAGGAGATTTAAAAAATATCAATGCCCATCAGTAGACAACTGGATTAAGAAACTATGGTACATTTATACAATGGAGTATTATGCAGCCATAAAGAAGAAAGAAATCTTACCATTTGCAACAACATGGATGGACCTAGAGAACATTATGTTAAGTGAAATAAGTCAGAAAGAGAAAGACAAATACCATATGATCTCACTTATATGCGGAATCTACAGAAAAGAATAAGTGAATGAACTAATCAGAGACAGTTTTGGAAACATGGAGGAAAAACAGGGGGTTGCTAGAGGGGCGGGGGGGTGGGGATAAGGGGAAGGTGAGAGGTTTTGAAAAATAGTCGGTAACCACAAGATGGTCATGGGGGTTTGAAAATTAATTTGGGGAACGTACAGAGGGGTAGTGGATGGGGGGAGGGGGGTTCACACAGTGTGAGGGATGTAAATGATAAACGTCTAAGTTTTGCTCTGTCTTGTGCACCTGAAACTAATTAAAAAACAACAACAACAAAATAAATAAAAAATAAATAAATAAATAAAAGAATCAGAAAAGAAAAAAAAGAAGTACAAATTTGTTATTATAAGGTAGTCATGGGGATGTAGGGTACAGCACAGCAATATAGTCAATAATATTGTAATAACTATGTGTGGTGTCAGATGGGTACTAGATTTATTGGGGTGATAGATAGGAGGGGGTTGGGGGCAGGGTGAAAAAGGTGAAGGAATTAAGAAATATAAATTTGTAGTTACAAAATAGTCACAGGGATGTAAAGTAAAGCACAGTGAATATAGTCAACAATATGGTAATAACTATGGATAGTGCCAGGTGGGTACTAGACTAGTCAGGGGATCACTTCTTAAATTATATAAATGTCTAACCACTATGCTGTACACCTGAAATTAATACAAAATAATATTGAATGTCAACTGTAACTGAAAAATTTAAAAAGGGGAGAAGAGATGAAGGGGAATAAGAGGTTCCAAATTTCCAGGTATGAAACAAACAAGTCACGGGCACGTAACGCACAGCATGGGGAATATAGTCCATAATATTGTGATAGCTGGGACGGTGTCAGGTGGTTGCTGGACTTAGGGTGACCACTTCTTTTGATATGTAAATGTTGAATATGGTGTATGTCTGAAACTAACATAATATTTCATGTTAGCTATATTTTAATAAAAATCTTTTTTAGAAAAGGAAATATGTAATACATTCAAATAAAATTAGTAATTGAAATAAAAAATATATATATATCAATGCCCAAAACCCACCTCCAGAGAGTTTGACTTAACTGGTCTGTAGTAACACTAAGACTACGGGATTTTTAAACGTTTTCTAGGTAATTCTAATTGGCAGCCAGGGTTGAGAACCACTGTTCCTGGAGAGAGTCTAGAGCAGGGGTGTCCAAACGGCAGCCCGCGGGCCAACTACGGTCCGCAATTCATTTTTAATTGGCCCGCAGCAAATTCCAAAAATATATTTAGTTTACTTAAATAAACCAGGTGAGGCAATACGTACTTCACCTCGAGTGAGTGGCCCGGCTGTTTGCGTATTTTACCACATATGGCCCTTGGTAAAAAATATTGAACAAAGTTTGGACACCCCTGGTCTAGAGCAATGGATCACACATATTATTGAACATCCGAAAAAGCTGGAGTGCTTATTAAAATACAGATGATGAGCCATGTCCTAGAACTCCGGGATTCACATAAGACCGGGTTAGACCCAGGAATCTGAACTTCTAACAATTCCCAGTGTTACTGGTCCCAGGACCATGCTTTCAAAGCCTCTAGTAGAGAGGAACCAATAAAACCAGCGTTGGAGGTTTAATCTTTAACCATTGTGAATTTCCCATGAACCTTTGTCTCTTACCCCGAAATTTTTCTCTGCGAGTTTAACACCCACCATTCATATGAAAAGTGTGCAAACAAATTAAGACCGTGTCTTAGCAACAGATTTCTCAATAAAGCCAGAAGCTATGCCGATGTGGTGACAGGTGCTCCTTTAAAGCTGAACTCAACCGGAAAAAAAAAAGAGTTTTATTATTTTTTGTCTGATCCTTGCAGACTCTGAAAGCTGAGGTAAATGACAAATTATAGACCTATCCACCTGCGGGAATGATGACGGCTTGGCTCTGGGACTTCTAGCGGCCTCTGAAGATTCAAAATAAAGGAAATGGAGACATTGTTCTGCTTGTTACTCAAATGACATTCCTAAAAATAAATGCCTGTTAATTATAAGAAACATGTGTTCCTCTAAATTGTAGGGGCAATTACAAGATAAATTATTAAGTCTGAGAAAGCTTCTTCTTTCCTACTGGAAGATGTAACACACTTCCTTTCAGTAAAATTCTGTTCCGGCTAAGTAGGAAGTGAGCCTGCATCCACAGGTAAACCAGTGGCCCTATCTTGCCTATTCATAAATTGATTCTACAAATATTTACTGGGTGTCTTGCTGTGTGGCAGGAGAAATTAAAATTTGAATATAACATAGTACGGCCCTTAATGACAATGGCGACAGTAGTTAACTTTGTTGAAGAGTTATGGTCCTTCAGATACTGTGCTTAAAGCTTAATATAAATTATCTCATAATGAAGTAGGTGCCACAATTATCCCCATTTTGCAGCTGAGAAAATTGAATTGCAGGTCAAATAAGTCACTTGCCCAAGTATGCATTGCTATTAAGTGGGTGAGCAAATAGGTGAACCCCAGTTTGCTCCAATCCTGACTCTATGTTTTAAAACACTTTCCATTTCTATGCTGCCTCTTCTGTGGGCTGCATTGTTGGGATGGTCTCACAAGTCAAGAGGAAATTGTTTTGCAGGGAGAATGGAGGTTGAGATAAGAACAGAGTTCTCTGGGAACCAAATAAGGGCACGTCGCCCGAATCTAGGGGCATCATTCACATTGGACTCCAAATGAAGGGCCCCCCTGAAGGTGTGCGATGTGGTGGCCCTGCCATTCCCTGGGGGGTTATCCTGAGATGAGCGCTGCCGAGAGCTCTCCAAGCACATGGGAAAGGAGCAAGGAAGGGCTATGGGTCTGAGGAACTGCCACCACTCAGAATAAAACAGTGGACTGGAAGAGGGAGAAGAATGGAGCTTAGGTGCCCGCAGAAGTGGGCAGGGGCAGAGCGTCAATGCACTTGCATGGCACTCAAGAATGTGTGGACATCTCCTGGAAGGTGGTGAAGGAGCCGTGAAAGCTTGTGAGGAAGAAGGAGCAGCAGGACTGGATCACTAGAGCAGGGGTGTTACGAAAGAATTGGAGGGACTGAGACCCGCCGGGGGAGACGACAACGGCCTAGCTTACGGCAGCACCTACAAGTATGGAGAGGAAGGATGTTTGGTGAGAGAGCAAGGAAGTGAAATCTGTAAGAGTCGGACACTAAATGGATTTAGAGGCTCAGGGAGGAGGAGGGTGAGTGTAACACCTGGACTTCCGGATTAAGTGAATAGGTAATAAGATTGTGCTTTTCCCCACGGCAAGGAGCACAGGAAGAGGTGCAGACTTTCAAGTATCCATTGGGTTTTGTTTCCTTGGAGCTGGAGCGCTTAGTTTTGAACTTTTTCACCCTGGGTTATGCCGATCTCCGTGTCTCTCTTTCTTGTCAGCAAAAAGTGGTGTGGATTGGATTAGATTCTGAAATCAGGCTCTTATGCATCTCCTTATACCTTTTCCAGGGAGTTCTCATCGGAGCTAAATTGCAAGGTTAATTTGATTCATGCAAACGTGAGTTCCTTCCCTTCTTGCTCAGCAAAGGGGTTGCTCAGGGCACCTCACTATGCTCCTCACGTGCCTTCCTCATCTTTCCTCCCCCGCCCCCCCCCCCCATTCTTTGGTCTCATTCCGGTTCCTCTGTAAGCTAATTAGGCCACCGTTCAAGAGGTTACCCCCCTCCATCTCAAACACCACCCCCCCATTAGCCGCTCCCTGCTCCCCAGGGCTCACCCATGTGCAAGTTTACCGCTCTGCTTTCCAGCGTGAAGCGGCTGGGCTTTGCAGGCCTCACATCTGGGTCTTGTCCCCATGTCCCAGCAGTGAGACCTCTGCATTATTTAAACCACTGCCACAGGAACACGCAGGTGAGGCTGGAGCTGGAAAGCGGCAAATTCTGGGGAATGTGCTAGAAACCCAAAACAGCAATGCTTTCAATTCAACCAACCAGGGCTGACTGAAGTCCTGGGGGATGCAGCCTGTGCCCCATCTTCTGCAGATACCGTTCACCCCACAGACCTGAGTGGAGTCTCCATTCCCAGAAGGGAAACGGTACTGGTGGCATATTCAATTACTGCCCCCCACCAAGGGCCCTGTTGACAAGACCATATTCCCAGTCCTTTTATTGACAGCCGTGCTCTCTCTTTAGTGTTTCATCTGAGTTATCAGCAACAACCAGTCACGGCTAACATTAAGCCGAGGGGGATATGCAGAATCCATTCCTGCAACTATCTGAAAGGGGATTTTATGCTCCATTCCCTTTCCTAAAGTGAGCGGCTTCACTTAAACGGGGCCATGACGGGCCACAGTTCCAACATGGCCTGAGAAAAGCAGCCTTTACTCGTGAATCAATTTGGGCCTCCTCCAATGGCTAATTGGGGGTGAAATTTTTCACGTGAAACCCAGCAAAATGCGTCAATAACCGGTTCTGAGATTGCCCATAGTGGGAACCTTAATTACATGTTGTAAAATGTTGGAGGAAGCTTTCTGCCATCCCACGGGTATGTGTTATAATGTCCTTCTTTCCAAAACATTTCTATTACATTGAAAGTGCCCGTGTAAATTAATGCAAAACACACAGTCTAATAGTGGTTTTGTTTTGTACATGGCATCCTTCTGGTATGAAATAATTATTTTTAATTCCTGCTATGTATTTGAATGCTTGATACAGGCCGGTTACATCGCTAAGATTTTACACATAGTCTAAAAGTTCTGGGAGGATATCCCCCACATTTACACATGAGGTTCAACTTCTAAGTTAAGGAGGTCAAGGGACAGATTTCTACCTCCTGATACACAGAAGGCATATGAGAGACACAAGTGAGGGACAGAGAGGAATATTTTTCTTTGCTTTTCAACATAAGTTTATCTAAGAAACTTGAGCAATTCAAAATGTGCAGTATTTGTTGGTAAAAAAAACATACAAAATATGGTTTCTGGCAGGATAGAGAAGCATTGTTTAATCTTTACTCTGATAGTATGGGAACAATTTTAAATAAAAGAATAAGGAATCAAATTTACATTTTCCCCCCAGGATCTCTGTGGGTAGTTTGTCCTCCTCCCCCAACTATAACAGAATTTTTTTTCTACTATACACATTTTTCTCAAATAAAAAAAGAGGAGAATTCTAGGTTTCATACCCTAGCATCGTTCAATGAAAATAAGTAAAAATAACACTGTTCTCCTGCCACTGCTGAGGAATACAATGGAGATAAAATAAATAATGTATATAAAGTATCTTGGTGACAAAGTGGTAGGAAGGGACACGCCATGCCTTTTGCCCTCTCCACTTGTGCCTTTTTAAAAAGAAGCTGATTCACGAAAAACATATGCCAGAGGGGTAGAATAAGACCAGGAAAAAAAAATCATTTCCGTAGCTAAAAATTCTGCTCCATTGGGTCCCAGAAAAAAATAAAACCGAAATATACCCACGCTGTCCCCTGACAGAAGGCCTGGTTTGGGTGAGTGGTAAATGGAAATCAATGAGCTCTTCAAAGGGCACGGAAATTCCTTTTGCAACATGCACTCACACAGTGAGAGCCCAGAGGTTGGAGATTGATCTCTTTCCTAATGCTAGAGCCCAGACTCCCTGCAGCGGCCCAGGGGCCAGGGCAGCTGTAACACGCCGGCAGGAGAAGTGGCTGGCCTGGCCTCCAGGGAGCCTGCAGGAGCCTGGAGTGCTTTCTTCCACTGCCCGCAGCTTCACCTGACTGGCCCCTGTGCAGTAAACCTCCCGGCCTTTGGGGGGCGCTACACTAACAGGGACTATTCAATGCCTCCTACTAGCTGACTGCTGAGCCCGTCTGCTTCTTTGAGCTTCTCTGCTTGGATGCCTTTTCTCTGACTGGATCCTTCTGACTTCCAAACATGTTATCCGACAACCTTTCTATTCTGCCCCGGCAAATATCTCTTCTTTGGCTTCAATTACATGCAACGCCCTTTGTCTCTTAGTTGCATTTCAAAGCTCTGTGACCTTGTTTTCATTAATTTATCTTCAATTTTCTCTATTTGGGTACGTGTATACCTTTGGTGAGGTACACAGGTCTTCAATGTATAGATCAATGAGTTCTGGTATTAACTGACTCTTTAATCAAGATGTAGAACACTTCCGCTAACCTACAAAGGAGGGATCCTGGCCCTTATTATTTAATTCCCTTGTAGAGGCAACCACTGTTCTGATTTCTCTCCTCTCCGATTTACTGACCTTGAATTTTACTAAATGGAAATGTACAGCATGTACTCAGAAGTGTCTAGTGTATTTCAGTCAACATGTTTCTGAAATTCTTCCACATTGTGGAGTCTGTGTTTGTAGTTTATTGTTTTGGTATCATTTTACTTTTTATGATTGAATAGTAGTCTAATACATAAGTACATCAATATTTACTATGTTTCTGGGCTTTTGGCTCCAGCATCTAGAGCGGGTTTCCAGACCTTCTCACAAACAAGAGAGACAGAAAATTGGAGTTCAAAAAAATGGGAAAGGGACCATAAGGTCCATGCAATTATCAGATGAGTCTCTGCCACCAGTAAACAAAGAAACTTTTTCTTTAGTCCTATGCAGTTACCCCAAGCATAGAAAACTGGCCAGAACTTGAGTTGCACAAGGCAGAAGGCCTAAGAGATCACAGTCAGTCTTGTACACCCTCTGAGGAAAGAATAATTCTCAGCCTTATGATAATTAAAAAAAAAAAAAAAAAAAAAACAAGCAAAACTCTATTCATCCTCCAAGTCCAGCTCAAATGGCACCTCCAGTCTCTCACTTTTCCATAACCCTCAGGGAAAGGAGTCAAGCCTTCATTTTCATTCCTACAACAACTCACATCAGCCTTTGTTACAGTTTTTACCATGCGTACTCATTGATTTCTTTGCAGACATGACTCCACTTTCTACCAAAGTAAACTATGGACTCCTCAAAGAAAAGGACAAGCTTTTTTTGGCTTTGTATCCCTGGCAACTAGCACAGTGATTCTACATACACACATGCTGTAAATGAATCAACAAATGAATGACCACCCAGATGGTGAGTGGGTAGATGGATGGATAGATAGGTACATGGGTGGGTGGGTGGGTGGGTTGATGGGTTGATGGATGGATGGATGGATAGATGTATGGTTAGGTGGGTGGATGGATGGATGAATGGATGAGTAGATGGATGGATGAAAGAATATCTGAATATTGCCATATTGCTTACAAACTGAATAAGCTGTCTGTTCTTTGGCAGCCCCAATCAGTATCAGGGCACTGCTTTCTCTCACTGTCTCACATTCATAAGTCCTGGGAGTTCATATTATTCTACAACAATAGGCAAAGGCCTGAGCACCACCTAGAATGGGTGGAACCTCCTAGCTACCAGAAGTGGCTCCCCAAGGCTTCAGGAAATATTTTCATAAGAGTCACAATTAATCTGCAACCATGTAGCCCAAGACTCAACGTTGACACAGTGGAAATCTTCCCGGTACAGGACAGACCTGAGTATTGAGTGTCAGTGGCTCTGCAGTCAACAGGAAGCTGGTTAAATGCAGCCTCACAGGTACGGAAAGGTGATGTAGAGCCCATTAGAGAGCTTTGTAACACTGTGAATAGCATTTAGTACTCAGCTGTTTCTCACCCACCTCTCAGATGGTCCCAGCAGGAAACAAGCCTGTGGCTGTCATGTTTACAGTTAATTAATGTTTATTTATATTTTTAAACAAGGCTTTCACCTGTCAGACTTTAAAATAAATGTACTGCTCTTCAATTAGAGGTTGTCAGAGCAGAGAAGAATCCTGTTTGTTATGAGTTGAATGTGTATGTGTTTAAGTGTTTATCAGGTAGGGGCCTCTTTTCCTGTAAATTTCTCTCCTCCCAGAGGCTAAGGCTTCCTACCCAGAGAACACACTTTTCTAGGCCTTGGCCATGACATTTGTGCTCTTGGATGCAGGCCACAGATTTGCGTCTAGAGGGCAGACAGCATAAATTAATGTCTCTTTGCATGGAAGAGTGAGGGCTGGCATAAAAATACTGCACAATTTGACCAGTGTAGGACAAAGATTCTTAAGGATACAAGGTCTGACCATTAAGTTCGTGAACTTGTGGCAATGATGTTGCTAACTTTTTTGATATCAGAGCGATTGATCATGATGAATTTGTACCAACTGGACAAACAGTGAACCAAGTTTCTTACTTGGAAGTGCTGAAAAGGCTGCATGAAAAAGTTAGATGACCTGAACTTTTCGCCAACAATTCATGGCTCTTGCATCACGACAATGCACCAGCTCACACGGCACTGTCTGTGAGGGAGTTTTTAGTCAGTAAACAAATAACTGTATTGGAACACCCTCCCTACTCACCTGATCTGGCCCCCAATGACTTCTTTCTTTACTTGAAGATAAAGGAAATATTGAAAGGAAGACATTTTGATGACATTGAGAACATCAAAGGTAATACGATGACAGCTCTGATGGCCATTCCAGAAAAAGAGTTCCAACATTGCTTTGAAGGGTGGACTAGGTGCTGGCATTGGTGCATAGCTTCCTAAGGGGAGGACTTCGAAGGTGATGTAATGATAATCAGCAATGAGGTGTGTAGTGCTTTTTCTAGGATGAGTTCGCGGACTTAATTGTCTGACCTTGTATGCTTTGCTCTCTTTGCATTAAAGGGCTGACTGAGAAAGTCTGAAGTGTTTAAACCCTGCAAAATCCAAGGAGAGGTCTGGCCTTTGACTGGCTCCCGACAGATCACCTTGATATCCTTGGACTATTCTGCTAGATAAGAGCATCTCTCTCTACCTGGGACCTTGGATCATGCCGACGGTTGATGGTGACATGATTTATGGGGGGGGTCTTGGACCACAGAGTGTCAGTTTGACCCCTGAAGGAGCTGGAGCCTGACTGACTCAGAGGTGCCCTGGCTACAAAGTGACCCCCCCAAGAAAAATCCTGGACACCCACGCTCCTCTTATTCTCTTAGTGAGCTTCCTTGGCTGGCCACACTCTGCATGTCATCACAGGTTGTGGCTGGAGAAGTAAGCACTTCCTCATAACTCACTGAAAACACACAGCTGTCTCTCCCAGACTCTGCCCTAGGTGCCTTTTATGTTTGCTGATTTTAATTTGTACCCTCTCACTGTCAGAAACCATCATGATGAGCATAATAGCAATTCTGAGTTCTGTGAGTCCTTCTAGGGAATCAGTGGACTTGAGGCTTCTCGGGGACCCCCCCCAACACACCCCATCAAAGAGTAAGTGATGAGGAAAGATGGGGTTTCAGAGTGGAAAAAGAGATCTGAACTGAATTCAAATTCTGCGCACACTTTCCCAGTGACCTCAGGGAAATCATGTGACCTCTTAATATTTTTGAGATTTAAGTAAGATGCCGTATTAAAGATTCACCCATTGTTCCAATTGATAGTCACTGAATGTGCCAGAGAGCATATGATGAAAAAGTGGTTAATGGCAGAGGTGAATGAGTTGGGTCACCTGTGAGTTTCCCCACGCTACGTGAAGTTCCTTCGGTTAGGTAAGCCCTCTGAATTTGGACGTACGACCCTCCACAGTTTTGCACACTGATATGCTCACAGTTTGCAGTCAACAAATGACTGTTTTCCTACCATTGTTTGGCTCCCTTTGCCTCCTTTCCTATCTTGAGCCTGAGCTCCTGCTTTCCAATCATTGGTTTTTTTGTTTTTGTTTTTGTTTTTTTTCCCAATAGTCTGTTTTTTTATCAAGTGCACAGCTGCAATAGGCTTGGGAGAAAAGGTTATTTGTGAAATATGCCTGGAATGTTGCCGGCGTCATCTTTGGAAGTTACTAAGTACTAGTTAACAGTGCGTATGAACAGCTAGAGGATTGTTTCCAAACACTCTTTAATAGGTATATACTTTCTCTTCCTTGACCAATAACTAAAAAAGCTGAACTATGAAGACTCTGCAAGTGGGAAGGAAGGTCATTCCCTGCCCAGTTTTCCCTGATGAACACTGACCCAGTGGGTCGCCCATATTGTGGGTGACATTGTGCCTCGCACAGTACTGCTGAAGCTCTAATTCCCAGAACCTGGGAATGGCACCTTCTTTGGAAATAGGGTCTTTGCAGACATTATCAAGTCAAGATGAGCCCACACTGAATCAGGGTGGCCCCTGATCCAATGACGGCTGTCCTTATAAAAAGAGGGACCTTTGTACGCAGACACACAGAGCGGGAAGATGGCCATGTGAAGACAAAGACAGACATTGAAGTTCTGCTGCCACAAGCCAAGGGACACAAAGAATTCCTGGCGGCCTAGGAAGAGGCAATCAAAGGTTCTTTCCTAGAGCCACCTTCAGAGAGATCATGGCCTGCGGACACCTTCATGTCACACTTCTGGCCTCCAGAAATGTGAGCAGACACATGTCTGTTGTTTTCACAAGCCACCCTGTTGGTGGCGGTTTGTGACAGCAGCACTAGGAAAGGAATACACCCACTGTTAGAGCTTATCACACATGGGTCCTTGGCTTGTGTCTGGTTTCCTAGCCCTCACAGAGAGTCATCGGCCTCCTGGAAGGTGGCGGGAAGAAGGCAGGAAGGAGGAGGCAGAAGGAAGGGAGCGACTCACCACAGGGCTGTGGCCGGTCCTGCTGAGGTAGGAGAGGAGACCTTTGGCGTGGTAGATGGTTGGCTGCAGGGGCGCGCCGGGGGACAGCCATTGCCTGTTCAAGTCTTCCCCTCTCAGGGAGCACCTGTGACTGTGAAGAAAGCAATGAGAAATAAGTACACATTTGGAAGGAAATCGCCAGAGAAAAGAAAGCTCAACAAGGCAAACAATTAAACCAAGAAATCCAACTTCCCTCTGATGTCTGCCCAGTTGGGATCAAATTCGCCAAGTGTCATGATTATTCAGACCTCTCCCCGCCCACCCACCCCCCAGAAGCCATATTTAATTTGCTGTTGGGTAATCAGAGTTTTATGATGAAATTCTGGAAACGTAGTTCCCCACTATGTACATCCATGGAGAAAACATTTGGTAAAATTCTCCAGACCTTCAGTTCCACAAACAATTAAGTGGAGCTCAATCTATTATGCTGGGTGGGTTATATGTGATACTTCCAGTTGGCCCTATAACTCTGCCAGGTGGATATTATTGCACCCCCCCCCCCCCATGAAGAGACTAAAGTCTAGAAAAACGATTGAATAAATGACCCAAGATCATAGCAGTAAGAGCTGGGTTTTATATCCAGGTCTGTTTGCCTCTGAAAAAGCCTAAGGCTCTTTCCGGTATCACGTTGCTTCCTCCCTATCTATAGAGATGACACAGAAAGCTTGACATTTACCCAGAGAGCCAGAGTATCTTTTTCAAAGACATCATCATGGAATATTAGTGCTAGAAATGAGCTCAAAACTCATACATCCCCTCATTTGGGAAATGGGGATGTTCACAGTTGAAAGTATCCAGTTATTGTACAAAAGTGACACAGCTGGGTAGTGATGGCACTGCCTGCAATTCAGAGGGAAGGGAACTGAGGTGCTGAGCTGCAGAGTGAGGCCGTCTTAGAAGCCCGTGACCACCAGACACCACTAAGTGCAGCCCCTGCTCAGGGGGGGCTCCCAGCATTCCTGCTAAGATGGCGTTTACTCACTGGGGCTTGGAGGAAGGAGGCCCAGTCTAGGAGGAGCAGTACAGCGTCTCCATCACAGAGCCCTGCCAACCCCCAACCCCAAACCCTCATCTCCTTCTACGCGACAGCTCCATCCAATGGCTCACAGCTCCCTCTGAGCAACGGTATCTGCTGTCCTGTTGCCAGCACTGCCCCCCATCTCCAGCCCTTCCCACCTATTCAACTTTCAGGGGGTCAGCCCTGCAGGGAAACTTTCCCTGATCCCCCTCCCATGACATTCCGTTTCTATTTGCTGCAATAGTATCCAGAGTTGCCCTTAATTAGAGTTCTTACAAAGCCAGGTTGAATGAATGGGGTTTTGTTTTTGTCTGTCTGTCTATCTTTCTATCCATCCATCCATTTATTTATTTTTACATCTCTTGCCTTTTAGATACCTTTTCCTTTTTTTTATATATATGATCTTCAGTAAATTTGGAGGTGGAAGAAGAAAGTTCAGCCTCCTCCTTTCACAACTTTTTCATCTTCATGTTTCTAAAATTATCTTTAAATATTAGTTTCCTGCTGCTTGTCAGCCCCCTCTTACGGCTCTAGAAACCGAAAATCTTTCGATTAATTGTTGATCACGATTTCACCATTAAAATATTTTGACTTGAGAAATAGCAGGGATTTTTGCATCTTCCTCTCTGACTTGTGTGTTCTTTTCTTGCTTCCCCCCCCCTTCCTTTTTTTAACAGCAGTGACGTCTAGAAATAAGGTTTATCTCTCCTGCCCAGTGACCAAGGATGCAGGCGAAACATGAAGCAGAACTTTAATGCAAATAGCAACACAGAGACATAGGCATTCCAGACTTGTTCCCAAGCACATATGTGCTGTGTTGAAATAAATGTCTTTGCTCAAATGAAGGTACTTGCAGACACAACATCCCAGAGACTCAGGAGTCTTTTAAATTGCTTAGTTTCTTGCCTTGACCTGGATTCTCACCAGCGCTGGGAATTTGCATTTTTCTTTGCAACATTGAATGTGACCAAATCAGTCAAGGTCCCTTAAAAGCATTTGTTTGTGTAAATGAAAATGCAGGCATTCTATGCGTCCAGCAGCCAGTAATTTTGTGTCAACTCTCTCTACCTCTTCTTTCCATGTGCTCCCTGGAGACCAAGTTCCGGGGCAAGGTCTACATGGAAAAGGCTCAGAGGTTACCACATCGCAGACACACCATTCTAGATTATAATTCCCAAAGACAGAAGAAAATCAAGTTTTGTGCTGCCATCGTACTATGTGTTTTGGTTAAGAAGACCTACTCCCACCTCTCAGTTCTGTCATCAGGGATGGGGTGGGGGGACTCTGAGAGTCGACATTCCTGTCTGTGAAAAAATATAGGTATGCTGAGCTTACCTCCCAGGCAGGATCATTCTGAAGATCAAATGAAATGATACCTACTTTAGATCTCTCCACGGAGAAACAGCTACACGGCTCTTATCTCTACCTGTGTCTACGCCCACGTCCGGTCCTTACCGTATTCCCACACTCACCCCTTCTATACCTATATCTAAATTCTCATCCACACCTGTAATGCTCAGGGATGCATCGCTCCAGCTGGACCATGCTCATTGGTCCCTTACCTCATCCTAATTTGTTTTCCTTATGAAGAATAATCAGGGAGTGACATACAAGGTGAGTGATAGGGAGAAGAAACCTGGCTAGGAACCCCCGACCAGAGGCTGCGGTCAGGTTTAAGCACCACTTGACTTGAGTACAGTTAAGGGTGGAAGGCATGGGACCAAAGAGAAAAGAAATCGTCTGAAACATGCAAAGGAATAAACAATTCAAATTGCCGATTGGACTTTGGGCTGCTGAACAGTGCAAAGGGGACAACAGAATCTAAGACAAGAATTTGGAGAGAACTGGGCCACTGTGAGACTTAGGGAAGCCGCTGGTTTGGGTAACTTCTGTTTGTTTTGCAATGGAGTGGATGCAATGATGCTTCCTTTGATATCATAGGTTGTGGGGATTTGGGAAGCCCACGTGTTTCCACTTGTATTCAGGGCTCTACACGTGGGCGTGAATGTGAGAGTATCTCTGTGTGTGCCGTGTCTCCAGCAGTTCCACCGTCTATGCAACTGCAGATTGTTACAATATGTACCACACCCAACTTGAGTGCTTTTCATTTTAAGGCATTTGCTTCCCATCTCCAAATCCATTTGGCATTTTGTGCTAATAATATCAGCGATGCATGCAGGCAAAGGACCTGCTACTGCTCTTCCCAGGGATTTGTTTTAAGCATTTGAAGATGAAATGCACCCCATCTTATTATCTACTGTAGCCTCTCTGAAATGACAGCTGCTCCATCTCTGTGGAGCATTAGCAGATGGACAGCTATGACTGGCTGGCAATAAATTCAGTGCCTCTGATTTCTGCAACAGGGTCATCCTTCAAACAGTGAAGTCCTACACTGCTTGCAAAAATAATAAAATGGTAAGTATTACTATTTTTTTAATCCCATTGAAAATTGCAAACCTACAGGGGAAAAAAACCCTCCTTCCTTTTGGTTTTCACAGGTGAAGTCATTTGAAGGAAATAGTCATCATTTAAAAAAAAAAATAAAAAAGAAAGTCTTAGTTTAACTAAATCTACTTGAAGCCAAAGCTTATCTGCACAAAGGGGGCTAGATCTAGAGGACCAACCATCTGTCCAGCAGTGTTGTGCTTTCAGCCTTGAAATTACTACATTCCCAGAGAGTCCTTTGTCCTTTACAACCTGGGACAGTTAGTGACCCTAATCCTAGATCCCAAACTTTAAGAGGTGTTTTCAAAGTAGATTCCTGACCAGATTTGGCCCTGATGGTTGTACACTGACTTTCAATGTTTCAGATGGTTTGTGTCCCCCACCCCCCCACCTCAGCCACCATTTTTACACCTGATTGCTTCACTAGGTTCTTATCTGCCTGCTATTTTTAGGCATTTGCAGACCAGGGCTAAAAAGTCTCTAACCATTACACCTGCAGTTGTTCGTAGAACACATTCCTTTCCTTAAAAAGAAAAAAAAAGGCTTCCAGTCTCCTGAAAGTACTGTCATCTTATGACCAAACAAAAGCATCTCAGCTGAAATATCAGAGTTGCTTCCTCAAAGAGAACCCATAACGCAGTAGTCAGACAATACAATGATTCAAACATCTCCCATCCATCTGCGACTGAGACATGGACAGAACAAGGGCCTCCGACTGAATGACTGCTGCCAGGCTTCACAGTATTAGTGCCACCAGCACAGCCAGCTGTGACGTCCAAAGAGAGGCGGGATGTTGAGGTTTAGCAAGTGGCTTCAGCATTCCCTGCACATTCTGGAAACAGGAAGCAGCACAGTGCAGGGGAGACTATACAGGTAATGAGGCATGGAAGCTTCAGGAACACGGCCTGATCTTGCACCCAGAACTTTCTGAATGAACATTGCTTGAGTGGAGAAAAGGAGGAGAGAAGGAGAAACGAAAAGCAACGTCATCTTGAGGCCACAGCTGCAAAGTACCAAACAATCAGGGTCACCGGGGACATAGTATTAGGTTCAGGAGATTTTCTGGCAAGTAAAATGTTCAGAGAGTCAATAATCTAGAGAGCATGGGAAGAGAAGAGCCCAAAGTCAGATGTCCTACAACACCTCCAAGAAACAAGCCATATGTCAAAGAGGCCTGATCTCCCAGAGCCCAGGTCTAGGAAAGCTGCAGTTTTCAAAAGATGGACCAGAAGAACTGACCTGGGTTCAAAGGTCAACTTTGGTAAATAAATTGCCCAGACTTGACACTTGAACCTAGGTCAATTCAAACCTAAACGAGTCATCCTTGAGGCCCTAGTTCCTCAAAGTATGCTCACCAGCCTGTGGCATCGCGTGAGAGCTTGTAGGATACACAGAAATTTGGGTCCCTATCCAGAATCTGCATTTTAACAACATCCAGGGAATTTGTATGCACGTCTGGTGTGAGAAGCAGTGCTTTATGCTGTACCCTATCTGCCCACCCCATTTTCCCCACTATTGTGTGTAGTCACTTGCATGTTTTATTTGAAAACAAATACAGAGTTAAGGTGAAAATGCGTTTTCTCTAAGTTACTTGGACAAATCTGATTTCATAGTATCATTCAAATATCCAATGGAACGATTCAAAAGATGACAAGATAAGGATAAGTTCAGCTGAAATCAGACCACGCCAGATTCAGGGGTGGGCCAGTTTGACAAAGATAGAGTGAATCCTTCAATATCACTTCTATAAATCAAGACTATGCAACCAGTGAAATTCACATTTCTACGCAGCACTCAATCCCATTTACAACTGATTCAATAAAAACAGAGACTGCTCCCATTGAAATGGTGGATACTCAACGGTTGAGGTTTCTAAAGCTATGTCTTGAGAACAAAAAATGTCTGTGAACAATTTGCCAAACACATGCAAAGTCAACAGTGAAACCTTAGGTTTGCCATCAATTCTCATACCAGCCAGGCAGCAATCACTTGAAGTCATGTATTGCCACCGGCTGACACCATTTTGTACCAATCATAGTATCTACCAGATATGAGCAAAGATAATTTATTTCATTTCTGAAATTTTAAATCCATTAGTAACATTTGCAAAATTTTTTCAGCATGGGAATGATAAACGAACACATTTTAAAAATCAAGAACTAATGATTACTCTATAACGTTAAACAAAGAAAAAAATCATTTGAAAAAATTTCACACTCCTTCCCCGCTCACGAAAGCCAGAAATCATAAAAGTGTTAAAGGAAGACTCTCACTTAATGAAGAAACACTAGAGGAATCTTCAGTAAGATCGGGCATAAGATCATGAAGAACATGGTCTCCATGACATTACACTTGAAGTTCTATCCATTGAACTTAGACTAGAAACATCAATTAGAACCACACTAATCGGTAAAGATGCAAAACCCATCTCTCTTGCAGGTGATACAACAGTGTACCTAGAAAACAATGATTAACTCAAACAATAAATCATTTAGTGCAGCAATCAGATATAATAGTAACAAACAGAAGTAAGCGCTCATACTCATATAAAGGAATGGATGAATCATTTCATGCATCTACAAAAGGGACTATTGTGCAGCTGGGTGCTCGTTACAAAATACCCCAGTCTTAACCACCGTATCAGCATATCAATCCAGTGTCTTCAAGGGGTGAATGCTGGGGAAGAAACCTACAGAAATGGATGATCTCTACCTCCCACACCTACATGAGCCCGTGTGTCTCAGCTTCTGTCTGATATACACATTGAACTTGGAATCAGGCTTGGTTTGAAGCAAGGATTTCTTTGCTTGATATTTTAATGATTGATGGCTTGTGGGTCTAATGCCATGACTTGAGCACTACTAGCCTTGGAAGTCTTTTGATATCTTAGTTTGCAGTTTTCTCCTATGTAACATTAATACTCCCCTTCACACCTGACAAGTTGGTGGAGGGTATAAAATTCTATTCGAAACACAACAACAGTGTTGCATGACAACATATATTATTGATGATTCACCCCACAGTTACTGCTAGAACAACTACTGTGTGTCAGATACTATTCTTATCCTGAGTTTCGTAGCAGTGAACAAGCTCTACTAGGAATTTACATTCTGGGGATTATCGTCAAGTGGCAGCTCAGGGCAGACATTGTTCCATCTTGTTCTGTTACGTCGTCAGCACCAACTCAGCCCAGTGACCAGCATGTAGCAGGCAACTCATGCATCATTATCTAAAGGATAAATGAAACCCAGCTCCCCATTCTACTGCTGTCAGAATATTTCTTCTCTGGGCAGCCAATAGCTAAATTAAAACTATGACTTTTTTTTTTTTTTTTTTTTTTTTTTTTTACCGTCAGTTCAACAAATTTAATTATGGGATATTGATTTTCCCTGATCATCTGTGTCTTGCCAGGGACCTCTGTACTGCTGCAGCCTGCCTTGGATTAAAAGTCACTGTATTTTCCTTGTTAGAGAGAAACTTTTGATGGAAAAAAAATTCCATGCAAAGCTCAAAATCATTAACATGAAGAAGAATAAAAATGATTCTTTTTTTAATAAAGTTGCAGTGGGAGTTCCATTCTCTTATCCCTAAAGCCAGAGTTGATAAGGACGTTCACAGCTGAGATCTCGCAAAGAAGCTCAGAAATGAGGGTCGTTTGGTGGTCGGTCCATAAGACTAAATAACACCAATGTGTCTCTTCTGGAATGGAAAGAATTCATAGCTATTGACTTGTTCCCTTTTTCGATGCCTCAGAGGCTTCTTTCATATTAGGGTAATTTTTCCTTATGGACCAGAAAGCAGACCGGACGTTTACATCTCCCCCATGAGTTCATCAAGCCAAAAGGTGTCTCCAGAGAGTTATAACTCTTTCCTTCCCTACTAAATAGAAGAGGTAGCAAAGAGGGTGAATGCCAATGCGTTTAACTCTGCTGTATAATACAATCCAGATGAGACTCCTGGGGCAAAGAACACAGATGTAGAAAAATGATTTCTGCTGATTGGGGCTTTCAGTAGCTACGGAATGTTCATGCTATCCCCCGAAAGTAACAGTGACTGCCAATACCAGCCTAATCAGAGGAATGGAGGGAGTCATCGGGGACTCTGGCATTCCTTTTGCTTGAAGTCCTGGCAAAAGAAAGGGGGAAAGCAGGAAGAACAGCACTTACATCGCTGAGGAGAAAATCAGAAAGCAAACCGAATTTTCATGTTGGCTTTGGCACTTGCTACCGTGTAATCTTAGGCAAGTTCTTTCATATTACTTGGCTCAGAGTTACCATTCGTTTAAAAAAAAAAAAAAAAAAAAAAAAAAAAAGAGAGAGAGAGAGATTAGAACACACGATTGTTATCCAAGGTGACTTTATCCTTTAAAAAATCCATAATTCCACGTAAAATCTTACAGAGGAAAAGAGAAACCAATCCACAAGGGGAGATGAAGACAAGGAGGTGGGCTACATGCGTTTATTCTTTGAAACACAGATTTGTAAGGAGAAACATTATCCACGATTTATCACCTCATTCCTGAATTACCGTGATTGCCTCCTCACTGGTTTGCTCATCTCTTGTCTCTCATAACGCTTCTCTCCCAATTTGACATAATTCCAAAATGATGTTAAAATTCCTTCAATGTTTTTTCATTACCTAAAGGAGGACGTGTAAACTACTTTGGCTGGCATTCAAGATCTTCTGCTAACTGGTCTCAGCTCACCAACCTCTTTGTTATGATTCAACACAAACCCGGAGCTGCAAGCAAGCCAGATTTCCTTGCTGTTCCCCCACATATCAAATTCTCTCAAGTGTTGATGGAACGATGTCTAAAATTTGATCGTTTCTTTTCTCTTTCCTTCCTAGCCTACCCATTTTTCAGAAAACTTCTCGAGCCCTACCCCTTTCATGAGACTTGATTTGCGTACTCCTGTTGGTAGCGTCTTCTCCAACCTCTGAACTCCCTTAGGAAAACTAAACGGTGGGAAGCGTGTACCGTCACCAAAGTCACACTGTGTGTGTGTACAAGTCTGGTTCCACCACTTGCTGTGTAAATTTGACCTAATTACTTAACTTCACCAAGTTTAAGACTCCTCCGTATCAGATGAGGAATACTTTTGCCTCTCAATCTCTACCTACGGGTAATATTCGCGTCTAACTCACAGGATTTTATTTCTTTCTTTCTTAGAATTGAGTGACATAATACACTGACAACATTTAGCAAGATGCTTAGTATATAATCAGAGATTGATAAATATTTGGATTTTTTAAAGCAATTCTTCATAGTAGCATTCACGTTTGCAATACCATCAAGTACTACCCTGAGTTTCACTTAACGAAACTACGTATTTAGTTATAAATCACTGGAGGATACACTCATTTTGTATTTTCATTGAATCTGCTTCCAGCCTTATCGTCATGCCCTACATTTGATAGTTTTCAATCACGACTTGTTATACAAGAGCTCCGAGTCAAATTAGACCATCAATGTAGAACTGTTTTCATTTTTTGAGACTTTCAGTAAAGCACATGAAAAAAAATTAAAATAAGAGAATGAAAAGGCTATATTTATCATTTAATCCTCAAAACTCCCTATTTTGTATCGGAAGAAGCGACAGATCAGAGGTTTAGGTAACTATCCATGGCCACATATTTCAAGCAAGAATTTGAACCCAGGTTTTTTAACAAATTGATAATGGGTGACCTGGAGGAAGTCTGAAAATGTCTTTACCTAAAACACCATCTTAATATCTTTTCTCTCATTATTTACCCTCATTGTCTGCTGACACACTCCATACCATTTTCTTGCAGAAAAGGTTTGTGTTGGCTTGAATCTTAGCCCACTCCTCTGCAGCCCAGTTGTATTGTTCAGCCATGTCACACACACACACACACACACACACACACACACACACACACACACACACAAAATTCCAAGAAGTTAAAAAGGCAAAATCACTATTTATTTGGCTTCATAAATAGAAAAGGAAGGAGCACCACCTACCTTCTCTCTAGTCTCAATAATTGATTCCCTCATTTCTTTAACTGCTCACCAAATATATCACAGTCATCTTTGAAACACCCTGATTTTACACCCCTAACTCATTCACCATCCAACCTTAAGGACTCTGCCTTTAAAATATATACAGAAACCAACAACAACTCACCACCTTTACCACCCCCCTGCCCACGGCACCATCATCTCTTACCTTCCTCTGCAAAAGTTGCCTAACTCCTTCCATCCCTGACCACCCCCAACTACCTTCCTTGCAGTCACTTCTACATACAACAGCCAGAGACTATTATCATTTCTCTGCTCAAAATTCTCCAGTGCACGCTCCACACTCAGACATTTTCATTTCCTCTTCCATGTAGCTGACAGTCTCTTTTCCCAGATCTCCATGGGATGCTCTCTCATGTTTGTGCTTACATGTCATCTCATCCGAGTGACTCTTTCCCCCTCGTACTACCAACCCCTGTTACCTCTAATCTCTCACTTATATTGTTTTCTCCTTTGCACTTAGAGCTATGTGTTATTCTAGTGCATACCCGTCTGTAGGGTAGTTTATGCTGTATCTCTTCACTAGGTACAGATGCAATGATAACACAGACTTTACGTCTTGTGCTCAACTTCAGTACTCCTCAAAACCCAGAACAACCGCTGATACACAGCAGGCACTTTATCAATAAAGAATGAATGAATAAAAGATTAAATGAATTCTCCAATCTCTAGTTCTTGGGAAGCACGTTTTTTATGATCAAAGCATATTTTCCTTTCTGAATGGGTATGGCTGATGACGGACGTGGTATCAATGGCTCCTCTCTGAAATGGTCACATCCCCGTCTTCTTCCTAATGGAGAGGTAAATTCGGTCCTTGTCACTGGTCTGGCTCTCTCCAAGATATTGCACAAAATGTTTGAAGTTACTTTAGCTTATTTGCACTAAGACCCAGAAGAAAATCAGATGGGCTGATCATTAATACCTTGGTGTATCTTTTTATTCAGGGAGTCATTTTAGCAATCTGAGAAATCAAAACATCCTTATATTTAGGTCTTGGGAATTAGAAAAAAAGTTACTTTTAATATACTGTATATTTTCAACTAAAATGTACACTTCAGGCTAAACATAGTTAATATGACTTTTACATCTCTCTCGAAGAGAATAATTGTCAAAATAATATTTCACAGGAAAAATTCTCTTGTATAAGATAATATCTATTTTCTGTCTTCCTCGCTTTTCCTCAAAGATTAGAAAATCTCAAATAAAACTTTAGGAAATGAAATATTTATTGTTTATTTATTCAATGCCAAGACAAGACACAGTCGTTTAGACCCTATTGTCCCCCTTCCCTAGGGTCCAGTTTGAGTAACCATTCTGATAACAAGGTGTTGTTTTCTCTTTTCTCTCAGTCATCTACTCTGAATTTACATTTTACTGGTCTCTGACAGGGATGATGTAGCAGATGGCCAGTGAAACCTAATTAGTAATGTCTTGCAACTTGTATCAAGACTCTTCTATAAGGTTGTGTTGTTGAAAAGCCACTGGATGAGAGTTAGCTCTGTTCCCTGACCACAGGCAACTGGAATCTGCAGCTCTGGTTTTTATTTGACCTAGCTCAGAACTTGCAAAGTGGAAACAGCTTTTGCTCAGGGAAATTTGTCAAAAGCCATCAGAGGCACTGCTGACCATTCTATTCTGGCTGTCTGAGGCTGTGGAGAGTATTTGGGCAAACAATGGTCTAACTACAAAACCAACAACTAAAAGCAACGAAAAAAATCCATAGGAGGATTTGGAAATCTCCAACATATGCCTGAGAACATACGTTCATAGGATTGTGTACCTGCCCACACCTGTGAATACTGCTGTTTTCATGCTCAGGAAACCCTTCAGATGGCCTATAACTAAGCTGGAGGATTTGCACAAGCAGAAAGTAAAGACTAAGGCAGAATTATCAGCTACCTGAGTTTTGAAGGCATGTCTCAACATGCCCACAACCCCCCCTAGCAGAGGCTATGGGACTTATTAGTTCCAGGCAACTAAGAAAATCTCCATCCAATAATTAAATGACACAATCCAGCCAAGCAGAGACTTTAGTGGCTAGACATTACAGATAATATAAACTTTATAGAATTAGTTCAAAAAAATTACTAAACAAACAACAGCAAACTCTTGCATAGAAGAAAAACCAGATTTTTCATAATTGTAACATTTTTATTTAAAATTTCTAGTTTTCAGTAAAAAAAATTATGACACATGCAAATACAAGAAAGCATGGCATATATATATATATATATATATATATATATGAAATAAAGTGATTAATAGAAACCACCCATGTAGAAGCCCAGATATTGAACTTATTGAGAAAGATTTAAATCAGCTATTGAAAATGTTTAAAGAACAAAAGAAATCTAGGTCTAAAGGAAAGTATGAGAACCATGCCTCAGCAAATAAAGTTTATAAGGAAAAGAGATAGAAATTACAGAAAAGAACCAAATAGAAATTTAAGATTTGAAAAGTACAATAAATGAAATGAAAGATTTACGAGTACTCAATAGGTGTCAGCAGACAGAAGAAACATTCAGTGAATATGACAATAGTTCAGTTGAAATTATCCAGTCTCAGGAAAAGAAAGAAGAATGAATTTATAAGATGAAGAGTCTAAATATTAATCTATACACCCAAGAAACTCATCATACTTCAGGACAGATTACTCCAAGTCCATACCTAGACACGTCATAATCAAAATGTCAAAAGACAAAGAAAACTTTGAAAGCAAGAGAGAAGTAACTAATCCTAAACAAGGGATCCACAATGAGATTAACAACTGAATTCTCATCAGAAACAATGGAGGCCAGAAAGTAATGAGATGACATACTCAAAGCACAGAAAGAAAAAGACTACCAACCAAGAATCCCATGTTTAACAAAACAATCCTTAAAAAAAAAAAAAAAAAAAGAGGGGAAATTAAGACAGTTCTAGATAAACAAAACCTGACAGAATTCATTGCTAAATGATCTGCCCTATAAGAAATTCTAAAGGGATACCTTCAGGCTATAATAAAAGTACAAACAACAGTAATGAGAATACACATGAAAAAATAAAAGCACCAATGAAGGTAACTACATAGGTAAATAGAAAAGACAGTATAAACATATTTTTATTGTAACTTTGTTCTCTTCATTTATAGATGATGTAATACAGAATTGTACACCTGAAATCTATGTAATTTCACTAACAATTGTCACCCCAATAAATTAAAAAAAAATTCTCCATAAAAAAAGATAACTGCATCACTAATAATTATAAACTGTGTTGATGTGCATAGGATGTACAAAGATGTAATTTGTGTGATAATAGCACAAAGGAAGTGGGAGGGAATGCAAAAGAAACACAGAAGTACATTTTTATGACCACAAATTAGGGAATGGTCTCTGAGATATGGCACCAAAAGCAAAAGTGACAAAATAAAAAAGTAAACTGGATTTCATCAAAATTAAAAACTCTTGGGTATCAAAGGACACTATCAAGAAAGTAAAAGACAACCCACAGAATGGGACGAAATATGCATAAATCGTATATCTCATAAGACAAATAACCCAATTAAAAAGTAGGCAAAGTGTTTGAATAGACATTTCTCCAAAGATATACAATAACCAACAAGTACATGAAAAGATATTCCACATCATTAGCCATTAGGTAAACGCAAATCAAAACTACAATAACATACCATTTCATACCCACTAGGATGGCTACAATAAAAGATATAGAAAATGACAAGTGTTAGAGAATGTGCATAAATTGAAACTCTTATACAGTCCAGCGGAGTACAAAACGATTCATCTATTTTGGAGTAGTTGTACAGTTCTTTAAAATGTCAAACTGAGAGTCCCATATGACCCAGCAGACACAAGAGAAATGAAAACATATGTTCATATGAAATCTTGTATATAGATATCATAGCAACATTACTCACAATAGCCAAAAAGTGGAAACAAGCCAAACATCCATCCAGTGATGAATGGATAAACAAACGTGGTCTACCTCAGGGATGATGTAGATGCCTGATCACTGCATTGTACACCTGAAGCTGAAGCTGAACAATAATGAATGTCAACTACAAATTTGTATGTATATGTGTGTGTGTTTGTATGTGTGTATATGTATGTACTTACAGGAAGCAGAGTACAGCATTAGGAATAGAGACAGTGGAAAAGTAATGGCTGTGTGCGATGTCAGAGGGATAGTGGGAGGGGTTTCACACAGTGTGAGGGATATAAAAAATAAATGTTTAAGTATTGCGCACCTGAAACTAATGAAAAAGAAAAAAGAAAAACGTGGTCTAGCCATACAATGGAATATTATTGATCCATGAAAAAGAATTAAGGACTGAAACATGCAACAACATGGAAAACACTAAGCTAAGTAAAAGAAGCCAGATATAAAAGACCATATATTAAAAAATATTTGTTAGCCAGAATAGGCAAATGCAGAGAGATAAAAGGTATAACAGTGATTTTCAGTGTGTTGGGAGGGGAGAGTAAGGAGTGGCTGCTAGTGGGTATACGGTTTCTACTGGGATAATGAAAATATACTGGAATAAAACTGGCGGTGGCTTTGTCTCTTTGTGAATATATTAAAAACCACTTAGTTGTACACTTGAAACGGCTGGATTATATTATTAATCACATCCAATTTTTTAAATACAATTACAAAAATTGTGAAAAAGAAATTACATATTCCAGATACTCCATTCATTAGCCCCTTAATTACTGAGGTTTTACTTTATCAGCATGTCTCCCTATTTACACAATGAAGCTTGGAAAAACCTGTCCTCAGTTTTCTTTCTTTCTTTCTTTTCTTTATAGTTTATGTTCCTATTTATTAACAATCTATTAGAAACAAAATGTAGAGGAACCTTATGAATAATGTTAGAAATTCTTAAGCTACCCAACTTGCTCCCCAAATTTTTTTATATAGAGGGTGCCCACAAAATGTATACACATTTTAAGAAAGGAAAAAACTGCATTAAATGTAATACTCAACACATACCGGTAACAAAAGATGAATACAAGTCACGTGTGACTTCTGCAATGACAAGAGGTGCTCAGAGTGGTTCCCATCAGCGTCCAGACTCTTCTGATGATGGAGAACTACTGCTTGAGCATAGATAACATCTCTTAAAATATATATACTTTTTTTGGCACCCTCGGTGTATACCAAAGTCATAGAGATGGTGCATTTAAATGGACCTAACCTACTGAATATATTTAAGAACCACATTAACTTTATATATCTTGTTTCCATTTGTTCATTAAGGACCTTGCTTTAATTAATTCAAGTGTTTTGACTTGTCATCAGCTTCCTTGCCAGTGGTGTAAATCTCCCACTATCTTTTCCAGAGGTCAGCCATAAGGTGTTGTTAAGTTCTCTGACCCCTCATGATCACCAGAAAGCCGTGGGACCAAAACAAAGCCTTTCTCCACAGACCTATGCATCGCAAAAGAATTTCCAGGGCTTCCACCATTAGCAGGCCCCATGCAGCTCTGAGGTGCCACCTACAGTAGTGGAGGTTTACTTGTATATTCTTCAGAAGGAAACAGCATCACTTTCTTAGTTAGTTGTCCACTTCGTCTGGCAGCTCAGCATGGCCAAGACCCCTGCAGTAACTCAACTTTCTCACAGCTAACATCACAGTAGCTCAGAGTGACCATAGAGAAGCTCTTACGATAACCAAGGGAGTCACACCGGAAAAGCTGCTCGGTATTAGCAGATGACATCCCTGATGCTATGATATGATGTTAATTGACTTGATCTCTCTGAAGAGGAAGAAACGTTCTCTGTTTCCCATCGTTTGCATAACAATTGAATGTTTCTGCTGCAAACTTGAAACTTGCATCTTTTGGCTGCTAACCAGGTCACTGCGTTCACTAAATACCTTGTTGGCAGTTTAAGATGGCAGAATGATTTATTTACAACTTTAGTTTCCTTTAATGCATTTAAAATGCATACTTTGTGCTAGCTAAATCTGAGCTTACCACCTCATCCTGTGGGACTAGTGCAGAACTGAACTGTAATACCAATTAGTGGGGGTTTCATTCTGTGTTTGACATCCTACAATAAAAGGAGTTCCATTCAATGCACATTCCTTCCCTTTGGTCTGAATCAGCATTCTTTAAAGCTCCTATCAGGCAATCTTGCTCTGGCACATTTTCCTCCATTTTTATAACATTTTTTTGGGTAACCTCAGTTTCCTTGCTCCCATTTCACTTTGGTTGTCAACTATTCCATGGGCAAGAATTTCTAGGATACCGATAACTGTGTCTAACCATTTGTACTAAATCAC
Source organism: Rhinolophus sinicus (assembly GCF_057876585.1). Lineage (NCBI taxonomy): Eukaryota > Metazoa > Chordata > Mammalia > Chiroptera > Rhinolophidae > Rhinolophus > Rhinolophus sinicus. The sequence goes on along the minus strand of NC_142513.1, from coordinate 57,158,867 downwards.
AACTTTGTTTTCTATCCATAAAGAGAATAAATAGAGGTCCCTTTACCCTCTCCATTTAAAATACTAGAGAAGATAAAGCTCAAAGGTGTAGTCATTTTCTGGTGGATAAGATGGGAATGGGTGCAAAGGTGTGTCTGAGAGGCCAGGGACTCTAGTAGACAGGCCATTTCTGAGGATGGAGACACGTTGGCTCACGCCCTTGCCTATTTCCCTTCAAAAAACAGAGGCATTCCTTAGGGGCAGAGTGAAAGAGAAAGTTCAAGTTTGCACTTTGGCAACTGACATTTGACCCATGCTTGAATATCCTTTTAAAAAGCTCTTGCCAGGTTCCTGCCTTTACTTCTCATAGTTTTACAGAAAATGTTAAACAGGGAATTTTTTTATTTTCCAAAACTAACGATGATTATCCCCGCCAGAATCATGAATTCTTTGAAAGAATAAATAAGAACAAAATAATATACACCTTGCTTTCCCCAGTACTGCAGGGATATATGAGGAGTGAAACATACACGGGTATGGAAACACCTTAAACAATAAAAGAACTGTACAAACATAAAGTAATTTTTGCAATTTTTATCATTACTTGAAGATTTCATCTCCCCCATAATGCCAGTTTCTAAATCCAATAATCCATCAAATCATGTAACAAACCTGGGAGGAAAGTCTGGGAACAGAGTGAACATCTGGTTCAAATTTCTCGCCAACGGGTGAGAAACACTCTTGTCATAACCGAAAGTTCTTGTGTTAATTCTGATTCTAAATTACTCACTTTTACTGAAGAAGCAATTATGAGGCAACCTCTTGTAGCAAGTACGGCGATAGTACCCAAGATGCTCAAATGCAAAAAGTGCCTAATACATAATCCCAGCTACTTTGGTCTAGTTATTGAGGCCCGCCAACCAAAAACCATAAATATGTAAAGGAGATGTAACAGGGATATGGAAGCAATTAATTCTGAATTGGGGGTCAATTACGAAGAGGAAAGCATAACAGCCATTTATAATTATAAGTTAATGTGTTATGTCTCCCCGGAATTTTTCTAATTATGAAATGAAGGACTCTATCTTTTGTTAATAGAATTTTGAATGTCTGTAAAATCTTAATGGAAAGGATTTTTGTTTAAACACAGAAGATTGAATATATGCATTCATCCATGATAGCTCCAGGAACCCCCTACAAAATTAAAGGAAAGGATTTTTAAAGTATTTATAGATCTTCAAATATGGAGAAAATAGAGATAACAACAGATAAGAAATATCTAACTACTGAGAGATTGAAAGCAGATGGTCTAGTGGTATGTGATTCAACAGATCAGAGATCCTTCAAATTTATATGCCAAAGGAAGCAAGTCAATTACAAGAGGAAAAGATTAGAAACTGGGTGCGCTATGTATCTCTATCAGACATACAGAAAATTTCCAAACAGTATCACCTGAAATTCTGTATAATAAGCAATCAGATACTCAGATCCAAATATCCACACTCCCCCCCCACACACACTCCAGGTTATAGAATAAAGCAATCTTCCCTTCCCTTTCATGACAGAAAACTGGACATTTCTTTTTAAATGACTGATGTCTATGGCCCCAAACAGAGGGACCACAGGCACAGCTGGGAAAAGGGTGAGATGCTGTATTGAAAATGGGAGGACACACTACAGTGAAAATAAAAAATAGTTTTGAAAAATATTAAACAAAAAAGACAAATTTTCCTTCAAAGGAATGACAACTATATTGTCAGATTTAGCATTATTAATAATAAATAACTGCAGGCAACAGAGAAAAAATTTCTAAGTGCTGAGGGAAAATAATTGTCAAATCAGAATTTTATATCTAGATAAAGTATTACTCAAATGAAGACAAATAAATACAATTTCAGTCCTACAATAAAGTTCACAGTCTACTTCTTATAAATCAATACTGAAACTACTATTAAAGGATGTACTTTAGTAGGAAACAAAAAAAGCATACAGAGAACTGATATCCAATTGGTAAATTTATGTAACAGCTGACTATCAAATAGCAGACTTTCTTTGCTTCAGATAAGTATAAAGTTGAAAATAACATCAAAGACAGTGGGAAAGAGTATTTACTGGCTTGTTAAGTTTGCTAATGTCCTCATTTTATTTGGGGAAGTACAGAGATACAGCATAATTTTAGTTTAGCTAATGTAAGAAACTTAATGAACTTTAAAGATTTAGTTTCAAAATGTATTAATGCTCAGTACTTCTGAAATATTAGAAATGTTTTATTTCTTGTATGGCGGTTACATGAATGTTCATTTTGTGATAACTTCATTTTTGTCGTATGCAATTTTCTGTATGCATATTGCAGTTCAATATTTTTTAACTAAGGGAAAATTACAAGAACAATAAAAATATAATTAGCAACTTCCCAACTGGTGAAGGGGAAAACAAATGAATATTTTAAAAATGTATAAGCCAGTGGAAGTAGGAAAGGTGTGGTTACTCATAGGCACAGACAATAGTTTAGCGGTTACCAGAGGGTAAGGGGGGTGGGGGGTGGGAGATGAGGGTAAGGAGGATCAAATATATGGTGATGGAAGGAGAACTGACTCTGGGTGGTGAACACACAATGGGATTTATAGATGATGTAATACAGAATTGTACACCTGAAATCTATGTAATTTTACTAACAATTGTCACCCCAATAAATTTAAAAAATAAATTCAAAAAAAAAAAATGGAAGCAAAGAAAAACTGATCTTAATAGCACAAAATAAGGTGGAGGAAATCAATCTAAATTGCTCAGTACTCACAATACACATAAAATTAACTGATCTATTAAAAGACATTATTATATATTGGATTTTCTAAAAACAAACAAAAAACCCAGCTATGACTTTTAGAAGATGAATACTTAAATTCACTAAGAAAGGTTGAAAACAAAAAAATCAGGGGGGGAATTTACTAGGCCTATATTTATCTGATTTAGCAATATTAATATTAGAGGGGAAAACAGAATTTAAAAGAAAAACAATTGGGTAGGTCAAATAGTTCGCAGGACAAATATTGGGATATTTTTAATGAAATTCCCTTAGAAACTAATAGATCAATAGAGAAAAAAAAGACTCCATCTCACAAAACGTTACCTTGCTCCGTGAATGATGGCATCATTCTTGGGCATGCTCAAGGCGTCTTCAATTTCTCTCTCCCTTCCCCATTCACATGCCACCAATCTATCTTCTCCTATGTATCTTCTAAGTGTCTCTCAATGTCATTTCCTCAAGCTCTTTCCTCCACAAATAGTCATCTGCTTACAGTCTCCATCTTTGTTTGGTAAAGGTATCGTATCTCAGAGGGAGTTTCCCTAGACACTCAGACTGAGCAAAAGACCCCTCTCCTGTATCCGACTGAACCCAGATCGCATCCCGTACGATCCATACCAAATTATACGAAAACCATCCTGTGTGTCTCCGACTCCCCAATACCCTATAAACTCTTAAGGGGAAAGAATTATATTTTCGTATAATCACAGTGCTTGGCAAAGAGCCTAGGAAGAGTGAAGCTCAATAGAATTCTGTCAAATGGAATGAAAGAGAATTGAATTCAGTGAGGAGAATGATACTGTAATCACTCAGCAATCAGAGAAGTGACAGCAAATCAGCCATCGTCATGTCACTTGTATGGGGCGGGGCCTGTGCCTAGAACCCAAGTCCTCTTATTTCCAAGTCAATGCTCTTTGCATACAGCATATGCTTCTGAGAAACAGGATATTTCAATATTTTCTACCGTAAAGGATTTCACTCTGACCTTGAAGTCACGTGACAAGTTTCCTTCTCTCTAACTCAGTCATAAAAAACAGGGAAGATAAATGGCAGCCTCCCAGATAAAGAGGTACACTGCAAACCCTCACATTGGACTTGTTCTAGGATATTGGTGTTGTCTTGCAGATGAATAAAAAGCATCTGCCTGTAGAAAAACCCATCCCAACATATCAAGGTAAAAAAAAGAAAGAAATTATCCAAATGCAAACATTTCCCCACAGCCAACCAAGTATCTCGTGACTTCCTGCTCTCACATCTAGCAACATCTTTCAGAGGTTTCAAAAAAGGACCTGTTGGTACAACTGAGCAGAGGGTTACAAACAGATTCATCTGAGGAAATTGTTAAAATGCCCACAGATGTGAGTGGTCCCAGATGCTCAGTCTACTCTGGAATCCACTGGGAAAGCATTAAGTTCTCAGAGGGAAGGCAGCCTGCACCCCTACTGCACCGAGGAGGAAAGGGGGAGAGGAGACACCCATCCGTAATAGGTGACTTTCGGAAGAGCTGCATCTGGAATGACTTTGCAAGTGTAAAGATAACAAAACTTGTGAGATAGGGAGGGAGTTATAGCTGTCTTGTGGAACAATGGGCCCTCAGAAGCGACTTATACTGAGATTTTACAGTATCACAACACACTTGGGTGAAAAACCCTGGATGCTCTCGTGTGGCTTCACCCACATGTTTGAAGAGGGAGAGCCCATGTTGTTCTTTATTCCCATGCTTACTCCCTGATCTTTCTTTAGGTCATCGATCAGAAAATTCCACCCAGTAATCAAGTGGGGTTCCAAAGGCAGATAGAATGGCCCTAGTTTCTTTGACATCTTAAAACTGACACGTGCATCCCACTTTTAGTAAAATGTAGACCAGAGTAAACATGCTTTTCCTGCCAAAGACCATATAGTAAATATATTAGGCTTTGCATGTCTGACTACCTCTCACAACTACTCGGCTCTGCCTTGCAATGAGAAAGCAACCACATACATCATGTGGTGAATGAACATGGCTGTGTTCTAATAAAACTTTATTTACAAAAATGGCCCACTGGCCAGATTTGCCTCACGGGCTGACCTCTGATCTAGAGCCCAACAGGTCAGATAAATCATATATCCAGTCGTCTCTGCCATTTCTCCTTTTGGTTTAATTCTCTGCTTCCAGTGGATTATTTTTATGCTTTCTGGCTCATTCATGAAAGTGCAGAAAAAGTGACAACTCACTAATAGTCACATCACGTAAAATGATACATGTGGAAACACTTTGGAAAATGTTACAAATATAGGGCATTACAATTAGCACGAAAAGATCCAACCAGACTTGACTGGAGTTCATTCATTCACTATTCATTGCACAAGCATTATTTCTAAGCGTATGTCAGATGTCAGGTACTGTGCAAAACCCTGAAGACACAAAGATAAATAGAAGATGTCTTCTTTTAAGGAGCTTTTGGTATAGTATAAAAAGTGAACAAGCCAGGGCAGTGCAATACCATGGGCTCCCAAACATACACACATAACGCTTTAGACTATCCCAGGTATACTTTCTTTTGTTTTAAAATTAAATATATGGAGGTGACATTGGTTAATAACATATGTTTCAAGTGTACAATTCTATAACACATCATCTGTATGCTACATTGTGTGTTCATCGCCCGGTCTAGTCTCCTTCCATCACCATACATTTGACCCCCATTACCCTCTTCTTCCTTTCCCCACCCCCTTCTCCTCTGGTGACCACCATACTATTGTCTGTGTCGGAGTTCGTTTGTGTTGTTTGTCCGTTTGTTGCTTTCTGTTGTACATCCCACATATGAGTGAAATCATGTGGTTCTTCTTCTGTTCCACCTGACTTATTTCACTTAGCATGATAATCTCAAGATCCATCCATGTTGTCACAAATGGCAGTATTTCATCCTTTTTTAAGGAGAACTTTCCTTTCCTGTCACACGTCCTCTTCCCCTGGCCATTCTGCTATTGACTAGTTTCGCCCACCAGGTTGAAAATCAGTACTCCAGGGAACGAGAACACACAGGAATGACTCAGTTTTCAAATCCACGGTGAAATGACAATCTTGAAAGCCAAATTTCAAGCAGGAAAAAAACTAACTATAAAAGTTGGGTTATAGCAATCCCTCTCCTGGGTATCTACCCAAAAAATCTGAAAACATTTAGAGATAAAGACACGTGTGCTCCAATGTTCATTGCAGCTTTGTTTACGGTGGCCAAGACATGGAAACAACCAAAATGTCCTTCGATAGATGAATGGATAAAGAAGCTGTGGTCTATATACATAATGGAATACTATTCGGTGGTAAGAAAAGATGAAATAGGAACATTTGTGACAACATGGATGGATCTTGAGAGTGTAATGCTGAGCGAAATAAGTCAGACAGAAAAAGCAGAGAACCATGTGATTTCACTGATATGTGGTATATAAACCAAAAACAACAAAAGAACAAGACAAACAAATGAGAAACAGAAACTCATAGACACAGACAATAGTTTAGTGGTTGCCAGAGGGTAAGGGGGATGGGGGTGGGGGGTGGGAGATGAGGGTAAGGGGGATCGAATATATGGTGATGGAAGGAGAACTGACTCTGGGTGATGAACACACAATGGGATTTATAGATGATGTAATACAGAATTGTACACCTGAAATCTATGTAATTTTACTAACAATTGTAACCCCAATAAATTTAATCAAATAAAATTTTTAAAAAAAAGTTGGGTTATTTTTCTCCCCAAAAATCAAGAACAAATGCTTGGAAGATGAACTATAGAGATAGAAGGATGGACAGTTGACATAAAGAAAAGTTCTCCTACAAAGGAAGAAGCTAGCCCTCTCCATGCTTGGGGGACACGTTCATGTAAGACGAATGCTCCTCCGTTATTGGAAGAGGCCCAACAGAGAAGCTTGATGAGTTGTAGCAGTCGTTTGAAGAAAGGAGGGCATTTATTTAGAAAGGAAAATAATGGGGGGAAAGAGAAGAGGAAAGGAGGTGGGGGCCCTGCTCTGTGGAAAGTTGAAGAAACAAGAGGCCCTGCTCTGTATCTTGTGTTTGGCATTGCAGCTGGTGCGGGATTGGGGGGCTGCCTTCGTGACCCCCACAGATCTCATCTTAGGCCTTCATCGGAGTCTTATTTCCTGGTATTATCATGTCGTTCCCCCCCCCCCCCCAAACTTCAACTGGTCTATCTCCTTGGCTCAATCCATGGCCGGACTTACAAGGCTGGAGCTGGGTCAGCTCTTTGTAAGAAGTGAATATAGTTTGCAGACTGGAAATGAACTTCACATTTTGGCAGTCATTTTGGGGGTGCAGGAAAAAGGAAGTGCTTTTCGGATGGGGTGGCGGACATGATTGCTGGATTACAACACAGAATATATGTCTTCTGGTGACTTCCCAGATGCAGAATCCTGGCTGCAATTAGAAACCTATATGTCTAGTCATTTTATCATTTCTATACATCTAGGAGCTCCAGTGTTTGCTGTAGCGGGCTGCAGCTGGCTTGCTGTCAACGCCCAGCTGTTGTGTAGCTGAAACACCACAACTGAAATTGTGGGCCAATAGGACTGAAAACCAACTTGGGGGCCAAATAAAGACGTTCAGAATTTGTTTGTGATGTTCAGTGCCCTCATTCTTTGCTTTGACTCATTTAGAAAAAGACAGAAGAGGGGAACCTGAAATCCATCCAGACACTTCTAAGAACGCTTTACATGAAACAGACTGGCCCTGCAAACCAGTGTTCTCTCAATGATTCTCCACGTCCAACACATGCTACTCCATCAGGTAGGCTTAGGGTTTTCCCTACTTTCCAGGGCTCACCAGTTCAGAGACTTCATTCCAAATACATAAGTTTGGCTGCTTAGAGAAAAGATAAATTCAATATTCAACCACTGGGGTAGTGCTATTGGAGGGGTCCTTGGACGACTGCAGGAAAACCCACATGAATCATTCAGTTGGGTCCTATATATATGAGGTTGAGGGGCTACCAAAATGCGTGAGCCTTGTGGTCTGGCACAGGCCTGGGCCTCCCTGCCAAACGAGACTTCATCTCCCTTTAGATTGAAGCCACCTTCCTTTAAAATAACCAGGGGGCCTCTTCTTATCAGATTTTCAGCTCCTTTCACGACCAAGGACATCCGGGTTTCTAAGGAGGGTCTTTATGATACACACGTTCTACATGGATCCAGCCCAGTACAAAAGGTGCCCAATGTGTCCATAATGCCACCTCATTCATTGTTATTTTCCGCATCACTCCATTCACTGGCAATGGAGTCAATTGTACTGTCAGCTCCACACAGTTAGGCCTTCACGTCGTCTCTCCAGGGGCCGGGAAGCAGCTGCCCTGGGACAAAGGAAGCGTCTTTCTCAAGCCACAAGCTGCAATGGGAAAGGAGACGATTTCAGGTGGACCGAACTTGTTTCTGATGAATGTTGGACTTTGCAGCCATCTCCTTATGACATGACTTTTCCCTGTCCTTTTCATTTCTGATTACAGAACGCCCTTGGTGAGAGATCTAGAAGGTCAGGCAAGACTGTAAATCAGACAAAGAAAAGCTGGCAGACCCCATGGCTAGTGGATGGCTAAAACCACAGAGCACTGGCAACTACAGATCCCAGCCAATTCCATAAAAGGGGCGTACAGTACCATGTCGGTCATATGGGCTGAAATGACATGAAGACAAACATCTAGCAGGTTATGGAAACAAGAGAACAATACAGAAAACTAGGAAGGTAGGGTTGGCATCCAGGACTCAAGCTGGGAACTACATCACCAAGAGGAGGGTAAATATAACTGGGCACAGGTGAGATCCATGGGTGTACAAGTAGGGAGACATAAGGTGGGAGAGAGGGCATTGGAATCCCAAAAGACACATGAATAGTAATTGTATTGACCAACATCTTACTTATAGGAGTGAGGCTGAGAAAATAAAATTCTAAGAAAGCTTCTAAATAATATAAAAAGGTATTCTCACAGCTGTCCTTAAGTTCTTTACTATAACAACTAGATTTAGTGCATTTCTCTCTTTCATTCATGCAACGGTCATTTGTGCCTGTTCTGGGAAATGGACTGCGTCACGTGCCTGAGTTCTAGCTGAACAGACCGAGTGTGTGTCTTCAAGGATGTCCCCACCCTCCCAGCGGAGCAAACAAACACATGACCATCGTAAAATGTGACAACAATTCTGATGATGGGATTAGCAAAGCACGAGAAGGGGGAAATGATTTTTACCTAATTAGGAGGTTGGAGAAATGGGATGAGTGAGAGAAGACATTAGAAATGGAGTAAACTATATCCTGGGCCTAGAAGAATATGGAAACAGAAGGAGGGGAAAGGAGGAGAAAGCAAAGCGATCAGAAGCAACAGTACGAGCAAAGGAATAGAGAGGCAAAACTCTAAGAATGGTGAATACAGGTGTCCTCATGGAGGATTTGTAATGGGCCATATATCATCCTAAGAACTCTGCATATTTTGTCTTTTTTAGCATTTGGCACACAACTGGCAGGCAGCCATGGTATGAGTCTCTCCAAATGAAGATTTCATTGACTAAAGTTCACAAGCCTAGTCAGTGGAAGAAGCAAGATTTGAACCCAGAGAGTGATGCCCAGGCCTAGCGTCTTAGCTGTCATGCAGGTCTGCCTTCCTGAGGGTCTAATGTTTGGGGGAAGAAGGGAAAGAGGAAATGCAGCCAAGGTCTGGGAAGAGCTTTGGGTGGGATTCTAATGTTTAGACCTCGAGGTGTGGCTGTTCAAGGGGTTCTACAGATTTCCAGCATCAGAACCACCAGGGAATGGGTAGCTATGCAGATTCCCAGGCCTCCCTTAAATCTCCTGAGTCCTAACCGATGGGAGGAGGCCTGAGGCTTCATCTTTGAACACGTAAGTCTGAACGGTCTGAGGGAGAGTTTGAGAACTGGTTAAGGTCAGGGCTTCCTCAATCTGAGGAGATACAAAATTACCCAAAACCCCGATTCTTCTAATAGGTCTGGGTTGGGTTCATGAATATTCACATTAAACCAGTGGGCTGATCACCATTAAACAAAAGGGTGATACAGTCACATTCGTATTTTAGAATCAAAAGAACATAACCTCTGGTGGAATGACAGAATGGTTCAAACCAACCCTGCCGATGAGTAAATGAGTATTATCGTTAAAGCAGGAGATGGTAAACATTTAAACCGTGCAAGACGGATATGAAAGAGCTAAAATCACTGACTTGATAATTAATTAAAATCAGGGTGATGGACCGAATCCAGGGTGAGGAGGTGAAGACGATTCTAAGCTTCCAGCTCACAGATGTAGGCCAACGCCCTCAGGAGAGCCAGGTGGCATACGGCCTTTTGCAAATGCTACCTTGTTAACAGGTATTTATTATGAACCAGGGGTTATGCAAGGCCTGGAGAGAGCAAAGGTGACCGTACATACTCTCCTTGCTTGAGGAGTTTGCCATCTGACTAGGGAGCGGACAGAAAGACTGACAGACAGGCCAAATAGATGTGTCCACTGTACGGTAAGAGCACAGAGGAGGAGACTGAGCCAGCCTGACAGTTCAGCAGGGTTTTCTGGACGAAATGATCCTTAATATTATTCCTAGCGTCACAAAATCAAGGAAATCTGCTCTGACAAGTTTAGGGGGAGCAGAATCGCACAGAAAGGTCCTGGGGCAGGAGATTCTGGTTCCTAGTACTCTCTTGGGGAAGATATATTATCACTGTTTCACAGATAAGGAAACAGAAACAGATACGTGCATGACACTTACTCTGTGTCACGTGAGTTACATGGAGTGATTTCTGTCTCCAAAGGCTGTACCCTCTCAGGAAGAAAACCAATTTGCATTTTGGATATTTTGAGTTTGAGATGGGTGAGAGACAATGGACTGAGGTGGAAAGGCAGCTGGTATAGCATGTATCTGGTACTTAAGATAAAACATGGCTAAAGATAGACCTTCTGGAATCATCTTCACAGACACTAAGTTCAAACAGACAAGAATCAACTGGGTATCTACCTGCCAGGCTCTGTAGAGATGTGATACGAGGGTAGAGGTAACCAAATCCCTGCCCGTGAAAAGTGACACATCAGGAGTTCTGAACTTGAAGTCCATGGACAGTCCATTTTGGTTAAATTGCCTCCAAAGGTACTGTGTACAAAAATGTTTGTGTATGTGCATTTTTCTAGGGTGAAAAGATCCCTGATCCAAACAAGTTAAGGACCACAGATTTAAGACCTGGCAGTGTAAAAAAATAATATGTTTCTTATCCATGCATTGTAACAGATTATGAAAAACGACACATGTATTATTTGTAATTTGTGCAGTCCTACATGAAAATGAATGTCAATTATCGAAGAACAACACCTCTCTGACTTCAGCATGGTTACTGAAGGAGTTACGTATCATTTTAATTGTTGCCGAGACATAGTCTTACAGTTTTGATTTCACTTGGAAGTCACATTTTCACACAAAATAGCAAATGATAAACCCTCTTTGGCAAAGCAGCAGAGAAGAGTCAAATGAAACAGAGAAGCAAACCAGAGCTACACAAAAATGACATGGAAATACAATAGATGATTCTGTAAAGAATATGATGGAAATTTTACAGAGCATATTGATGGACAGAAAAGAAAAAAAATTCTTGGCTAAAAGAAAATCAATGTCAAACTTAAAAATAAGACTTTTGAGCAATTACAGACTGTGGTAGTACGGATTACTCTTATTTTTTAAGTATTAATTGTTCAAAGACGGTAATAGTTGCGCATACAAGAGCTGAGTGCTTCTAATGTGTGAGGTGCTACTGTTAGCAATTTACATGGACTTGCCTCTTTTAATTCTCACAACGATTACTGTGAGATAAGAACTTAATTTTCTCAATATTCCCAAAGAGAAAACCAAGTCATAGAGGGTTTAAAGCACACGCCCAAAGTTTCCCAGCTAGGAAGTGGCAGAGCTTAGGGTTTGCACCCGGCGTTCAGACCCTAAAGACGACCTGTGGTCAACCTCATGACTGCAATGCAAGGCCTGGATCAGAACCAGCGCAGACCAAAGCAACCTGGATCTATGAACCATCCAGATGATTCCAGAACGAGAGCAAAGAGAGCCTCTTGTAAACCATCGCTGCTCAAAGCCTGCAGCCCTGGTGTCACCTGGAGTTTGTTATAAATGGACAGTCTGAGGTTTCACCCCAGACATGCCGAGTCAAACCTGCATTTTAACAAAAACCCCAGTCGTCTTTGGGCAAAGGTGGATAAGTGCTACTCCAAAGCCACATCGGAATACAGACATTAATAGTCAATCCCAAAACATTGCAATGTTTGATTTTTACTGTTTACATATAAAAATTATGCTGATTTTTCATGTGAGTCAGGAATCAAGCAAACGCTTTCTGTCACGGGCCAGACAGTAAACATTTTAAGCTTTGAGGGCTATGGTCTCTGTTACTACTCAGCCCTGTTGTGGTTGTACAAAAGCGGCCCCAGACGATAGCTCACCCAATGGCTGTGGCTGTGTTCCAATGAAACTGTTTTAACGGGCACTGAAATTTGAGTTTCATATATTCTTCCTATATCACAAAATATTCCTCTTCTCCCAGTTTTGTTTCAACTCAGTAAAAATGTAAAAATTCTTCTCAGCTTGCAGGCTACACAGAAACAGAGGATGGGTCAGGGTTGGCCTGTGGGTCATCGTTTGCCAACTCCTGATACATATTAAACTGTATTTAATTTTCATCCCATGTGCACATTCAATCATTCAAAATTAATTCTTATTCTGCCTTTAGAGGAGAGAATTCAATAACTCCCCCAGGTATTTTTACAAGAGCACAAAAGACATACCCTGAGAATGGCAGAGTGATTCCTTCATCCAGAATGGACAGATAAATAAATCTTTCCCCTCAAAGCATACACAGCCCTTGATTGAGTTCTCTGAGAATGACTTTCAGCTGCCCAAATCTTTCCCATCCTCGGCCATAGCCCTCCCCTGGGGACAACATACAAGATGGTCTATGCAGAAACAGAAAGGTTTGATCCCCTGGTCTCAGGGCTCCAAAGAGTATTTCAGCAGCAGAACAATCTCACAAGGAGCAGAAGCCTCTCTTGCTACTGTCTGGCAGTCCCTTCATCTCCTCTCTCTGCCCAGGGCAGCTGCATTTACTCCCCCACAGCCGCTGATCCCCAGTAAACTTCCTGCCCACAAATCTCCGTCTTAGAGTCTGCTTCCGGGGGAATCTAGTCTGAGGCACCTGCTACCTGGGGCCACTCTTGACTTCTTTAGTTCTTCACATGAGCCACATTCTCGGCCCACCTCAGGGCCTTTGAATGTGCTATTGCATCGGACCGGACTGCACGTGTCCCATCACCGTCTCCTTTTCATCCTTCACATGTCAGTTCATATATCAGAGAAGTTATTATCCCTCAGAGACCATCGCTATTAACTGCAGAACACTTGTTTTATTTTGCATGAAGAGTATGTTCTGTCTGGCTCACCGTTATATCCTTAATTCATGGCAAAGTCCTTGATGGTCACTCAACGTTTTCTGGATAACTGGATCTCACACCTCCTCTAATTACCACATTAAAACCAATGTATCGTGCAATGCTAAACTACAGTCTCAAGTTTCTAGAATATTATTATTTTCTGGTGCTTGTCCTAAGCAGGGTGAGGCAGACAGGGACGATCTAGGAAACTCTTCTAACTTTTCAATCACCTCCAGCGATTCTTATCTGGCCTCACCCAAAGCTTTGAAAACGTTCTCAGAGCAATTTTACAGCATCCATCATGGTTGAGTAGCACAGTTGTAGAGTTGGGAGGAAACAGACCCCAAGAGAGGGGAGATAAATTTTGGAATTTCTGAACAAGATACGGAATAAATTGACAATAGGCTGTCCTCTAACTGCATCTTCTACTCAGGCGACCGCGTTCCAGTGTGCCAAGGGGAGCGAGTTTGCACGGGAATGCAGAAACAGTAAACCAATTTCTATTTTCACTTGCCGCGTGCCTCCTGAAGAATAAATTTGGGCTCAGGGGAGATGTAGTCAGAAACACAACAATGCCTCCCAGAGTCATAAACAATCCCTTGCATTTTCAGTGTGGGAAAAATATTAAGGTTTCTTTTCGTTTTTCTCACTTTCATCTAATGAAAAAGTGGCACAGGCATCACGGGACACATGTTACAATGACTTCTCTACAAATGCACAGACGACACTGGATTCTTGTTCTTCCCTGCGTGGTCCATTCCACCTCGGACTCCCTTACGAGTTATACAAAGGCTTCTCTACGGCCTCGTCTCCTCTCTCAGCGACCAAAGCCTGTGCATTCTCGCAATTACAGGTTCTCAGCTACACACACTTGTTACGTGCTTGAAGGGACAGAACGTGTGCTTCCTCTTCTGGCAGCTGCTCAAGCCAGATGTTACACCGGCGGTAGGCTGCAATTGGCTGGCAGACAAAAGAGAATGGGTCTTGCTGGATAGACAAGTGACGAGATATACACAAACCCATTTCAGCACTGAATCAGCAGGGCCTCGTTAACCTGCTTGGAAATGGCCTTCAGACTCCTACCGGGAAACAGGGAGGACACTGTCACGAGATCATGCAGCTGAATACTGATGGCTCCCTGTCTGGCTGGAAGAGCAAGAAGCATCATTTGGAGACATCATCGCAGCATTCACGAGGAGCTGGGAGTCATTTAAGCAGCATCTGCTTTGGCAGGCAATCATTGTAGGGATGCAGGAGCTTGTTTATTTTAACAGCTAAATGTTTGTATCTTGAAAACCAATGACACTTTTCTGTAATCACTTCTGAGATGCACTTGAGCCATTCTTTCCATTGCGTGTTTCAGCCAATAACAATAGACAGTGATTGGGGCAGAGTTAAAGAACCACCAACATTTCCACGTGCGTCTTTAGGGCAGGCGTGAAACCGAGGAAACATATTTTGGCTTGGCTGCTGAAAGCTTCTGTTGGCATGGTTAGAACCATTTCAAAAAGCTGATAAAATGCTGGTTACAGGTGTCTGGATGTAGACCTAGCACAGAGGTTCTGTGTGACAAGAGCTGGCCCATCTGAAACCAAGTAGGCAAAGTATGCCATCGATAGAGCAAAACCACTCCCCCTCCCTTTCCTCTTCTCATATTACGTACGTAGGTGATACAAATCCACAACATTTCTTTGCACTGCTACCCAAGATAAAACACAAAGGGTCCAGTCAGGGTTTCAGGGCAATTTGTTTTCATTTACCAAAAGTCACCAGATGAAGTAGGAGGGGGGAAAGCAGAACAAATTACGGGAAATCATTATTTTCTTTTATCCAATGTCGAGTTCATCTGTCTAAGGGATCAGACGTTTATTGTGCACTGGATTGGCACCTGCAGCTCTACTTCTGGGGCTAAACCACCCCACAGACCGTGACTCTGGACAGGAGACGCTAATGATCATAATTAATAACCACTTGTGTTCTCTCGTTCCCTTCAGCTGGAATCACAGAATATTTTATGGACACAAATTCATTCAGCCTCTAACCACTCCTGGGCATTCAGGAAGTGCTCGAAGGTTAGCTCTGTTATTATTTCACAGTCATAGTGCATCTTCCCTCCAAGGAGCTCAAAAGGATTATAAATATCTTACCAAAGTAGGTTAACTCATTACAGTTATGGGTCAGAAATACATCTCTTCTGTCTCCTAAGCATGGGCGTTCCTAAGCTGTGAAAGATGGGGAAGGCTGAACACAACACAGCAGACTCTTGGCCTTAGTTCTGGCGTTACCTATCTATACAGTATTTTTTTCTATTAAATGTTGAACTTCTCTAGGAGCCAACGTGACTTACCTTCTCTCATCCCACCTCTCAACGATATCAGGTGGGTGCAAAAGTAATTGCGGTTTAAAGGGTAAAAATAATTGCAAAAACCGCAATTATTTTTGCACAAACCTAATACTAAAGGAAGCATTCAAGTTTAACGCAGTACAGTTTTGACACAGACATTATCTGAGGCGCTGGATGGGGGTTTCAGTAGGGCGGACGACAAACGAGATGACCGCTCATGTTCCATCTCTAATAAACAACAATTTATTCTCTCACAGCTCTGGGGGTCACAAGTCCAAAATCAAGGTGTGGATGGGGCTGTGTGCCCTCCAAAGGCTCTGGGACTCTCTCCTCACCTCTTCCAGCTTCTGGTGACTCCAAAGGTTCCCTGGCTAGTGGCACCACCTGGAGCTTCTGCCTCCATCTTCACATGGCCTTCAGTTCTGTGCATCTTCTCCTCTTCTGTCCCTTATAAAGACACTTGTCATTGGATGTAGGGCCCACATGGATAATCCAGGATGATCTCACGGTGAGATAATTAATTTAATTACATCTGCAAACACCCTGTTTCCAAACAAGGTCACAATCACACACGTTCTTAGGGGTAAGACATACACATGTCCTTTTGGGGGGTCATCCTTCAACCCGTTATCACCTTGGCAACGAACCCCAGTTTCCTCCATATTTTACTCTGGTGCACATCTTCCTTTGAAAATAGAAGCAATGGAAGCCCTGAAGAGGGCAAATTTACACAGAGAAGCCACCACCACCACAGCGCTCTTTCTTCTGGAAAGATGAGTTTAGAATGTCAACCGCCATGCACTCCGCCTTCCCTCACTTCATTTTGCCAAGTTGGATACAAGGAAGGGAGAGTTAAAAAGCATTCCCGTTCAGTCTCAAGACGGGAAATTCCTCTCTCCTCCTTCCTCTATGCCCCCTCCCATCTCTCGTGCGTGACATTCTTTGAATACCATCATCACTGAATTGTTCGCTAAGGTATTTACAAACCCTGCTCAATATTCCTTGGGGATGAAGGGTACCTCCATAGACATGCAGGCTGCAGCTGGCAAGAGATAAGCACGGGACCCTTATGAGTGAGGGTTTCAGCCCGAGTCAGAGCCCATCACAACGACGTTCCTCTGCTAAGGAGCCAACGAGGGCTCATCACTGATCATGTACAAGGAGGACACTTTCCCAGACCCATGAACCAATTGTCACCTCAGAAGAGAAATGACAAGCAAACCTGTGGCGATGCCCATAACGGATGTTTTCAAGCCCCTCCGTGGGGAACGTGACCTGCCCCTGGAATTAACCTGAGCCAGAGCGAGGGAGCCAGGTGTCTGAAGGGCTGGCGCTGGCAGTGGAGTCTGAGAAAGTACATTCTTGGCTTGTCCTGCTCATTCTCTAGACCAGAGGTGTCCAAACTTTTTTCAACGTTTTTTACCAAGGGCCATATGCGGTAAAATACACAAACAGCCGGGCCACTCACTCGAGGTGACTTACGTATATTGCCTCACCTGGTTTATTTAAGTAAACTAAATATATTTTTGGAATTTGCTGCGGGCCAATTAACAACGGATCGCGGGCCGCAGTTTGTACACCCCTGCTCTAGAGGAACTCGGTCAGTTGAGCTTCAGCATGCCAAAAAGTTTTGCAATGAACAGAGTTTCTCGATTTCCCTTCTGCAAGCCAGGCCCTGCAAAACTCGTGTAAAGGCCCGACGTAAGACCGTTATAAAATGCTGGCTAAAGCCCCGAGGGCCTTGTCAAATGCTTTCTTCCAATAAAGCAAGTGGAGGCACTCACGGGCAGTTTATACCTGAGGTCTCGGATGGTGTAGCCCATCCGAGTATTTGTAGGCAGTAAGGTCCCTGCCTGTTCCCACACATTCACGGTACAATCGTATGTCTGGCAGGAGGGATACAATGACTTAAGTCACATCTCTACCCCCCAGAGATCACAGTCTAGGAGGTAGAGAAATGCTAGCAAAAGGAAATAAAGGAACGGTCATAAAGGGGGAAATGATGCAAGAAGGGAACAAGTCATGCAGTCTCCCTGCACAGGTCAGAAAAGATCCTAAAGTAGAGAAAGAACTTGAGCTGAAACCTGGAGGCTTGGCGACAGCAATGGCGAGTGATGACAATAAGAACATCACCATCTATTGGTCACTTATCACGCACCAGACACTGCACTCCACACAATGCACGACTGTCTCCGTGAATCTTCACAATACCCCCAAAAGAGAGGCTCAGAATGGTCATATCCTTAGAAAATGGTGGAATTTGAACCCAGATCTGTCTCGCCCTTAAGGGTATATTCTCAGCTCCTACATGACAATGCCTTTGGACAGATGCTGGCATTAGGGTTACTGTTATTTAATCGCTTATTGATGGAGCAACTCAGAGTGTGGAGGCAATTGGCTAAAGAGAAGAAATACCACCCAGCAAGGACGTTGTGTGGAGTAAGGCAGGGAGGGATTACAGGGGAAGATTTCAAGCAATGGATGCTGCAGCAGTCAGACCACTAAGAGACAGCTGCCACCATGAGCGCAGGAGAAATAAGCAAACACAGTAAGTGAATGAACCAGAAGGGTAGCCATGGGAATTTCTGCAATAAAGAGAGATGAAAATCCTTGCAAAGGGAAAGATAAAGAAACACTGGAGCAATAAAGAGCAAAAGAAGGCTTTGAAAAAAAAATAAAACATTGATAAATGTAAACGCATTTGGGGGGAGGGTTTATGTGTTATAGGTCCTGTATATATTTTACGTGTTGGATATATACATAGACATATACACAAATGGTTATGGGATGAAACTTACGCGTTTTTTAAAAATAGTGTTTTCGACATTTATATACTAGGGTGATACTCCTGCGAAATCTTAAATACAAAATCCGTGGTGATTAATGAGATCTTGAAACACGTCTGCATGGTGTGTATGCCCCAAGGGGAGAATGGTATATAAATACCAGAGATTATAACATGTTCTTCTCAGGTGGGGGTTGGGGAAGAATGTGGGCTAGGCATAAAAGGGGTTCATTGCAAATTCTTCTCTCCTGCACAAGAGTTGGGTCGCAACCCGCGTCTTTGGTTGATTCCTTCAAAGATGGCTCAGAGGTCTCTCTATCGCTAAAGCCCAGTGTGTTATAAACCTGGATCCACTCACCTGTGGACCACTGCAGACGGTGGTGCTCAGGTCACGTCCCAGACATCAGAATCACGGAGGGGGGTGCATGAGGGCATGATTTCTATAGCCCCAGGAGACCCCATTCAAGGTTGTGGCCCACTGATCTAGAATACATTTGCTTAGCACACTCACCCTAAAACAAACAAGAAAGTAAGATGAGCTCAGCCTTTAACCTCTTGGGCTGGAAATGGTTTGCACACTAAACTGACAAATCTCTCACATGGCTCCAAATGCCAGACACAACACTCAGGGTTCACACCAGGAACAGCAAGTGGCTGCGACCCACGAGGCAGGATGGTGGGCAGGCAAGACCTGGAGAAGATGCTGGACGTCCAGGGAGGTCAAAGCTGAGCTGAAGAGTCAATGACGCAGAACTACTAGCAGGAAGGATCCAGGAAATCCAGGGAAAGTGGCAAGGGAAAATTGCAGGGAAGACCAATTAATTCTGCCGCATCCATCTTCCTTCTCTCCAACTTCTCTGATAGTAAGGATGTCCTGCTCAATCCAAAATGCCACCCCAGCTCTCCGGATCCCAGTCACCTGAGGACAGACCTGGGGAGCTGTAGGTTCAACAAGCACCCATTTGGGTTTTTTAATGCACCATTTACTCCTTGATGTCTAAGCAGCTTCATGTGACACCCAAGTAAATACTCCTCTACTTCTGAGTCTATCTGGCCTGGCCTTGACTCAAAAATGGTCCAACGATTCAGCTCTTTCCTCTCCTTTCTGCAGACACAGGAAGCTCTTGTCACCTAGTTAGGCTCCAGCCTTGATTCTAAATTCTTTCCTCATGTTGAAATTCTCTAGGGTTTCAAACATGTAGCAAGTCTCTCGGCACCGGTAGCTAGGCAAGCGGATTCCAACATAAGAGATGCTTCCTAAGGAAAAAAGTCAAATTACATAATAGAACCAAGGCTTCAATTGGGCGAAATCTCTTAGGATCACAAGTTTATATCACCACATCTTTCTTCTCACCCTAACTGGGTATAAAAATGAGGTGTGGAAACCGTACTTTCAATGTTTGCTATAAGCACAAAGATTGAATATGTCATCGCGACATATGTGTAGGCAAACTGAGATGGTGGGGAGCTCTTGGGGACAAGTGAATATTACACTGACTGTGGCTTCTGCTTCCCTCATGCATGTGAGTGCATTCTCCCTGATCCCCATGAAATGAGAGCAGAGGAAAATGAGAAGAACAGAACACGTGCTATTCTTATCCATCCTACCAAATTGGCAGCAAGCTCCAAAATTGTGAACCTTCCCTGGCAATACTCACAATATGTCTGTCCTCCTTGAGGAAGACACTATGAGAGGGTGCCTGTCACACTGAATGAGCACTGTACACACACAGGCTGGGAAGAAAAACCTCCACACCAAAGCACATGAATGCAAGCCACAGAGAAGTAGACAATTCCCACTTTTCCAAGGTGAGCAGGCAGAGTGAGGAGCCGTAGTTCACGGGAAGGTAGGTACGAGACGTTACTAAACGTTTAAGGAAATAAATAAATAAATAAATAAAAGGTGACAACGGTTATAAGTTTGTGATTAACTAACCCTGCAATGTATAATTAACTCATAAAAGCTTTGACTGAGCAGGGCTCAAAGGGACCTTGCTATGTCTATTTGCCTCCACGGCAAATCAGCGGCAATTCCCCACCTATTTTCTTGCCAACGTCAGTTTCCTCATAATACCGACCTAAATACGCTAGCCTACTATGTTCTCCCCATAGCGTGCAGCTTGGGTGCTGTGCCCTCGTCAGCCTGCAATGGGTACTTGTGGTGCTGTGCCCTTGGCAGAGCTATATAACCTCTCTCGACCTCAGTGTTCTCATCTCTTAGGACAATAAGACTATTATTCACATACAATTATTGCAAGAACCATAAATTAGAACACGGATGCCAATGCATAGCTCAGTGCCTGCCCCATAAATGCAAATTATTACCATACAGCATAATGTAGATTATATAGGCCATAATATATTCATGACAATGTTATGTTTTACATAATAAGGTTAACTATAGTAATTTTTTTTTTTATTTTTTAGTTTGCAGTCCAGTTCTTGTCATTTTAATTTTTTAAAGAAACCCATCCTCCAAGTGTTGGGGAAAACTGGCTTGGTTTTCATATTTCTTCAGGCTGTTATCTCATCATACGAGCTGACCTCGTTTCAGACGGGCTTCTGAGACTTGTTATTGGGTTTATTTAACTCATGGTGTCAAGTGGCGATAGACAGGGGCAGTTCCTCCCAACAAGGAAAGCAAGGTGACCATTTCTCCCCACTAATGTCTCATTCTCACCACTTTCCTTCCACCAGTGTGCCCTGTACGTGGGCTACCCACGTGATGGAAAGTGCTGGCAGGGGAAAGAGGACGAGGACCCCACAAGAAGACCTGGGGCACGTCCTCATCCCAGGCCCAGAGAAGTGTAGAGGAATTAGAAGCCAGTACATACTTCTCACATTACCCTTGTTTCTACTGGCAGAAAATGAACCTTTAATTGAAACTTTTCAAAAGTTGATCATTTATATAATCTGTTGACAGTCCCTAAACCATGAAACCTGCATAAGACGATTACGACACAGACACATCTGGCAAGGGTGGCCCAGAACGCTTCTCATTTTGCTTGGTTTCAAGACTGGTCTGAAATTGTTCTACAAGATACAAAGTGTGGGACACTTACCCCCCAGACATATGACACTCGAATCATACTTTCCTAAGTCTAGAATTCTCCTGAACAAGTTAAGACAAAACTTTACGACGATCCCTTTTATGTGGAATGTTTCTCGGTTCTCCCGACCTCTTCAGAAAGCAGAGAAGATTTCAGCTGTTAGAATCATTCCCAGTGAGATCTTAAGTAAGGAGACTGCCACAAACCCATTGCATAACCCTCCTCTTTACCTAATAGAGTAAAAAAAATGTAGTGTGTCAACTAAAGGAAAATTATAAATAAAGAGCCCTCTGTGCACACCTGCCGAAGGCCAGTTTGTTGTGTGTCTAACAGACCAAATGGTTATTCAGGGTTTTAGCCTTTAGGGAGGGGTTACTTTTGTCATGGGAAAAATTAACGATATTTATTTTATTTTATTTATTTTTTTTAATTAAATTTATTGGGGTGACAATTGTTAGTAAAATTACATAGATTTCAGGTGTACAATTCTGTATTACATCATCTATAAATCCCATTGTGTGTTCACCACCCAGAGTCAGTTCTCTTTCCATCACCATATATTCGATCCCCCTTACCCTCATCTCCCACCCCCCACCCCCCGCCCCCGTTACCCTCTGGCAACCACTAAACTATTGTCTGTGTCTATGAGTTTCTGTTTCTCATTTGTTTGTCTTGTTCTTTTGTTGTTTTTAGGTAAAAAAAAAGTGAAAATATAATAGATCTAGAGCTATAGAAAGATATTCATTCTGTCCCTTTGCACAGCTTTCCAGGGGGAAAATGGAATTTTGGCTAGGCTCCATGATGCAAGAAATTTCATCCATTTAGTTTACTAACTAAACAAAATACGGTGTGTGTGGTCTCTCTCTCTCTCTCTCTCTCTCTCTCTCTCTCTCTCTCTTTCTCTCTCTCTCTCTGTATATTTTAAATGAATCAGTAATGAATAGCTAATAAATACATCAGTCTGCAGAGCACAGGAAGTCCTTTTTTGGGAAGTTCAAACATTGGTCATACCACCTCAGTCGACACAATAGCAAAACTTATAAAGATTGCACATAAAAGCATTACGGGTATGCTCTGATTTATAAAATGAATCAGGTAAAACTGACATAAAAAAAAATCAACAATTCCTTTCTTAAATTGCAGCATCAGAACTGTTATGAAACTTACTACATTGTATTTACTCTAGAGGCATGCTTAATGCCAGTTTTCTCATGGAAACACCCGAATCAAGCTGTGACTTTGCCCAGACCTCCTCTGAACTTATTCTGATCTGGGGATCTTGTGCCAAATGTGAGATCCAGCCTGCAGGCATGAATGCCAATCTGAAGGCTGAAACAGCCAGGCCGTTTGGGAGCTTGTCCTCTGAAAATCACGCTGGTCGGAGGCTCTTCTCTGCAGCTCTGGAAAGCACCATTAGCTCCTGTGTCCACGCTGTGTAGGAAGAATGTAATGAACTACTGGGGACGAGCCCCCTTAACCATTCAGGTGAAGAGTCAACATTTGCCCATCCCTTGTTAGATTTGGCCAAAAGAGATTTTCAATAGCAAGGGAGAAACTCATCATGGACAGCACAGGCCGGATGACATTCTGGAGGCGTTAGCTCTTAGTGTTTTGTTTTTGTTTTTTTTTCTTCAATTTAAGATGACGTTATCCAGATACACGGGCTGTGACTTACTAAAGTTAAATTTACCTAACTCGGGTTGGCAATAGTAAACATTAAACCCTACCACTGTTTTGTTAGTTGGTTGTTTTTCATCTAGAGCAGCAGTTTCCATCCTGACTAAGAAAAAGGTCAACACTTCAGTCGATGCCCAGAAAACTGCTTAACTTGCAGCCTGTTAATCTATGCAGTCAACTGACATGAATGATACGATATGAGAGTATCACTGAATGAACATTACTTGTCAGATATGTTTCAAGAAAAAATGCTGAGAGCTATTGTTCTGGAGAAGGATGGATGGATGGATGGATGGATGGGTGGGTGGGTGGGTGGGTGGGTGGATGGGTGGATGAGAGTGTGTAAGGTAATGTTTATGAGATACCTGAATAGAGACTGTCTGGATTCAAATGCTGGCTCTGCCACGGCCTGCCTCTGTGACTGGAAAACCTGCATGAACCTCAGTTTTCTCACCTTTCAAATGGAGATGATGATGATGGTGATGATGGTGATGATGGTGATGGTAATGCTGGTGGTGGTGGTGGTGGTGATGGTGGTGATGGTAATGGTAATGGTGGTGATGGTAATGGTAATGCTGGTGGTGGTGGTGGTGGTGGTGGTGGTGATGGTGGTGGTGGTGGTGATGGTGGTAATATTATGATGGTGTCAACAATGCAAGCCTCATAGGGCTTTGAGAGCTGAGTGACTACACATGCTCTACAGCACTTGAAACAGTGTGTGGCATATTGTCTGCACTCAACAAATGTTAGCTCTTATTATGATAGATAAAAAATTTGACACTTAACTATATTACTTATTTCTTGTATTTCTACAAAACTTGAGAGTTCACAGAGATTGTTCACATGGTTCAAATCACTTGGTCATCAACACAGGCATATGATGTAGACATAAACAGTTTTACATAAGAGCAACCAATTGGGAAGCAGCATACCTTGTATTAAATCAACTTTCGGAAAACGAAACACTAGAGAGCTGGACTTGAAACCCAGGCTTTGCCAATTATTAGCTCAGAGATTTTGGAAAAGTCACTTAACCTCTGTGACCTCAGTTTCCTTATCTATAAAAATGATAAAATGAGGACACATTTATACATTTTTAGATTTGTCCTGTAATTCAATCAATATTTATGCACCAGGCACTACACTAAGAACTGGATGCGATGAGATAAATCACTATAAATGCCAGGCATTTCAAGCAATCGATAAATATTCATCATTTTCACTGCCTCTATCATTAGTTGCTATTCCTGAGATCTCAAAGGAAGAGGCTAGCATAACCAGATCTTGAATTCAGAGCATGCTTTTTCATAAGAACTTAGTGATGTTTTCTAAAACTCTTCTGATGGGTAAGTGGTCAGTAGAGTCTTGGGAAGGTAAAACTTCCTTTTGGACAGAGGGCTTGGCAGATAAAGGATTTGGATGAAAACAGACTTTAAATATGAGCTCGTTTTGTTTAAATTGTTTTGTTTTTACTTTAAATCAATGTGATTGAGGTTTAACTTACATGTAGTAAAATACACTTATTTGAAGGGTATACTTTGGTGCGTTTTCACAAGTGTATACGAGGTCTGATTATTAAGTTTGTGAACTCATCCTAGAAAAAGTGCTACATACCCCACTGCTGAATACCACTATGGTCACCTTTGAAGGACTCCCCTTGGGAAGCTCTGCACTGACGTCAGCGCCTAGTCCACCCTTCAAAGCAGTGTTGGAACTCTTTTTCTGGAATGGCCATCAGGGCTCTCATCGTATTACCCTTGATGTCCTGAATGTCATCAAAATGTCTTCCTTTCAATATTTCCTTTATCTTCGGGTAAAGAAAGAAGTCATTGGGGGCCAGATCAGGTGAGTAGGGAGGGTGTTCCAATACAGTGATTTGTTTACTGGCTAAAAACTCCCTCACAGACAGTGCCGTGTGAGCTGGTGCATTGTCGTGATGCAAGAGCCATGAATTGTTGGCGAAAAGTTCAGGTCGTCTAACTTTTTCATGCTGCCTTTTCAGCACTTCCAAATAGTAAACTTGGTTCACTGTGTGTCCAGTTGGTACCAGTTCACCATGAATAATCCCTCTGATATCAGAAAAAGTGAGCAACATCATTGCAACAAGTTCACGACCTTCATTGTCAGACCTCGTCTGTCCATGTCGTCACCACCACAATGAAAACGGGAACATTTACATCACGTCAGAAGTTCCCTCATCCCCTTTGCAGTCAGTGGCCCCACCCTGTCCCCAGGCAAACGTGAGTCTACTTCCTTCGGCGTTCAGTTAGCTTTGCTTGTTCGATGGTTTTATAAAAGAGCATTACACAATGCGTAGTCTTTCTGTGCCTGACTCTCTTCACGAGGCATGTTTCTGAGGCTCATCCATGTCATCACATGTATCAGCATGTGCTCTTTGTCACCGCTCACTAGTATTTCATCGTACGGTTCTGCCTTCATTTGTTTACTCCTTCATCTGTTGGTACCCACTTGGGAGGTGTCTGGTTTGGGCTGAGTTGAGCTGAGATGAACAAGCATGTGACTATGTGTTTTCATTTCTCCCTGGTAAATACCTAGGCATGGGATTACTGAATCCTATGATAAGTGTATGTTTTAATTTCAAGACAGTTCGAAAAAGTTTTCCAAAGTGGCTGGACCTTATGACACACCCACGAGCAGGGTAGGAGAGTTCCAGCTGCTTTATAGTCTTGCCAACACTTGGGTTCATTGTTAATGCACAGAATTCTCAGTGGCAAGGCTGAAGGAAGCACCACGTGGACGGGCACAGGACTCTCAAAAGCCTTCGCAAAATGTTTACTGTGTGCTCCTATAAGGGAACTAGTCTAAGGTTTTCCCCATATACTCAGAAATCGCAAAAAGTCTTCAGCACTGCGTGAAGAAAGCAATCAAAAGATGCATTGATGGGTGGGAGAAACTGAGGAAAAGAAGCAAAAGTGAAAAGTAGCAGACTGTCCTAAAAACGACAAGTTACATCTCTCACCAACCAACATGGATGGAAAGAGAAGCTCCAGACATTTTTTGTTAGTTAATTGTCTATTCATAAAACCAATTAAGATGTAAAAAATACACTGGGCAAAAACCTTGTTCCAGTGGGTTAGGCTGGGAGGGTTTTGCTGCTGCTGTTACTAGGTTTTGCTCAGATGTCTGGGGCCTGGATGTAGTAGCTGGTGAAGCCTTTTCATTAGCTTGCTACTGAGAATGGAAACACTGGAATTGGTTATTTTAGGGTCAGGCACTGGAAAAGATTCTAATAAAATAAATTGACCAGCTTCCTACAGATGAGAAAACTCTAAAACCTGATGGCTTTTTGCTGGTAATTGCAGTAGTAAATTCAGGTAATGCTAGAAAACCATCAGGCTGCTTTCTGGGATAAAAGGCTTCTATGAAACTCTGAAAATATTATTAAGGGGGCTACGCGACTGCTGAGGGAGAAGTGTGCAGGACGTCTCCTTCGCAAAGCGATGCCAGACACGATAGGTTTTGTATTATTAATACCTTTGTGCCTGTATTGGATTTGAAGATTCAGGAACATGCATCTATATTTAATTTAGATGTCTGTCTGTTTGTGTGAAGAGCGAAGTATGGATGGCTTGTGGGAATGGCTTACTACATTCAATAATCCTGAACATGGTCATTCCGCATGGTTTGTGCTCCCTTACATCTTTCTGTCGCTTTAGCACAGATCCATTCATTTAACAAATTGTAACTGATTGCCCAGGTGCTGCTAGGTACTGTTCTAGAAGCTGGAGATAGAGCAGTGGGCCACACCAAGTCCCGTACAGAGAGGGAAGACGCATAACACACACACCCTTGAACGTATGCCATGTCAGATGGTGCTGAGTGCTATAGAAACAATGCAGGAAGTAAGGCAAGCAGGAAGGCATGTGTAGGGCAAAGCTTTAGGCTATCAGTTGGTCAGGGAAGGTCTCATCATAAGGGTGACCTGGGAGCCGAGACGTTTGTGCAGAGCAGGCTACGCAGATCTCAGGGGGAGAGCATTCGAGCAGAGGAAACAGCCAATGCAAAGAGGATGAGTCTGGGTCAAGTTCGGTGTGTCCCCAAAAGAGCAAAGAGGCCAGCGTGGCAGACGTAGAGTGAGAGAGCCAGGGGAAGTATGGGGAGATGACATTGAAAAGTCAGCAGGGGTTCCATCTTGTACAACGTGCTGCTTCCATCCGTGAGAACGCAGGTGTTCATGAAGTGAGATGAAGCCACTGAAGGAAGTGTGCGCTGAGTGACCTTTCTCTATGCACGCGATGTGACAGAGCGCACACAAGACACTTTTTCAATAGGACAGGTGAGGTTCACACCATCCCAGAACTGCTACACTGGCTGAGTGTGTCCCAGGTACAGGAGCCATAGACCTAGAGGGCCCAGCTCTGCCATGAAAGAATCCCCAGTATCGTTGGGGAGCTGGGAAGAGTAAACGGATATTTCAGCTACAGTGTCATAGGGGAATGGACTGTGCATTACAGGCTTACAGAGGAGAGGAGAGGCAAGGCCAGTTCCCTGAGGTGGGTGTACAGATGACAGTGGTCAGGCTTACAGACAGCAGGCTTCTTACTGTGGCCCCACATGACGGAGAGGAAGCTAGGGGCCTCTTCCTCTCCTTATAGGGGCACAAGCCCCATCCTGGGGGCGCCACCCTCGTAACCTCAGCTCACCCTAATTATCCAAATCCCCATCTCCTAAGCTAATACCATGACATTGAGGGTTGAAGCTTTGAAATATGAACTGGGGGCGGGGGACACATATTTAGGCCGTAACAGTAAATAGTCTCCACATTTTTACAGACGAGGAAACTGGACCACGCAGCGAGTAATTGCAGAGCATGGATTCGACCCCAGGTTTTCTGCTTCCGTAGCACAGGCTTCTCAAGGGCAGGACCCCTGTACCAACAGTTACAGGTCTCTTACCTGACTTCAGAGACAGACAATACAGGTTGCCTTCAATTTTTCCGTAGTGACATCTGTCCTCGGACCCTTTCTTCTTTGCTTGGATGAAAAGACGCCCTTGATCTCTCAAAAGTATATTCGTGTAGTTTACAAAAAGTATCTGGTACTTCATTTTATCACAATGGTTGATATTTTTGTTGTTATTACTCCTACCTCAACGACTAACTCATCTCGATTTTCTGAATCCATTTTTTCCTGTCACCCCAGAAATTTACTCATATTTTGTCACTGATCCTCCTATCAGGGAGAACTCTTTTGCTTTTGCGTGATTTAAAACCCAACTCCTATTGGCTTAATCACGTTGCCTGATGATACTGAAATATCTGGACATAAATTTCCAATCAGACAAGGCTGGTCAAGAAGCTCAATTGATTCACCACGTCTCTCGCCACCTCTCCACTCTGTTTTTCAGGGTATCAGCTTCGTTCTCAGGCTGTGCACAACCGAGCCCCCCATGGCTCAAGGCTTTCCCTGGCTATAGCAAACAAAATGGCCATGGCGGTTCCAGGGCTGACATCTATCTCCATGCACTGCCTACAGAGAAGAGGGTCGCTTGCAGAGGCTCTGGGTCTTAGGATTCACTCTCTCCCATCGTCCAGAAGGGTGTAGGGCGGTTCTATTTCACAAAGCTCCTACAAGGTGGAGAAATGAGCAGGACACAGACACAGAGGGAAATCCGGGTGCTGGCGGCAGGAGAAGGGGAAAACTGATGTTTACTTTTCAACCAACACATGCACTATACTGATCCTTAGAATCAAAGCGATAAACATTTAAAAATTCAAATTGATGCCCCTTATCTCCAACGTCCCAAACCAGAATCTTGCCTTGGAAAGCTGGGATCTGCATTCTATAAAACCTCTCCAGGCGAGGGGATCAAAGCATCTCATGCCTGTTTGTGCCTTTCTTGACTGTTATAACACAGCAAAGTAATCCAGACAGATATTAAAAAGACGGAAAATAAGACTTGCAAAGAAATATGGGAACCAAGGGAAGTGACTCTGCAAATAGGAAAATGTGATTGTTTCCCATCAGCATGACTGCCTCCGATCTCTTCTAGAATAAAAGCACACGCGCTCCAGGGATGTCTGTTCCTGATCTATCAGACTCACTAATACAGATTTATTCTCTTAGATAACATGATGAGTGCTTGCGTCTTTGAAGGCAGTCAGGAATCCATTTATTCTCCTGGGTGTCCTGGCCCCATCCTGGGGAAGCAGCATACATAATACCACAGAGAGAAATCTAAAACAAACAGACGTCTCCTCTGATGACACAGAATACTCAGAAACTTTCCAAACAGGAGAGATGGGCCTTTGCATTACTGAGAGAGGAAGAAAGGCTAGAAGGATGAAATCCAAAACGAACGCTTCCTCCTGGCACGAAACCTGCTCGCAAGCGTGGGCTTCAGGGGGACAAAGCTAACATAGCCCTGCGTGCCAAGCCCTGCGTGACCTTGAAGAGGCTCAGTGGAGTCTGTCGGGCCCTGAGGAGACCCAAAGCACCTCCAGAGTGGCGTGTCTGGAAAATGAAAGGAACAGAACAAATGTACGGCCAACTCCAATCCCTCACCTGCCTGAGTGATGGTTTAAAGCACTCAACCCTCAACCGATTAAGTGCTTAAAAAATAAAACAAAGGGAAAGAGAGAGGAAAGGGACAGGGGGAGTGGCAGGTGGCTGGAGGGACTCTGGCTAGGTCATTTTCCTGAACCACTTTTGCTCTCCTAAGGTTAGAAGGTTCTTTTCTTATCTTCTTCCAGCTGTGTGTAGTCTTGCTTCCTCTTAATTCGCCCACCTCTCAGACCCCTTCCCATGTCTCTCTCTCTCTCTCTCTCTCTCTCTCTCTCTCTCTCTCTCTCTCTCTCTCTCTCTCTCTCTCCCGCCCCCTCTCTTCCTTTATTCCAACTGTTACGAGGAAACTGGCATGATGGATAACAGACGTTCCTTGACATACTGTGTCATTCATCACACAGCAGCCCCAAGCCTGCAAACAGGGTCTTTCCCATATGTCACTGTCGCCTTGTACACAGTCCCCATGCATCAAGAAGAAAGGGTTTAATACAATGTGCTGTAATTCCCGAGTCACAGCTCATTGGAGGGGTTTGGGATGCCAGGTTCCCTTTCCTTTCCACCTTATTTATTTGTTTCAACTGTGCCTGATAAATGGATGAATGAACTCATCTGAGGCCAGGTGGACGGGGAAATTGACCACAGAGCTGTGCTTCAGGCTGAAAGGAAAAAGGGAAGGTCGCTTTGTCCAGAGCAGTAGCAGAAAATGCAGGCTGTACTGTATTATCACACTCCCCAGCAGACTCTTACTTATTTTCTATGGAGTCCAGCATCGGCCACGCTTGACAATGAGGATCGTTCAGCGGTGAAGATCTATTTAGAAATCCAAACTGACATGAGAATGCCCTGCTGTGTCCCCAAAGCGAAGTGAGCTTACTGTATCCGCAGAAATTCCCCTGACCAAGCTTCACTTACGGCTGCTCCTGCTTTGGCTAAAGCAAATGGGTTGCACGGTATTTCCTGTTAGAATCCATTCATCCCAGAAGTATCTCCATAGCAACAAGTCACATCTTGGTAAGCACCGAAAGCTATCATGAGTTCACGCGCTTTCTGGATTTCAGGCTCTCCAGATCCCCATGGCAGACGAGCTACTCCTGTCAGCTTGCCAGGGGGTCACGTCGACCCAGAGTGAGGGACTTTAACTGAGGAGGTACCAGTGTGGTTGTTCTTGACCCCCACCCCCAGGCCTTAGGTTCAACCCACACCCACTCCCGTGGGAAGCAGGTAGGATGACGCCCAAAGTAATAACAAGTAACACTCACAGGACAGAGTCACCAATTTGCTCACGTTCCTGCTCACACATGCGAGGACAATGTGTCCTCTTCCTTTTCTCCTAAAAAGACACCTCCCCCTCTACCCCACTGGATAAAGAATCTCTTACACTTTCAATTCGGGGTGTGTCAATTTTTTTCTGGTTTAAATTGTCTTTGGGGGTTTTAAAACAATGCTACCGGGGGTTTAAAACAACTCTACTGGGGAGAAAAACTCAGTTGATTCAGA
Source organism: Rhinolophus sinicus (assembly GCF_057876585.1). NCBI lineage: Eukaryota > Metazoa > Chordata > Mammalia > Chiroptera > Rhinolophidae > Rhinolophus > Rhinolophus sinicus. The sequence continues at coordinate 57,127,743 of NC_142513.1, read as the reverse complement.
AGTGAACTCTCTGTTACGGCTCTTTTCTTTCTTTCTCCTTTTCCCCAAGATCAGATCTGGTTGCAGGGGACCATAAAGGCATGGGGAACAGGGGCCCCCTGGAGTTGTACGAGTCAATCCTTGGGCTGCAGTGGGTGGGGGTGATCTGTAAGGCTGGGCTGCTGCTATCTGCTAAAGCATGGGGGCTCCAGTGTTGGCCCAGACACCTTCTCTTTTTTTGCTGAAGGCCACAACTGCTTCTCTCACATGCAAGCTGTTTTTGCTGCATAGACAAGATTCCCCAGGATCCTAATTGCCACCTCAGTTCTCAGTGACGGGGGCTCTGCCCTCAGGTAGCATTTTGTCCCAGGCTCACTTTACCCTACTGTGATGAACCTTTCTCGCGAGCTCTCCAGGTGGATTCTCAGGAATTTTCCATTCCCTGGGAGGCATGTGGCAATTTCACATCCTTTCCCACCACATGGAAGCTGAGGGAGATCAGAGAAGGCTAACCTTGGCTCTCTCTCTCTCTCTCTCTCACCAACCTCTGCTTATCTTGGCGAGGGTTTTCCCAAAGCAGAGCCTGAGACAAGGATTCTTATCCAATTGATTGACAGGGGGTGAGGGGTGGGGATTCTCTGGAGAAAAGTGGAGTGAGGGAAGCCAGAGAGAGGAAAGGAAAAACAAACAAACAAAAAAATAACCACAAGAGCTAGCAAGAGTGTGTTATTGTCAGGAGACACATTCTTTGTGTGGTCACAAAGGGATGCTGGAGGCCACATGATCCAGAGTGCGGGCACAGCTGGCCAGGAGCCAAGGGTTCACGTGACCTGTCTGCCTGAGGGCAACTCTAAGGAAAAGGAGTCAGTGGTTTCTTGTTATCAGTGAACACAACACAGGGGAGAGTTGGTCAAGGGGACCTGGAGAGGGTGTCAAGGGCATCAACTACCCTGACCCATCTGTCCCTGCTCCTACAGATTTGGCTATTTTCCTTTTGACACTCGGAGCTCTTCAGAGCATGACCTGAACTCATCCTTAACCTCCTCGGATGCCGTCCTTGCCGAGGACTGATCTCACCCCTGTCCCCAGAACTCCACTGGACACTTGGCTGCTGTCCTGCTGGCCTTGTCCCTCCGCTGGCTCCTTGCTGTCACCACTGGCAGAACAGGCTGGCTTAACTCCCCGTGCCAATGCCACCACGATTACATTCAACCCAGGGAGCAGACCCCTTGGTTGGGCAACTGCCATGGTCAGATTCTGGGGAAGCGAAGCTGGCCGATCTCTTCCAGTGACAGGGATACCATGCTCCTGTGTCACTGTCACTTAGTCCCTTCAGAGGTATTGGTGGGGCCTGGGGATGCACCTGTTGGCACAGGTACCTGGATAATGTCCTAGAAACGTAGCTGTATTGGTACACCCACTCTCCTACCATTTTCCTGTCCGTGCTCTCCGGCATTAATTACACAGAATCAGCCGTTAGAAGCAGTCTACTCTACATGCTCACCTCTGCTCAAAAGCCCATAAACCTTAGAGGAGCATGAATTAGAGAGCTTCTGGAATTTTTTTTTTTCCTTTCCATAGTATGAGGTGCTGAAGATTTTCATTCCAAAGGCAAAACACTACGTCAATATGGAAAAAAAAAAGTGTCAGATTTGGGCTTCACTGGTTTAAGGGGATTCTGCAGTGACCAAGGACGGTCATACCCACAGATTCCCGTTTGCTACATGAACCGTCAACCCCCTTAGAGCTGCTTAGTGCAGTCACCTGTCACGTGGTCACGCCCACAGCCCTTTACAAAACACGCCTGTGCCAGCAAGCCTTCCTCTGCTAGACTTGAGTGTGTCATCTTCCCCGAGTCCTTGGGGGCAGACGGTTTCTGGCCTTGTTCATCAACTACAAACATCTCTGATTTTAAAGGTGAGGGCTTTGCCCCATCCTTTCCTGACCTGCCTGTGACGCGTGACCCTAACTCTGTTGTCCATTACCGCCGGTGTTTGATGGTAAGGCGTCTTGAGCGGGCTCCCCATATGCCTGCATCCGACTGGATGGTTCGTTCCACTTCACTCTTGGTATGTCGTGTACTGATGGAAGTATTAGGTTGGTGCAAAAGTAACTGCAGTTTCTGCAATTCTTTTTAACCTTTTAAAACGCAATTATTTTTACACCAACTTAATACTTTACTCCGACGAAGCCTCCTTGGTTCCACGCTCACCCATGAGGGTGTTTGGGAGTCGGCTGCTCCCTAGCTGCACTCCTGTCACGTCCACGCTGCAGGGGCACAGCAAGAAGCTGTGACAGATGCACGGCGGGTAAGAGCTCTATCTTGGAGTCGAGTATCAGTGGTGACATTCACTAGCTTTGTGTCCTAAGGCAAAATGCCCAACTCTTTCCTTGTCTAATACCAAAATTGACCTTACAGAGTGGTCATGAGGTATAAATGAAATCTTGTCTATAACATGCTTTGCACAGCGCCTGAAATAAAGTTAACAGTAACTCTAAGGCACTATTATGAGTCCTGCTATTATTATTATTATAATTATTATTATTTTAATTATTCTCCTCCACCTCATGACAGAGGTAGGACAATCACACGTGTCAGTTTAACCCTCGATGACAGATTCTTGATCATAATCTCAGCTTCGTTCTTAATGATCCAGAACACTTTTTCAAAGACATCTACTTTTTGTGTATAACCAAATAATACATAAACCAATCATGAATGTATTATGTGCGTTTTAACATTTCCCCAGGTGGGCAGAGTCCCCCCCTTTTTTTTAAACTATTCTACGCATCCCTCATGAAAAGAACATTAAATTGCCTAACCCAAAATGCCTCAGATCCTGATGAATGATTTTCGAAGTATCATTTTCTCTTTTACTGTCATTTTTATGCAGCCTGCAAACAGTGTTTCCATTTCATAAAAATATAATATGGCTGCGCAGGAATCACAGACAAATCATGGTGGAAAATTAGTCAATAAAATTTTATTGTATGAGCCCTTAATGCTTTTATTAATATTGAGGAACTTAAAATTAATTTCTTTCCAGAGCAAGATTTATTGCTGAAAACTCCAGAGGTAAAGCTGGCCTGGGTACCTACTAGAAGACCCTTCAGACTCTCATTGGTTGTTCTCATCTGGACTAACAAGATCCTCCCTAAGTATAGTGAGCATACCTCTGTTTATACATCCCCTCTGCCATGCGCTGCTTGAGTGACTGAGGCCTGAGGAACGCAGCTGTTGCAAAGAGGAGGACTTCACTCATTTCACGATGCCTAAAGAAAATGTCTATGAGGTAGAACAACATAACAACAGCATCAACTTGTCACTGCCTGGTTGTGGCTTCAAACACTATAGATTTCTGTGCTTTCCTCAATGTTGCTTTTTTTTTTTTTTTTTTCTAAATTCCAATTCACATCCCTGTTGATAACTGTAGTTCAATCTGGCTACGCTGAACTGTATTTATTCATTTATGTATTCACGCATTCACTCATTCTTTGAACGGTCCCCACTATCTTGGAGTTTACAGTCTTCTTGGAAAAATCAAAGTCTACCATAAAGGGCTGTAAATACTGAGCCATCAGAATGGGGCCACCCATGGAGTTTACCTGAAAAAGATGCCTATGGCTACTGTGGGCTATCAGAGAAAGTCCATACTGGGAGGAATATAATTATCCTGGCCAGAGTTTTCATACTTGTGAGCCATGGATAACTATTAAAATACTGAGTGAGTGCCCACATTTAAATATTGGCAGATAACACTTTATGTTTTAGATTTCCAACGACTCCTGAAAATGGGTCACATCTAGCAACGTGAGTTCCACGTTACCACACAGAAACAACCAGGTGGAGAGGAGGTGTCACTGCCCCCCCCCCCAGCACTCCCCAGTTACAATGTCCTCACCAGGCCCCTTTCACACACTGGCACTGCGAGCCCAGCCACTACAGACATTTGAGACTGCCTCCCCCAGGCAAGAGCGTAAATAACAGGTAGGGTTTGGTAAGGCGTAAGAGAGTGTGGGATGGAGCGAGGTGCCAGATAAAAGACAGACCTCAGTTAAACTTGAATTTCAGGTAAACAGATAAAATTTGAAAACAGTGTATCTCGTTATATATTGCATGGAACATACTTATTTCTAAAAAACTGTCGCTTGTTTATCTGAAATTCAAATTTAACTGGGTGCCCTGTATTTTCACTTGCTAAATCTCGTTATCTTGGATGATTTAAGGTGGTGTTCCAGCGGTGGAGCAATGAGAAGGTTACTCTGGATAAAATGAATGGCAGGAAACAATAGGGAAAGGACAAAGCAAGCTCCTGAGTGAGGGGGTGTTCTAATCTGCTCAGAGCATGTGACTGGGGAATATTAGGAAATAATGAGATAATAAACATAAGGACTTAGCTATACTGAGCATTTTGGGCCAGACGCCTAGATTAGCTCACGTTTTTCTCGTAACCCATCTATAACATTTCACTAATTTCCTCCTCTTATTAGTGAGGAAACTGAGGCTTGGCTGGATGATGTACTTTGTCCAATGACACGCGGCTGGCAATTGGGAGAGGCTGGATTTGACCACAGATGGCTGAGCTCAGACACTTAGCTAGGCTGCCACCCAAGATAAGCACAGAAGGAGGAGACAGATGAGGAGATTGGGAGTTCTTAAGGACAGGATTTGCACTTCTTTCAGCTTTTGATCATTTCACCCCAAAGTGCTTCATAAGTATGAGCTGCACTTGTCAGAAGTTCCTGTAAAACTGGCAGTCACGTTAGTCACTTACCAGGATTAAGCTCTTCTGAGATTATGCCAGAAAAGGTATTGGGGCCGAGCTAAATGTGGGCTGGGGGGAGGGAGTGTAATATATGAATACCGAGAGGAAAAAGGAATTGACACGGCAGGATAAGGTAGTTCCAGGCAGGTAATGGACAGTGGAGAACAGACTGCATCTCATTCCGTTTCTTAATGTCCCATAATGATAACACAACGTCCCATAATGAAGACCTTCAGCAGGAACCCTGCTGCCTCGATCTGATTTATAGCCCTCTCCTTGTCTGGTTGGGGAAAGGAAGGAGGGTGTCACTGGGCTAGTGTTCCACAAAAAGCCCATATTATTTCTGTAAGTACCAGGCCTTGGGGCAGATAGTGTAGGTCAGAGCCGGAAGACGCTTAGAAATCGAGACGCGACAGCAGCATTTATGATTGATGTTTCATGCTTCACCTCTCTGAACACACCTTAACACGCACACTCAGCGTCCTCCGATGGAGCTGATTTATAAAATTACAGAAACAGCAATCCATTCAGAGTCTCCCTTTCTGCTGATAGTAACTAGGAGAAATGGCTGTTTTAAAGATGGTTTCGATGGAAAATCACGGAGAAGTTCAAATTCATTTGATGCAAAAAAGAAACACACATCGGCTCAAGTAAACACATAAACATTCAAAACAAAACAACAACAAAAAACCCCCAAAAAAACATATTCTAACCGCTATGCATGATAATGCTATTTCAAAGATTTAGCAAAATAGGTTTGTTTTATTTCGGTGGCGTTTCAGAGGCTTGAAAAGATTAGAAGTCCTACCTTTGGTGATTATTTATTCTTTACTCCCCCACAGTTGTTTTCCAGAACCATCAGCTGGTCCTCAGGCACCATCTTTGAAAATTATTCATACATTCCTTCCTCAGTCTTTCCTTAACTGATTCATTAAAAATAATTAACTTTTGGTCCCTACTCCTCATTAAAATCTTCTGCTCTGCTTTATTGGTAAAATGATAATTCTGAGATCACGGTTGTCAACTAATAGTAATTATCACTAATATAATTCTTTCCATTAACTTAGTGCAACTAATGATGCTCCTTAGTGTGTCCTAGGCCACGCTTCTGGTATTGTCACTCTATGACACTGCTTGTCACTCAGTGGGAACACATTCAGTGTCCATTGACTAGATGGAAACTCACTAGAATGCCCTGACCTCCAAACTCTTCTTGTACGTAAAGCTAATCCCAGACAAGACCATCTTTCTCAACAAGCAACTTGCTCCCATACACCTAACCGACACACTTACCCCATTTTACGCCTATGTTTTCCTTGCCTTCATTGTATCTTTCCCCATATTTACCTATTTCGGTTACTTACTTTGAATTTCCAGCCTATCATTTGTTGCAGCCCTCCCCTTTCTCTTCTACTCCATCTGACTCTAGCGAGGCATAGTTCAGGGCAGGAGAGTTTAGTCTTCATAAGACACCACTCACTAAGTTGAGTTTCCATACGATACTACTAGGTTTCCGCCACCACACCCACTTTTCCTAATTTAATTGACGGTCCACACTGAGAGAAACTCAAAGTACTATCACAGGGAAGAAACTGAATTTCAGTGTTTCCTTAGACTCTGATGAACCACAGTGAGAATAAATTTTAGCTAAAATAAGAAGCCAGTATAGTTGTTGTGAATAATTATTACTGCACTGTTACTGATATGAACTGTAATAGCAAGAGCTTTAAATTTATTGTGCATTTATTATATGCCAGGCAGTGGGGTAAGCACTTTATCTGATTATCTCATTTAATTGACAGGTTCTATTACCTACGCCACTCGCAGGGAATTGCAGCCTCAGGGTGATTAATATGCCCAACGTTACCAGAAGTTTGGGAATTCTGGCCCTCATGCCCATTTGTTTCACTTCTGTCTGCATCAGGTTAAAGACCAACGTGAAAGAGAACTCCTCATGTTCCAAGTTCCAAAGACGCCCATTGAGTCTTAATAAAACAACACAAGTCCCTAAGTCTATAATTTGGTTTGAACTGATTCATATGGAAATGATTCTTTTAAAAAATCAGCTTAAATGGAGTGCCATTCATGGATTAAAACTTAGGATGCTTTAAAAATGTGACTTTATCCAAAATCTGAGGAAAGTGGAAATATTGTTTCAAGCTGCCTCCGTCAACCTGGCCCCCCATCTTCAGAGCTTTATCAGTCGTACGCAACCTCCTGTAGGTTGAGTAACAGCTCCAGCCATGAGCAAATCCAAGTTCACTGATGTCCAGCGTGGTGAGTCCTCTGTGTCAGCTGAACCAAATCTCCTTTTGTACAGATGAGGAAAGTGAGGTGCACATTCGGTGATATTGCCCTGGCCTTCACGTAGCAACAATGAGCATCCCCACCAGAGTTAGTGGAAAACTTTCATAGTTCAAGTTTATCTTCCCCCTGCCTGGTCTCCGTCTTTCCCAACTGCCTTAAGCATATTCAGCATAACCTCAACTCAGAGTTGAAACAGAAGGGGTGGAAATCAATAACATAAATGGGAGAAGGGATACAAATTTTAATGTGGGCATATTTTTTATGTAGGCCTCATACGGGTTTAAGTAGAGATTTGCTTGGGTAGGTAAATGACTGAAAAGTGAATTTTTTTCCCATTCTCTCCCTTCCTCCTAGAAATTATGAGAACCCTCTGAGTTGATAAATCAGTATTTCTGCCTATGGTTTACAGGAGCTCGAGGATCTTTCAGCATATATAGTCCATCAAGAAAACTTGCTATAGGACACACACCCTAATTTATTAGCTTCAATATTTGTCGTGGCTGTGTGAGCAAAACAAATGAAAAACAATAGGACATATGAACCTGAATGCTGTGTGTTCATTTCTTCTGTACCAATTATAGTTGGAGTATAAACTGCTTCTGGGAGGAAGCCATGTCCATTTAATCAAGCTTTAGATACTACCTCGTGTCAGCGCAGTAACACATGGGATATTAATTGTCACAGTGGAACTACACAGTCCCCCGATCAATTCTGACATTCTCTGATGCCAGACATTTTGGCAGCAAGTAGAAAAGTAGGGGAGAGGGGACCAACGAATGGATTCTATTTAGGAACACTTGATGAAAATGTTGACTGGCCCATGACCGATTTTATTCTTAGCACTTAAATGTTACTTAGTTAGTCAATTTGAATGTTAATTAGCCATCATGACAAGGAGTGTTTCCTTTTATGATCCCTTTAAAATGTATCCAGGGGCTAATAAGCAATGGGAGCCTCCCATAAATATAATAAGTAAATAAATTAGCATCGGTTAATTTAAATGTAAGCAAGCTGCATTGTGGGTCCTTTCCTAGGCTCTTACTGCATTTTGGCTTTCTCCTCTCAGCATCTCTTCTTTTGCCTTCGCCATGATCGCAATAATATACTCACCAGCCGAGGAGTAAGGTCAGATATTATCGAAATTAGTGTAAAGCTAGTGGACCTTTCTCGCTTTTTAGACACATGTTGTCAAATCACTGGGCAGTTAGACTCAATGTCAAAGGAAACAAGACTCATAAAACTCTGCTTATGTGAACAACTAGTTTCCTGGTGGTGATTAACTCAGGAGATGGGTACAGTCATCAAAAAGCTACATTTTGTCAAGGAACTACCGTGTTTCCCCGAAAATAAGACCTAGCTGGACAATCAGCGCTAATGCGTCTTTTGGAGCAAAAATTAATATAAGATCAGTATTATATTATATTATATTATATTATATTATATTATATTATATTATATTATATTATATTATACCGGTATTATACCCACTATTATATTATATTATATTATATTATATTATATTATATACTATATTATATTATGTTATATGCAGTCTTATGTTATAAGACTGGGTCTTATAGTAAAATAAAACCGGGTCTTATATTAATTTTTGCTCCAAAAGACGCATTACAGCTGACTGTCCGGCTGGGTCTCATTTTCAGGGAAACAGTACCTAGATCCCATTCTGTTTAAAAGCGGAAAGGCCTAGGGAAGGGAACCATCAACTCTTTCAGCTACAATAAGAGGGTGGGTGGAGGGTGTACACAAGTCTTAAGTAAGAAGCCTGTAGAATGAATTCCTTTCAGTTGCCCCACTTGGATGGTTGAATGTGGCCTTACAAACTGGGTCCCATAGTTTACATGTCAGTAAGTCATTGTCTCTTAGAGGAAAGGGCTACAGAGCTCAGTTCCAGGTAGCAGAAGGGGAAGGAAGAGAGTTACCCAAGAGAGATGCTCTGTAGCGTCCCACCTCCTCCTCCCTCCTTCATTCAGTACTGGTTTCTGGATTCTCTGGATACATTAAAGAGATTCATCAAATCTAACAGAGAAAGACTGACGCTTGGAGACCGAGTGGGCTGAAGGATGCCCTCCCTGGAGGTGCCAGTTACCATACAGCATATTCCAGAGTTCTCACAGCCCTCCCTACCCAGCCTTAAATGTAGACGATGTCACAGTAAAACATCTCTCTCCAAGAACGTGAATCACACTTGACGTTGTTGATTGGTGCATCGAGGGGAGGGTTTTGGACGGACTGATTTCCCCACATGGCCGTGTGCCATTTAATGACTCCCTGAGATTTCCTCCCACTATCAACACTGACTTAATTTCCAGGCAACAGCCCTGAACAGGAGCTCCACCCTTCCCTTCTAGAAGGACTTAAACAAGTTCATTTAGAATGATGCCATCCGTCCTGACTCTGTCTAAAGCTCCTCTATTCATCCATTAAACGTGTGGCCCATGGCCAAAAAGAAAGTGAGACGAGCTTCATCTTCTTTCAAGGAATTCACCCCGAATGCTCATCGCTCTGAGGCCCTCTGGGTCACTCCCCCACCCCAGACCCACAAGACTGCTGACCATCGGCGTTAGCTGGTAACTGTCAGACGTCCACTGACTTGAGCCACAGCTGAATCACCCTGGGCTGCTTGGCTCCTAGCACCTACTCAAGGTGAAAGCAGCCCCAGTGCGATCACCAGAACTGGGCTCCAGCCTCCAGCTTGGCTCCACCAGTACCCTGCAGGAGTGGGAACTGTCCCTATGCCAATATGCTGACTTACAGACACACCGGCCAGGGGCCTGCTCCTCATTGTTGTTTAAAAAAAAAAAAATCGTTTTTTTTGTTTTGTTTTGTTTTTGTTTTTTTTTCTTTCTTTCTTTCTTTCTTTTTTTTTTTTTTTTTTGCCACTGGAGCCATGAAAAAAATGTAACCCCACAACAGAATAACCTCAGGCTTTCTATCTCTTGAATTCCATCAGGCTTTTATCTAAGTTCCTCTTTATGTCTGCTATCCTTGGTGGTGACCTGATATTATTTAAGTGCAAAAGGTTGGTCAGAAAGAGGACAGCATAGAAGCAGGGGGAGAAAAGAGTAAATCTGCAGCGACAAAAGCTGACACACACTAGCTTAGCCAGGTCAGTATCAACTGTGACGAGTCATGTTGATGTGATGTGATGAGACTGCCATTTACCTCTGCGATCTTCCTCCCTCAACCCCACGACCCCAGTCTAATCGTGAGGGGGGAAAAAAACATCAGAAGAATCCCAATTAAGGAATATTCTACAAAATATCTGACTAGTAGTCCTCAAAAATGTCAAGGTCATCCTAAATAAAGAGTCTGAGAAACTCAGAGCCTAGTGAAATCTAAGGAGATAGAACAACAAAGATTAGCTCTCTGCTTAGGAATGTGCTACGAGGGATGGAGTCCTGGGACCAAAAAAAAAAATAAAGTACATCAGGTGAAAGCTGAGGATGTCTGAATAAAGCATGGGCTTCAGTTAACAAGAGCGAACTAATGTTGGTTTATAGTAATTGCAATTTGGAGTGTATGTAGTTGTGTGTCGGGAGATTGGGTAACAGGGAAAGCTACACTCAATCCCCTGAATTGAATCCTACATCAACAAACCCCCAAGCCACAAGCCAGCCCCCAGCTCTGGGAGTTGGGGTGCCCAGAAGCACTGAGGACCCCAGCTTGGGGAAGGAGGAGAGGATTAGAGGTGAGTCCCTGGGTTCCAGGGCTGGCTGGTGGGAAAGGAGATTCAGAGCTCTCGTGTTTCTAGCGCACAGTTCTGAAGCCCTGGGGCATGTAAGTCTGCTGGAGGGGGCGGGGGGAGCATTTGAGGTTGTTTAAAGCTGCCTGTCCTGTGTCCACGACAACGAGGAGGTAGGTTGTGGGAAGACAGAGACAGAAATCACACACGCCAGCATCACGGTGGGGTTCTAATGGAATTACAATTCGGTCCTCAAGCTGATATAGTCCCTTTACATTGTTGAACTACATGTGAGATCCTATAGCTTTTCAGACACCACATGAACACACGGGATCAATAATAAAGTAAAACAAAATCGTGTTAACTGAGACTAATTAGGGTGAAGGGCAGTCAGAGTTACAGAAATGTTTGCCATGCAGTTCTTTGGCTTTCTGTCCTTACACAAAAGCGCACTTTGAGGATGGCTTAAATGGAAAGGTTGGGATGGTTAGAATGGCTGGACTGCAAGTAATTCAGAAATGTATTCAGTAACCAATACCTTCTTGAATCCCTCGTTATGTGCCGGGCGCTGTGCTAAGTCACCCACATGTGTCATTTCGTTTTGTCCCACTGAATGCGTCATAGGAATACATCAGAGGAATCTGATACATACCAAGGATGCAGAAAAAATGTACATATTTTAAGAGATGTTATCTACGTATTACTTTTCAAAGTTGAATTGAATTACGTAGCAATGTGTAGTAAGTAGGATGACGTTTGCTCAAAAGACGGCGTTCATCAAATGACTGCTAGCATCGTTCATTGTAGTACGATTTTAATACAGTTTTTTTCCTTTCTTAAAATGTGTATACATTTTTTTGGCACCCTCTGTATATATCCGGGACTGAGAGTTTCATTGTATTCTCCCAATGTACAATAACATTTATATTATGCTTTGGTGTGCAATGTCTTGAAAATTCAAAACATTGGTGAAGTCAAACCAGATACTCTATTTCCAAGAACAAGATGCTGGGATTAAAATAGGATACATTTCACTGCTTTGATCTCCCAAAAGAGCAGCTGCAACCTCTGTTACTGAAAGCTAAAGAGCTGCCTGAACTCCAGGCCGGTGTGGGCAAAAGCAAAGAAAATTTATCAACGTCAATGTATTGTTGCTATTTGTTGCAACATGGATTTTTCTCCTTTTCCTTTTTATTTATGTCTCTGGCTTTCTTGGCATTATATGCAGCAAAGCTCAAAGGCAATGATAAGAAGGATGCCCGATTACCCAAACAACATGTCCTGTGAGGAATTCATGTGCCTGAAATAAAATGAAAAATGTAGACATGGTTCAAGGTTGTTTCCACCCCCGTGGTGAGAACAGAGCCTAAAATTATAGGGCTATGAGTACCTGGGACAGTAGACCTTTTATGTTGATTCCTCGGAGAGGAATTGAAGTTACGATCCCAGGGAGCATTTGTGCAATACTTGGCTGTTGCCCTATCTGTCAAATTTACATTGTGAGTCTGCTGGGCACGGCTATAATTTTAAGTTTGATAGTGTTGTTGACAGTCTATTATGCTCAACGCATTTTTTTTTAACTTTTACTTTCAAAGAAAAATCATAGCTTTCTGATTCTTTTCTATTCATCACACATGTGTTGCAAAGGTGGAGTTTTTTGTTTGTTTGTTTGCTTTTTTGTTGTTGTTTTTTTGTGTGGTTTTTTTGTTTATTTGTTTGTTTTAATTCAACATGGCAGAATAGGCCCTCCCCAGCTTTGCTACAAGGCTGGGCCTGGAGAAAGGCAGAGGCAAAGCTCCAACTTTTGATTCATTCTAAGCCACTACTTAAGAGATACAAGTACGCATCTGCTTTCCCATGGGCATAGAATAAGATAGAAACCTCCCAACCGAGAAACCACCCTGTGTTCCGTTCTAGACCTAATGTTCTTTGGACCTAGTGACCCAGAGAATCAGTGTCCCTTGCAAGGTCTTTGTGAGGGGACACAGTGAAGTGGCAGGACACTGTCTGGGTATTTCCATAACCCTCTCTGAAGTCCCTGGCCATATTTTCCCTCCTACGTCTGCTTTGCTTCTCAATCTTCACGTGTCCACCACTTTGTTCTCAAAGAGACCATCTCCTCTATAATACACTGAGCTACCGAGAATGGCTGGGAGATGAATGTTTCAATTATTATTTTTTCTTTCAGTGATAGCTGAGGCCATGATTCTCTAGAAGGGCAAAAGTTATTTAATCTCAAGGCAACAAAAAACTTCACACAGCCCTCTGCTTTTACAATAACTTAGTTCATCCCTAAGTCATTCCAGGCAGGTAGGATTCCAAGGTATTGCTCATGACCTTCAGATATTATTCTGTATACTCTGTTGCTAATCCATCCTCGTGACTGACAATACCTACAATGAACCTAAGTGCTTAGTTCCCGTGGCAATCTTCCCTCTTTCAGATTGTCTCGTGCTTGGTTTGTTCAGAGAGGAAAGGGAGAGTTCTCATCAGTCCATAAAATAACAACTAAGCATATGCTAAAAACACAAAGTGTATTTTCTACTGGATGTGGTCCCTGAATAGGAACTAAGAAGTAGATTATTTATAACCCCAGTAGTTAAAGAGTTTAGCACACACAGAAAAAGGTTAGAAGGAAAATAGAGAATGGTGAAAGGCAGATTTGGATCTCACCTTCCCCACAGCATTTCTCTTTAATACATTTCCCCTTACTTTGGGTACTTACTTTTGATGTAATGGACAGGGCACTACTGCTGGCTCCTAAAATTGCTGGGAGCTCCCTCTTTGTGTTACTCTTTATTTTACAGGCTTTCTACCCAAAGCTGCCTTTGATGAAAGTTCCAAATGTCCAGAGTTTTATGTGGATTTGTATAAAATTCTACCTTTACGTTGGCTCAGTTTTTCCGATCCTTCCTTTTTATTGAGTTTATTGAAGACCTTTTATTTTTTTTAATGCTGATAAAATTGAAAAGCATGCCAGTCTAGGGGACAAGCCATTCATTGGTTACAGTCAACACTTTCTCTATGAATCCCCGTTTTATCATCTACAAACAGGAGGGCAGAGAACCCTGGAGTATTTAAGGTCCCTTTTCTTTCGTAGGTTGCTTCTCTCTACAGGGTCAAGAATAAGAAAGGAAAACGGAAAAGGTCTTTGTCTTGATGTCTTGTCCATTTCTAGTATTATGTTCACCGCGTTTGGATCCCCCAAAAGTTTGGGAACGTGGGTTTCAATTCCTGGTGAGGGCACAGCTGGAAAGAGTAAGTCCAGTCAACGTGCAGCAACTGCTAAAGCTGAGGTTCAAGTCTAATAAACTGTGACTCTGTGAACCCCATTTAGGTGGCCACCTCATCTATCACTCACACTGTCGAGAATAAGAGGGTATACTATTGAATAATTGCACTGGGACGCCAGATACGCACTGGGATTGCCCCCTGAAAACTGGTACAAATTGTCAAAATCAGGAATGGTCACTCTTGCTAAATGCCAATGGGTGTTTTCTGAAAACCACGCACAAAAATTGGAGCGCGTATTTCATGATAAATTATGGATCTAAATGCTTAATATAGGCTGGAAAAAAACCCAACAACATAAAAGACACTGAATGGCAGCATACAGCTGGAAATGTCATTTAGGACTCTAGAGACGTCCTAGTTTCAAACTCATAGAAATATTGCCTAATTAATGACACCCCGTATGTACTAAAATATCTTACGAAAGACACTACTATGCATCCCTAGGCAATTTCTGCTTCCTGGTTATGGATATTACAAAAAGGTCTAGTGCATTTGTCATCATCCTTATAAAATGAAACCTTTATAATACCATTCCGTGAACTATTCCTCTTTTTCCTCTTCCCGTTAAAAATATTTCCATGCAGTGCCTACCCCCATAATGGTTTCTCAGTTCAGTCAAAAGTGGAGTAATTCAGGGACAAAGCATGACGTGAATTCCTTCCCGGAAATGATAACCCTTTGACCCAAACTAAATAAAATAAATATGAAGTACATACCCAAACAGACAAAATCAATAACTGAGCAGCCCCACTTGGGCAGCTTTAGCACAGGATCGATGGAGGGTTTCAAGTGATGTGTCCATATTGCATTGCGTCCTCAGAGCAGAACAGGCCTCCTTTAGGCTGCATTAGGCAGCAACAAAGCTCGTTTGCCCTGCTCACTCTGAACAGCGTATCTGAGACTTCCATTGTCAGCTGGTTCTAGCTGGCTGAGGTGGGTATTACCAAACAGGACCTTGTTAATTAGGACCAAAGGAATGTACACAATACTGCTCATGTGTGAATGAACCCACACTATGGAACCACATGCAATTTAGTTTTGAGTTTACTTAAGCAAATGGCAGATACATACTATATATATGTGTGTGTGTGTGTGTGTCTATGCCTACATACAGAGGGTGCCAAAAAATGTATACACATTTTAAGAAAGGAAAAAAACTGTATTTATTGTAATAATATATATCGATAACAAAAGATGAATACAAGTCACGTTTGACTTCTGCGATTACAAGAGGTGCTCAAAGCGGTTACCATCAGCGTCCAGACACTTCTGGTTATGGGGAGCTACTGCTGGAGCATAGAAAACATCTCTTAAAATGTGTGTACATATTTTTGGCACCCCCGGTATATAGTATATATGCATTATATATGTATATACTCTCTATATATGTATATATATGCATTTTATATATATATGTATATCATATGTACTATATGTTACAGTGTATATACATTATAAATAACAATATATAATGTATATAAAACATGTTTTATATATTATATATATTATAGGTGTATAATATACAATAATTCTCCTACTAAGATGAACTTCCATTCCTTTGTAAAGCAAAGGAATGGGTAAAAATCTTTGACAGATCTGACTGAGGTTTTCTTTGTCCTGGATCTGTCAGAATCTCCCTCTTTGGTGAAGGTGAAGTTGGTTCCAGGTTGTCCACTGACCATTTCTGTCCCCCACACTGACTTGTCCCACACCTGCCTGTGGCAAGGCTGATATTCCCTGTATAAGGGTTTTGACCTTTACTTTAGAGAATTCTGTCTTTTTGTTTACACATCTTCAGTGTTAAAGCCCTAAGTACAGAGTCTTAGCTGTCTTTATTTCTCTACTCATTCCCATTTTCTGCTACATGTGTTGTACAGATGTGGTAAAACTCATCTCTAACGGATGCTTTGAAAAGAATGTTTACTTTTTCTTACATGGAGATGGCTTCTTCCTGTTTCTCTTGGTGAACTCTCTCCATATGTATTATTTTTGTGTTCTCTCTCTCTCTCTCTCTCTCTCTCTCTCTCTCTTTCACACACACACACACACACACACACACACACACACACACTCACAACCTCTCCCCATAATCCCGACAGTGTGTCAGTGAGAAAGCTCAGACAAGTAACACACCACTGCCTACTTTCAAAATTATCCAGTATGTTAAAATTGTAGACTCTTAGGTCCCACCTCTCCCCACACACACACCCAAATCAGAAATCAGACTCTCTAGGGGCATGACCCTGGACTCTGTAATGTTAGAAAGTTCTTCAGGGCATTCTGATGAGGAACCATATTTGAAAAGCACTGATACAAATCACTAGAATTTTAACTGGAGAAGGAAACGCTTTGTGTAGATACAGTCTCTCACATATAGGAATCATTGACTTTAAATTGTTTCCCAAGTTATATTCGTCATCTGGAATTTTACTCTTGAACACCTTCATGCTTACCACATGTGGACAACATTGTCACATTAGAAAGTACCTATGATGTGCAGGACATATTTTTTTATAATGTGTCGCACTGTCAAAAATGCTTAGATAATCTTTACAATCTACAATCTAATCACAGCCCCAGAAAAACTCTATTGGTACCCAAGAGTATTAAGTCAACAGAAGTAAAATCCTTTGGATTAGTGTCACAAAGAATTTGCTAGATTGATATGCCTGAAGCCACAACGATTTTTAATCCGTGTGTGACACGTCAGTGAACTAAGGTTAAGAGAATTGCAGTCTCTCACCCTTAGACGAAATCACCCTGACAAGCATGGTGAAGGGTCTATTCTGGGGGCAGAGGGCTAAGATCCTAATTAGGGCAGGTGTCTCTAGGAAGCTTGAGTCACTGTAAGTCAGGAAGTGAGGTCCCCCCTTCATTCTTCCAAGGCTCTGACGGAGCCCACCCTTTTCCTGAAACAATGCAACTGATCTACGGAGAATTCTGAACAAGACTGGAGAGGGGCAAATGCCCCTCCATTTTTGAAAAGGAAAAAATGACAGACGCAAGCAAGGAGCTTGACACTGACCTTTGATAAAATTCTGGACGATATTATCGGGGGGGGGGTGTCTGAGCCCTCAAAAAAAAGGAAGCAGAAATTGTAGAAAGCAGCACGTGTCTCCAAGAACAACTTAGCGAATCATTCCAGCTGAGTCAGCCCAACTTCATTCCACATTTTGACAGGTTATTAGATAAGGAGACAGTTTCACAGGCCCTCAGTGAGGAATTTGCAAGAGTCTCTCAAGATATCCTTGTGTGTTATATACAGAAAAATGAGCTCAATGGCAGGATTAAAATAGATTAGAAAGTGGTTGACTAATCATAACTAAATGGATCTGTGCCTTTGGTGGATGAATTCCAGTATATTGTCCCCGGTTCGCTCAAATTCAACCCATGTGTCAATGATGTGGTAAAAAGAACACAGAAATTCTCATCAACCCTGAAGGGTCCGTATAAATGAGGAGGTCACTGAATGAAACGGACGGCAGATTCAAAATCCAAAGGGGTCTCCTAAATGAATCGAATCAGATGAAAGTGGGATAAATGTGAGTTCGAGCACTGGTCTATCCAGGTCAACTGTTTATGATACAGCAGGAAACACTCATGCTAATGGCAAGAAGTATCAAAAAGGACCAGGCCACTGTACTGGACAGGAAACTGAATGTGAGTTAGCAATGCGATTCGGCCATCAAAAGAGCCTGAAACATCATGCTTTGTGGATAACAGGTGGCTTTTCAGAATGATAATGGGAATCCCACCTTAATAGAGACCTAGATATTCCTGGACTCCTTAGCATGCGAGCTGCTTCTGCAGAAAGCTCTCAGGGCTACCAGCCTCTGTTGTCCCACATGTCCTGTGCTCCTGGCGAACTCTTCCTTCAGCGGTCAACGCAGATGCTACAGGAAGTTGCCCTTGATGCCAGAATTAAGTTAGGCACCCTTCCTCTGGGAAGCTCCACCATTAACAACCCTTTCTAACCCTGTATTACACTGTTTTTAATTGTCTATTTCCACCTCTCTGTACATCATTACGTCCACAGGCTTACCAACGTCTCTTACCCGATGTCCAATACACTTTTATTTAATAAGTGAGGTAATTCAGAGAATATTCAGAACAGTGGAAGCATCCAAAGGCACATCAGAAGAGAAGTGGTTGAGGGAACTAGAGATGCCTATCCTGAGAAAGGAAGACTCTCGGGAGGGATATAAGAGCATCCTTCAATCATGTAGACGTCCAAAGAGGAGTGATTCAACTTATCCAAGATGGCATCAAGGGTTGAAGTTTCATGGAAAAATATTTTAGCAACAGTTCAAGACATGACTTCCTAAGAGAACTATCAACAATGAGGAAAGTTCCCATGAGAAAAAAATAAATTCACACATTATGGATATTCTAAAGCTGAGACTGCGTGGCTGCGTGGCAGGAATGCCATAAAAGAACTTCGAGCACAGGATGGGAAGTTGGACTAAACGCCAAGTTCCCTGAGATTCCATGGTTATACGATCAAGCCATAGAAATACATCCGTCCATAACTCACACTGTCTTCTTCTGTGGAATAATCCATGAGGGATAAGATGTTTGTCCAAGAGGCATTGCATTCATGGAAATATCAGTAGCTTGCAAGAGTGAACTATATCTCCTGACACAAGCTCATTGGTGCCAGGAAACTGGGCAAATATAAATTTATCAGTAGCATCAAATCTCCCAGCTTATTTCTTTATCTGTACAATGACGTACTGGGTTGAACCAAATAATTCTGAATACTCTTTCCAATATATCATCTATTTTATGCTATGCAATGCCTTTAAATGACCTACCCAAGAAATGTAAGTTGGTTTTCAGAGGATGTCTATTACATTACACGCATTATGGGCTAAGTGGCTCAGTGGCCAAACCCCCTGAGTTAGAACATCCGATAACTCAGTGTCAAGATGGTTAGATTAATAGCTAGATGTTGACTTGCACTTTTACAAAAGTCGTCCCCACATTAGAGCAGATGGATTTCAATGGCCTTGATTACTGTTGAAGAGAGTCTTGCTGTCTGAATCTCCAGAATTACTACCGCAAATGATGGGTATTTATGTGCTGCAGTTTCCTTCCGGAGGCAGGCCTGGCCTAATCAGGACTCACAAATATCGGAATTCTTTGTCCTGACATTGGGAAGTAGAGCCCAAGCACTGGACATTTCCACTGAACACTGTACCTACAAAAGGATCTCAGCTTATCTAGTATCAAATCTGACATCGTTTTAGGAGACGCTACCTCTCCCACAGATGCAATTCCTTTCTGATCAGGTCAACAGCAGAATCAAGTTTTTAGGCACCAGTCAATATCTAGTAATCTGTATTCAGCTTCTATCTTGGCCTGGATTCAATTCTGTTGTCTTCACCAAATGCACGAACTGCCCGAGGGGGTGCCTTCTCAAGGAGTGGACTGCTCTCATCACAGAGATTCACATTATTAAGGAAAGAATACATCAGAAGATGTAATACCCTCTTTGTCCCAGCCTCAGAAAGTTATGCAGGTTCCCAGTGGTGTGAATATATGGTTATATATAGTCACTCAAGTTGTTTTTAATTCACTAGGAGCAAAAAAATATACTCTCTTTGTTCTTTCAGTTTGTATTGGTTTAACTGTAACTGTGAATTCCATGGTAAACAACTATTATGTAAGTTAAGCATTATTTTCTATCTTATTTCAACACTTACATAGCACTAGTAAATACCAGGCACAGCATACAATGGCTCATGTCACTCAAGATGATTTTATGAAGAAGATACTACTATTACCCCCATTTTACAGATGAGGAGAGTAAAGTACAGTGGATGCTGTGGTGTGTCCTTCAGAATGCCCCTTTATCATTCTTCAGCTGCTGTTGGCTACTGAGGCTCACGGATGAGTAACCCCCTAGGAATTATCCTCAGACGAAGGAAGCTTCCTTGCCCAAGACTGTACCACATTCAATGATTGGTTACTGGTGGGTGTGCAAAGGACAGAATCAGTCCACTTGCTTAATTCAGGACATTACAAGGTCCTCCCGGCTGCAGAGTTTCCCAGTAATCATCCGAGGCTTCCGTAATAACTGTATCACAGTTCAACTCTACCTCACGCCTGACCTACCGTCCTCCATTCCCTCACTGGGCATATTCCCAAGAACATGCCACAGTAAACCTCCTGCAGCCAATCTCCATCTCAGAGTCTGTTTCCCATGTAGCCCAACCTATGCAAGGTTCTTGCTCAAGATCACACAGCTAGCAAGTGGCAAATCCAAGCAACCGCCTCCAGAATCCACATTCCCAGCCCCTGTGCTAATGTACTTCTTTATAAATAGGCTTCATTTAATGTATGCATCTCAGTGAGAAGCCTGGGGAAACATCTCCCAAGCTAAGGGAATACTACTATCTCTTCGATCTTCTAGGTACTCATAACATGTGACCGTGTGCAGAGAAGTTCAGTAAATGTCACATTTTATCCCCTGTAGGAGAGTCTCCATGCATGCCAATATTTCAGTAGAACTGGTACGTTATGCAGTAAAGAAAGCTATTGACACGAAACCTGGGATATGTTTACCAAGCACAGGATCTTCTGTTACAAAGCATCTACTAGCCCCCATCTGCTATTGTCCTTGAGACCTAGCTTGGCAAAGGTTTGCCTAAAGCAGCCTTTACTCTCCTCCCAAGGGCCTTCGGCCCCCACTTTGGAAACTCCCCGTGATGTGTGGCCACTTCAGGGAAGCCATCGCAGACAGGATGAAGGGTGTCTACCATTTTATCATTTCCTGTGCAGAACGCTGCATTTTCTGTCTTAAGAGAACACTCATCTTTGCTTTACGTGCCCAAGTGTCCTAAGATTACACGTAGATAATAAATGTCTACCTCGTTTGCAAACAGGTCAGCCTTGCATGCCATGGTCATTCAGCGGGGGAAGATTTAGGCCTGGCCTCTAACCTCAGCTCTAACACTGTGAGGATTTCAATGCCCACTGAACCTTACTGGGCATCCTTTTTCGATTCTATAAAGAGAAGGTGGGACTGGGTTTGTTGAAATGCAAGAGCCCGTCTGATGCTAACATCATAGGATTCTATTAGCTCCTGATTTTGTGTATAATGTAGTGGTAAATGGACAGGCTCTAGAAACACACACACACACACACACGGGGGTGAGGGATTCCATACCCTCTCCATTCAATTACTATCTGTGTTCTGTATTCCCTTACACTCTTAGTTTGCCCGTAACATATTAGTTTCCTCCAGAGCAAAGCCATGTCAGTACTTAGCACAGAGAGTTGTTGTGAGGAAGAGAAGAGAGGATGCATGTAGAGTGTTTAGCCACATCAAACACATGGTAAGTAATTAATATTGCCGTTTAATTGTCATTGATGTTGGTTGTGATTGTGGAGCTGATGCTGACGGCAGTGGTTGGGAGAGGAAGTGGTGTGATATCTCTTTAAACTGTGCCTTTCTCCTACATTTCAAACTTGTAGAAATGCACGAAAACTAAAACCAGGCAGTCAGCTAGAACAAGTGAGAAGAGAGCACATGCCCACATAATGAATTAATAAATGTGTCTGGTGTGGTGATGAGGGTGTTGAAAAATGGTGCAAAGAGGCACAGCAAAGCTATGCTGCCACATCTAATCCACCTTCCGCACCCAAGTGTAACTTGGAAAAATTTAAGGAAATCAAACAGTGTCAATTAGTTATATTATAGTTGAAAAAATATACCCCATGTTGGAACTAAACACAGACCACACATGATTTAGGTTAAAGAGAAGTGACTCAAATACCAAAGGGACTTGGAAAGGTGGCTGTCATAAAGAAAACAATCGTTCTAATTAATGAAGAAAACTGTCTGTTCCCCATTCCCTTCCTGACCACCCAAGAGCAAATAAATGGACAGAGGTCACTCTCAGATAAAATCAGATGGCTACAAGGAAAACACATCTTAACTCCAAGAATTGGTCAGTACCAGCGTTTTCGAAGCAACGTACTGTAACTTCTGCGTGGAGATTCGCAAACAACAAGGTGAACACCCATCTGTTTGGACGCTTAACGGGAAGATTATCTCCAGTCAGAGGGAAAGATGCCAAGTAACTCTTTGCAGTTCCCAAGCTTTGGTGATTATACAGCTTAACATGGTAAAACGCTGCTGTTCCCAACACAGGGCTGGTGACAGGGAAATTTCCCAAGGGATTCCCGGGGCCAAATTTCCCCTTTAAAGACCCAAAGCATAAGTCAGCTCGGGGTGGGTGTAGCCAAAGAGCAATAACAATACTCTCTAATTAGACACAGTCTCCTAAGTGAGGCATCCACAGAGCAGTAAGACTGGTGCTAGTAAATTAAATTTTAAAAATCCTGTTGCAATCACTCCCCTGACATGCCCCCTTCCTTAAGCTCCACTGTCGATTATTTTTTTTATTTATTGTAATTACTTTAGTAATAAGATTTGTTTTCTTGTTAATATATATATATATATATATATATATAATATATATATATTTTATATATATATATATATATATATATATATATATATATATATATATATATATTGCTGTGCAGAGTAACAAACAAACAAAAATAATAATAGCCAAAAAGAGCTATGTTTCTTATGTATCTCTTTGGCCCGTTATTGGCCATGGGGAGGGGCGGGGAGCAGGGAGAAGCTGTAAATAGAAAAGAACGTGCTTCCTGCAGAGTAAAGATGTATAGGCGCATATCTGCAAGAGGGAAGCAGAGCAATGAAGGAATAAGGCTAATAATTCAAAAGGGCTAGGTGGCCCAGAGAGCTAAATAACCAAGGAAAAGGGACCTGGAAGGCAGGGCACGGAGGGTGGATTCACAATGCCAAGGTCTAAACGGTGCCTGTGACTTTCCTGTTTCTAAATCGGACTGATGGGCGGAAGGATCCAGAATGAGGCAGTAGAGTAAGGCTCCCCAGGGCCTGCCCTGGCGGTGCAATTCCTTCTGGTGCCTCACGGGGCGCACTTTCCCAGGAAGAACCCTGGCTTCTGTGGGTGGGTGACAACAGGCTGAGATGTGGGGGCTGGGCACCCCAGGGCAGCAGTTCCTAGGCTGGAGGAGACAAACCCCATCACCCACAGGCACTGCTCATTACAGACCCCCCGAAACACGCTTTACATGCCCTGACAGAAGCTGAAGCTGATTACAAGCTGGCTTTTCCGAGGTTTTTGTCCATTCCAGTGGGTCAACTGAATCTATTTAAAATTAGTGCGAGGAGGGAAAATGGCAACAGGTGAATTCCTCCAGTTCCACGTTTTCTCTACTGCTGTGTATTTTGTACAATTTCTTTAATCCTATGCCCACTTCATAATTTTTAAACCACAATCACAAAGTCAACCAAAGCTTTAGTAAGACAGATACGGATATATAGATATAGGTGATATAGATATAGACATATAGCTATAGATACAGATACAGATGATATAGCTAATATATGGTAAGATATATATTAATTATATATTACATGGAGATATATTTTATATACATAAACAAATATTATACACACACACACACACACACACACACACACACACACACACTAAAGGAGGCTTTCTCACCCCTGACTCTCTCCCCCCCTCTGTAGAATTTCTATCCCACTACCATACCTTGTAGCTTATCCTGAATCTCTCTGAGAAACTGAGACATAGAAGCAGCAAAGAGATCAGTAAGCCCGTTTGGCCTGGCCAATGCGAAGAGCTCTGCACGGTCCACCACTGTAGTTCAGACAGCAGAGCACAGTCAGGGGAACGCTTACTCTCACCCGTGCTGAACAGTTTCAAAGCACTGTGGCATTGGATCGTGATACAGTGGAGGTGAGGTGCTGTCATTAGGGCTTACCAGCTCCTTAATAAGTTGAAAACAACAGGAGTGGAGAGGTTAAGGGACTTGTCCAAAGCCACATAGCTGGAGCCGGGGGTGGGGGGTCTTCTGATCGCCTGGTGGGAATTCCTTGTACTACATCACAGTTCCCAGATGGAAGACAAGAGAGTCAGGGAGAACAAGGAAAAGTGCCAATTGTTTCCTTTGAGAAAGGCAAGGAGATCTTCTTATAGCTCTGATAACGGGACAGGCCCGCCTTCTCCTTTCACAAAGACAGAGCACTCGTGAGATCAGATGGCAAAAGGACCCTTAGTGTCGGCAGAGGTTGGCAGGACTGCGCTTCCGATTTCCGGTTACAGCCTTTCATGTAGTTTAGGGAGTCATGGAACATACATCACTGAATACATGGTAGATGTGATGGGAATGGAAAAGTAACGCATTTCTATTACACCTGAGGGCTTGCTTTCTAAAGACTTCTAAGCATCTGCTGAAAGCAAGTGTTAGGAGTGGGAACCTAAGAAGAGATGTCTAAAAGGGGAAATGGAAAATGAATAGATGCTCATCTACCTGCTCATCTGCCTGCCTCCCATTTCTTCCTCCTTTAGGGGAAGGAACAGAGAAACACTGGAATGCAGACAGATATCAGAAGCTGCCCAGCCAATGAGGGCGCAAAGCATTTAACAAAACAAGCACCATTTCCCCAAGAGCCTCAGCCCCAACTTGATCAATGATTCTGCAACACGGAATCATTTTTAATTTAATGCTTCTGGGAAGTGAGGGGGGAACGCATCAACTACAGGCACAGTTGGCAAGAGCTGGGTATTAGCATTTGGCAACATTTATTATTGCTGTTTATGATGGCATAAATTAGGTTTATGCGGATATAATTAATAACCCTAAATTTAGGAATAATAAATAGTAATATTTATTCGAAACTGCAATGTCTGAGGAAGGCAGATGGAGTGCTGAAGTTCCCGACTCTGTTTCTGCATGCAGGCTGTGGCAGGAATGGGGTAAGAGCAAGAAAGCCCTGGGGAACGCACCCCCAGAACTCTGAGCTCCAGCACTATACATCATTTAACACCATGCAAGTGACTGAGCAGCAGGGCCTTACGAGGTTCCAGAGCAAATAGTTTTCATTTTGATCTGTGTCAACAGTACATCAGCAGGATTGACGGTATTGCATTTCCCTCTGGAACCAGGACCCTCAAATGTTCTCTTAGTCCAGACTATTCCTAGGGTGTACAGGAGCCCCCTGCCCCTTACCCATGGGGGATATGTTCCAAGGCCCCCAGTGGATGCCTGAAACCATGGATGGTACCGAGCCCTGTATCTGCTATGCTTTTCCCATACCTCCCTATGACAAAGTTTAATTTATTAATGAGGGACAGCAAGAGATTAACAACAATAATTAATAATAAAACAGAACAATTATAATAATATACTGTGATAAAAGTGGTGTGAATGCTCTCTGTCTGTCTGTCTCTGTCTCTGTCTCTGTCTCTCTCTCTCTCTCTCTCTCTCTCTCTCTCTCTCTCTCTCTTATTGTCCTGTATCCACCCTTCTAGTGAGGCTGTGAGATGACGAAACACCTACATGATGAGATGAAGGGAGGTGAATGAGGCAGGCACTGTGACACAGTGTTAGGATACTAGGGACCTTCTGGTGATACGTCACAAGCACTTTCCAGCTCCCCTTTGTCTGAATGGCTAGCATCACTACTCTTGCACTTTGGGGCCACTGGGAAGTAAAATCAGTGTTACTTGAACACAAGCATTGCGATACCACGACAGTCGATCAGATAACCAAGACGGCTCCTGAGTGACTCACGGTTGGGGAGCACCTCAACGTGGAGATGGGGGATAAGGGATGAGTCACGGCCTGGGCCTCATGAGATTGCAGCACAGCAAAACCCCAGAGAAGGGGGCACTACCGTATGCACAGAGGTTTGGACTGTTGCACCAAATGCCATGTTCTTCATGGTTCTCTCTATACCCTTTCCCATCCTGGAAGGAAAGTTACGGCCGTCCTGCAAAGTCCCTACAGACCATAATTTGAGAATTATTGACAGATGTTTGCAAGTTAAGAATTCAAGGCAGAAAACAGCTACTTCTGCATTTTTTAAAAATATGTAGTGTGTACCTGTCTTTCATTTTGTAAAATTGCGAAAAGTATCTTTGGAGTTAATATATTCCTAGACTATTTTATGAAGTAAGCAATCCATTCGTCCTTTTTTTCCAGTGAGGGCAGGAGGTAAATGGACAAAAATGACAGATCCTCAGATCAAATTATCCCTTCTGGATCAAAATAACATTCCCTCCCCCCATTCAAATATAAGGAAAGTAAAGAAAAAGAAGGAGATTAAATACCTTTTGCTCACCTTTCCCAAGACACATGCAAACATGGCAGCACCAGACCCAGACTGACACTTCTACCCAAAGAGCCAACCCCTCCTCCAAGTCCAAAACTGTTTTTAAAATTTCCCTAAAATGAAATAAAGCAAAAAATACTCCTCCACTGATAACTCGGATCTGTTCCAAACAGCACAAAAGAGCAAAGTGATCCAAATTTCAAAAGTATGCGACGGCAAGTTTAAATTCCTATGTCTGGTCCCAGGAAGAGCAGCTGATTTCCACGTAGAAGGAAGGGGTGCCTGGTACAGGCTAAGCCTTCATTGCTAAGAAATGTGACCTTTGGCTGGCAGACATTCACAGGGCGATTCCCCAGCAGGAGTGCTGGATTCCCC
Source organism: Rhinolophus sinicus (assembly GCF_057876585.1). Lineage (NCBI taxonomy): Eukaryota > Metazoa > Chordata > Mammalia > Chiroptera > Rhinolophidae > Rhinolophus > Rhinolophus sinicus. The sequence goes on along the minus strand of NC_142513.1, from coordinate 57,101,111 downwards.
CAGCCCTGCTGCAAGGAGAACTCGGAGCTGAAAGAGTATGATTCTCATATGGGGTCCTGTCGCGTCATCACGACCGTCGCCATCATTTCTACAGACACCAGGGACTCAATCACTCAGCTTCCCCAAGGCCACAGAGCGTGCAGAGCTTTGCCCTGATGGGCTTTTCAGATGTCAGCCTTCAGAGACAGAGACAGGGTGTCTTGCTGAGTGTGTGTGGCAGGATCTACTGGGGGGAGGACCATCTGACAGCTACTCTCCCTCTGCCTTACTGGTCCCCCCTGATTTTTCCTGCCCCTCCTCCTCACCCCTACAAAGGCGCCCTGGTCCATTGCCCTTGCTTTGCAGGCCACACTGCTGAGCTCACCTCACAGGCTTTCAGAACATCAGTGCCTAGAAGCCAAACAGGGATCCCCTCCATGGGGAAAGCCTGTCACTCTCTCATAGGACCCAGCAGGAGCCCCAAAGGCACACATTCTCCAGCATGGAAGGATCCAGAGGACCCGTACGTATTAAACCCTAGCCTGCTGAAGATTGCCCAGATATAAAACCAGGCTCTGCGACGTATCCTTGGTCATCCTTTAAAGACAGCAAATGACCAAAAGCAGAAGGAGGTAGAGAACGCTAAGCAACAATGAAGCCCACAGCTTCAATGGGTGACACATACCTTCAGTGGTGAGAATGCAAATTTTCCCTTCCCTGTAGTAAAACGTGATTGGGGATACTCCGATCCTTAAGTACTAACATTTAACAGACTGTGTATCCAGCAGTTCATTTCTAACAGAGGTGCCTCAGTGCTGTTTAGAGCCCTTGCTCTGGTCTGCAATGACCTACCTGGAGGGCCACAGGTGAAGAGACTTTAGAAAGATCTGGTATACCCCGAGTTAGACTTAACAAACACATATTAGGCACTTATTATGGCCGGAGTTCTGTGTTAAAAGCATCTGAGAGGTGAAGCTCCAGGATGACTGTTAGGAAACTCTAACATAAGGGTGGCTGTATAACCAAGTGGAGCGACCACGAGCCCTGGCAAACCTCAGCTTGAGTCCTGACTCTGAAACATCTGCTGTGTGGCTGACCTTACGTACGTCTCCTAATTTCTTCCTCCGTTTCTTTTCTCACTGGCAAAATAGGAGTACGATATTTGCTTCCCCCCCCCTCCGCATAGTTATAAAATATTAATATTATACTTTTTATCCTATCAGACTGACAAAAAATTAAAAGATTGATAATGTACAGTGTTAGCAAGGGTTTGGGAACCAGGCAGTTTCGTCATTGAGGGCAGGAATACACATTTACCTGTTTTCTAATTAGAGTCATCTGGCCGTAATAGGTATCAAATATAAAATGTGCATGACATTGGACTCAACTGATTACTTCTGAGAATTTACCCTAAGGAAATGATCAGAGAAACCCACCAAGAGAATAACAAAAATAGTCACCTGTCTATGGTTTATAATGGAGGACTCTTTAAATTAATTATGGCCCGTCAATCTTATGGGATTGCTATTTTAAAAACTAATAATACAATGTGTATTGTTTGCCATAGGAACATGTTGTTAGTTAACAAATTATACTACAGAATACATTATCTTATGAAAGTTAAAATAGGTATGTATATAGAAATGTGTTTAAAGAAATAGATGATATTCCTGAAACTGTCGATTTACAAATACACGGTTAATGGGTCCTCTCCAACTTGCCGACAGTGTTTATCTGCAGGCAGCCTGCCTCAGGGAACGCCTCTTTGTTACACAATTCTAGAGGCGCCCTGTAATTATCCAGACTGGAATGTGAATGGTGCCCCTTGGGGAAATGCAGTGCAGGAGCCCTGAATTTGGGTCCTTTCTAATTTCTTCTTTAAGCTTTTTTTCCCACAGTGGAATTTTCTACACTAATGATGTATCATTTTTTTTACCCCTCTTGGAAACAACAAAACCGTTTTATTTTCTGAAAGCAAACAAGGCACATATACACAGTAATAAGCCCGATGGTAGTCAGTAAATGGACGCTTTGTGCTTCTTTGTCACCAGTTGTCTCTGAGCTCTCATCCCCACAGCTCTATACTCTGTTCTGTCACCCTGCAGCTAAAACTGCAAGTTACAACACTCAGGCTCCCTGGCCAGTTGGCGTCCTGGTAGGCTCTGTCAACAAGATGCACTAAAGGGAGATAGGAAAGCAGGAGAGGAAGGAAAGGACACCTTTTTGGTTTTCCAGTTCCAGCTAACGCGACTAGAGCAGCAGCGGGCAAATGTTTCAAGCCACGTTGGAAGAGGCACAGCCACCAGCATTGCCACATGCTCTCACAGGTGGCAGCAGCATGTGTCCCCTTGCCCCTTGGGTACCGGCCACTCTACACTCCTTTGCCCTATCCGCTGTGCCCCCCGGCCCACTGAAGCCCCTGCCATGTCAGTTCCCTCCTCAGAGTTCCAAACAGCTACCTGAGTTCAGGTAACTCCATCTCTTCCCTTTGCTTCCCCTTCCTTGTAAGGGGTACCCAGCTGGGCAGTTATTCACCTCTTGGTTGCTCTCACATCTGCTTTTTGAACTGTCAGACTTGTACCACCTGTGGGACCCAAATCTCATCTTTTGAAACATCTGTTATCGTGACTGTATCATGCATCATTTTTATAACTAGGAAACAATAAAGCTATTTTTCTCAAATGTGCCAATTTCACTGAGGACGACTCTTAAAACATTAGCTATTGCGCTTGTGATTCACTGAGCCCTTAGGAATTTCTCTGAATATGGCTGCCACCGATCCCCTCCACCACTCGTGGGCACCGACACTCTTCCTTGAAATCTCAACAGCGCAGCTGAGATTTAAAGACAGAAAGGCTTATTCTTTACTAAAGAATAAATGGTATGATAGACGATAACTACTCAAAGAAAATTGAAAACTGACTATTGGCGTAGCTGTTCTCATTCTCAAGTGGCCATTTCAGGGGCGGTCTCTTCTGGCCTCCTTCACGTGGCGGATGCCACACATCCTTGGTGCCCTAGGGGGCACCCTCTGGTTAGACCAGAATTTCTCAATGACGACGCTGCCCCCTTCCCACAGGGATGTCTGCACAGGCAGCAGGTATGCTCGCGCCATGAACGAAAGACCCAGCAGCACAAACCCCAGGTTATTTGTGCGATTGGATGTCCGGTTCCCACCAGTCTGTTGTTTGGGAGCTCAGAGAGCAGCTTCCATTCTGACCCGTGCAATTTTTTTTAATATAAACTTACATGCTTAGGAGGGTCAATTTTTTTTTAAATGTCACTGATGTGTGAAATCCAAAAGTCTGAGAAGTGCTATATGTTATTAGATTGAAAAGATTTCAAATCCATTAAAAAGTGAGAGCTGAGGTCACCTCAGAAGGAAGCCCTGAACAGATCAAAACGGGAATGAGGCACGGTCCAGCCCAAAGGCGAAGTGAGCTTAACTCGGAAGCCCTTTGTAATCCCAAATAGTTAACTGAGTAAACATATACTATAGAACAGGAAGTGGAATGGGAGCCTTGGACAAAAAAACCAGCTGAGTGCTGTTTACTCAAACGCTGGCTGCAACGGGAACGGATGTATTCTCCAACAGAGAAAGCTAACAGGACAAGGTAGAGTATTGAGGCCCAAGCCAAGCCAGGAATTCAGATTCCATGGAGGACCCAGGATGAACCCCTTCACTCATCCTGGGCCCAAATCGCAAAGAGCTGGCACACCTGTGCCATGGTTCATTCTAGGCATGGAGAACATGAAGGTCAGGTCAACAGGACTAATTTCAGAGACCATCAGCTGGTGGGGCGGGGCTCTTTTTGTATCTCCATCCAAGGTTGGGGAGAGCAGACAGACTAAAATGAATATAAGCTTTGGAGTCAGACACACTGGGTTCAAATCCCAGCTCTGTCACAAGTTAGCCATATAGCCTAGAGCATGGGTGTGCATGCATGCGTGTGTGTGTGTGTGTGTGTGTGCATACTTTGAGTACTTTCATCACCTAGACAATGTTGTCTCATGCCATTTCTGTCTTGAACTAGCTCTGTGATCTTGGAAAACTCATTTTACCTCGTTGGTCACAGTTTCCTTATCATCTGAAGGATTGTGGCTAAATAATATACAGGAACCCTCCCAGCTAGAACATTTCAAGGTTCTTGTATTTTAATACCCTTCAGTCTCTACAGAAAAGTAGTGTAGGATAGACAGAAGTTTTGGTCCTGGCTTGGTATCATCAACTGTTAAAACTGCATCCAAGACTGCCCCTCTGTATGCTCATTTTCTTATCTAGAAATTGGATAGAAGACGACCCACATTTGGGGGGCCATAGTTACTATTGGGTAGGAAAATATACATAAAAGAAGGAGCGTCCTTCTTGTCCCATAAAAGGTGCTGAATAAATTTTTTTTAGGTAAAGTCTGTGCGTGCTCTTATGGAGCACAATAAAGCTTTCACAACCCACAGTGGAGTAAAAGACCATTGGCACTAACTTTAAATGGTTCCAAATAATTAAGATTGTCAAGGTCTTTTTTTTTTAATCTGATTTTTATAGTTTTATTTGCTTCCCCTAGAGCGTTCAGCTATTACTTCTTAATACCTTGGTGTGTTGACTTACCGTATGCTTTTTACTCTTCACTGTTGTTTCTGTTCCATAACGGCCTGGGGAGAAGGTAATCAAGTGGGCAGAGTTGTATATACAGACTAAGAATTAATATACTCTGATCCTCCTGCGAATAAAATGCTGGGCTCTGTGTTGCTGTTATAAAACTTATGTTGTCATTACAACAACCAAAGCTGAAAACTTGGGACTCATGCTCGATTTCTTCTTCTCCTTCACTTTCGTGCCATGTCTACCTTTTAGGCAGTTCTGGAATCACCCACCTTCTCCCCAATCCCCACTCTTCTCGAGCCACCATTATCACTTCTGCTCTAACCCAGTTTGTTGACTCCTGTTCAAATTCATCCCATGCTGGAAAACATTCTGAGTCAAGGGACCGCTGCCTTGTTTCTCCTGGATTACTTAGAACTCAGCCCACTTGAATGCAAACGACCAGGCTAGCAAGATGGTAGGTTGTTTCTTTTGGAAACCATCTATGCATTTCGTTTTCCCACTGCAGATGTGTTGCTAAGAGATCTTTGACTTGGCAAGTCTCACTATATTTTTGCTAGAAAATCCTGGCTTTGTGCCCCTGACCACGATTTTCAGAACCTCCCAGCCATCCTCAGAGGTTCCATTTACCATCACGACAAAAGGAAATGACTCTACTTTCACACATTTTTGCGAATTCCACGGCTGCCCATTATGACTTGTGAAAGAAGGGTACAGTCTAGTAGGTTAAGGGGCCCTTTAAAGTTGTGTGCCGATTGCTGCCTTGCTGGCCAGACCACACACGAGGCAGTTCTGAGAACTTTAAGAAGCCTGACAATTAGAATGAGTCCAGAGAACATCAATGAAGGTCCAACGATCAAAAACAATACCACAGAAGCAATGATTAGGTAAACTGAATCACACTTGGAGAAGACTTCACATGAGGAAGGTAAGGCATGAAAACGGAAGATTAGATCTTATCCATGGGGTACCCCAAGGTAACACTGCCTAAAATGGGTGACGCTCGCAGGGCAAAAAATCAAAACATGGAGAAACACAATGTACCTAACTATGCACCATGGAATGGGCACACCCTGGAGGAGAAGGTTAATCACAGAAAGAGTACACGGGGAAGTTAGAGAAAACCATTCCTCAGGCAGTTTCTAAGGAGAGTTCATGAGCTGAGACTTTTACGTTCTTGCCTTGTGAAATGTTACAGATGCATGGAACCCTCAAGGACCCATGACCTACAACTTTTCCTGTCAGTAGAATATCGTTATGATTTCCTTTTCAGCCAAAATTGTTTGGGTGACCCAAATGATCTCCAGAGTGTCTTGATCCTCTATGATGACAGATACCACATATGTAAAGAGAGTCATTTTAGTCCTAATAAATAATGGTAATGATGATGAATGGCAGTGTCAATGAGAAGAAGCTGGCCTGCCATTAGGGAGTCGAAAGCAACCAGCTGTGAGCTGGAAACGATGTGTGCCCGGGCCAGGAGGACGTTCAGTGACTGAGGCCGCATTAACCTTTCAACCTAAGACCTGCATCCAGCCCCTGATTTGGAGGGGCGAGCATCTGAAGTGGAAGAAAGGACAAAGCTTATCTCTGAGCATGAATAATGCCTGGGGCTTATGGGACCTTTCTCCAGACAGCTCCACAGGGAGAATATCTTCCACTTTCAACAGAAGAGAAAACTGTGTAGGTCAGAGGAAGAGCCAGAATTCCAAACTAGCATGATGACTCTTTAATCCCAGTGCTTTTTACTTTCTCTACCAGCCCCCAGACAATTTCGGGGAAGGAGAAACCTCAGAAAAGAGCCAACTCTCATGAGAAAATGCTTAAATGGTTCACGTCCCCCGAGATCCCTTGCTTAGCTGTTTTCCAGCCACTTCGCAAGCGTGCCAGTAAACTATCTGGCCCCTGCAGCAGGGAGGGGCCATTCCTTGATGCTAGAGCTGTTCTTGGGAGTTAGAGGAGCACATGGCAGGAGCCAGCTGAGTTCTGTTGGACCAGGAGAGAACAGTGCTTTAGGGCTTTGTCCAGCCTAAGATCTAAGAAGCCTAATTGCTGCCAGAGGTTTGATTGATGCTCCCCACTGAAGGACGTGACCTCCTACTCCTCACATGGGCTCAAAGACCAGTCAGCAAGGCAAAGAGGAAGGCCCCTGCTTTCAGCTCACAAAAACACCTCCACCAAAACCAATGGAGTCTGGGAGCTACAAAACCAGGCAACTTGTTCGGAATGCATGAACGCCTTCCGTCTCTTCTTTCTTTCTATTGAAATTTTATTTGTAGTCTATAGCTTTCAGTTGGTTGCATTTTGGCATAGTTTAATAGAGTTTACAATTTGGAATTTATCCTGATCTCTTTATATATTACTTTCCTGCTTTTAATCTTATTAATTTATCAATATTCTTTTCTGTGCTTATCCTTTGAAGCTAGTCTATTCTAAGCTGTTTAACATTTATTTAGGTTTTTTCTTAAAAATTAATTACTATTTTTTCTTTCTTAAAATATTCTTTTCATTATTTAAAGTCATTTTAATGTTATCTCTTTGATACTTTGTTTTCTTGTTTGTATTTCTTTATAAGTCTTATCTCTTCTGATTAACCTTTTTAATGTTGCTCTATTTTCTCAATTTTCTAAACTTGTAGCTTCTTTACTGCTGATATTATAAACTGCAGGTCCTTTTTCATTTTTAGCGTTTGAAATTATTTTTCCCTTCAATTTTTGTTTATCTTGCATTTTGTACAGTTCTACAGTAAAAAGAAGACTCATCTTTACAGAAAGTCTGAAAGAGGTATTTGTAAATGCTAATCCTGCTACCCCAGCCACTGGCCCTGAGACCTTGGGAACCCGCCCTGACAGCTGGGCCTTAGCCCACAAACTCTGATAATGCTGAGCCCTTCCCCTTCCATCAGACCTCATCAGACACTGGAATGCATCTCCCATTGTACCTTCTGAAGGCAGGTAGGGGCTGGGTGAGAAGAAGTACTACCCCACCCTTCTCTCTTCCAGCCATTTTTCAGTGCTTTCACTTTCAACCATTACACAGCCATTTTCCAACCGCTTCAACTATGCCGTTTTGATAAGGTACCACCCTTTTTGCATCTGTATCCAAAATTCCATAAAAATAGAAATGAGCGTAAAGATTTCTCTATGGTAAACATTAAGAGGCGAATAAAAGCGTTGGTCTTAACTATGAGGAAATCACAGTTGGAGCCCGGATTTTGCCATTAACCCACCCTATGACCTGGACAAATCAGGTGATGCCCCTGGACACCAATTCTCTCCTGTTTCAAAGGAGAGTCTTGAAGTAGATTATTGCTAAGAACCCCTCTGGTATTAATCGCCTATGAACCTATACCTTTCTGCTTAAAAAACTATAAGACTGACATTAATGTGTATGAAAAGTACACTGTTATTTGTACCAGTTAACAAAAGTGAAAGAGAATGTTTTTCCTGCCAGAGTACCAAGGCCTCTCCAGTCGTGCCCGCCGGGCAAAACAACAACGGGTTGCTATGGTAACATAAATGTGGGTCAGGTTGGGCCAGGCGCCCGACGTACTTGCCATTGACGACACCATCTGGGTTTAGCATGGGGATGATTTTGAAAATGAAATTTTCCCTCAAGAGCCTTGCCACAGGGTCGCTGCTGACCAAGAACTCCAGGGTCCCCTTCATCACCCAGCTGGCATTGCTCTCTCCTGGGTGAACGCGGGCGGTGAGCACCTGGTAAGGACGCTGCCCTGTAGAAAAAAAAGACAAAGGACCATTCAACCTAAATGTGCTTTTTGTTTCCATCCAAATCATTTCCCGGGGCCACCTGGAAATGATTTGGAGAAGTACACCGAACTGTCCTGAAGTCAGAATCAGGGTGCTTGCTCCTAACACATATAGGGTACACATTTACCCACTTTCCACCTGCCTCTATGGTCTGCAAGACTCCAGAACGTACCAAGTTAAAGCTGAAGGCTGTTACGAAAAGCGTACGCATGTAGAGGCAGGAAAAGAAGCCATGAAACAGATTGTTAGCAAGGCCACTAAAAAAAAAAACAGTGACCTCTCCAGAGTCTAACCACAGAACACTGGATGTCACAGATATGACACTGATTCTTGTATTCAGCACGATCAGTGGTGACACGCAGACAAACGACTTAATTTCTCTGAGGCTATTTTATCATCTATAAAGTGGGGGCAATAATACTGATCTCTTGTGGTTGGTATAAAAAACAAAACGATGTAAACAGAAAGCACTGGGCCTATTGCTTGCCATTCTGTACATGTGAGTTCCCTCCCTTGTCAATTCTCAGATCTGTGGGTAGGAATGTCCCCTGCCATTCCTCAGTGGAAATAGGAGTCACGTGCACCGTGTGTCCTGGGAATTGATGACCATAAGACACTGAATCCAATCCTTGAGAGACATCTGACAAAAAGAGTGCAGTACCTAAAAGCTGAATCTTGGGGTTATAATGCTTTCAAATGGATCCAGGAAAACAGTCTCTGCCCAAACACAGGGAGTGATTAATGGAATAGTATTAGTGTTGACTTAATGGGGAATGCATCGGTGAGAGAAAAAGAGTCTGTCTTTCTTCCTTTGTAGATAGAAGACATCTGGAGTATCATAGCGTTGAGATATATTCTGAGACCATCTCTAGGCTCAGGTGGAAAATATGTTTTGATTGATTAGTGATGTTTGGCCCCCATCCACTTGGGGAAGTGGTGAGGGGATATGGCATCATACCAGCTACTCACCATGTCTGCTCTAACCTCTTGTTTAACTGTGTGTGAGTGTGTGTGTGTGTTTTGTTCTCACTCTCTTTTCCTTTTGTATCCTCATCCGAATCCTTATCACTCCCAAACCCACTCCAATGACAAGAACTAAGTATTTGCCCAGGTATAAAAACCCCAGTCATTTAAGCAGCGTAAAGGTTCAACTAGTCATTTCTTTCCATACCATTCAAATCACTGTGAGTCAAAGATGGCTTTTTCTTCCCTTAAACGGTAGTCTTTTTAAAGAAACAATGTCTCTAATCCTGTGCAAAGAAAGACAAAACTGAACAACTCTCAGAGATCTAAAGAACAAGTTATAGAAGATACAAAGAAATACATTTTAAATCAAATTACTAAATTACATTACTATTAAGACAAAAGAAAAAAAAAAAAACTCCATCTGTGGATAGCCATTGAGATTGAGGTTTAAGAAGCACAGATCAGTGTATTTTTTTACTGACTATGTTAAAGCAGGTCACTTCAGCCCCTTGTAGCTTATTCATATATTGGGGATAATATTCAGTTATGGGTTTCCTTAAGCAGGTGTCTTAGCATATTTCAGGAACTGCAGGAGACACTGAGTAGAAACAGTTGAATAAATCACAGTTCTTGTTCTGTCAGAGGCTGAAACGTGTGTCCATAATGACAAACATGCAATCACATACAGACGAGTGAGCTAACAGAGGTGTACACAAAGCAGCAAAAGGAGATCTGGCTGAGGGAGGTGAGCACATGTCCAGAGATGTGACGTTATTTGGACTGGGTCTGGCAGAATAAGTATCATCTACCCAGAGAGCGAAGATGAGAAAGGGTCTTCCAAGCAAAGAAAAAGATCTAAGCCAAGAACACAGAGGTGCTTTCAAGAAGTAAAAAAGCAATGCATGGCCGAAGCAACGGACTAAAGATGGTGGCCCATGAAGTCAGAAAAGTAGGCGGAGCCCAACTGGTCGTAAGATCCCTCCTTATGGCATTGTTAGGGACTGGGGTTTTATTCTGTAGATCAGCTTTCAGCCGTGACGTCACCATCTTACTGGTATGCTGTGCTCAATAATGGGGTCTATTGAAGTATTATCAGTTACTCTAATAATAAAAGTGTAAACACATACACACACACACATATATACATTATATATACATATAGGAGTCCCCCATTATCGGCAATTTCACTTTCCACAGTTGAGATACACGTGGTCAAGCAAGATCCAAACACATTCAATGGAAAATGCCAGAAATAAACAATTCATAAGCTTTCAATCGTGTGCCATTCTGAGTAGGGTGATGAAATCTCATGCCAGCCCACTCCATCCTGCCTGGGACGTGAATCACCCCTTTGCCCAGCATTTTCATACTTTATACACTCCCTGCCCGTTAGTCACTGAGTAGTTGTCTTGGTTATTAGATCGACTGTTATGGTATTGCAGGACTGGTGTTCAAGTCCTCCTGATTTTACTTCCCAGTGGCCCCAACACACAGGAGTAGTGATGCTGGCCATTCGGACATGCCAAAGAGAGGCCCGAAAGTGCTTCCTTGAAGTGAAAAGGTAAATATAGTACAATAAGACATTTTAAAAGAGAGGGAGAGAGACCACATTCACATAACTTGTATTACAGTATGTTATTATAATTGTTCTATGTTATTATTGCTGTTCATCTCTTACTGTGTCTAATTTATAAATTAAGCTTTATCATAGTTATGTGATAAAAAAACATATCATATGTAGGGTTCGGTATGCTCCGTGGTTTCAGGCATCCACTAGGGGGCTTGGAACGTATCCTCCATGGAAAAGGGGGGAACTTCTGTGTGTGTGTGTTTAAAGTCACCCCTATAATAATTTTATGTTGAATGATATGCATTCGGGTGTGTTGTCTGGCTTGGAGAGAAATGAGTAAAAGAGAGAGTTGTCATGAGAATATGTGGTATGTGTGACCCAGAAAAGAGAATCATTGAGAACCACTACTTTAAGAAATAGCGAGTTTTTCAGCAAAAGAAACACATGCCAAAGATCGTGCTTCAGAAAAATAATTGACATTACGGTACATAGTATTCTTGTTTCATCAGAGACAGTATGGACAACGGGCACAGAGAATAACTTTTAGCGCCATTATTTCCAGAATTCAAGTTCCAGCCTCACCATTTTCTACCTGAGATGAGTTACACACATTTCTGAAGAAGTGAGTATTGGATTGGGTGTTCTGTACATCAGACAAATGATTTGTTAACTGAACTTACTAAACGAGCATATTGTGGGAGAAAAGAGATACACAGTGAGCTGGCTGAGCACAGCTGAAGTTCAAGGAAGGCCAACTTTCCCACGATATGGTTTGCTCCCAATCCCTTTTGACTCTTCCCAAAGCAAGCCGTAGTGGCACTCCCAGAGAGGGAAGATGAGAAAGCTGGCTGACAAATGAAGAGGCTTGATGAATTTGTACCCAATCAGTAGCCGATTTTCACTTCAATAATTCCCTGGGCCTCGCTTTGTGCTTTTTGAACTATGTTCATGTACAGCATATTGAACAACAATACTAAGTGCTCCCAGCCCAGCCAGAAGAAATAAAAACCAGCTTAAGCTCTTGTAAATTTTCAACACAACTGAACACTGTCATTGCCTGGGCCACTCAGCTCCCGTTGGCTAATATTCCCAGTACAACGCAGGACATTAGTCAGTAAGCCACACACTGCCCTGGCATATAGATGGTGACAATATCTTTCCTTTGGAGAGTCAGGTGGATGGTCTGCAATAGTATAACACACCACAAAACTAACAGGCTGTTCTGAGCAGCCTGAAGAAGCAAGTGAAGAAAACCGTGGGCTCTCGTGAAGATAGAAGCAGCATTTGAGCCATGTCTAGTTGATTTTCCTCTCTTCCTCTCTGGGGCTTAAGACAATTTTACAGTCAGATCGGTGAATTAAATTTATCAGATTATTCAGTGGCAGCAGCGAATGGTGCTCCAAAGAACCCCTAACAGACAACAGCCTTGCAACACACATGCTATGTAATTGACAATTTCAGGTTCAATAACTCATCGCTTCTTAGGCTGGGGCACAGACAGTCAGAGATCTCTGTTTGTTCCTCTGTGATTTATAAAACGTGTTCCAGAGGCCACCAAAATCTATGGGGCAGTCATGGTTTGGCAATATTCTCATCCTTAAAGTTACCTATTGAATTGGTGTCCGTGGCAATGACATCTGGGAAAAGAGGTTAGAAACACGCGGAGGATTGTATGAGGCCTAAGAGATATCAGGCTCAAGGCCAATGAAAAACTGAGTAAGAACTGAAGACGTGTGTGATGATACACGTGTGTACCCAACTATATAAACATCCATTCATTTACTCATTGTCTCAACAATATATATTAAGCTCCTACTGACACTCTGCGAGGTTCTGGAGCTTCCAAAAGAAATAATGGTTTTTACCCTCAGGGAACTAATAACAGTCTGGCGGGAAAGATAGGCACACAGATAATTATGATCCAATGTCATCAGGAACATTTGTCAAGACATTTTCCAAAGCGCAGTGGAATGCACATTATTTACAAAATAATGTGGGTAACTGGAAACGACTTCGATATGCACCCATAGGAAACTAGTTAAGGAAATGATACATAAACAGAATACTATGCAGTCATTAAAAATGGTACATAGATCTCCTTCTGTTGACAGTAGAAGACATCTGTGACATAATGAGTGAAAAAAAAAATAGGCAAGAGAGTTGCAACAGAAGGATTCCATTTGTGTGTAACATTTTGTGTTGCAACATTTACTTAAAGATACCTAAACGGAATAGCACATCTGTGACCAGAGGTCTTCTGGGTAACTTTTATGTCTTCTTTCGCTTAGAATGCTTGCCTCTTCAGAAAATAATAACCATATGTTAATTTTCATAAAGGCAAATATTTCCAAATAGCAGTAAACCACAGAAGAGGGGGAAACAACGAATTTTCAGAGAAGAGGTGACATTTTTATCTGGTTCATTCAGTTTGAGTAAGTCTGCCAGGCGAAGAAAGGAGGCAGGTGACAAAAAAGGCTAAGTGGATGTATTGGCAACATAATGAGACCTTAAGGCTCGTAATTCCTGAGGAAGAGCAAAGTGATTTTCTGTGACTGAAGCACTAGCTAGGTGGAAAGTCAGAATGGGCACGAAGCTACAACACCAACTTTTTAGCTGTTTCTTCTGGCTTCTGTAGCCCACTCTAAGGAATCTGGAAAGACTCTTGTAAGCTGTGGAAGCACCATGGAAAACCGTTTTGCAAGGGTGTGATCAGATAGGAGTTCTTGTTGGTGCTGAAGACTCAGAGAGTTCAAGGGTGGGAGAAACAGCCACAAGAGTAGATTGTGGTTTCAAGGTCAAGTCAGCTAACTCTCTGGAAGAGAGTGAGTAAGAATGACCTAATTGAAGGAACAAGAGGGGTGAGAAAAAAGACAAGGAGACAGAAATGGAAAAGGAAATGTCAGTGAAAGAGAAAAGAGAAAATTTGGAAAGAGGTGTGGTGGGAAAATTTGCACACATTTTGTGATACACATTATACTAATGTTTCCCACCAAAGGTAGCATATGATGTACATTTTCTGCACCGGAATATTCTTCCATCTCTCTCTCTCTTTAAAATTATCTTTATGGTATAACTTACATAGGATACATTTTTACCAATTATAATTTCACAAGTCAATGAATTTTGACAAATGTATGGAGTACTGTAAAACCACTATGATCATGATATGGAACATTATTATCATTGTAAAATTTCCCTTCATCTCCTTTGCAGGAAAAAAATCCCCTCACCCCACCCGTAGCCTCTGGCACTCACTTATCTGCTTTTTGGCTTGGTAGTGTTGTCTTTTCTGGAATTTCATAATAATTGATTCATACAGCATCTAACATTTCTGTCTGGCTTTTTTCACTTAGCGTAATGCTTTTGAGAGTTGCCCACGTTGTTATTTGCACTAATAATTTGTTCCTTTTTGCCACTGACTTATATTCCAACGTACCACATGGCAGTGGATAGCCCAAAATTTGTTTATCCCCTCACCTGTTCAAAAACATTTGACTTATTTCCAGCTTAGGGCTACTCTGAATAAAGCTGTTATAATCATCTGTGTATACATTTTTCTTTGGGGTCAATACCTAGGAGAACAATTTCCGTATGTCATGGTAAGGTTAATATTATGGTACGTTATTATGAGATGCTGCGGAACTGCTTCCAGAAGCATCTGCACCGAGCCACACACCCACCAGCAGGGTCTGAGAGCTCCAGTTTACCCACTTGCTGACTAACCCTTAGTATTGTCAGACTTTTGCAATTGCAGTCCTTTCCCTGAAAAGTAATGGTATTGAGGACCTTCTGCTGTGCTTTTTACCCATTTCATACCTTCTTAATAAAGTGTTCAAATCTTTGGCTCATTTTTAAAACTGGGTTCAAAGGGTTGTTCATATAGTCTAAACGCAATCCTGTAAGAGATATAAATTCTTCTCCAAGTTTTCGGCTTACATGTACTTTGAAGCACCAAAGTTTTTTATTTGATAAAGTCATATGTATCTATTTTTTTCTCTTATGGTTTGGCTAGTTTTTCTTCCCTCTAAGAAACCGTTGCCTAACTCAATGTGACAATGATTTTTTTTTCCTGCAATGTTTATAATCTAAATTTTACCTTTAGGTCTTGCAAGTTAATTTTGGAATGTGCTACGATGTCAGGGTTGAGATTAATGTTTTTCCTTCTATGATATGAGCTTCAGGATTTTCTACACATTCAATCTTATCTTCCGCAAATAGCAAAAGTTTTATTTTCTCCCTCCCAAACTTAAAGCATTTATTTCAACTAAAGGGTGAAATGTTACTGGCATCTTCTGATCTCTGTTGGGTAGAGGTAAAGGTTGCTACCAAACACTCTACAATACACCAGACAGACACCCACAACAAGAAAGTTGTCTGTTCCAAAATGTCAACAGAGGTGAGAATGAAAAATCCTGGCTCCCTGCACTAGCTAGACTCTAAATATTAAATAAAACTGGTGAAAGTGGCAATCCTTCCTTCAGTTGTTTCCAATCTCAGAAGGAAAGCTTTCAATATTTCCCCATTAAGGCTTTTGAAAGTACCCTTTATCAGATTAAGAAAGATTTCTTCTATTACTACTTGGTAAGAGTTTTTTTTTTAATCTTAAATTATGTTAGATTATTTCAAGTGACTTTTCAGCATCTATGGAAATAAATACATGATTTTCTCCTTTATTCTGTTAATGTGGAGAATTACATGAATTTGTTTCTTCCTTTTCTAGAAAACTTTGAATACACACAAATGTATTTTTCACCCACCTACAACAATTATCATTTCACAGTCATTTTTGTTTCGTTCATACTCCCACACACTCTCTACCTCTCACAAAATTATTTTGAAACAAATCTCAGGCATCGTTTTATTCAACACTGACTGATTTTAAAAAAAAAAAAATTTATCAACTTTACATTCCTGGAATCAAATTAATTTGAGTACAATATGTAATCTTTTTATATAATTCTGGATTCAGTTATTTAGGATTTAGAGAGATTGGCCCGTAATTTTTCTTTCTTGTAATGTTTTCGTCAGACTTAGGTATAAGGTTATGATACCATTTTTTCCCCCCACTGTGAAAGATTTTTGAAGATTGGAAATATTTCTTCCTTAAATTTATAGTAAAATTTTCTCATGAAGCCATCTGAGCCTATAATTTTCTTTCTTAGAAGATTTTTAACCCAACTTATATTATCACAAATCTAAATTATTTGAACACATATTAAAATTACGTAATAAAAAATCCAACTATTCAGATTTTCTATTTCTTCTCTTGTCAGTTTGGTAATTGAACGTTTCTATAATTGTGCATTTAAATCTACGTTTTAAAATTTATTGGCATAAAGTTGTTTACGTTTTAAAATTAAATTACGTTTTAAAATTATTGGCATATTTAAGAATCTCTGGTGATAGTGCCTTATTTTTATTTCTGGCAGACAATGTTTTTTTTGTTTTGTTTTTTTTTTTCCTTAATCAGTCTCAAGAAAAGCATGTCATCTTCAGTCTTTTCCAGAAACTCTCTATTTTCTCATTGTTTTCTCTTTCATTAATTTCTGCTGCTAATTTTTATCTTTCTTGCCATTTTCTTTGGTTTTACTGTTTTTGTTCTTTTACAAAGAACTTGAGATGGTATTTAGAGCACTGGCTCAGCGTGTGATGGAATTTCATAAATGTTACCCACAGCTTAAAAGAGTGTTATTGAGTTCAGTGTTCCATGTACACCAATTAGATCAGGTTTGTTACTCATGTTGGTCAAATTTTCTATATTCTTACTTGATACTATGTCTCCGTGTTCTGTGAGTTACTGAAAGGGGTATGTTAAAAGTCCCCACAGGTGATTTTGGATGTATCTATTTCTCCTTATAATGTTGTCAGTTCTTTATTTTAAAGCTGTTATTAACTGAATACAGATTTAGAGCGTTATATTGTTCTAACTGGACTCTTTATTGTTATAAGGTATCTCTATTTCTACTAAAGTATTTTCTCTTATCAGCGCCTTTGTCTGTATTAATATAGCTATGCTGGATTTCTTTTGGATAGTATTTGCAATATATATCTTTTTGCATCCCTTTACTTTCAACCTTTCTATAATTTTTCAGTAGGTATTATCTCTGGGAAGCACCATAAAATTGGATATTGTATTTTATTCAGTCTGACATTCTTTTCTTTTAATTGGAGCACTTTGTCAATTTACGTTTGATGCAACTAATGACATATGCAGGTTTAATGTTATCATTTTATTATTTGCTCTCTATTCATCTTCACTATTGCATAAACTATTTTCTTTCTTATCTTCTCTTCGATTGGGGTTTTTTTCATCATTGTTCCTTATTTTCTCCTCTATTAACTTGGTACTTATATGCTCTTTTATACTTCTTTCATTCATTCCCTTAGAGATTACAATATGTACCATTGATTTAACATAGTATAATAGAATCTACCATATTTTAATTCCGACTATTAATCTTAAAAGTCAGGATAAAATTTATATTTATTGTGATAAATTCAATGTTAATTTAGATTCAATCATACATTTACCCTTTTAATTACTCTTCACTCCTAACTGCATCTAGAAGCTTCCATCAAGTTTTCTTTTCTGCTGCCTAACAAAAATCACCTTTCAGTATTTCTTCTAGTAAAGATCTGCTGGGAGTGAACTCTCCCCCCCCCTTTTTTTTTGTCTGAAAGTGAATTCATCTTATCTGCAGTTTTGAAAAATATTTTTGCTGAGTTAGAATTACATCAATCAGGGTGCTGAACTTTTCCTTTCCACTTGTATCCCCTTAGAAACTTGTGTCCTTGTTTTGCAAAAATAGGATAATGTGCTTTTGTTTTCTATACACATGTTCTTTTTTCATGGTTTCCATCGAAAGGAGGTTGTTTTCTTTGGAATCCATGTTCTGGAACTTTCTTAAACTTTTTTTTTTTTTAACTTTTCTGTTGGTTACGTTGAAATTTCCAGGTTGACAATCCTAAAATCCACAGATCATGAAGCTTTTTTCTTTTCTCTCTAAACGTCCTACCACTTATTCCTGATACATTTCGGATTTCTTGGAATTTCCTCAATAATATGAAATCAAAAGAGTACTTAAATCCATTCAGTGTTATCACAACTGGTGGGTACGTGAGAGATTAACAAATAATTTTGGCCAGCTCTGTGAAATGTGTGGGATTATAAGCACATTCGTGACATTCCTACAGAACCTTTCAGCTGAGAAGGCACTTCCCCCTACATTATTCCTTTAGTACTTAGAGTAAATCTGTGAAGTAGGCAAGACAGGTATTATTCTCTTCTTGTTCAGAAGGGTGAGAAAGGAGAGAAAGCAAGAGAAAATGTAGATGTTCTCTATCAAAATCAAATGTCCCTTTCATTTGACCACGTATTATTCTCCGTGTGTGTACTTAAGAGGAAGGTGGAAATGAATGCTATTGAGGCAAAATGTGAGGACATATTGAGGGGCACACAAGCACGACGTAAATTATGACTCAGGCAAACTGGGTTTGAGGCCAGGCTCTGCCACTTACTAATTGAATGGATCGGAAAAAATTAAACTCTTTTGAAATCTCAGTATCTCACCTATAAAGTATGATTTCTGAGGTCTCTGCGGCAGTAAATTCAATGGTTATCAACGGCAAGGTGAAATATGGTAGATAAAAATGAAACTTTTTAGCCAAGAGTTTCCACCCCTTTGAGCCTATTATATTCTCCTGTAATCTTTTAATGGAGCTGGCAACAAGAAGCAAAATTACGTGGAGCTTCATCTCTCTTTTTCTCTTCTTTCAATATACAGACGCAAGGGCTAATATGTAGTAAAGTGGTCCAAGTCACGTGGCAGCAGAAGGAAATAGTAGGTAATCACTGCTAGTAATTGGCTTCAGGACAATCGATGTGGGCCGGGTGTCTGTTGGTGCTTCTGACCACTGGGTCTGTGTGCTCAAATGTCCTCTTTTACACACACTCAGGCTATGCTCTTTCTGGCCCATATACAGTTGTCCCCTCTTATCCCTGGTTTCAGTTATCTGTGGCCAATGGCGGCCTGAAAATATTCCGTGGACAATTCTAGAAAGAAACCATTCATGAGATTTAAATGGCATGCCATTCTGAGTAATGTGATGAAATCTCACATCTTCCCACTCCATCACCCCTGAGACATGAATTATGTCTTTGCCCAGCATCGCTACATCATAAATACTGCCCGCCTGTTAGTCGCTTAGTCACCATCTCGGTTATCAGATCAAGTGTTGCAATATGGGGGTACTTGTGTTCAAGTCGGCCTTCATAGTAGCCTAATGCTACGTCACGATACCTGTGTCATCACCTCACTTCATCTCATCATGTAAGCACGGTATCATTTCACATTATTATAAGGGGAAATATCATGCAATACAATATTTTGAGAGAGAGTAAGAGAGAGCACATTCATGACACATTTAGTACAGTATATTATGATTTTCCTGTTTGATTGTTATTGTTTAGTATCTTACTGGGCCTAATTTATGAATTAAACTTGCTCATAGGTGTATTGGAATACATAGGTCTGTATCAGAAAACACATAGTATATGTAGGGTTTGGTACCACCCAGGGTTTCAGGTATTAATGGGGGGTCTTGGAATGTATTCCCTGTGGATAAGGAGGGAGTACTGTACCATCAGAATAAGAAATAGACCAGATTGCAGATTCCAGACTGTTCTCATTCGTACTTATCCCAAATGCTGAGATAAAATCCGTAGGTTTTGCCAAATTACTCATCTCCAACCTTACCCTTCTCCAGCGGCCTCTGATCTGGTCCCTTTCAGAATTCGGCACTTCTGTCTTCCCCTCAACATCTGAGCTGTGACCTCAGACCCCTAAATGAATGACAGTCCAAGACGTCTGACTTTTTTTCCTGTGAAAAGACGTCTTAGTGCCACCAAAGAGACATGGGGTCTCATGCAGTGGCAGAGGGGGGAGAGAAGATGCCCGTGGCTCCACTGGCCTCAGGGAGGATTCTCAGGGGCAGCAGGAAGGAAGCCATGAGCTAAGGCCAACCACAGGGCCCCTCATAGTGAACGGCTACAGAAATTGGAGAATCATGAACTTCCCATCGGCTGCCCGTGACTCTTTTCCTTAAGTCCTTTAGACATCTTCACAAGCTGTATAGCAGGGAAGGAAATCTTAAAGCAAAATGTCTTTCCCACCACTGCCCAGGACCTCTGAGAGCCCACCCTGGCATTGCCTCTCACTGGATCATACACCCCCCCCTCCGCCCCCGCGTCCTGCAACTGTTCCCTCATCTTCTGGTCCAGCCACATGGCAGCCCAAGGGTCTAAAAAGCCACAGAAAAACCCAAACCTGAATGTATCACCTTGACATAATACACTGAAATAGGGTCTACACTCCTTACAGGGTCTACAGTGAAAGTCCCCCCCATGGCCTCAGCCTCACCATCTGGCTTCATTTCCTGCCTCTGCGGAAACACATAGTCTTCATTTTGCTTTTTACTGGTCCCAAAACACACAGTGTCCTTTCCCTTCCGTGGCTCTGTGTTACTGCCCATTGCAAGCCCTCCCCCCTTCTCTGCCTGGCAAACTCTTACTGCCCTTCACCCTTGGCTCCCCCACGCAGACAGGACAGCCCCCTGCTCCTATGGCACATTACACACATCTGGATACAAGTCTCCAAGTGCCCTTATGATCCATTTCCTTGGTGGGTCTCTCCCACTACGCTGACTGCTTCCTGCACTTTATTTCTCTGTTCCTAAAGCTGTGTATATTGGGGGTTTTCAGAACACATTGTGCTGAGTAGATGGGCGTAATCAACTGCAATTATCTCCTGTCGTTAACACCTCCATGCCCAGTTATGTCACAACATAAAGTGAAATAATTCACTATTTTTTTCAAATTCATTCATTCATTCATTCATTGTTTATTGAGCTAATATGCACCAGGCACTATAAATAGAAAGTGGAGCTTTAACAGTGAAAGACTCAAAGTCCCAACCACCAGGCGCTTACCTTCTAGTGGGGAAGGCAAACAGTAACATTATGTACGTACTACGAAGAAAAATAAAGCAGAGGGAGGTAATAGATAGCTCAGAGGTGGGGTGGGGTCATCATGTTAGAAAAGATGGTCAAGAGAGGGCTCTCTGAGGAGCTGACATCTAAGCAGAGACCTCCTTGGATTGAGGAAATTTAGCCCGTTCAAGACGTAAAGTTAAGTGGGGCTGGAATCAAGCGTGTGAAGTGGACAAGAGCCAGATGATGTGCGTTTTTACCGAGCAAGACTGTGGTTATGGTGGGACATCATGGAGGTTTAGAGCAGGGCAGCACCATCACCGAATTTGTACTTTTTTCTCCAGTTAAGATCATTTTCCAGTCAGAATCATGTCTGCAAAGTCCAGACAGGGAGGCCAGTGGGGTTCCTTGCATATGACAATCACACGTTGTTCTGTGTTTCTGATACCACGTGATGTCATGGCCGATGGATTGCTCTAAATGATGGCCCTCCCAGAGGGGCCGGCCATCAGAGTCTCTCACTTTATGTGACCACGAAGAAAGTTGCCATCCATGAAGTGGGAGGTGGGATTGCATCACCATTCATTCCCTCAACGTGTCTAATCTTCTGTGTGCCAAGAACTGGATCAAACACTGAGAATACCAAGGAGGTTTTAGACCAAGTCCCTGTCCACAAAAGCTCCCCATTTGCCCACGGGAAAGAGGTGACCACTGGGAGTAAAAGAATGTTGGCTTTTAGAAACTTTCCTCAACTACAGCAGACCACCTTTGGAGCAGCAAAGCTCTCCTGTCCAACAGAAACATCACGAAAGTCATGGAAATACACAAAAATTCATTTTTTCTACTAGCTACATTTTTAATGAATAAAATAATAAGTTATATGTAACCTAATAGATCCAAAATATTACCATCTCAATGTAATCAACACCAAAAGACAATGAATGAGATATTGTCCACTTGCCTATACTAAGTCATCAGAAGGCTGGCGTGTGTTTTACACTTTCAGCACCTCTCAATTCGGACTCAGTTACTAACCACTAAATTCAACACAATAACCCTGGACCCTCTATCAACTCTGTAATAGAAACCCTTCACCACACTTAATGGTGGAAGTTTATTATACTCCAATGGAATATAGTTGAGACATTGAGGAAATGAAGAAAAAAATAAGTCTCCTCCTCAAAAAAAATTTTTTTTTAAATCCATTGTTTCATTGCCTTCTTTCCCATGAAACAATCCAAATGCCAAACATTATAAACTCATGTTTCTTTTCAAAAACCAATCTCACTTTCTTATTTCGTACTCTTCTGTGTGTGAACTATGAGAAAGTCGGTTTGAATAATGTACATCAATGGAAAGAAAATCAGGAAATCTATTCCCGGGCAATTTTCAGATAAACCAAGAGGAAGTGGTATAATCGAGGCTCAGATGACAATTTTAGACTCGGCATCAAGATGAGCAAATCCATCTGTGTCGAACTGTACAGATTTTTCTGGAGATTTGGTTATATGATAATATGCTGGAAATAAAAAATAGTACATCTGTGCTATAATGATACATAATGTATACAGTATAATAATGTTGTCTTTGGATTGGGTTTGAGAAATTCACTACACAGAAACGACAGTCACTTGGGAGAAGTGGTAATCTCATCAAGAAAATTGCAGACAGATGCTGCTGCACAACCCCCTTCCCCCCGGAGCCATCAGCTGATCTCCGTTAGGGATGTCAGAGGTTCTGCCTGATTTCTGCTGGCTCTCTGGTGCCCAGCGCACTAGCTCCTTTGCCCCTGACCACCCTAGAAGTATGAATGCTGCCCAGAGGGAAGCATAAGCAAATTTCCTCAAGCTCCAGGAGGTCTCGGGATGGCTCTGGCACCAAAAGACCACTCACTGAAGGTGGGACCAAATCACTTCTGGTTGTTTCTGAATGGATACCTTCTAAAGACACAGCCAAGGCTCAGGCTATCTCCTGCCAGACCTCCGGGCCTAACCACTATCTCCACAGAGCTCAGCATCACAGTAACCTTGAGAAACATAAATGAACAACATGAAACGCGACCTTTCCCTGTTCCATGAAGATTCACCCAGTATGGGGCCGAGTGGGTACGAGACTTATCGAGGGGACGACTTAGTCAGTTGCATAAATGTCTAACCACTGTACTGTACACCTGAAACTAATACAATATTGTGTGTCAACTGTAATTGAAAAATAAAAAATAAATGTTATAAAAAGCCTCATCCAACACATCGCCCCTAGTTAGGCCACAGTACATTTCATCAGGCGTCTATAAGGCACCGAAAGAGACAAACCTTGAAGAAACAGATTAAAAAGCTATTGGCTTTCCTCAGAAAACTTAGAGATACTCTAGTGACTTAT
Source organism: Rhinolophus sinicus (assembly GCF_057876585.1). NCBI lineage: Eukaryota > Metazoa > Chordata > Mammalia > Chiroptera > Rhinolophidae > Rhinolophus > Rhinolophus sinicus. The sequence goes on along the minus strand of NC_142513.1, from coordinate 57,077,860 downwards.
TTCGCTCCCAGGTCATGTACAACGGATTTGCTCTTTCCTGTATTATTTGCCTGAACATCTTTGAACAGGAAAACATTCCACAGTCCGTGAGGGATCAGGCTCTGGGTTCCAAAGACAGTTTCTCCAGAAGCAAAGTATCTGTCCCCGTAGTGTTACAGTGGGTTGTGGGGCAATCTTGTTGCAGGGTATTATTATACAACCATGAAGAAAGAAGGGGGGGAGAAAAAGAGACGAGAAAATAAAATGGGTCTGGTGCAATGAACATTTTGAACTGGGCAAGGAGGATGATTCTTTTTTAAATGAGCAGTTACAAACTGAAGCCTACTTTCATCTGCTCAGTATCTTGCAGAATCCTTCACTTACCCCAAACCCTTGCCAGTTTCAGCTACCCCTTTCCAGGTATCCCTCACTTTTCGAAATTTTGCTTCATGCCACTTCACTTTTTCGAAAGACCTACGTCAGTACCTGTTTTCACTAACCAAAAAAAAAACAAACAAAAAAAAAACACACACACACACACAAAATATAAAAATCCAAAGAGGATTTTTGCTTTCACGGAAAAAAGGCAAAAAGCAAAAATCGCGTTTTGCACTTTGCAGTGAACCATTATAGAGGCAGCGAGCCAAGTGGCGATGAGGGCCCGGCCACATTCCTTCCACAGGCACTCAGGGTCTCAGCATCACAGCATCAAGATGCCAGCGCTTCCGAACTATGCATCTCTCCCTTTACCTTCTGCATCCCTTTAGCAAGATGTGTCCTAAAGTAACTGCTTCTTCGCTTTACACCACTTGGGCTTAGGAAAGCTTTCATAGGCACACTCTACCATCGGAGAGTGGGGAAAACTTGTATTCATGACAGGAGGACAAACCATGAAGTGAAAAATGCACGATGAATAAACTACAGGCCTGAGTCACAAAGACCAACAAGGTAGGAGGAGAAAATTTAAGAGTGTGAAGCCCGAAACATATGTCACCCCCCAGACACTGGAGCAGAGCAGCTTAAAACTGAAAGCTGGCCAGGCTATTTCAATAGCTGTGTTCCTTGCTTTGAGATGTGGAAATTTTTATTCTTACGAGGGGGTTGGTGCGGTACAAGTGGTTTGGGGAGCCTGGAGGTTCCTCAAGGAATGGGAGAAATTTGCAATAGGGAAGGAAGCTTGTTGCTTAGTAACTCCATAAACAGAATCGAGCTGCTCCAGGCAAAGGTTGGAAAGGAGCTATTATATTTTAAAATGAAGGCTGCGCTGCTAGGTTATGATATGATGAAAGGAGGGAGCAAGGGAACAAATCAGAGAAAAAGAAAGAGAAAGAGGGTTATTAGTGCTGCTGTGCCAATCACGACGACTACAGTGGTGACCTGCCAGTTCTTCACTCTCATAACCTGACAAGGGTATTTTGGATTCCCAGTTGCTTGGCAACCTGCCTTTTATGTTGAAGCCATTTAAATGTATTCACCTTTTGAATTAGGGATATTCACAGATGAGTAGGCAACAAGAAAGAGTCCCTGGCAGGCCCAGGGGCTCCTAGGATGTGTGGAACCAACAGAGTGAGTGTGGAGTGGCTCTGGTAAGAGAGCCTAACTGAGAATATTAGCGACACATTGAAGCCTGAAAGCGAGAAAGTGAGATCAGCATACAAAGTCTTTTGCTGCTTCCAACCTGAGCTGCTGGTCAGATCAAAGACTTGTTTCCGGCTCTCTCTTTTCAGTGTGTCCTTCTGCCTTCTGGAAACACTCCTGCAGGTCTGTGACAGGGGCAGCAGCGACTGCCGAGACCCCTGCCGAGACACGTGGTGCCTGCGAATGGGCCTTCAGACTCAGCTGTCCCCAGATCCCATGGCTGCCCTATGTGGCCGGAGGAGGTGACAGTGTGCAGTGTGCCCATCCTTCCGGTGAACAGAACAGGAAGTGGGGAGGTCTCACCAGACACCCCCATCACAGAGTTACCCCATATGCAGAGAGTTACCAGGTCCTGTCATTTTCTGCCTCCCAAATACCTTTCTGGGTAGTTTCCATGCTCTCCATCCCTGTTCATTCAAAATACATCCCCCACCCCAACAGCTCATTTGGGGCACAAGGCCCGTCACGATCTGCTTTCCCCGGGAGGTAATGTCCACCCCATACCACACCCGCGCTGGCACGCCACGTACACCCACAGCGCACAGCTTGCAGCCTCCCGGTTCAGTATGCTCTATTCCGCTCCGAATCTTTGTACAGGCTCTTCCTTCGGCTGGAATACCCTCTTTATGCCCACTCTGCTTGACCAGCTCCATTAGACTTCAAGTTCAGCTCCAGGTTCACTCTTTTCAGGCTATCCCCCCCTTTTACATCCTTCGGTCTCAATGAAATACTCCTGAGCCCCTGTTGCTTTGTCATCCGACACAGATTCCTACAGTCGCATGAGCCCTCTGAGCTCACCCTGCCTGGGACTTCTTGCCTTTCTTCTCTGTCTCTGGCTAGAACATGCTGTGAGGCAGGGAGGACGAGCAGGGTCCTTTCCCCCTCAGGCCCCTAGCCACCTGCCTGCAGCCAACACGCTCTGGAAAACTCAGAAGAGTATGTGACACTTGAAAACGTGTATATGTTGGCTCCCAACTATGAAAAGAATCTACTGAATTGAAATCAATGTTTAATTGTCCAAAAAATAGAATATTATGTCAACTTCATTAATTGTCAAATTTAGTAGTCATAAAAATTTCACTGTCTTTGAAAGTAATTTGTAGGTAAGATTTCTGCACACTCCACAGGAATTCCCAATTACAGACAATGATGGCTGAGGAGACACAGCCAACTGCAAATTAAGTATCACCCATAGTAAAGAAATTATAAAGGCAACCATGAAATTATTCCAAATTCACTAAAAAAAAAAAGAGTATGAGACATGAGTGTAATTTAATATGTTTAATATGATATATGACAGGGATTCCATATATCGTAACTTTTAAGTGCCTCAGGTCTAACAAGATTTGACAATGCCCCTGTGTGTGTACATTTAATTCAATTTTGTTTCCCCAGGAACTAAGGAATCAGCACAGTGACTCATATACACACACGTGTGAACACACACACACTTACACCCATACACTTTATAAAAAATGTGGATTGGCGGAACAGAGACTAGTGAGAATCAGGCAGGCACTAAAAGCAAGAATGTCTAAAGTTCTACTGAATAGCCATTGATTCTTGACTCTGAAGACCATTATAGGGATGAGAAATCTGAGAAAAAAACCATAGCTTGAAAGTTGGGGTTTAATAAAATATTTCTAAACCATGCATGTGCATGGATGGCCTTGTAAATTAAGAGGACATGAACGAAATACTTCTTTTCATCGTGTGGGGCTTAGAGACAGAGAGAAAGGCAGACAAACACTCAAAGAAATGGAAAGAAAGGCATAGATAGATGGAAAGTAATGATGGAGAGATGGAGGGAGGGGCTGTGTGCCCAAAGCAGAAAGATTCTGTCACTTGAGGATCTTGAGTCATCAGTTTTTCCTGAGCAGTATATAGATTTAAACGTCCCCAGAAAGCTATTTAACACAAGCCAAGTGACATCCCTCTTGTGCCTCGGTTTAAAACTGTCCTCTAAGTCACGCCAAGAGATGGTGTCAGAGGTGGGCCTTGCAGATCGCACGTCAATGGGAATTTTAAAAATAAAGTCATCATTTAAATTTACTTGGAGAGCTCTGAATTTTGAAGCTATCCTGCGATGAATCTTTTTGAAAAGTTAGAATTCTTGCAGCTATAGTCTGAAAAGAGACCCAGTGGGTAAGACTGGACTGCTGCACAGAACCTGAAGATGGCACGTGAAGATGGCAGGCAAGCTGTGCTCCTGTGTGTCCCGTGCCAGTCAGCTCACTAGCCTCAGATCTGGGTCAGAAGCCCAGCTCTGCGTGCTCTTCATGGTTCTCTGAGCTTCAGAGCTTTATTTGGAAAAAATAGTAGTGGGCGATGGATGCAGCACCTAACTTGCTGTGGTAATTATATCACAGCATATACAGGCATCAAATCATTATGTTGTCTACCTCGTTATAGGCCAGTTGTTACATGTCACACAATGTTGTAGGCCAATTATGTCTTCTTAAATCTGGAAAAAAATAGTACCTATCTCATTGGGTTATTGTCCAAATTAAATAGGATATTGAATGCAAAGCATTTTTCAAAGTCTAAGAACTTCTGCAAAACCCAGCACTGGGTCAATGTGTGTGGCGCCACAGAACTTATGCAAAACCCAGCACTGGGTCAATGTGTGTGGCAAGATGTTTGCATTTGCACATGTTAACTGCTCAATAAATGTAATTAAATTGTATGATTTTTAACTGAGGAGAAGTATATTACTATTCCGACTATAGTAAATCAAATGAATGAATGAATGAATGAATGAATGGTGTGACTACATCTAGCCTGAATGAGAACCATTCAAATTTTACTTTAAAAACTTTTGTCTAAAACACAACATAGAAAACGGGGATAGAAAAGAGTACTCTTGTATTCATCCATGTGATATTATTATATTACACTATTATATTATATTATATTATATTATATTATATTATATTATATTATATTATATTCTGCTCCTTGCAGGAGAGGCAGTGTCTGCAATATTTCAGGTGAGGGCTCTCAGCCAGTCAAATGGACGAGCAGCTACACCAGGGCGACCAGCCATCCTGATTTGCTCAGGACTAAATTTTAGCACTTAAAGTCTCATCTCCTGTGGAACCCCTCCATCCCAGCAAACCACGACAACTTGTCCCCCTAAATCCTAGTCCTGCCACTTCACTTGCAACTTGACCTTGTGTAAGTTATTCACAGCCAGCCTCAGTTGTCAAATACAGAGCACCAGCATCATTATCCCAGGGCATTATGCGGTTGTGAGAATTAAAGATGACACAGAGAGCTTCGGCTCAGCCAGACACATAATAAGTGCTCGATATGTAACTATTTGCAAGCTCTTGCGAAGCCAGCATTTCCCTCAAAGCAGCCCCGTCGGAAGCTCAAGCGCCTCAGAACTTATGCAAAACCCAGCACTGGGTCAATGTGTGTGGCAAGATGTTTGCATTTTCCTCTGTCCTGGAGAAGCGAAAATGTCCCCTGGAGACTGGCCCTGGAGACAAACCCCCAAGAGAATGAGGCAAAAGGAGGAGGCTGATGGGAAGGGAAACAATTTCCACTGACACAGAAATATCTTCCATGGTAATTAGCATTGACGGGAAAAGGAAGGGGAATGTATGTGACAGTTTAATAGGGTTTTGTGAAATACGATATTATTTTAAAGTTTGTCTGAGTGAGGCAGACAGCACATTAGGGTGATTCCGGCTTTAAAAAGATGACGATATTGTATTTTAAACTCTGAAACCTGTCCCACTGTTTCTTTGCTGTATTATGCAGAGTGTTATGTGTTTATATTATACATACATGTGTACACACTGTGGTGTGAGCCCCGTTTAGATGCCGAGTCTACCCACAGGCAAAGTGAAGTGTGAGCCTAGGTGCAGAATGCCTGGGTATTACATGAGAACTTGACATTCCTAACCAGAAGTAATCTATTTTTTCCCTACCATTATTATTTTTTCCATGCCCTTTTCTCTACCAGGGGAAAGAAGAGAGGGGTTTTGAGCATGAGTTGTCCCCACCCCGACTCCCAGGTGATTATACAAGCGTTCTCCTGCCAGTGTATCTAAGGCTCAAAGTTGGGTTCCAAATCACCAAGTCCTGGAATATGGTGCGTGCGGTGGTGGGAGTGCGGGGACCTGGTTCCCGGAAACCAGAGAGCACGGCCGCCCCCTGCCGGACGGAAGCAGTACTAACCCACTCCACGTGGTAGTTTAGAGCTGGCTCAGCAGTGAGAGTAACACCCAAGGAACCAGTTACTCTGAAATGTCACTTAAATAAAATAAGCTTGTAATTTGTAATATAAAATAAGGTAATGAGAGAAGACTTTGGGAGCTGATAAGATATAATGAAAACGGAGAGTTGGGAATTTAGGACTTATCAACACTGAACAAGAGAAACAACTCTCATTTTAGGCATCTGATACAGTTATTTAGACCAAAATGCTGCTAGAGAGAAGGCCAGTCCATCAGCCTATGAGAAGTGCTATATCTTTAATGCCCAGCTCCCTTTGCTCTGCTTCTGAGCTGACCAAGCTGCCTTCTGGGGTACATTTTGGTTTTCTAGTGGATGACCCACAACCACTGGGACCCCCTGTGGGGATCGCCTCTTGTGAGTCTTAGCAAAGGGATGCGTGCATAGGTGGGTGTATTTAATTATAAATTAATAAATCTGATGGTGATTTTTAAAAATTCATTTCCAGTGATGTTGGTCTGTATAATCCAATCCATCCCGATGAATGGATAAAGTTTAGTTACTGAGACCACAAAGCAAAGGCAAGGGCTGCATTCATGGTGATTCTGCCCCCATTAGGCCCAGCCAGAAAAACCCAGCCAACGTAATTCTTAGAATAATTCTAATTCATACTCATAGGACCAGGCCCACTCTGTCTGGCTTTCCCATAGAGAGAAAGTTACAAGCTGATATGATCTAGTTCTGTTTAGTCTTTATAATCTGCTTCTGCCCGGTGCCACCCTCCATGGGATGATTTCAGAAAAGGGCACCTCAAGACTTAATAACTATGAGTGAAGAATTAACTTTACCCAAAAAGATGTCTGGCCTTTTCTCTACGCTACATGGAGGTGACACATAGGGCCCTGGAGTGCCATCGTCTGCCTGGGAACTCCGCCCCCTGGACAGTGTAACAATGTGACTTATGATGGGGACTTTGGGCAATGTGGTATCACGTCCAGCCTTCAGATGAACTGGAAACTACAGGTCAGCAAGATGTGCAGTATGTGATCAATCTGCAATAAAAACTCTGGACACCCAAGGTTCAGAGGAGTTGCCCTGGTTGGCAATACTTCATATGCGGTGTTCCTCTGTCCCTGACTCCACAGGGTCTCTGATTTGGATCCTCCTGGACTCTGCCCCACGTGTCTCTTCCTTCAGTTGCTTCCAACTTGTAGCCTTTCCTGGTACTATACTCTCTCTATAAGTATAATAACTTTCAGTGAGTTCTTTGAGTCCTCCAGCAAATTATCCACCTGAGGGTGGTTTTGGGAAACCCCCAAACTTGCAGTTGGTGTCAGAAGTGAGGACAGATTTGTGGGGACTGTTCCCTCCGACTTTGAAGGCTTCACTAACTCTGGGCGGTAACAGTCACCCAGCACTGACCTGCTTCTCATCCTGCTTATAAACCCTCCCTGATTCTGACATTAGTCTCCTTCTCCTCTGGCCCACTGAGGTCCTCGCTGAGCATTCAGGCTGAAAACATACAGCACGTTCTAGCGAAAACCTCGGCCCCTCTCTCTGGTATAATTCTGCTCTCCATCTGCTCACACAACCATAGGTGACCTAAGATAAACATCTGCTCAGAATCAAACGGAAGCAGGACCCGCCACCTTGTTCCACAAAGTAGAGCCACTTGGTTTCACCAGACTCTGAAAATGCCAACAAGCCACCTGAGACTCCATCCTTCATTACCACTTTAGCTGCACCCCATACGTTTTGATATGTAGTATTTTAATCACCCTTCGGTTCAAGACATTTTGAAATTCCAGGATGATTTTCTTAATGAAGAATTAAGATTCTAAATATTTTTATGATCGATACGGAATTAAATTGCTCTATGCTCGTAAAAGCTGGTTTGCTATTGATTCTTGGAAGCTGCCTGAGAATTCTTCTTTTGTGACCTAGAAGGTGGTGAGACTTATAAATCCAGTTCTTGGGTGAGGAATTCTATATATACCAATGACACGTATTTGATGAAATCGTCCACAGTATAGATTGGTCTTCTTGTAATTCTGGCTGGCTCAGCCCTGTTGATAGGGCCATAGTAAATAACAGTTATGTTTTTATTACATGTCATAGTCCTTTTCTCCCTATTAATAAACTGTCCTTAAATTATCTCTCATCTGATATTAATATTACCACAAAAACTTGTTTTGGGTTTATATTTTCAAACTTTTGCCAAGGGTTATTTTAGGATGTCTCTTGTAAGCAGGACGGAGATAAATTTCATTTTTTATCAACCTGATAATTGCCAAAAACAGATTAACTGTAATCTGATTATATTTATTGGTATTACTGATATGTATATACACTCATTTCAATTCTTTTTTTCTTTGCTGCTTTTTCCTTCTACTTTCTAGACTATGCTTAAATTGCTGGAGTTTAATACATTCTGCTCTCTCTTCTTTTCTGTTAGTTTCAAAATTATAGATTTTACGTCTGTGTTTATAGTGGTTATCTTTACACTATAAATCTTCTGAACAAAATTTAGTTATTCACAATGTATTCCCTCCCACAAACATGACAGGAATTTTAGCATATCTTTAAGTACCCATTAAATACTGTCTCCTGTTGTGTTCCTGCTGTCTAGACTTTATTATATTAAGCAATAAATTCATTTTTACAGACAATCCTGATTCTGGTTTTCTCATAAAATGTGTCAATTTCTATGATTACCATCACTTGTCATAGACAGCGCCTTCTATCATTTACTATTCTGGCTGAAGCATATCTGCTAATTGTTTCTTTATTGAGGATCTTACTGGCACATTCTCTTCACCTTTTATGACTTAAAGATATTTGCATTTACGTTATTCTCTTTTAAAATGTTGTGTCTTCTTACTGATCAGTTTCTTTCCTTTTTCCCTTGGATACTTCTTAAACGTCTTTAGGTTGTTCTGCTGTTAAGACATGGTGTTTCTAGGTGTGGGTGTATCTTTATTTCTCCTGTTTGGTATTCTGCATGTACTTTTGAAAGACTCAAGTCTTCTAGTCTGCAAAAATTCTAAGCTATTATTTATTCAGATATTATTTATCCACCATTCCCTCCATTCTGTTCTAGAAGTCCTATTAGAAGTACGTTGGGGCGCCTCAATAAATCCTCAATGTCTCTAACTGGTCTTTCAGAAAGAGACATTACTTCTTTCTCTTTATGCTGCTGAGTGGATTTCTTCCAATTCATTAATTCTTTCTTCATCTGTGTCTAGAATTGATTCCATTCACTTTTTTAATGAATTATACATACTTTTTTCATTTACAAGATTTTTAATTAGTTATTTCTCACACCGACCTATCTTTGTTGTATTTCTGTCTGTTTTTCCTTCGCTTGTTCTTGTTCTTATGTGGCATTATTGCTTCATTATCACTTGGAACATCTTAAATGAGGTTACTTTGAGATCAATGTGAAATTTTCCTATATTTGATATCACCTGAAGTGAATTTGTGGTTTTATTATTGATTTTGTTGGTTATATATATATTTTTAATCACCTAGTTTGGAATTTGATTTGTAGGCTCACTTTGAGAGTGTTTGGCTGCTTTTATTGTTTTATGTTTTTTTCTCTCTCCCTGTCTCTATTCTCACCATATCTATCTAGTGGTGCAGTGTTTCCCTCCCCTCCCCTCCAGACCCCCAGCCCTGGGGCATTGGGAGGCTATTCACCCAAAGTGATATTGGGACTATCATATTCCCATGCTGTTTCTGGTTGTGTCTTTATCTTCCTGGCTGCATAGGTCCACAGAATCCTGAAAAGCCAAATCCCCATGCACTGACTCAACAGCTATTTTGTGTTCAGTATACTTTCCTTAGTGGGAGGTGGGCAGAGGGCTCCCAGCCCCCAATTCATGGAGATAGATTCATGGAATAGCATTATCAGAAGTAGTCCGGGGTAAAATGCTGGCTGCCACTGCCTCCTCCCACTGAGAGCTCAGCAGGCCACTGACTTGCTCATCGCTTTGGATTTTGATCCATTTGTGTTCCACACTGACCTTATTTTTGAGCCTACATTCTTTTTTTTTTTTTTTTTTTTTTTTTTTTGGTCTTAATAGATCAATGTCACATGGTAAGAGCATGAGAAAAGTGTCCTAAAAGACTTTTTCTTAGGTGGTGCTCGTAAATATGGGAAGAAGAGGCTAGACATCACATCCTATGGATCACTTATCTTGGCTTTGCCTACTCCCTTCCCCATCCATTCTCTTTCTTCTGTTAATGGAAACTTGATCTATTTATTTATTTATTTTTATTTTTTTATTTTTATTTATTTATTTATTTATTTTATTTTTATTTTTATTTTTTTTACTACTGCTTGCCCACTTTCATTCCACGTCGTTCAGGTGGGTGAGTTTGACTTCACTCCTGGATTGCAGGTATGGGAAACGTGCATATTCTATCATCACCCCTCCTCTCCAGAGTGACTGGATAAAACCTAGCACCTAAATCAGTCTAAGAGGCACAGCTCTAGACCCAGCCATTGATCTACTGAGAAAAATGTTCTCTCTTCACACGCAAAGCGCTGATTATTAGGACGGAAACCTGGAGCTGCTGGGGTGCAGGAAGTGGCTGGTCTACAAGGAATCCCATTCAGAGAGGAGCACAGCTGAAGGATGAAGGCAAAAGACTGGATCCCAATGACATTTTTCCATCCTTGGCCTAAAGATTCCTCTCTCCTGGACTTCTGAACTGCACGAGCTCATATGTTTTCTACTGTGCTAGAGCCACTTTGAATTAAATTTTGTCACTTGGGGCCATCAGAGTTCTCAACTAACACTCAGACTTTCATAGCATGAGATGAAATGTGTAAGGCACCTTCACACATATACACACATCACATGTATATAATTTCAAGGCTCTCACAAATGAAGGAAGCCCATCCATGTGTCCCACTGGGCTACAATCTATAGCAGAGGATGCTTAGATCTATGAGAACATGACATAGTCACCAGAAATTACAAGTCATGTGATTTGAGAACCTATTTTTCTCTTCATAGGTCCTACTCAGGATGATAAAGCCTGTAAATACATGAGTGATTAGAGTGTGAATTCCTCAGAAATGCCACCTCAAAAAATGAGATATACGCTATGAACCTCAGACCCACATGGTTCTCACACAGAAAGCACTAGAATAAGTACCTACTCAAGGTGCTCTTGTTTCAGGGCCATGCTTCATACCATGTATTTTGCCCAAATTAGGAAATGTAAAAAAACCAACTTCTTAGTTTCCCCCAAGATTCCTGAGCTTCACACTAATTTAGTCTCTGATGACTATCTAAGGCATTTGTTACTTTGTGCTCATGGAATATAGGTAACCACACATCATAGAAAAACTGTCAAAAGGACATAAGAAATAGCCTACTATGCCACAGAACGCGGGCAGTCAGAGCACTAATGGATTCTACACAGCAGACTCGGGGGAAGGTTTTTAATCTGACTCTAGCCCCCCAGAAGACAGAATCTGAAGCGGACAGATTTCTAAGCATGGTCCACAAAGCCTGGGTGCCCCAAAAAATATGGGTCAAGTTTCGGACCCTAACACCTTATGGCTAGAACAGAAGCAATCGCGAAGCCCATCTTACAGATGGACAAGACAGGCGAGCTGCTGCTTTTCCCAAGACCACATAATTAGTTTCTGATGGAGCTGAGACAGCATCTCCCAGGCAGCAGTTATTCTAGGATCTGGGAATCTGGACACTTCCTGGATGCTTCGGGCATAACTAGTTTGGAGAATATAAAGGAATATGATTAGCAACATTCTTCTGAAGAGCAGCCCAGAGACTCACCAAAGAAGAACTGGACGGGTGTCTGTGAGAGACAGATGACACTAGGGTAGATGAAAGCAAACTGAACAATTTAATGTGGAGGCAGCATAGTAAAGTGATTACAATTCTGGATTCTGGCAGCCTGCCATGTTTAAACTCTGGCTTCACCACCTGCCACTAACATTGGTCATGTTAATTAAGCTTCTGTGCCTCAGTTTCCTCATCTGTCAAAGGGGTATAAAAATGGATCAACACTTATAGGAGTATTATGATTATTAAATGAATTAACATTTAAAGAGCCCTTGGAAAGCTGTCTGACTCAAACGTATGAGTGTTCGTTAAAAACCATATGAGCGTTTGTTAAATACATACTGATTTGTCCCACTCGAGCCTTAACCAAGTTCTAATGCATTAACTAAAATGGCTGGTTCTCAGACATAATATCAGGCTTTTCAAGCCCTCCTTAATTTATGAAATGGGGCTAGATGAAAAATGTGGCGGAGGCTTGTGTCTCTGCCATGGCTGGATAAATTTCTTGAAGAGAACCAGAGATAAAACCTGAAAGCAACACATTAAATCAAGAATCTGAGCAACTTTATGGAAATGCTTGCCGCCAAGCTGGGGGACACAAAGGGCTGAAAAAAAATATAAGGTGACTTTCTTTATAACGTGCACGGATTGCTTTGATTCAAGCTCCTCTGGGGGAAGAAAAAGACTTTTTTTTTTATTTTTTTTTGAAAATTATGAAAAGGCACTGCAATCAGACTTTTCCATTATCATAGGGATGAAATATCAATTTTTGTAAGGATAAAACGAAGCACAGATCGGTCCTGATAAGGAAAATTAAATTTCTGGCCTCCACTTGATTTGATATTTATCACTTCTTTACCCCAGAAATGTTCTGTCACAAAACATTTTTTAAAAAATGTATTCACAACACATCAAACAAACTTAAAGGCTCTTAGAAAATAGGACTGACAAATAACAGGTGTGATTGAGAGAAAATCAAAGGACTGAGTGAGCAAAATGGATAAGGGAAAAAAATCAGAAATATGAATATTCTCAGGCAGTTCTTCAAAGAGGAAAATGGGTGTAGAGAAAGACTGTGAGCATGAGTTCCATGTGTGAGAGGTGAAAATTTCCATCGCTCACTCTCCAAAAGAGCGCTACCGAAGTGGTCAGTTTCAACTCACTGCTGCCGACCGCTGCTGGGTCAACCACATCCCTCCATCCTGGGTAACACATCTACAGCAAGTAGCCAGCAGCTCATCACTTCCTTATTGTCAGCCATTCCTCACTCAAATTTGGGCACCAGAAAGATTCCGAGAACTCAAAATTAGTTCCTCAAAATGAACTCCTCTGTCAAAAAGCTCAGACCGTTACTTGTCGACTTGAATAGCGTAGATAAATCTTTTCTGTCTGATACAGGAGATCAAAATTAGGCGACTAATTCTAATTAATTTTTGAAAATCTTTGTCCATTTGGACACTGGTGCGACCCTTGTTTCTTGTTTCAGATACGCTTACTTGTAGAAAGGGAACTTTTTTGCCCTTTGCCCTCACTTAGAAGGGCAGTTCTCAACATGTAGGTAAATCAATATCATATATATGTATATATATATATTGAAAAAAGTATATACATTTTAAGAGATGTTATCTAAGTATTACTTTTCAAAGTTGAATTGAATAACTAGCAATGTGTAGTATGACGTTCGCTCAAAAGATGGCGTTAATCAAATGAATGCTAGTGTCATTCATTGTAGTACAATTTTAATACAGTTTTTCCTTTCTTAACATGTGTATACAGTTTTTGGCTCTCTCTCTCCATACACACACACACACACACACACACACACACACACACATATAAAACTATACATCATAGAAAAGCTGTCAAAAGGACATAAGAAATAGCCTAATATGCCACAGAACATGGCAGTCAGTGCACTAACAGGTTCTACACAGCAGACTCGGGGAAACTTTTTAATTTGACTCTAGACCCCCCCAAAAGATAGATTCCGAAGGTGACCAATTTCTATACATATGTGTGTGTGTGTGTGTGTGTGTGTGTGTGTATAAAACATATAAATCAACGAGGCTACTTCATGTTGTCTAAAAACGAGATGTAGAGGTAATACTCATAATAGCACGATGAAAGGGGCACTATACTAAATTAGGATAAGATCTGATATCTAATTAACGTGCTACCAGTCAATTCAAATTAAATGATGGCCCTGTTACATTGTAAGGAAGGCACTCTGTTAAGTTACTTAAGGAATAACAAAGTGATTGACAAACGTCCCCATCTTTAATAAGATGACAAATACCAGAGCTAAGAAGCTAGGGACACACATTACCATAAACAAAATTTAAAGAAGTTGTATGTAAAAATAAAAGTCAATAATGTGGGCTTTCAAATAAAGGACAGTCCTTAGGAGAAAGAACATTTTCTAATACAAAACCTGTAAAAACCATTCCAGTCAGAAGGAAATGAGGTGGCAGTCAATGGCAGATGTATTAAAATTCTGGCTTAAAGCTGCATGTGGTTTGAGTAGAACATAAGCCAACAGAACATCAGAATGGTTCTAGAAAAATCCCATCTATTCTGTGACCACTGGAAAGTTATTTAAATTATAGTAATAGTACCGACTTCATAAGGTTATCAAAAATCACTTAACACAATGCCTATCCCAGAGTAATCACTCATACATATTAACAAGTATTAATAGCTATTATTAGCAGTGGTTAGGATATGTGCAATGGCATTCTACGTTATGGAGAACGTTGAATTTCAGATTGTCTTTAATTTTGTCAGGGACAGGAAGGCAATGATGGTGTTTCTAGAGGATAATGAACATGCCAGGATATGTAGGTTATGACAGGAGAGAACAGAGAATACAGTTATAGATTAAGATGAGAGGTCATTAGCTTCTCACTAAATAAAGTAGAGGTGGTAGGAATAGAAAAGCAAGACACTCATTGGCAAAGACTCACAGGTAGAACATGTAGGCTGGGCACTGATTATGGGGTAAGAGGAAGGAAGAATCAACTCTGATTTAAAAATTTGGGATCTGAATAGCTTAGAAAATGCTGGTAGCACAAAGAGCGATTAAGGAGAGAGCACAAAAACAGAGGGCCTCCAGAAGGGGAGGGAATGCATCACCAGTGCCAAGGGTCATGAAGAATTCACAGACAACAAAGATTGAGAAGACGCTGCTGAATTTGGCAACTTGAAGGTCCTGGGACAATGTTATATAATTTTGATCATTAAAACACACACACACACACACACACACACACACACACACACACACACACACCAAAAAAAAAAAAAAAAAAAAAAAAAAAACCACAAAGTTTTTTTAAAAAACAAGATTGGAACAAATACCTACATACCCACAACTGAGTAGAATGATGAGAGAAGACTCGTGTATCAAAAGTTTATGGAGTGTGAATTGGGAAGTGGAGGCAATGAGTGTAAACAAATTACTGTTCCATGAAAAGATTCAGAACGGAAATGTGAGGGGTAGCACAGTTAAAGGAATATCGTTTTAGGTTAAAGAAGCCATGGAATGTTAAGGCAAAGAATGTGCCACTGGAGAAGAAGGTAGACAACAAAAGGAGGAAAAGACACAAATTGATGAGTACATGGAAAAGGAAATGGGAGCAAAGAGGATGGAACCCAGAAAGGTAAGCTGGGCTTTGCTAACCAAACGGTCCTTTGTCACCCTATGTGGGAACAAAAGCTTAGATGGAGAACAGAACCAAGAGTAAATGTGAAAAACAGGGGAGGCAGGGTAAAGAAGTTCAGCAGGAACAGTTTTAATTTTGAGGGAAACAATGAATTTCAAGATTTATCGAGCACAAAGCCTCCCCTCTCTCATGCCAGTTCTGTAATTCTCTGTACAGCAGCATTCTTGGCAAACCACCATTCAGCCTTGGCTTAATTACCTCAGAAGACAGAGAACACATTATCACATAAATTAGTCAATTCCACTTTTGGACTGTTCAAATTGGAAGGATGTTCTTCTCCATCCTGGGTTGAAATCTGCTTTCCTGTACCTACTATACCTCAATCCCGTATCTGCGCTGTGGGACCACAGGGATTTCGGTGAATCCTTCTTTTCCATGTTCCCTAACCAATATCTGAGGGTAACAATCATGCCCAAGGGAGTTGCTTGTTTCCAGCTAACCCCTGAATCCTTAAATGTTCTCTCCCCCATGAATAAGCTTTACACTGAGAGCCTCAATGTTTGTTCACAGAACAAAACAAAACAAGGTTATTCTCAGGGAATATGGGGTGGGGGGTGTAATAGGTTTTAGGACTCAAGAAAAATGAAGATATTTGCATCCGTGGGTGTGGACTCTTACTGTGTGATGTCGGACATTCATGCTACACATCTGGGATTACCGAAGCTGCTTCAAACAAGAGAATCCATGTATTACCTTACTTGTCCATCATGCTCCACAGAAGAAGCTGCAAAACCAAATGCCAGAGATATCGCCCAAAGGAACACCACCTCATTTGTCCCTGAGTAACGTCAGCTCTAATGCTTGCTCCAACCTGAGAGCGTGGTGATGGGAACTGTAGCCCTGCTTTTCATGTCCTTCCAGGGCAACCTCAGGGTAAAAGTCCTCGTCAACCATCAAAATCATGGGACACAGCTTAGGCCGGATCTGTGCTGAGTCCATTTCATTCACCCTAAGAGATAACTTAGATGCAGCCTCTGAGTTCCAGATTCTAGACTAGAGCCAGCAATCTGGGATTCTTACTGCCTTCAGAAAAACAAAGGCTACTCTTATTATTTCTGAAGACAGAAACCCAAGGTCCGGACATTGACTGATGTTCCTTCCAGGAAGGCATCTGACTCCCTGAACTACCTTTCCCCCCTTTTTTCCTATTATCTAAGAAAAAATGCTATCTTCCTAGATATAAACCTACATGTTTTATCCCAGTTATTCTATCCAAGCCCCTCTCTGGGTTCACTCAAAAAACAAACAAAAAATCTAATCTCTTTGGTTTCATGCACAGTCTCAGTGTTTCTCACTTCCATTCCCTTTCCCCCTTCCCAGCCTCAGCGAACGTCCTCTCCCTCTGCTACTGTGCTTCCTGTCAATCCAGCCTTGCTTATCATAAATTAGCATTTTTCTGTATCCACATGTAGGTTTAAAACACAGAAGACATCTCTGTTTACCGCCTAAGGACTGCACACCAACTGCCCAGCCAGCCAGGGGAGCTGTCCATCCAGGCTGGTGCTGAAGAGAACACAGCAAAGCAGAGCCGGGGCTCCCATGAGCGTCTCATTAAATTCTCACGATCAGGAGGTTTGAGAAGAAAGAAACAGAAGCTGTTTTCTCTGCATAAACTCATGGGTGCGCTTGCAAAACACAGAGCATCACAAATAAGGGAATCCTGGAAGAGATGTCATTGTGGGAAAGGCACAGTCTCAGTGTTGATAGAAAACAAATCCTCACATCTTCCTACACCTGCTACGTCCCAGTCCATGGGAAGCCAAGATGTCAGCATTTCCGCAGGGCTAAATTCCAGCTCTGCTCTTAGTGCATTAGAGAACTGTTTTGGAAATGAGAGCTAGATATCTGCACGTTTATATGTGCATGTGTATAGATAGGTAGATACATCGCATACGCTATATACACAAAATGTATCTTAGCTGGAAAAGTTATCAAATTTGGAAAAGGTATGGGTGAAGGCTAAAGCTGAGTTTGAGTATCTGCCAATTTTTGTGAGCTAGACGCTCTGAAGAGCAGATAGCATGATAAGCTCACACATGGATTCTCTTTAATTAATCAGTGGAGACGTTAAAAATGGTCAAGTGAATCATACTCCCAGACCAACCCTCAGTGGCAAGTGCCACAGCATTTGTCCATAAGGCTATATATACCCAAGAACTCTATTTATTCCAGTATGTTGCATAGCATATGGTACTTTCCCTGCAATGTTTGTGTGTTCAGACACATTTTTTTAAAATGATACAAATATCTACATCATCATAGATATGAGAACGTATTACTTTTCTGTTGTTACCATAACAAATTACCACAACCTCTGAGGCTTAAAACCAATGTATCTCATAGCTGCGTGTCAGAAACCCAACACAAGTGTTACCAGGCCAAAAAGCAATGTGTTACCTACCCAAGGCTCTTATTTGGAGGCGCAGAAAGAGAATCTGCTTCCAAGCTTATTCAGCAGAATTTCATTTCTTGCTGTTTTGGGGCTAAGGCCCCCATCTTTGCTGATGCCACATAGGGCCTCTCTCAGCTTCCTTCCACCATTTTCAAAGTCAGAAGTGACACAAAAAGTTCCTTTCATGCTTCTAGTCTTCCTGACCTACCCTTCCTGCTATATCTCTTCTTCCTCCTTTTCCACGTGTGATTCCAGCCATAGAAAGTCTCTGTTTTTAAGGGCTCATGCAAATCGATTGGACCCACTTTATTATCCAGGACAGTCTCCCTATTTTCAGGTCTATAACCGTAATTATAGCCGCAGGGTTCCTTTGCCATGTAACATAACCTATTCATGGGATCAAGGGATTAGAGCCATCTTTGCAGGGCCACTACCTGTCCTACCTCAGCGAATATACTATTTAAATTCTTTTTTGTATACTAAATTTTGACTGACATTTCAGGAATATTAGCCAATTATCCACAACTATGCGCACCACTTTCAGACTTTCAGATTATCTCTACTTACTATCATTCTTCACGTTTGTAAATCCGCTTAACCTCACTTAGCCGTCGGTTATCCTCAGCCCTGGTCAATGTCTGAAGCATTTTTGACGATGGCAAAAACCAAAGACCTGTGCTGCGATCTAACCAACATGAGGAGGCTGTGACCACTATCTACCTCTCACCCAGGAAGTTAAAAATGCGTCTTCATACATCCTCCACTGTCAAGGATCCAACCAGGAACTCTCTAATGCCTCTGACAATATGATGATTCTATCAGATGATTGATTGGCACTCCCCTGAGTTCTCCCCGTATTTTCAAAAGTCACCAAATATACTTCCTTCTTCCTTATCCCTACCTGAACCATACCTTAGAGTAATTTTACCTAAATCCTCAGTCTATTTGAATGCCCCTAGGGGAGCTTCTGGGACAAGGGACAGATTCTGATGCCAGGTCTGATCACACTCCTGCTAAAGTGTATGGAAGTCATGACAGCCACGCCGTTTAGCATCTGCCTCTCTGGGGACATGAAGTACAAATCCTCTGCTTCATTAATGTCCTTCACAGAGCTATACTCTCGAAGTAACGTATCATTCTGTGAAATAATCAGGACACTCTGTCTTGAGCCACGCATGAAAGAAAAAATCAGCTGCTTTGTCAAGGGCAAATCGAGTTTATTATAACATCTACAACTACTGTCATTCCTCATGGCCCAACACAACTCCATAGTCTGGTTCTTACATGACTCTCCTCTCTCAGGTGTTGGTTGGAATATCTGATCCTCTTTTTTCTAATGTTACTTCCATACTGCCTTAAAAATCTGGACTCTGCTGTTGGATGGTCTATCGAATCTTTCCTCTGTGGCTGTGTATATATTTCTCCCTCCCACTCAAAATCAAATTCCAGTGGCTTTCAACCAGACGCTGTGTCTTGTCCTTTCCAAGATAAACCTCTCTTATATCTGTGTTTCTCTGCCACTCTCATTATTTCCCTTTTCCTTCAAATGATTTTATCATAAAATCACCTACACTGCAAAATAATTGGCAAAGCTTTCTAAATGTGAAGAAATAAGAAGGACATTCATTTCCTTCTCTTGGCAAGGCAGGGCATTCCGTTCTGGAATCATGATGGGTTTCATTAAGGTTCTCCAGAGTCCTCTCTTTTCTTTTCATTAGTAAATGAAGCTTGACCTAGAGCTGACCTTGGTGGCAGCCCATTAGATCCATCCTCACAGTTAAAATCATTGCCTTGCTTTGATGATCTTTGTTTACAGGCATGCAACCAGACTGAAGCTCCAACACTGTCCTGCTTTGGGCCAATTTAATTTCACAAATAGTTTTGTGAAAGTCTGTCATACTCTTTGCCTGGCAACAGATTGAATATTTTCAAAGAGACCACTGCCAAACTGATTTCCCCTTCTCCGTTCTTTTGCACAGTATGGTGGAAAAGCTACAATGGATAACATATTATTGTACCTGGCACAAAACCTGAAAATCACATCTGAACCCTTTTGGTCAACCGTCTCTCCATTTCCCTGCATTTCTTTCAAATGGAATATAATGCCACAGAGGCTTTGTAAAAAGAATGACATACTCCCTAAGAACAAAATTTTAACATGTCTTTTTTAATAATTAAAATGAGAACTTTGCTTTTTGCTGACACATTTATAGAACAGAGTCCAAAGCATGATCTTATGACCACTAAGTCACTTTGTTTTTCCTACTTAAGAGGTCTATCTTAGCCTGAGGTCTAGAGAATACAGCCTTAGGTAAGAACCAAAGTTCTTTCCATAAGGAAAGATGCGAAGTAATGAGAATACTGCAATATCATTGCCTGAGTCTGCTGGGGCTGCCATAACACAATACCAAAGATTGGGGGGCTTAAACAACACATATTTATTTTCTCACTACTCTATACATACCCTGATCAAGGTATCTACAAATTTACTTTCCAGGGAGGGCTCTATTCCTGGCTGTTAGACAGCCACTCTCTTGCTGTGTCACACATGTCCTCTGTGCTCACACAGAGACAAAGAAAGATAACAAGAGTCCCTTCCTCTAGGCACTCCGTGCTAGAACAGGGCAGCAGTTCTGTCAGATGAAAGCCCCACCCTAAGGACCTCATTTAACCTTAATTACCGCCCTGTCCAAGTAAGACACCAATGGCGAAATTAATGTGATAACAGCACAGTAGGTAGTTAACCTTTTTCCCTCTAATGATCAAATATCTGTTCTTGTAGCACCTTGGCAAAAGAAAAACACTTAAAAATCCTCAGTGATTATTACCATAAGGTGAGCACATTTCTTGTCAGCCCTTCAAAAATATACAAGTATAATTCTTAGTATCCACACATGATCAGATTTACAGATGCCACGTGAAATGCGGGATGAAAGATCCACCTTCCAAAGGCAAGACGTACAGCATCATGTGTGTCACGAGGGGCACATGACCAAGAACCCTCAGGGGCACCATTGGGCTCACAATGGAGGGAGACCATGCTTCTTGTACATGTGGGTTTTCAACAGAAATTCCCTAGATAGCACATCTCGCATAACTATGCAGAGAATGCTTAAGTCAGATGATAAGAGAAATATAAGACTGGCGTTCCCTGCGTTGATTCGGGTCTCTTATACAAAAATGATTCACTCGGATAGCACTTAAATGCACATGTTGTTTTCTTTGAAATATTCCACTAAAAACTTTCCCATGGGTCTACATGTTTTTTCCATCAGGACATAACCCACCAGGACATGTACGATTTAACAGAGAAGCTGTCAGGATATAAACTCCTAATATGATCCATTATAAAATGACCTATTATAACCAGAAGGTTTGGAATCTTCTCCTGAATTGCCACTTAATACCCACTATCTTCTCCCAGACCTTTAACCTTCTCATGCTCCAGCTCTGGTAGTCATACTTCTGAGACCAACCAACTCAGCAGTACTCTGTGTAACCCCTGGGACCCTGTCCCATCATTTTGTCTCTCTTGCATAGCGGTAGACAAGACTATTAACCTTCACCTAACATACTACAGGTGAATGCTGGAAACCAAGCAGTGGTCGGCACTCACTCACTATTATTAGAGGCAAACAACCCGATACATGACATGGTAAGAGGGAGCCAGGGACACTCTTTGCACAGATGAGACCAATAACCACATGTTCCCTTCGTCTTACTTCCACACAATATCTTCTGTCTCGATGCTACATGAGCTCATCAGCTTTCGTTGATTTATCAAACGACCACTCAGGACCTTTCACATAAGCTTGGCAGGCAGTGAGTGCAGTTGAAAATACCGTGGACTTTGGCTAACTAGTACATTGCTTTGTACACCTGAAACTAATAAAAAATAAAAATAAAAAAATCAAATCCGAGTCTCACTACTGACTGTGGCTCATCGTGAACTTCACTTTGCTCATTCCAAACTGAGAAGAGCAGTTGCTACCTCATGGGATTGTCCTAAGAATTATATGAGAAAACACGGAAATTCCTGTATACAGGAGGCACTCAGTGCTAAGTATTACTCCATTTTCCATGTTTTCTGCTTCTCAGACAAAACTCACAGTTCCATTATGCATGTATATTTCTATCTCCTGAATGTATGTGTTTGCTGAAGCAGGAAAAGATGGCTTGTCCCAGTTTTCACATGGATAACATAGACTTACTCAGTACCTATGTCAGGTTCTCTCAGGGGGTGTAGCCGGCTTGGTCCTCACATGTCTACACACTACGTACACTAGGTATCACTCTTCTCACTTTATAGATGGGAAAATTTCAGCTCAGGGAGACCATGGGAAATGCCTACAGAGTTGGCAAGTCAACCTTCTCCTGCCTTTCGATGGTTCTTCTCCACCTCATTCCCATCTGGCTTTCCGTGCTGGGTTGACAGGTCCCAACCGGACTTCTCAGAATTAAGGGACAAAAATCATGACCTGGAAAAGTACAACCGCAGAGCCTTAGAAGGTGTTCTGTCGACATGCACGGGGACAGGTGGCACTGTGATTGGATCATGTCCTGACAATCTTTGCTCATTTAGCCATGGATTCAAAAAGCATGTACTGAGTTCCTACTATGCCCGTTGCAATGAACTGTAAAGGAATCCAAGAAGCAAAGCCAAGTCTCCTGCCATAGCAGGATTAACAACTTAGTGGGTGGGCTGTCACCCAAAGGCATAAGAAGTTGAAGATCGTGTTTCCCCAAAAATATGACCTGGCCGATCCATCAGCTCTAAGGCGGCTTTTGGAGTGAAAATTAATGTAAACCCGGTCTTATATAAGACCTGGGTCTTGTAAGATATGGAAACATATCCGTACAGCAACTATAATAATAGGCCACCAAATATGTGGCCCTGACTTGGGGCAGCATAACTCCAATCTTTGCCTCTGTGTACACATGGCTGTCTTCCATCTGTGTCTGTGTGTCTGTGTCCCAATTTCCCTTTCAAATAAGGACACCACTCACTGGATTAGCACTCCCCTCCTCATTCCAGTATGACCTCATATGAACGTGATTACATGTACAAAGACCTTATTTCCAATAAGTTAGTCACAGGTTCCAGGTGGACATGAATTTGGGGGAACACTATTCAATCCTGGACATCTGGTTTTTACCCACTATGTTGCCTCCTGTTGCACTCCCACCCCTGTCTTCAGATATTGCCAAATGTGCCCTGGAGGGCAGGGGGAATCGTCCCCTGTAGCTGAGGACCATTTCTCTATAGAGATCACAAAAGGGACAAATTAATGTGGGCTGAGTATTAAGACTTTAACAGGGAAGGCAGGGCTCCAGGGCGCCTGGTTTGTCTGGCTTTTCCTCCTCTTGATTTCTCCCATCCGGTGATTGTTATTTCTTTCCCCTCCTGTATTGTCTCCTTTTGTTTTCTGATCATCTCCGCCTCTCTGTTTCCCCTTCTTTCTCCCATTCCCTGCCATTGTCTTCTTGTCCCTTCCTTAAGGGGACCCTGTAGGCTGGCATCAGAAGGAACGGTGCCGTGGAAAGCATCCGGTTCCAGCTGGTAGGTGAAAGATAGGTAGGTAAGGGGGACTTGGAAAAGAAGGGGATACAACGAGTTCATTTCCACTATCACCGTGTGAAGTATGGCTCTTACCCAGGCTTTTCTCTTTCAAGAGTTTATTAAACTCATTCAGTGAGAAAAAGAAGAAATGTAAAAAGGAATTATGAAGTCTTGAGGAAAATTACTTTTTTTAAGGTTAAGTAGCATGACAATGACAGCTGATCGAGCAAATTAAATTCTAACTGCACCAGTGGTCTGATAGATATCATTTTGTTAAGTGTTACTGAGAAAATGCCTTCTTGGGGGTATGAATCTCAAATGCAGAATGAACACTTGTCAGTGGCGGCATCTGATTCAATTAGGTGAAATTCATTAAGAAGAAAAAAAGGGTCACATGGAAAACTGAAATTTGTGAAACAGACATGGAGCATTTTTGTACAAAACATACATGCACCATCTTTAGGAGGGCATGCATTTATTTAATTCTGGGTCTAAAAGTCAGAAAATATTTTCCCTTCACGTCCTGGGCAATCACAGCAGTAGCTTGAAATAGTTCATTTCTTGTGACAGTTGAGAAACATGTATAACCTGTGCTTTGTTTCTATGAACCCAATACAAAGCTTGCCAGTAACTCACATCCCAGGATCACACTCAGTCACTGGGACATGGGTAGCAGATAAAGCCAGTAATGATTGCAATTACTCTGTGCCAATCCTGCACATCAAGAACCTTGAACACCAAACGCAACTGCCAACTGAACTTTCCAGTAACCATCTAGTTATCCTTGTTTAAAAAATTTAGTAAAATGGGTGCTGTGAAATGTTCTCCATGAAATATTTATCACCCGTTTAGTAGATCACTTTTCCTAAGGCATTCATGCAAGGCTGGTTAAAAGAGCTTCAAAATCTTATTTTGCCTAGATGCAAGCATGTCTGCCTCATTAGTGATCAATTACCAGCCAGGTCCACCTTAATAAGTCATTAATATATACCTTGTACTGTCAAATCCCGTAATAGGGCACCACATGTCCGATAAAACATCAGATGCTATTATTTATAAAGCCCTCAAAGCTCCACTGGAATCCACATGGTGCAAACGAGACACCAAATGGGGTGATTTTTCATTGCCTTCCAACTTGGCCGACAATAAATCAACACAAAGCAGCCAGGGCTCGGACCCAAAGGCAGAGTCTCTCTGGATGGCACCTCATTAGCATCGATTCTCGCGGCTTCCAATAGCAGTGCTGTTTACACAGGCTTCTCCTGTGGGCTGGTGAGCTGTAACTAACTTAAAGAGGTCCCAATCTCAGAAGTTCCTGCTTCCTCCTCTTCCACGTACAAGACTGCCAGGTCAGAGATGTCGCTATCCACAGGACTGTGAAGGATGAGATCACACCCTGTCTCACTTAGGTGTTCTTTCAAAGGAGCGGCTATTGATGCCCATCAAAAAGAGAAGGGAGGGTTGAAGAGAGAAATTATAGAAGAGGACCAAGGAGTAAGGACAGTGAATAACTTCCTGGAGTCAGCCCACTGAGATCCTAGCTGCCTCAATCCAGAGAATCTTCTAGGGTTTTTCTACTATAGGCTTCTATTCATGCAGGCACGCGTGCATTCAAGGATGTATTCATCCACTCATTTTGTCATTTGACAAACATTTGTTAAGCCAACCAACCATCGGGCTCCATGCCAGACCCTTGGATGGAAAAAGACTGCTTTAAAAAAATAGTCCTACCCTTCTTCTTTTAGGAATGGCTAGATCTCAGAAACTGCTCTCCTTCTGCCTGCCCTCCACCTGCTATTCCAAGGCAACCTTCAAATTTCTCTTAAATATCACTTCCTCAGGAGAGTCTGCCTTGACTCCTTCCTCCCAGTTCTAAGGGGCGTAGCATTTTGCACATTTTTTGTGCATTTGCTCCTATTTAAGGCATTGCTTTCAAACTTCCTTTAATGTCTGTATTTCTTACAAAACTGTACATTCCTGATGTGCTCCTCACTGTGCCTGGCACATAGTAGGTGTGCGATTAAGTGTTGCTTATTTATTTTATTAGGTGTCAGTGCTTTCTCTATTCGCTTCCTCCCCCAGAGCCCAAAACGGTGCCTGAGAAAGAGGCGGTGATTAACTAGTATACTTTGAACAAATGAATGAATGGGTCAAAGAAATGATTGATTGTGGAGAAGTGATGCTCCTCTGTGCTCACCGATGACGTTTTATGACGTTGAAAACTAAAGGAGTCAAGTACGAACTAAAGACGCTGAGCAGGGCATGGCAGATAAGGTTCCCTTCGTGTTCTCCCAGTCATCATTATTGTTCCACCCATATTGGAGTCTGGGGTCCCACCAAGAGCCTCCATTTTTGATACTAGGAGCATTAATAGCTAACATTTAGAAATTGGTTATCACGCTGAGCAAAGTGTCGTACTTGCATTATCTGATTTCTTAATCAGAACCATACAGAGGTGGTGCTATTACTACTATTTTGAAAGTGGAGACCCTGTGGCTCAGAACATGTAGCAGATGTGCCCCAGATCATGCCGCCAGCAAGCACAAGGTCTGTGCTTCCACCCAGGTCCGCGTGACCTCAAAGCCATCGCTTTTAGCCTCTAGACACGCTACCTCCTTTGAAACCCAGGGTGTGATGAACCCACGGCCACCTCCTATGGCTGCGTGGCCTGCACACTGCACACCACCGGTGGGCTCCATTCACACAGGTGGGCTGTGAACGGTGTGGCCTGACGTTGTGCAACATGGTAGCAACGCTCACACTTGAGATCATCCAGCCACCTGAGACTGAGCCATCAGCTCAATTCTGCACAGAAGTTCAACACTCACCTCCTAAGGGAAGCTTTAAAAAGAGTGTTCCTGGCATTGTCCCATCACACCATTCCCATGATCACTCGGGGTGACGATCATAGATATTGTAAGGCTCGTGGTAGATTTCTGCTTTTCTGTCGGAATTGCCCTGGCATAGGAGCTAGGCCCCCTCCCTGTGCTATGCCCATCAAAGCACATGAAAATAGATTTCATTCAACTCCGCTGGTCCTCTGGTTAATTTACACAGTGCCAAACTGACCTTTCCAGATGTGTCCCATGGCACCGGGAGAGTGAAGAAAATTTACTGCCGGAAACCAAAAATATGCTACCTTGTGAAATATGGATTTTTTTCATGGTTTGATTTGAACTTCACATCAGAAACTGTGGAGCGGGTTCAATGATTATTCACCATCTGAGGAAGGGAAAAAAAGTAGTTTGGATGCCTTTGGGACCATATTTCATCGCCCTATCAGACATTCACGCAGGTGATGAAAAGCCTTGCAAGGAGCGGCCACTGCAGGGTCTGCTGGTATGTTCCAGGGAAAGAGATGGATTTCTCCGAATGGGAAGAAACCCACAGGCACTGGAAATGCTGGTACAAATTTCCCCCGTGAATTCATTTGGGAAGGAAAAGTTCTCCAACTTTCCCTCCCTCTTCCAGTCTTTGGTTCTTCCATGAAAATCTTTCAAGTTCCCTTCAGACTATGCTTTTCTGAGCTCAGATATGACTTCTGTGGTGTCTGGGTTGGTCCACTATGAAGCATCTACCCTGTGAGGCGATGAAGACGCAAGAATAATTTCTGTGAAGACCAGGGTATGAGTTAGGGCCCTGGCAGGAAACAGCACAAGAAACTGGGGAAATCAGCAGGGACGGTGCAAGGTCCTGGGGCCAGCTGTGACCACCTGCAGGTCTGAGGGGCACTAGGGGAGGGAGACATTACTGGTACCTAGAAGGGCAGCAGTATACAGAGGGGTGTCTGTCAGAGGCCGTGACCTTCAGAGGAGGGATGCAGCCAACTACAGCCAAGGAGGAAGCTGGGAGAATAAATATTTTTATCTCATTCTCTTCCCATTTTCCAGTCTTTCTATGGTCTTCCATTGGCCAAGGCAAACCAAAGCCATTCCAACAAAGGACCCCATCAGAATAGACCAGAAAGATTAGCTTCCCAATGGGTAAAGTAGACATGGGGTACAAGAGGGGGTGACTTGAAAATGTCCAGCACACCAAGAGCATCTTAAAAACCCACATGTATCCATGATCCTCAGTTCTCCCTCTAATTTCATGAAGACCATTTGTCTGTGTGCACCAATCTCACTGGGGTGCAGCAGTACCCTAAATCTAAGTTATACGGCCCATTGCTAGTTGAAGTGAGTTTTCTCCTTTGAATTCATGAAATGTTGCTTTCATGGTAAATTCTAGAAATGTTCTAATTACTTGGAGGACATCCTTCCTTTCCTACTATAATATAAACTCCTTTGAGATGGAAAGACATGATTTGTTAATAACCAACATGAACTGAATACCTCTTTACATCAGGTATCCTACACATTTGTTATTTCATTTAATCATCATAACAACCACATAGATAGCAAATCAAAGCTCAGAGGGAAGACGTTTCACCAAGTGACATTGCTAGTATGGGGCAGATCACAGATCTAAACTCAGTTCTTCTTGGCTGGTAATTTCTCTCTTTCAATAGCATGAATATTTGATTCCACTCTCTCCTAGCTTGTAGTGTTTCTGCTGAAAAGCCCAGTGATAATATAATGGGGTTCCTTTTATAGGTTACTGTCTTCTTTTCCCCGGCTGCCTTGAGAATTCTTTCTTTGTCATTCATTTTTGACAGATTTAAGCAAGAGCAAAGGTAGGAAGAATCTTAAAAAGGCATGGAAAGACTTCCACTTCTAGAAATACACTGTAGATGCAATCTTTCCCTATTCCTGCCACGAAGTGCAACTAAAATCTCCAGTCATTATGCATAAAACAAACATGAGAACACTCTGAGAGAGCGAAAGAAGAGGATGGACCAGCTAGGGACCTCAAGACACAAGGTATGACATGGGAAGAGTTCCCTGGCTTATCTTTTTGCCTCACGCTTCCCAAACTTGGAGCCCAACAAGTCAGTGTCCCCAGAATTTGATAGGCACAGACATAAAAACCCCAATAAAAGCCTGCTCTGTCTAGTCAAAAGATCGGGAAAAGGGCAGCCTAGCAAGTCAGAAAACATTTAGATCATAATTACTCTACAGCAGTCACATACCACAGAAAAAACTGAGGTCCCACTCACACCAGCAAATGGTCAGTGGAGAGCCTAGACTTCTGCCATGGACAGGCCCTAATAAGAACCCCTTCCCCCTGCAGAGGTGTGTCAGAGAAGGCCAGGATGGGAAACTGTGGCATTGGGGAGACCACATGGAAAGACTTGACTTCCACTCTCCCCCAGCAGTAATGAGGTGTCCTGCTCCTCCTCCCTGGGGAGGTGTCGGTGGACGCCTAATGAGAGTCAGGACTTTTTGAATAGTAGTGGATCTCTCATCCAAAACCACAGAGACCACAAGGAAACAGTACAATATTTCCCAAGTGCTAAAAGAAAAGAACTGTCAACAAGAATCTTATACCTAGTGAAAATATCCTTCGAAAATGACAGCCAGATCAAGCAACGGGATCCACCCTATGAACAGGCAAAAGAAATCACATGATCCTATTAACTCATGCAGAAAAAAGCATGTGATAAAATTCAACATCCATTTGTGATGATGATGATGATGATGATGACAATAATAATAATGTCTCAGAAAAATAGGAATAGAGAGTTACATCCTCAACTTGATAATCTATAAAACACCTACAGCTACATTCTATAAAATGGTGAATGATGGAATTGTTTTCCTCCTAAGACTGGGGTGAGGCAAGAAACCCAGTCTCACCACTCTTACCAACACAGTACTGGAAGCTCTGGCTTCACCGGATGACTGAGAATGGTCTCTACAGTCTCCGTAGCTCCACTCTCGGCAGCCCATCCACATTGTTTATCCAAAGAGCCATCCTGGATGACTCTTATGGATCCAAAACAAAACCACCTCCCTACCTTCCCTGTTCTGTTCAAAGTCACCATGATGTCTTACCTGAATTAAGGCAAAGATTCTGCAGTGGTGTCCTGCTTCCTTTATGCCTTCACAGTAATCAGAGTGGTCCTTTCCAAGTGTAAATCTGACCATATCATTCCTCTACTTCAACTCCCCAATGGTGCCACATCATGCACAAGAAAATCCAGAATCCCCACCACTGCTGCCAGAGCCTGCAGGAAGTGGCCTCCGTCACCCTCCCGCCTTACCTCTGACTCTCCCCCTTGTTCAGTTCATTCAGCCGCACTGGTCTCCCTGAGTGGAACCCACCAAGCACACTCCTATCTCAGGGCTTGAAAACATATTGTTTCTAATGTTCTTTCGTATGTGCTGTATCCTCTGCCAAGAATGGGTCTGCAAGTCTGCCCTCCTTCAGCTGGAGCCTTCACTGAGCACCTCTCACAATACAGTGCCCATGTTTCTCCTTGGCAGCCCCAGCCTCCACTCTGTTTTTCTTTCATTCATATCCCTTAAAACCATCTGACACATTTATTGGATCATGTGTGTATTGTCTGTGTTGCTTGTCTAGAGTGTAAGCTCTCAGAGGGCAGGACTTTATCTATTTTCCTTCCTACCCACTGCCTAAACAAGTGTCTCACACATATCCATCACTTGATAAATGTTTGCTAAATAAATGAATTTTAAAATACCCTACATGATCCCTCTAATTCCCTCCTTTTTTTCATCCCTACTTTTTTTTTCTTTCCTTCCTTAAATAAACACAAAAATACCTACTGGTAGTGCCAGGCAGCATATAAGATTGTTGCAAAACATGGGTGTTTTCTGCAAACATCCAGGCATGTAAATACATCTCACATGAGAAGCAGAGGACACCTCAGTTTATAGAAGTTTTACTAGTGCAAACCTGTGTACATTACTACAGAAATGAGCAGAGGCAAGGGATAGAGAGACATCGGGAACATAAAAGCTCCCAGGATTTCCAAATTAACTATTTTATATATCCACCTAACACTTCACTCTTCAGAGTAACGATAATTCTTGCCCCCTTTTCCTGAGAGCCAGAGTCCTTGGGAATGCCTCCCAACGTCCTAGAAATGAGGTATATGGCCCCCCGTACTCACTTAGAAAATTTCCCTGTGCTAGAAGACTACTCACACGTGGAGAAGTGAGTGGCAGGGGAATTCTTGCTTAGGTTAAAGGTTTTGTGTCAAATATCGTGTGTCAAAATAGTAGCCTGCCTCGGGCCCCTTTCACCTGTCTCTCACCTTGATGACGGGCAGAGCCTTGCCTGCTGTTCCCATCTTGGCATAAACCACAGGTCAGATCTGGAGCGTGTCCAGTGAATCTAGCAACCATGCACTAATACCCCAACCTGTGTCCCCACGGAAGCCAGACGACTGGGGAATAAAAGCACCAGCAAATGCCAAGTCACACGCAACAGTTGTTATTCCAGATAAGTGTCTCGTTCCCGTCAGCCCAAGAAGTGGGGAAGATTATTCATTTAGCTCTAAATGCAATTTATTTTCTGAACTTGTTTCAGCTTGATGCTCTCATGTTTTATGCTCCATAATAAGTTTATGTTCTGTTCTACTTGAGTCAGCGAAACCTCAGGGGCTTCTCTTGCAAGTTACAGAATGATGATTAGCAACTCAAAACAGAAGCATGTTCACAACTTCCAGAAACAACTTCCAGGATCCCATCCCCACCGGGCAAAACGCAGCTCTGAGGAAGGAGCCTGGAGCGGATGGAGCAAGCGTCTTAGGTATGGGAGATCCGTTGGGCACCTCGGCTCTATGCAAACCATTCCTTCGCTGATCTCAAAGCTTCAGCAGGGTCCTAACAGCCGGGTGCTCAGAGGCAGCAGGTGGAGGCTGGTTTGGGTCTCTTCCTTGACTCCTGGATTTCTCCACCCTTACTCCCCACCATATGGCAAGCTGACCTCATGCTTTCCCACTTCCCTGTGTCAACACTTTCACAGTTCAAGCACACTGGGTGGAAAATGACAATCTCTGAGCAAGATGAGTTCATGGCTTATGGTTGAGGCTTGTCAACACAAAAACAGAAAACATGCCATGCAGGCTCTTAATCTGAGAAGTGAGGCAACTGAGCTCAATTCCCATAGCAACAGACCCGGAAGTGGGGTCTCCTGAGTCTAAGCCCTGTGGAGCCCTTTATTTACTACCCTTAAAATGGGTATATTTTCCTCTCTCCTTTGCTCTTTTCTTATACTTTCTTACATTGTTTTCTCTCTCTTTTTTTTTACCCTTTTCCATTATAGTTTTCTCCAACTTTCTCATAATCTTATTTTTGAATTTAAAAAACAGTTATCAAGCACTATATCATTTTATGCATTTTTTTCCTTTGGTTGCTTCTAAGAATCTCTCTTGACATGTGGTGTGTTGCAATTTCAGTTCAGTGTGTCCACGTGCAAAGTTATGCTTAGCTTCCATTTAAGGATTCATGCCTCTCATAATTCTGGAAGATTATCAGCCACGGTGTGTAGAATATTACTTCTTCCCTCTGTCCATCCTCTCTTCCAAACCTGCTTAGACCCTCTCATTTTGTCTTCCATGTCTCTCAGCCTTTCTTTCGTAGCATCCACCTCATTCTATAAGTCGTGTATTCTAGGCTACATCCTCAAATATGTTCTTGATTTTCTTAAATTCTTCAAATGTGTGTAAACAGCTGCTTATTTTATCTATTGTTTTAATTTCAGTGGATGTACATTTTTTCAATTCTAAAAGAAGTATTTGCTTTCTTTTCGCAAACATGCCTCTTGATATTCAGTTTCCTACTCCGCTTCCATAATTTCTATTCTGTCTTTCATTTTGTTGGGCATATTTAATGGCATGATTGGAAGCATCTTTGGGATTATTCTACCATCTCAAATCCTTTAGGAGCTAATATACGTGATTATTGGGACTTTTTGGCTTTCCTTCATGGTGCAACATTATATCCTCAGCTCACGTTCGGCAGTGAGAGTCCAGTGTGCCTGGGTCATAAAGGTATTGCTAAAGGGTGGTTCTGCACTGCCTTCCTCTGGATAGAAAATTCGTTTCACTAGGACATGTCTTTAAATTGACTTACCCAATTCCTTCAGACCAAGCTGATGTTATTCAGTTGTGGCAGGGTCTGGGGTTTCAGGGTCTCTCAGGAGACTTTTATTCCCAGCATGCTTCTCTAACCTAGAGGACAGGGTGTTTTCACTTCTGCTGCCAATGAGGGTGACATGTCACCTCCTAGGCACACACACAAGACATATTGCCTGGCTCCAATTGTGATTGGGTTCAGTTCTTGTATCCACATATCTCTCACAAGCTCAGCAGACAGGCCAACTATTTCTTCTTTTATTCTAGCACCTGGGCAATTTCCTTTCCTTCATGCTTCGATGTGTGTTCTGTTTAAATTGTGATTTTTTAAGTTTTATTTTGAAATAATGTCTGAATTACAGAAAAGCTGCCGAAGAGTTCAAAGGATTCCTGTGTAATCTTCACGTAGGTTTCCCCAAACTGTAACATTTTACCACACTTGCTTTATCATTCTCTCTTTCTTCTCTGTACTTAACAACTGTTACATTGTGATATTTTGATCCCACAGTGTTTGTTCGTGCTGTGGGAGAAGAATCAGAATAGGTATGAACTTGGTCCCCCATATTTATGGCTAGAAATTCTCCAGGTGGGGACTGGTGAAGAGAAGAAATATTCACGAACTAGGATCTAAACTCAGTGCATTAAATACTTGACTCATTTGGTTCTCAGAATGACATAAAAATTACAAAGCATGAGTTTCATTCTCAAGAAAGAAAAAGTGAGACTTAAAGACTTGCTCCATTTCACATGCTATGAATTCCATGCAGTTATGAACCCAGGATTCTAAACCATACCCTTCTTTCCTTTCAAACACATTGCCGGAAGCTACGC
The DNA here is from genome assembly GCF_057876585.1 of Rhinolophus sinicus. Lineage (NCBI taxonomy): Eukaryota > Metazoa > Chordata > Mammalia > Chiroptera > Rhinolophidae > Rhinolophus > Rhinolophus sinicus. Next base: position 57,044,745 of record NC_142513.1, on the reverse strand, counting down.
GGAGGCTGGCCACAGCACACCCCATCTGACAGTTGCTGAGACTCTTCATATCATATGACTGGAGTATAAATAAATTAGAATAGATGGGCTTTTTCCATCAGCAAGTAATTAGGCAAGACACATGCACCTGACTGAGATTCATTTGTAGATACATTCTGGCTCCTTTATGACTTTTATACCTGTCTCTGTTGGCAATTAACAGACTCAGCAGAATTTCTACGGCTTACCTCAAAATGCCATATGCTCACAAAGGTATGTGTATAGAAAAAGCACCTGAGGAAAACATAAGCAAACACTAAGTGCACAAATATTATTGCAGGGCACATAGGCCTAAGATTTATCTTCTTTTATGTGGCTTCCATCACTTCTTAAAATAAATAAGCAAAACTAAACTAATGTCCAGTGACTTTTGCATTCAGACCAGAATTTCTGCTTCCAAAGAATAAAATTTACTATCAGAGAAGAAGTCAGAGATGTTGTCACCTTCAGCTTCCGAAGTAAAGTACAACGTGTAGCTCTCACACATGAAGAGCAAAATTGTATCTACTGTTTAGAATGTCATGAATTTATCAGGTAAGAACTCCCTTAGCTCTAACGCCATAAAACCAAGAGTTTATCCCCTAAGTCTTCTTTTATTCCCCATTCTTTCCACTTCCTTGTGCTACACGCCTTCAGCATTGGGTCAGTCTGTCCACTGATTTTCTCAACTCCACCAGACCTGCTGAGTTCTGCTGGGGAAAAGTACACATCCACATAGAATGGAACCATACAAATCCATGGTCTCCCTTACCACTGGTCTTTGAGTCACTCTCTGTCACTCATCTCTAGCACTGGTCAGTTTTTTCTCCCACTCCCTTGAGTGACACTTCTTCCTTTGACCTTTCTCCTCAAAGTATTCTCCCACCCTCTTACCCATCCACAAATGACATCATTGTATTTCTCTACACAGAAAATCAAGGCTACAGTGTGGGACCTCCTTGTAATTCCTGCTTCCTATGCGCATATCCATAAATTTGTTTCCATCTGCTTCTAAAACCCACCTTCTTTCTTTTGGTCTCAAGGAAGAGATTCCTTTTCAATTGTTCATGATTAATCTGTTCTAATTTCCTTCTAGATTCTCTGGAACATTTCATCATCAATCATTCCTAGTTAGGGCTGCGCTTTTGATCTTTTTATTTTCTTTTATCTCAAAACTAGCTTCTGTTCTATCCATCAGTTTTTAGCAGCTTGCTCAAATACTTTACTCTTTAAATAAAACAAGCAAAAAATATCAACAACAAAAAGCCAAAATATATCTCCCCCAATCCTAAATGTTTTCTAACTATGGCACCAATGGTCTCTTTCCCTCAACAATTAAGTTTCTCAAAAGAAGACTACACTCATTGTCTTCTTTCCTACCAGCCAATCCTCCTGAAATAAGTAAAAAAGAATAATAACTTAATAGAAATGCTTTTCATTCACCCCATATGGCTAAGAGAGAGACACTCATAGCTAGTGTAGCCCAACAAGTCTGTGTTTCTTTCTGCACAAGGAGGTAAGAAAATACCTTCCTAAAACAAGGAGTACCCACCGCTCCTATGAGACTGAACTGTGTTGGCCTAACAAAAAAGAAAAACGAAAAAGTACACACCTTGCTGACGTGTGCTGGCTCCTGCCTAATATTGAGGAAACAACTACAGCGCTTGATGGCGTGAGCGAGTAAGAACTGGAGCCTCTTTCCGCGTTCAGTCCAGGAACCAGAGCTGCCCCATTCTCACCTGGACCCGAGAAAACCTCTTCAGCCTCTACCTGAAGCCCATGTGGTCAAGCTTGGAAGACACAGGAAGCAGTAAGTGCAGTACTGCCTTTGGGGACTTGAGCGTAGGAGATTCAGGAGGAAACCAGGAGGCATGAAGAAGTGATATTTAAAGAAATGCATCATTCCTGTGAGGCACCATCCTTTCAAAGACATCATTCTACAAGGTACTTCCCATCTGGATGTCTAAACCAATCAGCACTCGTATAATTATTTTTTAATTAGCAAATGAATGATTGAATGAGACATGCTATGATTCTATTTTTTCTTATCACACATGAAACCTCCTACGGCGGAAATGATCAAATAATCTTCTCTGTGTGTCCATTACCTCGGGTGCTAAGATGTACAACAGAGCAACATACAGGTTAATACCTAGCAAATTACATCCCTTCCAAGAAGCAAGTCATGTCAGACTGCACAGAGAAAAGGAGACACCACGAAGAGAGGTCAGTAGTAAGTCCATTAGGTTTGCAAAATACTCTGCAAAACCGAGCACCAATGGTCCGTGACCTCCGTTGAACAAAAGAAATCGTTTCAGAGGTCACAGTAAGATGGAGGCAGAGGCATTAGCTTTTGAGAGATTAATTTTACACCTGGATGAGAAGTATCGCTATTAAACTCAGAGACTAAACACATTTAGCACAAAGGTCCAAGCAGAGTTTTACACCGGCATTTATCTAATTTCCAATGCCCTTCCCTCTAGCCAGATTACCCGTAGTACCATCTGCCAATCAAATGACTGACTCTCTTTCCTGACAGTGGATGAAACTCCATCGTATAGTTCTTTGACCCAATGATTGGCAATATCGAGGTTCAGCGAGCCATCTTACAATGACGTGCAGTTATCTGATTTTTTTTTTCTAGGCATGAAGTCTACTTGACATGTTTTACATTAATTACTAATGTTAGTCAGGTGTTTATGTGGAAAAGCTAAACAGTGTATTGTTTCTAAAGCTACTTGGCATATATTACTTTCTTGATCCCCACCACAACCCTGCGAATAAGACATAATATTGGTCAAAAAGAGTTCCATTTATGAAAACATAGGAGATGTGATACCCTCGATGCAGCCTCCCCACACAAGCAACTGAACAGGTGGACAAAATGCAGAGGTTCAGTACGCCAGCCTGAGAAAGGAATGTGCTGTGCTCCGAAGCAAATTAAAACCAGAAAGCCTTGCTAGTGAGCATCAAAGCCCTCTCCAACCCTGAGAGTTTCCTGCCAATCCCTGAAGCACTTGAGCATGTGCTTTGCTAACTGCACAGGGCTCAGAAAACACAAGGCCAAGATCTGGCCAATGTGACAATTTAACAGGAGACCACCGCAAAAAAGCTGGTATTAGGTAGAACTACACACGTTCCGTAGCACAAAAGTAGACGAGAAATGGTCCACTTTCTCCACTTGGACAGCAAGAAAAACTGCCAGATTTGATTCTGGCGCTGCTCTGGGAAAGTGTCCATGGATTGCTGGTTTTCAGTCCAAATTCACACTCCTTACGTGGTTGGAAAGTCATCAAGCCAACCATTTAACTTAAAGTGGACCCACGTGGAGAGCGCTGCTAAGTGACGGGCAGAAGAAATTCTCTGAGGAGGAAGGTCAACCCAGATTACAAAGTGTTCCCCCGATGCAAGTGAAAAGGCACCTTATAACTGGTTTCATAAAGCGAACAAGAAACAAGGTGATACAAATGAAAACAAGCAAAGGAACTCATGTATTTTTTTAAAGGTTCCAAATACATACACTATAGGAAACAAATACACCGTGTTTCCCCGACAATAAGACTTAGCAGGACCATCACCTCTAATGCGTCTTTTGGAGCAAAAATTAATATAAGACCCAGTATTATATTATATTATATTATATTATATTATATTATATTATATTATATTATATTATATTATATTATATTATATTATACCCAGTCTTATGTTATAGTAAAATAAGACCGGGTCTTACATTAATTTTTGCTCCAAAAGATGCATTAGAGGTGATGGTCCAGCTAGGTCTTATTTCTGGGGAAACACAGTACCAGTCAAATACAAATAGGAAGAAAATTTTAAGTAAAAACATTAATGTCTAGCAAAACTCTCTTCAAGGCACTTGAGATAAAGAGATCACTACATAATAACCTACGTTTCCATTCATTAGGGAGATACACTATAATTCTAAATTGATATGCAACTAGGAACATAGCCTCAAAATACATAAAGCAAAATTTATCAACGAAACAAGGAAAAACTAACAACACTATCATTGCATTGGGAAATGTTAGCACAATTCTCTCAAAAATCATAGGTCAGGCAGCCAAAGAAGAAGCCATTAGAGATGCAGGAGATTAAAACAACACAAATAACATGTTTGATCTCAAGCTTACAAATAGAACAGTGCACCCAATAGTTGAAGAATACACATTCTTGTCATGCACCCAATAGATAGTTGCAAAACTCAACCAATACATCTGGCCATAAAGATAGGAGATGCACCAAAAAAAAAAAAAAAAAAAAAAAAGATAGGAGGTGCCATTTTCTGTTCATAATAAAGATAATTTAATATCAAAATTAAATAGGTAGCTAAACAAACTACATATATTTGAAAATTTAAAAGACACTATTCAACAATTCAGGGGTCAAAAAATGAATCATGAAGGTTATTAGAAAAATTTTAGCACTGACCCAAAATTAACATACCACATAGAAATGCCAGTAGTATACAACTGAAGTGGTGCTTAAAGGGAAATGAGTTGCCTTAAATGCTTGTATCAGAAAAGAATAAGTTATTAGCAATGTTAACAATGAAAATAAAGCTGTAACTGCACAAGCTGAAGAATTTAAATAGATTAATAAAAGGACACGTGATCAAAGGTATGCCAGAAATTTTAAAAACTGAGATTAAACAGAACCATTATGGGGGAAAAAAGACAGCTTTCCTAATTTATTTTTAAAAGAAATAGGAAAACAAAACAAAGCAAAAAAAAAAAAAATTTACTGAACCAATAAAGGAATTGAATCAATAGGTTCAAAACTTCTCACAAGAAAGCACCAGACCCAGAGAAACCTAGGGGCAAATTCTCCCAAACATATAAAAAGAAGTCACTGTCATGTAACCAAACTCTTCCAAAGAATAGAAACAAATGAATCAAAAGGACTATGCCCTGAACTCACTGTAAGGGACAAACATAGCCCAACACCAACAACACGCAAAGGCAGCAAACGGGGAGACAATTACAAGCCTCTTGCAACCACGGACAAGTAGGACATGTATGCAAATCCTAAATTTAAAAAGACTAAATTTAATCAAGCAATGCATTAAAAAAAGTAATATTTTATGACAGACAGGTTTATACCAGGACTGCAAGGTTAGTTTAACATTAGAAAATCAATCAATGTGATTTATCTCAATAGCATATAAAAGGGAGAAAACTATCTGGTAATCATAACAGATGTGGAAAGCAGTGTCTAATGCAATTCAACGTCCATTCATACTAAAAATCTTTTAGCAGATGGGGATGAGAAAGGCACTTCCTTAACCTCATAAATGAAATCCACGCATGTGTGCACAGCACGGACACACACACACACACAAATCCCTTCAGTAAATGCCTTTTTGTCAGCTTGTTAAAAATCATTTTAAAATGTTTCCAATTACAGTTGGCATACAATACTAGTTTCAGGTGTACAGCATCATCATTAGACATTTATATAACTTACAAAATGATGACCCTGATAAACCTAGAACCCATCTGACACACGATTGTTACATTATCTTGTACCATTACATTCCTTATGGCACGAGATACTTCAAATCCCCATGACTATTTTGCAGCTACCAATTTGTACTTCTTAGTCCCTTCACCTTTTTCACCCATCTGCCTAACCACCCTTCCATCTGACAACTATCAAAATGCTCTCTGTATCTACGAGTTTGTTTCGTCTGTTCATTTATTTTGTTCTTGAGATTCCACTTATAAGTGAAATCATACGACATTTGTATTTTGCTGTCTGGCTTACTACACTCAGCACAATACCCTCTGGGTCCATCCATGCTGTTGCAAGGTGGCAATATTTCATTCTTTTTTATGGCTGAGTAATATTCCATTGTGCACATATATCACCTTTTCTATCCATTTATCTATTGGACACTCAGGTTGCTCCCATATCTTCGCTATTGTAAATAATGCTGCAATGAACATATGGGCACACTTGTCCCTTTGAAGTAGTATTTTGGGTTTCTTCGGATTAACACCCAAAAGTGGGGTTACTGGGTCCCTCTTGGTCTCTTATTATATAGTCTCTGTTTTAAAGTCTACTTTGTCTGGTATAAGTATTGCTACCCCAGCTTTGTTTGTTCGTTTGTATTCATTTTCATGAAATATCTTTTCCCGTCCCTTTTCTTCAATCTCTGTGTGTCTTTCCATCCGAACTTTTGTAGGCAGCATATGTAAAGGTCTTGTTTTCTTATCAATTCAGCCACCTTATGTCTTTTGATTGAAGCATTTAATTTGTTACATTTAAAGTAATTGTTGATATATATTTATGTAATTATTGCCATTTTATTATTCATATTTTTATCTTTTTTCTTCTTCTTCTTCTTCTTAAAGAAGACATTCTAACATTTCTTGTAATATTGCTTTGGTGGCAATGAACTTCTTTAGCTTTTTTTTTTTTTTTTTAATTAGTTTCTTTAGCTTTTTCTTATCTGGGAAGCTCTTTATCTGTCCTTCAATTTGAAATGGTAGCTTTGCTGGGTAATCTTGGTTGTAGGTCCTTGCTTTTCATCACTTTTAATATTTTGTGCCAATCCCTTCTGGCCTGCAAAGATTCTGTTGAGAAATTAGCTGACAGTCTTATGGAAGCTCCTCTATACATAACTAACTTCTTTTTATTTTATCAATTTATTTTAATATTTTCTTTTTTTTTTTTTAAATTTATTGGGGTGACAATTGTTAGTAAAACTACATAGATTTCTGGTGTACAATTCTGTGTTACATCATCTATAAATCCCATTGTGTGTTCACCCCCCAGAGTCAGTTCTCCTTCCATCACCATATATTTGATCCCCCTTACCCTCCCAACCCCCACCCCCCCTTACCCTCTGGTAACCACTAAACTATATAAACAAAAAACAAAAAAAGAACAAGACAAACAAATGAGAAACAGAAACTCATAGACACAGACAATAGTTTAACATTTTCTTTGACTTTAGCCTTTGGCATTTTAACTGTGATGTGTCTTGGTGTAGGCCTCTTTAGGTTCATCTTGTTTGGGACTCTCTACACTTCTTGAGCTTGTATGTCTATTTGATTTACCAGGTTAGAGAAGTTTTCCATCATTATCTTCAAATGGGTTTTCAATTCCTTGTTCTCTCTCTTCTCCCTCTGGTACCCCCATGATGCAAATGCTGGTATGCTTGATATTGTCCCAGAGGCCACTTAAACTCTCATTTTCTTTGGATTCATTTTTCTTTTTCCTGTTCTGGTTGGGTTTTTCTGCTACCTTATTTTCTAAATCTCTGATTTAATCCTCTGCTTCATCTAATCTACTATTGATTCTCTCTACTATAGTCTTTATTGCAGTTATTGTAGTCCTCATTTTTGACTGGTTATTTTTCATGTTTTCTATCTCCATTTTTATGCTTCCTACCTCTTTGTTGAAGATCTTATTGAAATCATCGAGCATCCTTATAACCAGTGTTTTGAACTCTGTATCTGGTAGATTGCTTGTATCCATTTCATTTAATTCTTTTTCTGGAGTTCTGTTCTGATCTTTCATTTGGGACATATTTCATTGTCTCCCCATTTTGGCTTCCTCCCTGTTTTTGTTTCTATGTATTAGGTACAGCTGCTAGTAGAGTGGCCTCATGTAATAGGTGTTCTGTGGGGCCCTGTGGCACAGTCTCCCTGGTCACCAGAGCCGGGTACTGCTGGTGTGTCCCTTGTGTGTGTTGTGTGTGCCCTCTGTTGTAGCTGAGCCTTGGTTGCTGTTTGCATATCAGTGGATGAGATTGACCTTCAGGCTGATTGGCTGTGAGGACTGGCTCTCACTACAGTGGAAGAGCTACTGTTCAATGGCTGCCCCTATGTAGCAGGGCTCTGGTGCCAGCCTAGCATGTCCTTTGGGTTTTTTCTCCACAGAGGCTGCCAGGTGGTATTCTGGCATGGTCCAGAGCTGGCCACTGGGAATGCCAGTCATCATGGGAGGGGCCCTACCCCAGGCCAAGTTAAGCGGCAGTCTGTGCCCTGCCCTGGGTCACCTGGTATGAGCCATGAAGCAATTTGCTGATGGCTGCCACTCACATTGGGCTTAGAGGTACCTAAGAAAGGCCAAGCTTCAAACTGAGGCCAGCTGCTGTTTGCTTGGGGTTTGTGAACCTTTGAATGATTTTAGACAAGTCCACAGCATGAGCCAAGACAGGCCGTTTATATAGAAAAGCCACTGGAACAGCTTGGGTAGGCCCAAAAGCTGGGTGGGGTTGGGGTTGCATGAATCACCAGGGTAGGGCAAAGACTGTCAGCCGGGTTGATGACGACTCAAATATGGCAGCCACCGAAGTCTGCAGGCTGGGAGGGGCAAGGGCTCAACAAAGAAACAATGGCTTCTGCCAGCACTTCTGTCTGGGACAAAGTTGTCCCTCCAGCCCTCACCCTGCAGCCAGATAATTCAGTTTCTCCCTGCTATGTCCCTGGCACCTTTCAAGCTGCTGCCCCAGAGCTGGAGCTCAGAGCAAGCAAGTCCGTCAGCAGGTAAGTCCATCTGTGTGTCCTTTAAGAGGAGCACCTACGACTCCAGCCGGCCTTCATCTCACTCAGCCACAATCTCTGCTGGTTTTCACAGCCAGAGTTATAGGCAAGTCTCTCCTTGCACTGGAGCCCCGGACTAGGGAGCTTGGTGTGGGCTGGGACCCCTCATTTCTCAAGGGGGACCTCCACAACTGAGATGTCCCTCCCGATTTTTAACTGCTACACACACGTGTGGGACCAGCCTGTTCCACATCTCTACCCCCCTACCAGCCTCAGCCTGGCTTCTTCCATATGTCTTTAGTTGTAGGACTTCTGTTCAGCTAGACTTCAGGTGATTCTCAATGATGGTCATTCTGTAGTTTAGTTGTAATTTTGATGTGGTTGCAAGAGGAGGCCAGTACGGTGTTTATTTACTCCACCATCTTGACTGGAAATCAGTAAATGTCACTCATAATGGTGAAATGTTGAAACCATTTCTTTTAAGATCATTTATTTTGTGCATGCATTAGCAAGCTATCATAAGGTAAATGCTTCTTCCTTTATGCCATTATAGCTTACGAACACTTTTGGAGAGTGAAGGAAACCTGTACTAAAATTTAGTTAGACATGAAAAAGGCCAAGAATAATTAAAATGCTCTTGAAGAAGCAAAACAAAGTACAAGACTTCCCTATTAGATATCAACATTTATTTAAAGTGATAGAAATTAAAGCAATATGATATGGGTTCAGAGATGGGTAAAGAGAAAAATGAATCTGAAATAAGATACCAGAAACAGACCCACATGCCAATAATAATAATAATAATAATAATAATAATAATAATAATAATGTCACGTCAGAGCTGACACTGCACTTGAGTGGAGAAAATGATTCCATATAGAATATGGGAGAAAGACAAACCAATAGCAAAACGGAGCGAAAATGAACAGACGCTTTACAAAAGAGGAAGTCTAAAGGGCCTAAGGAACCATTTGAAAAGCTGTCCAAACTTTGTTGTATTTCTTTGACCAGTTAAAACTACAACTGACATATCATCACATACTCATCAGACTGGCAAAAATCAGGTCTGAAAACTCCAGTATTAGCCAGGATGTACAGCAACAGTAACTCTCATCTATAACTGTCCCGAAGATAACTTTCTACAGCCACTTCAGAAACCAGTTTTGTATTTCCTGTTCAAGTGAAATATCTATGTTGGGACGCACAGCCCTGCATCCAGTGCGTCCCCTTCCAGGTATACACCCACCTGAACAAAACTTGTACACACATCAAGAACGTTCACAGCAACATCCCTTGTAACAGTAAATATCCAAAAACAATTCAAATGTATCCTACGTAACTGTGGGTATATTCACACAATGGGATACTATACAGCAATACAAATAAATTACTGTGATACAGTGTTTTTCATGCCCCTTCTGGCAGTGAGGCTGCGAGGGGATCCCTGATAACTTAGAAATCACAACCTACAAAATGCACCCTGACTCACAAGAAAGATGAGCTGTGCCCAGCTGAGTCACAATGTGCATCACGGATTATGTAAGCCCAAACTCTTTCAATGCCATTTTATACAGATCCTTATATTCCAAGATAAAAACACAGACAAACTAATCTAATAGGAACTTGTACGTTCCCAAGATACAATCACTGATTCTTCCAGCAACTTGGTTTACAAATTCTCACCAATCCCTGCCCATTATGTGAGAGCGACTCCAGCCTCCACACCTTATAAATACTCTCCCATAACCCCTTTTGAAATGCCCAATGATTCTCCTGTTTTCCATGCTGCAGCAAGTTCGTAAGTCTAATATTATTTGACGACAAGTCTGCCTTTAGTGGTTCTTGGCCCTCAAGGTTTTATCAATAGCTGCACACATCAGTGTGGGTGAATAAAAAAATTTTGAAAAACACTCTTAAGTAAAAGATGCACATCAAAGGAGAGGACTACAGCATGGCTCCAGGATTTAAAAAATCAAAGAGGCAAAATGAAGACATATTTATGAAAAATACATATGTGGTTCAACTATAGAGAGAGGCACGGAAATAACTGGCACAGAATTCTAAGGGAAAGAGAGAAAATGAGACTTGGAAAAGACACTCAGGGGACTTTGCAGATACTGGTAACGTTATTTTTTTTAACGGGCGGTGGGCAAATAGGTGTTTATTTTATTCATTTACGCTCTACTTATGCATATTATAGATTGTATTGCACATATAATATGGCTTGTGATTTTTAAAATATTAGATTTCCAAGTGAGCAAACTGGGGCTGATGTTGGTTAAATGGTTTGCCCAAGCCAGTACAGCTAATTAGAACATAAAACTTTTGATGACAGATTTGTACACTGCTGTATTCCCAATGCCCAGAACTGAGTATTTCAAGAAGCAGCTCTGCAACAAATAATTGCTGAATAAATGGAGAAGCTGGGACCCACCTACTCAATAGTTATGCATTCTTCCCACTCATAATACGTGAACCAGAAAGTTACAAGAGAAAATGTGGTGTCAATTCTATCATCAAGGATCTTGCCATTTCAATGAGGTTTTATCGTCTATAACCCTCTCTTTCAAGAATTTATTGTGCCAAACCCAGCCTACCTCCTATTTTTATAAATAAAGTTTTATTGGAACATGACCATGGCCATCTGTTTATGCATTGTCTGTAGCTGTTTTTGCATTACAGAGTTGAGTAATTGAAACAGAGACCACCTGGCCTGCAAAGCCTAAAATATTTACTATATAACCTTTTACAGAAAAACTGGACTGATCCCTACTGTATTTCATTATCAATACCCCCTGAACCCTCCCCTCAAAGCTAGCCTGTGATGTGCTTCGCAGCCCATGGCAAGTTTCTCAACCTCTCATGGTTGTAATGTCCTTATCTTGTATGTAGTTCATTATCCCAGGAGAGTTGTACAGATTCATCAACCATAATGCCTGAAAGGAAACAAACACTGCTCACAAGTTGCTAACTTCCACCCCTAATTTCTCTGATGCTGTTTGCAAACCAATCCTCCCTCGTAGCTTCTTTATCTCTCTCCCCCTTGTTCTTTTTGACAAAGGACATTTCTGCGTGGTGAGCATGTTATTTTCCTTTTCTGTTTTTCCAAAAGTCTGTCTGCTCACTTGCCACCTAATTCCCACCTCAAGTCACCACCCTGTCTTTGTGATGTCATGATTGATTGCTATGGAAACAGATGAATTAGGTTGACTGACAGTGTCCTTAGGGACACTTTCTTTAAGAAAAGTAGTAAGAGCCTCAAATTACGTGAATCTCCTTGGAAAGAAAAAGCCAGGAGGAAGGCACAGCAGGAAACGGAGGAGACACAGGAGGTATCAAATTGTGTATTTATAAATGCTGTGAATTAATATGGCAACAGTAAAGGAGGGCACACTAGTGTCCGTGGAGGCTGACATCTTCTGTTTGTTCATAGGACAGCTCAGAGCCCTGAAAATGCCAGTAAAGCTTCCACCGTCATCCTATACAAGAGAGCTACCATGTCTCCCCGAAAATAAGACCTAGCCCAACAATCAGCTCTAATGTATCTTTTGGAGCAAAAATTAATATAAGACCCGGTCTTATTTTATTATAAGACCAGGTCTTTGATATGATATGATATGATATGATATGATATGATATGATATGTGATATATGATATATGATATATGATATATGATATATGATATATGATATATGATATGATACGATATGATGATACAATATGATATAATAATATAACATAATATAATATAATGTGATATAATACTGGGTCTTATATTAACTTTTGCTCCAAAAGACGCATTAGAGCTGACTGTCCGGCTAGGTCTTATTTTGGGGAAAACAGGGTAATTCTCTCAGAACTGCATCTTTCTGGTAGGGCTCAGTCTCTCCAAGGGCAGAACAAGAAACCAGAAATCAGGACCCAGAACCCAACTGAGTTCGGGGAGGAGGACACAGTGACTTGTCTCTGGATTCACAAAACAGAGCTCAGGCCTGTGCTATCAGCACAGCAAAGGACGACAGAAATCAGGATGACATGGAAAACGTGATGTCATTGCTACATCTTCTGACCCACATCTTCCTTTTGAAGAATGTGCTCCCAACTTCACAGACACAATCTATCCCAATAGGAAGAGCATAATGGCCCAGGGAAAGTCAAGGGTCCCACCGATTCCCAAATCCTCTGAAAGAGGACCAACCCCAGTAAGACTGCCCTCTACATTTCTCAAAGGAGAAGACACTCAAATGACCACGTGGCAGAGCTGGCAGAGGACCAGGGCTGTGGCCTCAGCCTGCCCCTCTCATCCCTACATTTTACTGCTTGTGCGTGGGCACCCACGGCACGGATGGGTGCGGCTACTTAGTAAAAACTGCATGAGAGGGAAAGAGGGCGAATCTTAACAAAAATGAGTCAAGCACAAGTCAAAGAAATACAGTTCTAGGGAATTATCTGGGGTCTCCAGAGGAACCCTTCACACCAAGATAAATTTGGGATGCATTTCAACTCAGGAACCGCAGTCGAATCTGTTAAGAGATTCTTTCCATACACTCTTAGTATTCTCAGGACATTTCTCCCTTTATTTTCATCTGAATTTTTTATGCTAATATAATGAGACCTATTCCGGTACTTTCCATGGGTTCATCCATGGCAGTCAAGCTAGGTATAGCGAAAGTGTAAGGAGTAGAGGGAAATCCACTGTCTGTGCTAAAACTAGATACGTTTGGGTTCAGCTCAGACAACATGAATACGGTAAGTGAGCGCTGATTAGTGAATAAGTGATAAGTTGATAACTGAATACGTGAATAAAATAGTGAGTGTTTCAGTCTCTGCCGAAAGGTATCCTTAATGTGGTGCATTAAAAACAGACAAGTTTTCTCATTTGTTTGCATTGGTATCACACAATGGGATTTATAGATGATGTAATACAGAATTGTACACCTGAAATCTATGTAATTTTACTAACAATTGTCACCCCAATAAATTTAATAAAATAAAATAAAATATTTAAAAAAAAAAGAAATTAAAAAAAAAAAAAAAACCAGACAAGTTTTGTTTTCTTGTTTTTTTCCACCCCTGGGAACTTTAGGTTGTTTAAGACAGGATATTTTGCAATGCTTGCTACTTCCTGCCCACTGGTATGGTCTGAGATTACAAACGGGAAAGGTTGTATTCTCTTTGGCCAATGCCACTTTGGAGGTGATTACTAGCTATGCAGTATGTCCATACGAAACGAGTAAGAGGGAAGTAGAGCACTTACTTTTACTGAGCACCTACTGTGTGCCTGGCACTGTGCTTGACAGGCACTGATTCTTTTAAATTTTACCATATGAAAAGAGATTGCCCAACAGCCAATGTTTTTCCAACCGTCTACCTAGATACTGGGACGGAAAGTCCAGAGGGGAATGACTCCAAAACCCATGCTTGGGTTATAGCTCTTGACATTACATTTGGGGAGCTCACCTCCACTTGAATCTCACCCTGTACCCCTTAATGCACAAAGCTGTGGGCTCACCTGAGTATTAAAAAGGCACCAGATAAAATGGGTGATTCCAAATCAGCTTACAACAGACAAGGAGGGCAGAGTGAGAGAATACGTACATTAGCATTTAACAAGCACACTCTTTAGGACTCCGGTTTTGGAAAATATACCTTATCACTCTCATCTTCACCACACCTTCTAAGGGTGACAATATCACCCCTATTTTACAGACGGGGAACTTGAAACTCAGCAAGTTTAAGCCCCTTTCCCAAATTCACACAGAAAGTCCTGATTCCAACCCACATCTCATGACAAACCTGCTTTCCCACTCTATTAAAAAGCTTTTTCCTAGAAAGCATGCACTGGACACCATGTAGCTTTTCATGTAATTCACACCAAGCAGAAAAGACGGAGCCTGCAGATGAGATCTTATTTCTTACTCTGCTGCTTTCTGGGCCCGGTGCTGGTGTTTAAAGGGCGATCCAGAAAGGACCAATCTCTCAGAAGAGCCAGCTGCTGTTCTGACGGGGAGCCCCCATTCATCCTGGAGCGAAGGGCACCTGCAGGGCGAAGGGTCAGATGTGGCAAGAGCGGTGCCTCCCAGGACACTGTCAATAAAATCAAGCCCAGGTCCTTCAAGGAAGGCTGGGGAGAGAGACTCACAGTGTCAGAAGGGACCATGGGATTCTCCACATTGGGTCTTGCCTCCCAAATTGCACCCTTCCCTTCAGCAGGAAACAGCTCTTTGTGCTGCCATAACCAGGTGGCCTTGTGGACACTACCCCCTCCTTTCATCTCGCCCTCATATGGACTCACCCCACTGTTGTCTGGACTCCTCTGGCATGGCTACGACAAAGCTGGCACTCTGAAGCAAGATCGGACTAACCCGCAAAAACCACCAAAGGGGGCTGCTGAGGGGAGTAACACGCAGAAGTCTAACCTGGCTTAGGTGGGGGGACACCTCTTCTTCAGCTCAAGGCCCCTTCCTCTAATAGCTCCCACCCTTTCCACCTCCAGCCAGAAAACGTCCTATCCTTGCACTAGAATCCCCAAATATCCTTGGGCATATCCAAACCACAAGGATGAATGCACTAGACTCCAGAAGGGCAAGAACAATGCTTCTACATCCAGTGCCTGACTCGGTGAGTGGCACATAGTAGGTGCGTTTCCTTGGGATAACGTTTTGGTGTGATCTCAGCTCAAAGAGAAGCTTGTGCCCAGTGTCAATTAGTGGCTGACTGATACACTGATGTTAGACCTTCCAAAGAGTCGCTCCTTTTCCAAGGTTTAAGGGTCCACTTTCACACTGCCAAATCTGTTTTTCTCTCTGAGGGTCTCTCTCTTCCCCCAGACAACTGACAATGGCAGCACCACCGTTTTCAGGGGAGACTGCACTTCCTACTGGTTAAACCATAGTCTTGCTCAACAAGCAGAATCCATCAGCTTCTAATGCTGACATCACCCACGTCACTCAGTAAGCAAGGCTCAACGTCCAACTCTGCCTTTCAATCCTTACAGCCTCGGCTCTTAAAAAGTCAAATGCCTTTATTAAACAAGGTTGAGAGAGCCGAGCTCATTCGGACCAGCTCTCAACTAAAGATCCTCTTACTTCATTAAAAAACCCCATCAGTTTTGCCTCTAAAGTTATTCCAAGGAAAGTGCTTGAGCATTTTGTAATTAACATGTGACAGCAGGTAGTGTGAACAAAGAGGGCACAATTCTAATAACACGAAGTCAATAATTCATAAGCAATAATGTATTATTAATTAATTATTGGGGCCTGAACAACACTTAATGAGATTAAGCTGATTGCCACACCACGCTGTTGGATACACATTGATTTAATCAAAGTGATTCATTAAACTATGCAAGTTGCCCACCAAATCATTACATCACAGCTTCCTTCAAAGGAGTTACTATTCCACTTCTCTACCTTGTGAATTAGGAAGTGTTACTGATTGGAAAGAAATTAAGATAAGGATTGTCGCTTTTCATAACAACTTAAGAAACTACCCTGCGATCTGCCTATATCTTTTTTTTTTCTTTTTGATCATAAAAATAAATGCTGGTAGCACAAGTGTACTGAGAGTGTAATTGGGTATGTAGGAATCTTTTGCTTTTTTCCAAAGAGTTCAGAAGCTTAGCAGGGCTACGTTAGATTCCTACACGAAGAAGAGACTCGCTTACAACCCTCCATTTTAAAGACCGAAACCCTGAGCCTCAAACACAGGAAATAGCCCTGCAAAATATTGAGATGAAGCATGATTCCAATGGAAGTGCCCTCCCTCCGTTTCCCAGCCTAAAGTGTTTCCAAAACCTCAAACGAAGCTTCAGTCTAATGGAAATGACAGCGTCATGCCCCTGTTACTCTACGAGTTTCCAATAGCATCTTCCCGAGGCTGAAGGCCGCCTCCCCAGCAGCTGAAATTGTTCAGAACCATTCATCACAACCACACGGCACCAATCTTTGTCCTTGGACATGGGGGCCTTCCTTCCGCTTGTCACATTGCTAATGCTGGCAGTTATTTATGCTGAACACTGAACAAAATGTTTCTTGCTCGGTGTTCCAGCCTGATGACCTGCCTGAGGGGAGACAGTGACAGCTCTGTTGAAGCATCCTGGGGTACAGGGCGCCCTGCTGGTCTTGCTAATGAGGGCTCTACCTGTCAGTGTCATGAGTAGCCACTTCCAATCCAGACGCATGTCACTACACGGTGAGGCGGCCCTTGCCCTTGAATGTTCTGTGACGTCAAAATCCACAGCTGCCACTTGGACTCGACACTCAATGAGCCACAGAAAATCAGCTCTGGGGACGATGTGCAGACCACACGGGACACACCCATTCCCTGGGAGCTGTGCCACGCCAGCTCTTAATGCACTCATCTCTCCTGGAGAAAAGCAACATGGAGCCCCCACTTGAGGGGCGACCGCCATCATCCAATCATTACCGAGGTGTCTGTGGACATACATTTTAATTATTGCATTTCAGGCCGTTAATATGCCCAGGGACTCAGCCCCGACCCCGTTATCCTGAATCTCTCTTGCAACTGTGGTCAGCAGAATGACCACCCAGCTACGGCTTACGAGGCCGAACTACTTCCTTTTTACAAGTTGGAGAGAGTGGGGGTAGGATATCACCACAAACAAATTGGAAAATACCATCTCGTTTGCATCAGTTTTCCTCCACCACATTAATGCCCATTTTCAAGCAGACAGAGGATTATAAACAGTCTCTGCATCTCTACAAGTCAGGCTTGCGATGTGACTGTTTTGCTTGAGGGCAGGAGGGAGTCCCTGCCGCCATAATTCCTTGTTACACGCCCCCCCTACACTAGAATGAAGGAAGGACCCCAGTATGTCTGTGAATATTCATTATGGAAGAGCAGCCAGGATCCATCTCCAAGTTCCACTGCACCCTGGTTTCGGAGAGCACAGTGCCGGGCTATGCTCAGAATCACTCACTGTCCCCGTTACACTAAGTACACCTGCCCTGCACCTTGCAACTTAGAAACTCCACTATGAGGACCAACAGACTCAACCAGCGGCAAGGGAACGAGGAGACCCCCACACACACAGCTGAAGGGGCCACAAGCAAGACTGGTAGAGCAGAACTGGGATGAATTAAATAATTGTCTTTTGGAGGTGCCAAAAGACACCTCCGAATCAGACAGAGGAGGTGGTTCTGGGTGAATCGGTCATCTTAAAGGCAAAAAAAAAAAAAAATTAAAAACTGCTCTTCTCATGATATTCATGATGTCAAAGAAAGTAGGCAGGAAGAACTGGAGGGAACCTGGTTCTTAGCTGCATTCTTAATTGAGAAATTCCAAAGTATTTCTTCATTAAAATTCTGACTGTCTGCTAGCAGGGGAGAAAAGTATTCCAAGAATCAGAAAAGGAAGAGTGTTCATTCAGCAGTACTAATGTCAGTTGTAACTATAGAATAGCAGATATGCTATTTCAGATTCACAAACAGACTTTCAAATTCATATTATCCATTATACTAAACCAAAAAAAATAGACTTTCATTTTCCTTCCTAATAGAAAGAAGTACCATGTAAAGTGGAAAGATCAAGGAGTGAAAACTTCCATTTCCAGCAGAATAATCCACTAAATATTCAGAGCAGTCCTCCCAATGAAACAATCCGCATGCTAAAATCTTTTTTCCACCAAAAATCATTGCTAAGGCCTTGCTGATCTGGTCTGAAAAGAAGAAGTCTGTAGATGCCCAAAATACAGTGAGACAAAAGATACCTGGGCAGGTAAGCAAGCACCAAAGCCTACCGTCCCCGCTGTGGTGTCAACCAAGCCTCGGATACTTGGAGTTTCTGCTGTGAAGGCTCCAAGAGACACAGGAAAGTAAGTATGGGGCTCATCCATGGTGGGGCCCCACTAGGAGATTCTTGCCTAAAGTAGAAACCCCTAAAGTCTTCACTCTCAGTTCGCAGGAAGGAAGAGCAAGAACAACTTTTTTATGTATCTTCCCAAAGAATGCATAACAATAAGAAAACTCTCACACACATCTGAGTTCATGATCCAGCGGGCCCCACGATTTAAGGTAGGTAAGGTAGTCATCGCACCTTTGCTAGCATCCTCAGAGGAGTATTGTACAGTAGTGAAAATGAATGACTCAGATGTCAACTCAATCATGTCAACATGGTCCCATCTCAAATGTTTTTAACAAAATAAGCCAATCACAATATGCACTGCGTGTGTGCAGATATATGTATATACGAAGTGTTTCCATTTATCTCAAGTCCCAAACAGGCAAACTAAACAGTAGGTTGTTTAGAGATAGATAAATACGTGATTTAAAAAGAGAAAAAAAGAAAAGCAGGAGTCCATTTAACACCCAATTCAGGGTGGCAGTTACTCTAAGGTAGAAATAACGAGGAACCATAGGAGAAAAGATGACAGGGGGCTAAAATATCGATAATTCTGTTTTTCTTAAATTGGGTATTATTACCCGGGTGTCCATTTTATTGTTGTTCTTTACTCTAGACCTATATGTTACATGAATTATTTTATAAGTATTACAATTTTTAAATAAAAGCATTTTGTCTAATCATAGAAGACTCGAATTCTGATTTCTGGTTCCATATCTAATAGCTATGCAGTCAGACAGAAGTCATTTGAACCCACTGGATCTTACTTCCATTATCTCTAAAATGGGAATTTTTTCCCCTAACGTATTACTTTCACAAGTATAAAGGAAAAGACTGCTATAGTAGACTTCATGAAAAGTAATAAAAAAGTTAACAAATTTGAAAAGAAGTGACAGACTCGGAGAAAACATGAGCCAAATACTCTATCCCCTATGCTTAGAACAACAGTCAATACTCAACCAACATTTGCTAAATGAATGAATTTTAAGAAGATATTCCTAATACGTAAAGAGCTCCTAAAAAATCATTTATAAAAAGACAAAGCATCTAATACAATAATAGACCAATGATTTTAAATATAAGGAATTTAAAAGGAATAAATATGACCTTTAAAAATATGGACCACCTGCGTTGTGCTTAAAGAAATGCAAGTTGAAATAACATTGAAATGGTGGTTTGAGGAGGGGGGGTTACATTTTTTTTAAAACAAACAGATAGGAAAATGTAGAAGACTGATACATCCATTGTCCATAGGGCCCTGGAGGAAATAACCTCTCATTCTTTTTGTGGGAGTGTAAATTGGAGGCACAGATTTGAGTAAGGTATTCGGTGGTCTCACAGTTCATGAGGAAGAGACGTACAACCGGCAGGAAGACTCATTTAAGTCCATTTATCTAAATGTCAAGACCCAGTACACGTGAGTTTAGGTGTGTATTCATGTGTGTGCATGTGTGTGTTCGTGTACTGAAGAAGAAACATTAAACAGTTAACAGCAATTGCCTGGGGAATCGCAATAGGAGAAATATGGGGTTATTCACATTTTACTCTCATTTATCAGTTTCTTAGAACAAGAGCAACACGTTGGCATTTTCAATGTAATTTTTAAAATTTTTAATATGAAATATATTGTTGGAGACACTCGGAAAATAATATGCCTGACACCCATGCACCCGCCTATCCAGATTTAAAAGTTGACATTTTGTCCTATTTGCCTTAGAATTCCTTCTCGTTAAGAAATACAAACTCCCCAATAGATTTAAGATCCATTTCCCTTTCCAGTTCTGCTCCCTCCATCCTCACTATGAAACCACTATCTTGAATCGGGTGTTACCTTTTTGCAGCATGGTTTTATACTTTTGCTATCCACGTAAGCAACGATAAACAATTGTTTTGTTATATAAAAGTTATATATTTTAATGGGAGTTTCGATAGCAAACCAATGGTCCTGTTGTGAGGCTCCCATAAAATACATGAATCAAAGCATCAATCTGGTTAGCTCAGTCCAGTGGCCTGAGTTGGACTGTTCTTGGAACTTGCAGACTGGTGATGCCCCACCCTTCAGGGCATGCCCTGATAGGTATGGAAGCCTCTGCAGTTGGCAAATGGGTAGTTTTGGTTAGGTTTTTGTGTCTTGGGTACAGGGACCCTGAGAGAGAAAAACATCTGTATAACAGAGCCATGGGTTGCCGTTTGGTTTCTGCCCAACCTGTGAAGAAAGAGCTTGGAGAGACTTTGCTGCCCACAATGGTGAGGTGTGACAAGAGTTCTGGGAAGTGCTAATTCCTGCAGCTTTACACGGAATCTAGCAACTCTCTGAAAACCCAGCAATGACAGTGGAAAGAGTCCTCTTAGGAGCTGCAAGGACAGCAGAGGGCCACCAAGAAAGGTCCAAGTATCAGGGAAGGTTGGAAGGGCCCCTAGGGGGTGACTGTAGTCAATGGCTGCTTTATATCTGGGTACCCCAGACAACCCGTAGGAAAGAACTAACTTTTCAAGAAAAATTAAAGGCCTGCATTACAGGTGGGAACAAGAACAGACGCAAGGATTTCACTACTTTCCAATAAATATTTAGGGTACACTTGTTTTGTGCAAGGATTGTCACTTCCTGAAGACAGAATAGTGAAACACTACAGCATACATTCTGCACTCTCGTGGAGCTCAGACATAGGGGCCATGAAGAAAATAGAACAAGGTCATGGGATCAAGAGATTCTCAGAGAGAAACACTAGCGATGGCGACCCGAGAAGGCTTCCTTAATGTGAACCTGAAAAATATATGACACAAAGAAATCAACCCCACCAAGCTACAGAGGAAGTGTTCCTCTCACAGGGAATTGCAAATATAGAGGCCCAAGGGAGGTTGCTATGTATGGAACAGTAGACGGTTGAAGGGTTTTGATGAGGACAAAGGGATAAGATCCAGGTGGGAAAGGTGGGAAAGGCCTGCAGGACCTTGTGGAGGCAGTACAACTTAGATTTTACTAAAATTCCAAGGGTTATTAATATTATTAACAGGACCACCTCTGTACTCACACATTGGAGAAGCCCAGAACACATTACCTGTCGCATAAAGAATTATTTTTACATATAGGAAATTGCACCTTGAAGATAAAAGATTTTCTCTCATTGCTGCACAGCTGAAAGAGGCAGTAGAGTGGGGGGAGAGGGGGTTAGGGTTAAGATTCAGATAGTTTTGGGATAAATCTGAGCTTTAGCTCTTACTGATCATGACTTTCTCTGGGCCTCAATTGTAAAATTGGAGATAATAAATGCAATTATTTTCTTGACCACACAGAGCTCTTGCGTGGAACAATTCATCAGATGTAAACACTCTGTAAACAGTTAATTGCCTTAAAGGATATAAATTATATCTCATGAACGTATTTACAGGACGAAACATTCTAGAATTGATTCTGATGAAATACGCTACATGTTTCTGTGACAGTAACCCCATATTTAGTATCCTTGCTAATTGAGAAAATTATTGAGGCAATGCAAAATTTGTTTTATTTCCCTCTGAAATCGGTTATATTTTACAGCATATTGGCTTTGTAATGATGTTTAGCCTGAGTTCTTATATAATGTGCAGGCCTCTGAAAGGAACATTTCCCAAACCGAACTCATGATTCCTCCATCACAATCGTACTCTCTAACTCCTGTGAAGTCATGAAACTGTGCACCCATCACCCAAAGTAGAAATACAGAGGGGGCCAAAAATATGTATACACATTTTAGGAAAGGAAAAAACTGTATTAAAATTGTAATACTCAATATACACCGATAACAAAAGATGAATACAAGTCATGCGGAGACATGTTTTTGGCACCCTTGGTAGTTCAGCTTCTTGCCCTTTATCCCAACTCCCAATCGGTCACCAAGACTTGTCACTTATAACTCAGACATACCTCCTAAATTTAGACCTTCCTCTCCCATTTCCATTGACTGACCTTCCTTGGGAATTTCATCATCCCTATGGATGAATGACAATCACTATTATGTCTTGAATACTCACTATGTGCCAGGCACTCTTCTCAGCCCTCTACAATCTTCAGCTTGCCCCCACG
Organism: Rhinolophus sinicus; assembly: GCF_057876585.1. NCBI lineage: Eukaryota > Metazoa > Chordata > Mammalia > Chiroptera > Rhinolophidae > Rhinolophus > Rhinolophus sinicus. Next base: position 57,022,286 of record NC_142513.1, on the reverse strand, counting down.
AAAAGGGTATGATGATTCTCTGCCATTTATACATGAGGCAAGCAGGGCACAGAGTATTTAAGCCTCTTTCCAAGGTCATAAAGCTGCTGCAGGGTAAAGCCAAGATTAGAGGCCCAGTGAGTCTTAAGAACTCCTCTCTGCTGGGCTCCATGCCCCCACAATTCTCCTCACTCCAGACTCCCCTTCACAATACTGCCACGAAACCTTCCTCCAAAACGAATCTGAGCTTGTCATCGCTGTGTTTTTAGTAACATCCTATTAGCTTATCATTGCCTTCAGGAGAAAATTCTTGACATGAAAACTAAGGTACTTTACCACTCAGCCCACCTTACCTGTCCCATCTTATCGTCTGATTACATCACCAAGCCCCTTCCTTTAGTCTTGGCACCCTGAGTTTCACAGCATTGTGTCCTGACCGCCCGGTATCTGCAAATGTTGTTTTTCTACTTGAAAGGACACGTCCACCTCCATTTCTCTGCAGGTGGCAGTATGACGTCAAGATGCAGATCAAATGTCACAGGCACTGAATCTGTTTTATCATTAGAAAAGAGGCGTAAGAATTATTTTCTTCCTCAACTCACAAGGGAACTATTTTGACCAAATGATATTATGTAAAACCTTTGCCAGAGTACAATACGAGTCAGAGCATAAGCAAAGCTCTTCAATTATAAGGTTTTATGTCTTTCCCACTGCCTCCAACCAGCCTTGGAAGAAAGAAGGATTCTTGGTCTTCCTTTTCCTGGAGGGACCACGCCAAAAGGGGAAGCAGAAAGGAGATACTCAACCAATCTAAATGTCATCGTTTTGAGCTTTGTGTTGTAGAGAGGTGGGATTATTATGAACCACTACTTATGTGTGTGAAGATTGATGAGGAAAAACAAATTTAAGATGGTTTGGTTGTGTTTTATATACCCTCCCCCTTTTATGTTTTCTCAAGAAAGAGTCAAATCATTCTTCAAAGAGTTTTTGAGCTGTGTCAATATAGGACCACCATGCACATAGGAATTACACAGCTCATCCTTATGGGTACAAGTCCCCCTTTGATTCTACTGTGCAGGCAAATGCCCCTTCCCTTTGCCTCCACTGAATGTGTCTATCCCCGCTCTGGTATAATGTGCTGTCGCATACTGACCTCTTAGCAGGCTTCTCACAGTCACACAGGGTCTCTGTACATTGTAAACACCTCGATGACAAGCAGTAAGTAATATTTATCTTTATATTCCTAATATCTACGGTGGTTCCTAGCTCTGGTTGCCCAAAGTGATGAAAATCCCACGGCAACAAAAGGGCACAGTTCAGTTTCTCTGATTCTCCTTTTATTAAAAATTTCCATCGAGAGAAGGTTTTATGCTCTTGTAGTTCATTTTATTTTTAGTTATAGTGTTTGTCGGAAGAAGTGCTTTACAGAAAAATAAGATAATCTAACCAGGAGACAAAAGGTCTGAGGTCCAGAACCACCTCTGCCATCAACCAGCCAGGTGATCCACACAGATTGGCTCACCAGCAACTGAGAAATCTGGACTCAATAGTCTTTAGGGATTTTTAAGCTCGAAAATTCAGTGAACCCCACATGCATCAGGGGTGGGGGGTGGGGCAAAAATCCCCAGAAATGTCCAGTGTCTTCACTTGAGTTTGTTTTCCTTGGACCACTGTGGTCCCTTCCAGATCTTTCCCATGGTAACCTCTATTCTTCCTACCTAATCAGAGGTCTCAGAAGGAGACCAAAGCCAGAGAGGACAGAAAATGATTTGCAAAGAAGACAAAGGGGGAATTCTGTAACTGTGTATTTCTCCACTCTGTTCTAATTTAAAACCACTTACAAGTGACAACTCCCAACCCCGGGCAGGTGCTGGGGGGTAGCTTATTACACCCTTGGGACCCCGCGTAAATCTTTTTCTGAGAACAGCTATTGTCTTCCATGGAAAAGCTTTTAGCATAATGGCAGGCTGAATATAACATTGCTTTTGTAAGAATATTTTTAAGAAAAAGAAAAGACAGAAAGGTATTCTTCAATAACTGCAAATGTAGCCTTCCGCTTCCCCACCTGAGACCTCCTAGAAGGAAAAGTGTGTGAACCCTGGCTGACTGAGGCAGAGCAATGAGAGTATCTCACCTCCAAAGACCCATAAAAGTTATGTGCTACTCTTTCAGGCGATGATAAACACAGGACGGAAGTGTCTTCCATATCAAAAATAGCAGGTCCATTCCCTCCCATCGCCCTTTGTTGTTTCGTGGCTTCTCATCAGTGAGTCAGTTAGTGACTATTATACTTGGAGAATGAGAGTTTCTAGGAAGAGCATGACATTTTCCCTCAGAAAATTCCCTCAAATTACGTCGTCCTCTCAGTTAGCCCTTGAGAACAGCCAAGACAATATTGCAATAGGGTCTAATAGATAGATTTTGAAAAAGCAAAAATTGAGCCATAACACTCCTAAGAAAAATAAAGCATCCATCACCGAGCTATCACAGAAATGTAGTTCCCCACATTGACAAGGGACCCAACTTTCTCTGGGATGAAAGAGTCATTGAGTAGACAAGGTTAGAGGGGAATTGCAGAGAAATGGAAAAGGTAACAAAATAATGGTGGTTGCTAACAGACAGTGTGTTTTCCTGGTGTGCATTTCTGGGGCATTTCCCAGTAATGGCAGAGCCTAGAGGAGGGGGGAGATCCTGGAACTGTGGGCTCCTCTCCAAGCACCCACTTCCTACCCTTGTCGCCTCAGCTGGTTAGCGACCTTTAGCGCGTCCTAACATTACCACCTGCAAAATAGAGATAATGCCAAGTACAGAAAGGCCAATGAGAGCTAAGGCAGCACTTCTGCAAGAAGGAGAAATCAGACATGGTTTCAAGAATGGCTGAGGCTCGAAAAAGGTAGACCCATTTTCCTCTCTGGGTTTCTTACCCACTTCCGCTAGGGTTCGCGTAAACCATTAACCCCCATGGCTTTCTTTACACTCTGAATTGTCTCTATTTCTGTTTAACGCCAGTGTCTTCTCTCGGTTCAAATCCAAACAGCGGACAACATCCCCACACACTGCCCGCGAAGACCACACAAACTGAGGAAAACAGGACTTCTCAACCCTCCACCTGGAAACTGCATATGCAAAGGGTCTGCTCATCAAAATGCCTAATGACATAGAATGTGTGAAAGGACATCACCAACATGTGATTGTGCCAGGACACCATTAACAATGCACACTGGTCTCAGAAAGCACTAGAACTGATTTCCTGCACCGATCTCGTCTATCAAACGTACGCCTAAGGCACATCGTCTGCTGCCTTCTGTTCCAGCCTCTTGGAGCCTGGGTCCCATTCTCTGGGCTTCCGGCCACTTGTCCTCACCCACTCTCTGCTCTGCAAGTCCCAAACATCCTGGGCTCCATTAAAGGGCCTGGACTTTCCACTTCCCCGATGCCTTGTCCACTAAAAGTCTGAGGATGGGATGAGCTGTTCTTCCTTTTGTAAAGGTTCCCTTTCGTCAGCAATTTCTCGTCACGTCTACATCCCCGACAACGGCTTTAGTGACAATTTCTCAGAGAAACTGCCTGTTCAGAGAAGCTACTGAAAATGACAGAGAGTGGCTTTCTTCTTGGAGCTCTGCCAGCATTTTGGCTGAGGGCTCCAGTCTCAAGGTGTGTAAAGTACTGAGTCTACGCTCGACAGCACAGCAGGAAGGCACCCTTTCCCCGCTGTCCAAATAACAGTAAGCATACACCAGGCAAATGTGCCTGCTCCTGACCTGAAAATATATTTAACAAGAAAGTAAGGCTACCTGTTTCCAGGGAAATAACTCTGTGTGTGTGTGTGTGTGTGTGTGTGTGTGTGTGTGTGTGTGGTGTGGTGTGTTTGGAAAATAAATCAAACCGAATTAACTCTCTGGAGCCCAGAACCTGGGAAGGACTCAAAGTAATCAATCAATTATCCTGAATAATCATCTAAAGTCTGGGGCGTTAGGCTGGACCACTGGAGGAACCAGTCTCGAGCAGGTTCCCTGCTGGTCTGGGCCCCAGAGCTATGGTCTTATTTCACGGATTTCTAAAATAAGACTGAAGTGGTCATCCCACACGATGGCAAAAAAGTCTTTCAGTGCACAAGTACTTCCTTATGTGGGGTGAGTGGCAGCTTCCGAATCCAAAATGAGCCAAGTCACAGCTAAATACAATCCCAACCCCAAGCTGACCTCGGTCACTAGAGGCAGGAAGCAGGTAAGACAACTGAAGTTACCTGGAGGCAGGAGAGCCTTGAGCGGCCGGATCCTTCGCTGTCCAAAATCAATACACAGCGTTGTGTGGTTCAAAGGAAGGTAAGTGGTTTGATTTCTGATTTACAGGTATAGTTCATTGCATTGGGGAGGGTAGATGATGTTTATATTTTGCTAGGGTCTTTTTTTCTTTCAGAAACACAGCAATGGCATGTGTTCATGTATCTATCATGACCTGCAAGCAGATTTTCACTCCGTAGCCCGTCTGAGACTATGTCCCCAGCTCTGTGACCCAGGCCACGCAGTCATGGGTCTGTGCTGGGATCTGAGAGTCTGAGTCTGCTCTCCCCCTGCCTTCCTGCCACAGCGTCTGAAACACCCACCACGAAGACGCTTTCATTGGGTTAGTAAAAGGAAAATAAAATTCTCTGTGAGCAGGAAGAGGGTAATACATTTATTTGTGGTCAATTTAGGGTGAGTAGGTTTAACAACTAAGCTAGCTTCTAACAAGGTCAAGACCTACCGTGTTTCCCCGAAAATAAGACCTAACTGGACCATCAGCTCGAATGTGTGTTTTGGAGCAAAACTTAATCTAAGACCCGGTAAAATAAGACCAGGTCTTAGATTAAGTTTTGCTCCAAAAGATGCATTAGAGCTGACTGTCCGGCTAGGTCTTATTTTTGGGGAAACACGGTAGAACAGAGAGGGGGGCCCAGTTCTGCCTCACAGAGGGTGATACTGAAAACCTGTATCAACGACATGATCCATAGAAATGCCATTTTCAGTGTTCAGGCAAAACAGGTTGGAATTTCAAGGACAGTAGGATGGAAAGGGCCCTAGCCTTTGTCATTCTGTAGCTGTATGACCTTGGATTTGTTCCAGGACTGGTTCCAGGAATTGCAGAGCCCATTGCAAAAGGAAAATGCAGTGCCCATTTTCAGAACTTTTTAAAGAAGGTCAAGAGGGTGAGGCAAGACCATTACACAAAGTACAAGGCTCTTCGAGCATGGGAGCTGAGCAAGTGCACAGGGTACACGCCTAAGAAACACTAATTCATCCTTTCTCCTAGGGCAGAGCCCTGCTTTCCTCTGATCCAGCTCAGCGACTGTCACATGCAAGGCTACGGTGCCAAAAAGAACAGCATTCATTTGACTACTGAATGGGCCCTACCCACTGAGCCCAGTATACCCTTTGAGATGAACAACAGCTGCCATATTAGCACATTGAAGAGAGGAAACTGTACTGATTCATGAGAGTATGTGTTTATTAGAGCCAATCTTCCAGAGCAAGCAGAAACCAGTCTCCTTTGACTCACATAAAGGTGTACTAGGAGATCTTTTCTCTCTCTCCCTCTCTCTTTTTTTTTTAACTGAACTATTTTCTGGAGTGCCAAATTGATGGGCCTTTACCATGTTTCAAGTCCTCTCTTTGAAGTAAGAAGGATCTCTGTAGTTATCATAGCAACAAAAGCACCAACGTCAGCATCAACAAAAATGCAAAAGCAGCAACAGGTGGACGTCGTAATTATACTCTGGGGTCTGGCTCAGCTCCTATTCAGAAACGGAACGTGCAAAACAGTCTTACACAGACCCGCTTTGTGGTGTGTTTTTAAAATAATTTTTATTTTTTAATTACAATTGACATACAATGTTATATTAGTTTCAAGTGTACAACACGGTGATTAGACATTTATATAACCTATGAAGTGTCCACCCAATAAATCTTGTACCCACCTTACACCATACATAGTTATTACCATATAATTGCCTATATTCCCTGTGCTGTACTTTACATCCCCATGACACTTTTGTAACTACCAATTTGTACTTCTTAATCCCGTACCCATTTTCACCCACCTCCCAGCCACCCTCCCATTTGGCAACCCTCAAAACATTCTCTGTATCTATGAGTCTGTTTCTGTATTATTTTGCTTTTTAGACTGCAGATATAAGTTAAACTATTATTTGTTTTTCTCTGACTGACTTATTTCACTGAGCATAAAACCTCTAGGTCCATCCACGTTGTTGCAAATGGCAAGATTTCATTACTTCTTATGGCTGAGTAATATTCCATTGTATTAATATATATGTACCACTCTTCTTTATCCGTTCATCTATTGATGGACACAGGTTACTTCCATATCTTTCTTGGTTATGTAAACATGCTGCAATGAACATATGAATGCATATGTCTTTTCAAATTAGTGTTTTGGGTCTCTTCAGATAAATACCCAGAAGTGGGTCCTTCTTTGTCTCTTGTTATAGCTTTTGTTTTAAAGTCTGTTTTGCCTGCTATAAGTATTGCTACTCCAGATTTTGATTGGAGCATTTAATCCATTTACACCAAAAGTAATTGTTGAAACATTTGTAGCTATTGCCATTTTATTATTCATATTTTTATATTTTTATTTCTTCTTCTTCTCAAAGACGTCCCTTTAACATTTCTTATAATACTGGTTTGGTGCTGATAACTCCTTTAGCTTTTCCTTGTCTGTGAAGCTCTTTATCTTTCCTTCAATTCTAAATGACAGCTTTGCGGGATAGAGTAATCTTGGTTGTAGGTCTTTGCTTTTCATCGTCTTGAATATTTCTTGCCAATCCCTTCTGGCCTGCAAAGATTCTGTTGAGAAATCAGCTGACAGTTTTATGGAAGCTCCCTTGTAGGTAACTAACTGCTTTTCTCTTGCATTTAAAATTCTTTGTCTTTAACCTTTGGAATTTTAATTATGTTGTCCCTTGGTGTGGGCCTCTGGGTTCATCTTGTTTGGGACTCTCTGTGCTTCCTGGGCTTGTATGTCTATTTCCTTTACCAGATTAGGGAAGTTTTCCATCGTTATCTTCAAATGGGTTTTCAATTCGTTGCTCTCTTTCTTCTCGTTCTGGTACCCCCATGATGCAAATGCTGGTACACTTGATGTTGTCCCAGGGGCCCCTTAAACTATCCTCATTTTTTTGGATTCTTTTTTCTTTTCGTTGTTCTGATTGGGTGTTTACTGCTACCTTGTCTTTCAAATTGCTGATTCGATTCTCTGCTTCATCTGATCTACTATTGTTTCCCTCTAATGTAATCTTCATTTCAGTTATTGTAGTCTTCATTTCTGACTTTTTTTTATGTTTTCTGTCTCCATTTTTATGTTTCCTATGTCTTAGTTGAAGTCCTCACTGAAATCCCCGAGCATCCTTATAAGTAGTGTGCTGAACACTGTGTCTGGTAGATTGCGTGTCTCCATTTTGTTCTGTTTTTGGAACTTTATTCTGTTCTTTCATCTGGGACATGTTTCTTTGTCTTGCCATTTGGCTGCCTCTCTGTGTTTGTTTCTATGTATTAGGTAGGGCTGCTGTGTCTCCTGGTCTTAATAGAGTAGTCTCATGTAATAGGTGTTCTGTGGGGCCCTGTGGCACAGTCTCCCTGGTCACCAGAGCCCGGTACTGCTGGTGTGTCCCTTGTGTAGGTTGTGTGTGCCCTCCTGTGGTAGTTGAGACTTGACTGCTGTTGGGACCTCAATAGGAGGGATTGACCTTCTGGCTGACTGGTTGTGAGGACTGGCCGTGATTGCAGGGAAGGAGCTCCTGTTCAGGGTTGACTCTACAGAGTAGGAGTCGCTTTAGTGGGGCTCTAGTGCCTGGCCTTTGGGTGTGTTGTATAGATCTGATTTCTTAAAGAAATAATCATTCAATGAAGGTGGCACTGGAAGAATTACTATCTCTAGCTCCAAGCACGACTCATCTGCAAGTGAAGGCCTCCATTACTATGACAGAAATTGCTCTTAAACGCATAAAACACATAAGAGAATTTTTAGAGAAATCCCTTATTATTCATTAAAACATTTTGGGGCCTCATTAATTCAGAAGGGATAATCAGTTGTTGATTAGCCAGGTTGTTAAGCACCCATTGTCAGATGCCTACGGGGTGTGAGAAATTACATTTCCTATCCGCCAAAGAGTCACCTGAATGCAGTTAGCACTTCATCAGGCAAGGCTCCATCTTCTGGGGATAAATTACCTGGATTTTTATTCCCCTGTCTTTCATCTCCCAAACGTTTCTGTATTGCAAAGCACTGCTTATTCTGTTTGGTTTTTCTTGCCTGTCTAAGCTCTGAAACTCTATCAGAAGCCAACTTTAAAAGCTAGCTGGTTACAGGTACGTCACACTCCAGGCCCTAATATTCAAAGTGTGTGTGTGTGTGTGTGTGTGTGTGTGTGTGTGTGTGTGTGTTGTGGTTTGGTCTTACAGTTCTTGGCTAGGGATCCTCTACACCATCAGCCCTTCAGATCCAAAGGGCATTCGGGTTATCATAGGAATTCCTCAGCCCAGGCTCCAAAACTCAACTTCCTTCCTCTCCAAACTCTGACTTACTTTGAGAGTAATACAATAGCAGTGATCATAATGAGAAAAGTCTCTGGATTAGAGGTTGGAAAATGTGATTCAGAGTCTTAGTTCTGTTTGGAAGAGGAAGTGATGTCACTAGTAAACTGCTCTCAGTGCCATCGAGCCATTTCATCTCCCTGACAGTTTGTCATTTATTTTTCCTCCCGTTAACAACCGAGTGACATTAGTATTTATCCTTTGGGTCAGTCCAAGAGTTGGGGGTGCATTTCTATAAAGATGGACCAGTCCACAACCCTTTATGAAACTTCTGATTTCAAAGGCACAGAGTGCTTCCAAGACTGGGCGGACACCCCCTCACCACCAAATCTTCAAAGAATAGGGTCCTCATTTTACTCACGGAATTGCTCTAGATGGTCAGCGCTGTCCGACTCGGGCATGGCTGTGATGGTTACCAGCGGACAGGAATTTCCTCCCAGCGTCTGGCAGAGAACCTCCTGCCGGAAGTAAACCTGTTTGGGGTTGACACTTTTTTCCAGGATATCAAGGTGAGTCTGGAAGAAACAAGACAGAAGTATCAACTATTAATATTTTTGATAATAACAATACTAGAAAACAACAACAAAGCTTACATTCACGTGACTCCTTATAGTTAGGATGTATTTTTGTTAACCTAATCTGCCCAGTATCAGGCACTAAGTGATTAAAAACGGGGCTATTCCTACTACCTAGGAGAAGTTCAGTGAGGCAGAACAGGAAGCATCATTATCATTACTGAACGTGGCAGAGTAATAGAGTATTTGTTTTCATGGGGCACTGAAAGCAAGAGGGCAGGGGCATACAGCATCTTTCTCATCACTGTTGCACGTACAGAATGTGGTTACCGTGATGCTACAGCCTACCCAGGATACTTGGGGACATGGGATAGAGAGCTTCAGCAGCACAGGGTATTTTAAAACTGAGCAATATAAGGAGAGTTGTGAGCATACTGAAGAAAACTATGGATCCAGTGCTATGGGCAAGCCAAGCACAGAGAACAACTAACTAGTAGCAATTGATTTTTCCTACCCCTTCTCCCTTTTTAAACACTCACTTAAAACACAGAAAGATACAGAAATGGGATAATCACTGAAACCGGGAGTGTTGGCCCACAATCTTTAAGACCTCTGAAGATACTTCCACTAATCCAAACAGTCGGATTCATTCATCAGAAATTTCCTCCCACCGGCCCTCCATACCCTGACGACAGTGACACTGGGATGTCAGCAGGAGCTGACTCTGTCCAGCCCAAGGACATCAGTCCACAGAAATTATTCCTTTGCCTGAATATCTCAAGTTTGTGCCACAATCAAGTAGGTTTGAACAGGGCCAAGGAGCTGCCCACCTTGTTTTTCTTAACAAATAAGAAGCCTACTAGATACATGCAAAAACAAATTTTATGTAAATGTTTATAAAGTCGTCATAAAATATATTCTGGAGAGGTGAGAAGTGTCCTCAAAAGGTAGAAGGAGCTGACGTGTAAAAAGGATCAACTTCAGAAGTGGCAGGCAGTAGACTGGCTCACCCAAAGGTGCCGTGCCCTTATTGTCACAACCTGTGAGTACGTGACCTCACGTGGCACAAGAGACTTGGCAGGTATGTTGAAGACTAAGGTCTACTTGAGATGGGAGATTATCCCGCATTATCCAGTGGGGACCAAGCCAATCAACAGTGCTTAAAAGTAGAGCATTTCACCCAGTGGCAAAGAACCAGAGAGAGATGACAGCACGACGACTCAGGCCACCACCGCTGGCTTTGAAGATGGAGGAAGGGGTTCAAAGACCAAGAAATATGACCCAACACAATAAGCCAGGATAATCTCCCCATCTCAAGATGCTTCACTGAATCACATCTGCAAAGATGTCAAGATGCAGAGTAATATCTTCATAGTTTCCAAGGATTAGGGTGTGAGCATCTTGGGGCGGGGGGCGCATTATTCTGCCTATCACACCAAGGTAAGCAGCACACTCAGGTGTGTCTTAGAAACAGGTTCTTCTGACGTTTCTGGGAGCCAGCTTTGGACACAATACTAAGTACGGGAATTGTAAGGAGCATGTCTATCCCAGATTCGAGATGAGAAGTTGCCTGAGGTGCATGTGTTCAACCAAACTTTGCACGTACTTCACTCTCAGAGTTGAGGAGTAATGAGTGCCAGGTACTGTTGAGATGCACCTGCTCTGGAGACTGGGAGGCAGTCTCATGCCGCTGCAGAGACAGGCGGCTCACTCACTGTGCACAAGCACACAGAACCAAAGGGCCTACATCACTAGCAAAGTACAGAAGCTGAAGAAACCCCAGAGCTGCCGGCTTTCTAGCTGAGATCAGCTTATGTCCCAGGACCAGACGTGCGCCTAGTGAAGAGTGACCAGGACAAAGGAAGGTGTGCCTGGAGTCCAGAGATCCTTACTGAGCCTGTCCCACGCATGCAGTATCGTTGCCTGCCCTGCGTCCTTTCTCAAGGATGATCTGGTTCTGGATGAAGCCTAGTCTTGTGCATTTGATGGCCAACCTCAACCCAACACCACGGCTCCTTTCTAAGCAGAAAGGGGTGGCAGTCTACAATTAAGGTTATTTTTAAAAAGTGAGTGTGTGTGTGTGTGTGTGTGTGTGTGTGTATGTGTGTGTGTGTAGATAAACCTATACACGTACACATATATATGTACACAAAACATTTTTGGGTCATACTTCTTTCTAGATGCCAGAGGAAATGAATTATTGATAACAGTTTGAAAATAGAAAGGATTATAATCCAGTAAATCTATACACGGCCGATTTTTTCCTTCATGAGCAATTGTAACATACATGCTCAACTATGCAAGAATTCAGAAAACATATCACCTTATCTTTACTGGGAACAGTAACTTGAAGACATACTTCAACTGCTCCAAAATCAAACTAAAGAACAAGATAAAAGGACCGTCCAGTTAAACAAGGTTTAAGTCTAAATAGCTATTGAAAACATGATTACGACATGAGACAATCATAAAAATATATATATATTCTTTAGGGAGAACTGCCGTTCCAATTTGGCTATGGATTCTGGAAAAGTTATGCAAATTCTGTACTTCACCTCTACGTGACTCAATTTTCTCATCTCTAGAATGTGTATAAAAATAGCACTACCTACATCATTCAATGGCTACTATAATTTAGGCATATACTGTATACAAAAAGTCACACTGGAAACCCTTAATTTTAACTGATATTATGAATGGAGAAATATAGGTTCAGGTATGTTTTTAAGAAGTAAAAGGAAAGTACTAGTAGAATTATAAACACTTAGGGAAAAGCAAAAATCAAAGAAAATATGATTGGTCCATTTTTTGTGTGTGTGAGAGAGAGAGAGAGAGAGAAGAGGAGGGGGGGAGGAGGAGGAGAGAAGGAAGGAAGGAAGGAAGGAAGAAAGGAAGGAAGGAAGGAAGGAAGGAAGGAAGGAAGGAAGGAAGGAAGAAAGGAAAGAAGGAAAGAAGGGGCAATGACGCATGAAAATAGCATGAAATAAAAATGATAGAAGTACACCAAAAATTGCTATAAGTATAAATAGGTGAAACATCCTTATTAAATGACAAAATCTTCCAGATTCGTTTTTTAAAATCTCACTGCATGTGGTATACCAGAGGTACTTTTAAAAAGAGGGTGAGGGGAAGCATGATGTATATAAAAACATGCCTTCATGATCTCTTTATTGTTTGCCTCTACTAAAATGTCTTAAAAGAGAAATATGAAAACTAAAGGATTACACAAACATAAATTAAAGCAGGCATGGCAATAGTAATATATGACAGTCATATTCAAGCACAAGTACATTAAATGGGATTTAAACATCTTATTCTGATAAAGGGCACAATTCACAACAAACATATAAAACTCATAAATCTTAAGAATCAAATAACACAGGATTGAAGTATGCAATGCCAAAATGGGAGAAGGGGAAATAACTGTACTCGGAGTGGGAGACGTTAAGACAGTAACTCAGTCTTAAATAAATCAATTCCTCAAAAATAATGATATAGTGTATTTGAACAATATTGTTTTTTATAGATATATGTCAAACTGCATAAAGAATATCCTTTTTTCCCCCCCAAACATCCATGGAACTGTTACAAAAATTAATCATATACAGGGCTATAAAAAAAACTCAATAAATTTTCAGATAAAAGCAGATATTGTACAAACCACATTTTCTAACAACAATTAAATAAAGTTAAACTTAAGTAAAAATGGTTTAAAAAAAAACAGCAAAAAGAAAACCATTTGGAAATAGAAAAACATCCTCCTAAAAGAAGCTCACTGAATAAATTCGTGTATTAAAGAGAAAAATCAATGTTAAATCAGTGTAATTAAAGCCATGATAAAAGAAGTGGACGTCTGGTATCCTGGGAGAGATGACATCGGATAAGAATGGAAATGTCCCAATCAGAACGTCAGCTGCATGTTGCCATCCTGGTTAAGAAAATTCCCAGCACCTTAGTTAAGAGAATGAAGATGGTGCTAGATTTAGATGATACTCTCTGTGATAGTAATCAATTATTTTAATCACTTCCATAAAATTCTGGGTGAAAGCTGCTCCCGGTATCATTTATTATTAAAATCCAGACTGAATGGACCCTGCCTCGCAATTCCTATTAAGGTTCTAGGCCCCCTAAACTAGGAAAACAATATTCTTTCCTACAGCATTTCCCAACACGTATTCTATAGGATGTTACTTAAGAGCTGGTGGATGGGCGAGAAATTCACAGCCAAAGCACTTGGAACATGGTGAGTTGACGAAAATAAAAACGTTTTCATGGCTGCAGAATTTTTCAGACTCTTTTAATAGGCCAGTATGCATTGTGAAGTCTTAGAAGAAAAATGTAGCACACAGTTTTTCTCTCGAGATCTCCAAGACCCTGGAATGCTGACGGACATGCTCTGGGAAACGCTGTCTTTGCTGAATTGTTTCCGTATGGTTTGTTTTTTGCCATCTAGCTATCTTTTGCACATTTTAGCATGGCTACAAGGGTCCTTATTCAAGGGGCGGCAATGGGTTGGGGGGCCGGGGGCTGGGTGGAGAGCCTTCTCAAGAAAAACACTGACCACCATTCTGTGATGTCACCAAGTTACAAACAGGCCACAGCTCTTTCTTGTCTGACACCAAATCTTTAAAAAAAAAAAAAACGAAAAAATAACCTGAAATCTAGGTTTTGTGAATCAGATATTGGAAGAGGCAGGTTTGTCTACAGAAGTCATTAAGCACAATTAGCTAGGAGAGAAAAGTTAAAAAAAAAAAAAAAAAAAAAAAATCACCATGGCCATGTTGCTGTAAAGTGCTCCCTAGAAGCAAATGCAGGTGGAAGCAAAGTTTGCAAGTTTTCTTCTCCTATTATGAGATCTGTTATTTTTTATTACATTATTTTGTGACGAATAATACAACTCAACAAATGCCGAATACCTTTCAGCTTAAGCTCATGTTCTGCAAACTATAATTGTTCATGCTGCCATCTCCCTACATCCCTCAATGAACAATCTGTCTCCTACCAAATATGGAACACCCCCACTCTTTACGTAGGGCGCTATCCTACTCCAGTCCAACAGAAGACTTCTAGAAGCAAACCAATGATAAACTTCTGTTGGATTTCCTTTTGCAAAAACGGCTTTGCATTGTTCTCCTGAAAACGATTTTTCGGTGAACGCTCCCATCTCTGGTCCAGTGAGGCCACATCTAACGGGGGTCACTGATGAGAGAAGCAGGGTCCCTGAATGTACGCACCAAGAACCAACTGAAATGACAACCCTGCAGAAGCCACGTGGGTGGGTTTCTTTACAAATACGGGAATGAGTTCAAAGCAATTATGGAAACCCCCAGAGAGGTTGTCTTCACCAAAGAAAATTCTACCTGTTCGTGAAAGGTATCAGGCTGATAACCTCACCTGCAGCCTCAAATGCTGCTTCTCCACAGTTTCCTACCCCCCACCCCCTTATTAACTGTTTGTTCCCTTAAAACTTCCTTAAAAGGCTGCTTTTGACCTCAGCAGCGTACCCGGCTCATGGCTACTGACAAAGTGAGAAGCACTACACACTTGGAAATCGTTTCTTAGTGTCAATCCCTAATTGGCTACACTCGCCGTCCCCCGAATTCAGAAGAAAGCTTACCCCTAAGGAGATGGCCTATTTTATTTGTACACTGCCTCGTTCTCAGGTGTCACTTAAATACACCCATCGGAGCAATGACGGCTCCTCATCACAAGAGAGGAACAAATGACACCTTTAAACTAAATAAAAGCAACAGAACCTGCCTACGCGGGTGGTAATGAGTTTCCTCAAACTGCCTCAGTCTGCCAATACCTCTCTCCCTCTGTTCCACGGACTTACTTTAAGAAGTGAGAGAAATAAGTAGTCTCTAGGTGTCTACGCACAGATCTGCTGATTCCAAAGAAGAGATGATTTTAATATCCTTTTTCCATTAAAAATAAATGAAGTTATACATACTGCTGATGACTTGGAAAAGAGTAAAGAAAAAATAATTGTAATGAACCACCCTAAGACAACAATCAGTATGTCTTTCTTTATAGTGCTTTATTTGGACTTTTTTTTTTTTTTACAACCATCAGTGGCATTTACTTCTTTTTTGTCCTTTATTTGGATTTTTAACATAATTTTAATTGTATTCTAAATTATGCAATGGGCGTCTTCCCATCAGTCCAATGGAGAAAATGATCACATCATCATTGTAAAAACAGAATAAACGCCCTGGTGGTTACCAGCTAGTCTGGCTAACTAGATACAGACACTTAGCTAAAACTTTCCATGTATCAAGTAATTTAATCTTCACAACAGCCCATGTAGTAACTGCTTTTATATTTGCACTTTTACAGAGGAGAACACTGGGGCACAGAGAAGTTAAGTAGCTTGCCCATGACTACACGGCAAGAAAGCACAGAGTTCAGACTCCAATCCAGGTCTGACTGACTCCCAAACCTGTTCTTCCATTGCACGCAATACCCCGCAATTCAGGGGTCCTGTGTTCCATGGGTCCATCATTCCTGCACTTCCCAACAGCCTTTGGGATGGCCTGCCATGTCACCCCAACATCGGGACCCTTTATTGGTGCCTGTCTTCTGTGTGCGCCCAAACCAGGGTAGGTCTCTGTCCACTGATTCCGTGACAGCACTGGTTTATGATGTACTCACTGCACCTTTCATCTGCCACTGGTGAGTCAACACTTCCCGCTTGACACATTTTAAACTCTTTATTTATTCGGAGCCCTTTATGAGAGACTGTGCATACAGCGTTCTAATTCTCTCCTTTCTCTCCCTTTCCCTCTCCCTCTCTCCCCCTTTCCCGACACCACACACCATTTCATCTCCAAAGCTAACAGTGGCTGCATCTACCACAGTAGGGATATAAGTCTGGTGAAAAACCCTTCTCTACCCTTTAAGGTCTTTATGCCATCCCAACAGATGGCTCCTATTTACGATGACTTTTCTTGTCTCATGCCGACTCATACAGTTAAAAGTTCTCCAGCAGAGAACCATGTGATTTCACTGATAGGTGGTATATAAACCAAAAACAACAAAAGAACAAGACAAACAAATGAGAAACAGAAACTCATAGACACAGACAATGGTTTGGTGGCTACCAGAGGGTAAGAGGGGTGGGGCATGGGAGATGAGGGTAAGGGGGATCAAATATATGGTGATGGAAGGAGAACTGACTCTGGGTGGTGAACACACAATGGAATTTATAGATGATGTAATACAGAATTGTACACCTGAAATCTATGTAACTTTACTAACAATTGTCGCCCCAATAAATTTAAAAAATATATTAAAAAAAAAAAAAAAGTTCTCCGTGAGATCCCATTTTGTTAACCTCTAAAATGTCCATCAGAAACTCTCTTGGGGTCCTAGTTTCAACCAATACTACTGGCTTCCCAGGGACAATGCACAACACAATCCAAATACTTTAACAAGTATTGCTAACAACACTTTAAGAATTATTGCAATTACTGATGGCTTAATATGGATGATTACAATAGAACTTTTGCTTGCTTCATAATTATAGTAAGATTGCATTTCTTTCCTTCAGCTTTATTTTAATACTCTAATTTGGATAATTATCCAACACAGTGCTGGCAAGCATCTGGAAGATATCAATTTGAAAAAAAAAAATACTAATTCTCTTATTATAAGAGAATAAAAATTTTTAAGTTGCAAAACTATATTCATGTTGAGAAACATCCCACATTATATGCCCTCTGCTATAAAAATGCCGTAATTATTAAACATAATCCATGTTACAAGAGAGTTACAAATTGTGACCTCCACATAGAAATGTATTTTTCTACCCCTCTGTATAAACCCCAAGTATCGTACAGTTAATACCGCCCTTGGGGTCTCATTCACATTTAATGTATCACTGATCTGTTGGAAGAAAAACTGTTTCTCCTTAGGACATGTCCCGAAATAAAAATGACTAGTATGCATTATAGCATGTATTCATTCTGTCCATGATGGGAGGAAGAGTGTTTTAGAAGAAGTCACAGAGTCCATTCTTGTCTTAAAGCTAGAGAGGCCCAGACTGTACATTACTGGACCCATAAAACCTATAACTGAATATATGCATTTTTCACTTTCAAGTAACAAACTGTCTTTCTTACTCTGTCCTACTCATTTAGGAGAAATGAAATGGTACCCCCTTTCTCATCTCTCTTTCTGATTAACTCTCCTCAAACTCTCCTAGTGGGAAGAGATTCACAGTCCACAGGCTAAGTAACAAGCCAAAGAGAACCAGTCAATAAGACTTTTCTTTCTGTCTCAGTGAGGCCTGGGGGAAGGAGTCCTCTTTCCTCGTGTTTTTGTCCCCATCAAGATGAAATTATCCCCCCACTGACCCCAGTGGCTCCGAAGCCATTGTTGATTATGAACTTTCAACCCTGTGTGCTGGTCTGACAAGAAGACAAAAGGTAAGTGGCTCCCAGGGGCACACGCTATGACATACAATGCAGTCCATTTGTAGGCATACGTGTAGTGACCGAGTTGTGTGACTATATAGTCTCTGACGGTTGAGTTCAAGCCATTAACTCATGAATGGGGTCAATAATGCTGAGTACCATGGATGGAATTTAGCTGCACACGCTGTTCCCCAAACATGGTCCCATTCTTATCCCAAGATGTTCTGGTGGGTTCTGGCTAAGTGCCTACAAGCTGATTCAAAGTCTGAAATTCAGAGTAAGAACACGGATGGAGTCCAGGCCTGGCTGAAAGAGTTTCAGACTCCTGATCAGCTTGGAGGCCCCCTGCCTGGATGATACCCCCACGGAAAAGGTCAACACGCATTCACAAAGGAACCTGCTCCCCCAGCAGACTTTCACGTACCATGTTTCACAGGTGAGACAAGAACAGCTGTGGGAGGGAATTATGAATCTTGCCTCTTCTGAGTCCCTAAAGGCAAGAAGCATGTTTTACAACAAACACAGCTTGTTTCAGCCTCACTCGTGAGGCACATTTCTTGGACTAACTTCTTGAGATCTATAACTGCGATACACAAATAATACTAGTTGTGTATCTTCTGCAATCTGGAAAACAGTAAAAATCTCTCTTTCGGCAAGACAACATATGGTGAGAAGGGCAGACGTATTTCCAGGAAGCAGTTAGCCAAGTGGTTTAGGATCTGCCTTCTCGATTGGGGGGAAAGAAATGCGTTTATACCTGAACATTCCTTTTGAAGGTAAAGATGCTCTTGGATATTATCTTTTCCCGCTCCTTATCACAGACTTAAAATGAAAAAGCTCTTCCTTCAGGGTGAGTGACCTATACCCTCATATACACACACAGTATTATAAATATGCTAATAACACTGTGCATTCACATAGAGGAGGAAAGTGCTTTACAGAAGATGCAGCTGGATGGTTTGCCAGCTGTTGCAAATGACAGAAGATGGCATGGTTTAAGCCGTTAGTTAAAATTTGTCTCATGAACCTTTTGTAGGGCCTGATAGCACACAGAATGGTAACTTCAAGTTTGGCCTGACGTGCCCCACGCGCCTCTCATAACAAGATCAAGGCCCTCATTGCAGTAACTCAGTGTTTTATTCTTCTTATCTGCACCTCCAGCCCATGGCCATGGGAACAACCGGAAAAGCTGAAGTGGTTGCTTGCTCACGGACTCAGGGAGGTTTTCCAAGCTTCACCTTCCTGCTTTCTGCTTTACTCCTCTCAATGAGTCTCCACCCCTTCACTTGGCACCTCAGCCTACCTTACACTTGGACCCCATTTCAACTGGAGGACCTCCCTCCAATCTCACTACTTCACGTTTAACTCGAGGTCTCCTTGAAGATAAAGCCCCTAAGAAATGTCCCGCCTCCTACCCTCAACCCACCAATGAGGAGACCGCATGCCATTGGGGCCTTTAGAATGTCGTGACCTCAGCCTCGTGCTCTGTTCAAGGGACCAACAGAAAACCATCAAATCAGTGACAACAAAGCCTGGGTCCCTTAGGATCAGAGTGTCCTGATGATGTCCAGGACCACCTCAGAGAGCCCCTCTAATCCCGCTTGGGTAATGCTGTACAGAGGAAGTTACCATGAGGGTGGTGTAGGTGTAGGGATAGTGGTAGGCTAGGTAGCAGACATCCTCGCTGTGCGGGAAGGTGACAGCAAAGGTGAGGGTGTAGTAACACGTCCTGGGTGCTCCCCCTGCGACAGCTGCACTCTGGCGGTAATGATTTCTAAAAGAGGAAGAAGAAAAGGGGAGAGTGAGTGACAGGTGGAGGAAACAGACATTTAGGGTCCTAGGGGCTGTATGCCTCTCGCGTTACATACTGGCAAAACGCTCACTCGAAACGCTTTGTGGGTGAAATTTAGAAAAGAGAGGACTGTACAAGTGAGCTCACTGCCGGGGCATGAGCCAAATCGGCAATGCCTAGACTGGTGCAGCTGTCTCCCAACTGTGGCATATACGACACACGCCCTTTCTTGCTGTGTCTGAAAATGAGGCTTTAGAGTCACTGAGGTAGAAAATGGAGGAAAACGTGAATGATTCGGTTTCTCTTGGGATTCTATTGCAAACGTACACTTTATTCCCCAAATCTGCAAACGTACACTTTATTCCCCAAATATTCCCCCCCCCAAAAAAAAAAACAATAAAACAAAACCTCTGCCTCCCCCTAGATCACAAAATACAGCTTCTCCTTTCTCTTCCACCTGCCATGGGGGCTTATTAGCAATCACCAATATATGCTGAGTTCCAACTCAAAACTTAACATACGCCATCTTGTGTTATCATTGGAACAACCCCATTGTGTAGATGAAGAAACAAAGGCTTAGAAAAACTAATTCGTCAAAGGTCGCAACGCTAGTAAGTGGTCAATACAGGACTCGAACCCAGATCTGTCTGCCAAGTCTTGGTTCTTTCCACTACACAGTACTTTCCTCCCAAAGGAATACATTTCTCACCCCAAATGTGGTTCAGCTTCTTATAGCTTGAGAGTGTGCATTTTCCTTTGTCCAAGGAGAACAACCAATTTTGAGAGTCCAGAGAACAGTATCAAAGTAAATTGTCCCCACAAGTACATTCCAAACAGTATTTTCCCCACATGCTGCCAGCCACGCTCTTGCCTGGCCTGCTGATGCTGAGACAGCTGCAGGCTTTCCTGAGAAAAGTTACCATCAAGGCTGCGTTATCAGGTAAAACACACCCGGACACCAAAAGATGTCATTCCACCTTTGAAGATTTACAATACAATGTTGGCTTGTCCACTGCGCTTTGGGGTTTTATTGGGGGAAAGGGCGGGGAGAGGACAGAAATAGCAGATAATTACTCCATGTGTTCTTGCAAAACTTTAAAAAAAAAAAAAAATGGGTTATTTTTTTCTGCCTTTTGGCTCCCTTCATGCTACACCCACCAAAGCAAAAAAGGAAAAAAAGAGAAAATCTACTGTCTAGATTCTTGTGGTTTTGTGCGGGTTTTATATACTTATAAAAGTAGAAATGGGAGTAAGAGAACCTGGCAGTCCCACAGACTGTGGCCTGGTACATTTCTCTTGCCTCAGTTTCTTCCAACATGGCAGCCTAGAGCCTTGGTCATTCTAGAGAAAGAAGGATACCCCCTAATGATGTGAGCCCCAAGTGATTACCCCACCCAGCTTTTCAACATCACATGACTAGCACCCATTTCCTTTGTGACTACAGGACTAGAAACTCCAAAATGCATCTTTGCCCGTGGAGCCATCTGAATCTCAATACGTCATTGAGTCCACTGTTTCCAAATTTCCCCCAAGTTCTACAGCCTCCCCTGATCCAACGCTCTAGTTATTAGAAAGCATGTAATGAAGCCGATGGTAGCTCAGAAAGCACGCCAGCCACCTGTGCTCTATCTTTTATTCTCTTTCTGATTTCACTCATACAGGCTCCCTTGCAAATACACGTTCAGTTTGCACTGAGCTGAACCTATAAATCAATCACACCTTTTGACAATGGAAGAGCGAACCGGAATGAAAAGAGCTGGTCAAAAGGGTCAAAATTTAGACGATCGATCAAAGCGTGGGAGAGAGCTTCACCCGGAAGCTTACGTGTATGAGCATGGGAATACACACACACACCCCAACCTGAATGTAAAGGCAGGTGGAAATACACCATCACAAAGCTCTTGACCTACCGATAATGGAGGGCACCTTTCCTCAAGATTAACAGGTGCCCCTGAGGGCGAGGGGGGGTGGTCTCATTTCACATGAGCTTTGCCTCTTTTTAAGTTTCCTATTGTACTACTGAGCACGCTGAAGTCACAGGCGCATTCACACGCCGCAGACTCAAACTTTCTTCCCCAGTCACTGAGGAGATCAAGACAGAGCAAGGAAAGGGGACTGTGAAACCACCCCCGTCCCTGTGCTTTACCTGCCACTCAAACCAAACTCCAGGGAAGGAACAGCAAAATAAAACGGGGTCATTCTTAGCTTTTGAGCATCTGTGGGCCCAGGCCATAGTGATTTAAGGGACGTGTAAGGGATTCGAATGGTCGTTTGAGCTATATGAATCTACTTTCTCACACCCCCAGCACGCGTGCACGCGCACACACACACACACACCTCTGCTATAACTTGCCGGACAAGATTCTCATGGGCAACAGTAAAAGCTTCCCACTGATATGCCTTCCCAGGATGGTTGCAGACTGCTGGAATTTAAGAAAAATGGGTATCACCTCATTCAGGACGAGTTTTAGCTAAAAGAGATTCAGTTACCACCCTAGTCTGGGGTTTAAATTCTAGCTGAACCTACAACAAACGTCAGGCATCCCCATGGAGGATCCAGGAAATGATTCTACCATTAGGAAACGTTCCTTTTCGGAGACCTTTAACCTTCCGTAAGACCCCCTTCTTCAAGGCGGAATGCTTGTGATTTCCCTAAAGTGAAGCACTTGGCTTGCTACAATTCCGTTTGTTCACGACAAACTGAGATCCCATCAACATATTATTTTCAGTTTTCCCAATTATTGGGAACATATTGGTGACCATATTGAGGGGTGTTTGCAAGGCAGTAACATTCATCCTTTCTATTTCAAATGGTTCCCATGTTCTTCCTTTGTGTAGAAAACCCTTTCCTTCCTTTTCATTCAGCCCTGTCCTCTTCTTTCTTCAAGACTCAACTCAAATGTTTCCTCCTCCAGGAAGCCTTCCATGATATCGGCCCTTTTATAGCATTATTCCACGGGTGTCTCCCTCCCTGCCAACGCTTTCTGGCAGGGTCATGCCGACTCATTTGTGTACCTTCCTGCGTGGCACAACACCTAAACTTAGCAGCTCTTCAGCTAAACTTTGCAGAATAAATGGGCCTACGGCAGTAATATTTAGGATACTTAACATATTTTATCTCTAATCCTAATTATCTCTTTTCAGGGTGAGTATTATTATATACACTCTACAGATGGGGAAAATGGGGATCACAGATGTTAAGTGTCTGGAGTAACTCCATACCACAGGCATCGTAAGCAGGATTCAATCTGAGGTGTGGGCTCACTTCAAAACCAAGATTTTAAAAAATTCTATCACCTATTTCTTAGGAATGGATTAAAAACAAGAGGGTTTTTTTGGCCCAATTCATCAAGTATGAATTTGAAGGTTTGGTCTTCACAAATCAGGACCTGCTATCAACTTAACAGTAACAGGAGGAATGTAAATCCAGATAAGGGCCAGTGAAAATGGCCCATACCGCCATGATTCTTTATGCCATTGTATTTGATGGAAGATGTATCTACTCATTATTGATAATAATTGCTAACATTCATGAACACAGACTTTGCACCAGGCACTGTTTCAAGCTTTCCACGGGCTTTCTCACAGCTCATTTCATTTTCAGAATATGCGTCGGTCTAACAGGTTGATGCTATTATTAGCCCCCTTTTACAGATGTGGAATCTGAGGTAGAGAGAGGCTGGAATAAGTCGCCCACAGTCACACCATTAACAAGTGGCAGAAGTGTGATTCCAAACACTTTAGCTCCTCAAGAAAGAAGAAGTCTGGTGAAATCAGGTGAGCTCTCAGATTTGCTGGATCCTAGCTAGGTCATCGTGGGTCCATGACCCGAGGTGAGATAGATCCAGCCATTCGTCAGCTAAAAGCATCTCTTTGCTTTTCTATTCCCTGATCCATTTATCTTCGGAAGGATCCGCCTGTTTATAATCATAAAGCCTTCAATGAAGCAAGGAGCAAAGTACACAAATGCATAGTTATGAATTCAATCCATTTTCATTTGTACTTAAAAATATGCTGGGAAGTCATTCTTCTTCTCTGTGTGGGCATGAAATAAGCAAATGCTGAGAGAGAGAGAGCAAATGAGATAATCTTATAAGGACGATGGCTCTGTTCTACAAGTGGCATCATCTCACTTAACAGGATCTGGTAAGGCAGGGCAGACAAGTCACCAGGCTTCTCTGTGTCTGCGAAGCTTCTAATATGCTCTATAATCCCCCGTCTCTCTCCTGAGACCCCCTCGGAAGGATGCATGACGGCAGAGCTCTTGTGTGACATCCATCTTCATGAGTGAGCTGTTCCATCTCCTCTCACAAGCGGAGATAAATGTCAGAAGACATCAGCCGTGGTGTATTACATGGCCACTGCCAGCGTGCAGCTTCCCCCTCCCCTGCCCTTCGGCAGCAAAATTACTGTAGCCCAGAGCGGGGAGAGAAAGGTGTGAGGCTGCAGACCGCAGGGAAGTAAATAAGGCAGAAACCAAGAGCGTCCTTGCTTACTTTTATAGGAGGCGTGAAAAAATGGGTCTGCCCCTTCATGCTCTTCCCTCTCAGAATCACTTTTTATTTTCTGGCCTGGTGGTCTGCAAAGTGGTTGGGACAGGGTGTCCCATAGCGGGGGGGGGGGGGGGGGGGGGGGGGGGGGTCGGGGGGGGGGCAGGGGAAGGAGGTACTCGGGGGAGGGCCAAGAGGGGTGACTGATCACAGGGAGGGAGCATTAGAGTTTCTCTTTAAATTTATTCGGATCTAGGTAGTAAGAACGGAATTAGTAAACTATTGTCTGTGTCTATGAGTTTCTGTTTCTCATTTGTTTGTCTTGTTCTTTTGTTGTCTTTGGTTTATATACCACATATCAGTGAAATCACATGGTTCTCTGCTTTTTCTGTCTGACTTAGTTTAGTGGTTTTCAGAGGGGAAGGGGGGAAGGGGGGTGGGGGGTGGGAGATGAGGGTAAGGGGGATCAAATATATGGTGATGGAAGGAGAACTGACTCTGGGTGGTGAACACACAATGGGATTTATAGATGATGTAATACAGAATTGTACACCTGAAATCTATGTAATTTTACTAACAATTGTCACCCCAATAAATTTAAAAAATAAATTTAAAAAAAAGAAAGGAATTAGGTTACCTAAGGTTTAACCTGAGGGTTGACAACACTGCCCTATGCACTCCAAGTCAATCAAATGTGGTGAATAATTATAAAACACACTAGGTGCCGATACAGCAACCTTATCCACACTCCTCTGTTGTATCCCGGGGCTGGAATACGAAAGATACCTTCCATTTTACATCTCTGGTTTTCACATGTCAGGTAGTTAAGTATCGATTGCTGGATAAGAGGGTTCCTGAGGGAGAAGTAGGCATAGCTCACCAGCTTTCAGCTTCTGGCAAAGTATGCAAGTCTGCAGAAGCCGAGTTGAGTGGATTCACCGATATTATCGAAATTAAACTAAACCTCACAATATAGACAATTAGCTTGGGTTTTTTGTTTTTAATTTTGCTGAGAAGCCACAGAACGACAACAGTATTAGATTTGAAGCAGAAATGACCAAGAAAAAGGAAGAATGGATATGGACTCCTTCCTACTCTTAATACTAGCTCTTAAGAATTCTTTTTTGTGTATAAATAATCTAATCAGATCTGGGAAATTAGCCAAAAAATTTCAAAATTATCCAAAAGACTATTTACACTATATTTCTTTATGGTCAACGCTAAGGGTATAGTATGCCCTGAGTTATCAATGGTACAAAAATACAGTTGACCCTTGAACAACATGGATTTGGACTGTGTGGGTCCACTTACACATGGATTTTTTTCCCATAAATACTTTAAATGTATTTTTCTCATCCTTATTCTGTTCTTAACTCCCTAGCTTACTTTATTGTAAGAATACAGTATATAATACATATAAAATATGTTAACCGACTGTTTACGTTATTGGTAAAGCTTCTGGTCAACAGTAGGCTATCAGTAGTTAAGCTTTGTAGGAATCAAAAGTTATATGTGGGTTTCTGACGGTGGGGGTGGGGTGTTGGGGGATCAGCACCCCTAACCCCTGCATTGTTCAAGGGTCAACTGTCTAACAATTAGGTAGACAGTTAAAATTACTTGTTTCATTTTTTTCTCATGACTTAAAATTCTTAACCTTTTGCATGTTTTCTAATGCATGCAATACATTAGTATAATACAGTCATATTAACTAAAATAATTTACAGACAAATCTATATTAGAAGTATATGCATAAATTTATTAACATAGTTTGAAAGCTACCTTCTAATTGATGACAATAGAATCCACAAAACAGTCAGCCTGCCTCCTTAAAAGATCACTATTGCTGTCACTTTTTGAAGAAATGAATATTCCATTCCTTCTGAGTCTCTTTTTGCTTTCACCCTTCCATATATATATACTTGGGAACTATGGTCATGGTTCTCTCCACAGTGAACACCCTGGCACTCCCTTTGCAGCACGGCACTAAATCTGGGAATTTAACAGCATAACAGAAATAGAGCTTCCGAGTTCCTGATAACATGCTGAAGTCAAAGAAAGAGGAGGTAAAGTTTTCCCAATTAATACACCAGAGAGTATCAAGGCAGCGATGAAGCAAAGAAATCTTCTAAAGCAGATCAACTCCAAGATTGTGAATAGCTAAAAAGAAAGACATATACTGTATACTCCAAGGCCTTCTACAATAGAGAGGTGCTCTGCTTTGTGGTGGAACAGAGATACCCGCATCTATTCTGTTTTTAGATCACATTATTGGAAACATATTAACATAACGTGGATAATTGTAAAACAAACTACACTACAATGTAGCTAGCTTATCCATTTATCTCTGTTGGATTCATGGCTGGAATACGAAAACTGAATTACATTATACATTCATGGTTTCTCTGTTACCCCTCTGCTCCTCTTTAATCACAGAACAACTGTCTTGTTAATGAATCTAAAAGCTATTAACATTAACACTGGCTTTCCTTAGGCCAGGCTGTGCTTTCAGATGTGGCTCCTTCCTTCTCCTTTTGGCAGATGCTTGGTCCCCTTAAACCTGCTCCTTATTCTCCACCTGCAAGAGGGGGAGCCTCCAGGGAAAGCTATACCCCACTGGGAGAGGATGCTTCATGGATACTATTCTTGTCTAGTCTCTTACAAAGTTCCAGATCCAAGCCGGCTGCAAGCTGGGTCTTTCATGTTTATTTAGGTTACTATTTTCAGACGACAATAAAAGTTATTCTTGACAAACCAAGGTTCAAATTAAGGCTTTCATTATGTTTCCCTGTAGCTGTGGCCTCTATTCCCTTGAGGTGATTTTTGAGTCTAAATCTCTTTGGACCATAGAAAGATCTTGAGAGTCTCTAGATAGATGGGCCAGAGAGTAATTGCTACATAGGTGAATGGAAAACCAACAAAATTGCAATATTTTGCTATTGTTCTGAAGAATATAATGAAAATACCAGCCAGGTCCAAACTCTAATACGTCAAGGACTGAAGACTGTCAACTCTTTTATTAGAAACTGTTAGCCCAGCTCTGTGTTTTGTAGATGACGGTTATCTCTACGGTGATTTCTGCCTTTTGTCTGATAGAGAAACAAAATTCTTGACCTTTTCTATCTATCAATGCTTCTGTCCTCAGTCTCAAAAGCCAAGAGGCATAAGGGCATTTCTTTTTGATATTGGTAACAACCTAAACTCTAAAATGTCTGATTCGTTTTTAAGGGGCCTCGTGTCATCTCAGAAAAAGACTTACTTTATCCAAGAAAATAAGTACTAGCCTATCAGTTTTTATTAAAAACTAGCAATGAGCTAATAATTATATATTTTCGACCTGTTACAACAATTCTTATCCTCCCTTGTCTTATGAATTTGTACCTTATTTTCCATTAAAAATGCACAAATAAGCAATTTGTGGGTCTGGATTTCTTTTATCAAAAGATATGGATAATTTAAATTTTACTACAATTTGACAGGATCAACTGATGAAACTGGCTATTGACAAGGTTTTGAAGATGAATTCTGAAGACCTTCTCTCTTTTATTTCATCAAAAGAAAAAATCACCTTACTGTGGAGAAACAGTTACTAATGTGTATTTATTTATCACATATTCACCCTTATCTACTTTGGAAAACTGAAGCACAGGATGGATTAGAATACTCCAGGATGCCTCAGACAATTTGTTCACTGGGAACAAAGTGGAAAGAGGTAAAGAACTTAAAGCTTGATGCACGACTCAGAGGCCGAGTCTGTACAACTGCTCACACCCAACAAGGTCTAAAGTTTTTAATGTGCTGACATGAAGACACACCATATTCCGCAAATCAAAAGCTATTTCTTGGGGTCTACTGTGAGCACCACTTCACATGCGTCTGCTGTGAAGGGCAGGACATTTGTCACTGAGACAGTGCCACGTGTGACAGACAGGTACAGACTGCTGAGGTTTATGAGAGCAACACGGAAAAGAGGAGAGAAAAGGAAACGAAGAATATTCTAACTCACTTGTAGTAACAGATTTCATAGCCCGTCCGTATCCAGCTGGGTCTGCCAAGAAGAGCTTCCTTCACAGAATACAAAGTCGGCTGCATCCCTACACAAGACAAAGGTAGGGTGAGTCCACCAGGGAAAGAGAAATGGGCCAAAGAGTTGTAGGAGGCTGTACAGTGGCCCTCACCAATATCCAGGTGGCAATCCTGGAACCTGGGAATGGTACCTTACAAGGCAAAAGACAATTTGTAGTTGCAATTAAAGAGCTGGAGATGGGGAGATTATGCTGGTGGGCCCCAAATGCCGTCACACATGTCCTTAGAAGAGGGAGGCTGGACAGGTTAGACTGCAGAGGAGAAGCAAAGCGACCGAAGCTGAGAGAAATTTGAACATGCGATGCTGCTGGTTCTGAAGATGGAGGAAGGGAACATGAGCCACGGGATGCAAAGAATGGAGCTCGAAAAGCTGGAAAAGGAAACAGAATCCCCTAGAATCTCCAGAGGGAGCACAGCTTTTTCAACAGCCTGACTTTAGCCCAGGGTAACTGATTTTGGACTTGTGCACTCCAGTACTCTACAAGAGTCGACTTGTCTTGTTTTAAGCTATAAAGATTGTCACCATGTGTTACAGCAGCCACACAAAGTGAACACAAGAGTCAAGGTGCCGATTTCCTGTTTCTACACCAGCAGGACAAAATGGAGCATCAGGCTGTCATGAGACCTGGAGATATGGGAATACGTATTCCTTCCCGAAAGCCGCTCAGTAAATTAGTATTATGAGCCAGCGATAACATGCAGGATTTCCCATTCCTACATATGTTCAAAGGAAATATGGGCTACTAGTCAGTCTTTGGCCCTTGAATGTCTCCTCTAAAACTGGCACCGGGATTTGGGAGAATTTCACCTTTCTCCAGAGTCTTTCTTTGAATGTAAATCATTGCTGGATGGTGCTATTTGCCTGTCTGTGACAAATAGGTCAATACATCTGCTACGGTGAGATTTAGGAGATTGAGAGAGAGAAAAAAATTAACCAGAGGGCTCCCTGACCTCAAAAAGAGCAAGGTGGGGCAAGGGAGCCCGGAAGTAGTGGAGTGCTATGTGTGGTGTTAACACAACACCCCATGGGACAGTAAGGATTTCCGGCTTCCCCCACCATGTTGCCACACTTAGCAACCAAAATGGGTCAACCCAACTTCAAACCCTCTGGGAACCCAAGCAGGGCTTCCGATAACAATCCAAATGCTCACAACGTGACACCATCCCTGGGATTCTCCCAAAAGCCTCGCTCCCCCCAGAGCTCGTACCGTAATTAAACTGGCTGTTGGGCTTCTCACAGTTGATGATGTTGAATCGATAAGGGATAGCTGCCCGCGTCCGGCTCACCCGGAAGTAGAACCACTGCTGGTGCTGGGTGCTGTTCACGTCAGCATTGACCAACAAGTCGTACTCGAACCTGCCAAGTCAGAAGGGAGACTAGAGGGTTACAAGTCTTCCAGGTAACTTCCAACACGGAGAATCTACCCATCTTGGAGTCTAGATGGTAGAGCTAAGACCCGGGATCTCAGTTGGCTGGTAAGTGATACTTATCATCTAGAACTTACAATATGGGAATTCAGGGCTGGAGGGGAGCGGTTTCTTGGTGTTAGAAGACTCAGTAACCCAACGGCAGTATGTCTTGTTATTCAACCGTAATGAAGCTTCTATCCAGCTAGTAAAAAGGCAATGGTGCTATTTCCTAGAGAAAGTTCAATCATATCTGGTTGGATATGCCATTACTATTGGAAGCTAGACCTGATGCTTGAGCCTCAGTCTTCTCATGTGGCAAATGGGACTAGTGTCTAAACTTGCAGTGCTGCTTAAAAAGACTAATTAGTATAGAATATGTAAATCCTCAGCAAAGCAACCGATATGAGACAAGCTGGCAATGCAGGGGTTGTTTGTTGTTTCCCTTTTTTAAATTGATATAATCTCCTGTCAGGAAAGTTCACAAATCTTAAATCTATAACTCAATGAATTGAAACCAAGTTCATCTCGATACACCTGTCTGATAATTGCCCAGGTCAAGATACAGGTCATGTCCAAACCCCCAGGAGGCTCTTATGTGTCCCCTCCCGGTCACTATGTTTCCAAAGGTAGTTAAGTTTCTGAGCTTTAGCAACAGAATTAGTAATGCAGTTTTGGCTTAAACATATTAGGGTATTTCATTTTCAGAAATATTATCGTCCCATCCCCTTGGCGTGCTCCTTGAGCTGCTCTTCTAGAAAGGCTAACGTGTTTGCTCTGGTCCATTCACCCTTTCCCATCTGGACCCCTGATAAAGGGCATTCTGTAGTGAGATTTGTGGGAGGGTCGAGATTTGGATGAGATGTATCGGAGCAGAGCTACCTGATGGAGCTCACCCCTCACACTAACCACTGCATGAGGCACTATAGCACGAACAAAGCGTGACCCAGAGTGGCACTCACAAGAACATTCTGGAAAGTCTGCAACCCGCAAATTGTCTGCTATATCCATAATGATCTCTCCAAAAAAAGGACCGTAAAAATACCTCGCCTGGAAGTAGGTTTGTTTCCTGTCATTTGACCATTATCCTGAGCACAAGGGATTCATTTAAGATTCTCCATTCTGGCCAATGGCAGGAGAGAGAGACCTGAGCGAGGCCAGCAGGTCAGGCATATCCTGGGCTGGTCATTGTCCCACTAGGAGATTCGGATCCAGGATTCTGGATCCCTTCTCTCCTGGATCCTTTGCACATGATATATAATAACAGAAGGAGCCATGGGAAGAAGAAGAAGCTGAGCTGGCAAACAAGAAAGAGAAGACGGTTGAGAAAGATTCCGAACACGATGGTCTTTCCCTTCTTCGGCCCAAGGAGCTCAACTTGTTCTTGTTTTATATGTTGGGCTTCCTTGAAATAATTCATGGAGAGAGTCGGGGGGGGGTAGCAGTTAGAGAGGGGAAAAGGAGAGGGAGAGGAAGAGGGGGAGAGGGGGGGAGAGGGAGGGAGAATAAGGGAGAAAGAAGGAGAGAGAGAGAGGGGGAGAGAGGGAGAAGGAGCGAGGGGGAGAAGGAGCGAGGGGGAGGGGAGGGGGAGGGGAGGGGGAGGGGAGGGGAGGGGAGGGGAGGGGACGGGGAGGGGGAGGGGAGGGGAGGGGAGGGGACGGGGAGGGGGAGGGGAGGGGAGGGGAGGGGAGGGGAGGGGAGGGGAGGGGAGGGGGAGGGGAGGGGAGGGGGAGGGGGAGAGACAGAAGACAGAAAGAGAATGATCACCACTCACCTCTCCTCTAAGAAATAACTTCAGAAATGACTGCTCAGGTGGAGACAACACAGGCCTGAGAGACACTACGTTCTGGGCTCAGCACAGTGACCCTCCCTGAAGAGGAGCTAATGCTGACTGAGTGCTCCCTGCAAGGCAGGTACTATGCTAAGGGTGTCCTGCGTGTTATCTTGCTCTCAGAAAACCCCCATGATGTGGCTGCCGTCACTGTCCCTTCGTTGTGGGTGAGGATATAAAAGCATGGAGTGAGTCGGGTGACTCGCTCAAAGCCTCCTGTTTGGAAAGGGTTTCAGTCAGCTCCCGGAGCCTGTGACCACCACACCGTTAACTGCTCTGGACAGACGGTCACTTTCAGAAGCTCCCCCACAGAAGATGGATCATGTAGCTTGCCTTTCGGCAAACGGCAAGTGTAGTCTACCCTGCCAGCGTAGAAAGAGTTATAGCAAGAAGAGCAATCTCTTCTGCCCCTGGAAACTTTCCTGGCCCATGAAATCCTTCTCTATTAACCAGAGCTGACTGGCAGGTCCTGGTGGAGAGGCATGGCACCGAGCATTCCCTTGAATGAAGGAAGGCTCTCCTCTCTAGGGGGAGCCCAAGGTTTCTGCTCCCTAAGTACACAGCTAGCGTAGCCACCAACATGAAATGGGACAGGAGCAGGGGACTCCGAGCGCCCTTCCACGTCCACAGAACCAGCCCCGGCCTCACCGGGAGTATAAACCTCTGGTCAAAGTGCTCTCACACCCAGATATGGACCCATTATTAGAACACAGGCATAGTCCTGAAAGTTCACCTCCAGTCTCTCCCTCGCTCTCACATCAGCTCGTGAGTCCCCGAGTGGCGTGCTGCTCAGTGTTTAGACTCTGCCTTCATGTGTAGTGTTTGCCCGTTTTCATCGTGTCAACACTCCCACCATGGTGGATTTCAAGCTACCCATGTGAGGTCACTGCACACAGAGGAGGGAAGAGACCATCACCCCCACTCTCTTGAGCTGCCAGGAGAGGCCCCTGCAGTTTTCCTTACTTACTCACGCACTTGGATGGCTTTCCGAAGATTTCCGGACTCAAACTTGGAGGAGAACCGTAGACAATTGGAAGCAGTGTCCTGCCTGTCATGGGAAAGAGAACATGCAAACATATGAGCTATGGCTATTCTTGGGCCCACTTTGACATCTCTGAGAGAAATGCTTTCTCTTCTCGAGTTTGAACCCAACTTTCCGTCACGCTGACTGTAGGAGAAGGGACGCATTACTAACACGAAACGCTCTTCTTCTCCTGGCGTGAACAGAACTCTCCATCCTGCATCCGCCCCCTTCCCACGGATGCATGAGGCCACTTACCAAGGCTCATCTAAACTGAAGACAACTTGATTTATAACATCGCGGGGCTGGATGAACCTCTGGACATCCTCAAATATCTTGATCCTGAAAAGGAAAGTTGGAAACATTTGAACGGTTCGCCCGCACTCATCCTATGGTTATCGAGGAGGGGGCCTGAGAGTCAGCAGAGAAATAGGAAAGCTTAATGACACCTCAACCTCAAGCTGAAAACATGCAGAAAGCACCGTCCCTCCTTGTTTCTCTTCTTTATCAATAAATAAAACCATGCTGAGCGGTAGGGATGTAGGAAGCAGGGATGCTAGAGCTTCGTCAAGGGGTTCTTGCCTTGAAGGAGAGTTTTGTCAAGGGCATTTGGGCTAAGGGACTTTGCATGTTTCCGGTTGTGTGAATAACACAATCTTTGGTGCAGAGACATTTCCAAGGGCAAAGTTAGGGTTATTGACTGTTGGCATCCTATGGACTGGGGAGGCCCCAATAAGCATTTGGACTCATGAGTCATTTATATTCCTTGGGTTCTGTCTGCTGCAGAAGACTAAGGTCAACCTTTTGTCTGAGAAACACCAACATGGGGGAGATTTAAGTAAGACAGAGGGAGGGAGCCCAAGGGATCTTTCTGATTTTTTCCTTGAATTTCCAATCCAAGTCTCTGGGGTGAGGTGGAAGAAGGGGGAAGGGGAAGTTGACACAAGGCCTGGACTCAAAGGGAAATGTTCTATCGGCGGGACTCCATTGCCAGGCCAGCCCCTATGCTACGTCTGTCAGGAACGTGAGCATGGCGAGTAACGTGCAGGGGCCAAGGCCAGAAATGTCAGCCAGGAGCACAAGTGGGAGCAGCTCTTGGGATCCGCCATTGATTTGCTAATGAAATGGAAAATAAGTTAATGAAACTTTCTGGTATGCACACTTTGCTCCGCTGACTTAGTGCGTGCATACTCAATTTTATTTCCAGGGAAAATAATTTTTTCCTGGCTTTAGTAATTTTCATTTTCATCTCACTTTGGTGAGCCAAAGACAATACTCCCTTTCCTGAATTCTGGGAATAATCCATCACCCAGTGTTTCTTCCCTGAAGAGTGCTTTCTTTCTTTTTTTTCACACATCCTCAGTGATACAGAAGAGTATTCTCCAAGCCAAGCCAGATGCTGTAGGGTTGGGCCTGGGAGCTGAAGGGACACCACCTCGTCTTATTAACAAGGGACAAGAGGCCAGCGGGCAACGAATGAGAAAAGAGATCCCGAATAATCTATACTTGTTTTTTCTGAGCACTTTTGTTGGAGGAATGACACTAGTCTTGGGAGAAACTGGATTATCTTTCGCTGTCATAGTGACTTGCAATGGATACGGGGTAAGAGGTTGCATTAGAATTATCCAAGGGATTCTTTTTCGGAAAACACATGCCTCCCACTACCCCAGTCGGTCCTGAAATGTCCTAGTAGGGAGGGGAGCTTGTGTGTTTGCAAAAGTTTCCTGAAGGGCTCGAACGCATTCTTGACTACGCTCACTTTTCTACAGAGAGCAGGACGACTCTACACACCATTCCTCCTAGAAAAACATTACAGAAAAAATACAGCTCTCGAGCCAATAGAACCATCACCTTTGGATGCCACACTTGCGTTCCAACAGGGGCTGGGGAGAGGGAGGTGGGCAGTGTCCCCAGAGATCAGGAAATGCCATCATCTTGAAATCAGCCACAGATTTGGTTCTTCTGGCTTTGGCCATATAAAGGTCGGGGTCGTGGAAGGGGATATGCCTGGGATGTGTTTGCAGAAGCTTCTCTATTACTTCAACCGTTTCTCTAGACCTAGTGAAACTGGGAAAGGAGGCACTCATCGCTGGGCAGGAAATCATATCTATGTCCCAAGCATCCTCTTTGAGGAAAGCCTGAATGTCAGGGATTTCATTTCCAGAAGAATCCATCCCAAGTCCACTGGATTGTGCATTTTGGCACGGGCGCATGCCAGGTCCTTTTTTGGAGGCTCGCTGCACAGGGGACCTCCCTCTGTTCACCATGCTCAGAAGGGAAGTCTGGACTGTGTCTTCACTGTCTTGCTCCCAGGAGTTTTGGTCCTTATTCGAGCAATGCTGCTTCGGGCAGGCATCAGTCGGAATGTGGTGGTGGTTGGCATACTGAGTCCCTCCGGACTTCAAATCATCTCCAGGTTTGGGCTCTAGTTCCTTCGGGTTGAAAGCAGGAAAGAATATGTCAGTGGCCCCTTTCAGGTAGAGAATACAATTTGATCCCTGTCCTCACTCTCTAGGCACAGAGCTAAGCAGAACGTGGGTGACCTGGAGAGCTGCTCCCAAGGTCGGCCAAGGGACGACTAAGCTTCCGGAATCAAATAAATGACAGAATCACAGAAACTCACGTTCCTAAGAGGCTTGTGGTGAGTCTAGTACAATCCTATACAGTCCATGGACGCCTTCTGCAGCACCCCCAATAAGTTACAGCCTGACTGAACCACCTCATTTACAGGGTCCTCTCTGCACCCCAAGGCTATGCCTTTTATTGGAGGATCATTCTGGTGGCTTAAAAAAAAATAAAAGTCTTCTTTACACTGAACTGACTATTCCTTCCCTGACATTTTTGCCTGCTGACCCCCTTCTGCTGTCTGGAATGAACCAGACTATATTAACTCTTCTTTCTCCATGTGACTTAGCTTACACTATTCGATGTGGCCCAACTCATGAGTTATTGAGTCATCAGCAAATAAAGGAGAGGAAAAGGCAGGTCTAGAATACAGGTGAAAGCAGTGGCAGCCACCAGTGGCCACCAGGGTAACATCAGCACGTGTCAGGTTCTCCATTTGCTCCGACGGACAAAGCCACCCCAGCACCAGGCTGGCCACGTGCAGAAGGCCAACTAAGTACAATGGTCCCTCTTCGACAAGGGAATGGTTACATCATCAAGAATCGTTACTTGCTCTTCAGTGCGTGGGGGCAGGGCGCCTTGCCCACCAGACAGCTGGCAGCAATGGGTACCTGCATCCCCCTCCCGTCCCAGGCGTCAGGTGTCAGATTGTAGGACCCTGGCCTGCACCCGAGCTCAGCCACCTTTTTCACATTCTCACTTAGCCTTCTGCTTCCCTCTCAGAAAGATCCCAGAAGCAGACTGCTTGGTGATGAGCGATGCTTTCCATCTGGAGGCCTCTGTTTGGCCTCCCAGGTTCTGCAGAGAACCCATCATGCATCAGCGAGGGGCAGAACCACGGCATATGTCCTACCTCAAAGCTACAGGAGAGCTCAAGACACATGGCCTCATATTGCAGCAGCTCCTCCTCAGGCCGGTCGAGAGCAGGTCTGGAACTCAGCTTGTTCACATCTGTTTCTAAGTCATCATCCTACAGTGGAATAGGAAAAGAAAAAAAAATTACAGCCAACAAAACCACCCTGAGAAGCACCAAGACAAGCAATATAGGTGATTCTCCACAATCCTGGGACACGGTTTCCTTGCCTCCAAATTACAGCGCTAGCCTATGCAAAGAGGAATTTAACAGGTCTGGCTGTATTTCTCAAATAAAGATATACAACTTATCTCAGCATTTATGTCAGTATTTATCAGCCCTCATCACAAATAAATAATAATTTACATAAAATAAGATGAACTATGTAAGCATAATAAAGCATAATATGAAAGAATTTTTTTTATCTCATCACTGCTATCAGCATAATCGTAAATATCCAACATATTCATTCATCTACCTTTGCATTTAGGTCCTTCATGCCTCAAAAATGTTTAATGAGCACCTACTATGAGCAGCTACTCTTGTAGGTACTAAAGATTCAGTGATAATGGAACAGAGAAAGGTCCGTGCTCTCATGGAATTTGCCTTTTAGGGAGAGAAGGGCGACCATAATAAGAAACTAAACAAATGAATAAGGTAATTTGGAACAGTGATAAGTGCCACAGAACTAATGAAAGGGGGTGAAGTGCCTGTGACGAAGGGTATAGAAGCTGTTCAGACTAGGCGACCTGAGAAAGACTCGCTGAGGAGGTAACACTTTAACAAGACCTAAATGACAATAAGCTTCAGCCATGCAAGCACGTGAGAAAAGGGGTTACTACCATATTTCCCCCAAAATAAGACCGGGTCTTATACTAATTTTTGCTCCAAAAGACGCATTAGAGCTGATGGTCCGGCGAGGTCTTATTTTGCGGGCAACGAGGTAGCAGAAGGAACAGCTTAAGTTTGCTAACAGAAAGAAGACAGCTGAAGCACAGAGAATGAGAGAAAGATTGCAGGAATCAAGAGTCAAGAAATAGGTATTATGCCAAGCTCTACTGGCCCTGAGGAAGAGTTTGGGGTCCTCTCCTGCGACCCCTTTATCTCTTTGTACATGTAAAAGTTCCCCAAGTCACCACAAGTCTTTTCTTCAATGGGGTGAATATATCCAGACGCTTATTTTTTTTTCCTCCTAGATCATTTCATAATAGTCTAACCGTGATGGTGACTGTTCTCCAAACACTTCTGTGATTTCCAAAGGTTGTAGAATCCTACAGAGAAAGGACGCCAGGAACCTCCCAGCCCCGTCTCTTCATCTTTCAGTGTCTTTCCTGGATCAAGTTTCCCTAATAAAATAGGGGTGAAAAATCTACCCTGTGTTTTAGGAGTGTTTGGTTGGTGAAGGAAGAACCTGGCAGGTGTGAAGACCTGGATTCTTCTCCCCTACATCAAATAAATGTGGAAAATAAACGTTTAGATTCCTGATCCAGGAAAAAAACAAACGGCAGCAATATTCCATTCGTCTTCTGCAATTGTCCTCCAAACTTCAAATTAAAAGAAAAACAGATCCCATGAGGTTGGCGGAATGATAGTATTTTCAGATGCAATGCACACCAGGCCCAAACTTATGACCCTGGTACTGGGGATCCCAACACGTTTGTTATTTCCAGCTTTAACTCCCAGTCCCTCCTTGCCTCTGCCATCTCTGCTACAGCCTCAGCCATGCCCAGGGTGGTACCAATGGAAACACAACCTGGCCGGCATTAGAAGTGTCTCCTCACCAGCGGTGAGGTCGATGTACCCGGAGAAAGGTGTCATGTCATCAGTGAGCTGCAGCCGATCGCATTCTCTAGGTGGCTAGGTGACTGACTTAGCTTTAGAGAAAAGGTTGGCAAAACACGGCCCCCTGCCTGTTTTCGTAAATAAGTTTTTAGTGGAACCCAGCCTGCCCATGCACTGAGGTATTGTCGGTGGGTTGCTTTCTCAGTCCAACAGCAAAGCGGGATTGTTGTCACAGAGAGCATCTCTGTTCCTCAAAGGTTGGGATGTTGGTCTCTGACTCTCCAGGCACTCAGTTATTTCCTCACCTCCTTCTGGATCTCTCGTGAGTACCATTTATACCGGGGGTACCAAAAAAATGTACACACTGTAAGAGATGTTATCTAAGGATTACTTTTCAAAGTTGAATAACTAGCAATGCGTAGTATGACGCGGGCTCGAAAGATGTCATTCATTATAGTACAACTTTAATAGTTTTTTTCCTTTCTTAAAAGATGTATACATTTTTGGGGGCACCCTCTGTATTTATGTAGGGGTGGGCCTGTTTCTGTGTCCTCATAGCACCCCAGACAGCCCTTCACCATCTAGGATTCCATTACCCATCTAATCCTTCCTCTGGCCCTCCCTCTCCAAATGGGACACTTCTGATATTGACGTTTACTAGCCTTAGACTTGAGTTCACCACCCTTGGAAGGTGGTGATTTGCACTCTGCTAGAACAATCCCCATGTTCACTCGACTGCGAACACTTTCAAGATAAAAACTATGTCTTATTTCCTTTTGTTTCATGTGACCAACCCCGAGCACTTTGCATGCTGCCTTGTACTTGGGTTATTTCCAAGAAAGCACCTGAAAGAAGTAAGAAAGTAAAAAGGAAAGAAATTCACTCTGGTTACCCTCTGTTCTTCCGAATTTGTCCCAATCTAATGGTTATGTTCATGAAGGGGGGCAAAAACAAAACAAAACCTAACATCTAGTCTGTATTTGTTGCTAAGTTTCTCTTTTCTTATGTTGACAGTTTTAAATCAAAGACAGCACCTGACTTTCCACTCTGAAGATGTTTTACAGATAAAAATTCCTTTTAATCATTCTTCCTAAGATAGTCGTCCCACTTATTTACTAACTGAGCTTTTCAAATGAAAACGCCACCAGTCCAAGTCCCGGGTTAGTTCTGTGACCAGAAACAGATACTTCTGGCTTCTTGTCCACGTTTCTTTGCAGCGAATTCTGCTGGGCTCACCAAGGAAAAACAGCTGTTGGGACACCAGTTTCCTTGCTCTTGCGACACCCCAGAACCCGGCGTGATTCCGATGCCCCTCTGTTTCTCTACAACTCCTGCTCTTGCTGATTTCTTGTCATCTTCTTGGCTTGCAGGCTTTTGACGAATAGTTCCCGGGCCCTCACCAATTTGTCTTGTGGTTCTTTCCCAGCTGGATTTGTTTATCTGTTTCAGTTCCACTCCCCCCCAATCCACCAGTAGCGGCACAGTAGGGACTCAGAGAATATCTGAAACCACCCCCACCCCATCCCATGCCACACGCGTGTGAGGCTAGGCACTGGCTGTGCCCTGTCCCTCCACATCAGGCACAAGAGGTGACTGACACTCTGCATTAGATGCTTGGTTATCAAAGTGCAAGCAAGAGAGGAGGGGGAAGTGGCATTGATGAATGACTGCGGCAGCACAGTGTTATTCAAATAATTCAGCAAGGACTCCATAGGCCTGCACGGCCAAGCTACGGCAAAGAACCAATTTGCACCTGATGGCTTCAGAAATGATTCTATTTATCAACAAAACCCCGAGAACGGCAGAGTGTCAAGAGAAGTCTTAACCCAGAGACCTGGCTAGGAGATGGTCCCCACACATCTGCTACTCCCATCAGCAAGGTGAGTGGTTATTATGAGACAGACCTGAAACAGCATCTTTCTCTCTAGATAGACAGGGAGGTAGGAGAGTAGGTAAGTAGAAAGGGAGGGAGGGAGGAGGATGGATGGATGGATGGACGGACGGATTTTTTTTTTTAATTCAGATTTCATATCCTGAAATGTCATGAAAGGTAGCATTTCCTTCCCAGTCTTATTTTTAAGGAACTAAAACTTAAAGGGGCTTGTCCAGGTTCCTGTTTACCAACAGAAATTGAGACAGAATTAAAACTCATACATCAAGTTTCCATTATTCTAGAACAGGGGTTCTCAATCAAGTGTGATATTGCCCCTCAAGGGCATTTGGCATTTCTCGGAGACATTTTTGGTTCATGACCAGGGAACAAAGGCGTGGGGGTGCTACTGGCATCTAGTGGGTGGAGGCCAGGGGTGCCGCCAAACCTCCTACAACGCGCAGAACAGCCCCCACACCAAAGAGTTATCCAGTCCTAATGCCGTAAGACCCAGGTTTAGAAACCCTTTTCTAGAAATGTCACCAGGATACTACGTCCCACTGCCTGCTTTTGTAAATCAGCTTTCACTGGAACACAGCCATGCCCTAGCGTTGAAGTCTTGCCTACGGCTGCTTTCGTGTTACAATGACGAAGGTGAGGGGTTGCGATGGAAACTGTGGTCCACAAAGCCTCCAGTAATTACTACCTGACCTTCTGCAGAACGTTGGCTGACCTCTGTTCTACAGCACAGGTCATGACGGGATGGAGAGCAAAGGGCACCACCTGCCTGCAGGCCAGGGTGTGTGCTCCACGCAACCCAAGGCAGCACAATTCACACAGACGCCGAGATAAACGGAATTGTACAATGCCGCAGCGAAGGTATTCAAGATGAATGACTTGTGGGGACAGGTAAGATCTACTAGAAAAAGTTTCATAGAAAATCTTCCTATGGTCTCTTTGCATAAATGTCATTCACGTGTTCAGTATACCAACCATAAGCATTAAGTGTCTACTGTGTTTCCCCAAAAATAAGACCGGATCTTATATTAGTTTTTGCTCCAAAAGACACATTAAGGCTTATGTTCAGGGGA
This sequence comes from Rhinolophus sinicus, assembly GCF_057876585.1. NCBI lineage: Eukaryota > Metazoa > Chordata > Mammalia > Chiroptera > Rhinolophidae > Rhinolophus > Rhinolophus sinicus. The sequence continues at coordinate 56,981,942 of NC_142513.1, read as the reverse complement.
TGTCATCCTGAAAAATCATGCTAGGGTTTATCTTCTGGTTAGGTCTTATTTTGGGGGAAACACGGTATCTGAAGCTCAGCGTGATGGAATATTAGTGTCTTCACAATGGATAGCTTCTGACTTTCCAATGCACTACTGCACTGGACCTACCAAGAGGAGACAACCTGGAAATCAGTCACAGGAGCTGTCATTTGTTGAGCAGCCCTCTCTGCCAGGCACTGGAGTAGAAGTACAGATGTAGGTCCTTAAAATGTACACTGGTCTTAGCTGAACACAGAAAGGGATCTATTCCTTGGTCAACTGCGAGTCTGGAGAAGCAAGAACTGGTGCACCTACTTCCTCTTTCACATCTTCAGAATCTGCATCTGCATCCTCTTCTTCATCACCATCATCTTCAAAATCCTCTGGGTGGGGAAAAAGAGGGGAAACGAGTGAGGCTTCCCCTTTGTGTTGGAGCTGGATTGTCACCACACAAGGGGTAGCATTTTTTTCCTCTCACTAATAAGGGGCTCATTATTTTAAGTGCACAATAGATGTCCTAACACATCCTGATGCCAGCTGGTATGTGATATCACGTGCACACGGGCACCGGAGAGCACCGTATCGTGAAGAGGAAACGGCTGTCCTGTATTGCATGCAAAATGAATGCCGCATCAAATGATACACCATTCTAGCTTCTCCCACCCACCTTGGGAGTATTTATGTAGCTAACACTTCCAACAACCAGAGATCATATACATATACCATTTGTTGTGACTTAGGCAGCTCTTGGATTGACTCCCTAGTTGATATGAAGGAACTCATTTTAAACACAAGTCCACAGATGTATCTGTGCGAGGGTGGCAAGTTGATGTCTGTGGAAAATCTGTTCCAGGGAAAGAGGCTGGGATTGGAAACCACTAGCATCATTGGACAACAATCTTGGAGAGTGGACGATCATACTTTCAAATATTCTAATATGACTACGAGGTTTGAAACAGCAGAAGTGTTCTTGTGATTTTACCCGTAGGGCACATTCATTCCAGAACCAGTCGGTAAAGTGGAGGACTCAATCATGGGATTGTGAATAGATTGTTTTTTTAATTAGCTGAGATCACTGTACAGGCATTCAAGAGCTACCAGGCAAAGTGGCAACAGTTAATAATTACGGACAAAATAAGTGGCTTGGTCATTATTCACTCGGTATATGAAAACTTGCTTTTTCATACACAGTTCTAATTAGATTATTGGATGCTCATGGTTGACCTGTAAAAGAACTGACTTTACTTTCATCCACATTCCTCTGAAAGATTGCCAAAATGTAAAAAAAAAAAAAAAAAAAAAAACAACTCATCGTAAAGCTCATAGCGACCCACGTGCTTTACCTTCAGCAAGAACATGGGGAGGCTCAGAGGTGCTGGTCCCAGGAACTGGGAAGACATAAGCACTGCTGGCTGTGACCAAGGGGAGGGGACATTTCGGGTAGCACTGCCTCAGGATCTGAACCACAACGGAGACAATGGGTCCCAAGCTTTTGTCATCCAGGCACTTCTGAAGGAAGAGGAAATAACGTCAGACACTGGCATCTTGTATACAGTCCCTTTGCTGGGACGGCATTTCAGGTAATGAATCACACAGAGGCTAAGTGAATGGTACACAGCCTCTGGGTACAATGTCTAATTTGAATAACCTAATGACATCCTCCATGTACTATGTCTGATTTGAACACGCTAATGTAGAATTTTGTCTAATGGAGACTCTGCTTTGGTTCCGGGCAGCGTCGGAATTTGTACTTCTCTTTCACAGATTTTATGTCATTGGAATGAAGTTAGACTGAAAACAGACTTAAAAGTCTTTCAAGAGGTGCTACTCCCCGGGGGAGGCGTCGTCCAGGATGGCTGGGAGAAGAGGAGGTGAGTATCTCCCTTCCGCCATCCACGTGTCGTTGTGAATGATGGCGTAAGTTAGAGAACAGTACGAACTGAGGGAAGTCTTACTTTTCTCTTTCAGCTGTTGTCCAGAGTAAAATGCGAAATCTAAAGAAAAGACTAAGGGAATCCCAAGCACCAAAACTAAATAAGGTGCCTCTTCTCAAAGCCCGCAGTGCTGAGCCCTCCTGGTACCCACCCAACGCAAAGGAACATCGGGTTTGCAGATGGGATATGTTGATATTGATGGAACATGACAAGACCCTTCTTTTCAGGCACCAGGAAAAATGTGAGAACACGTTTACTAAACTGACAGAGTTGGGAGACGTTTGGTTATGTCTTTGGCAAAAATGGGGGCCGTTGTCTTCAGTCTCTTAGGAAATGTTCTGTCTACTGACTTGGGATAGAAGGGTGACTAGTGTGAGTCTCCAGTCTGAAACTCCTAAGGAGTCTCCGGCAAGCTCCGAGACCCACAAGTCACTGCAGTAAATATGAGGGTGCTGAGAACCTGCCACAGGGCAGAGTGACTGTTAGTAGCCAGGTCATCCCACGGGACCTTCAGACCCACATTCCAGGTAGCTCCACGTGAAAGAACACGAAGAAAAATAAATCAAGTTCAGCCATGAATTTGAGATACCTAAATGACTCTAAAATATGATCAAACTCAGTCTACCTTCAATACAGAAACGTCTTAATACAACCAAGAATTCTATCTCCTTCTCTGTGTGCTCAAATGGTACCACGCAGGTGTCACAAACCAACAGCAGGAAACACTCTCCATGGAAAATGAATTAGTTGAGGCTATTTCACCGCTGGGGTCGGTCAGGTGATTTCAGGTGCTTAGTGAAAAATATGCATCTCTGGAAAGTGAGAGAAGTGAGCAGGGTGGAGGAAGAGAGGGGCGGTAGATGGCACATGAGAGGTAAAGGGCTGAGCTTTCAGGCTTAGGAGGTAGAGAGACAATCCACCATTACCCATTTCTCCAAATCAATAACTATTCCCAACTGTTTCAGGGCATCCTGGTAGGGGTCCTGTTTTCACCTTACATTCAAATTGCCATCTTTCTTCCCTGTCCTCAGACAAAGCTCCAGCAAGATCCCATTACCTTACCTAGCACCCTCACTGCCTTATGGACAATACGATGCTCTCGGTGTTTAAGGGATGCTTAGAACATCTGTGCAAGAATGTGTGACCCAGGAGACAAGAGGTGGGACTGCTGAGCGAGGGACACAGCAAGCAGTGGCCTCAGCAGAAAGGCAAAGGACAACAGGATGGACAAAGCCTGCGGGAAGGACTCAAAAACAGTTCTTTCTCAGCTACTGTCATGCCCAGTTGGTCTGTGATTACATCACAAACACCAATAAAACTAGTACAGGACTGTGGTTTTCTGAGCGTGGTCCCCAGACCTACAGGATCAGAAAGTCTGAGGCTGGGGCCCTGGCAGCCGTGTAGGTGACCGCGATGCTGGCTCCCCTTGGAGAATCGCTGGGGCAGTGCACAGAAGCACGGGCCTCTGCGTGAGACCACGGCTTTCAAATCCTTTCAAACACTGAAATCAGAGCGTCTATATAAATGGTTCAGCCCGCCCTCGGCCATAGTAAGCTCTCAATACAGATCTCTCTTCTTCCTCCTCCTCCCTCATTATCACTGTCATCCTGTCATCACTACTGTCATTACCATGTCATCCCCAGGCTGCAGCATCAGCACCAATAGTATAATTTGCAACAGCCGCTAAAATGCCATCACTAAGTCCAAGGTTCCCTAGTGAGCCACCCTGTGACACACGCACCTTCTTTTGCAGAAAAGGGGATGGATGGGCAGTGAGGACCCCAGCACGGCTGCAATGGCACCTCACAGCCAGGTGCTGGGAGGCTCTGCAGGTAAGGAATCCTGGCCGGGAAGCACAGATTCTGCCTTCACTCACATCTTGCTTCCATTGCCCTCAGGAACTGCAGGCTGGGCGCTGGTAAATTTGCTTAGATGAGCAGTTGAGGTCTTCACTGACCTGCTGAGAAACTGCTTCTGGCCTCACAGCCCCTTTCCCGCCCGGGCTTCCCTTGGTATTTTCTCTACTCTGTTCTTACCATTGATGTGTTCCTCTGGGATCACCATCTGCTTCCTTTATTGCCCTTTTGGTTTTTGTTCTGTTTGTTTGGTTGGTTTGGTTTGGCTTGAACACCAAACAGAGAAACAGCCAACAATGTAGAGGGCAGAGCAGCTGGCTGGAACACACAACCCAGAATGGGGGGCTGTGGGGCATCAGCTATCCAGGGGGGTGCTTCACTGGGACTGGGAAAGATTAGAGATGGGGGGCCACACAAGTGTACAAAGTATGATGAATCCTGGAAGAATCCAAAACACTTTTTCACCTAGAGGAATAGAACGCAATATGCAGCTATTTCATGACAAAGCTGCAGTGATGGCAAGAAACCCAGAGGTGACGGCAGATAGCAAATTCACTATTGGTAGAGGAGGGAGAGAGGAAAAACTAATTTTTTAAATGGGAAAAGTCCACAGACACCCACTGGTCAGAAGACAGTACTCTGACTGCTTCATTATCGCGGATAGACTCAGGGAGAGCAAAATGGAAGGTTGTCCAGAGAAAAGCAAAAACAATGATGAAAGGAGACCGAGACTGACTCATAATGGAGAGAACAAGGGACATAATGCATGTGGCACATGGCTGCTTTGACCCCAGGAGAAGGTGGGTGAGCAGATGGCAACATACTGGGGCAACAGACGGTCACAGCAACACAGAGGGTGTAGGTAGTCTTGCACGGTGGTGTTGAAATGAGTCGTAACCAAGGGACGTTAAGGGATTGGTATGTGGGTTGAAATCCAGGGACCCCTGAACACATGCCACCGGGGTGCACATAAGTAGCGGCCCTGGCAAGGGTTATTCCCTTTGCCTGGGATGTTCTTCCTCTTGCACTGCCATGAGTGGCTCCTTCCATAATTCATGTCCAGCTGAGGTGTGATCTGCTCAGAGAAGACTTGACCTAAGAGAACGCCTCCTCCTGCCCCCTGTGGGGGTCCCTGGAGACCTCTGACCAGAACTGCACTGATTGCACAGAGCAAGATGAAATTACCTTCCTCATGAACGTTTCTGCTTCCTTAGTGTCCTACTCTGCTGCTAGGATGTCTGCCCCACAGTCTCAGGGGTCTGTCTGGCACATTTCCCATGAGATTCCGCAGGCTAATTATCCCAGTAACTGCTCACGCTCATAAGCTAAGTGCGAGACATTTCTCCATCAGCTTATGGAGGCCACGCAACCACCAGATTTTATAACTTCCTTGTTATTTTTTTTTTAAAGAAGACACTTGAGGCCCGAGAATGTGGGTGGCGTCGATGTTTCATAGCTGTCGGCGGTAGGGATGGGATTTGAACCCAGGTTCTGTAGCTTTAGCATCAACACTCTGACCCACTGCACATAGAGCATGTACCCAATAAATACGGAATGAATAAATGAGTCCGTGCATGAGTGTAACAGGATTTGAATCCAGAACATCTGCCCATAGCAGGCAGCAAGCAACGGAGGGAGGATTCAGGATGACCCCTAAAGGACGGTCTCCAGGAATCCCCCAGCCATCATCAAACACAGAGGTGGTCCCAGGGCGGATGACCTACCTGCGTGGTACTGAAGAGAATCTCCATGCCCTGAGCTGCCAGGAAGGCCTCCCGGCCAGACCGGAGGGCGGCGATGTGCTTGAGGCAGAGCAGAAGCACACGGCGGATCGGTAGGTAGGCGCCGGCGGTGTCGTGCTGGTGCCAGTCCTGGTAGAGCCTGAGCAAGCTGGTGACGTAGCCTCTGTTCACCGCCCTGCGGCTGTTAGACTCTGAAACCAGCGGGAAAAGGAGATGTCAGTCACAGGTTCTCCTGGGGGCAGCTGCATGGCCCGCTGTCCCTCCCACAAGCTACTTCTTAATTATAAAGGGAATAATAACAACTTTCCAGTGGAGAAAACTGGCAGATGTCACCTTAATTGAGTGATCAAAGCCAACGTCACCAGATACGGTGATGCACTGAGAAAGACACGGCATCGCTTCGATGCTATTCCTCCCCAAAATACATAATCTAAATTTAACCAGGATGACAACCAGCAAACCCCAGATGAGGGACACACTACAAAATATCTGATCTGTACTTTTCAAAAGCATCAAGGTCATGAAAGGCAAAAAACAAAAATAGATTGAGACATTGAGCTAAAGAAGACCAAAAGACACGACACTTAAGAACAATTCATAATTATAATTTAGATCCTGGGACAGAAAGCGTATTTTTTTCTCTTGCTACAAAAGGCAATCGGTAAAATTTGAATAAGGTCTGTAGATGAACGAATAGTGCGGTATCGATGTATGTTAGATTTTGATAAACTGGTTATGTAAGAAAGTACCATTTTTAAAGGAAATTCAGAACTGGAGTATGGATATGTCTGTAATTGTGAAATAGTTCAAAAACAAATGATACTAGTGTGTGCGGGAGAGAAGGAAGGAGGAAGAGAGAATGGGAGGGAGAGAGAGAGAGATTTCCACCATCCCATTTACTTTCCCAAAATCTCAGTGGACTAAGGATATCGTCATTGGGTTGAGCAAACTGTGAGGTTTAGGTTGGGAAGGAGAAGACACTGAGGGAGACGTCACATCTGAAAGGCTGTCATGTGTAAGAGATTCATTGGGTGTTTTTCCTAAAGAGAATGGGAGCCAGTTTACACATAATCAAGTGTATGACGCAGTCCAAGAAAGGAATTCCTCACAGCCAAGGTTATCCAGTAAGAGGACGGACTCGATGTGGTACCGAGCAACGAGGCACTGAAATGTTCAGGTGGAGATGAAATCCACCCAGCAGAAACGCGGTATGGGCTTTCTGACATCTGATGGACAGCTGTAACAGAGCGTTTCTATGGTTCCCTTCACCTCTCTAATACCATGATTTCCCTTTCTTAGTTGAATGATCCTGTTTGGTCAGGATCCCGCGAGACCCATCTTATGGGGTAAGTGGATGATTTCCTGAATTTCCAGAGACATAGTTTCAATTCTCTTTGGAGAAACACAGGGGGGAAGAACAGCCAAGGTACCTCTTTCAGCGGTGAACATCTGCCCCTCTTCATGCTAAACTCATCAGGCCACAGGGTTGGTGGTGATAAGTGTACCTGGCCAGATCTATCCAGGAGATGCCTGGTCATCTCCACTCCTGTACACGCTAACTGCTGATTTTCAGGCACAAGTGCTCAGGTCTTGCGGCTTTTCCCTCTCACTACTGCATTTCTCCACTATCCCAACTGTTCGCCCTGGTTTATGAGACAATACATGCTTCTGGCAGCCTGTGTTTGGGCGAGATCCCCTGAGCTGTAATTGGATAAGCACAAATTTCAGCTCAAAGTCAGATTTTCCCCTCAGACCGTGTAAGTGCACATGAGTGAAAAAATAACATGCAAATTCAGTGCTTTATGCCAGAAGGGTTTTCTCATAATATTAATGAATTTTTTTTTTTTTTCCTGCTTGTTTATCAAATTCTAAATTGTCAGGCTTGGCTGAGCCCCAGTGAGATTTCTGACCCATTTCTGCAGTTGGTTTTACTTTTTTTAACATTTCATTCAGCCATGACCCTGAACTGAGAGTGATGAGCTTTATTCACTCGGTGATATGTTTGTGGAAGCTTTAAATTGCCTTCATCACCTCCTTTAATGAATTATTCTTTTGTATAGAAAATATATCTTTTCTTGGCTGGTCCCAGCCACAAAGCACGAGAGGTTGCTGCCTACCCAATATCTGATGTTTAAAAGAAAATTGAGGATTAAGTAGAAGGGATGAAAGAATTGCCTGCTGAAAAGATACCAGAATGGCAAAAAAAAAAAAAAATGGCAGTGCACAGGGGCCCCATGGGCAGTGGGAGGTTAAGGACGTTTGTCTTTTATCTATTTAAGGGTAAGAAACTGATAATGTGCTATCCTGATGACCATCTTACTTTTGGGGTGGGGACGGAGGATAATGGGGAAAAAATCTTTAATTGTCTGAGAGAAAAATCCCTTATCAAATTCCAATGATTTTTTTCACAATTTCCTGTTAATCCTCAAAAAGCTGTCATGTTTACTAACATCTAAAACAGCTATACCTCCTTCCCCCCCGCTGACCCCACATCAGTCAATCTTCCCCTGAGAATGGCTTGGGGAGTTTTGCAAAAGTCAATACGTATCTAAAACCCTACAAGAAAAGATCCATCAAACTAAAGAAGAGCAAATGTGGAGAAGAGCCAAAGAGTGACATGAGGGTCACTGGCATCGGCGACTCACAGGAGTTCTAGAAGCCTGGAGAGAAACACACCACTTCTCCGAGGGAACTCAAATAGCGAGGAACAAATGTGGGGTTTCACTGTTTGGGGTGAGCTCAGGGATTGGGGGCAGAAGAGGACAGGTCCCCCAACCCTCTTCAAAACAGACCAGCTGCACTTTAGTTGGCTTACATAAATGGCTTCCTCCTAAGATTTTCTTGGGGGAAAAAAATATTCCTGTTCCTTAATTTAAAAAAAAAAAAAAAAAAAGAACTTTTTTTTTTTTTTAAATTCCTAAGTAGATTGGTTTATCTTAAAGTAGTTGGAGGATGGAGGTGGGGTGGACACAGAGGAGTCTGAGGGTCCTCAAAGCCTCTCCTCCAGCCCCTCCCCCACCTTACAGGTGCCCTGGGCGCCCCACCTCCCTCAGCCCCTCCCTGGAGGCCTCCTGCTGTCGGTCTTATCTGGCCAGTTTTCCGTTGGCAAATCCATGAATTTATCCTTGTCCGCCCTCCGACTGACCCCCTTATATTCTACTTCTCCCTCTCTCTCTGGATTATATCCTCCCAGGGTCTTATCTGTAGCTCCTTCTCAGTCTGAAATGTGACGTAGGGATACCCTTCGTTTTACCCAGGTATTTCCTCACTGGGTTTCAATGTGTTTCTTTAGTGCAGACGCCACTGATGCTGTACCTTTTAATACTCGGGTTTAAAAAAAAAAAAGGAAATGAAGAAAACTAACAGGGACTATGCCGAGATATCAACACTACTTATGGGGGACAAAGATACTGATGATCTTATTTGCTTTAGAATTTTTAGATGGAAGACTTTTTTTGTTTTTGTAGCTTTTATTCCCCACATATTCTACAATGAACTCTGATTCAGTGCAGAAGAAAAGCTGGGAACCTGCCGCCACATAAGGAGCTGGACGCTTTAGCAGCCGTGGGTGTAGGAATGACATACACAGGTTAGCGCAGACCTCTGAGCGGGTGTTCACCAGACTCAGATGCTTGCAGGGCCGGCTCCATGGGCAGACCCTGCAGCTGGCAGCTTCCTCGTGGAGCCCTTGCACGTGGACCTGACCTCTACCTCCTTCTAGCTGGGTGCCCTTGAGCATGTGACTTCACAGCTCTATCGCTCAGTCTTTCTCTGAAAAACAAAACTTGGAAGAGTCCCTTCCCTCATGGAGTTGCTGAGAAAATTAAATGAGATAGTATATATAAAGCAGACAGCTTGATCTCTGGCACATAATAAGTGGTCAGTACCTGGTGCTTAGTATAATTGTGTCACCATCACGATATACATCCTCTACAGAGGGGGCCAAAAAAAATGTACACATGTTTTAAGAAAGGAAAAAACTGCACTAAAATTGTAATACTCAATATATACTGGTAACAAATGATGAATACAAGTCACGTGTGACTTCTGCAGTGACAAGAGGTGCTCAGAGTGGCTCCCATCAGCGTCCAGACACTTCTGATGATGGTGAGCTACTGCTTGAGCAATGTTGATCAAAGTGTCCACTTGTAGACATGTTTTTGGCACCCCCGGTATTTATTGTTCCAACTTCCCCCCATTATGATGGACCACAAAGTGCCCAGTGATCGGATACAAACATATTCCTTTCTCCAGCCTCCTGCAAGAACAAGAGGTCCAGCGTCACACAGCTGTTGATCTGAAGTTTGGCTCTACCCCTTCCCAGCTATGTAACCTTGGTTAAGTTACTTAGTCATTCCGAACTATACTTCCTCAATCTGTAAATATTAAGGCAAGATTTAAAGCAAAGAAAGATAAAGCTAATTAAGCATCAGCCTTACTAGTCCCTTATAAGGAATAAATGCATATCCTAACACCTGGCACAAAGTATGTGCTCAATAATTCCCTTCCCCAGAGCATGACATCCAAACGCCACTTTCCTTTCGCCAGTAAGAGGAACCCAAGGGCTTCGGAGAGAAGCACTGCCTCAATCATCTTACACGATCGTCTCGTGGACCTCACGCAAAGGCTTTCAGATACGCATTCCGTCCCTGCTTTAACAAGTGAGGAGAAGTTCAACAACCTATTTACGTTCATAGAGCTTCTGCATGACATGTCTAGGATTCCAACGGAGTCTCCGCCTGCCTCCAAAGCTGACATCCGCATCGTTATCCCCAAAACTCTTCATGCTGGTTAGTACACTTGACCCTTTTTTGCACCGAGGAAGACCTTCAACTGTTATCACAAGAATGAGCTTCTTGAGAGAGGTTTCTGAATGGCTAATGGAGATCAAGCCAGTGGAACTCGCAAAGCCTGGGGGACGTGAGGGGAGTGGCTGTCGCCGAGCTTTCACTTGGCTCAGTCCTTCCGCCCAACCCCTCTCTTCCATCTTCTCTGCTCTCTCCCAGACCCCTAACTTGTGGTGAGAGTTTTATTTTTAATAGGAAACTTGAGAAGGTTTGAGGACCCGATGAATGGCCTATGGTTCTTCGGGTCACTGGAGGAGACGTATGGGAGCCTTCCAGACACCCAGCTGGTGACTTCACGAGGCCAGCTCAGACATGAGCCCCCACACAAGTGCAATCCCACTGAGAAGGACAAAGGGACTGACTCTCACTCACTTCCTCCCCCAGCGGCTGTAGGACTGCCTTGCTCACTAAAGAGGAGCTGCGATATATGGACTGAAGTATAACTAATCTTCACGTCATTGGTAACAGAAATTATACTCAGTTAGTATTAACTCAAGGAAGAGTCATGATATGGAATCAGCTTGTCGGTATTTTGGTTATTGTAGAATAGCAGCATTTCAGAACACTTGGGCATAAAGTAAATTTTGGTGTCAAGCAAATCTTATTTCCCCATTGACAGCCTTCATAAAATTAAAGACACTTTTCCTAAGCTCCAGAAATAGTGGCTGAGAAGGCTGAGAGACCATCCTTCACGGCACTGGTTTAAATCGAGATGCACCTATTGTTCCTTTTTTTTTAAATCACCAACTCCTTCTAATACCTTACAACCCCAAACCACAGGAATTCCTCCACTCTTAGGAGTCCATCGGGGGCCTCTTCCACTGCACACGCCAGCTCTTCCCCTAGTTCTCAGGCTGTACCATGTCTAAGAAAGGGCCTTAGGCTGCAACGCTCCAAGAGGAGGGTCCACCAATGGTGACACACGCCAGACTCCAACCTCCCCGATTCGATAGCCTGCATCCCGTATGATGAATCCATCTCATCTCGCACTTTATCAATTCTAAGGCATATATTTTTCAGACTTTAGCCTTTCCAAAATTAAGATGCTTCCTTACCGACGATGGTTTTTCGATTGTAACTGGCAGTATTTTTTTCTTCCACTCTCAGTGGCACATTAAAAAATGGTACACCTGACAGTCAATGACATTTTAGATTTGAAGAAAGAGGATGAATTTTTCAATAGTGTTAGTTTGAATATTCTCTAAAACAAGTTGGTTCCCAGCAAGAGGCGATCACTGAAGAGGTTTGTTTCCCGCGTGCAGATAAGCAGAGACACTTTGGGCTGAAAGTCAGACCCTGCTGTGGCTGGGCACACAGTAAATTACCAACTACAACCATGCTCCTTCACCCAAAACCCAAAGCAAAACCATTAATTCAATCAACAAACACCTATATAACAACTAGTATGTGCCAATAGGTGCCAGGTACTATTGTAGGCACTGGGGATACTGCAGGAAATGAGATAGACACAGTCTCGGCTATTAGGGGGTTTGCATTCCCATGGGGAAGCTGGGGAGATACAGATCGAAATAGGGACACACACACAAAGGGAAAAGAATTAGGTAATTTCACATAGTGGTAAACGCTTCAGGGAGAACAGTGAGGCCACAGTGCCTATGTGGGGCCACTACTTTAGATTTGGTGGTCAGGGGAGACCCTTTGGGGAGAGGGCATTGGGTTTGAGACCTACATGACAGGAAGGAATCGGGATGTGGAGTTCTGGAGACAGAAAATTCTAGAAATCTCAAGAGTACAAGTGGAAAAGCCCAGTCTTGGTGAGTGCAAATCACAAAACGTGAGGGAGCTGAGGCCAGGTAAATAAGCTGCGAGCAGCAGAGCACTGACGCAAAGGGTAGGTGTCCGAATGTACGACCCCCACCACTTTGACAGACGTCAGAGTGTATCATGCAAAAGCGGGGGAATATGTATGTCAGGCTGAGATTTTCTCACTCTCCTTTTTGTTACATGTTTTTGGCATCTCTGTAAGAAAGCCTTTGGACATGATCAACTTTGCCTGGACCCAAATTGTCCCAGGAGTTTTCCTATCCATCCAGACTCTTGGTAGGGAAAAAGTCACTTGCTAATCCCAAAGATAAGCCACGACCCCTTCTGGATCCCTGTAAAAAAAACCTACCACCTGGTGCTACTGTCGTTTCCATGGTCAGCTCATCCGAAGAAGACATGCAAAGAGGAAAGCCAGGATTCGCACCCGGAAGGAGAAAAACAGAGCCCTTCCCTACCTGCCTTTCTCTTTCAATTGACACGTGAGACACTTGTCTGTGGGTGGCATCGCCTGCTTCGGGCCAGAGCACAGACAAGCCATGTGGACCGCAGAAAACGGTCTGCACGCTGTGGCGAATGTCACAGGTGGATGGGTTCATGCTGCATCGTGCCTCCAGACCTTGAGCGTTCGTTCACCTCTGCGCCCCTGGCCTGCTGCCATGTCGTCCAACAGCATAACACTGTACAATCACAGAGCCACGAGCCTGTGTGTCCTCGTTTTAGCTCCTCTCTCTCGTGCCTCTGGCAGCCCTCTGTCCTACCACCTGGACGGTGCCAGTAACAGCCTCTTACGTGGTTCCTATGCCCCCTTCTCCTTCCCATTCCAACATCTTATTAAAGCACAAGTCAGGGGCTGTCCTCCCCGACTCAAAACATGTAATGGCTTCAGAGAAATGAGAAGTTCTGAGGGTGCCAAGAGGGGTGTGGTGTTCTCTGGGCCTCACTGTATGGGGGGGCAGTGGTGGTCGTGCTGTGTGTGCCCCCGACATTGAAGGGGGTGCTCCAGGAGAGGCTGGGCGGGGTCTCGAACCCCCACTGCCACCAGAGCAAGTTCAGTAACATCTGCTTACATGCAATGGCTCTGCAAAGGACTTCATTTACAAATTAACACTGTTTTACTTCTGTTTTTAAAAAAAGGAAAAACCTTGAAACCCTCTGCTAGTGAAATGAAGGGATGGGTTTTAATGCCAACTGACCCAGCACGTATTACACAGTCTTGTGCAAATCAACCAACCTCTGAGCCTCAGTGTTTTCTCTGGAAAACAGTTTTCCAAGCTTGCACTGCTCTCTTGACATTTGGGGCTGGATATTATTTCTTGACGTGGGGGCGGGGGGAGAGGGCTGTCCCACGCATTGTGGCATGTTTAGCAGCATCCTGGCCTCCACCCAGCAGATGCCAGGAGCACCCCCACTCCTGCAGATGTGGCAACCAAAACTGTCTCCAGGCCTTGCTAAACGGTCCTGCAGCAGCAAAATCGCTCACGCTGAGAACCACTGCTGGAGAATCGTCAAACAGTTAAATTTTTACTTGTGTTGCAGGACGACTGTGAAGATTAAATGAGATAATGTACGAAAAGATGCTCTGTAAACTGCTATTATTAGGACATCCAATGTACATCTTGACATAAACAAATAACGGCACAGCCAGCCCTGAATGAGATAAGGAAGCCACTGCACCAGCAGAGCCGGAGGTGTCTGTCGTTTTGTCTCACTCTTTAAATCTTCGTGATGCTTCATCTCTGTCAGTCCATCGCCAGCCAGCCATGATGGCAGGATAAAGTTCTAAAATCTAAAACCTTCCGAGCTCAGCCATCCTGGATGTTAACCCCTGATCCCGCAGAATGAAAACAAAGTGTATGCACGTCACCTCACCCGGCAGAGCCTGCTACCTCCATTTATTTACTTTTATGGGAAAAGCTTCAGGACAGCAGACAGACACTGAAAACAGCTAATGCATCATTCAACGCACAGGGAACATTGACGGATTGACACCGCAAGAGGCTTTATAGGACCAATTCCTGAAACTCCCGGCACGTTCAGAGTGATGGCGATAATAAAAGGAGAGTTGGTCTTTACAGAGATTTACTAGGACCCAGCACTAACCTCCATGGCGTGGGTATCACCTTGTTTGTATCTTACTAATTATCCTTGGAACACACCCTTCTCCCCGCTTTCCTGGTGAGGAAACGACAGCACAGTGGTAAGGCATATGCCCACGGTGGCCACGACTTGGACCCCCCAGCAGCCAGCTTCATGACCACTGTGCAAACACAGGCCTCGACTGTGTCTTATCCTTTCAGAGAGTAAGAGCTTTTAGCAAACACACACCACCTTCATCCAGGACCCTGAACCTCCCTGAACACATTTACTCTGTTGTCAAAGCAACAACATGGCTCACACCGACTGGCAGACAGGCAGGCCAGAGGGAAGGCCGTGGACAGAGGAGGTAAACGAGGGCCAGAGAACAAGATCACCTGGTGAAAAGACAGCCTCCTGCTTGGGTTTTAAAGAACCAGGGTCGCTCGCAATCGTATTACGGTATTTTATGTGGCCAAGTTGTGTGCCAAGCAAGAAAAACTCACCACCACCATCCACAGCTCTGTTAGACCCTCTGTGGGAATCTCTGAATGCCCTGGGCATCCCGAGTCAGTGCTTTGCCATCCTGTCCATCCCACCAACCATTCTCATCCCCACTGGAAGCTGACCCTCCTGGTCTAATTAGGTTCTGTTTCACTAGGCATTTTAGTTCAAGAGACTCAAAAGTAACTTGACTTGGGCTCAAGGATGAATACATTTCGGACCTTTTTTTCTGAGTCCAACTTCACTAGCTCTTCTTAGGACCACCACCTAGCAAGAATGAGCACACGTTCAAAACACCTAAAAGATGCATCTGCCCACCTTTAAAGTGTCCTCTCGGACAAAAGACTGATCTGTGAAAGGACCCCATGAGAATAGTTATTTCAGAGGTTTTCAATCGTGATTCCTTTGAGCCCCAAGGACCTTCCGGGAAAGTGACTCGGTGTCAATCAAGAGCCAGGGAGAGGGGAGGTGGCAAGGGAAAGACACGCTGTCATTCATGGGGGGGAGGGGCTCCCGCTTTTCCCATTTCATCTGCTTTAGGTGGGTCGCTTCCTCATAACATTTCACTTTGCTAAAAAAAAGATTTTTTTCTTCTAATAAAGATTTCTCAAGCGACTCATCTTGTGTAGCCCTCTCACCTTTGGAAAAGCAAACTGAAGTCGAGTACAGTGACAAAGAACTAACTGAAGGTCACACAGTCCAACAACAGAATCTGCATTTCTTGGTTCTGTATGGACGGCAGGAATCATCTTTGGAATACGAAGATTTTCTGCTTTGGATACGGTCACCCGAGTCCAAATTTTAGCTGTTCACTGACCATTTGTGGGACTTTGGGGAAATCAGTAACCTCCCCTAACTACGCCTTCCCCTTCCTCGTATGTAAAACAGGACTGTCAAGTGCCTGGCAAAAGGGGGTGCCCTGTAATTAACAGTCAGGATGAGACTTCACCGAAGGGACTCTAGTCAACAGTAATTCTCTTCCCCGTTCCTTGAGGGCTCACAGCAGACAGCTCATGGAACATATTACCAGTGGGATGGGGCATGCGTGTGGACGGTGGGAAGGCAGACATTCATTTCCCTGAAATGCCATCTTTGACCTTGGCAGTGAAGGTGAGGAAGATGCAGATTAGCAGAAGGGGGAGACACAGCCCTGGCAAAAGCTGCTGGGGAAGCACTGCCCCCTCTAAGCCCTATTCAACATGCTACCATCACCAGGAATGCAACAAATTCCAGAGGTTTTTCCCACACCAGGCTCCGCTCCCCCTGCCTCCTCCCAGCTCCCTTAAATAATGGCTGAGCAAATGCCTTGGAGACCATCTTCAGCTAATTTCCTTCAAGACATGTATGCTGCTAACACTGGGAAGCACAGATAGTGTGGAATAGCAAATATGGCCAAAATTAGATTGAAATAACCTCCTGATAAACAAATTACTCACCGAAAAGAAATACTGGACTAGCGTGGCCAACATAACTGAAAGAACAGCGCCACCACCTGGCACGAAGGGGAACTACAGGGACCCTGGCCAGTCCCTGACAGCTCACCCAACTATGGGGTCTGACAAAGGGGGCGGAAGTATCCTTTGAGCTTACGCTTTAAAAAATATTTTATGTACTTACACAAAACACAAAAAACATATTTGGCAGAGAGGTCTGAATATTGAACCAAGGGGGAAAAAGAACGAAAAATGTGCCAAGTTGAGCGTGGCATGACCTGACAGGAGCCTGGGGTTCTCCCCACCCGGTCCCTTCCTCTCCGTCACCCCATCATTCATCAGCCGCATCTGATGCTGAGCCTCGCGGCAGAGACGAAGGCCCTGGCACAGCCACCTGGTGTGGGGCGCCTCTCGCTGGGTGCCCTCAGATGCGCATATGGGGCGGGCCACGGAATGCTCTTTTCTAAAGAACTACTGACAGATGCTCCCGCCCCAAAAATAATCCTTCTAGGACTTAGAAAGTATTTATTTAGCTTGCTTTCTTGAGTCATTCTCTTCTTTAGGCTGGCAGGTAAACTCTGCAGTCCCCACGCTCTATGTATTACTTAAGCTTCTCAAACCTCAGTTGCTACACCTGTAAAATGGGGATTCTGATACCTCCTTGACAGGCTGCATGTATATACAGCAGCTGACACAGGAGGAACTCAAAACACAGTGGACAGATTTTGTGTTGTTATTTCAATCCCATAGTGCGATGGAGGTCTTGTGCTACTCTGCATTGCCACAACGTCGATCACAGCACTCCATCCCAGGGTGACAAATGCAAAAAAATCTATCAATATGATTGGAAGCAGATTTTTGGCTCATCACAGAAACAGACGGCACGCTTCTCCAGAAGTTGTGGAGGAAGGAGAGTCATAGAGTCTAGGACACCATAATCGGATTCTTTCCGAGGACAGGAGCTGGGCTGGCTTCTATGCTGGGGCCAGTAGAAAGCAAATGTATGCGGCTTAAGTCAGGAAACTGGAATCCTTCGTTAATCATCATGAATGTGTCAGCAGTTCCACTGGGCACAGCCCAATGCGAGGTTTGGGGGCTACGGTAGGGACCCCGGCCATGGGGAGGTATACCCAGTAGGAAACCTACATACATACCCTTATGTAAAAATACATGAATCCCTGATTCTATTATGGTTCATTCTTAGAAGGATAAATGTGGGGTTCTGTGATGAGGTTTGACAGGGAATGTAATGCTGAGCAGAGGTCGGGGGTTGGGAGGTGTTCAGGGAAAAGCCTCGGCAGAGATATTTGTGCTGAGACCCAAAGAAGGAGCCAGTGTTGGCTGCACAGGAAACCTTCAGAGACATGAGTGGGTCATTCCCTCGCTCTGATCCTCAGTTTCCCCATGTGAAAACAAGGGAAGGATGGGTAAGATCAAAAACTTTCTGGAATACAGGCAGCAATATTATATTATCGTCATCAAACTTGCTAAGAGACTAGATCTTCGTTTTGCCAACCACTGAGAAGAAATGATAATTATGTGAGGTGATAAAGCTGCTAATTATCGCTCCAACAGCAATCATGTCACAACATATAGCGGCATCAAATCAACACGTGTTAAATGTACACAATGCTGTGTCACAGATATAAAGAGGGCGCCAAAACAATGCATACACATTTTAAGAAAGGAAAAAACTGTATTAAACTTGTAGTAATATATGCTGATCACAAAAGATGAATACAAGTCACGTTTGACATCTGCAATGACAAGAGGTGCTCGAAGTGGTTCCCATGAGCATAATTTTAGTACAGTTTTTTTTTTTTTCCTTTCTTAAAACGTCTATACCTTTTTTTAGGCACCCTCTGTATTTTAGTTAAAAAAAAATCAATAGTTTTCTAGGGTCTCATGAGCCCTATATTTTTGTGAATGTCTGAGGCTACCTTGGAGGAGAATCAATGGAAGGTGGACAGACAGGGCTCTGAGCCATTTAAATAACTTTTTATAAAAAGACAACGTGTGAATACACTGCACTAAGCAGCCTCGCAGGTCTTTTCCAGTTGCAAGCGTCTGACTCCATGGCCCTCGTCTGGAACCAAAGCGGAAGCACGCTGCATGGGCAGAGCCCTGGGGCCCCACACGTGCGGAGGCAGGTCAGAGCCCCGAAGCCAGGACGACAGATGCCAGGTCCCGAGGGACCACAGCTGCTCATGTGAGTCCCATGGAGGTTGCCCTGACCCACTGCTGTTGTGTATAGTCCTAAGATCCCAGGATTCACAGCGCCCACCATCCTAAAGCATAGATGGCCATTCTGAGACCTCCTCAGAGCTCCCAGGATACCTACGGAAGTGTCAGATGGGGCATTTCAAAAATGGCCCCTTCTTTGACATTTTAGGGTTGAACGACTCTCTGCCCCCAGACCCTCCTATCACTGCACTGCTGCTTGCCAGGCCACAGCACACGGGGAGCATGAGGGTGTCTGCACACAGTCAGGCTCTAGGCACCAGAAGACTGTCCCGTCCTCTACTCCTGTAGCAGCAGGCGGTCAGCTGTCCCCACGAGCCAGCCAGACAGAGCATTCACCAAAAAGATCCATGAGCAGTCTCGTCTCCCTGCCCAACTTCACAGTGGCTCTCCTGCGTCTCTCCCGCTCTCCTTCCTTCTCTGCCTCCCTTCCGTTGCTGACTTACTTTCCTATGCCTAACACTCTCTCCTTGCCTCAACTCCTGCAAACTTCCAGACGCCTTTAAATGCTAACTCTTAAGGAGAATGGTCTGACATCAACCCATTGTCCTCTTCTTAAGATTTAGGGCCTGAGCCAGGAGGTGTTTCCTTGTTGCTAGAACGTGACCTGGACATCTGAGCAGCAAGGTGGACATCGAGGCATTATTTGAAGACGCATCGTGG
Organism: Rhinolophus sinicus; assembly: GCF_057876585.1. Classification (NCBI taxonomy): domain Eukaryota; kingdom Metazoa; phylum Chordata; class Mammalia; order Chiroptera; family Rhinolophidae; genus Rhinolophus; species Rhinolophus sinicus. The sequence goes on along the minus strand of NC_142513.1, from coordinate 56,962,843 downwards.
GGCCCACACAAATCAGGCACAATCGCATTGCTGCGTGCTCACGCCACTGCCACTTCCAGGGCTGCAATTTTTCAAAACTGCATTTATACTTAATGCTCGTGGAAGGAAGGGGTGTTAGGGGGTGAAAAGAAAGGGGGGCGGGAGGTGGAGGGGACCATGATAAAATGAGGAGGAAAAAGAAAAAGGAAAAAGCAGTAGAGATAGAAAATACGAGAGAGAAAAGCAGAGGGGAGGCAGATAGTAAGAGGCAAAGCGACCAAGGACAATAGGTTGTTTTGATTTGTTAGAGAACAGAATCGCTTGCAATAGAAGAAGCATTATTTCTTAATCAGAGCTGTATTTTGGGTAATAAAAAGCTCAAGTTTTTGCAAGGTAAAGCATAAAAGGGCAAAACTTTCAATACAGGAAAATTGAAGGAGGATTTGTGCGTGCGTGAGTGGAGAGGAAGGGAACAATACAGTGAAAGGTATGGGGTTTGGATGAATTAGAACAGTCTAACCCATGTGCATGCAAAGAAGGGCCCCTGACTGAGCAAGGATTTCTAATCGTCAGGATCCCACATTGCTGAGACAACTGGAAAAGAGGTGTAGGACCTCCGGTCTTATTTGGCCTGCTATTATTGCTTAGGAAGGGAGAGAGGCGAGCGACAGATGTCTTTGGGTTCATTTCCCTCTTGCTGCCATCCACACATCCTATAGCGGCTTCTCACACAGTAGCTACTTGACAGAAGAGAGAGCTGAGGCAAAGTAACCAAATCGCCCCAGTGCAACCCAGGGGCCCCTTCCCTTTCTTTTTGTTATCACAGTGGGTGGGCTGCGAGGCTCCCAGACCCCTCAGTCCTGCTTTTCCTGTTACTGGTGGGGACTGCCTCCAGCCACTGACTAATTGACCCGTTGACCTCATACTCCCAAACTCAGCCGAGTTCACTGTCACAGGAACACTGACTGCCCCTAAGGTCATAGACATGTCCTTCTTCTCATTTTGACTGGGGAGTGCTCTCCTTTGGTGATGCAATTACAGAGATCGGCTCCAGTGGCCAACTTTCATGATGACAAGCAAGCATCAGGGCCGCGTAACCACCAGCTACAAGGACGGCGCATTTAGAAGCTACACGTTCACAGAAACATGCCCAGATATTGGTGCCAGACGGTGAGGTTCTGGATGTTAGACAGAAAGCGACTTCCTACATTTTGGTCAGCTGACATGAAGTCACCTGGGATCCAAATTGACCTTCTGTGTGAGGTCTTAACTATACATGAAGACAAGAGAAAGCGACGAGGGAGTCCCATGGTACTCAGCTGGCCTGCGGCAACCCCAGACGCGGTGAACTGGTACCTTCTACACCCAGCCCTCCAAGCCACGGAACACTGAGTTAGGCTGGTACAGAGAGGTGTGCTGTTACTGCTGCCCGCCAAATCCATGGCACACTTTGCTATTTAAACATAGCCCTCTTTCCTGCTGAGCTCAAATATGATCGCAGAATCCTTCTATCCATGCATGGGTGCTGTACTTGTATGAAATGCATTCCTTCTCCTGTTTTAAGAGCCTCTTGCTGCCTAGAACCCACTCCCCTCCCAAGCAACCTCTGCTTGTGCATGAGTCTCCCATCAGCATTCTCCCCTCTTTTGAACCTCGAGGAATCACACCAAAGCTGGGGAACGGAAGGCCAATTATGCAAGAAGGGCATTCATTTCTATGAAATACCAATGAAGGCATTTGGGGAGGGGTCATTTGAAATCTTGACTGGGCATCAGCTCATGTGTGTGGTCCAATACACATCAGGGTTTCAGCAGGAGGCCATTCTGACCTCCTATCAGTAGCTTGGGACAATTTTGGTTCATTGCGACTAGTATCTGGTGAGTCAAAGACAGGGATCCTAAAGGCATAGTACAGCCCTCAACAACTAAGAATTACCCAAAATGCAATAGTGTCAAGGCCGAGAAACCCTGATACGCATTAAGGCTGAGTATTCAGTGGTAGAAAGAACGGCAGAGAAGCTGTCATCCAACTCTCTTGTGTTGTAAAGAACCCAAGACCCAGACAAAGGTCTGTATGGACCGCTGAGCAGAACTAGCAAAGAACCCTATACGTCCCTCTAATGAGACAACAGTACCTGTGTACATAACACAGGTGCTATTATATATGTAACTCTAACACTCTATTAGAGTTAAATACAGATTAGAACTACAAATGTCCAGGTCACTGGCTCTACGCACGGGTGCTAGGGTTCAGGTAGGAGGTCGGCGATGCTGCCATTTTTACACATTCATTCATTTAAAAGGTCAGTCCACAGACATTTACCTCAGGCTTCTTACTGTGCTGAGGGAAGCAACCCAGTTATCAGCAAAGACGACTCTTGCCCACAAAAGCTTGCAGTCGCCTAGGAGGGATGGCCAACAGCACTTTCAATACAGTGTAATTGATGCTGAGATGGGAGGGCCGGTGAGCAGAGGGGCATCCAGCCGGTCTTGGTAGCCTTGGCAAGTGTTTTCAGAGGAAATGGCATCTGAGCTGAACTCGGACAGGAGAGGAGGAGGTAGAAACTCTAAGAGCCGAGCCCCTAGCACAGCAGAGGCTCAGTTTGCTGAGCATGGCCCGTGTGTTGAAAACCTGGCTAAATGTTTTCAGCCCGCATTACCGCTGTTTGCACTGGCTGTTGGTCTCTCCTGAGCCCATGCATCACGTTTCAGACGGAAAGAGTTACTAACTGGCATGTGACTGCTTCCACATTTTTACACATGGTAGGTCCATTGTAAATGAGGACACTCAGCCCCTAAGCTTATGGGCTGCAAGAGGGAGGGAGGGAGGGAGGGAGGGAGGGAGGGAGGGAGGGAGGGAGGGAGGGAGGGAGGGAGGGAATGTGTGTGTGTGTGTGAGAGAGAGAGAGAGAGAGAGACAGACAGACAGACAGACAGACAGACAGACAGATAGCCCTTTTCAGTTCTCAGGACTCTCTTCCCATGAAACATAACAGACTCTACCGCCAAGCCTGGGCTCGTGGGTACAGGAGAAATTTACTTTCCCAAGGCACGACATTCAAGGGCTAGCTTCCCCCGCCATTCTCAGCACCTTTGCTTCCTGGAGTCCAAGACTTCCCTCACCTGGCTGCATCCAACACCTGGAGTTATAACCTGGAGCAACGAGTGAGCAGGTACAGATGGGAGCCGAGATGCCACACCTGAGATAAGCCCACCCTCAGGGCTGAGCCCTTCTCCCCTGTGACCCCCAGGTAACACTTGGATATCCTGTCTTATTTCAAGGGCTTCTTTCCTCTTTACTTCCCCAGCCTGCTCTAAGCACCTTCTCTCTACCTGCAGGTCAGAAAGCTGTGGAAAGACTTGTGTATTGCCTCAAGTTCCAATAAACCAAATGAACTCAACTTCCTTCCCCCCGTCCTGCCTCCTTCAGTCCACAACAGGCAGCTCTGTGTGACATGGGTCTTTCTCTGCCCTCCGAGTTGACAGAGATGTGTGGCTGGGGGGAGAAGGTGTTTTTATCTCTTTTTTATTTATTTATAAGTTTGATTAAAGTTCACCTCTTACCCACAGGCCTCGGGCTCCCTACAGACAAACAAATATCACCATTGAAGCAGCTGGTTTCCAAGCTGCCAAATTAAAATAGATGAAGAGGTAAGGAGGGGGGGAATGAAAACGTTAAGCTAAGACTTCTTCTCTCCCAAGTGCACAGTATCTCCTATTATACTGCACACAAGAAACTGACTCCCAACGTAATTAGACTTGGGCTACTAGGCAAGGGGAAAAAATCCTCAAATTATTCAGACCCCCCCCCCCAAGCTATTCTTGTGCAATTACTCAGGTAACTGAGAAAAGAGACAACTTTTTAATGTAAATTTGTTATTGGCATCTACACTGTCCAAGCAAGTCCCAAAGCCTCACCTGCCCAAGAATACAGAGGCGTAGGCAAAGCTGGGGACCAAACCCAAGAATCCTGCTTCTCACCCTCTGTCATAACCTTTTTCTCTATAAGCCAATCCCCCGGGAATCTGGGGAATGGATCAACAGTCCCTACAGGCTGCCAGTCCTGTAAGAAGGCGGTAGAAAGTTCTTCAGGTCTGCAGTCAATACCACTACTCCCTTTAGAGTCAACTGCCTTAATGGCATGACACCCACGCACGCCCACACAAAGAGCTCTCAACACGCTCTTTGCAGCCCTGTGCTTGGAAAAGGCTTCACATTCTCCATCTCACCCCAAAGAGCCCAGGATAGCTCGATTGCCCTCCAGGTTGGAAAGGAGTCCTGGAGACAGAAAACATCCTTCACTGAACCCAGAGGGGAAAAAAAGAACCACTTTTCAAAAGAAGTGCTTACTGGATTTCAGCAGTGCTGCCAGAAGTTCCGTGGCTGCCCTGGGGAAAGAGAAAGAAAAGTGAAAAAGGCAACGTTCAATGGTCTTTTTGTCAGTGCATGGATCCCGCAGCCCGTGTGCTCGTGGCTGCCACCTAACAGCCCCATTATTAACGCGGTAGCAGGCTTTCTATTGATTCTACTGCTGGCCATTCAAAAAGCGTAAATGCAGGACTCGCGCTGAGTGAAGGGTCCGTCTTGCAAATGGGTCCCAGGCGTCCTCTCTGCTGCTGAAAATCTCTTCCTTCCCTCTCTTGCTTCCCACTTTCCACCAACTTCTCTACATTGAGTATCTTCTTTTTCTGCTGCTCCTATCAGCCAGAGTTCTTGATTTATCCCTGGAAATCCCAGCGACTCTGGAGGATGGGGTGTGTGTGTGTGTGTGTGTGTGTGTGTGTGTGTGTGTGTGAAGGTATGTCGCCTTTCTCAGTTCTCAAGGCTCTCTTCCCCTGGAACATCACAGCCTCTCCGGCCAAGCCCAGGCTGGCAGTACAGGGAAGGAAGGGTGTGACGTGGAGGCTTAAGGAGAGCAGCTGGGCCGAGCAAACGTCTTGACACGCCCTGCCCTTGGGGACATGCTGGAACACGTTCACAGCCTGGACAGCGAGTCTGCTTCCTCGGGGTGGAAAATGGGTATGTCGTGTTTTTCCTCACTAGTTGTTATCTTCCACGGAGGACATTCACAGCTTTTGCAACCAGGACAAGCACACAGAATGAAAATGCGTTTGGACCGTATCATGGACGGGCTACTTCATTTATCCTTCCCAACCACCTTTCCCTCTAATCAACTTTCCGCACCTTCAACCCCACTCTTGTAACCCCGCCAGGTGGGGCAGCTGTGACCTTACGGAGGAACATACGGAAGGGGTTGTTGGGCATCCAAGGCCGTATGGGAAAACCCAAGAGCCACACTGCATAGGGCCTGGCTCGGGCTGGAGCAAAATGAAAGTCAGTAGTTTGGGGAAAAGCAGAGCAGAAGAATGAAGTGCACGGAAGGGGCTAGCTGGGGAAACAGCAACCACAGACGCATGAACAGAAAGAACGAGGATGAGCCAAGCCAGGTACCTCACCCGTCCTAGATCACAGGCCAGGTCTGTAAGGGCGACCATGCAGCTCTGATTTGCGTGGCACTTCTGTTCTGAGTTCACGTGAGTTATGCGTCAGATAAGAGTTCTGTGAGGGACAGACTAGTGGTGGGGAGGGACACACAGCAGGACCGCCCGTTAGGAGAATCTGAAGGGACAAGGCCTCCAACCGAAAGAGTGGCAAGGAGCAAGAAGAGAGAAGATGGGTTGATGGGAAGTTTCAGCCTTGCTGCTCCCCAAACCTGCTTTGCATTTCCTGGGGACCAAACAGAAATGCAGACTCTCAAGCCCATCTCTCGCCTGCTGGATCGGAACCTTTATTCTAACAGCTAACCCATGTGCACACTAATGTTTGAGAACCACTGTTTTCGAAGACAGCCTCAACATGACATGGTTCCTCTTTGATGCTGAGAGGAAAATCCAAGGTGACTCCCAGGCCTCAACCCTCCAGAAAGTACCTACAAGCATGATGAACACAACAAAGAGATAGAAATCCAATCCGTGAGAACACGTGGCAGGAAACACACAGTAAGTGACGTACTAGTCCAAGAGGGGCAGCCCATACCTCAGTGACCAGACAAGGTTTCTGTCTTTCCAGTCTCCTCCTTGGGGGACCAACCTGTAACGCAGCATAGGGCAGGCACATTTAGAGCAACGATGGATAGAAGGTTTGAGGCCGTACCCAGTATTCTAAAGGGCTCACATTCAATGCTGCGAGTAGTAAGAAGCCATTCGATTTTTTGATCAAGATGGGTAGGCAGTGGGGTGTTACCAAGGACAGAAAAACAAGATGAAGATTGTAAGGGAAGAATTAACAAGACCAGATGACAGGCTAGTTATGGAGGACATAGGAAAGAAAAAGGTCACTGATGCCCTGAAATTCTGAGCCAGGGCAAATGGGAGCACACGAAAGCCACTAACAGACTGAGGGACACTGAGAAACTTAGAGAAGATAATGATTTTGATGTGGGACAAGCTGAGCTCAAGAGGATGGGGATAAAGCTACATGGAACCATCCAGAATGCTACTGACGAGAATTCTGGCGAGCATCCAGAGTTGGGTAGTTAGACTGATGAGTCACTACGGCAACAATAGCTGTAGTCCTGGGAACAGGTGATACCGGGAGGTAATTCTGTCAAGAGCAGAACGGAGGGCCGGCCCAGGAAAGCATCTGCAGAAGGGGGAAGGAAACCTCTGAATGACTCAGAGAATATGCACTTAGGGAAATAGGGGGAGACCTGCACGGAGGGAGAGGGCTCGGTTTTGAAACTGAAAGTTGCTAGATTTTCGAGGCACAGCGTTTTTCAGACTGCAGGTTGTGACCCAATAGAGAGTTGTAAAATAAATGTAATAGGTATTGACTAGTTTGTTAATAGAATACATTGGAATGGAACAGAGTACATTAGAGCCATGTCATGTAGCAAAGATTAGTGGAGTTCTGAGTAAGTTTTATTGTCATGCACCTACACACATATGTGTGCCTACTGGGAATGTGATGTAAATGTTTTCCTTAAAAGATAGCTAGTAAAGGTGTTGTTTCAAGTGTAGCATCCATATAAGGTCTGAACAAGAACAAACATCTGGAAACAACTAATGAACTAATAAACAAATAGAAACTATTTGATGTCCCACATGGTACATGATCCAAGCCCTGGGCAGTCACGTGAATGTCGCCAGGAGGCTCTTTATTTTTGGTCTACTTGGCGGACAAATGTCTGAAGTTTGGGTCCAATGTCTGAGCATTGTTCTCTGCTTCTCTCCTGCCCTTTCTCCCCCACCCTCTCGCCTCCCCGTGTAACACTGAGATTGCAAACCCCATCAGAACTGAGCAACAACTTTGTCAACCAATGGCTAACCCTACAAAAAGCAAAGACTTTAGCAGCTACAATTCAAAGAGTCAGCAAATATTAAGTTACTTCCACTCTAAGAAACCAAGCCCAGAAGGCAGTGAAGGAGTGAACTGGAGGCCCCATGTTAGTTCCTTTGGGGTGCTACATGGCCCCTCGCTGGACATGGATGGCTAGTACCCGTGTTTCTTGCAGTTCCACTGATTCTACAGAAGAGGACCTTCTGAGAAGGTACCATTTCCTACAAGTGTCAATCGGTACCATCATCCCACACTCTTTGGGTTTCCCAGTGGGATGTCCGTGTGACACTGAAAGTAAACCCCAAAATGTCCTCCTCCGTGGACTGTCCCTGAGTTAACATCACTGAATGGGTCATTTACTCTCATTCTGCAGAACAAACTGCTCCAGGAGAACTACAACGACATCCAAAGGTCAAGTGGAACGGCCTCCACCCAATCCAGTAACTCGACGTGATGGGATAACTCCATCATGATTCCAGAGGTCACAGGTCACGCCCACGCTCCTCCTCGGTAAAAGCTAAGCTTAAACCATTGGCAAACTCATAAATATTCTTTAGCAAAAAGCCACAGAATTGCAACAATTCACTTTACTTATTCAGGTAGAAATAAATCTTCGGAGCCCTTACAATAGTCTTTATGGGGGAGCCCATTTGGGGGAGCCCCTATGAATGCCAACCATTGTGCTGTGTCCTACATACACGACGATACGTGACATTTAATGTTCACAGGAATACTGGAGGGTGAAATTATTCTTCCTGTTTCACAAATTGCAGCAATGAAGTTCACAAAAGATGCGTAGCCCACCCAAGGTCTAGGAGCAAGAGGCAGTGTTGAGATACAAGTCTACGTCGGTCTCGCTCTAGATCTAGTGCTGGTAAGCTCTTTTCTCTCATTTTAACACAGCTCTAGAAGGACTCTAAAAGATCTCAGTGCAGTTTCTTCATCACTCAAAGAAGGACTGTACAGATCCAGAGGTGAGATGACTGTACAAGGTCATAGGATTACCGTGTCACACAGCCAACGAAACAAACAACCGCTCCCACGGGAGTCCAGTGCATGACTCAGGGTTCTCCGTGGGACAGTTTAGCTGAAGCTTGAGTGGGTGTAAACGGTCAGAGGTTGTCATGGAGACAAGGACAGCGAATCCAATTGATTGCAAACCATAGAGTCTTTAAATGCCAGGACCCAGTGGCTGAATGAGGAATGAAAAAGCTAGGGTTTGAAGCTTGGAGATGTGACTTTTGTGGTCTTGGGTTCTGGGTTTACTTTACAGATGAGGAAATCATGAGATTTTCTCATCTATAGAGTGGATACAGTAAGATCTAACTGACGGGATGGTGTGAAGAGTGAGATAAAGCAAAAATTACGTTAAATGTCTACCACAGAGCCTGAAACATAACGCTGACTTACAGCCTCGTTGGTAGAACCAGTACCCAGTGAGGAAGTGAGGGCTCACCTCTGTGTATCTGTTTGCAAGTATTGAGCCTAAAGGATGGTCATTTGCCAGTCAGGAGAGGTCCCTGAGAAAAATGAGTTCCTACCCCAGTACAGGGAGAAACAAAATGACCAAACTATGTCTTGGAAGTCAAACATAGTGTTTGTTTTCTATATTAATTATCTCTCTCTGTATAATAAATTACCACAAGCTCGGCAGCTTAAAACAGCATGCATTCATTTTCTCACAGTTTCTGCGGGGCGGGAATTTCCTGCCCCTGCTAGATCCCCTACTTAGGGTCTTCCCAGGCTGCAATCAAGGTATCAGCCAGAGCTAAGCCTTTGTCTGAAGGCTCAGCTGGGGAAGAATCTGCTTCCCAACTCAAACCGATATTGGCAGAATCCATTTCCTTGCAGCCGTAGGGCTGAGGACCCTGGCTTCTGCTGTCTGTCAGCCAAAGACCACTCTCTGCTCCCCGAGGCTACTGGAAGGTCCTGGAGGCCACTCACTGTCCTTTGCAATGTGGACTTTCCCAACATGGCTGCTTACTTCCTCAACAAAGACAGTTCCTACAGTGAGTGTGGAAACAAGACAAAGTCTTGGATAACATAACATAATCACGTGGTAACATGCTCTACCTTTTGCCATATTGGTTACAAGGGGTGGGGACTCCACAGAGACATAAACACCAGCAAGTGGGGGTCATAGAGGGCCACCTGAGAGTTTGCCCATGACCCAAGCTCCTTGTGATCTTTCGTACTCTGGTACCAGGATCCCAATAGTCTCCTCGCCAACACATGACCGTCCCCAGTTTTCCCCTTCCCGGAGGATGGAACTACGGCTTTCAGAAACTGAGCATGCGTCCTTCTCACCTGCTTGCTTACCACCTGGCTCTCACCACACACCCCCATTTTAACGTCTAGAGTGCTTTAAGTTGTCCATTCTTTTAGATCGCTGCTGTTTTCACGCTGGTCCAAGCATTGGCGAGGGGGATCTGGTACTTCAGTGACAAATGTAATTCCTACAGTTATCAGTCCTTGGTTGAAATTCACCTTTTAATGTCCTGTAATAACTGCATAATCATTTTAGACATATTACAAAATATAGCTAAGCATAAATAAATGGAATAAGTTAAAATCACCCAATATCTCTCACCTAACTACTGCAATACCCCTGGAGTGGATCTACCTGTATCCACCTAGGTCCCCTTCCAGTTGTTTTTCAGGCTGCAGCTAGACTGCTCTTCTCAAGAATATCTGATTAGGACACCCTCACACTGCTACCCCCATACCCACTCGTGATCTTGGCTAAAAATCCAAATCTGAAAACTGATCAGGAGGCCCTACCATGTGTGGCTGCTGCCACCCCTCCAGCCCCGTTTCACACCACCTTCTCTTACTCTCTGTATCTCCACCTCTCTGGTTTTTGGCTGAGCTTTGGAATGTGTTCCTGTCACTTATCCATTGTCCTTGCTAATGCCACAACCTAACATGACTAGGCCGTCCTCCTTCACCTGTAGCTCATACCCCATCCTTCACATCCTAACTTAGGTGTCACTTGCTCAGGAAAGACTTCCTCAACCCCTAATCTGGGTCCAGGTCTTTTACTGGTGTGCTCAGCCTTTCCCCGATCCCCTGTTCTCATTGCACAATTCAATTTGTAATTATTCACTCAGTTATGTGATTATTTTATTAATATCTGCCTCCTCTTCCAGTCTGTAAACTCCAGAAAACAGGAAACATTTTGTTTTGTATTTAATAGCATGTGAATACAGAACACCATTGAATATTCATTGAAACTTTTCAAAAAAATCAGGCTCTGGTCTAGAAACTTTATATATGTTATTCATTCATTGAGCAATGGATCTAACAGGTTTTAAGATTTCTCTGGCAACTCTATTTTTAGAAAAGAAAAAGGACTCTAAGGAAGCCAGAGGAGAAACCAAAAACAGAACAGAGGACAAATCAGTAGAAAGTTGTGGGGAACAAACCAAATACAACAACAAATAAAAAGGATTAAATACAGTGGTCAAGTGGGATTTATCCCAGGAATGCAAGGTTGGTTTAATATCTGAAAAAATCCACCATTGTAATAATCCCACAGTAATAAAGGATAGAACCCACAGCATCATCTCAGTAGACACAGAAAAAGTACTTGATAAAACCCCTTGTGCTTTCATGATAGAAACACTTAACACACTAGCAACAGAAGAAAACTTCCTTACCCTGATAGAGGGATTTACTTAAAACCCGCAGGTAACATGATACTTGATGAAGGAAGACAATGCTTTCTCCCTACAATCATGAACAATGTAAGGATATTCATTCCAACATCTCTGTTCAACGCTGTACTGGAGGTCCTAGGCATGGAATTTAGAAGGGAATGAATGAATGAATGAATGGCATGCACATTGGAAAAGATGAACTAAAACCATCTCTATTTACAGGTGGCTTGGTCTTATATATAGAATGTCTTAAAGAATCCACTAAAAAACTATGAAAATTAACAATATGCAATGTGATGATAACAGATCAATTGTATTTCTGTATCTTAGTTATGAAGAGTCCAAAAAGGAAATTTAAAAACACAATCTCACTTATAATGGCAGCAAAAAGAAGAAAACTCCTGGGAATTTAACAAAAGAAATTCAAGGCTTTAATACTGAAAACTAGAAAACAGCATTGAAAAAAATTCAAGATCTAAATCAACAGAAATCACCCAAATGTCAGCTGTCACCTAACTGCTGCCATAACCCCAGAACCAATGGAACCATTTCCACTCTGGGTCCCTTCTGAACTGTCCTGCAAGGTACAATTAGAGGGATCTTCTCCAGAAGAATGTGGATACTTTTTTGAATTTGGAGCTAACAGGATTTCTGGACAGCCTGCTACTAGAAGCAACATTAGCTCAGTTATTTCTCAGGACAATCCCCATTTTAGAGATGAACGGACGAATCAAGCTGAATTAACCTGCCTGAAATGACATTAGAAAGCAGCCAAACTGGGACTTGGCCTCATGTCTGTTTGACCCCAACATCTGGGCACTTTCCCCACCATCCCGCAGCACGTGGACCACCAGGGCTAGCTAGCTTCTTCAGGGTGTTTCCCGAAAGAAAGAAGTAGCCCTAGAATTTAATCCTAGGGCCTCTCTAGAGTTGGCCCTGGGATGCAGGTGAGGGGTGTGTAGCAGCACAAACAGAAACTGGGGGAAAAACAGAAAGGGTGTTATCTAAATAACAGGTGGATCAAGCAGGAAGACCTTTCCAAGGGGGGTGAACACACTGCTGACAGAGCCCAGGCGCACACAGCACCATCTGGAAAAGTCCAGGCCTCCTGCCTGGCTTGAGAAGGACAAGGAAAGTGAATGACAAATGCATCTTGCTCATCACCAGTTGCAAGGGGGAGAGAAGAAAATGGAAATGGAAACTGAGATGGTTCCTGCACAGTGAAAGGAATGACAAACCATGAACATATGGTGTCAAGGTTGAACCAGATCTTGTGCCCAGCAAAGAACTTGTTCATTTTTCTCTGGGAAAAAAAGAAGAAAAAGCACCCGACCTCCTGCCTCCCAACGCTATCCATATACTGTCAAAGACAGCTTGTGGGGGCGATCATCCACCACGGGAAATGATTAGAAGAGAAACTGCAACCCAGACCACAGACTGGTTTGGTAACAGTCAGCAGGGAGGGTAACACCGGGTGGCGACGGCCTGTGCCAGGGAACGGGGCGCACTGGGAGAGCCGCACCCTGCCTGGCTGTCATAAGCAGCAACTCTGCAAAAGAGAAACGGTTCTGAAGTACACCCGCACCCATGGGCCACAGCATGAGCACCAGAAACTCAGACAAGAGCTTTCAAGAGTCCCCAAGACCAGGATGGGAAAGGCTAATGTGGGGGGAGGTGAGGGCAGCAGAGTCAAGACCCCAGTAAGCTCTCACAAACAAAAATACAAAAAAAGAGTCTCTTTCCACAAAGGGGTGTGACCCTGGAGTTAGCACGTAAGGCAAAAATTACCCGTGAGTTTCCTTAAAGTACTCATAAAGTCCAAAGTGCATGAATGTCTGACTGTAACCTTATGCTGCGATGTGTAATGAGTACAGTATATAACTATGTCTATACATGCAAAATAAAGTGTTACAGAATGGTTGCTGCATTACGGTAGCAGAACAGTTGCTGTATCACACATCTAGTTGCATTCTTATAAGTTCAATGCATGCATGATACAATGCACTCTCCAACCACCTGAAAGCACAAAAGGTAAGATGTGATACCCTATCTCATTGCATGGCACCGAGCAGGCACCCAGTTGTTGATTCAATGAATGAATAAAAATGCATCTGCTTTACTCCAGCCAAAGGGAAGGCAAAGACCAGCCTAACCGTTCTTTGGCCTGTTTCGCTGAAGTGTTAACAGGGTCCCATACTAGGTACCGGGGCTTAGAGCCCCAAGCACTCATGCAACCAGCACTTCCAAAGGTCGTCATTCACAAAGAGGCAACTATAGTATGATTCTTCCCATTTACATGAGCCACCTCGACTAGGAACATGGAGAGACCTAAGTACATTAGAAGTGAAAGTAACCAAGGTGCTGCCAGGAAGGGGATGGAGAGTTATGGCTTGTTATTGAGTTTTGTTTAGACTCATGGAAAAGATTTGGAAATAGTGGCAATGGTTGCCCAACATGGGCAATGTAATCAATGTCACTGATTGTACACTTAAAAATGGCTAAAAATGTAAATTGTATGTTACGTGGATTTTACAACAACAAAAAACATTGTCGTTGGACAGGATGAGCCACCTCTTTTCACCAAAAAAAAAAAAAAAAAAAAAAAAATGCTTGGTTGTTTTTAGGAAAGAAGAGTAAAGAGTGTGACGAAGGCCTACAAAGTGCTCCCTCCAGGCTGGGCACAGGCCTAGCACCAGAAACATTCACCAGCACCCACCCACACCCATGATTCTCAGACGGGAGCCTGCGTTGGAACCCCAGAAGGGCTCGCTGAAACAGAGAGCTAGGCCTCGCCCCCAGAACGGCTGACGCAGGAGGTCTGGGCTGGACCTCGGAATTGTCCTTCTAACACCTTCTGCGGGGGGCGGAGGATGCTGATGCTGCCAGTCTGGAAACCACACCTGCAGAACACAGACCTAGGTAGCGGGTAGGTAGGTACTCAGTAGCATTGGCTGAGGGACTCCCTCAGGGAGAAGCGAGGGGGGCCCTCCTAAGTCATTTTCCTTTCCGGCCAAATGCTCAAGATGGTCCCCGATACCCCCAGTCGTGCTGTGACCGCTGGACCTCCAAGCCAAGATGTCATAAACATCCCTCTTATCTAAAATGAAGGACGCTCACCTGAAGGGAGGCCCAGGAGATTTCGGAGGCTCTTTCCCAAACTAGGATCTGTCAACCCTCTGAGTCACAATGTTATGTGACAGAGTCATCTCTGTGTGGTGAAAGATTTCTAAAAGGCCTTTTCCATTGAAGGCAGCTCCTGCTCTGTGGCCTAACATGTCAGACACGGCTGAAGGACACTCTACGTGCTTGTGAGTTACATGCAGATTAAAAGACTGCAGTGATCATAGCCAAATGGCATCTTTAATCAACACCCTACCCAAGGTAGCCTTCCTGGATATGACAGCATAAGAAACTCTTTCTCTACTTAGGGATGCAGGGATGGAAAAGAGAAGAGACGATCTGAAAAATGTTGTCATATCCTCCGCAGAATTCCCCAGTATCCTACCTGGTCTTTGGTGACCCACAGGTAAGCCTACAATAGTTCTCGGACACCTGTAGGCTGGACTATGCTTGTGTGTTAGTCAACTTATGTTAATCAAGTAGAGTGGGATGGTAATAATAGATACGCATTTTTATCACGTGTAAGGATTCGTACATGCTATATACAATTGAATATATACTTTAAGATACTTTTGATTACTGTGTTTCCCCGAAAATAAGACCTAGCCAGACCATCAACTCTAATGCATCTTTTGGAGCAAAGATTAATATAAGACCCAGTTTTATCTTACTATAAGACTGGGTCTTTACTATATAAAGACCCGACATATATAATATAAGACCGGATCTATAATATAATATAATATAATATAATATAATATAATATAATATAATACTGGGTCTTAGATTAATTTTTGCTCCAAAAGACACATTAGAGCTGATGGTCTAGCTAGGTCTGATTTTTGGGGAAACATGGTATTTGTAGTAATATAATTACACTTATATCATTATTAGATACCACGCACATTTAATATAAAAGTGTTTGCATGGAAGTTTGAAGAAGAAGACTATTTCTTTTTTTTTTCTAATTTAAAGAACCCATGATTCTTTGAGGCAACACCACGATGGAAACTAATGAGAAAATTGGTGGTTATTACTCTAGAAAAATAGTGTAATGGAACTAAAAAGTGCTATAAAAAAATAACACCTTTAAACAATGAAGCATGGAAAATATCCCAGCCTCTGGGGTATGAAATATGGGGTATTTATAAATCACCCTTGTCTAGGAAGACACCAGAAATGACATAAATAAAATGCTGAAGATTAAGCAGACTTGGGAGAGGTATGTTTTTCTTAAACTTTTTTTGAAATCAAGAGAGAAATTTCATTTAAAAAAATTTAAGTCTCTGATCCATCAATTTAATGACTCCAGTTCTTTTTCTTTCCCTCTACTTTTATGTGCTGTCACCTACCATAAATCCAAGCCAAAATGAGGCTTTAAAAATAAAGACATGAAAAATTAAATTGTTTGACAAGCCTTCCAAAACACTGCATCTGGACCTTCAAGCAACTGGGTCAACAAACTGAGATATGTGCATAACGATTAACAGCATTTGTAGGGGAATCGGATTTATGGAATAATCTTTCTGTTGGAAACCAATCCAATCCCCAAGGGAAGAAGGTCATCTTTTGTTTATGATAAACACCACAATATCTTGAAAACAGGGCAGTTGTGTAAACTCCCAGGCATGTTAGAATCATCCACGCTTATTTTAACAATCCCGCTGATAGGATTAAATGGGTTTCAAGATTAATGATTTTACTAGGGTGGGTTTCCTACGTTTACAGAGTGTTTGTTGGCAAATACAATTAGAATCAAATAACACAAGTTATAAGAAACAATTTTCCTTGTCAACATTAGACAATTTTTTTACACTTTTCGAGGGCGGTCCCAATCTTTTATGTTGCCAAACTCCTGCCTGTAAATTTGTTTGTCAGATTTATTCTATTCAAGCCAGGTTGAAGGAAAAGTCACTCAAGATGGAAGAAGTCAGCTGTTCAATTCAAGACGGAAGAAGTAAGTTACCACTTCCCTAACACACAATGTCATGCATGAAAGAACGAAGTGCCTGGTCCCCTAAAGAACAGGAAGTCAGCACAGGGGCCAGATGAAGACCATCCATCACAGTCATTCATTAGTGCCCTGTCCTTTGGGTACCATTGGCCAACTACACTCATGGTCAAATGTCCTGAGAGCTTCAAGAAGTTAAGTCCTGAGGAGGGGTTATCACTTTGTAAGGCGTGTGCATGTCTAATCATTATGTATTCTACACCTAAAACTAACGTGTTAATAAAAAACCTAAGAAGTTAAGTCTTCTTTTAAGACAACAAACAGAGGAAACCTATAACCCTAGATCAGCAGGTCTGAAAGCGTGTGTGCTGAATACAATGCCAGGCGATGTTCCATGTTAGGAGTGGGAACCACTTCATACAACCTCCTCCCATGCTGAGATAGTTGAAGAAATTCAGATGTATGCACATGATATGTCTAGGAGATCCTTGTGAGGAATGAGGTCAGGCTATCTATTTTGTCGAGTGAAAATAAACAACTTGCATAATAGCAAGTAAAAGGCCATGTTAAAAAAACAAAAATTAAATATCAAAAAAGTATGTGTGTATAATGTTATCTATACATACACATATGTACATGCACACGTACATGCATTGGGTAACCATTAAAAAGACTACAAAAGTGTGCCACCAACTGTTTTTATCCAGAATCTCCAGGGATGGAATTGGCCTAAAGGAGGAGCATTTCATCATTTGTCTGGATTCTTCTGTATTATTTTAATTTCTGATCACTTTGATGTGTTTATTACTTGGCTCAGGCTGCCGTCACAAAATACCACAGACTCGGTGGCTTCAACCACAGAAATGAATTTTCTCACAGTTCCGGAGACTACACGTCTCAGATCGAGGTCTGGCAGGGTTAGTTTCTGGTGAAACCAGCTTTCTGGCTTACAGATGGCCACCTTCTCGCAATGTCCGCACCCGACTTTTCTTTGGTGTCTTTTTCCCCCATTTGGCCCCCCACCTTACAAGGCCACCAGTCTTATCAGATCAAAGCCCCACCCATATGACATCTCCGAATCTGAATTACTTTGTAAAGACCCGATTCCCAAATACAATCAGTCACATGGAGGGTTAGGTTTTCACCATGAATTCAGGAAGCCACACGACTCAGCCCACAGCATGTGTCTGTTTGATGGACCTTATTAGCAGCCTGACCAGCCCTTATGTCCATCTAACTCCCTCCAATCAGAGCGTTAGTTTTGTACCAGTACCTGTCTCCCATTTATAGCCAGGTGCTTGAAGGAGGGCTCAACCATCTTTCTTGCTTTGGATTAGTATAGGAATAAAGCTAAGACCGAATTCCAGCCAAAGACATGGGAGAGGCAGTCTTTTGGAAGATTCTGGAACAAGTCTCTTCTAAGAAAAAGCCCTAGACAGACATGGTCACTCCGCTTCCTAAGAACACTGCCGATCAAGATTTGAGAGCTGTACCTGCTGCCACCATCCCGCTACCAGTCTGGGTATAAAGTCAACACTGAATATGGCAGAGGTCACCTGAGCCCCACAGGACTTACCAAGGGGATCACTTCACGGATGGTGGAAATGCCTGACCAATGCCCTATACACCTGAAGCTGAAGTAGAATAATATTGAATGTCAACTCAAATTAAATATGTATATATGTTTATATAGATTTACATATATATGTATATATAGTCACAGGATGTGGCGTACAGCACAGCGAAGATAGTCAATGGCACTGTAACAGCTACAGAAGATGTCAGAGGGTAGTAGACTGGGGGGGCGTGGTTATCACTTTGCAAGACATGTAAATGTGTACTATGTTGCTCTGTATACCTGAAACTAATAAAAAATAAAGTAAAATGATGAAAATATAAAAAAAGAGAAAGCCCGAGCGCTTGAGGCTGTCACTGAATGAACCATCCTCCATCTGAACTTCCAGTCACATGAAATGATAAAATTTCTTGTTGCTCAAATTATTACAAATCAGAGCTTGGGCTACATATAGCTGACATCACCATAAAGAATCCAAGTGCTGAGAAATATTTAAAATATTGAAGTCTTTTTAAGGGCTTTTAAAAATCACTCTCTTAGAAATGCCCAACATATATTAGTGTATTAAAGCTCTGAAAAGTCCTATGGTTTTAAAAAAAAAAAAATCCTATTGGATTTCAACCAGAGCACCCCACATTTAGTTGATAACGGGATCCTTTTATTTTTTTCTTCAGTGAGTCTTATTATTCTCAAAAAAAAAAAAAAAAAAAGAAGACAGTTGTTGAAGGACACCCCCAGGGTATAGCTGGGAAAGACTTAGCAATATGCGAAAATGACAGAGTCTGAGTTGAAGAAAAAAGCAGCAAAAATCCCCGGGAAGGAAATGCTTGAGGGACTTTTAAAATCTGGGTTGACCAATATGAAAAAAAAAAAATTTTTTTTTTTTTCCAGCTGTGCTTCCCTGTGGTTTAATTCCCACCACGACCGCCTTTTGCCCCAAGTCTTCAGTAGAATTTGCCATGTGAACATTTACTGGTGAGTGCTGGTAATAAAGGGATGCTGGTTTTCCCACCAGATGTGGAGGTGACGTTCAGGGGACCCCAGCAAGCCAGATGATTTTCCGGCCTTCAAGAAGATGTCCGTGTCATGCAATATTTTGAAATTTTTCTAGGTGTAACTTGGGTGGGGGAATTATGTTTGGGGCCTTTTCCTCAGAGGAAGCGGATGAACTAAAGCATGCTACCTACGTAGTAAGAGCAAATAAAAACCGTGAAAGCCTAGGAAACACTGACACCACAGGACCTCACCTTCAAAGCAGTCACGGAGATGGGGGCGTTTGTATACACATGTCTCATTTGGTCCAGGACACCCCCAAGCAAGCTCAACCAACCAAAACTCCAGAACACCCTACACACACGCCCTGCACAGAGGTACCCGTCAGCTACTTTTGATGCTTATTGTGATTTTACACGTATTTGTGGGGGATGGTGATGAACATCTTTCCCTATTAACTGATAAAAACCCATCAGGACGAGACCATATCTACTTCCTTCTCCCCAACCCATCCCGGGGGCTGCACAGCATCCAGCCTGTGGTGAGCTCCCAACACACGTGTGATGAAAGAATGAATCCATCCTTGAAAGACACATTTAAAAACCCTCCTCGATCAACTGAAGAAATGAATCGCTCATGCTTAGTGACTATAATAAAGAATAAATTTATTCCCATCGTAAAATAATGTCAACAAGTGGAAGAGACTATGTCAAAGATGGCATATTTGTATCAGGTGTTACAGAAAGACCTAAATGACAAATCACAGAAATGTATATCTTTCCTTACATATTTCTATTGCCTAAGACCTTGCTCGCTTTTGCCTTTTGTGCCTATTTGGACGGGCTTGGGATTAAATCACCCTGGGGTGAATGTTCGGGCTCTGGCACTCCCATGGGAACACAGTCCTGACACATCTGCGCCTGATATTAACTATCCAACATGGGATCAGAAGTTCATTCTCTAATTCATCAGGACCCTTGGGTTATCACCAAGGTTATCAGAGGTTGAGTTGTACAACCGGTTGTGTTTCAGGAAGTTAGGTCTTCCCGGGAACAGGGACAGAAACAGCATGGATTTCCAGAATGCCCTACTTCTAAAACCATCATCACCGAAATCCAAAAGCACATTAAGTTGAACAACCCTTTTTTCTCAGCTATTGAAAGCAAAGCTCTAACATGACGGGGCAAATGGGAAGCAGAAGAAAACAACGTGGGAGAAAGATCCCGAGACTACAGCCGAGGAGACACTGCACCCTATTAGTGTAGAACACACTTTCAGTTTTGCAAACTCCGAAGCACAGACCCAGGCAGTAGGATCTTGGAGAACCCTGAGGAAGATGATTAAGGAGCTGGAATAATTGATATATGAGGAGAGAGGTTTTTGAAAAATCCCATTATGAAATGACCCAGCCAAATGATGAGTTTGCTGAGAAAGTGCAGACGTACTTCGGGCTGGCACTCAGAAGCAAGCCCCAGAGCATGTTAGGAACAAAATGAGTTGTTCCAACAGGATGTGAGGAGGAGTGAAAGGAAAACATTAAAAAATGGAGGAGTCAGGGCCCAGTGTCAGGACAAAATTCCTCACAGGAGAACGTGTTACTCTGTACAGATCTCCCCCCACGCCTGGCAGTCTCACCTCCAGACAGAGGACTTGGAAGCAGACCCCGGTTACATCCTACTCTGCACCCCCTTTGGCCTGCCCCGCTGGTCAGAGCGCCCTGTCATTTCCAGGTAGTGTGACTGATGCAAACAGCTTTTGTGTTCATGACAGGGATATGGTTAGAATAAACATAGGAAATACTGCAAAATTAACAGGTTTTGAACAACCTTCAGAATCTGGCTGACAGGGAGACTTATACAAGAGAGGGTTTCCGGCCCAGTTCTTTACACACCGGTCTTCACGGTGTTGAGAAACACGGTCCCTTATTCCGATGTCCAACTACTCCACGTTCTTAAGCTTTCGCAGAACCCGGGATGAGAGACTCGCAGAGCCAGCCAACCTCTCAGCGCCTGCGTGCTAACCTCGAGCTCCGTTTTGCCACTAAGCAAAAGCTACTCAGAATGGACAGATGGCCCCATCTCAGGTGAGCTGTGGGTTCAGGAAAAGCCATGAGGAGGCAGAGTGACACCTTCAGTTTGCCACCTTCCATTTGGAAAAGAGTTCAATGGCTCTGTTGCATCGTTCTGAAGTCCAGTGAAATGAAAAAGTCTTCACCTACGAGACCACAGTCTCCCGTTTCTACAATCGTAATTTTGGGCCTCCATTTCTGTGCTTATACTCTGTCAAGGCCATTAGCCCTTCATGTGGTCATTTCATCTCTGCTGGAAAAACAATGCTTTGGGGAAGCCGGGCAATAATAAGAGACACACCCACCTTCCTCTCAGTGACATCTCTAAATAGAGCCAAGGGGAAGCATTCCCACGTGAGGTAAAAAGGTTCCCAAGGAGTCCTTAGCCACCTATTGCAGAAGCCGGTGTGATTAGGCCTACAAATAAATCAAGGTGATATTATTTCTGGGCTCATAATTATGGATCTTTCTAAACAATACCATATTTTACTTTTAAAAGACTTTTTAAAAACATTTTTTAGCTAAAGAAAAAGTGAAAAAAAATAAGTGTAAAATAAAATCGATTCTTTGTGTCTATCGTGCCAGCTTTCAATAGAGAGGTAGATGAAATGGATGGATGCCCTGACAGATTGCTAAACAAGAAGATATAGATATATACATATATAGATATAGATATAGATATGATTGATCATAGTATCTATACACACTATTATATAACCAATATCTGCATTTTTACCAAGAATATATTTTTAGCATTTTTCTAAAACATGGATTTTAATGTCTACATTATATTTGATGTTATGTATCTACCAATCCCTACTTCATCACTACTCAACGGTTCGTTTCTTAAGTTATTTCCAATCTTTTACTACTAGAAGCAATGTTGTCTCAATACCAATGTACACAGCTCTCTGATTATTTCTTTAAGACTAATTCTAAAAGTGGAATACCTAGATCAATGGAATTAAACAATTTTATGGCTTTTAATTCAGGTTGACAATTGCTGTGTATGAACAGACCTCTTTAACCACACCTTTACCAAAAACCAGGTTATCGTTTTTTAGAATGGTCCATGTGACAGACAAAAATGTATGTGTTCTGAACCCGTTCTGGCCATGACACCCCACAGACGCTATGTAAAGGGTAATTTTTCAGGCCTGACCCTGAGAGAGAGAAAATGTTTCACAAACTCCCTTTCAAGAAACAGGTATTATTTTAGAGCTCCTTTTTAAGTTGTTTGTCCTTTTCAAACAAAAAATACAAAAATAGAATATCTACAAAATTCCTTGGAGAATCCAAATACATTCAACACTTAGCTTCCAACATGCGCTCCTATTTCAGCTTTGAAAAACAGAATCATATTGACCCAACCACTAACTTTCCAATGACCTCATTTCAGCCTCTGCCAACAACTCTCACCAGGAAAGAATACTAATAATAGTATACTAGTTGGGGTGAGCATTTACGCCCATCACAAACAGAATTCAGGAAGGCAATAAATATATAGGTTCTCCAAGCAACAGAAAAAATATAATACATTGAATTTCTTAAAAAGCTATTTCATTTGAGTGTCTTGGAAACAACAGCTCTATAAATATGAAGTCATCTCAGTAGAGCACTATACTCCTAGTATCTTCAGAAATGTACGCCAGCTTGTGGGTGAGACAATTTGGAGCTGTAATACCCACGGCTACCAAGAGATGGCGGTAGGCCACACATGTGCTCAGGGTTTAGCGGCTACTGCCATCTGGACGTGCGGCCTTTCCTGCTTCTCTGCCTCATTGATTCTTGATTTTGTTTCAGAAACATTGGTTTCCACCATCGCTATTGCCTGACCACTTCCCACTTTCCCTCTTACCCTTGATTATTATAACTCTGCCACTGCACTAGTGAGCTTCATAACAGCGTCATATACTTGGGGGACCTTGATATTAACTCTGAAAAGCATTTTTGGGGGGATTCATTTGGCTTGAAACATGCCACAGAAAATGGGATTGTATAATGTGTGATGGTGATTGCTATGATTAGGATGGGCCATTTTCAAAGACAACTTATTTCGACCTTGAGCATACAGAGGTCTGAGGCTGCTTCTTTCCATTTCCAAGCCCTTTGGATCTGGTAAAACTGTCCTCTGCACATGCTTTATGTATTTATTCTAGTCATTTAATCATTGCTTTTTGTATTGAGACAAAAAGTCATTATGCAGCAGTGTTGTGGTGAAAACAGACTTGCGTATTCTTATCAGGAGAACTGGAGTCTTACCTCTTCTACCTCTGCAAATTATAGGAAATCACCTATTTTAGACTCAAAGTCTCTATCAAGTAAGGGTATTTGAACGAGTACCTTCTACTTTCCCTTCTGCATAAAACATGTCAAGATTTTACAGAAATTAAAAACTTACTGCAATGCCCCAAAGAATCAGATTGTTTCACCATTTGAAAAGTAGAAATACAGAGGGTGCCAAAAAAAAAGCATATGCATTTTAAGAACGGAAAAAACTGTATAAAAATTGTAAGACTCAATATATACCGATAACAAAAAATGAATACAAGTCACGTTTGACTTGTGCAATGACAAGAGGTGCTCAAAGTGGTTCCCATCAGCGTAATTTTAGTAGGTTTTTTTTTTTCCTTTCTTAAAATGTGTATACATTTTTTTGGCACCCTCTGTATTTAAATTGCAAAAATTTTAGCAGTAGTGAAGAATGAGGATATCCCAAGTAAAATATTTAGAAGAACCTCTGAGAGCTGCACTGGAAGAAAATGGACAGAGACCCTAGAAAACTCGTGGAGAAGGCCCCTACATGAGAGAAATGAGAACGCAAGGTGAAAGCAATATAGGAATCTTTTGGACAGGCACCAGGGTGGTCACCCTCCTCCTAGCACTCCTGCAGGTGAGAAGACCCCAAGTTAGTTTTAGATCACACACCCAGGAGAGTCAGCCACGATGGGAGCAGCTTCTCAGTGATACTGAAATAAAATAGCATAGCCTGTTGCTTTGGCCATGGGCCCGTTCTACATTCTTCTCCAGTTGCCAGATCCTTTAAACTGGCGAAATTATAAGTACCAGGATTTCTTTCTTTCTCTTTTTCTTCTTTGCTCTGACCCTGAAGATCTTGTTATGAAATATTTAAGTAAAGACCTATACCAAACTCCAACGCAATTCAGCCCATTTTTAAATTGAACTGTTGGTTTTCTTACTATTGGATTTTGAGTGCTCTTTATATATGCAGGATAAAACTCCATTATGAGATATGTCATTGACAAATATTGTCTCCCAGTCTGTGAACTCTATCTTCATTTATTTAATAGCCTTTAGAGTGCAGAAGTTTCTAATACTGACAGAATCCAATTTATTACTTTATGGATTGTGCTTTTAATGTTGCATCTAAAGAATTTTTGCCTTGCCAAAAGTCACAAAGTTTTCCCATACATTTCTTCCAGAAATTTTGTAGCTGGAGGCTGCATGTTGAGATCTATTGTCCATTTTATGTTCGTCTTAATGGTGTGAAATATAAGCTGAAATACATCTTTTATATATGGATATCAAATTTTTCAAAAACCATATATCAAACAGAATATTGTTTGTCCATGGACTTTGCCTATGCCAAAAATCAACTGGGTTTATTTCTGAACTGTCTATTTTTTTTTTTATTAAAATTTATTGGGGTGACAATTGTTAGTAAAGTTACATAGATTTCAGGTGTACAATTCTGTATTACATCATCTATATATCACATTGTGTGTTCATCACCCAGAGTTAGTTCTCATTCCATCACCATATATTTGATCCCCTTTACCCTCATCTACCACCCCGCTCCCCCCTTACCCTCTAGTAACCACTAAACTATTGTCTGTGTCTATGAATTTTTGTTTCACATTTGTTTGTCTTGTTCTTTAAACCTAGATCCTAAGCTTTTCCAACACCAGAAGAATAAGATCATTAACGAGGGTTGCAGGGGAGGCAAAAGGATATGTGGGTATATTTTGTTTCATTAATCTATTTGTTAGTCTTGCCATCAATATCACACTGCCTTGATTACTGGAGCTTTATGATACGTCTTAAATTATAGTATTGTTAGTCCTCAAATTTTGTTCTTCTTTTTCAAAACTGTATTAGCTATTCTAGGTCTTTCATGTTTCCCTATGAATTTTAGAATCAATTTGTCAAATTCTACAAAAAAAAAAAAATGTCTTCACATTTTTCACTGGGAATACATTCAATCTATACATCAATACAAGGAAAATTGACATCTTAACAATATTGAATCTGCTGAGCCATGAGCTCTATCTATTTATTTAGATCTGCATAAATTTGTTTCAGCAATGTTGGTAGTTTTCAGTGCACAGATCATCTGCATTTTTTGTCAGATTTATCCCTAAGCATTTCATAGTTTTGATGCTATTTAAATTGCATTTTGAAATCTTTATTTTCCAATGGTTTGCTGCACTATGTAGAAATATAATTTATTTTGTGTATTGATTTTGCAAAATTTACCTGGAACTTTGGTAAATTCACTAGTTCTTGTAGCTTTTTTATGTGTGTAGATCCCATGAGAAATTCAATGCAGACAATCGTATCCTCTGCAAATAAAAAGTTTTACTTCTTTCTTACCCATGTGAGTGTCTCTACTTTTTCTTCTTGCCTCTTTATCCTGACTAGAATCTCCAATACAATCTTGAATAGAAGTGGCGAGAGTGGACAGTCTCGTCTTGCTTCTGATCTTAAGAGGGAAAGTAGTCCATCTTTCACCATTAAGTATGATGGTACCTAATGGTTTTCATAGATGTGATTTATGGAGAAAGTCTCTATCTCTGATTTGTCAAATTTTTATCAGGAAATGATGTTGAATTTTGTCAGATGCTTTTTCTACGTCTATTGGAATAATATGTTGTTGGGTTTTTCTTTAATTTTTTAATATGATAAGTTATATGCAATGATTTCTGCATGTTAAACCAATCTTGCATTCCTGGGATAAATCCCAATTGGTCTTGATTAATTGCTATCAATTTTCTAAAATTGGATTAAGGATATTTGCGTCTCTATTCATAAGAGATGTTAGCTGGTAGTTTTCTTTCCTACTAAAGTTTCTGCCTGCTTTTGGTATGAGGGTAATGCTGGCATCACAGAATAAGTTGGAAATACTCCCTTTTTTAATTTTCTGGAACAGTTTGTGTGGAATTGCTAATATTTATTCTTTAAATGTTTGGTAGAAATCACCAGTGAAGCCATCTGAATCTGGACTTTTCTTTATGGTGTTAACTATGCATTCAAATATGTATTCCATTCATTTAATAAATGTAGGGTTATTTTGGTTATTAATTTCTTCTTAAATGAGCATTGGTAGTTTATGTCTGTCAAAGGATTTTTTCCACTTCATCTAAGTTGTCAAGTTTAGTGGCATAAAGTTGCTCGTAATATTCTATTATCCTTTTCATAGCTATAGAACTTGTAGCAATTTTCTCTCTCATTTCTGATAATTGTAATTTGTGTCTTCGCTCACTTTTTTCCTAATTAGTCTGGAAATTTTATCAATATTATTGATCTCAAAGAATCAGTTTTAGATTCAGTTGACTTTTCTCTATTGCTTTACTTCTGCTTTTTCACTGACTTCTACTCTGATCTTTCTTCCTTCCTTTTACTTAATTTGGGTTTTAATCTTTTTTAAAGGTGGGATTTGAGGCCCGTTATTAGATAGCCTTCTACCTTTCTTCTAACATATGCCTGTAGTTCTAAGTTTTCTCCAAGTAGTATGGTGCATCCCAAATACTTTAATATGCTGTGTTTCATTTTCATTTGGCTCAAAATATTTTCTATTGTATCTTGATGTTTTCTTCAACCCATGGCTTCTTTAGAAGTCTGTTATTTAATTTCTAAAACTTGGAGACTCTACAACAGACCTTTCTCTTATTCATTTCTAATTTACTTTCATTGTGGTCAGAGAACACACTGTATATCACTTGAATTCTTATAAATGTATTGTGACTGGTTTTATGGCCTATAATATTGTCTACCTTTATAAATAATCCATGTGCACTTGAAAAGAATGTATGTTCTGCTGTTTCTCTCTTATTCTATCAAATGTTGAAAGAGGGTTATTAAAATCACCAACTACAATCATGGATATGTTTGCTGCTCCCCTCAGTTATATCCATTTTTACACGTTTCTTGTGCTTGTGGTTTATTGAGTTTCTTGGATCTCTGACTTCATAACTTTCATCATATTTAGGAGATGTAAGCCATTATTTCTTCATATGTGTTTTCTGTCCTTTCCTCTCACCACAGACTCCAATTATATATAAATCAGGCGGCTTGAATTTGTCCCATGATTCACTGGTGTTCTCTTTTTCTTTTTTTCAATTCCCTTCTTTTCTCTGTGCTTCATTTTGGAAATTTTCTGTTGCTATGTCTTTGAGATCACTTATCTTTTCTTCTGCCATATCTAATTTACCTTAATTTAACCCAGTGTCTTTACCTCTTGCACACTGTAGCTTTCACCTGTAGAAGTCCAATTTGGGTCTTTTTAAATATCTGATGTGACACTACTTAAATTTTGAACATGTGGAACATAATTAGAATACATTTTTAATGTTCTTGCCTGATAATTCTAGCATCTACTACCTCATTTCTCGGTTGTTTTTGATTTAATGATTTATCTGCTGGCAATGGGAAGCATTTTTCCTGTTTCTTTGTGTGCCTACTAATTTTTTATTGGATTCTAGACATTGTGACTTTTACTTTGTTGAGTCCTGAATATGTTGTATTCCTATAAATACTCTGAAGCTTTGTCCTGAGAGGCAGTTAAGTTTCTTGGAAACAGGTTTTCCTTCCAGGTATTGTTTTTAACACATTGCGTATGGATCAATGAATCTTCGTTTTTTCTGAGCCATGCGTTAAGGACGGATAACGAGAATTTCAGAAGACTGGGCAGAGAGCAGTGAGAGGCCAAGACAGGGAGGTGAGACGAGTGGCGATAGGGAACCAGCTGTGAAAGTGCCTACGCAGCAGGCCCCCAAGGAAGACAATCCGGCCAGGCTCTCGGGAGATTTGGCCACGCATCATCTAGAGCCCATAGTGGGAAGAGGAAAGAAAAAATATCACACACGGGTGTGTAAAGTGTGTGCATCAAAAAAAGTGAGAAGTGAAACTCGGTACATATGCAATTTTTGCCGTGTCCCACTGCACAAAGGAAGCTGCTTTCTGCAGTATCACACCAGGAGGGATTACTAACATCATAGGTGAGTAAATCCTAAAAAATTCCATAGAAAAATAATAAATGACATAGAAGCATTTACACTTTAAAGAGAAGAGTGCATTTTAAAGTAGTTTCTTTTAAAAACCTGCCGGAACAGAGGGGTATGAGGGCTTTAAACCCTGCCGTACGCAACGTGTTAATATCTGATAGGCAGGACCAGAGCAATACTGAGTGCAAAGCTAACTGCCTCCCCACTACTGAGGCAAGGTTCTTCTGGGTACTCTTCTGTGTTTCCTGACTCACAAACCATGAAGTTTTCCAGTCTGCCTTGGAGAACCAAGCATGATTTCCAGCGCTGTGAGACTACCAGGCATTGTTATTCCCATTCTTTTCTTTCTCTCGTCTTGGGTAGTTTCCTCACAAGCATGCACTCATCAGGTCCAGCTGAGTTCTTGAAGGAGAAGCTCTGATGAGCTTGAGGTGTTTGTTTTGTGTGTTTGTTTGGGGTGTGTGTGTGTTGCTGCGCCCTTCCATCCAGTACTCTGTCCTATCGATTCTAGGCACCTTGATGTCTCCATTCCTTCGTCCCATTTCTCCTCAACTCAGGCTGTTCCTAGGGTCTCTCTGCCTGTACTGCAACCTGGAAACTCTCTGAAGAAAGTAACTGTGATCATTTAAGGGTATCAGTTAGGGCTGACGGTCTTTCATTGCCTGATGTCTAGTATCTTTAAAAACATTGTTTTATACATTTTATCTGTAGCTTGGTTTTTTTCAGGTAGGAGGTAGGAAGACACATCTGAATCCCAGTTCTTCCTTCTTGGCCTAAAGCAGAAGTCATGTGCTTATTTTTAATATAGTTTAGGTCATACTGAATTTTGAACCTAACTTTTCCTATTCAATATTTTATCATAAGCTAGTACCAATGGCAAACATCGCTTCTAATCTATTTTCTGTGTGTGTGTTGTTATATATTATAATGTATAAATATGTCACTTTTAGTACGCATTCCCTGTTATCAGACTTTTTTCTGGTTATAATATTTCCAATTATAAATAATACAATGATTGGAATTTTTATGCATAAATCATCATGCACCATTCACAATGATTCTTTTGGACAGATTTCAAGAAGTGACAAAATTGGGTTAAGGAATGAGAATTTTTAGAAAACTCTTGACATATATCACCTCGTTGTTTTCCTGAAGGTTTTATCAATCTACATTCCTGGCAGCATGTATGAGTGCTGTTATTGAATCCTCACCAACGACAAACATTATCGTTTTTCAAAATCTTTACCGCTCTGATTTGTGAAACTGGGGCCTTGATATAAATTGTGTTTCTCTGATTATTGGCAAGTTGAATATTTTTACGAGTTTATCGGGTTTTCTATTTCCTCTTTGTGAATTATGTATTCCCATTCTTTCACTATCTAGTAAGATATTAGAGGGTTCCAAATCAATTGTGGGAGCTCCCTGACATACATTCCAGCCATATAGACCCCCACCATTTTTTTGGTGCTCTTTTTGTCTTTGCACTTGCTTCTGCCTGCAAGGCTCTCCTTTTACAACCTTAGCACGTTAGAAACTCCTTCCCTATTTCAAACCCAAAGCTGCCTTCTCAGTGAATACCTCCCTGCCAGCTCCTGGGTAGACTAAAATCCTCTTTCTTTGTACATCCTGCCAGTATAGCGTTTATCTTATCGGTTTACATGCTAATGGTACATGTAGCTGTAAATTCCTTGAGGGCAAGGACTATGTGTTTTCATTTCAGAGCCCACACATCTCTGCTAATAATCAGTGCCCCAAAATACTTACTGAATGAATAAATGATTAAAAGAGTGCAACTCAGACAAGCCAAAACAACAGTGTTCATTCATTAAACTGGCATTTATTGAATACCTACTGTGTACCACCTGAAAGAAACTCAAAAGCTAATTCATAATAATTCACTTCTTTTAAATGGCAAGCTATTGTTTTGGGCCACTTTTCTCATTGGCTCTGTTGAATATAATTAATGATCACAGGAGATTAATATTAAAAGAGCCCTATAATTGAACTTAGACAAAAAGCCTCCAATCTGTTCCCATCCTGCAATCTCTGTCTAAATTCTTAAAAGCAGCGTACTTTAGATGGCTATACATCTGCGTAATGGCTTCCTTTTGACCCTTTCCTTTCCAACTAATTGAGTTGGCTTGTCTCTGCTAAAGAAGCACATCCCCAGAAATTGCACCCACACACAGGCTCACAGGAAAAGCAGTGTGTTTCCTTCCCCACTCCAAACGCTTTGTAAGTTGTTGTGTCTGAGTGTGGAGTGAATCCCTGAAGAATTTGGTAACAGCCTATGAGAAATATCACCTCCCTCACAGCAAAGGATGAAGTCACAAGCCTGTCCCCTGATAAGGGTCTTTCCATACCTCCCCCCTGTCCTTCAAATCTACTCTCCCACACACTTGCGGGCAGTTCGACTATTGGGAAGACAGTACGACTTATAGGAAAATGTAAAGTTCTTTGCAAAAGTTCCTTCGTGAGTCAGGCTAGGCTAGAAGACGAACTTCTATGGCAAGTGAAAGTTTCTGAGCCTGCCTCCAGTCTCTGGAGGAAAAATGGGGCAGAGCCACAGGAGGAATGGGCAGGACAGACTTCAGCAGACAAAGATGGACATCGAATCTCTGTAAATGGAGTCCCTCATGGGTGGGAGTGTGCATGGAGGACCACCCCACGATATGCAGGGCCCGGGGAGTTTCGTTTTGGCATTTTAGGATTCTGTCTACACAATGCGCACCAAAAATCACATGTCAGCAATGGTGAGTCTGCTCCATCGCATGTTGTGGTGTGGAAGACACAGCTCCCAGACAGTGGAAGACATACATGGGTTCCAGCCCTCTTCCTCCTCAAAACATCTGGTCCACTATCCTGAGAGGGCAGGAGGTCAGAAAACTCCCCAAAGGAGCGGAAACAGGGACCGGGAGCCCTGTCGGGATGACAGCACCAACCCAAGTCCATCTCAGGCACTGGAGGAGTCCTCTGTGCATTGCCAGGAAAGCTCTCCCGAGGGCAGGGACCACTGAGGCCAGGGCCCAAAGCAGAGGCCCTTGTTGCTCAGCTTTCAGGGCATTTCCACATAAAGGCATTGCAGAAGGCATTTCCATAGAAGAGGAAGCTGGCCCGTTTCAGAATGGACCTTCCCGACCACACTGCATTGCTAGTGTCGCCAGAAACCATCAGTGAAATGAGGACGGGGCTGAACCGTCTATTGTTTTCAAATCCCCATGACAGGCACACACAAGAGAGTGAAGTAAATGTTCCAAGTCCTAGTTCAGGCCACGGTGATTGTGCCTTGTGCAGTAGAGCATCTTCGAGAAACGAACCATGTCTTGAAATTAGGAAAGGAGGCGTGGTTCAACCTCTCTGGGTTTCACTGAACTCATGTTAAGATGAAGTTGGACCAACACATCCCAAAGGAACGTCCAACTTGAGAGCCTATGACTCAAAGATCTGTGAGTGGCTTTAATCAGGGCGAGATCACAGGCTTCCCAAGAAGATGAAAGGGATTTAAACCAACAAACCTACTTGCCAAGGTTTAATGCACGCAGGAAACTATTCATTGCACCATCAGCTACAAGCTTGGAGGCAGGTGGCAAATGCACTAATCGCTGTCAGTAAGTTGAGTCTGTGTTGGATTTGCCCAATATCAGCACATTGGGAGGCTGGGCTGGAATTGTTTTGTTCCTGTTGCAAGGTATTTGAGCCCAAGAGGTTGGGAGCACACAGCTTCTGAACCCCCAATGTGAGCCCATGCCCCAGAGTCCACAGAGTGTAATTATATTGAACAGAGAGCAGGAAACGTCACAAAGCCATTAATGGGGGTGAGCAGGGGAAAATGAATGCCCAGGGAGAAATTCAGTATCTATTTTGAGAAACAGGAAAATTTGCTTCTTTGTCTCAGTGACAAAGGAGCTGAGTCATCTAATCGCTCATGATCGCAGGGAACCTATTAGCTTTGGTTGAGTCCCTACTCATCTGTCAGCCACGAGGATCAGATAAAGTGGAATGGCGTGATGGCTGAAGAAAGCCCAGAAGGGCCGGCTTTGGGAAAACACAGTGATTTGGAGGGGAGGGAGAGGGGGGGCAGGACGTTGTTTACAGCCTGTAAATTGAGGATGAAATCACCAGAAAGAGCTGCCAGTGAAGCAATGCCCAGTCATGCTACAGTCAGGCAAAGCTCCAACGCCGAAGCTGTCCCGAGCTAGGGTCTCTGCAAGGAGACAGTCACCTAACACTATTCTAAGCACCGGAAGTTACTGTGCAGACACCAGGAGACTAAGCTGGAGAATGTGCTCAGGAGGCTTGCCGGAGACCCGGCACATCCATCTCCTCATGCTCCCAAGGTGTTGAAGCCCAGGGGAGCACACAGCCTCCAAACCCGATGGCCCCCAGGGGCCCCTGAGCCCAAACAGTATAAATCAGAGCATGACGCTCCTGCTGAAAACCTGGAAGGACATTAAGAGGGTGCAAATACTGGAGAGGCTGTCCTCTGGGAAGGTGAGGCCAGTGTGGTGACAAACAGCACACTTCCTGTGCCCTTGGGATAGCTCCAGAGGAAATGAAGGTGAGGGACGGAAGGAACCGTCTCAGCCTGTGGGGGGGGGGCTGAATCGCCTTTCCCAAAGCGTGATGCACTGGTCAGGGAATACAATGGAGGTTAAGCAGCAACAGCTGCCAGGAAGAACAATCCATTTCTGATCGACGCTGAGGTTTCTGAGGCAAGGCCAGACAGCCGAGTTTTAAGTCCTGGGAGATACACCAATGACCACAGCTGATGACCGGTCTTCAAAGGTTGGGTCAAGTATACAGCCTTAGAGTCCAACAGGCTCAGTGGGGATGTGTCCGTGCTTTGCAAATGGTCAAGTGGACAAGCAATGGCCATGGTCACTATTATTACCGAAATCCCCAGGCCCATTCCTGGAAATGAGGGAACAAGGGCTGCAGCTGCAACAGAAGGTGTTGAGACATGGAACGAATGCAAGCTTTTCTAAGGTCACAAGCTGAGTCACTCACCGATAAGCAATCCATCTTTGCCTCAGTAAATTTTCCTACTTAGTGCATTTGGACAGCTCAGAGACAGCTGGAGTGCCGATAAACAAGCTTGTCCACAGTACAACGAGCTAGCAAGAGCTAGGTCACCCTGGCCCGGTGTCATCCCTCCCTCCCTATTTCTATAAAAAGTTGCCCACTAACTTCTAAAGCCCTCGCTGAATCGATGGTCAGACCAAACCCTGGAAGCCCGTCCCCCGTGGTAAAGAGTTTTAAGGTGAATGCTGCCCCCTCGCGTCCCCTCCACCTCAGACCTTTCCTTTCTGCCAATCTCGTCAGGTCCCCCACACAAGGCTAAGCAAGAGCAAGGAGACGCCAAGGTTTCCCTTCCCTCCGGTGAGTAGGACTTGGTTTTCTCTCCAGCTGGTTGCTACCTCTCCCTGGCTTAGAGTGTGTTCTCTCCCCGGAAGTCCCCACCCGTCCCTCACTTCCAAGTTGCCGGCAGGCCTGTCACATCGATTCCCAGACAAGTTGAGACATGACGGCACCCACAGGTGGAGGCAGCTTGCGGTCAAGAAGACTAATAAATAGAAAGTGCCTCCTATAGCACCCACGGAGTAAAGGCTGGCTTTTATTCATTCCTAGATACGTTATTCACTACACAGTATTGTTTCTAATTGAATTAAATGAAGTGCCTAAGACAGCCCAGGCCCTTGGGCAGGCCCTGTGGCAAACAGCTAGAATTTTTAGCTTTAGAGAGTTTAGAATTTAGAGGGGAGAGAAGACCCTCAGACCAACAAGAGTACAGAGGTGAATCTGATATACTGGGTACGTGAACGGCAAATATGAACGAAGTGCCAGGAAAGCACTGAGAAGATGCCTTCTGCCCGGTGAGCTGGAGCAGGTGCCAGAAGGCAGGGCCTGAGGCATGGGGAGAATGTCTACCATTCAGGAAGGCAGCCACGCCATTGCAGCGGAAGGGAAGCTGAGGCAGACAGACCTGAGGCAGAACAGGGTATGTCACGTGCGGGAATGGTTGGTTGGAAAGAGAGAGGAGAAGAGAAATGACAGATGAGAATGGAAATGGAGACTCAGACACATTCTTGATTGCTCTGAAGTCAAGGAAGACGAGCAGAGGCCTGTAGGAGTCGTCTAAGTCAGAACACTGCTCCGACGAAGGTCATGGTCGTGAGGGAACAGGAACGAGCCAGTACAAGCGGATGACAGTCTGTAAAGCTGTGCCAGCATGGTGGGTATTTGGAAAGTGAGGAAGGCCTGGGAAAGCCATCTCCACTGGGCAGAAGAGCTGGCACAAGGCCACGGAGGGTGAGTGGCATGGCTTTGCGTGCCCCTTCTCTCTAGAAGGTGTGCAGTATGTGCTTCGGTCATAAATCTTGCCCTGAGTACTATCTGGAGACAGGGCTTCAGTGGAAGACAGCTGCACAACTAATTTTAGGTCTGTGCTTGAGAAGTAGGGCAGGTTTCGTCTCCGGGGCAAGGAGGAGACACAGTGACACAACACTGGGCATCTGTTCCTACAAAGGCATCCCGGAATAACTCGCCCGAAGCATACGAGGGCTGTCCGTGTCCCCTGACATGGGACTGCAGCCCCTTCCTGGAAGCCCTCTTCACACCCACAAGAGAACTCATTGGGGTGCATCTTAGTCACATTTGGGGGATGGAGTTCCTAGGAGCAGGTGAGCGCTGGCAGAAACTTCCAGCATCTCTAGTTCTGCTGCCTGGTCTGAAGCGGGCGGCCAAGTAGCCAACAGGATGTGTACGAACAACGGTTCACACTATTACACACATCCAAGGTTACATCTCCACGCATTATTTCTTAACGCCCCCAACAAACCTGAGAGGAAGACCCTGCCATTCACACACTGTGAATCAGCTAGAAAATGCGCTACCAGGCAGGTCTTCTGCCTTTGTTCCTATCTTGTCGTTGGGGGCCGGGGAGGTAGAAAACAAGGCAGCTTTGGGAGAGTATTCGGAACCGGAGGGAAACAAACATTTGTTTAGCCTTTGAGAGGAAATAGCCATTGGATTGAAGAGAAAGACTCCCCTCTCATTAAGCAAATTGTTCCATGACTATGAGCCATTTAGACGGTAACAGAAATTTAAACAAACTTTAACAGCTTATGATTATCTTACATATGGTGGTTTAGAAATAAAACGCTGGAAATAGACTGTGTAAGAGACTCCAGTGGTGGTTTAAGAGCTAAGGCTTGTGTATTAGATAGGGTTTAAATCCCAGATCTGTCACTTAAATCCCAGCATGTTACTTCATTTCTTACTGTGTCAGTTTTTTTTCCCCCTGTAAAATTGGGCACAGCAATAGCACCTGCCTGGCAGAGTACAGGAGACAATCAAAGGAGGTAATGCACGCTAAGAGCTGAGCACAGGGCAGGGAACATAATAAATGCCACCACAATGACAGCTACGTTGTAATGGTGGTGAAAAGGCCTTTCTTCTATGGAGGTTTGGTTTTAATTTGTCACTTGGTTCAAGAAAGGGAATCATCTTGCCCAAATTTTACAGACAAGACCAGAAATGTAGAAGTATGCCCTCAGTCCCTGAAAAGGTACCTTTTGTCATTGGTAACAGCGACCCTAGTTAATCCCCAGTGCTACATTCCCATCTTCCCATGGCACCTTCATCACATCTATGCATGAATTCCATTCCTTTTGCAGGAGAAAAAGAACAATCAAGATAGTAACTAGTGTGAGTGTCCCAGACGTGGGCCTCTGTGCTTTGTTGCTTACTCTGCATGTAGTGGGAAAACAATAAAAGCTACCAGGACCCCAAAAGGAAGGGACCTAGTGCCAAGATGAGCTGGGAAGGGCTGCCTAGAGAAGCCCTCCAAACAACTTGGCACCCATATTTTTTCCCATAAAAATGATTTTCCCATAATTTGGGGGAGCAACCACACACTCCTGAGCTGCCAGACACATGAACAGAAACAGCAGCGGACCGAAGAGTCCTTGTGAATAGGGCAAAAAGGTCAAGTTCATGGACTGGTGACCAAAGAACATGTCTACTGCAGACGTCAACAGCCCCAATCACATGGATACAAATGGACATAAGTGGAAGTTGAAGATGGAAATAAAGGAGAACTACAGAAAAATCATGACAGTTAATTTTTTTTTCCTTCACTGACTTTGTGACTCTGAAGTTTTGTCCTTACTAGATGAGGAACCCTTAGTAGAATTTAGTTGAATCCCATTTTTGCAAGACATTTGCACTTTAGCTGGGAGGTTTCTAAAATGAGGAACACTGAACACTGACTACCACCAAACCAGTCACCTCCAAACAAAAACAGTTCCCTGGGCAAGTCCGTTTAGCAACAGGGAATATACCATGCACCCATCTCGGATATCCGGAATGTGTGTTGGCTCTACCCAGGCTCTGAGAAGTCTTCCGGTAAAGAAATCAACCTAACTTTGTTTAACCACGTATTTCTCAAGGTATTTGGTGAGGAACTTTTTTTTTTTTTTTTCAGCTGAGATATAATGTATTTCACTCTAGGAAATGCTGGAGTGGAGGGCTGCAGGTGAGAATAGATGATAATGGCATTACCGTGGTGACCCAAGAGAAAAATAATCAGGTGGAACATGAGCCTAAGATTGATGCTGGAATGCGGAAAAGATCATGGCAGGCCATGGAAATGCTACTTGGCCAAACGACCCCATATATCTTGGAAATTGGCTGAATCTTTTCTAATACTCTTTCAAGGTCCTCGCTGAGTCACTCCCGTAAATGATGGATCTTAATGGGTCCAAATATCTCTAAAGCCTTCGTGTCTAACCATCTCCCTTTTGAAATTTGTGATTCACTCCCCTCCAGCATGCCAGGCCAGAGCGAATGGCTGAGTTTCATTTTCCAATCATTAAAAAAACCTCTCAAAACCAGCACACAACCATGGTGGACTACTCGAAGGTCCAGATTTCTGATCAGAAATTTAACTAGCTGACTCTTTAGAGACCCTGAGGAAGGTCACCCTTCCCTGTCATTTCTGGACCGTTTCGTAAGAAATATACTCACAGTGGAGGAGTTGCTATGAGTAAAAGGAAGCCCTGGACACTTCAGGCAGAAAACATGGGCTTTTAAGTCAGAAAGATCTGAACTCAAATCCCAACCCTGCCATTTCCTAGCATCATGATCAAGGACAAAGCTCTTTCCACGTTTTCGTTTCCTCATCTGAAAATAAAGACCATAATATATCCATTCAGGGTTGTGGTGAGATGAGAGGAAAGGACGCATGGGTGGGAGAGAGTTGAGAAAGGACAAAGTCATGGTACCATATCTACGAGAAGTCATCCCTCAGCTGAACTGGAAGCACCACGAGAATGTATGTAAAGCCAGCTCCATCTTTGCATCTATTACACAGATCGCAAAAATGCTTAAAAAAAAAAGCACTCCCTACCTGATTACTCGGGTACGCTTCTGGGTATAAGGGGTGATGACCTTGAAAAGCAGTTCCATCGCTCCATTGATTCCCAGCATGGCTCCCGTGGTCACTGAGCAAGACAAAAGCACAACAGTTATGGAACTATGTGAACCAAGCGTTCTTTTCAGCATTACAGAGTGAGCCTAAAAGCCAAGGGAGGTTCATCACCTTCCTTACCGAAGGCAACTTCACAACAATCTAGGGTCTTTTCATCCCTGGCTTGGAAGTCAAGGTCACCTATTAGGTGGGTGCAAAAGTAATGGCGGTTTTTTTTTTTGCAATTTTTAACCTTTTAAACCGCAATTATTTTTGCCCCAACCTCATAAAAAGCACACGGGATCTTCTCACCCAACCTTCTTTCCAAAGGGAATCCAAGCCATGAGATTATATTTTTCATTTTCTGATGGCCCATTGCACGTCTCCACTGTATTCTTAATCAGAATAGTCAAAGCAATTGCTGAACAAAAGATTTTTCTGTAAGTGGACCTTTGCGTTTCTGGCAATGACTTTAATTCAAGCTGTTTCACCAACCACCAACTTCCCACATGATGTAGATACACATGCACACATACTTAGTCGCGCGCGCGCGCACGCACGCACGCACACACACACACACACACACACACACACACACACTGCCAGTATCTTAAAAAACACTTTCTCAGACATATTCTGCCATTTGGAGAGTTCACAGTGAAGAAACGTCACAGGGGGATGGGCTAAGGTTCCTTTAAAACTTTAACAGGTAACCTAATAAAGAGGTTGGCGCCCTTTCTTTACCACCCTGGTTCCAAATTCTGCTACAACTTTTGTACTTGGATCGCCTATAAATGAGGCTAAAACTTGACTCTGCCTCTAGCTGTCATCATGTCAAAAGAAGAATTAGTTCCTCCTGGTCAGAGGTAACTAGCCTGAGAAATTTTTGCCTTTTTGCCCAGTTGGATGGTTATAAAAACATAGCCATTTATTAGGTTGGTGCAAAAGTAATTGCGGTTTTTGCAATTATTTTTAACCTTTTAATCCGCGATTACTTTTGCACTAACCTAATATTTGCATAATAGAAAGAAACTCAAAGGGGTACTGGTCATCCCAGTGGTTTCAGATAAGTATTTTGGACACAAAACCTCTGGATATCGCTTTCATCTCCAAGGATGCCCTAGTGTCTCTGAACTATCCCCAGTCCCCACTCCGCTCCTCAGTTCACTTTAGGAGGAACTCAGGTCATGTCAGAAAATAAGAGGAACCCACAGGATACAAAATGAAATCAGTTTGGCAGGGGGCAAAAGTTTCAGCAGGAGAAGGAAAGAAGGTTATCTTCTGAGGTTCAGCTCTGCAGTCTCTTCCCTCCACTGCCCCGGTGCTATACAACAGAACCAGCCGTGTTCCAGGAAATATGAGAAGGAACAAGGGGGTCATGGAAAAGCAAAGAGGGAGAAACAAGGGAGGCTTACACTGGCTTGCTCCAAGCTGTGGGCAAGGAGGATAAATGGAAATCTCTAGGCATGAGTCTAGTTCATCCCGGTACAGCCCACCAGAGAGAGGCTGCGGCTGACGTCCCAGCTGTTACAAAGAGGGCATGTTCCTGGCACTCCCTCTGTGCACGTGTCCCTCCTGAGACTGGTACAGGCAGTCGTCTCCTGGATCAAAATTCAGGGATTTGGCATCCCAGCCCTGCCCATCAATCTTCCACTCTCATGGCTACTAACTCAGTTCTTCTAAATTGGGAAAACAGGCTCGAGCAACCTCTTGGCAAATAGTCAGCAAAATTCTAGTACCCTGTTTCCCCAAAAATAAGACCTAGCCAGACAATCAGCTCTAATGCATCTTTTGGAGCAAAAGTTAATATAAGACCCAGTCTTATATAAGACCTGGTATTTATATTATATTATATTATATTATATTATATTATATTATATTATATTATATTATATTATATATTATATATTATATTATGTATTATTACATTATATAAGACCCAGTCTTATAATAAAATAAGACTGTGTCTTATACTAATTTTTGCTCCAAAAGGTGCATTAGAGCTGATTATCCAGTTAGGTCTTATTTTCGGGGAAACACAGTAGTAAGTGCAATTAGGGAGGAGAGAGTGTTAAGAGCGTGAATTCTAACATGGAAGACTTTAGACTGGGAATTGGGAGAAGACAACAGTAAGAAATCCTCACTGAGTTTTCATGCTGGATGCCTGCCCAAAGTTAGACCTCTGGCAGCTCTATAAATATCCCCATTGGCCATCTGAGAGCTGCCGAAGGGTTCACTGGCTGTTACAGGCCCATTCTGGTTCCAGCCAACTCCTTCTGCAGCTTGGAGCTGTTTAGAAAGCTTGCTGGACATTCAACAGTGGCTAACAATTCACCCAACAGACAGCGATCCATAGGCTTCGTGAACTCTGCTTGCCTCTCACCGGCAAAGGCAATACAGAAACTGACAGTATAATTTCTAAAACATTATAAGAAATAGTTCATTGGTAAGACATATGTCATCTTAGAATATGAGACAAATGGCCACCTCCTGACACCCACAGACAAATCCCAGCACTTTTCAGAGCTCCCTGGTATAGGAATTCTTCAAGAGCTCTACAACCAATATACTCGTATAGAATCAGGAAGATGAATTATTCAGCCTAATTATTCTTGAGGAAAACAAAATGAGATACTCCCAATTGGTTGGCAAGCTCCAAATGGGGGTAGCGTACCTTCTGGCTACTCATTAATGAGAATTTGTCTTTTATGCAAAGTCACAACCCCTCACTTCCATTTTCCTTTATTAGAGATGGGTTTGTACAGATCTTTTCAGCCTCTCCCAAACATCCTCTGATTTTTCTGGTCAACATATATGAGCGCAAGGGGTTCCATCGGTGAACACGGAGTTAAGAATCTATCTCATTATTTCCTAGAAATACTTTCTCAAGCTTATTAATAGAATTAACCAATGTACCTACTATTTTAGTAGTTCTGAGCGTAGTTAGGGAAAAACGTCACCTACTTACTCCCTTAATGTGTGCTGTTCCTAGTATTCCAAAGGACGAAGAGGAAAGAATAGAGCAGGGAAGGGAAACTAACACTTACTAAAGAACTATTATGTGGCTACCATACCTGCAGACATGATTTCACTTACCATCTACCAAGTCTCTGAGCTCTTATTACCACCTAATTTTATGAAGGAAGACACTGAAGTTGAATCGTAAGTGTCCGTGTCATACGACTCTTAAGAAATGAAACCAGAGTCAAACCCAGGTCTTCCTGGCTCCAAGCCCATGTCCTGTTCTCTAGAGAGCATTCCATCTACGTAATTGTCACTTTAGTTCCGCAGGAAAGGGGCTTGGGAAGGTGAAATAAAAGTCTGTGCTCATTATATGTGAGATAGGAGGTATAGAATCGAGTCTATTAATAAGAACTATCTCCATATGGAGGGTTGCATCAGCATGAGTTTTGGAGCTGGAAACTCAGCCCCCAGGACTTGTCTGTATGGACTCCAGCAGTTACTTCACTCTTCATTTTCTTTTTCTTGGCCATAAATCGAGAAGTCTAAACACAGCATTGTTATGATAACCAGAAATCATCCAAATCAGGAGATGGCAAGTAACTATCAACCCACATGCTCTGATACGTGTCTCGTGACCTTAAGGACTATGTTTGAAAACTCCATGAGGTGAAGTTTGGTGAAGGATGTTGTAATAATGAGTAACTTCTGGAACATTGTGGGGAGGTTTGCGTCGGGAGGACCGCTCCTGACAGGTGGAACGCATCACACTGTGCCTTGAATGTGATAAGGACTGAATCAACTTTGCCCTCTCCTGTCTGGGGCCTTTTTCACCGGCAGTACTAACAGATAGGCCCAGAGTGCTCGCATGTGTGGTTCCCAACGGAAAACAATCTTGACGTCTACCTTTTGCAACAGGCTCAGGAGTTCTACCTGGTGGAAGAGGAGATGAAGGAAAAACGTCTCACCTCTGCAGCTTCCAGCACACAAGGTTCCTCATGGGTTGTGTATCTTTTTGGGGACCACATACCCTCCTTCCGACCATATCCCCAAAGGGTTGCCAGGTGTCCCAGCCCCAGGCTGGAGGCC
The DNA here is from genome assembly GCF_057876585.1 of Rhinolophus sinicus. Taxonomy (NCBI): domain Eukaryota; kingdom Metazoa; phylum Chordata; class Mammalia; order Chiroptera; family Rhinolophidae; genus Rhinolophus; species Rhinolophus sinicus. Next base: position 56,921,397 of record NC_142513.1, on the reverse strand, counting down.
ACCCCGCAGAGGCACAGCTGAGTCACTTACCACTGGAGGCGAACACCCGCAGAGCCCAGAGGCAGTGGAGGAGGTTCTGGCTGTGGGACAGGTTTTTCCTGGTCAGAATCAAGGTCACATCCAGTGCTTCCAGCTCCAGTGCCTTCTGTCCAAACTTTTTATCTGCAAACACAGATCAATGCACCTTAGTTGTGTTGCACATTCATTCTGAAGGTTATATGATGTGTGGGGGAGAGGAAGGCAAAGCTGATGGCAGGAAGAAGATAAGCACGGCCAATGAGACTTATTGGAGCTACTAGAAAAATGCCACTAAGTATGGCCCCCTTGGAAGCAGATGGCTCAGAAAATCTAATTCAGGGGATACATATGGTCCATTATTCTTGAAGTAATATTTACACGAAGGCTTGTGGGTTGTTTGACTGGCATCCCCTACTTGTAAGGATGGTTCTGGTTGTCCTCAAACATGAACTGCAGCTTAGGAGGGTATACATTTCAAGACAGTTCTAGAATTAAGGATACTTACATTACATGACATTAAAATACAATGAGTGGACCTAGATTGGATTCTTCTTGGAACATGTCTGTAAAAGACATGCTGAGAACATTTGGAGAAACTGAAATGAGTCTAAATTATGCATTCATTGTGAATTTTGTTAGATTTGTAATCGTGGTGTGGCTATATAGGAAAACATCTCTTTTTGAAGAAATGCACTCAAAAGTATTAGGAGCAGAGTGCTACTATAGTTTTTCTTAACATATTTCAAATAAAACTAACCAGGTGACGGGAATATGCCAAAATGTTACCAGTGGTTAGATCTAAGCGGCAGGTATATGAGGCCATCTTTCTATATGATAGAGGACTTTACGACAAAGAGTGAAAACACAATTTAAGAAAAAACAATTTTCTCCCCAAATTTCTCTAAATTATTGATCCAAACGACCTGCTATGTCATAGTGCAGTAAGTCATTAGTATTTCAATAATGAATGAAGCAGAATAAAAACAAGGGGAAAGTGCCTTTTATTCTAGGTTCCTAGCTCCCACCTGTCCCATTTGTTTGTGCCCTTTCCATTTGTTTTCGCAGGAATACAATCACTATCAGATTCATTCACAGGCGGAGACAAATAAAATAGAAGCAATACCCTAAACCACTATATTTGCCAACATTTACCTCTGGACCAAAGGACACCAGCAAAGAGACCGAGACTCAATTCATAAGAACCATCCCTCTTATCAGAAAAAAAAAAAAAGATATCTGTCTGGTTCCACTCCTGAGCAGACAACTTCATTTCTGTCAGCCCCTGGCAACTTGAATGTCAATGTCAAGAACTACAATCTCTCGGTGACAGAAGCTGTGTTGATGCAATTATGACAACAAGTAATATCAAGGTATATACCCTGAAAATCAATGTCCTGGTGCAACTTTCATCTCTCTTTCTATGAAACCTACATGACTCTTGTTCGTTGGGCCTCCTGAGCCATGTGTGGAACACGTGACATACAACACCTCACTTAAACCTCACGGCAACTCTAGAATTCAGGACTGATACCTCCATTTTGGAGATGAGGGCCCCAAAGCTCACAGAGTTTATGTAAGTCGTCCAAGGTCAAACAGCTAAGAAGTGTCAGGGCCAGGTTGGAAATCCAGATCTGACTTCCGAGCTTATATTATTCACCACGGGGGTATATATCGTGTCTCTTTGGTCTTTTCCTCGAGTTCACTTGCCCCACTCTGCTTTGCTAATTTCTCATCCTTTGAGTTTGGGTTGAAAGGTCAGCTCTCCCTGACCACAGCATCTTAGAGTAGCATCACCCTATTTCCCTCACAGCTATGACCTAGTTCATTAGCATAGTCTGCTATCATCTGGTTCACCATGTGTTTCCCTTCTGCCCTTCCCCACTGGAATGCAAGCTCCATGCGAGAGGGTCCCTTCTCCGTCGTGGTCACCATGGTGCTCCCAGAGCCTAGAATCGTGCCCACCCCTGGGAGACGTGCAGTAAATACCTGAATAGTCAATGAATGAATTGTATTGTTTTTGTCTGGAACTCACTCATGCAGGTGCTGGCTGATGCCTCGGTCTCCATTTTTTGTGGAATGGTACATGAACACAAAGAAGACATCCAGACATTGAAAAGACAGTGTGTCTCAGAGCTCCATGCCCTTGGAGGCCACTGCTGGCACTGGGCATCAAAGGTCCATCTTTCAGAGGACCCAGAGCTTCTCGATTGTGACATAAATGACCCTACACAACTGGACTTTAAATGTTATGACTAGTTTGCCATGTTTGCCTACTTCCTGAGCAGCCAGGCTTTAGGATTTTAGGAAGGTTTTTCAGGGTCTTCCCTGGAGAAAGCAAAATGGGTACGAAGCTTAAATGGAAAGAAGTCTAGGCCCCCATCTTCCCTTCTGAGAGGGAAGCTCCACTTCTGTGTGACTGATTGCAGTGGACTGAAAACTGTCCCCGCAAAATTCATATCCACCAGGAACCACGGAATGTTACCCTATTTGGAAATAGGGTCTTTGCACACTTAATTAGCTAAGATGAGGACAACTGGTTTTGGGGAGAGGGGGCGCTAAGTCCAATAGGACCAATCTCTTTCTAAGAAGAGGAGAGCACGCAGAGAAAGACACACGGACTAGATGCCGTGTGAAGCTAGAGGCAGAAATTAAAGGGATGTGTCTGCAAGTAAGAAATATCAAGGGCTGCCGGAAACCAGGCGAATCTAGGAGAGAGGCATGGAAGAGAGCCTCCCTGAGAGCCTGCAGGAGGAACCAACCCTGCCGACACCTTTGAAAGTGATTGAAAACTACCTTGGCGCGTCTTTCCTGTGTCCCCAACATGCCCCACGCACCACGCCGCCGCCCATGCCCTGTGCTAAGCACTGTCCCTGGGAGGAGCTGGCCGCCAGGACAATAAAATGACCTCTTCCGAGGGGCTCGTCCTGCCATGAGCACCCAGGTGTCCAGAAACCCCCTGCTGCTTCTTCCCCACCAGAGCTTCCCCACCAGAGCTCTCACAATGACAACCCCAGAAGGGCCTCTCAGTCATCTTGGGGGCTGGGGGTGCGGGTACCTCGGAGGCCAACTTTGGCCAGCAGTCGGAAGAGGGGCAGCAGGATGTCATAGTCTGGAGCAGCTGTCCTTGCTGTGTCCACCAGGGTCTGCAAAAGGGCTTCACTGCCACCCTTGCTAATCATATAGCGAATCCTCCTGTCTGTGCCTGTGGGGGAAGCAGAGGACCGCTGAGCCACGGAGAGTCATTCCTTTCCTGGGAGCAGAAAGGAGAGCTCACAGCCAGGGGCAAAGCAAGGATTGGGTCACATCACCCCAGAAACCACAACGGCGTAGCTCTTGAATCAGCTGCTCCTGTTAAAGTTGTGCTGTTAGGGAAGGGGCCAGCATTGGGGGGGAGGGGGGACTATGAAATGGAGAAAGAACGAGATATTTAAGAACCTAGGTGTATTCACCTGCAACAGCTGTAATAACTGAAGCCCAGAATCCACTTTCGGGAGGATCTACTGAGCCTTCAGTGTATGTGTGTACTTGTGTGTGTATCTATATAAATATGCGTAAGGCTTTTGTACAATCATATCCTAAATGGAAGAGGGGATGCAGTGCCCTTTTATTAGATGTTTGCGTCATGTATAACAGGGATTGGGATGATGGCTTACGTGCAATAATATTACTGATGGTGTAATGACTTTTTCAGTAACTGATGGGAGAAGAATATGGAAACAACTGGAGTACTCCTTTGACAAACAAATGTTCAATCATCTTACGTAGGGAGTTTTGAAGAGGGTGTGAGTCTAGGATGTAGTATACTGATCTTAATACCCACGAATAATTTTGAACAGCGACCCTCCACCCACACACCTTGCCCCAGGAGAAGCTCAAAAGCAGTGATTCCATGTCAGTTTGGAAGTGGCCCTGGGTGACTCTCCAGGTACTGGTTATGATGGAGCTAACCAAGGTGGCCAACGGAGTGGGATGTTATCAGCAAAGAAGACTCTTTGATTGTTCATTCTAACGAAAAGTAGCATCCTCTACTAAGGGATGGGCAGGACTCAGCGCGGGTATCAGAAGGACGCCTAGGTTTCTTCTAAGAGTTCCAGTCACCTCTGGACACATTAAAGACAGTACTCTCCCTGAAGACCAGTGACGTCACCTCCAGGGGGTACCTCGCTCAGAAGACTGCAGGGAAGTCACCCGGCCACTAGAGGGCGGCACAACCTACGGGAAACTTCGTAGGAACGGACCTTTCTCCTGAAACGGCAGCCTGAGGCTCCGTGCCTTCGGAGTGTCATTCATTTTGGCACTGTCTGTGTGTTAGTATTTCTTTCTAATGCAGTGTGGCTGGCACACATAGAAATGACAACTGACAATGTTGGAATGTCCAAAACGCTGTGTTTTCTGGGATGCTCACGTGGAAATGAACTAGGTAGGCCCCAGTTCACTCGATTCCAAAGTAGTCCCCTCTGCCATCTTATCCCTGGAAACTGAATGGCTTACCACACTGCTAAGTCCGGGTCTTGCCTCCTAGTCCTATGTCCACTCGCCATACAGAAGGGAGCTGCCGCTACCTGGCTCTGTAACTGGGCCACAGTGGGGGACGCAGAGGGAGGAGAGAGGGGCAGGACTGTGAAGGCAACTCTCTGAGGAGTCGCAGACCCCGGAGGTCCTCGGCCTTTCAGATGAGGTACCATAGGAGAAACACCAGGCTCCAATTTCCTCCTAACTTTGGGTCACAGCAGGTGGGTGACGAGACAAAACTAAGCACCATCTGCCCAGTGTACTCCGAGTCTTATTAACCTCAGTGACAAAAAGATGGGCTGGGAACTGTCCCACAGAAAACTAGACTCGGAACAAACCCCCAGGAGACACAGATTCCTGGGTGACACGTCAGCCGCATGCCCCTATGTCCACCAGAGGAGAGACGAGGGCACGGCCTACTCACCAACAGAAAGCAGATCTCCGAGGACCTGGAGAATGGTCAGGATGGACTCCCTGTCAGAGCAGCTCTGCAATGAGAACACAGGCAGCCATTATTAATACGATGCAAGAGGAGGCATGTGGGGTGGTCAGGGATGCACATGGAAATGGCAAGGCTGTACTTCCGTCCCTTGAGAAACACTTCCTATGATGACAAATGGCTGTAGCAGGGCTCTTAAATAACGACAACGAGAGTCCCAGGGGCTCTGCATCCATCCTGAGCCTTCAGGACCTCTCTTTGAGGACCCGTTTTTCAGGAGCACAGAAGAGGCATTGGTGATTTATGCAGAAAACACCAAGGCAAAGGGAGCTTTGTGGGCCCAGGTAGCACAGTTCTGTGATTTCAGTAGGCTTGGGTTGTTTTTAAAGGCAGGGCAGAGAACAGGAACAGGAATCTACTGAAATGTGGTGATGGAAAGACTTCCATGACTGGTAAAAAAGAATGTTCATTTTCTCAAGAGAAACCGAGGGTCGTACCAAGTCTCATTATGTAAATATTCTACGTGATCACTGCAATCCCTTTGTTCCACAGATGAGACCACTGAGTTCAGAGAGGAAGGACTTGTTCAAGTCCCCTGAGGTGACCCGTAGAGCAAAGCCCAAAGTACGACCCAGGCCAGTGGTCTTTGCACTGTAATCTACATCTACATATATATATTTTTTAGATCTCAAGAACTTATTTATCTACTATTTGCAATTTTGGCTCTTTAATACCATCTCCCCAGTCGCCACACACACATACCCACCTCAACCCTTGGTAACCACGATTATTATAACCTATTTTTACAAGTTCAGCTTTTTTAGATTCCACATATAAGTGATGTCACACAGTATCTGTCTTGACATATCTCACTTAGCATAATGCTCTCAAGGAGGTCCATTCATAAATAGTAGGATTTCCTTCTTTCTCGTGGCTAAGTAATGTTTTATTGTGTGTGTGTGTGTGTGTGTGTGTGTGTGTGTGTGTATGTGTTTATCCATTCATTTGTTGACAGACACTTAGCTTGCTTCCATATTTTGGCTATGATGAAAAATGCTTCAGTGAACAGATATTCAAGATGCTGATTTAAATTCCTTTGGCTATATAACCTAGGAGTCCTATCTCACACCACTCACAAAAATTAACTCGAAATGGATCAAAGATTTAAATGTAAGACCTGAAGCCAAAAAAAAAAAAAAACTCCTAGAAGAAATCTTAGGGAAAAAGATCCCTGACATTGGCAATGATTTCTTAGGTAAGACACCAAAAACATGGGCAAAAAAAAGGGAAAGAAATACATACTACATTAAACTAAAGAGCTTCTGTGCAGCAAAGGAAATAAGCAATAAATGGAAAAGGCAACCTACAAAATGGGAGAAAATATTGGCAAACCACATATCTGATAAGTTATTAATATCCAAAATGAAGCACTCATACAACTCAGTAGCTTAAAAAAAAAAAAAAAAAAAAAAAGCAAATAACTCAAATTAAAAATGGACAAAAGACCTAAATAGACATTTTTCCAAATAGTACTTACAAATGGTACGTGAAAAGATGCTCAACATCACTAATCATCAAGGAAATGCAAATCAAAATCACAATATCACTTCACACCTGTCATGTGGCTTTTATCCAAAAGAGAAAACAAATGTTGGCCAAGATGTGGGGAAAAGGGAACCCTAGTATGTTATTAAGTACTCATTGAAAGCCGAGCTCTGATCTTCCCATTAGGAGGAAGTCTCATCTTCCCCATCCGCCTTACACACCTTCGTAACCCCCCACGACATACAGGACAAATCACAGCTCATTACTAGGGTTTGCAAAGCTCCTCATTCTCTTGTCCTGCTTACATCTCCGGCTTCATTACTCATTACAATAGCCCTGCCCAAAATATGTGCTTCGGCAACTTGGGACCACTTCTATTTCCTGCTGTAACCATGCAGTTTCTTGCCTCTGTACTTCTGACCATATTATTTCCTCTTCCTGGAGCCTGGTCGGTGCCAGCTTCTCCTTCCAGAGCCCTGTGGCTCCTATAAGAGTCCCACGCCACCGGCAAGCTGGGCTTGGGGTGTCCTGTGTGTCCTAGAAGAACCACTCTGGACTCAGCTCTGACAGCAGAGTCGCCACACGGTGTTGGCAGGGTGTAGTGTGGCTTCCCATGCCACCCTCACTCGATAGGGACATTTAAAGAAGGGACCACGTTTTGTATACATCAGTATTCGCAGCACGAGGAACAGGGTTTGTTCCAGAGAAGGTGTACAATAAATGCCCTTGAGAATGCAACCAAACTGAACGTAAAGGAGTCCAGGAACTCGAACAGCACACCTGGAGGCAGACTGATGCTTACACGGCCAGGACGAGGGGGAGGTGAGTGAGGCACTAGTGGGCCATAAGATTTTACATTTAAAATGCAGTCATCAAGATAACGAATGGTGTAATGCTATTGTAATTCAGGGTCTCTGGTCGGGCTCCCCACACAAGAACATAGGACATGGTGAGGCCAAAAAGGAACACCCACGGAGCCATAGATAGGGGGTTTATACCACTATAGTCTCGATGGCGGCTGGTCAAGACACGAAATCAAACATCCACCAGCACCCCAACGAGGAGTCTTCCTGTACCCCCATCTCGCTGGCGGCCAGGCGAGACACAGGAAGTAGGATCCACACGATCCGCAATCCACAATCCACTTGCTAACCACACTTGCTGGCCGCAATCCGCCATCCGCTTCTCTGTCAACCAGCCCCCTAGTGTAGCAAAGGTAGTTATATTAGTGGCTAATGGCTAACTAGTTATAGCTGACAGCCACCCAGCCACAGCGGATGGCCATCTGATTACAGCTGATGGCGATCTAATCACCGAGCCAGCACCTTTCCACGTGAGGCCTAGAGCCTGGAAATTGCTCTCCTGGCTCTGTCCCCACAGCCAATTTTTACAACTCAACATTAACACCTCCCCCCCCAAAAGAATCCACGATGAACAAAATACCAGAATTGAACTCTTTACCTCCCATCCCAGGTATGATGAGCAATCTGGGGATCGCCAGGCCATTGCTATCTACACGTACCCAGGAACAGGACGTGAGTTTGCTCTGACGGCTTCTGCCCTGGGAGCTTGGCCTAAGGAGGGCGGCGGTCTCAGCGTGCAGTGTGCTAACAGCTCGCCATCATCACTACACGGAACGTTCATTTGAAGGCACCACTGTGAATCCACAGTAGGTCCAGGTTTTAACTGTACTTCCGACCAGCTGGTTGTAAATGACAGGCTCCCATAACCTCCTCCTCAGGGTCAGTTCATTAGCCAGAGCAGCACACAGAACTCAGAGAAACCTGTGACGGACTCGATTACCAGTGTCTGGTGAAAACATGTAACTCAGGAAGAGCCAGACGGAAGAGACGCGTCGGTCAAGGTTGGAAGGAAGGGCATGGGGCTTCCACGCTCTCCCCAAGCGCCCCACTCTCCCAGCACCTTCACGTGGTCACCAACCCGGAAGCTCTCCAAACCCTGTCTTTGGGGGTTTGAGGAGGCTTCATGACAGTAGTTCCCCCTTGGCCAAAAGTCAGACGTTCCAAGTCCCCCATGCACTCCTAAAACTGCGACCTGTACTGACCCCTCCGTGTAAGGGTTTGCCTACCCACACACACACCTGTGATAAGTGTAATGTATAAATTAGGCACCATAAGAGAGTCACAGCTAATCCTAAATTAACAATGGTAACAACATACTGTACTAAAAGTTAGGTGAATGTGGTCTCTCTCAAAATGTCTTCTTTCACCAAAAACTCTTTCTTACGGTTGATCTTAGCAACCTCTGCACATGCCTCTCTTTTTCTGCCCATATGAAGTCGAGCACTGTCGCCTTTACACTTAAAGGGAGCCCTTTCCGGCTTCTCCTTGGCATATCCGAATGGGCGGCATCACCTCTCTTGTGCTTTGGGACCATTACTAAGTAAAATAAGGGGGACTGGAACACGAGCCTTGCGTTACCTCAAAAGCTGGAGGATAACCCAGATGGCGTCTGGGAGGAGGGGAGCGTCTACAGCGAGGAGACGTGGAGACACTGCACAAAGAGAGGAGTCACGTCCAAGGCCTCGCAAAATTTCATCACGCTACTGAGAAGGGCACGCAACTTAAAACTTATGAATTGTTTCTTTCTGGTGTTTTCCACTAACTATTTTCAGACTGAGGTTGACTGTGCGTAACTGAAACCGTGGGGAGCAGAACTGCACGTAGTGGGACGGATTCAACCTCCAGGTTCCAGGTTCTCACCCTCCCCGTGGGGAGCGGAGGGAGACTGACAGTTCCAACCCTCTAACCACGCAGGTCCACAGTTCTCCTGGCACCCAGCCCCATCCTTAGGTGGTGTCCGAAAGGCACCTCCTTCACATAATGAGAGAGACCTTTACCACTCTCATCACTTAGGAAATTCCAAAGGGTTAGGAGCTCTGTGCCAGAAACTGAAATGAAGACCAAATATATATTTCTTATCATAAATCACAATGTCGCAACAGGATGCGAGCCCTTTGAAAGCAAACCCAAAGGTGGCTCACAGTAGCAAACAAAGTCCCTGCAATGAGGTTCCTGACCAACACTGATGTTTCTGGATCCATCTCCAGCACCCCTCATCGTGCTTCCCCGAAAATAAGACCTAGCCAGACCATCAGCTCTAATGCGTCTTTTGGAGCAAAAATTAATATAAGACCCGGTATTATATATTATATTATATTATATTATATTATATTATATTATATTATATTATATTATACCGGGTCTTATATTAAAATAAGACCAGGTATTGTTATATTATATTATATTATACCCAGTATTATATTATATTATATTATTATATTATATTATACCCGGTATTATATTATATTATATTATATTATATTATATTATATTATATTATATTATACCGGGTCTTATATTAAAATAAGACCAGGTATTGTTATATTATATTATATTATACCCAGTATTATATTATATTATATTATTATATTATATTATACCCGGTATTATATTATATTATATTATATTATATTATATTATATTATATTATATTATATTATATTACATTACATTATATTATACCGGGTCTTATATTAAAATAAGACCAGGTATTATTATATTATATTACATTATATTACATTATACCCGGTCTTACATTAAATTAAAATAAGACCGGGTCTTATATTACTTTTTGCTCCAAAAGATGCATTAGAGCTGATGGTCCAGTTAGGTCTTATTTTCAGGGAAATATGGTAATTGCTCCTCTTTCTGAAGGAGGAAGATAAAAAAGACAAACTCAAGGCTGTGCAATATTGTGTAACTTGTAAAATGCTAGATTCATTAGTTAATGACTATAATGTATCAGTAAATTATGAGCAAGGGAAAGGAAAATAAGAAATGGAGAGATAAGAAAAAGAGGAAAGAGAAAAGGAAAAGGGAAAAACCAATAAAGTAGAAGCTGATTAAAGAGGAATAATAGATCCAGATTAATTTCCTTGCATTCAATTATTCATGCATTCATCCCACAAACGCTCACTGGAAACTGTCTCTGTTCCAGTCACCAGGCCAGGCAGTAAAGATACAAATTGATTGAAACCCAGTCTGTCCTCGTGGGGCTTGGGACTGGCTGAGGTGAGCGGCTGGAAGACCATTAGGACCCAGGATGGTAAGGACTGTGACCAAGGTAATGAGTGATGAATATTGAATCTCAGAAACCAAACAGAAAGGGGCATGGGGATGGGGGGCAGGGTGGGGAGAGGATGAACGGAGTGATCTAGCAATGCCATAGCTCTGTGTGCTCAGAGGGAAGCATGACAGAGCTTGGTGATTCTGGTGGGGTGCGGGCGTGGGGTGGGGGGAGGAACTGCTGCAAATCTAACCAGATGGAATGAAGCAGTTGGTGAAGGGAAATGGCCCCCGGTTCATCCCCTCTAAGCCTTTGTCCATTCACACGATTGGTTTCGAGGTGAGTCAGAACTCAGATCTGCATAAGGAAACCTGAGTAGAAGCCTGCTGAGAGATTCCAGAAAAGATTTTTCTCCAGAATTTAAAAAAAAAAAAAAAAGAAAAGAAAAGAAAAGAAAAAAATTAAAAAAAAAAAAAATTATATTACATAAAAAGTTAAAAAACAAAAAAACAAAAAAAACCTCCTGTGTTTGGACATTGCTGTAGTGAGGACAGAACCCTGGGTCATTGGTGACATTCTCAAGACACTGAACCAACTCTGTGGAACCACCTGCCTGTGGCCTTTCAGATGAGTGAAATGATAAATATCCTCACCCATAAAAGCCACTGTTACTTGGGTAGTTTGTTACGGAATTTCAATGTGATGGAGAAAAGAAGAAAATTTTACACCTCCACCTGCCCTCCTTCCCAAGCACTGTGGTCTTAATAAACAGGAAAGAAATTGTTCTCACTAACTATATGGCCAGCCCACCAAGAAACCCCTGTGGTCTCACAGAAATGAAGAGACAGTATCTCATACAGATGTGGAGTTCCTACCTTCTCACTCAGCGCTGAGCCAGAATGGATCAGTGGAATATTGTTTTTCTTTAAGTAAAAATGATGTCTATCCGTGGAGGAAAGAAAAGACCCCACAGAATCTCGACTGGTATTAATTTATGCACTGCTATATTTACCAAAATAAATATTTTACACTATTTCAAAGAATAACACAAAGCCGTGATCTCACCCACAGTAATAATAAATGAGCAATTAAAGAAGGCAGGATTTGATGTGCCTTGATTTTCCTTTAATGATCCTTTTAAATGAATCATTGAATAATCCCCTGTTGTTTAAGACTTCCATTTTTTAAAAAAATGGATCTGCCAAGTTTTCAGGGAGAAGCAAGCAGTTGGAAGAACAAACAGTGTCTTTCACAGTCTGTGGGATTTTGAACTGCGTATTTCTCAACTACTGTTTCGAACTCGTTGCTCCCTGCCTTTGAAATTTTCTGTCTCTCTGTTGCCTCTTTCCTCCTGAATCCTCACGATGGTCTATATATCAGACCCTACACATCACTCAGCCTTTGGAGGCTCATCTCTCAAATTCTCCTTCTAGCTACTTTTCCCAGCTAACCTGCCTTCCCGGCATCCGTTACCAAAGACTGTCACATATCTGCACACACCGGGCACTGCACAACTCCAGCAGACACCTTTCACAAATACTGTGGCATAATCGGTGGCCCCTGAAGTGGCACAGTGCAGGGGCCTGGCCTCTCCAAGAACAGAATTATTTGGTTGGCACTTGACTTACCACAACTTACTTCATATATGACTCTATTAGAATCCTTATGAGAACCTGGTTATTTTCTCACCTCTCTGTTCTGGTTGTCTATGGCGGGTACCAACTATGCCAGAAGTTAATGGCTTAAAACAACCGCCTTTTTATTGTATCTCTTGATTTTGTGGGTAGGGAATGTGGGCAGAGCTTGGCTGGGAGATTCTTCTCCTTTCCATGGTGTCAGCTGAGGTCACTACTGAGTCATACGCAGCCGGCAGGTGGGCTGGCTGATTGAGAGGGTCTTTGATGGTTTTGCTCACACGTGTGACACCTTGGTAGGGATGGTGTTACCTGGGCAGGCTGGAGCACTGGGCTCCCCAGGGGCTGCTCCAGCATGACAGGCACAAGATACTGGACTCCTTTCCATGGCAGCTGGCTTCCCCACAACAGCCATTCAAAAAGCACTGGGTGGAAGTGGCAAGGCCTCTTTTGTCTTAACTTCACAAGCCCACCTGTCCCCTTGGCTGCATTCTATTGATCAGTGAAATCACAGACGATAACCCAGATTCCCATGGAGGGAGTTAGGCTCCACCTCTTCCCTGGAGGCGCAGAAAAGCATTTGCAGCCATTTTCTATCTTGCAACTCCCTTTAGACTGTGAACCCCTCTGCAGCAGGTATTTCATCTCCTTCCTCTTGGTAGCCCCAGCGTGAGACCTGCACAGAGTGGGCACTTGGTAAACCACGGAATGGAATACGATGGGATGGGATGGAATGGAAGGAAACGGACACTTAACATGCAATCGGTCGGAGACTGGCTATCCTTTCCTCTTTGATGATGAGATTTTCCTCACAGTATATTCCAGGGAGAACACAGTTACAGAAGTTTACAGGTTCCACAGCTCAACGTTTCTGGCCATCCAGCAACTACGCAAGCCAACACGGAATGCCTATTACGTGCCACGCACGGAGCTAATGAACAGGGGGCAGCAAGACCATCAGACTTACAATGGAGGGAAAAGGCCCAATTTTACTGGACAGTGAACACACGGTCCATCCACATCCCATTGGGTGTAACGCCCCTGATCTCACAGAAATAGAGCGCTTACACTCCGCTACTCTGTTCCCACAGATTGAGTGAACAAGCCCGTGAAATTCTAATCCTTGGTCCCTAACAATTAAGGCAGAATCTCTCCCAAACTCATGAGCCAAGAGCACAGGACACAGCTTACAGCCCAAGAAAACCATGTTGCCAAAAATAAATGTGTTCTTCCAGTCATGCAGAGTACACGCTCACCTTTTATTAATGTCTTTAACAAAAGACATTATTAAATTTGGAGTTGGTAATGAATGACATAAGGGTGCACTGATCACACACTTCAATGACTAAAAATGGTTGTATCATTAATAATACCAAAAACGGTGACCAGTGGCTCTCCGTCTTCCCCAAGAAGAAACAGGCAAAAGCTGCCGCATCTGAAATTTAGGGTAGGTGGAAGGAAAACCTCGTCCAGGTTGAAACGAATTCAAAAGAAAGAGGTTTTTCAACGAGTATGAATGGAAATATCTACGAATGAAATAAAATGAGATTTGTTTCAATATGGCGGGGGTTGGGGTGGTAAGAGTGGTTTGCCATCATTATGGAAGCTGGGTGATAGGTGCCATGGCCGTGCCTAACAAAAGGTGAATAATCTAAAGACAGGTCTAAAGATCCATTGAGGTACATCTTCCTGAATCAGTTTTCCACCAGGGTGGGGGGCGGGGGGAGGATACACAAAACCTATGAAAAGAGTGAGGTTGTGTCCTCTGGGCAGAAACCATTTGGAATCCTTAGCCAATGCCCCTGGCACACTTGTTGTCACTCAGGAAATGGTAAAGAATTTGAGTCATAATAATAATGACAGCAACCAACAGCATCATATCCCTGAAAGGTTCTCTGATTTCTTTTAAATGACACTCACTGGAAAGCAGGATTCGTCTCTATTCCTAGGAAGGCTGTGACGACTCTCCAAAGCAAGGTTGACAAATTACAGCACAAAACTTGCAGGTTAGAATTAAGGGTGCCTGAAAAGCAGTGCCAAACCCTCGTCAGCTTTTCTGAATGGATTCTAAACATTGCAAGTCAATGACACTTCTGGGTGCCTGGCGCCCAAAGCTCCAATGACACCCGTGTTGAGCAAGTGAGTCACTGCCGTCTGATTCAACCAGCAGCTGCCACTCATTGCTTTCATCCTCTCTGACTCTATCAACGCCCGAAACACACAGGAAAGATTAAAAGTGCCAGGGAGAGGGAGGCTCAGCCCTGCCGCCGTAGGTGAGGCCACCGTGCCACACAGTTTCCAAACACACGAAAAGGAAGGCCCTTTTCAGGTCCTCTGCCCAGCTAATTCTCAGCAAGCTGATCTAAAGCGGAATTATGAAGCAAGAAGTTTGTCTCTGGTGTCCTCGTGTCTCTCATTTCAGCGACCCCTGTCATCTCAGGGCTCTGCTCTACCACTTGGCGACTTTCTGAACTAGAATGTAATGGCCTGCCCCAACCCACTCTGAAAAGTTGCTTTTGAGAGAGATTCTGTACAAGTGGAGGGTTAAGAAACACATCAGATTATGAATCGGCTTCCTGAATAGCCAAGGATACTGTAATTATCACCACTGAGGGTCCACTTTGTTTCAGATATCAGCTACCGCTTAACCCTCCAAACCATCTTGCAATTTAGTTACTATTATTCCTACTGTCCTGATGCGGAGAGTGAGGCCAGAAGAAGGCGAATAATTTGCTCACGAGCAAGAGTCACCTGTCTTCGTATTCCCTGAATTCCGTTTTGGAAGCCAGGAAGTTTGAAAACACTTTGAGGACATTCTAAAGTAACTCAATTCATGCTTCTTCAGTGAAAACACTCTGATTCTAGAACCCAAACAGTGACCATTTTAAAACATGTCTGCAAATGCTGTCACATTTACCACTAAGAGGTGGATTCAATGGCCCACACCCTTGAATCTTGGTCAAGTGACTGTCGTATTACCAAACAGAATGTAGCAGATGCAACACTGCTCCACTTCCAAGGCTGTGCCATCAAAAGCTACACAGTTCATAGCGAGGCCACTGGGATCCTCGCATGTGGAGCCCTAAGCCGCCGTGTAAGACTACTCTCAGGCAGCCAAGCTATACGGAGGCCCAGGCCATACGTAAAAACCCATGTGGTGTTTTGCAAGACAGCCCTCGATTCCACTGGGATCCTTCGGCATCAGCTGGGAACCTGGAGAGTGAGCAATCCTGAATGTCCAAAGCAGCTGAACCTTCGGATTACTGTGACCCCCGGCCATCTTCCCATGCAATCACACAAGAGATGCCAAGTAATGTACGCCCTGCCGAGTCCTTTCCAAATTGTGAGGAAAATCAAATAGTTGTTTGAAGCCACTGAGACTGAGATAGTTGCTTATATAACAACAGTAACTGAAATGCAAACCAAGCTCAAAAGCAAATCAATAGCAAGCACTGAAACTTTGATTTCTAAATATTGAATTTTGAATACATAATAATTAAAAACAAAAAACAAACAAAACAAAAAAAAACAAGGATCTAGACCAACCATTTAAACTGCAAAATACCACCAAGATTTTACTGAGTTTCTCTCTTACTGAGTTTTGCAGAAAATGTGATAGACAGACAAATGATCAGACTTGGAGACAGTAAACCTCATTCCAACCCAATTTTTTTATTATGACTTTAGATACATCATTTCACTCCTCTGGCCCCTACTTGCTTTCCTCCTGCTTCAACTAAGGGGATAACAAGCTATGATTTCTCAGGCCCCTTCCAGCTCCACGATCCTGTGGCATCTGATGATGTCAGACTGGGGTTAATAGAAGATCTTCATGCTAAGAAGGTCAACTTTCTAATTTTTGTATTGTGGGCCGAAGGTGGCTGCTTGGTGGGTCAGACTCTGAAAATGAGGGCTGAGCGAGAAAGCAGTGGTACCCATTCATCTGCTGGAAACATGCCATGTGTCTCTGAGGACAGGTGTACCCTCACCCATCCAAAGCAGGGCATGAAGCTCCTCTAACGGTACCCCCGGGCTCCTGAACAGACAGAGAGACAGAGGGATGTGTCAGAGACGAAGGTTCACTTCTGTTCAAGGATCACTCTTCCCCCATCACATAACCTCTCCTGACCTTTTGTTAACTTAAGACAGCAGTCTGCCTTTTTAAAAGCACAGCTCTATACTTGGCGTATTTCCCAGGAAAGAGTAATTTTTTCCCTTTCAGTTCACAGATGTTGGCCAGTAGCCTCTGGGGCATGAAGATAACCCAGCATTCATCCTCCAGCTTCACAATTTTCTATCAGTGTCCATACTGCTCACTCTCTCTCTCAAAACCTCCACTCTGTTAACTACGTATCTTCTCAAAAGGATCCATCAGTGAATTCGTTTGCACTAAAGCCGGCTTCTCAACCTCAACGTTATTGATATTTTGGACCAGATAATGATTCGTTGAGGTGGGATGGGAGCACTTCCCCGTGCATTGTGGGATGTTGAGCCGTATCCCTGGTTTCTACCCTGTGTATAACCCACTCCACTCCCAGCTGGGACAACCAAAAATGCCTACAGGCATTGGGAATCTCAGAGCCAGGTGGAAAACAGATCCCAGTCGAGAACCACTACACTAATGCATTAATGACTAATACCTATGTAACATGTTCTCCTTCCCAGTGTACCTAGTGAGGATAATGACATAAACTACAAAGAATAAAGGGCTCCTTGTTTCAGAGATCAGTGAAAGCCAAGGCTGAGAGATATGTGGGGGCCAGGTCCTTTTGGTCATCCTGCAAATTACTTCTCCCAGACAACTGTCTACTTTTTGCTGTCACTCCAAGCCAGCAGTAGATGTCTACCGTGTTTCCCCAAAAATAAGACCTAGCTGGACCATCAGCTCTAATGCGTCTTTTGGAGCAAAAATTAATATAAGACCTGGTATTATATTATATTATATTATATTATATTATATTATACCCAATCTTATGTTATATAAGACCCAGTATTATTATATTCTACTATATTATATTATACCCAGTCTTATATTAATTTTTGCTCCAAAAAACACATTAGAGCTGATGGTCCAGCTAGGTCTTATTTTCGGGAAAATACGGTAGATCAGACGTATGACCCATCAGATTTTCTCTCTTCTCTCTCTCTCTCTCTCTCTCTCTCTCTCTCTCTCTCTCTCTCTCTCTCTCTCTCTCTCACACACACACACACACACACACACACACACAGAGTTAAATAACAAACTGAATTTAGTAGATTTTGTTCTATAGTTATATCCACCATTCACTCAATTGCTTGACAATAAATCAACAACCGAGAACTAAATTAAGGGTATAGCTTTGGTCGAGCATGAGGCACTCCATCTAGTGTTGAATGATTATTGATTTAACTCTTTCCTCTACATTAATTGGCTCTATGATATTGAAAGAGAGCATCCAGCACATTCAAGGAGGTAAAGACTAAGATTTCTTCTTTGTTTCATGTCCAATATTTTCCCTCATTTGCCCCTGATTGGCTCAGTTACTGAAAGCAGTGAGTTAATATAACTGGAAGACATGTATTGGGTGGCTGCTTCATGTCAGGCAGTTGTAAGCAAGTCTGTGGTGTCAGGTCTCACAGATGTGTTGGTCTAGGGAAGCTGTGCTCATGTATAGTTTGGGTGATGGTATGATTAGTAGGGATAATTGTTATATGCCCCAGTTTCCTTTATTCTGCTATGTAAGTATAAATTGCTTCCCCAGCTCTAGTAAATGAGGTCTTTTGTCAGAGAGAAAAAGAGAGAGAGAGGAAGAGGGAGAGAGAGACTGAGAGAAGGGAAGGGCATATTGATGAGTTAGCAGAACCTATGTGGAAACTTCCTGCCTCCATTAATAAAATAAGGCCCAAACACTATAAGGCTGGGTTGCGGGGAAGGGTTGGGGACAGCCACATGGAGAGGGGCAGCTGAAGCTCTGAGATTGGTTCTCTGCTCCAGAGGAATTCACCTTCCTCCCAAGCTATTCAGATCGTAAATTACAGGGCCAGGACGTAACTTTGTTCATAACTGCATCACGTGAGTTAAAAGAAGAGGACATGAATTTGGTAGATGGCTAGCTCAGTTCTGACATAGTCTAGTTTCATATCTTCCATTTAGGGTCTGTCAACAGGTATAATTTCCCACAATGCCCTTGGCTGTCCTCCTTCTGGTGGATGCCATCTTTCCTTGGCTACCTAGGGTCACCCTTCATTACGTCTAGACTTGCCAAACTATAAGCCAAAGTAAGCAAGATCAGGAGACCCTGGATTTACCATCCTGACATCTAAGGCAATTTTCCAAGTTCTTATTTCCTGTGTGAGGACCCACCTCACTCATGAAAAATTTACTCTGGTATTGAGAACACCTTTCAGGAGAAACCAAACCTTCAACCTCAAAAATAGGCATAATATTATATATTATGTATATATTAGTTTTATACGTATATAAAACTAAAACAGTAATAAGAAGGAGAGCGTATATCACACAACCTAAGGCCAAGGTGAAAAACACAAAGCCCTTAGACTTCTGTGTGAGTTACTTCACACAAACATAATCACGCACAGCCAAGGTCAAAGACACCAAAGATTAGACGTTAAGCATTCCTGTAGTTCTTCCTTGTTTGAGGGCCAGTGCGCTGGTGAGCATCTCAGAAAAATACTTGTCAATACTTAGCTTTAAGTTTCTATGAGAATAAATGACTCGTCCTGTCTGGATAGCAGACCCTCTTCATCGCATGAGGCTCATCTCAGAAGTATTTCGAGCGAATAGCATGAGCCTGTTGGACCAGCTGGCCCATGCCAAGCACCTCTGAGGAAACTCAGCTGTGATCTCTGTCCTAGTAATTCTCAGCTTCAAAGCAAAATGTTTCCACCCAAATATATCCAGGAATCTCAGCGATATGTGGCCAGCTGCAGTGGGAATATATTACATAATTTATTATATTATTTACAACACAATGCAACTGCTAAACAGAAAGCACTTTGCAAATAAATTAGGCATCCTATTCATCTTTCTTAACACCCTATGGCTTCATTTCCAGGTCACCCATAGACCAAAGACTTAATAAATAGCATATTTTTTTCATCCATATCTCTATTACATCTCCTGGTGATCACTTCTTTAGTGAATGAAGGTATTCGACATTTACTCATCCCTAGGAAACATGTACAGGTGCGGGTATTTGTAAAACATTGTCCCAGAGAAGGCTCATCCCTCACCAACAGGGACTTCGGTCTAATGCACTGTTAAATTCACACAGGCTCTATAGTCTATTTACGTATATCCTGGATGCCCCTTTTGCAAATGTGAACACCCCCCATACTGGAGCCATAAAGATCCACATATGTCATAGTAGAACTCTGTCAGGAACAGTGCTTAAATTCTTCTTGGTTGTTGGTAATTTCATACCAGCGTCTTCCAGCACCCAGCCTATATTTCTTTTCTTTTTTTTAATTAAAGTTTATTGGGGTGACAATGGTTAGTAAAATTACATAGGTTTCAGGTGTACAATTCTGTAATACATCCTCTATATATCACATTGTGTGTTCACCACCCAGAATCAGTTCTCCTTCCATCACCATATATTTGATCCCCTTTACCCTCATCTACCATCCCCTTCCCCCCGCCCTCTGGTAACCACCAAACTATTGTCTGTGTCTATGAGTTTTTGTTTTTTCACTTGTTTATCTTGTTCCTTTGTTGTTTTCAGTTTTATATACCTCATATCAGTGAAATCATATGGTTCTCGACTTTTTCTGTCTGACTGATTTCACTTAGCGTTATAATCTCAAGATCCATCCATGTTGTCGCAAATGGCACTATTTCATCTTTTCTTATGGCAGAATAGTATTCCATTGCATATGTACCACAACTTCTTTATCCAATCAGACTATATTTCATGAAGAAGAGGGCGCAGGTGAGACAGAGTCAGATGAAGATAATTTTGAATAGCAACTGATGAAATTCTGTCTTTCTTTATAGTTCATGCTCAAGAAACCAGAAGATTCCAGAAAATCAATATCAGCAGGCTGAGTTATAAAATTGATGAGAGTCTAGAGGTTAAATAAATGGATAAGATAATAGAAAAAAGAGCTTCAAAGTGTGGGGGTGGTAGTTCCAGTATGGATCAAGGCTTCAAGGGTCAGAGATTATAACGGGATAGTGGGAGGAAAAATAGTCGATTAGAAGATTCAGCAACCAAACCCTGACTGTTTGGCAGTTGGCCAGTTAAGTCACAATTTTAATAGTCCAGAAAAATGTCTGCAGCTGTGTAGGATCATATAACCCATAAAGAGAACATAAGGCAACTCTCCTTTAATTGTCAGGGCTCAAGTCCAAGAACTAAGGAGATACTCAATAAGCTCTTAGTTCAATGTTCCCACTTAAGAAACATAAATTTGTTTCAATAATCCTTTCCAGAATTCAGGTCCATGTTGAGTGATCAAGGAAATGTCATGGTGATGGAAGTTACTCTTGACTGTGCTCCTTTCTATGAATCTGGGAGACATGGTTGGTACTCAAGAGATCCAGTGGCATCTCCCAGCCTAGGTTGAAGATGGGTGAAGTGAAAATTACTGGTCGAAAGCCACCAAGAAGTACAGTTACAGGGAGTCATGACTTCCCTTATAAGCAATACCTTGACAGAGTGTCCATTTACCTGTCCTTCTAGCCATCCATTCAATCAGGTATTGAAATTATTTGAGGAAGGAGAACTGACTCTGGGTGATGAACACACAATGGGATTTATAGATGATGTAATGCAGAATTGTACACCTGAAATCTATGTAATTTTACTAACAATTGTCACCCCAATAAATTTAATTTAAAAAAAAAGGAAAAAAAAGAAATTATTTGATACTCATGAATACATTAAGCTATGAATAAGGGGAAGTCAAAGGATACCACCAGTATAGAAGTTCTCAATCCAACCGCCAAACAAGCCGGAAAGAACACAAAAATATTGACAAGTTATCACCATCAAATCCAAACTGAATTAAGTAAATGAGAATGGTTCGTGGGAAATCAGGGAGATGTATGAGAGGAGAGGGAAAATCTGATTGTGAAAAGCTTCGTTATGAAAATAAAGTTCATAGAGACGGACAATGGGGAAGTGGGAAATTCTCTCTAAACAGAGACAACAGTTATTTGGGTTAACAATGGCCATCCCAATTTCAGGATGGAAACCTCTTCTAAAAACCTTCTTGAAAGAGGTCCACCAACCATGTAAATAAAGCATCAGATTGGCCATGATTGAAAATCAAGCTTCTTCTCTCTTACCAGCAGCACATGAGTTAGGTGGATAAGCAAAAAGCAGAGAGCTTTCAATCAGCCAGAGATGCTGCAAAGGCATTATTGGACTTTGGAGGGATGTTTGATCAGATTAGTTCTGAAGCCCCTTGCATTCCCTCTTCCACAAAATACCATCTACCATTTTAGCATCAACCAGTTTTATACCCATTTACCAAGGATAATTATAATTGCGTCATGCCATTGTATAGTGAGTGACTTCATAATTAGGGTAGCATTATGAACCTCTCCTGTTTTTCAGGGTCTTCATGGTCAATCGTCAGGCAGTTAATGATGAATGATCACTCTACCCTTTTATCCTTGAGAAATACAATTCAAAAGTCTGGTGTTGGAGCCATATGGTTAGGAATGTAGACAGCCTTTGTGAGAAACATGCTGATTTCTTTAAAACCACCTGATGGGGCAGTACCGGAGGCAGGAACCAAGTCCCTTGATGAAAAAGAAGAAACATTTTCAAAGAGGAAAAAGAAAACAAATCCTTGAAAAATTTTAATTGACTTTTAATTTGGAATAATTTTAGATTGACAGAAAAGTTGCCAAGATACCTCTCACCCTGTTTCTCCATTGTTACCATCTTACGACAGCATGGCTCATTTGTCAAAACTAAGACACTGACATGGGGACGTTGGTATTACGTAAACTCTAGACTTGCTTGAATTTCACTAGGTTTTCCCACGAATGTCCTCATTCTGTTCCAAATTTCCATCTAGGGCATCGCATTGCATTTAGTGATCATATCTCCCCAGTTTCCTCTGATCTGTGACAGATCTCAGTCTTTCCATGACCTTGACAGTCTTGAAGAATCCTGTAAACATATCTGTAAAATGGCCCCCAGTGTGGGTTGGCATGATGTTTTTTGTTTGTTTGTTTGTTTGTTTTTGTTTTTGTGTTTTTTTTATTTCATGATTAGACAGGGGTTATGAGTATTTAGAGGGAAAGTACCCTTCCTGTCACTTTTCAGGGGTGCATGATATCCACATAACATCACAGATGATGTCATCACTTGGTCCAACACTTGGGTAAAATGACACTTGCCAGTTTTCTCCAATGGAAAATTACAATTATTCCCTTTCCATACTCAGTTTTTTGGAAGCAAGTGACTATGTCTGGCTATGTGGGAGCAGAAGGAGTGGAACTAAGCCCCATCTTTGGGGAGGTTGGGGGGAAGTAGCTACCAATATTTTTTAAATCCTTGACATTTGAGGGAGAAATACATTCAGTTTATTCCGCTTTCATGGGAATATCTACATTCTCTTCCATCCAATTTTTCATAATCATATGACCATTACTTCTCTTGGAACAGGACTTTTTACAACACTCAATCTGTCAGTACCTCCTGCGACCGTGTCAGGAAACGGACAATATCATGTTGCTCTGTTGACTCTTGCCATCAGTGGTCGATTCCGGCTGCTGAGAGGTGAAGGGGAAGAAGCATAGAGACAGTTCCTTGGAGGGAGAGCTCACAGTCAAATGCAAATCTGTAATTAGGTATGATGAACTGGAATTTTCCGACTTCCTTTTGCAAAGTAAATTGCATTCTAAGTTGGAATGTTCTCTGGCTTCCTTTCCCTCCAGTTTGGCCTTGTGTGAAAGTCTTCCCTTTACAAAAAAACAAATTTGTTTCATTTTTATCCTAGAAATCATTTCATGCTAATGCTCAACGATGACGTTAGGTGTCACGAGACAAACTGTGCAAGGATAACGCATCGGTCAACCTGAACTGTGCAAGTCAGCCTAAGAGGATGTTCAAAGATCAAGCCCCAAGAAACTACCTTAAGCTTTATGCTGGTTAAGACACGGCTGCAGGACACCATGAATCTTGACGGTCAACACAGCACACACTTTTGGAAACATGGGTTTCCCTTGGAATCCACGACAATTCTCCAAATGGATCAGAACGTCAGACTTCAGAAATGGTTTTTTTGTTTGTTTTTTGGTGTTTTTTGTTTGTTTGTTTGTTTGTTTTAAATTTATTGGGGTGACAATTGTTAGTAAAACTACATAGATTTCAGGTGTACAATTCTGTATTACATCATCTATAAATCCCATTGTGTGTTCATCACCCAGAGTCAGTTCTCCTTCCATCACCATACATTTGATCCCCCCGTACCCTCATCTCCCACCCCCCACCCCCCAGAAATGTTTTAATCCTATTGTCAAACGCAGACACATAAGGATGTCTCAAATCCATTTTTTTAATACATCCAGGGCAGGGAACTCAGCACCTCCCAGCCAGCCAGGTACACCACTGTTTGAAACTCTTAATTTTAAAGAACATGATCTCTAGGCTTGGCTATTTCTTTGCGATGGACACGTTTACCTATCTGCCTAATCTCTGCCTAAAACGGAATGAGTAAATTCAAAAAATAACCCACGTTAGTGTTTAATTTTTCCAAAAAAAAAAAAACCCATCTGAGGAAGAAGATGTTAATCGTTGTTCTTCCTGAGTATGGGATTACAAACTATTTCTGCTTATCCAATTTTCTAATTTTTCTGAAATGACCATAGATTACATCTATAATGAAAAATGCCAAAAGTAAATGAGGACATAAGAGAAGGAAGCGGGTAGTGAGAAATACATGAGCCCGGAACCTTCTAATATTGTTGAGGCCGGGTCCAGACCTATATTGAAACGATATCTCTACTGCACTTAATATGCTTGCTTTAGACTCATTCATGCCTCACATTTCACTCATTTTTGCACTGACTCAACAGACATTTACTGAAAACTGACAATATGCCAAGAGCTCTGCTAGGCTCTGGGATACACAATTAGTGAGATATAATTTGTCACAGTGGTGGAGACAGACATGCAAACACATGCATTCAGGGTGTCCCACCGTGGAGGTCATGGTTGCTGCGTGACGTCATACAGCCTGCACTCTGCTCAAGGGCTCCCAGTCAAAGAGGCACATCTACCACCATAGTCAGCTCAACACTGCATCCCACAATTTTCCAGCACGTGACAATGAAGTGTCCCTGAGAAGGGACACCTTTTCCTCATTGGCACACAGGGACCCCATAGACTGGTGGCAGTCCTGAAGACAAGCCCACGGAGGATGACGGGAACATCCCTCAGCTTTGCTCTGGGGGTAAGCGAGGGTGTTGCAGAGAGGAAACTAGGGCAAGAACACTGGAACTTGGCCTTGAAGCCAACAGGTGTTTATTTATCCGGTAAACAAGGCAAAGGGGCTTTGCAACTTGTACTAGAGCTCCAAGCACATGTTGGAGCAAGGAGTTCTGCAAAAAAGTAAGCCTTGATGGGGTGTTGAGATTTTATCCCACTGGTAATAGGGAGCCTTTGTGTTTAATGCCTTGTATCTCGCGCTCAGTATGTTGAATAAAAAATGTGTAATTGAATGAATGGATGGATGAGCGAAGGAGAGAATGAATAAATGAATATGTAAGTGAATGAATACAAATCTAGTTGGTTAATTAATAGTTAATGGATGTTTAGAATTGATGCTGAGAACAGACCATGGAGAAATTCTTGTCTTCCCTGGCTTTCCCCCAGCCCCCACTGAAATCCTTCCCCTTGGGAGGAGACATCCAGAGATAGAATAAAAAGTTACAGGGAGGGAAACTATGCACCCACCAGAATATCCACAACCAGGAGACCCCTGCACTCAGCACAGATGCACTGAACAACTTTTGCCTGCCCAGTTTACACACACACACACACGTGCCACTTTTCTGAGAATTGCTTCTCCCTTTCCATTCCTGGCTACTGTGGGTACAGCCATATTTATACAACTTTAACCTCCACACTGGCCCCAAATGATTGGTCCCGGGGAGGGCAGCTCTCTCAAGCTGGGCCAAGCCATCCATTTTTCAAGGCTGTTGAAGCTGGTATCTGTCTGGGGTGTCTTAACTGTATCATGCTAAACTCAGGAACTGTTGGCGGTAGGTTACGGCATGTGGAGAGAGTTGAGAGAACAAGCCAGGAGAAGCTCGTCCATAGGCAGGAGGAGGCGTGAAGTAAGATGGACAGAAAGGCAAACCCAAAAAATGCCCCGAGTACTGCCTGGAGTTCAGCACGGGTTCCTTTCATTTAGGAGACACGACCCACTTCCGGGCCTGGTGAGAAACCCCTATCCCTCTATAGTCCCTTTTTATATGGAAGCTACAGTGGAGTTTAAATTAATTCCATTAAATCTGTAGTGTGGTAGAAGTGGGGTCTGATGGAATCCAGAATTGGACTTCAGTTACATGCAACCAAATGAGCTAGAATCAAGCCACCTACCAGAAGTACCACATAGAGAAAACAGCAGATTTGGGATGCTGTGAGTTTGGGTCTTGGTTCTGCCACTAACTGGCTGTGTGCACCATTGGCTGCGTCCTCAGAGCACTACCCAGTACTAATGCCCAATCTTGTTGTGGGAACTAGAAAAATTGCCTCTACCATACCTCGGAGCCTATTCGCAAACAGTGGATGCTAAATAAATGGGAGTTGTTATTATGATGCCCACCCTAGGAGACCCTTTTTACATAGTTTTTTAACTCTCTGAATTCATGAGAAATTGACAAGCTCATGGTTCATTGTACGAAGTCTGACAATTAAGTTCGCGAACCCATTCTAGAAAAACCGCTGGGTACTTCATAGCTGAATATCACTATGGTCACCTTTGAAGTACTCCCCTTGGGAAGCTCTGCACCGATGCCAGTGCCTAGTCCACCCTTCAAAGCAGTTTTGGAACTCTTTTTCTGGAATGGCCATCAGAGCTGTCACGGTATTACCCTTGATGTCCTGAATGTCATCAAAATGTCTTCCTTTCAATTTCCTTTATCTCCAGGTCAAGAAAGAAGTCACTGGGGGCCAGATCAGGTGAGTAGGAAAGGTGTTCCAATACAGTTATTTGTTTACTGGCTGAAAACTCCCTCACAGACAGTGCCGTGTGAGCTGGTGCATTGTCGTGATGCAAGAGCCATGAATTGTTGGTGGAAAGTTCAGGTCGTGTAACTTTTTCATGCAGCCTTTTCAGCACTTCCAAATAGTAACCTTGGTTCATTGTGTGTCCAGTTGGTACAAATTCGTAACGAATAATCCCTCTGACGTCAAACAAGGTTAGCAACACCATTGCAACAAGTTCGCAAATTTAATTGTCAGCACAAATTTTCTTTCTAGCTCTTCCCCAAAGAAAAGAAACCAGCTTTAGTCCTCCTGATACTTGCTTTACTGCACCACGAGTAGGATCCAAGAGAAGAGGAACCCACGTCCACCCCCACCACCTCCCTTAACCCCCAAGCATCCGGGAAAGTGTTCCCATTCACAGTGGATACCACAGAAAGCACGGCACCAGGTTCTAGATTTGGTTGAGGGTATTTTTAACCTCTGCACCTGCTCTCCAGCCAGGAGCTTACGCAGGCACCCCTAGAGCAACCAAATAAAGGATATTTAAAATGCAGCTTCTCGCTGCCTTTGTTTTGGAAGCGTAATTAGAATGTTGTCATTGGCACTGATTTGCAGAGGGGCAAACAGTGCAAGCAGTGCCACTGAGTTCTTGCAAACACAGCCTTTGTCAGCATAAATGAGATGGGGCAGAGGGGTTATCACTGTGTGAGGGATATAAATGATAAGTGTCTAGTACATTGTTTCGTACACCTGAAACTAATAAAAAAAATAATGAAAGTGCCAGAAAATAAAACCTGTGAAAAAATACTAAAAAAAAAAAAAAAATACTTTTGTTCTTTGACATGCAGGCTGCTGATTTGAAGCTTTTATCCTTTTCTTCTCATTCTCCCCTCCCCTCTCATTCTCTTCACCTCAGAGAGAAGCAAAGGGGGAAGGGCAAGATGAAGTGGGGGTCCCCAGCACCTCGAATGAGAATTGTTCTCACAGGGCCCAGGCAGCACCTGGGAAAATGGAACTGAGCACAGGAAAAGGCAAGAGCCATCTCCTGAAAGACAGTTCCTGAGGGTGAATCTGAGAAGAACAATCATATTGCCACTCCCAGAAGGGTGGTGACAATGTCAGTGTGACAAAAGAGGCAGAGATGGCTATTTAATGATAGCACAAACACTGGAGTAGGCAAAGACTTTTCCATCTAAGAAGAAATGACCAAATTAAGGCCAGCAGAGCATTTCCAGAAGCTATTCTTCTTGAACCAGGAGAATGCCTTTTTCAATGACAGGTTTCACAACCCCCTTCAGACATAAATCAGAGGTCCCTCGGGTTGGATTTCAAACATATGAATTATTTTGAAAACCCTGTTATCTCCAACCACATTAAGTTTCTGTTTTGTTTTGTTTTGTTTTGTTTTCTGTGAAAACTTCGACACAGGAACAAATGAAGAATGAAGGCCCCCATTTGGCAGGCGGAAAACTCTGGCTTGAAATAGGCTGAAGAAAAGTGTGGGTGCCACGTCATTGCGTAGTGCACATTGTTTGACAGGCACTCCCACATTCTGAGCGTTGGTGTTCTCATCTGTAAAATAGGGATAATGTCTACTCTGGAAGCTTTGGTAAGAATTAAGAGAGATGGTTGCATGAAGTACCTAGCTTACTGAAATTACACAACTTGCCCAACATAACAAAGTCCGGCACAGGAAAAGGTGGAACATGTGGCCAAGTTAACATCGTTCCATGCTTTATTCTGTACATACTCAGACTCCCACTGGGGGAAAAAGTATCTCAAATAAGGAGAAATAAAGGAAAACAATGTCAGTCACCACAGCAGAGATTACTGGGTTCTCCCTTCTTCCTTAGGAATAGAACCAATTTTAGGAGAGCTTCTCAGCAGCAGCTATCTTGAAACATAGGGTGATCTTAGGAAAGAAACCAGGCATTGCCATGTTAAAGCAGAAAGAAAGCTACAGCCATGAGTATGGGGGAGCCCTGACAGCCCAGGACGACTCCCTCCAGACTTCTTTCTGTGAGAAAAAAATAAAATTGTCATTTTTACTTTTCCATTACCCCCACCATTGCCAAATCTAGTCTTAATCAAACAGTCTTCAACAAGATTGTGATAATTGATAAATCATTAGGCAAATGGCCCACATAACACGAAAACCTCTATGAAAGTATTCCGGAGGCCAGATGAAGAAAGATGACGGGGTTCCAACAAAGTGATTGGACAAAAACAATCAGATAACCCTCAGGCACTCAAGAGAACTAAGACTCAAATCCAGCTTTAATCCTTAGATGCTATGTGACATTGAGCAAGTTATTTTCATCTTTCCGAGCCTCCTCTTTCTTGCTTTGTTGGTTTGCTTGTTTTGTTTTGCGTTGTCTTAGCTGGAATAAACTGGAATAATGCCCACACAGCAGAGACAAGATGAAGCTTAAATTAAATGATGGTGCAAATGCAAATAACCTAGCACAATGACGTTCAATCAATTCTAGGTTCCCTGCTTGTTTTAGTGGCATAGTAAATTCTATTATTGTTCCCAATCATTTGCTTCCCTTCTTGTAAGAGGATGTTAGGCAAGAGTATTGTGATCTGATTTAAATGTCAACCTGCTTACCATATGGAGAATGGATTTTAAGATCTGTCCAAGTAAGAAGACGATTGCGGCTGGACTAGAATTGTAGTGGAGGAGACAGAAGTGGGTAGATGAGATGTGGGATGTATTTTTGAAAGGAAAGCCTACAGCATTTATTAGATCACAGAAATCAAATAGTCAAGCAAAAGTACCAGAAAAATGGCTTGAACAACTGGTGGGTTTTGATGCCATTACCTGGAAAGCAATATGGGAACTGGATAGAAAATTTAGAGCTTAGCACAGTAATTGGAGTGCCTATAGGATATTCAAGTGAACATGTCAAATTTATAGAGACGTGTGTTGAGGATTACATTCCTGTTACCTTTTGAGAGAGAAAGGGGATGCTACAAATAATTATAATGGGATAATCCGTCTAAGTGGGGGCTGTCCCAGAAAGCTGACCTGTTTGGTCATCCTGGATATGAGTTTGGAGTTTTGTGGGAAAGTCAGGACTAGAGACGTAGCAGGGGACGTCACGGACAAACGGATGGTATGTAGCAGGCAAATAATCTGGGAAGAGTCTACAGAGAAAAGAAGAGACAGGAACCCAACGGAGAGCCTTGAGCTTTCTGGTGTGGGTCAGCCAGGAAGAAAGAGAGGCGCTGGCAAGAAAACTGAGGAGAAGCCCTGGTCCTCACCCCAGAGCACCAAACGTTGGGGAGTGACGAAGTGGTATCTGGGCATGAGGGTAAATAATTCTGAGCATCATACTACCTCCCTCAGGCCTTAACAAAATCAGCAGAGTCAGTCAAAGGTTCTTCATTTGAAAGAACAGTGATCACGACTTTTCTGATACGATGTTCCAAGCCATGGAGAGCAAAGGAATTAATGTTTTTTAAAAGGAAAGAATGAAAGAAATTGCCAATAAAGTGAAGAGTTACCAAAAAAAAAAAAAAAAAAAAAAAAAAGCACAGCAGTGCTATGTTTATACTCTAGCACAACCTAGTGGCGGTGGGTTTAATAGGCAGGTCTAGACTAGGATGGAGCGGACGCCACTGTTAAAATTCCATCTTTACAGTCTCAACCCACCTCGGTGACCTCACGGTGCCCGTCTGGATCATGACATTAGCAATAAGGTGGATGTCACTGACACCTATCACTAAAAACAGATTAATTTTTTTTTTTAAGTAAAAAAGCAGAAAAAAAAAAAAAGATGGATGTCACAACGCCACCTAGAGAATGGCTTGAGCAGCCTTCAAAAAAGATTCTTTTCAGAAAAACAAAAGTAGCCTCATTCCATCAGTTTGAGATAGCAGTCACTATTTCTTAGTCAAGACATTTTCTCAGGTCTCCTCCTTCCACACGCCAGCCACGTGTTTACCCATCGCCCAACGTGAACCGTGAGCAAAAAAGTGGCGGCCATTTTTCCTACTTTTTTCCGCAACAGAGACCACCACGGAGCTCAGTAAAAGAGCCAAATGCATTGCAAGCTCAGGCCACCTGGACCGTGGCTCCCATCAGAAGTAGGTTTCACGTGAATTCGCTGAGAAAAGGACTCACTGGAGGGCTTCCGCATTGGTACGCACGCGTGGGTGACACAATCAACTGGCATACACATAAAAGAGCTCTGAAGTGGGCAGGTGAGATATGAGTTGTCATTGGCACCAAGCTCGGCTCGCACACAGGTCTTACTGGTTG
Organism: Rhinolophus sinicus; assembly: GCF_057876585.1. Taxonomy (NCBI): domain Eukaryota; kingdom Metazoa; phylum Chordata; class Mammalia; order Chiroptera; family Rhinolophidae; genus Rhinolophus; species Rhinolophus sinicus. The sequence goes on along the minus strand of NC_142513.1, from coordinate 56,890,719 downwards.
CACTCCAGGATGTGGAATCCTTAAGCCAGAAGGCCTGCAGCTTCCATAAGATTCAGATGCATAAAGATGACCGCGACATCAGAGAAAAGAAAAGACCCCTTCCAAGAACCCCTCGACCTTCTCCTTGTTTTCATAGACAAGCTCATGGAGAGGAACGCGCATTGTGGAATTAAGATATCTATGCCATTCTGGGTTCAAGTGAACATTTAGGCCACAAGGAGCTCAGTTCCTATTGCTTTTCACAAAAGCAGGGCTCCAGGAATCACACTGGGTCACCACCAGAGAAAGTCTCCTGCAGACTGAGCAACACAGTGGGCTGGGCCATGGGACAGAGGCCACTTCCCACAGGTTCCATTGGAAATGGCACTGCTGCGTTCTTTCTCCTGGACACCTGCCAAGGCCAACTGTCAACTTACCCCCCCCCCCACACACACACACACACACACACCAACTCCACCCTTACCCTGCAAGTCCGAAACCGAAAAGACAGAACCACTGTCAAATAACCGGTTTCAGATTTCAAATATAACATCATCATATTTCAAACAGAAAAATGGCATACATGTTATACGTAAAGAGTCCCTTAATTGGATTGTTCAACAAGACTAGAAACAGTATTGGATTCCCATTTCGGCCCAGTTTGTAACTAATTTCAATTTGTCAAGGCTCGGTGATTAGCACATATAGTCCTTGAAATGTCAGTGGTAACTCACACATTTTATTCCAAGTGTAGTAGTTAACGACTTACGTGTAGAAAGTTCCTAATTGTTTTTTAGCACTACAATAATTCACAGTATGTTCAAAGAACTGGTGTAACAAACAGCACCGTACACACAAATATTACCAATCTTTCCTTTTGAACATGGAGAATGAGAAGCACTATATAAAGTCAGGTCGTTTTTCCAAGACCACCAGGCAAGTTTGAAGAAGGACTAGACAACTCAAAATACTCTAGAATTAAAATAGCACAATTGGGAAGTGACGTTATCTATCGATTCACCCCACATTAGAGAGTACCTGTTATAGACAAGCCACTGTGGCAGGGCCTTAAAAGGTAAACGAGAAACTTTCCTTACCTTTTAGGAGTTTAAAACCTAAAATAGGACAGGGTAATGCCCCATCTATTATCAGTTTGACAGTATTATATTATGTTATATTATGTCATATATTATATTTAGACTAACAGAATAGAATATAAAGTATATAATATAACATAATGCACACTCTATTTCATAGATACTCAAATATCCAGATTATAGGCGGACTTTGGTTATCCCTCTAAAAGATATATAAGGTATTATACAGCCATGAACAGAAATTGAGAAACCTGACAGGTAACTGAGGTGACGAGCTAGCAATTGAGACAAGAAGCCTCAATCCTGCCCCTGGTCCCTGTGGTGACAGACTCACCACTTGCTAAAAGGACACCACTTCTGTCTTTTAGACTGTCCCTTCACTTTTCTAATGGGAGGCCTGTTTTTGAAGTAAAAGAACAAAAGACAATGTTCTATAAATCAGAGCCTAGCATCTTTGGGGAGAGTTTCCTGAAGTGAAGGGCTCTCCTGCCTGAAAGACCGAAACTGGCACTTTACAAAAGCAGAAATGCAAATGACTAATAGGCTTATAAAACAAAAGCTCAATCACATTAGTAATCAAACAAATGCAAATTAAAACAAATTACCATCATTTCCCTCTCAAATGGGCGAAGATTTAAAATCTAGATAAAACCTAGACCTAGTAAGGGTGAGAGGAAATGGGCATTCTTCTTCACTGCTGAAGAGAGTAGAAATTGCTACAACTTTTCTACATGAGCAATTTAGAAATACTTAATCAAAAGCCTTTAAAATGTACAGACCTTTTTGACCCGGCAGTTGTGCTGCAATTATTCCCAAGGAATTGGAAACATACTTTTTTTGCCAGGATCTTCAGCCCTTCATTACTGTTGCTAATCGTGAAAAACGGAAAACACTCTAAATGTCTACCATTAAATAAACTGTCATAGTACAATGTGGAATAAGATTCATTCAATCAATAACACTAACATTGCAGGAGTCTTATTGATGCAAAACGATATCCACGTTATATTATTAAACGTACAAAATACATTCATAGTATTCTGGGGGTGTTTTTGTTTGTTTAAGCATGCATATATATATATGGATAAACGCATATAACAAGATCTGAAATGATGTAAACACTTACATATCATTCTCAGCCTTTCTATCCATAGGTAGTCTCTATTTGTGACAATTCAATGAGGGTCTTTTGCTCTCCTGCAATTGCCTCCTCCTTTTGATCTCCTAAGACACGTGGACTGAGTATTCAAAACATAACTTGTTAGAATCAAGACAACAGGCCCAACATGGAGTCACTTATGCTAAGCCTCAGGTCACCAAGCCGAATCTTAATTATGGTTTCCGCTCTCTTAGAAATGGAATCTGAAATCTGTCCAATCAGGAATCGCCTGACCAGCACCAGTGAGGCAATTTGCCTGGCAGACCCCTGCCATCCCCTAAAGGTAACCTTGCAATAACCAACCCGCTTTTTGCCCAGTATAACTTCCTTATTCCCGCTCCCCTCTGCCTATAAAAGTCTTTCATTTTGTGCAGTTCCTTGGAGCCCCTTTTGATCTGCTAGACTGGTCGCTGCCCAAGTCAAATTGATTTTTGCTCCAATAAACTCTTTAAAATTTTAATATGCCTCAGTTTATCTTTTAACCATTCTGGTGTCAGAGAGAGAACCAAAAGCGACCGCCGATGGCCCCCAAGAGGGATGAGCAACCAGACAGAGGTACGTGTTGAGCCCCTTGAACTTGCTGCTTTCTCGCTACCTCTGCAGGTGGTGGGGAAGGCCCTCTTGGATCCTGGCTCTGCAGTTTTTCCCTGATGAGCTTTCAGACTTTATTTGAGCTTTTTTTTTTTTTCCCTGACTGGGTCCGGACACTGGCCAGAGTTGCACTAGGTCTGACTTAGAAACCGGACCAGGTCCAGGGTCAGACTAGGTCTGATTTAAACTGGACTGGGTTGTGTCTGAGACCTCAGAGGAATAAAATTTTGTTTTAAGGCAGAAGAAGCAGGTTGTCCCATTACCAAACATACCCTTGAATTACAGGAGCCAAAAGTGGAGAACCAAATGTTCACCAGCCCCCTTCCTTCCTATTGTCCCCTCCCTGTGACCTAACAATGACAGAAGAGGAAAGGATGCCGGTTAAAAGGGGATAGTAAAGCAATGGTAGTAAGCCATCTTCCTGTCCCCACCGGGGAATTCTAGACAGCGGCCTGCACTCTCATGTGAATCCTACATGCTTCCAAGAAAGCACTTCTGAGAAGCTTGGCATTTTGCTGGGATGGGGAACCTTGGCCTGGCTCCAGCTGCAGGCAGGAAGAGGAAGGTGAATATTGGCCAAGCGTCTAGTGTGCGTCAAGATGGGGCTAGTCCATTCACAGATGCTGTCTCCTTTCACCTTCACAACAGGTTGATATCATTTCCCCCTTTTTAGAGGTGAGGAAACTGAGGTTTAAAGAACTGAGGCAACTTGCCTGAGAACACGCAGCTTGTGTGTGATACAATTAGATGGGAACTCAGGTCTCTCTGCAGCTAAACCCAATGTGTGGCTACTACAGATTCAAATTCAGCTCTACGGTCTTTAGCCAGGATGCAGAAGAAATAAGAACAGGCTAGAAATCATGGAGGACCACGGGGGTTGGTAAATTCTCCAGTTTCATCTTGTCCTAGGGTCTCTTACGTATTTGGAAACCATAGCGCCCCAAGTCCACCTTCATTTTTTGGCCTGCCTGGATGTTGGCGTGCAGGCATCGCTCCCTGGATGAGTTGGGGCCCCTGAAATGCTTCCCACAGTGTGTTCTGTTTTTAATCAGCTCTAATTGGTCTCCTTCTCTCCTTTCTGAATTAGATCCTCTTCGCCTCCAGGCATGTGTTTTTCACACAGCCCAACAATTCCTCCAGCCTCAGGAGCACATCAAAGGAAGTCACACTGATCACCTACAGTGGGTTCTCGGGGCTCCACAGCAGACAGTGAGGGGCAGTGAGGAGAGGAAACGTTTGTCCTGGGAATGTAGGCTGATTCTTCTAGGAGCGACTCCAACACGTAACAAGGACAGTATCACTATCCGTCTCAGAGAACGTAATATTTGGACGGAATTACCCTGTGCCCTCTGGTATTGTGCCATCTTAAATTTCAGTCTCGATGAGTAAAATAAATGCAGGGCTGACCGAAGAAAGCAAAGCTCTAATTTGGGTACTACTGACATTTTGGGCTGGGTCATTCTTTCCTGGGGTCGGGAGGAAGAGGAGATACTGTGTTTGTTGGGCATTCAGCATTTAGTAGCATAAGGGTGCTAAGCATTCTGGGACGTTTAGGCTGCAGCATCCCCCACAAATATGACAATCAAAACTGTCTCCAGGCATTGCCGAATGAGAGCTGTACCAGGCGACTCAAGGAAGGAACGCCTGCTTTCTGGGACTGGCTCCTTCTTCCAAGGAGACTGGAAGAAGTGAAGCACTAGATTCTCGTTGTTAGTTACAAAATTAGTCCTTGGTGACACCCACTGGAATCGAGTGAAAAGACATGTAGAATCCCCAAATCGAATGGAGGTTCCCTAGCTCTGATCAGGGCTCCAGGTAGATCCAAAGATGTCCTGCATCACATCAGCCTACCATCTTCACGCACCCCACACACATCGTGTATGAAAAGCTTTTTGACCATGGCTATCTTGGGTGCATCCAAATCCATTTATGTCCCGCCTACACCATGGGGATGTCAGCCTTCCTGACAACGACTCTTATGCGCTAAATCGTACCAAGACCATGTACATGAAATTAATGCAAGCACCCCATTCACTGCTTCTCGAACCATCCTGCTCTCTCTGTGTATCGAAACCCTTGACAAATACAACAGAACAACGCTAGGTTACAATCCACCGGAGAAGATACCTACACATCTGCCTGCACACACATTTATTGTACATAATAGTTCAGACGAATTTCGGCCCTGTGCCGTTTTCAGAATTAAATAACAGCAAGACACTTGGAGGTAAAGAGGAAAGTGATTCTCAGGTGAAATTTGAAGAGATGGAGGGTTGAGCTGGCAGCTCACTCTGTAAATACCAGCAAAACACCAGATATGCCCTGTGACTTGTAAGTCCCACCAAATAAAACTGGACATAAAAAACTCACTCATTTTCACAGAGCTTGTTGAATTGGGCCTGAGGAGTCTCTGTATACTAAGAAGTGATAGAAAAGGCCATAAAAAGAAGGGAGGTTGCAGTTGTGTAGAAGAGAGTAAGAGATAGTTTGTTCCATCGCACCTGAGCTCTAAAACTTGAGGGATCGATTCATCACACAGAGGCATTTATATTCAGAGACTTTCGGCCCTGCCCCTGTGCAGGCAGAGTATAGGGCCTGGAACTAGTACGGGCTTGACAAAGGTTTCTCTTCCCCATCCTCTTCTTACACCTTCCCCTATTTCTCCTCACCTCCTTCCCCCTGCGCTCGGCTATCAGGACACTTGTTGCGATCACCGTTATTCATATACTGTCATACACTGGTTTTAGGATAGAAGCAAAGAGGCCTCCTGCTCTCGATTCCTCAGGAACTGAGTGTGTAGGTCTAACTGAACGAGGGGTGGTGGCCCCACTAAGGTGAATGTCTTGATTAGCCTCAAGGAAGGTAATGTTTCTAATTTCCTTAGGGAGTCACTGGTAACTGGCACAGAATTCCAGTAATCCTCCTGTGGGCCAGTTGAGATGAATCCAGTGGGAGATACCACGCCCTAACACTGGGGAATTACAAGACGCCAAGGCTGGGAGAAAGCATCTGTTACCAGAGCGGAATCAAGAATCAAGAGCGGATACCCTTGTAAAGCCTACAATGCAGCTGAAATTCTAGAGAAGACGCCAAGCCCTACCCCCTACATCTGAACAACTCATGGAGAGATGCTAAAATTCAGTCTGCTCTCTTCCAGAAAGATCACAGGAAGGAGAACTTTCTAAGCTTCTCCTATTCATGCCTAACTGTCCCAAGGTAAATTGGCTAACCCCTGCTCATCAGGGGAAATGGCAGGAGAATTAAGAAACGGGTGGCCTCAGGGACAAGAGGATCGCATGGCATGCTGCTACTTCTGCTCAAGGAAGGAGTGTCTGCCGTCTCTACGACGCACCTTCTTTGGGGGAGACTGAAAGAATTGAAGCACTGAATTCTTGTTGCTCGTCACCATGGCTACATTTCAGCGATGGTATGCTCATAATATTAGGAATCTCATCCAATAAATTCAATTCCTCAGGCTGCTGGCTGGTACCCAAGCCTATAGAAATATGACCTTAAAAAAATATTATAACCCATACCTATCTTCTCCCCAACTCTGGGCTCACACAAAGCATCATGGAATATCATTTTATCCTCAAGAATACCTAATCCACTATTTTCTTGAAAGGTCAGAAACTTTCAACTGAGACTATGTGACCTGGATTCAGGTGCCACCAGAGACACAGCATTAAATATCCCTGAATCACATACAGAAAAATGTTTGTTCTCAGTAAAATGTTTATTCTTCTTTTGAGAAGTGTCTGTTCAAGTCTTCGTTGTTAGTGTATTTCCAACTCCTCTCCAATAGCTGCTAATCTTTTTGGAAAACACAGAGCAGGCCTCGGGCTCAGAGACTCCACAGGCACCACTGTCTAGCAGGAGTTTACAGTCTTGCATTATGTAGAGTAAACTTATTTTTACGGCTACTTCCTATATGTGTGCTAATACGTCGTTGCTAAACCTACACAGCGGTATGTCAAGTGCCACCTTAAGTAAAGCTCAGTTACTATGAATAAATGTACTGGAGAAAAGTCATGTTAAGTCACCAATAGTATTGTTGATCCAAAAAATGAAAAAATAAGCATGAAACTGGCATGCAAATGACTAAAGTTGAGGAAAAACTGGTATCATGCCTAGGCCTGATTTTAGAGGAGGCCCCTATGACCCAGGGGGATGTGACTTGCCCAAGATCACACAGTCAGTGAGTAGCGCAGGCAGGATTAGAACCTACGTCTCTTCATGCCCGATCTTACCAGTTATCATGTATCACGGATACTGCGGTTGTGCTTCCCGGGCACGTCACCCTTCAGGACTGAGGCCCTCACCCCCACCACCACCACCAGAGGGACTCTCAGTGACTGACAATTTCTTCCTCTGTCCTCCTTTGGGAAAGACTGAGGTGAAGAGTCTCTAAAGTCACATGCCACTGACTGGTCCGGTGCAGGGGAGGAGGTAAAACATCTCACCCCCACCCTGCTGAAGCACAAAACATTTGCTCAAGGACCATCCAGTTCCGGAACTCCCCATGGGATCATCTGGCGCTTTTGTCATGATGACATTGCAGCTCATCTCCTCCCGTTGCCTCATCCTGCTTTCCGCATTCTCCAGTGTGTGGATTACAGACATTCCCCAATAAACTTCCTGCATGCAACGCTTTGTCTCAAAATCGGTTTCCCGGGGAACCTATGAAACATCGTGTTTTCTCTCTGTTTTAAAGGAAATATGAAGTTACGTGTCAGAACACCCTATCACTAAAGAGAACATGGCAAAAGCAACTAAATATAACATTTTAATTAGTTGTGACCAGATTAGAATTGTATAACTCCTTGCCAAAGGCTGCTATAAAACTTAAACAGCAAGAAACCAAATGGAGTAATGCATATGCGTTTGAAGGGATGTATTTGGGTCTAAAAATGAAATCATCAGCTCACAAATGAGAGCTTAAGCTTCAACTGTAGTGTCAGTTGTCAGTTAAGCTCCACATTTTGAAGTGACAACTGCAAACACAGAGATTTAGATAACTGAATGAATCACCACATCAGACAGTAATTTTCCGGTATTGTTTTAAAGAGTACGTATAGTATTTTGAAGGAAACTGTGACGTGATTCCAAAAATAGAAAATGGAATAGAATAAAACATAACAGCGAAGTTTTCTCACCTAACAAATTCAACAAACACTCCATAAAGTACTACTAGGTATTTCAGGAAACACAGACTTGAGTAGAATACTGTTTCTACGAAAGAATGAATAGCATACAGAAGGGTTGGGACTCTCATGATCTCTCTTAATATTGCTGCTGCCCATTCTCTTTTGTGCTTCCAAGCCTCCAATTAAACATTTTCTGGTCCTTCTTACTCTGTCTTCTATGTCTAACCTGCCCTTGTCAGTGTTTAATCTTTTTGACCTTCTGTGCTTCCTTCTGGATAGTTCGTTATGACCTGCTTTTTAATTCTTTCTTTAGCCAATTCAAATCTGCAGTTAAACCGATCCATTGAGTTCTTAATTCGGGTTATTTTATTGATCGGTTTAAGAATTTCCATTTGGTGTTTTCTAAAATCTCCACTAGCACTTTTTATAGACTGTAGTTCACTGCCAAATTTTTCAAACTTGACTTTGATTTCTTTGAACACCATCACTAAAGCTCTGTTGTTATATTCTGGGTCCGGTAGTTCTGGTTTCTGGAGCACTGGTGGGTTTGATTCCACCATCTGTTATTTCTGATGGTGTTTATTACTTATATTGATTTACCTCCCCTCGTGTTCGGTTTTCAAATGATTTGTAGAATTAATGTAAGGCCTCGGATGATATTTTCTTCCACTAATGAGGACTTTAATTTGCTACTGCCAGGCACCCAAGACCTCTAGGAATCTGAGACCACCTGTTCAAGTATTAAGATTTTCTGAGCCAGCGCGGTAAGCTGAAGCATGGCTCTATGCGAAGACTGGCTTATGTATGACTCACTCACTTGTAGGACAAGCCCCATGGGTCTCAGCTCAGAGACAGGGAGTAGTTTGCCAGAGTCCTCATTCTTGTTTTCCTACATGGGAAAAGCCACAGAATGGACAAGTCAGTCTTTTCAGCCACATCTTCCAAAACAGGAAATGCCTCCAAGTCAGTCATGCCAGAGTTTTCCTCATCTCTCTGGGTTTCCCACCTCTCCTGACCCTTAGTCCATGAAATGTTCATTATCTCATTAGAAGACCGATGCTTTTTAGAAAAAGTATATTTTATCCATATTTTTAAATTATCTCCAGAGCAACAGTTGATCTGAATTATCTAATCTACCTGAGACTCAGGAGTAGAAGGTCATGCAAGGTGGGAGACTGAGATTCCCCTTCTTCCAAAAATACACTGGGCATGTTATGTCATTTATAGCCATGCTTTATAATCATCTGTCCGTATGTCAACCTCGTGATTACATGGCATAGATTCTGATTCAAACTGTAGAAATTCCTTCTGAGATGTCAATGCTTGGTTTAAGTGCAGATGTTTATCCAGGAAGAGGGTCTGTAACTTTCAGGAAATTCTCAAATGTCTGTCTGGTTCTTCTTCATACACTGAGCTCTGGGAGGGCAAGGGCCACGTCATCTTTACTTGGAGAGTCCCAGTGCCCAATAAAAGCTTGTTGAATAGATAAAGAACAACTATGTTTGTTGTTTGACAAAGCAAAGCACAGATGATTTAAGAGAGAGGTACCAATGCTTGGCTGGTACCTCAGGGAAGGAGAGGTTATCACCTACTCGGGTTATCAAAAAAGGTTGGGGTTTTTTTTGGTTTGTTTTTTTTTGAAAAGGAGGGTTTCAGTTGCTCTATCAAGGAAGTTCAAAACACAGGTGGGATATAGAGATGAGAACTTTGTGCCCTATTCAGAGGCATGAGGGATACATCTCCATTGGACAGAATTGTGGGTTTTCCCTTAGAAACCTGCCTCTGCTATTCTGACCTTAAAAAAACTCCATGCCGTGAAACCCAAGTAAACACCTTGAAAAAGTGAAACCTTATGATCTGGCTTATTACCCTGAAACTGCACTCAAAAGTGTGTGCATGCATTTGTCTGGGGAAAGTGTCTTTAGATTTTGGCATCAAAATAGGCAAAAAGGGATAGGTGACACCCTGATCCCTGGAAGTAAAAATAAAGATTAAAACTCATGACCCTTTAATTCAAAGGGGAAAAAAGACTACACATGAATTAACATAGGTACGTAAGTGTAGCTGGAAAGCAGCTGAGTCTTCAGACCTTAGCCCAGAGATGGGAATGACAATAGCATGTGCTCTGCCAGTCAGTACAGACAGAGCAAAGGGGGACAGGTATCACTGCCACATTTGGGACCTCTTTCTTCCTGACCTTGGGCATTAGCATCTGGAAGAATTTCAGTAGGAAAGTGTGTGGCTGCTAAGATTCTGACAACCTCGCCACTCACTACCTAGTACAGCAATAAGCGAATGAACCATAACAAGAGAGTCATAAGGTGCCAGGCAAACAAGTTACATTGCTGGGCAAATCTCCTAGCACTGACGTCACGTCCGAACACCATCGAGACATAGACAATGCTGGCTGAGGGGACTCAAGTCAAAATAAATCAATTAAAAAATAAAAATTAAATGAAAAAAAATCACAAAACCAAAAAAAAAAAAAAAAAAGTCAGAGGCAGCGTCTAAAAATCAACTCTGGCTTCCTGAAGCCCAGCCAAGAAACATATATGTTCATTCTAAATAAACAATGATATCAAATGCAAAAACTTCCAAATATTATCAAGTGGGAAAAAAAAATTTAAGGATATAAATGTGTTAACTGTTGCCACATACTGGTGAAGTGTGGAATGGCAGACAAGCTCTATGAAAGCAACAAGACTTAAGAAAAAGAGAATGTGTAGTATGGAGTTCAATTTAAACATCATTAGGTATAAGAGTTAGATTATGGGGGAAAGGTATCTTGTGGCCAAAAATAATCCATGAAAATAAGTTTGAAAAAGTTGAATATTAAAATGTAACTTACGTAACCTCAAAAAATAAAAATAAAGACAGAAAGTCACATTCCAGTGAAACATTAGAAGAAAATGTACTTCTATTTATACAAATTACATCCATATACTAAACTACTATTTAAATACCACAAAAGACTGAGCTGGGTCAATATGTGTTGGCTTGAAAGATATTTAATTACACTGATATGTTGGGAAAGCAAATTGCATAATGGTGTGTTGAAATAGATATAGTTCTAAAGTTATAGAAATAGACATATTAGTATATGTATACAAACATCTAAGAATATATATACATCAGACCCTTGTTTGGTTGTCTTAGGGGGTAGGATTTGATGGGTAAATTTTTATTCCTTATAATCTATGTCTGTATACTCATTAAATTTTTATAATAATGTGCTTGTATTACTCCTTTAATCAGATAAAAATGTTCAGTGGTGAAGAGGAAAAGATATACTGTACGTAGGCTGGTGAGTAATAGCGATCTAGAGTCGGGCTTCCCCTGGGTTCCAATCCTGAGTCTGCTACTGAAAGGTTATGTGACCTTGAACAAGTGCCTTCTGCTCCTCATCTGTAAAATGGGGATAATTCTTGTACGTACCACACTGGATTGTTGTGAAAGTGGCATGAGAAAATGGAACTTAGGTAAAATGCTTAGAATATTTCCTGGCACACGGTAAGTGCTCAACAAATGGGAGCAGCTCACAGCAAAAACACTCCTTGAATTTTAATACACATTTTCCTTCAGAGATTTTCATCACGTTAGCCTCTTGCTCAATCCTAACTTTTAGCTGTCATTTGAGGATTTTTTTTCCTTTAGGACTAATAATAATATGTTATGGCATATGGTATATGAGGTCGGACAATTAAGTTCTCTAACTCATCCTAGAAAAAGTGCTACATACCTCATTGCTGAATATCACTACGGTCACCTTCGAAGTGCTCCCCTTGGGAAGCCATGCACCAATGCCAGCACCTAGTCCAACCCTTCAAAGCAATTTTGGAACTCTTTTTCTGGAATGGCCATCAGAGCTGTCATCCTATTACCCTTGGTGTCCTGAATGTCATCAAAATGTCTTCCCTTCAAAATTTCCTTTATCTTCAAGTAAAGAAAGAAGTCACTGGGGACCAGATCAGATGAGTAGGGAGGGCGTTCCAATACAGTTATTTGTTTACTGGCTGAAAACTCCCTCACAGACAGTGCTGTGTGAGCTGGTGCATTGTTGTGATGTAAGAGCCATGAATTGTTGGTGAAAAGTTCAGGTCATTTAACTTTTTCACGCAGCCTTTTCAGCACTTTGAAATAGTAAACTTGGTTAATTGTTTGTCCGGTTGGTACAAATTCATAATGTATACTCCCTCTGATATCAAAAAAGGTTAGCAACATCATTGTAAAAAGTTTACAAACTTAATTGTCAGACCTCCCTCCTATTCCAATATGTATGAGTATGTATAATATGCATTTTATGACTATTTTGACTATTGTATTAAAAATGTATACATTTTATGATTATTTTATGACTGAATAATCAAAGTCAAGTAGAAAATGGGATTTGCTATAGCTTCTTCCTAATTTAACTACTGTGAGAACTGGTAAGATACCTGCATTGTCATAGGAGGGAATTGGACTGATTCCAGGCTTAAGTTAGATGGAATCAAGATGCCTAGGGGTCCAAAATACAGGGCATTGAGCTGAACTGATTGGTGGGATCCAGACCAGAGATTAGAGATGATAACACCCATTGGGTTATTGGGGGGGGGGGGAGGGACAGAATTCATTACTGACATTTATTGGAGATACTGCCTTCTCTCCAAGTCCCTTAGGGGAAGTTTCATCAGATAGCCCAACTGTGAAATCTAACCCTGCCTTTCATCTGAAACCCGAGGCTAAAGCTGTTCTTATCGCCATCTGGCCTCCTCATCAGTAGCAGAATGGCTCTCTGGAGCCTCTAGGAAGAACCTTTTTGTAAACCTCCACATCTGTCCTTACATTCTGTCTCCCAATCAAGTAAGAACCAGAATGCACGTCAACTCCAGGCCTCTAGGCAGGTTCAGAGTCATGAGCTCCCGGAATTCACCAAGCAGGGTAATGAGCCTCAGTTTCCACTAGAACTCACTTTGCATCCTTTCACACCGGAGTGGTTTCAACATGCCAGAGGTCAAATTCTAGACCAGGAGAAATTCAACCATCATGGACCAGAAGTGATTTAACACGGCTTTGGTTTAAAACTATTGTTTCCCAAATGTGTTTCCTGGATTGCTAATGTCCTGTGAGATACTAGTAGGTTTTTGGCATTATCCCATCTCCAAGATGCTTTGGAGATTCTATATATCATATCCCCAACTTAATAATATACCGTGCACATTCATTTTATTAGTCAATCAACAAACATTTATTGAGTACCTGCTCTGTCTTAGATAGTACTTTAGGATAAAGAGTGAACAAGACAGATGAGATTCCTACCCTGGTGGAGGAAGGGAAGGAGGACACAAATAAGTATCAGGAAATGATAAATTTTGTGCAGAGAGTGAAATGAGAGGTGAAACCTAGAGTGATTGGGTAGCTAATTGGGCTGTCAGAGATGTCCCCTCTGAGTAAAACCCATTTAAACCGAGAGCTCAAAGACATAAATATTTGAAAAGAGTTCAAAAGATTGATGATTTTTCAGTAAAGAAACCTAATAAATTTACTTATGCTGACATTTCCAAATCCACCTGTCACGAAGACCCTTTGAGAGTGGAACACCCCGTGGCATCCCAGGGAACCCAGTTTGAAAAGTGTTGGTTTGAATATGTCTTGCCCTCGTACTGCTGCTCAGACGACCTGAAAGCTCACCCCCGGAGGGTTGATGGATACAATCACTGTCTCCACTGATACCTAGAAAAGTAGAGGCAGCAGCAGCAGCAATTACTCGGGAGATAACATTCCGAACTGTGCATTTCAGGTTCTGCCAGCCTCGCCCCCAGAGGAACTCCACCACCCAGAGCAACATGGGACCTGCAGCCTTTGTAGCAAGGGCCGCCTAGGAGTTGAGGACGACACACAGAGTGGATGAGGGGAGTCCCCATTTGACAGCTTGCAGTAGCAATGGGCCCCCAGGACTCCATCACTCTTTCCCTCCCATCTCCCACCCAGCCTTACACCAAGACTTATGCCCAAACGTCTCCAGGCCGGGGTTGGCAAACCACCACCCATCAGCCAAACCCCACCCACTGCCAGTGTTTGTAAGTAACGGTTCACTGGAACTGACCTTGCCCACTCATTTGCATACTGTCTACAGCTACAGTGGCAGGGCTGACTGGTTGTAACGGAGATCCCGTGGCCCATCAATCCTAAAACAATTGCTACCTGGCCCTGGATAAAATCTACCAACCCTTGTTCTAGGCACCAGTTCTCTTTCCTCTTGGCCAGTCCTCCCAGCCTTGGGGGGGAGCAGTTGCCATCCTCCCCAGATGTGCCAAGTGGGGGTGGGCTCCACTGTCCCCAGAAGATATCTACCACCTGGGAAAATCTGCTCAGAATCTTCTCAGTGCCTCTCCTTTTCCTCAGAGAGTTAATACACCCGGCGAGAGCACGTCTGTGGGTGTCAGATTCTCTCTGCTCAAATCCCAACTATGCCACCTCCTCACTTTACGACCTTGGGAAATTTGTTAACCTCTCCAATCTTCCGTGTTAGAGCTTTAAAATGAGGCTAATAATACTGCCTGCCTCACAGGGTTCCTGCAAGAATTAAATGAGACGATGCGTGTGGAAGAATTTGCACAGCTCCTGACTTGCAGAAACTGTTTAATAATCATTAGTTATTATTTCAACGATTTTATGAAAAGGACCAGGTAGGGGAAACTGAGCACATAAAACATGAATCTCACAAATTCCCTCCACGCAAAACACTTGAAGCCACTTTCACCTAACAAATATTAAGTAGCTTTGGGCAAGCGTGTGGGGCACCCAGAATTCACACACTAATGGTATTTACATGGCTCATGAGTGCATATTTTGGAGCCACTCTTTCTGAAAAGAGTCATCATCCATAAAGCTGACCATAGGTGTACCTGTGACGACTCAACTCCAGTTGTAGCTACATATTCAGGAGACATGCAAACGTATACTAGTCAAAGCCACGCCTACAAAGGGAGGGGGGGGTTCTATCTATATGAAGTACGGAGCACGTGCGACTAATCTGGGCTGTTAGAAAGCAGGGGAGTGGTTACACTGGGGGAGCAGTGACAGGAATGGGGTGAGAGGGGTCTCCTGGGATGCTGAGCGTTTACTCATCTGGGGAATGGTTCCATGGATGTATCTGGTTTGCAAAACTTTATCAAAAAAATAAAGAAAAGAGGGAGGGAAGAAAGAAGGGAGGGAAGGAACAGAAGGAAGAAAGAAGGGAGGAAGAAAAGGGGAGAAAGAAAAACTACGTATTGTCCCATACGCCGTGCCACTCTGTTTTCTTCCACACCCTTTGTTCGGCCCATTCTTTTATTGCTAGCATCTCTGCCATTCATCTCTCCCTCACCCTACACACCGCTTTCTCTAATGAGAACCTGGGGTGTGAATCTACGTTCTGAAGAAACCATGCCGTATTCGCTCAGGGGAAAAGCACAGATCCCACAAACCCTCAACTTTCTTCATGTCAGGTCTGGCAAAAGGATATGGAAGTCCGACCCACGAGGATGCATTGCCACGTGCCAGTTTCTGAACCAAGAAGGGGCACCCCATCTGTCTGATTCACGGCTGCCTGTCCCACACTTACAGGCACAGTAATTGGGAACGCAGACCATCGTCTCTTCCTTGCCTGCACGCCTCCCCAGTCCCCAGGTCTCCAATGGAGACCATTATGTTTGGCTTCCGTTACAGTGGTTCCAGTTTTAGTAACTGCGTAAATCGTGGAGTAAAGGTTGCCAGGTTACACATGTCTACTGTGGGCATAGGTCTCTGGACCGGCCATTAGCCACAGCACGTCACCACCAATGCCCCATTTCTAATTCCTCCTCAAAGCAATGGTGGCTCTTTGTCCCTCACCCCTGCGCTGCGGAGGTGAGCGCTCAGGGGGCCGTCAGATCCAGAGTCTGGGTCCTGAGGAGGGAAATGCTAATTGGGCTCAATTCCCAAGAGGGGACAGGACTTTTTCAACTCAAGTCTAATCACTTTAATGCAGTCACGTTGTCAGAGCTGCTCTGACACAGGAACACTCAAATGCTGTCTCCAAAACAATTGGTGTTTCTTCCAAATTATAAAAGGGGGGGAGCGCAGTTCTCCTCCCCCCCATCCCTGAGCCTCGTTCAGCCCAGCCCTGCCCCGTGGGGTAGGATAAGGGATGCGGACAGGCTCCGGATGGGGTGACAGGCAGCGCTGAGTGACAGGCAAGGACTGAAGGTCTGGCTGCAAGGTGGGGGCAGGGATGAGAGGAGGGCCTGGGACAAAGGCAGGTCGGGGACAGGAGGGTGGGGACAAACATATCACATCACATTACTTGACAAGAAAGAGCAGTGACGCAGTCGTGTCAAACATCCCCCAGTCCAAATGGCTTTACCAGGTCACCTTGGCTGTACGTTCTGCAGCCCCATCAGCCAGTTCCGGAGAGGCAGCCATGACGAAGGGCACAGTCAGAGCTGAAGCTTGCTACTCAAGACTTGCCGGCATTTGGGCCAACTCGCGTTTCAATCTTTCTCCCTCTCCAGGAACGTTCGGTTTTAATCAAACTCAGGTCCGTGGCAAACCCTGAATACTTTCCACACTTTCCTGACATGGGAAGATCTCTGGGCTCTCCTCGCCCTGGTAACCACACTTTCCCCTGCTGAAATCTGACCCATTTCCTAAGCCCGTCCCTGAATCTCCAGCCAGGAGGAGTTTCTCCTCCCAACTGCCACCGAATTTTCTTTTGATGTTTACCTTCACCGTGGCATCTATTACATGCAAACTTGCTCCACAAATATTTCTATCCTCCTACCTTTTCACTTTAACACCGTAGTTTCACGAAGGCAGGGACCATACTTAAGTACAACAATTGCTGTTTATCAGGTACATAACATTATACTAACCTTTTTACGTGAATTTTCTCAAAACATATACGCCCATGAGTAGGTATTATAATTCTCATTTTACAGATGGAGAAAAAAAAATTCAGTACAGAGAAGTTTGAGCGTTTGTCCTGAGTCGCACAAGTTTTGAGTGGCTGAGTCAAGATCCAAAGACCTAGCTCTTCTTGACATATCATCCTACTCAACAATCTTCTGAGTTTCTTCTAGCACATAGAAAACTATGGATGGATGGATGGATGGATGGATGGATGGATGGATGGATGGATGGATGGACGATGGACGGACGGATGGGTAGATGGATGGATGGATGGGTGGATAGATGGGTGGGTGGATGGATGGACAGATGGGTGGGTGGATGGATGGATGGATGACGGACGGATGGACGGGTGGATGGATGGATGGATGGATAGATGGGTGGGTGGATGGATGGACAGATGGGTGGGTGGATGGATGGATGGATGACGGACGGATGGACGGACGGGTGGATGGATGGATGGACAGATGGGTGGGTGGATGGATGGATACATGGATAGATGGGTGGATGGCTGGATGGGCAGGTGGGTGGTAGACATTGAAAATATCCAATTGACCCAAATTGAAAGTGTTACCTTCCTTTATCGGAAGTTATTAACCCACATACCAAAATAGGATGAAGATTACTTTAGTTCTAAATAAGCATCCTTCTATTACAGAGAAACAAAACCCTCTCAACCTCTAGTTTCAATCAGGCCAAGGTAAGCTCCTCAAAACAAAGAATAAAGTGGGTATTCCCTAGGTCATGTAAACAACGTAGACCAGTGGAAAGACTCTGGAGTGACAAGATCCACGTCATATCCCTCGTATAGGAATTTACTAGGTTTCTGTCATTGAGCTTTGAGTCGCTAACCGTTCCCTGACAGAACAGTCACATCTCCCTCACAGGTGGCAGAAAGAGTGACGTCACGTAATGGATGTGAAAACTTGGCATAGAGTGGGCCCTTTGTAAATATTCATTTTTCCAACCTCTAATTCCAAGATATTTAAGAAACTGAAAGCAACAAGGTCGTAAAAACGAAACACCAAATAAACGCTTCTCCTCACTTCCAACTCAGCATACACCCACAGGCCACCATCACCTCCATCATTCTCCAGTGTAACTGGCACCAACACATTCCTTAGACACTGACGGATGCTAATTCTTGCCAAGTTTGTCCCTTTTCCACTCAGCGCTTGTTCTTACGGGGTTTTCTTTTACTTTGCTTCCACTGATGCTTGAAATTAAGACAAATTTCAGTCTGTTTCCACATTTGTGTTGCGGTTGGAGGAGGAGTCTCAGAAAACAGAAAAACAAAAAACCTCTGAAAGCCTCAAACTTCACCAAAGAGAGAAATCCTGTGATCCTTAGAAAGTCTACACCGTGTTTGCTATCTAAAAGGGAAATTCTTCTCTTGATTTGCCCAACCCCTTCTGCTCCTAAGGGGACAGCTCCATTTCTGTTCGACCTGGCCCTGTGGTTGTTCGGTAGATGGAGAGTCCCACATCCTCCATGGAGATTTCTAGAAAGACAATTTTCAAACACATGTTTTGGAAACAAAACTCCCCAGTGTTATGAATGAAAGCTATCAGGCATCATTTTTCTGCCCATCTCCTCTTTGCAGCCCAAGGGCTAACATCACCTGTTGTCTTTGGAAATAATCCTTGGAGGAACAAGTCCAAAGGAAAAGTGGAGTTGTCGCCCCTTCCAGGTTTCCTATGATCTAAGCTCAATGCTAACTCCAGGCAAGAAGCCCCACGTCTTGCAGCCTGGTTCACAATCCATAATAGATGACCTTCTCAGAGCCCTAGTTGAGAAAAGGAGTACGCAATGCACATTTTGGCAAAGATGCCGACCTGGGATTCGATTTGAGCAGCAGCTATACCAACAGAGTACAAATGCAAACAGCAAACATGCGCCCATGTTACAGCTCAGCGCGTGGCAAAGCTGACCGAGTAAGTCTACATTTTTCATGTTTTGATAAGGAACTCAATTGGCATTTTGTGGGACACTGCTGGGTGAGGGCTCACGGTGTCAGAGCTGGTGTGGAGCCCACACTCTGTGACCCTGGCAGCGCCCCATCTTCCCCATTAGTGCAAAGCACACAGAGAGATGAGAGCGGGACAGAATGAGACACGCTATTTTTTTTTCCACGTGTATTGGAGTCCACCCAGGAAAAAAGCAGGGCAGGTTGATGAAAAGCGGAGGCAAGTGTTCCCATGCTCTCTACTGTGTACTCGACTGGGGAAATCAGAAAAACCACAGTCATTCAAACAGCTGTTTATGGCTCACGAGCCCTTTTCAAATGGATTCTCTTAATCCTTTATCCAACGTACAAAGCTTTAATGAACGTATTTTGACTACCCCTTTTTACAGACGTAGAAATGAAAGCTCGGAAAGGTCAAGGGACTTGCCTAAGGATACACCACTGGTAAGAGCCAAGAGTGGGGTGGGATCCAGGCCTTCCTCTGTCCGGCTCCCGTGCTGTAGGCTGCCCCTCACCCCACCGGCCCCGCTGCCCCTTCACCCAAGCCCTCAAGAATCAATCTCATTTTCCGCCTCAGACCCAACCTGTAAAAGTCAAGACTTGGAAAATGTCTGGGTAGAAATTTGATTCTCATACCTTCAGGATAGAGAAAAAGCTGTGTTGAACTTGAGGTAGGAAAAATCACTCAGACCTTTCCCACTTGTGCAGGAAAAGGTAAGAGGCCAAAGACTGATAGTTTAGAATAACCTGGTTTATTTTGTCATTGTGCCCCAAAGAGGCAGAAGTGGTGACATTCTGGAACAGGGGGACGTCTACTATCCTATCGTGGGGATACCGTGTGTCCCCAAAAATAAGGCCTAGCCAGACCATCAGCTCTAATGCGTCTTTTGGAGCAAAAATTAATATAAGACCTGGTCTTATTTTACTATAATATAACACCAAGTCTATATAATATAATACAATGTAATGTAATATAATATAATATAATATAATATAATATAATAAATATAATATAATATAATATAATATAATAAATATAATATAATAAATATAATATAATATAATATAATAAATATAATATAATTAATATAATATAATATAATTAATATAATATAATATAATATAATATAATATAATATAATAAATATAATATAAGACCTGGTCTTATTTTACTATAATATAACACCAAGTCTATATAATATAATACAATGTAATGTAATATAATATAATATAATATAATAAATATAATATAATATAATATAATATAATAAATATAATATAATTAATATAATATAATATAATAAATATAATATAATTAATATAATATAATATAATATAATATAATATAATATAATATAATATAATATAATACCTGGTCTTATTTTACTATAATGTAAGACCAGGTCTTATATTAATTTTTGCTCCAAAAGACGCATTAGAGCTGATTGTCCGGATAGGTCTTATTTTCGGGGAAATAGGTTCCCTGTCATCCTTCTGCTTGCTTTTTCTGGTCTTTTGTTATCTTTCTTCCTCCCTGCCCCTGGCAGTGTTCTGGGGTGCTCCTGAAAGATGTGGGGAACTCTGAGCTCACTTCTGTTTAGACATGAGCACTGACGTCCGCCAGAGATTTGAGAAGCAATACAAAGCCTTCTATCACCTTTGTGTACAAGGAAAGGGGGACTGAGCGGAACTGGTAAGACCTTTGGGATCCCCAACTGTAACCCCTTCTCGGAAGCTCTGCGGGCTCTCCTAAGTCCTAAGGAGTGGAGGTCAGGTGGTAAAGTATCAAACCCATCATGAAATATCATTCCACCGAATATCTGCTCTGGGTTCTCTTTTTTTAAAAAATATGTCCGAGTTCTGACTGGTACTAGCAAGACAGAAATGGGCCTCATGGAGGCACTTTCTGGGGGCTGACTCAGGAACCCCGGTAATTCTACAACCAGATTCTGAGTGCACAGGGATTGCGTGTTCTGGTTATTTTAATGTTCTGGTTAATTGGGGACTAAGTAGGGTATATTGAAGATAATTAAATCTTTCTTTGATTGAGAATCTCGCAGTGAGTGCTCTGGAGCGATCACTTTAAATATCAATTAAAAAATCCCCACTGGTGGGAATTCAGGAGCTTGAGCGGAACCTGTAGTGACTTCCAGGATAACTGCAAATTTATTTTGAGGTCCGCACCCACCCCCAACACTCCTGGCCCAGATGCAGTCTCGCCTTTTCGGCGTCGGATAGGAGTCAAAAGACACTAAAGTCGCCCGGATGTTGACATTCTTTGGCACTAGCTCCAGCTCCCTAATGAAGGACTTGCATGACCTTGAAGAAGCTATTTCACTTTCTGAGACTCAGTTTCCTTATCTGTATACGGGAAGGTTGGCGTTTTGGATCCTTAAAGTTTTCAGGGATGCAGCTTTCCTTCGGAAGCCGAGGGACGCTGCGATATTGACAGCAGGGGAAAATGAACGTTAAGGATGAGACATTTACATTCTAACTCAGGGAACAGGGGCCTGAAGGTCATCCTCTGATGACGCCCATTCGGGGACTTCAGGTAACGTCCCGGAGCCGACGGACTCTTGGGCCCCTAGAGCCCTGGGTTCTCTGCATCCGGTGAAGCTAGAGTATCTACCCATCTAGACAGCAATGGTTCTTGGCCTTCCCTGCACGTTGAAACTATCTGGGCACTTTTCAACATTTCAATTCCCAGGTTGCTCCCAAACCAATTAAATCTGATTTGGGGTGGGAGAGTCCCCACGCGATTCTAGGGTACAGACCAGTTGGCAAACCACTGCTCTCGGACAAGAACTCTCAACATTAGGAGTGAAGAGAATCACCGGGTGGGGAGGCAGACCCCCCACCCAGGCCCCTGCCCCTGGTGGTTTCCATTCCTTCTGGCCAGATCCCACCGGAGAAGATTCACTATTAGCAGGTATCCTAGGCAACTCAGATGCAGACCACTCTTGGGGAACTCAGGAAGGGCCATTTCGCAGGAGAAGCACCGAGGAGTCCACTTCCCTGCTACCTTTCCTCCTGGGCAGTTCTACATCCATCTACACGTCTCCTGCCTTGTTCAGGGGACGCGTGAGTCCTCATTTGCCAGGCAGGCTTTTTCTCCATCTTTCCCATCCATAGCAAACCTGGATCTTTTTTCAATAATCTAAGCAGAGCACTCATCCACACCAGTCATTTTCAATATTTAAACACTACAGCATCACTTAGGCCACAGACTCAAGGTGAGAGCTGCGCGTTAGCAAACTGGGCCACTGGCACCAGAGGGGACCACGGGAGCCCCGCACAGCCTGAGCCCGCCATGTTCTGCACCCCTCGACCTCTTCCTACCTGAAGCGTGCGGAGCAGGACCTGGAGTCCAGTGGCTTCTTGTTCTGCCATCCCCTCCTAGGGTCCTGGGGGACCGGCTGCCTGAGGCCAGGTCGGGGCTGGAGAGGCAGCGGCTGCCAAGCTGACCTCGCTCCCCGCCTCTCGGGACACGGCTGCCCCGAGCCCTCAGCTGCACATGCTGCTGAGTGTGAAGTCGCCGCCGTGCAACCCTAGACCTCAGCACAGGCGCGAGTGTCCCCCGACTCCTACTGTGGGGATTAGGTGAGCCCCGGCCCAGAGAGAGCTGAGCATGTGGGCACGGGGGTGGAGAGGGCACCAGCGTGAGTCACTCACCCACCTCCAGGCCCATGCAGAGGCCACCTGGACCGCTGACAGGCATTCCCAGCTGACCTGGTCAGACTCCCTGCAGAGGCTCGCCTGGCCCTCCCTGCTTGTCCCCCTCCCCCTTTATTTTGGTCTGTTGCCGGCCGGCTCCCGGGTAACAGGAGACCCAAGAGTGCTTGCACAACCGTGGCGGTGCAGGGCACAGAAGCCCAGGGCCCCCTGAGGTCCCAGGCTGAGGGACAGGAGCCGTGACTGAGAAGGAAAATAACTGCTCCGGACATTTTCCATGGACGGGGTCCCTCACCTAATCTGCTAACTTTCCTAATAACCCTGGAGGAGTCGTACTGTTATTACCATCCCATCCCACCCCACCCCCGTTTGACAAATGAGAAAATCGAGCCACAGAGACATTAAGCTGCAAGAACAGGGCCGAGGAGTGTATGCCAGGCCTCCAACAGGAAGCCTGGCCCAAAGCATGAGCACTAACCATTACACCACCCTGCCTCTTGTTGCTGCAAACACACAAAGTCATGGAGGGCGGACTGTCCTCTGCCTCAGGGACGGCAGAGGCCCAGGTGGGATTTCCTGCAGACCCACATATGACTCATCATCTCTGTCTATGGCTTCTGCTCAGAACGTGTGGGAAGAGTCTGAGTGGCAACTGGCCCCTCACTCTCTCCCTGTCCACACCTAAGTGTCTTGCTGGTGTTTAGATGCCGGTTGTGAGTGTGGCCGAGGGCCTCGCCCGGTCACTCTAGGCCCCACCCCAGAGCGCCTGAAGATGCCGAGGGACTTCATAGCTGCTTCACAGAATTACTAAAGGATTCAAGTTTGGGACGCCCATATTCACGGCATTGCCACACACAGCCCGCGTGGTCCACGCCTGACAATTTTGGACGTGAGAGCGAGGAGCCAGAAAGCTCACAGCACGACGTGAGTGTGTGAAAGTGGAGAGTGAGTTCACTGAGGTTCGTGACCCGTGGCGAGCACAGCTGGACGGGAGGGCCTTGGCTCTCTCATGTGGGGACCTTTCGTGAGCATCAAAGCCTCCAATTGGCAGCTGCCCCAGCGCCTTGTGGTGACCAAGGAAAGAGTTTGCATTTCCTGATCCTATTCGGCCTCCGTGCTCTAAGTCGGGCCTGGCCACGCCCTCAAATTCAAGGACAAATTCATGTGGTCCGTGCCCTCTAGAAACTTCCACTCTTGATGGCTTTACATGTGAAGCCCTCCCATGCTGGGAACTGACTATAATTTCTCACATTTATGGAGCTGGGGGGGGCAGTTGACCCCCCTTCTGCCTGTAGTTCACCTCCCTACATCTCCTACCACATCCGATGACAGGAGGGAAGAAATAAAGGCCCCCTAAGGATTGCCTCCTTCCCTGAGCGGTGGAGCTTTCAGGCACAGGCTTTCTATCATCCTTAGAAGGTCCAGGGGTGCAGGGCACGGGGAACTATCCCATGTGATTTAAGGGCAGATTACGCCGCACTCCTGGGCTGCAGGATAAGAAGAGAGAGCGAGCAGGAAGGAAACATCACCCTCCTCCCAACATCGACCCGGAGAACAGTTTAAAGGAAAAGGTCACCCTTGTAGTGCGAAGTCATAAAAACCACCTCTGAGGACATAACTAAAGGTCTTTTCCTCGCTGGAATGGCGTAGGGCACAGATGAAGTGAAAACCTTAGCGTAAAGGGGTCGCTCTCTTCTACGCAATGACAGCTTTCCCCTGCAGCACCGAGAACCGTGTTTTCAGGAAGCCCCCTGTGAAATACGGCAAGGAACGGGCCCCTTCTTTGCTTGGCGATATACCTGTCTCACCTGCCCGACTTGGATGCACTTCCCCTCACCTGACAAAGCTCCTGGCTCTGGGGAATCACCACACACATGGATGCCGGACAAGGCATGAGTGCTGGTTTTGCCTTCTGATTTTCTGACAATGTGAGGGCTCACCTCTAGCTCATTTCAGCTCCCCATCACACCTGCACCAAGTTCCTCTTTTGCTCCTCTGATACTCAGATCTCAACATTGTGCTGCAAAAATACCAGTGACCTGCTCCCCTCTCTCATAGAACCTTCTTTGCTCCCATGCTTATGGAAGGCCCGGGCAATGTCTCCATCCAAACCTCCCTCTCCTGGATTCCACCTTAATAAGACCGGTTCTGTGAGTGGACTGAGTGACTTTGGCTGGAGTGGAAATGGGTGACAGGAGCTGAGGCTTTCCTCCGCCATCACTACGTGAATCTCAGTAGGGATAAAGAAGGGCAGACCAGCCCAACGGCTAGTAGGATGCCAGTCCTCAACGATGGCTGATTCATAAATTGACGCTGATGTAGACGGAGTTTTCTAACAGCATCCAGAGAATTCAGTCCCCTGGCTCTTTCCTATTCAACATTTTTATCAATGACTTGGCTGAAAATAAAGGCTGCATGCTTATCACGTTTTCTGGTGACGCCCAGTTGAGAAAGATAGAAAGATGTCAGATGACATAGTGGCATCCAAAAAGATTTCAGCAACCTTGAGTGATGGGCCAGATCCTACAAGATGACCTAGAACAGAGCCAAGCGAAAGCTCCTTCCCCTGGGTCCTCCACACAAACTGCAAACATAACGTGGGGAGACTTGGCTAAAAAGTGTTAAACACAGAAAAAGCTCGGGGGTCAGCCAGAGGTGAGAACCGCATAAATGGCAGCATGGCCCCATTTCCCAAAGTGGCTTTTCACTCGAATGCCTAACTGCCAAAAGGGCAATGTGTCTATTTGCACACATACAAGTGTTGTGTCTATAACCAGGATGGTGGTGACGTGGCACTGAGGTCCCGCCGTGCAGAGGTCCAGCGTGTGTCTGGCACAGAGGGGGTGCTGGTTGATGGGCGCTGTTACGGAGTATTATTATTACACACATTCCTAATGGAAGTGTCCAAACCACAACACAGGCTGTCTTGCTCAATACCGCTCAGCGTCTGGGGTGCAGGACAGCGGTCCCCAAGGCTGGACCGGGTGCGGCTGAGGGATGGCTTCTAAAGGCAAGAACCAGGATGAAAGCGGGGTGCTACATGGAGCCCCATTGGAGACAGGCCCAGAAGTGTCCTGAAGTTGTCCAGGCTGCAGGATGGGGCTATTTCCCAACACCGGGGGCGCCCGGCAGGGACCGAAAGACCATTTGGTCAGAAGGTTCCGGACGGGAATCCCAGGACTGTGACAGGCCGTGTGTTCAAGCAACATGACGAGGTGAAGAAAAGAGGGAGGTAGGTGCGCGCTGGCCCCCGCCAGGAGACGGCATGGGTAGAACACGTCTCCTTCTAACCTACTTTCTAGAATGTGTCTCTCTCGCGGTGGCACAGGAGTTGGTTCCACCTGAATCAACATTTTCAATCTCAATTGACAGGATGCATTTCAATGTACATTAGTGGGGGTGGGGGGAATACCTAATAAGCATAATGAAACCGTATTTTCTCAGGTCTTAATTCTCTTAATGAAGTTGAAAAGTTGACAAATAAGTCAGTGTGACACAGAACACGAGGCACCGCACACGGCCAAAAGCTACAGGGAGGGAGGTGAATAGCTCAAATTGTGGGAAGATCACATTGCCACCCGCTTCCTGTCTCGTACTCAGCTCAGATCACCTTTTCCCTAATCTGAAAGTGAGACCAAACCTCACTCCAGTAACACCCCCTTTCCTCAGATACATTTAAAGCTGATTAGGATAAAGATTTACTCGAGTTCACACATGTCACCAGTCCGTCTACAGCGGTGATTTACATGTCGTGTTATTCTCTGAAGCTTTCCATTTCCTGCTTTGGTCTTCTTCATTTTTACTTTCCTGGTGTTTTTCGTGTGTGTGTTTTTCCTGCCTCACTGCCAGCACACACGTGTGTATATACACACAGACACACACATGTCACGTCCCGCCCATCAGAGCTGCCTTGACAATGTGGTGTCAGAATCGATAGGCTGTCCCTCGTGTCCCTAAAAATATTTCCTTCTCCTAATGCATGACATTCCTAAGGGAGGGGAGAGGAATAGAAGGACAATAAGTGTGGGAACGAGAGCTGCTGTATTGTGTACGTTGCCCGACTTAATCGTGTGCTAGCCCTCGGAGGCAGACATTATTCCCATTTCCAGGTGAGAAAACCAAGGCTAAAGTATGTGAGGAAGGTGCGTGCAAGCCTGTGATGGATCCTGGGTCCATTAACCCCCACAGGCCCTGCTCTCCAGGGAGAGGAGAGGCTGGAGGTGGAAAGGCCCCTGGAAGGAAACTTCCCAATGGATTTGCACTCATAAGCGACAAATGCAGACGCTTTCCTGAGACTAGGAGAATCGGTAGCAGGAGGGCATGCCTGACAGTGAGGCTGGGAGTGCAGCACAGGAGTCTCAGGTGGCCTAGAAAGGGGACTTCATGCTCACAAATACCTCAGGCAGAAGAGGAGGCAGGATAACAGAGACCCTGTACCACTGCTCATGGGACCAGCCCTTCTGACAAGACCTCTCCACTCCAAACACGAAAGAGTCGGATCAAATTTTCTGAGTGGGAGATGAGGGTAAGGGGGATCAAATATATGGTGATGGAAGGAGAACTGACTCTGGGTGGTGAACACACAATGGGATTTATAGATCATGTAATACAGAATTGTACACCTGAAATCTATGTAATTTTACTAACAATTGTCACCCCAATAAATTAAAAAAAAAAAATTTTTCTTTTTTAATTATTAAACGTATAGGGGTGACATTGGTGCACAAAAATTACATACGTTTCAAGTGGTACAATTCTATAATACCTCATGTGTATATTGCACTGTGCGTTCACCATCCACAGTCAAATCGCCTTCCACCACCAGATATTAGACTGCCTTTACCCTTTCCTACCTGCTCCCCTCCCCCTGCAATCAAACTTTTGCTCTCTTGCCTAGTAGCCATGTGACTTTGGGACAGGTACCTAAACTCCCTGTGCCTCAGTTTTCTCACCTGTTAAATGGGGGGAGGACAATGCCTACTCATAGGGCTGCTGGGAAGGTTCAGGGGAGTTTCACGATGCTCTCAGCACACTGCTTGCCATCTACTCTGCAAATATATGCCAGAAATGACTCCACTGCAGCATTCAGCAAGGACATTTCTTCACCTGTTTTGTCGCCTCTGGGCCCCAGAACCTAACAGCCAGATATGCAGTGATCCAGACGTGGCAATATTTGAATGGTTCTTTGGGTATTTACGTGTTAGAGAGAAATGGCCAAATTCACCTTCATTTGAGAATATCACCTAATTTTTAACACATACTGTATATAACGTACTGTATAGAGAATAGATTCAATTCCTCCCCATTACAGAGGGTAGGTTCTCCCCATCCTGGGAGAACAGTGTTGATGGTGGCATTTCCTGGAGATGTGCATTCTGTCCCAGTCTATTGTGTCCTGTGATGGCTGAGACGGTTATGCTGCTTCCCTCACCTTGAAGTCCCGAGTTAGTCCTTGCTCAAAGGACAAAATGGAAATTATGAGATGAAAAACTACGTAGTCTTTATACGTGTCCAACAGTCCAATAAGGAGTTTTTGTTATAAAAATATATTGTCTTTTTTATTTACCCACATACATTCCCATGGCTTGTTATCTCTTCCAATAGATAGGATTTTCTCCCAGGAATCACTGTCCTTCAGCCTGAAAAAAATTTCAGCATTTCGATTTGTATTTATTGAAAAAGGTATTTATGTTGCCATCATTTTTGAAGAATGTAGAATTCTGGGATACTGGATTAATAACTTTCTTCTTCTTCTTTTGGGACCTTTAAGATATCATTCTGTTGTCTTCTTTTCAAAGATAAGTTAGTCATCATATGTATTAATGTTTCTAGTATGTGATGGTCGTGTTTCTTTGGCAGCTTTCAAGATTTTTTTCTTTCTCTTAGGCTTTTGGCAGATTTACTACGTGATACCTACATGTGACTTCCTTTGTATATATCCTGCCTGAGTTCAATGAGCTCCTTTGTAAGTGTATGTTTTCCCACAAATTTGGGACATTTTCAGCATTATTTTTTTCAAATAGTGTTTCTTCCCCCTTCTCCCTACTCTCTTTCTTGGACGATAACTAAATATACGTTAAGTCACTTGATATGGTACCACTGGTTCCTGAGGCTCTGTTCACTTTTATTCAAGTCTCTTTTTCCTCTGTTCTTCAGATTGAAAAGTTGCCTTTTCCAGGTTCACTTATGTGTTTGTTTCTTACTTTCAACAAACTTCGTATTTTAATCATAAAATAATGGGTTCTTTTTCGTACTTTCCATTTCTCTGTTATTTAACCATCTGTTTATTTATTAAGATCATTGTTTTCTTTAGTTCTTGAGACTATTTAAAAGTAGATGTTTTAAAGTCCCAGTCTGCTCATTCCAATATCTGTGTTAGTTTCTATTGACTGCTTTTTCTCTTGACTAAGGAACACATTTTTCTGTTTCTATACATGTCTAGTAATGTTTACTGATTGCACTGTGATTGAGATATTGTGGAAATCGTACATTCTGTAGTAGAAGGCCACCTGGATAACATGTGGTCCATTTTTCCACATTTACAAATTATAAAAGGAAATCTATGAGGGAAAGGTATTTACCAATACACGTGGATAGTTGTGGCTGACTGAAACTATAACCAAATCTCCTGAGCTGAGACTCAGGGTCTTCCCAATATTCCAACTTGAAAACTTGCTGCTTTTTACTTTTTCTAAATGTATTCCTCAGAAATAACACTTTCTCTTCTTAAAGAAGGCATACTAAGCCCTTTCCTGATTTCTATAACTGAAGTTCACTCACCCATTCTTCTCCATCTAGGCTACTGCTCTCGCTGCTGCTAATGATATAGTATCACTGAGAGCCTACCGTCTGTCAAGTGCTGTGCTTACACTACTCTGTGCCAGCACTGAGCAGGAGTGGTACTTAACTTTATCTCACACGAAACCCTGTCTTGTTTTGGAAGCGTAAATACCACTCCGTCTGCCGGCAGAATTCAATGCTCCCTTTTCCATGTCTCCAAAGCACATGCATGTATAACACAGTACGGGTGATAATAGGTTACAGTAATTAGTTTACACGGACACCTTTACCATTCGGCTCTAAATCTTTCAAGGGCCTGAGGAGCCCACGATGCCCATCTTACCCACCACAGTGCCATGCAGAAAATAATGGGTTCTAATGACTTCTGGAGAAAGGGGAGAGCCCACCTTTGGGCTAGTTACATGCCATTATTCCCAGCCTTGTCAGCAAGTGGCAGCTCAAAAGTCACCATATCCTTGGCCCTATCTGGCCAGGGCCAACTCTCTGCTCAGTATCTCCTTGGGGCTTTGTTGCCATGGACACCTGACAAAGTTCTCAAGAGAGGGCCAAGATAATCCCCACCCTCCCGCTCAGCCGGGGCCCATCAGTGGCCAGATCTGGAGTGCTGACAGGTGTGGAATGTTCATCAGGCCCTGTTGCTGGGCCAGCCCAGAGGCTTGTGGCTTCTGGGCCCAAAGCTGCAGTATCAGGTCACAAACAAGCTAGCACCAAGGGCTCCTAAGGTCAGGCTTCCCAGAGTGGGGTGGGTGGAAAATACAAATATCATCCATCAAAGGCCACCAGCCCAGATGCTTCCTCCTGCTTCAATGAAGGCCGGGGCCACGCTCAGCCAGGACAAGAACCCAATGCCAAACTGGACAGGGGCACGGCGTCAGTGCGGAGGGGCTCAGAGGACAAGGCCACGCTCCAGCTTGTGACACACTCATTCGGTCACTCCCTTCACATGCATGTATTCTTCTACAGTAAAGAGTGGGCATAATATCACCGCACAGGAGCTAAGAGCACAGTCTCTGAAATCAGACAGCTTAGATTCACATCCGATTCTGCCAATTCTAACTGCATGCCTTTTAACAAGTTACACAAATTCTCCGTCCCTCAGTTTCCCATCCCTAAAACATGGAAAGTAACAAACACAAAGGGTTGTTTTCACTTCAATGAGTAATGCACTTAAAATGAGTACCTCAGCGTCTGGCATATAACAAATACTCGATACATGTTAGTCATAATTGTCCAGGCCTGGGATGGCAACAGAGATTGAGGTGAAAAAAATACAGTCCCTGCCCTTAAAGAGCTCTTAGGAAGTAATGGAAGAGATGACCCACCTATAGTCTTTTCTGGTGTGATTTGACCATAGCGGCTGCAATACGAGAGCCTGCAGAAGAAAGCAACTTCTGCCGGGAGACATTGGAGAAAATGTTCCCAAAGAATATGGTCTCAGAACTTGACCTCTGCAGAATTCTAGGCTGAAGAGAGCAGACCAGCCTTCTAGGTAGAAGTGAGAGTGTGTGGAAGGCATGGCTATTTGATATCACCAGGGGCCGGTGTACAGTGACAGAGTCCTCGCAATGAAGCAGCAGAGGTAACTCAGGCCCAATAAAATAGTTTCATTTTCCATAACGTGGAATGGGATCCCAGGGAAAGTTTGTAAGCAGGGAAGGGACATAGGTAAAGTTCATTTTCAGCTTTAAATTTCTTTACCCTCCATTGAAATGTGAGCCTTCTCCCACTCCACATGCAGGGGAAAGTGAGGCAAATTCATTTTCCTTTCCCTCACGCACTGGAGGCTGTGAATGACTAATAAAGCAGGATACGATGCTTCACCAGGAGAACTTACCGTTGACTAAGGGACAGTTACAATCGGGGTGTATACGAGGAGATAAAGGAAGTCTTCTGAGATTCGGGAGGTGGGGGGCTCCCTACATCCCATCTCATCTTTCCAGGTTGGTGTCTTGGAAGTCCATGATAATGGGAGGTTCTCTTATCAGTGAAACAATCGAGTACCAACTTCTGACAGAGCTACCTTGGGATACCCAGTACTTCATGAAGATAGAAGAGACTCCCAATGTCCCCTCTGGGACATTATGACCAATGCATTTGCTGAGCCATCTGTCCTTGAAACAGTTCAGAGCTGAGCCATCGTTACAGCCTGGCTGTCTGTACGTAGGGAGCAAGACCCATGGAAATGACAAAGTCGCTTGTCCCCTCTTCTTAGGTGTTACCCCATCCCTCATCCAGTGGGACCTCGTCCTCTCTCTAACCCGTCTCCTTTCCCATACAAATAAATATTGATCTGCAATTGCCACGATAACCATGGTGAGCGGGTGGGATAACTTAATTCAGCCACAAGTAGACTCAGAGAAGCATTTGAAATGTAAGGCTTCTGCCAGCTTCTAGCAACAAAAACAGCAGCTCATTAGAGAGCATTACTGAACACCTGACATAGGTGGGGATCCCAAGGGTGCCTAAAAAAATGTACACACGTGACTTGTATTCATCTTTTGTTATCAGTATATATTGAGTATTACAATTTTAACAGTTTTTTCCTTTCTTAAAACGTGCATACTTTTTTTTTTGGCACCCTCTGTATTTAAAAGGTAAGAAGGACCGAGCAATCCTAGGTAATCTTGGTATTCAGATGTCTTTCTAAGGTGACTTGAAAGGTGACATTATTTAACCCTTTTAGGATATATCGGAGTAGAGTTAATAAAAAAACAATATGACAGACAGACAGACACTCTAAAGTTCCTCCCCCAACCCATAATCCCCACCTCCTGACTTTGCGTGGGACACACTGTAACCAACAGAAAATGGCAAAAGTGAGGCGATGTCACTTCCTCGACTACATAACATGAGATGAGCCCCCTTTGCTGGCGGACTAGCTGTAGAGACTCTCTTGATGGCTTGAGGCCAAGTTCGCACAGCCATATGGCAAGGAACTGTGGGTGGCCTGCAGCAGACAGCCAGCAAGAAACCAGAGCCCTGTCACACAGCCACCAGCATGGCTCCCGCCCCTCACTCTTCACCATTGTGTGAAAAGCCTGAGGGGGATGAAACGGAAAGTTTGCGGAGAAAGCCACGGTGAACAGACCATCAAGCCCAGCTGGTCTCCCGTCCGGCCTTGCTTTCCCTCCTCCTCTCAGCCCCGCCCTTCCGGCATCTACTCCCCCTTCTCAGGAATCCCAGGGAAATCAGGGGCATGCCTACACATCCCTCACCCCAAAAAATAACGAAGCAAGAAGAGAGTAACTGCAAAATCTGATCTGGCTGGTTGAAACCAATTCTCATTACAGAGATTTACATGAGCTCCGATTTACATACCGGTACGTGTTTAAGGCAAACTTGGGCACATTTTTGTTTGATTCCAGACATTCATTTTCATGGAGGTTAAGCCTCCATCGTTTTCTCCCCCAAGTAACAAAGCTTTAAACCAAAAATGAAAAGACCGGCCGTGTCCAATAGATTTCTTCAGACTCACTAACTTTGGGGAAGGGGCGCCCAGATACACTTGACATGAATGGTAGTGGCTACAAAGATTAACACTCACGCGGATGCTTCTTTGAATAAGAAATAGGATTTTAATAGTAAGTTCACAGAGCCCAGGGCAAGCGTTTGCGTAACATCTGTAACCCCTGCCAGAATGGGCCCAGTGGTGGTTTGGGGGATCCATCATTTTCTACCAGCAGAAAGACTATAAGATGGAAAGAAAACCTGCTCCTGGGATTAGGCCATCCCTGCATACTGGACTTGGAGTGCTAAAATCCAGAGGGGTGTGTCCTGTCACCTGGCCCGTATAAAACCCAATAATAGGACTTTACATAAGGACCAAGGGTGGCACAGACTATCTCCTCACCTTGGAAAATGATCAGCAAAGAGAGGTTTTTATGAGCTGCGCGAGCACACTGTGTCTCGATGTGATTAATCCGTCTCAGGAAAATGACTTTAAGAGCCAATTAAAGGCAGACCAGAGAAGCTATTTTGCATTGTCTCTTTATTCACTTTCTGGCGACAGTTGTACCTGTCAGGAATGCTGGGAGAAACTATCAATTTCTGCAGCATGAATTTTCAGAGGAAAGTAAGATCCACTGTCTGGGAGATACGGCTGTCCCTTTCCAAGTCTCAATCCCCACCGGCCGCCAAGATGGAGACCTCTGAGCTATGTGGTTTCCAGCTCCATCCTGATGATGGATTCCTGGGTCCTCCCTGCCCCTCCTGGTGACCTTTTGCTGGGGAACGTGGGGACATAAAAGCCACCACCTCTAAGCACAGATGAAGCAAATACATTCCATCCTGGAAGAAAATCTTATCACAACAAAGAAGTGGGGAGAGGAAAAGAAGGACAAATGCTTCCTATATATCAAAGGAAATTGTTTTCCTGGTTGAAAAGGGCAAGCCCTCAGAGGCACATGCTCAGAATGGGGGTTTGTTTCAGGCCAATGACTTTACCTCCCTTTCGTTAAAGTTTTTGTGTCCCAGTAGGTAAAAAAGTATATTCGTAGGGGGAAGACCCGAGTCCATTCACCCTCCCACTTAATGTTTCTCCCGGAAAACGGGCTCCGACCCACTGCAAGTCATTGAGGAAGGAGTTAATGAAACTGGAGAAAAAGAACAGCTCCCAGGACCCAGCTCTGCGGCCAAGCAGATGGTCAGGGAAGGCCAGGCTGCCACCAGAGGAAAGTAAACACTCAGAGCTTGACCAGGTGGGTCGCCCTGGTTCCTGAGGTGACTACTACCGAGCGGTAAGCCAGAGGCTCGGGTATCATAGGAAAAGGAAAGGGCTGGTTCAGCCTGCAGCTCAGGTTCTGTCACTTGTGCCTGGGGACGGTTCCAAGTTTGCTCCGATGCCCACTGACCTTTGGTCAGGACACACATCCATCAGTTCACCTCTCCAAGAGCTGAAGGCTCTACAGGGTGGCCAAGGCCAGATAGAGACAACATTGGGGAATGGAGACACGAGTTCTGCAGGCCCGTACTTCTGCTGGAATAACAGGCATTTTCCAAACCAGACGTGGCTTCACTGACACCATGGCCTGGTTCAGGAGTCCAGGGACCCCCCTGGAGTCCCACATAGACTAGCCAGGCTGGGAAATTAATCTGCGCCCACACAGGTCCACTGCCCTCCTGGGAAACATGCACAGTTTAATTGGGCCTTATGAAGGTCACGTCTTCACCCCAGCCTGCCCTTACCATGCTCTTCCTGCAAAGCCCGTGGCTTCAGGAAAGCATCTCTCTGCTCATTCCCCCAATCCCTTGCCCAAAGTCACATCACAAATGCAACACACACACACACACACACACACACACACACACGCACGCGTGCGCGCACGTCCCATCTCCCCTGCTTCTGCAAAGTTCTATCAGGAACCAGCCCAAAATACGACTCCTGCACAAAGCATTCCCAGAGGCCTCCTCTGGGGCTGAATCGCTTTGTCTCCCCACACAGCTTCGATGAGCACTTGTCTACATTATATAATTTACCACAATCTCCATCGCAGATTGCATCAGGCTTAGCATCCCGGACCAGGTCACACTCACCTGTGCATCTCCAATGCCTAACTCAGCACCTGGAACAACAGAGATGCCCAGGAAATGTGTGTAGAACAAAGAAAGAAAAGGAGGGAGGGGGAGAGAGAGGCAGGAAGGCTTACTTTCCTAACGTCGCTAGAGAAAGGATAAAGTAAAAAAAGGAGCCCACGTGTATTAAATGCATATATGTATTTGGCATTATTCTAAACACTTTATTTTATTTCCCTCATTATATTTTATATAGGAAAAAAGCTGAGGCTCAGAGGAGGTAAGTAACTTTCCCAAGGGCACACAGCAAATGAGGCTCAAAGCTGTAATGCTCAGTCCGGCCCATCTGAGTGTGGAATGTGTACTCGTTTTCTATTACAACGTTGTCTTCTAAGGCTCATAAAATATTAGCATCAAAATGGACATCCTAAGGTCCATTTTCCTAACGTGTATCTCTAGATAATGTAGTCTGAACTGTTATGGCCCAGGGATGTTAAGGTATTTGCTGCAGATGACTCAGCTGGTCTGTGGTAAAGCCCAGAGCTCGTTTCTTCTAACTCCCATTCAAGGGCTTTTGACATCACCTCAGCTGCTCAGAAAAGCCATCACTATGTGTGATATTATCCTATAAAATCAAGTCATTATAAAACAGAGCAAAATACCTGGGAAACAAGGTTAGCATGCTTTGTCTTCCCAGAGCAGCTGTGGGTGCAGAAATACTCTCAGGAATCAGCTGCACAGACTCCCAGATGCTCCTCGTATCCCCTGGGGGGGTCTGTACCCAGGGAACCAGGAACCCCTGGGAGAGTTTCTAATAACCCATGAAAACCTGCCCTCCAGAGGGGAGCATGAAATGATGCCCGTAATGGGACTTTCGTTGCCATCCTTGTGAAATGATTCATCTGACGCCTCTGGCGTGTGTGTCTTCACAGCTCAGGAGACGGACGGCCCAGAAGCCCCTCTCCCTCATCCCATGAGGTGGGCTGTCTTGCCATCAGCATTTTCAGGATGCGCCAATGGACACTCTGAGAAGACAAGCTACTTGCTTAGTGAATGCTAATACTCGCACGGCCTCCGCGCCACAGGGCTTGACCAAGAATGGGTGGCTGGGCTCATGTCTCTTCTGGATGAACTTTCCTTTAGTCCCTGCTTCACCCGTGTCCTTAGGACTCCTTCCTCAGCGGTGCACTCTCTCCTGCAGCCCTCCCATGGCTGACCCAACTCTTTCTAACCAGAAGACCCACTCGCGTTCTGAAAAGAAGGCATCTCAGCCGAGTGAGAAGAGCGTGGGGCCCAAGCTCAGGAGAACGGGCCTCTCATACCTGCTTTGCCAGCCCTGTTTTGTCTCCAGGGAGGGGCTTTAGTTTGCGGCGTTTCTGTTTTCCCTTGTGGAAAACGAGGGTGATATCCAAGGGGTCTCTCACCCAGGCCATGTTGTGATTGCCTCCAGGCCACTCTGATGTGTCTACTTACTGACCTCCAGCACACACACGCAGCACTGCTGTGCGATCTGGTCACTCGTTACACACAGTCAGCTGCAGGGAATGGCTCCCTGTACTTTGTCTCAATGTCCTAGTCACTGTGTGACTCCTTGAAGGCAAGACCCAAGGCTCATGTTTTTGGTTTCCTCTCTGCAGCACTTCACATCGTGAGGAATGAGTGTTTGGTGCTCAGAAGACCAATTCGATTAATTAGTTGGTTCCGTGCGAAAGGGTCTAGCCTCAGTGGTCCAACCCCAGCACCACAGGAGGACAGAAGAAGAACAAGAAGGACAGCTGCTCATCTGTCCTCATTTTGCATCTGCTCACCCTGCTCCAACCCTAAATGCCTCTTTGGCATCCTGTCAAGAGACCCCCGCATCCCACATTTAGGCTTTTGCACGTGTTGTTCCTACTACCTGGGACACCATCCCTCGAGTTATCCATGCATTTGCTCCCTTATTTTATCCAGGCCTCTGCTCTAATGTCCTCTTAGACAGTCCTTCCCAGGCCACCCTCTATAAAATGACACCTGTTTATCAGCCGATATCACCCTTACTTAGCTTAAGTCTTCCCACAGCACTTTCAACACATGACAAGTTCATTAAGTGACTATGTACCCCATTAGAATGTAAGATCCATGAGGGCAAAAATGTTATGGCTTCCATTTTTCATATTACCAATGCCTACAACAGGCCTGGTCAAGAGTAAACACTCAGTGCATGTTGGATGGATGGATGGATGGATGGATGGATGGATGGATGGATGGATAGATGTGTGGATGGATGGATGGATGGATGGATGGATGGATGGATGGATGGATGGATGGATGGATGGATAGATGTGTGGATGGATGGATGGATGGATGGATGGATGGATGGATGGATGGATGGATGGACTGATGTGTGGATGGGTGGATGGGTGGATGGATGGGTGGATGAATGACTAGAACTGAAAGTGTGAAACTATCAGGAACCAAGAGAGTCGCATCTTGCTCTGTACACCTATTCTTACTCCCTAACTTTGTCTCTCTCAAAGGAGCAAACTGTATTGCTCTCATATTCATTTCTGACCCAGGGAGTTATGCGTGGATGGGAATGAAATCATACTGTGTGCAGATTCTTTGGGTAGAGGGTGGGGCAGGGAAGAAATAGGAAGCTGCCTGGCACAGGACCGATATGTAAAGGACGTGGCAAAGAATTCCATACGAGAGACTGACAGAGAGAATCCTGAAGCAAATGAGAAAGTTCAAAAAAAGTGCAGAGGAAGAGGTACTCTGCATTGGGTCCTTAACAAAAACGGGACCTTAGTGAGAAAACTGGTAAAATCAAAACAGGAATTTGCTAATAGCGCTTATGTATGTTTTTTCCAAACAACAACCAACTCACCAACACCAGCTGGGTGCCTCACAATTCAATTCAATCCTGACACTAAATACCCACAGGTACCACAGATACCATGGGTTAAAGCCTCAGTCCCAAGAATCTACCCCCACTTTGTCAGCCGCAAATGGGGTGCCCAGGCTACCCACACTTCTGCCCAACCAACTACAAATTCGAGGGTTCCACAACAGCTTCCACAGGTTTGATAATTCACTAGAACTCACAGAACTCAGGAACACACTTAACAACTACCAGACTGTTAACAGTGGACACAGCACCGTAAGAGCCAAGTACAAGAGGCGTAGGTATCAGGCAAGATATTAGGACGGGGAATGAGGGGGGTGGTGCAGAGCTTCTCCCCAGGCGAGCCACTCTCCCAGCACATGGGTGTTTTTCACCAATCCAGAAGTTCTCCTAATCTTGTTCAAGAGCGTTTGTCAAACTTTTATTCTGTAGGCATGATTGATGAGATCACTGGCCATTGATGATTGAAGTCCATCTCCAGCCCCCTCCCTCCCCAGAGGTCAGGGGGTGGGGCTGAAAGTCCCAACGCTCTAATCTCACACTTAGTACCTCTGGCAACCAGCTCCTTCCTGCAGCTGTGATGACACCACCAGCACCACCTAATTACCTCATCAGGGTAAACTCGGGTACGGTCAGAAAGGGGCTCGTTAGGAGCAGTAACAAAACACACTCTTATCCCTGGAGAAAATCTAAGGGTTTCAGTGACTCTGTGCCAGGAACTGGAGACAAAACCAAACATGTATTTTTTTTATTATATCAAGTAATGTGCTAATATAGGTTTCTTAGATTTGGCAAATGTACCCAAGTCATGTAAGATGTTAATGTTAAAAGAAAGTGGGTGAAGGGCATATGGGAACGCTCTGTACTACTTTTGCAACATTTCTGTACATCTAAAATTGTTCCAACATAAAAAGTTGTGCATATATCCATATCTGCCCTAACTCTTTCCAAAGCCCAAGGACCACAAAGCAAGGGTACCTCCCCTTTCCTGAACTTGGTGAATTCCAGGCATTCAAGAAATATCCCTTGACCCTCTAATTACACCCACCCTCCCACATGCACTCTTCATGAGTTGTCGTGCGTGAAGTTTTGGAGCGTCTTCCCCTTCTAGTCCTGCTGGGTCTAAACTGGGGATCAACAAACTATGGCCTAGGGGCATGCCTGGTGCACAGCCTGTACTTGTAGATAAAGGTTTCTTGGAACACAGCCACGCTCACTCATTTCCATATTGTCCATTGCTGCTTTCACACAGGATGGCAGAGCTGAGTAGTATGAAAAAATATTGCTAACCGCTGCTCTAAACTTGGAACCTCCCTCCCCAACTAGGCCCTACTCTAGGAAGCTAAACTCTGTGATTCCCTCTGGCTGCCGGCAAGAGTGCTGCCTGCGGAAGGAAGATCTGTCTGTCTGTCTCTCCTGTACACTTACATTGCTATAGACTGAATGTGTGTGTGGCCCCACAAAAAATTCCTATGTGGAAACGTACCCCTAAAGGTGATGGTATTTGGCAGCGGAGTCTCTGAGAGGTGATGAGGTG
The DNA here is from genome assembly GCF_057876585.1 of Rhinolophus sinicus. NCBI lineage: Eukaryota > Metazoa > Chordata > Mammalia > Chiroptera > Rhinolophidae > Rhinolophus > Rhinolophus sinicus. The sequence continues at coordinate 56,851,468 of NC_142513.1, read as the reverse complement.
ATGAGTGCCCTTATAAAAGGGACCCCAGAGAGTCCCCCTTTCTCCTTCCACTAAGTGAGGGCACAGTGAGAAGATGGCTTTCTACGAACCAGAAAGCAGGCTCCCATCAGACACCAAATCTGCCAGCCCCTTGATCTTGGAATCCCAGCTTCCAGAACTGTGAGAAATAAACTTCTGTTGTTTATAAACCGTTCAGTCTATGGTTTTCTGTTCTAGCAGCCTGGATGGACTGACACACACACGTACACAGAACTCTATAAAGATAGCAAATTCATGTGATTTTCCTGAGCACCCACTTAGCATCACGGGAAGCTTCCGAGCTGCAGGAGAGCTCTTGGCAGAGGTCACAGTTTAAAAACACCTTGATGGAGGGAGTTTTTAAGCACCCCCTTGGGGAGTGCTTCCTTGCAGGGTTGCCTGGCCGGCCTGCCAGAGGCTTCCTGTCGTGAAGGTACCTGGCAGCAGTGGGGTCATTTGTTTTGCTCTGCAATGGGCATCATGAGGGCTGCTTTTTGTTTTTCAGTGCAGTTCTCCTTGAAAAGACAGTCTCCCTGTTAGTTTTAAGTTGCTGTCTGAACAGAGACAAAGCACAGAATCGCACTTGGCCAAAAGCTCCTGGAGGAAAGGGTATAGTTTGCAACCCACATGACCCTTTTCATCAGCTTCCAGGACAGACAGAGCTACTTCTATTATCCCAGTTAGAGCTTTAATAGCTGCCTCCAGTCTGCCTAGATTGGACGGTGGATACAAAGACTTACCAGCTGTGTGACCTTGGGCAAGCTCCTTAACCTCTCTGTACCTCCAATTTCTCATGTGTAAAATAGAAATGATGACAGTATGTACCTCCCTTAAAGAATTGCGATAAGGAGTACATGTAAAGCATCTGGAATCACGTCTAAGAAGAAAATCAACTTCTCAACACAAATCCACGCTACCGCCCATGAACCATCTAAGGAACTAGGAGCTTATCGGTCCAGAGGAGTCAGTCCCCATTTCTAATGCCAAGTGGAGAGACACAGTAGCCAGTGGCCACTAGAAGTTCGGTGAGTGAATGAAAGTTTTCCCACTAAAGGTGTCGATTTGGGGTGGCCATTTGTTTTATGACTTCTGAACACTGTCACTGTTCAACTGGTTCTGTCCAGAAAAAAACTACCGTTCTTCACCTGTTACCCACTATTGCAAAGATATTCTTGGGTCCTTCCAGAGACTCCCTAAGAATCGCAGACTTGTATATTATAGTGTTTTCAATTCGCAGCTTTTTAAATTACGTGCTCAGCCACTGAGCTCAAAACAGTGTCACCCCATGAGGGAGGCTAAGTCCAGGCTTCAGTGGCTCACCCTTCTGGAATGATTGCCTAGACTCTAGCCTTGAAAACCAGCAGCCCAGAACCCACACCCCTCATGTTAAGTGGACTACGGGGTCCCTGAGTTTTTTCCTTCCAACTATTGGTGTAGAAACTTTCTCAAGCCAACAGAGATGCTCTAGGATTATAGAACCTCCAAGGAGAAGAGTCATACGTCTTTCTCCCTTTTCTCCCTAGAGGGCTCACGGTTCCTACACACATATGCCCGTCCCTGTCCAGGACCAACCCTGCTTACCACAGGCACTGGAAGGGGTAGCCTTTATCAGACCATAAATGATCCCATCTACCTGCATAACAGGTCCTTAGTAGTTCAGGTTGGAAGTCAAGGAGAGCCACCTAATTTGAGAGGTGGCTTACACTGGCCCTATGGGGTATCAGCTTCTATAAGTTATTTATTTTGCCTCATCAGTCACTAGTTACCCTTATTTTACTCCTGAAAGGTAATGCGTTATTTAGGGAGCTAGGATGTTTTACCACCTACAAGATCAACTCATCATGACCCTTTGTGTGATGTCTCTTGATGTCTCTCTTTCCAATTCTTAGCATACTTCTGCGCCCCCGTCTGAATTAAATTTAATTGTCCACTCTCCTAAAATGTACCTGAAGTGGACATAAAGTTCTATTCTGGCAATGCCTAAGAACATCTCAGATTTCTTTTGAGGATTTTGTACCATCTGTTATATTCAGGAATGCATTCAACTATCGTTAGAGCCTTGAGAGACACACTAATCCATTTTCTGCTTCTTGGGGACACTTTCGTTCATTCACTTAACAGGTGTTGAGTACCAGGGGTAAACAAAACAGGCATGGGTGCTGTCATCAAGGAGTTCTTTTCCGGTGGGAAAAGACAGAGGGAAAAAAATTATAGTCATGGGTCTTGAGAAGTATGGAAGAGCAAAATCTGAACAGTCTCTAAAGGCAGGTGGAAGGTGAACCTAATTCTGCCAGACAGTGGGGAGCGGTAAGGACAGGAAGGTTGATGCAAAGAAGGTAGATCTTGGCTGGCAGCTTGAGGTCAAGGATGGAGCCAAAGGGAAGGAGGTTATTCCAGACAGAGGCCACAATATGTGCAGACATATGCAAAGCACCCACTGCACCTAGTAACCTGCAAGGAGTGTGACATGGGTGGTGCAGAGCTGGGATCAAAGCCGCTGAGCCTGCCCAGCTAGGAAAGGGCTCCGCGTGTCCTGAGGAAAAAGTTGGATGCTATTCTATGGAACACAGGTTGGACATTGATGACCCATAGATGTATAGTTTTTAGTGTTTGCCATGTTTCCCAATGTTTTTCAAAATGAGTACAGGTATCTGTCAGCTTCTATGCAGTAACAAAGGACTGATCATTTGGGGGGCTTTCGACAACATTTCTTTCTTGCTCATGTTCATGTCTGTTGTGGGTTGACCCCAGCTTCCTGCCACAATCAGTTCGTTCTGACACCGAGGCTGAGGGAACCGGCCCCAACTGGGATGTGATTTCTTGGAGGGGAAAGAGGAATGGCGGAGCCATACATACGATGGCTCTTAAAGCTTCTGCTCAGCAATGGGCCCCATCAATTCCACTCCCATCTCATTGGTCAATATGTGCCATGTAACTGAGACAGGACAGCTAGCACGCGGTTAGGTAAACAGGGAAGAAGTCCCGGGGAGAAGAAACAAAGGCAGCCATATCTTGGAACTCCAGCTTCTGAAATGACTCATTCACTCCAGGCAACAATGTAATTTGCGCTCTGGGGATGCATGGGTTATTTTATAAATCCCTTCAGGCTGGACAAACAGAGCAAATCTGATAGAAATAGGTTATTTTGTAAATCCCTTCAGGCTGGACCAACAGAGCAAATCTGATAGGCAAAAATCCGTCAGAAGGCACCAACTCCCTCCCCCAAGCATGCGAGAGAAAGTGTAAAAGTAAGAGCCTTTTGCCCTGGCCAGTGGGCATCCCATGTGGGTACCCCCTCTCGTAAGAGAGCTGTACTTCGGCCTTAATAAAAATCTGTGCTCCTCTACCTCTCCTTCCGAGTCTGCGTTCTCATTCTTTGGGTACATGAGACCAAGATCTCTGGGCACTAGACACCAAATTTCTGTATCATTTGGGGGCTCTCCAGAGTGCTACATCATAACAAGCCCTGTGTCAATGGGCTGGTTGATATAATTCCTCCTGCAAGTTGGGCCTGGTAAGGAGGGATAGTGAATACTTCAAACAAATTATTTTTATCTAATACCATCGCCGATATTTAACACTTGGCAGATTCCACAAAAAAGTCAGGATTTCTAGGCTTTCTTGACCAAAAAAGAAAAAAAATCAAGCTACCTGGCAACGTGGGCTCTGCGTCTCCATGTGAAGAATGGGCTGGAGCTGAGCTCCGGCCGTGCCTTTTAGACCAAGGAGAGCTCCTCACCAGTTTGTCACAGTCCCCACACTACCTGCTCACTGTTTAAGTCACCTGCCTGGCTCAGATTATGCAAATGAGTCTGTGACCCTGCAGTACCAGGCAGCCACTGAAGAGATGCAGGAGACGGTGATTGGATAAGACCTTGTCATACTTTTCAGACAGTTCAATTTGAGAGTTTGAAGTTCAGGGATGCCCCCCGAACCGAACCGAGCCAGGAGCACAGTTAGGAGGTTACTGTAATAATCCCTTATCTAGCATAAGAATGGAGCGCTCCTTGCTAGACAAACTTGCAGAGAGCCAGCGCCCAGCTAGAGGATGGCAGCCTGAGTCAAGAGAAGGATGCTTCCGCCAGTTGCCTTTAGACAATGAAGGTAACCTGGAGCCAGCATAAAAACTGCCATTTTGTAAAGCTTGGGTTTAAACCGTGATCTCACTCCAGCACCACCACCCCAAAGGAAAACTCTTCCTGCTTCTGAGGGAACTGAAGCTGGACCCCCCCGCCCCGGGGGCCTCTCTCAGTGCTGGTGGGAAGGGAGACATTCTAACAGGTGCTAATAAATAGCTGCTCATAAAGAGCTCCTTGCCTTTCCTGATGTCGCCGTCTCCCATCCATAACCGGCTCCCCCTTTCTCCCTCCCCAAACCCACTGTTGGCCTAAATTAAGTTTTCAAAAGGCAGGGAGCCTCTGTGCTGGTTTTCACTGAAGAGCACTGAATTCAATAAAACATAATTATTGATTTAATTAAAATAGTTGCTGTGTGAGAAGTGAAGTTTTTTAATAGCCAGCAGAGGTGGAAGAGCCCTCATTCATTTCTAGTGTCCCTTCTGAACCAAATTGCACTGCTTCTTTTTAATAGGCCAATTCTGAGGGCGGCTTTGAAATGAATCCTCCAGCCATTCATCTGCAGTAATTCAACCGGTGAATAAAATGCCTTTCTCACTGGCTGCCGTTCAGGGCGGAAAGAGGAGGTGCTGAGAGCCCCCAAGCCCAGACTACGGAGATGAATAATTCATGCCTCTTCTTCTGGGGCCCCTCTGTGTACCTGTCTCCTTGTACTTACACTTGAAAGGAGCCTTAGGGCTGGGGACCACTGTGGCTGGGGTGCCACGTCCTCTTTGATCTAGTCGGAGAGGAGACACTCTAGAGGACCAGCAGCCTTTGAGAGCTCTAGAGCCTGGCTCCCCGCCAAGGGGCAGGGTGAGACCCCCTAGAGGGCTGAGCTGGGGAAAGAAACAGACCCAGGAGAGCTGAGGGCACACTGCAGTGGCACCTCTAAGGGGAGGCCAACGCAGGACCCCTCTCTAGCACACGCCTCCTTCCCTACCTGCCATACAGGCGACGTGGGGGCCTTCAGACCAGGCATGCACATCTATCTATTAATGAAAGAGAATGATAAAGCGCTGCATCCTTGGAGAAGACTTTAATGGGGTGATGACACATTTTTAATTAAATGCCTTGTGTAAATTATTAATCCATTCCTCCTGGAAAGATCGACAGTGGCATATTATAAGCATGAGACGAGACAGGGTCTAGCTGAATGCGTACACACACACACACACACACACACACACACACACACACACTCCCTTTCCTCCCACCCTGGGAAGCTTCTCTAGCGCCCACTGCAGCGCTGGCCTGGGAGCTGAAGCTGCCTTTCCTTACAGCCTGAGCGCTGGTCACAGAATCTCTGCTAACTCTGCCCTCAAGCTGGCACCTGGCGCCAGTGGGACTTGTGAGCGTTCCCTGGGCACCGCCATGGCCAGGTGTCAAGGTGCAGCGACGGAGTGGAGGTTTTAAGAAGTTTACGCTGATGATTTTAAGAAGTCTCTGGGCTAGAGGTGGTGTACAACGCAGCCCATTTGCAAACCGTCCATCACACATGGTTCATCTCAGAAGCAGCTTCCCCCGCCCCTTCCCTGCTCCCTTACTCGCGTCTGCTTCCTCAGGGGCCTGCAGCAGCCCCTATATCTGACCCAGGTGAGTGGTGTCTCTTGCACTGGGCTCCCAGGGGTCAGAGCTGGATGCCACCAACACGCTCTCAGATTTTTTAAATTAAAACAATCGTCTAATCATTAATGACAACTGGTATTTATTGACTACTTATATGGCAGGCACTAGCCTAAGTACAGAGCATATATTATGTTTCTCAATCCTCACCTCAAATCTCATGGCATCGTTGATATTATTATTCTCACACCCGTTTACAGATCAAATAATCTGTCCAAGGTCCAAACATAATAACTGGCAAAGTTAAAATTCAAATTCTGGTCTGTTTGATTTCACCACACTGCTCACTTGGGGCTTTCTAACTCTAAACTTTATTATTATTATTATTATTATTATTATTATTATTTATTCATATGACAACATGAAAGCACAGCTTAACCTGCCCAATGTGCCACAACAAGGAAGGAGAAGGTGGGACCTAAACCCAAACCCCAGGATCCAGTCTGTGCACCTCCCCACAGGACTCTGTTGAGGGCGGGACGCCCAGCTTTTACACCCCCCCAGGAGGAAGACCAGAGGGCTACATGCTCCCAATTATTCTCACTGTAGAAATAAGCCCTGGATGGAGCGGGAGAACGCAGGCTCTGAGTGGAGAAACAGGGTGTCATGTTTTTCCTGCAGAGTCATATGAGACCCAATCAGTATTTTAGGAACAAGTTTCCATTTCTCTCCATCACGTAAACTTTATTCTGGGCCTGCTGCCCTCACCGCTCATCCCATATCTCCTTGGGAAACAAGGACGGATTCTGCTTTCTTACAAGGAGTCCCCAGTTTTCACAGGGAGCAAGGACACCAGTACCCCAAAGGGAAACATGCCTTCTTGCTGCTCTACAAAAGGCAAACTCTCGGCCACCTGCTCACACTTTATGGGTAAAGTGACCCGTGAGCCGGAGGACAGCTCTCCAAACATTCTGAAAACGTAACTGGGGCCAAAGGAAATATGCCAAGGCCAGGGGAGACGGGTGCTGGGAGACTTTCACCCCAAATCACATCAACTGCACTAAGTGTATAATTATTGTACAAAGGAAACCATATGCAATGACATGTCAAGAGCAAGTGTTACTTTTTTTTCCATAAAAATATCTATGTCGACAACTTTCAATGACTTCGGGGCTTTCCTCCTGAAGCCAAGTTGTCCTGTGCGGGGAAAGACACCCTCACAATGATTCCCCACAGGGGCCACAAACAGTGACAAGGCACCTCCCACAGGTAAGGCACTGGAAGTGTCTGGAATTCACCGGGCCCATTGAAGCCATGACAGGTGTTTGTATACAAGCTGTTTGGAAGTGGATGTCACAAAGTATCATTTCCTGTTTCACAGTCTGCCCAGCCACATCTTCTAACACAGCTCACAAAATTGGGCATTGCCTTATTCAGGTAACATATGGGATATTCAAAATCAATGGCCCTGCCATTTTCCTGTACAAAAAAAATGAGCCTCGGCCTGGATCTCTTGAATTCGTGCCTTAAAAGGCAATGTTTTAATGAAGTGACAAAGTAATTCTTATATAGTTAGATTGCATTTCCCTCCGTTTGCCCCCCTCTTCTTTTTCCTCTTTCTTGTAATTTTAAAACTATCTAATAATGTCTATTCCGGGATTTTAGTGGAGGGAGGTTCTTAATTACTTGGAATTGAGAATGTATCTGAGACGGGAAGCAGAAAAATATAGGGCAGGCAGCGGACAGAATTAGATCCCTGAGACAGGGCTTTCCTCCAGGCTAGGGGTGTCTAAACGGTGGCCCATGGGCCAACTGCGGTCCGCAATCCATTGTTAATTGGCCCGCAGCAAATTCCAAAAATATATTTAGTTTACTTAAATAAACCAGGTGAGGCAACATGTACTTCACCTCGAGTGAGTGGCCCGGCTATTTGTGTATTTTACCGCATATGGCCCTTGGTGAAAAACGATGAAAAAAGTTTGGACACCCCTGCTCCAGGCTCTTCTGCTGAGAGTGACAGTCTGCGGGGAACTTTCCAGGTATAAAATAAATAAGTCACAAGGATATAGCGTAGAGCACAAGATACGTAGTCAATAATATCGCAATAACTTGGTACAGTGGCAGATGGTTACTAGACTTGTCGCGGTCGTCACTTCATTAGGTATATAAATATTGAATAACTATGTTGTTACCTGAAATATAATGTTATCTAAAGTATATTATCTACACTTGAATAAAACTTTTCCAATAAATAAATAGGAACTTGTTCCCCGCTCAAGTTCAAAACCAATTGGGTCACAGACTCAGCCAATAGGCAGAGTCAGTACAAAAAGCCACATTATCACTGAGAAAAGCCACTGCCAGGACTCACAGTGTGGCAGTCCCTCCTAAGAGTTGTGCAACCTTGAAAAAGGTGCTTCATCACTGTACGTTCCTCCTCAGTGTTGTTGTAAGGATCAAATGAGAAAGTATCTGGAATGGGCAGATACTTTCCCGGTTCCTGGCACACCGTAAGGCTTGTTAGCTCCTGTTATTATCTCCTCGCAAATGGAGCCAACTCAAACACAGGGCAGCCGGACCCAGATCCTGGTAGCATTCTTCACACACACCTCCAAAAGGTACGCATGGACTTTGAAAGCATTAACATTTTAATTTAGGAGCACAGAGATAACCACACCCCTTGCCAAGGCAAAAACATAAAACGTGAATCCATAATTGCTTTAGGATGCTAATTTCACTTTTATAGACATGTTGGAGTGTTCTCCTTCTCAGAATCTAATATCGATTGTTCTTGTATTGTTAACTCATAACCAGACCATATTTGAACACATAAACTTTAAAAGAGATAATAAAGAAGGAACACGCTGTCGCCTGAGCCTTGTTTCTCCTGGTCGAGTGGAATACTTAAACACTTAAAAGATCTGTGAGGTTCCGTGACCAGATGTTAAACTTGGATTGTGTTCACTGAACTCCAGCTCAACCCCTCTGCCCTGGTCAGATCACATCCACACTATCTTGACAAGTTCAAGGACTATTCTAAAGAGCATTCTTACCAAAATGGAGCCCATCCAGGTGACTGGACCCAATACAATACACACTCACATAACCATAATATGAATCTGATTTCAAATCTAATGAGTGGTGAGTTTTCTCACACCACCAGAAATTCTCTGACCCCAACCGGGTGTCTGTTGATTGTACTCAATTCTGACACTATTTACCCAGAGATAGTATCAGCTCTCACGGGTGAAGGGCTCAGTTCCACAAGACGGCCCCCATTTCAGATGTCAATCACAGGTCCAGGTTGTCACCTGTGCTTCTGACTGGCTACAACTCGGAGGTTCCAGTAACCCCATCCTTGGGTTTGATTTATTTATGGAACTGGCTCACCGAACTCAGAGAAACATTTCACTCACTAGATTAGTGGTGGATTCTAAAAGGATATAACTCAGGAACAGCCAAATGGAAGCGATACATAGGACAAAGTATACAGAAAGAGAATGGGGTGCCCAGGCTCTCTGAATGTGCCACTCTCCCCCCATCCCCACGTGTTCACCAACCCACAAGCTCTCGAAATCTTGTCATCCTTTGGGGTTTTTAATGGAGGCTTTATTACATAGGCATGGTGGATTAAATCAATGGCCACTGGTGCTTGATTCAATTGCCAGCCCCATCTCCGCTTCCTGGAGGTCAGCGGGTGGAACTAAAAGTTCCAACCCTCCAATCACATGGTTGGTTGTCCTGGCAACCAGCCCCTACCCTTCAATGGAGTGTAAAAGTCACCTCATTAACATAAAAGACCTCTTTGTGGTTCTCATCACCTAGGAAATTCCAAGGGTTTTAGGAGCTCTGACAAAAATAGATCCGAAAACCAAATATCTATTTCTTATTATAAATGACAATGTCACACACATCCCATAAGGAAAGATGTAGGTAGGGATTGGGAGCTTAACCTTGGGCAAAAAAAGGCACAGGAGCAGGGGTCTTGGAATAACTAGACGGTTGTCACATGCAAGGTAGATTTTTCTAGTTTTGTGGTGCAACCCAGAAATAGGACGTGTATAGGAATGAAAAGACAGATGGCACAGTGTACCAAAATGTCCATGGACTCTGAAGTTAGGATGTCAAAGGTTGAATCCTGTTTCCATTTGTGAGTGAGATGTCCTGAATTCAAGTTATCTCCTGAGGCCAGACAGGTGATTTAAATGTGTGAGGTGAGTCATTAAAAGAACAAGGAGCAGTGACAGCAGTACCATGGTAAAGAAGACCAAAGTCATTCAAATTTAGTTTTTAACAACCTACGTTAGCTTTAAAAAATTATCAGTGGGCCCATTCGATTATATATGTCTCTAATTGCAATCTGTTATGTAATCTTGGGCAAGTTGCTTAATTTCTTTAGTTTTCCTGGAGTGGTTGTTCTGTAAAATGGGGATACTATTAAGATTTGCCTTAGCAAGGTTTTGTGGGGCTCAGGAGAAATAAGATAGAGAGAAATGTTTTATAAAGAGCTACATAAATGTTGGATATTGTTTTTAAGAAGTTTCTAATTATTAGAACTGTCTGCAAAGGAGTCTGGCTCTCAAAGAAGGTGGAGAGAGTTCCCTTCATGAAGTCAGGGTTTGTTTTTACTGTTTTATTGTGTTACTGTTTTAAAGAGGATTCAAATAGCGAATGAGATAAGTCTATTAACTTCTCAGAACAAAAGATTCTGAGATTGTCGTGCAGGCAGCTTCTTGCAAGACTCTAGCAACTGTAGAGAACAGTACGATTAAAGAAAAAATGATTCATGATGCTTGCTAAAGAACAGTAAGACAGGCTTTATGTAAGAGGGGGCGACTACAACGGGGTTCTGCAGTCGGGGAACGAGATCAGGTTCAACTCCTAATACAACAAGGAAAAGTGGGAACTGATAACCAAGGAGCAGGCTGGGGTCAGTGGATGGAAAATTACTCAAAGGAAACCTCAGGGGTACGGGGGCATTCTGGGTAATCAGACCTAACAGGAGTCTTGAAGGCAGGCTAGGATGATTAGATATCACCTGGGGGGGGGGGGTAAGGAACCTCATCAGATATCAAAGGGGGTGATCAGAGAGCAGGGATGGGGGAATCTGGCTAAACTGACTTAGTAGGATTCTTGCCAAAACTGGACAATATAGTGACCACAAAAGGCTGAAAGTTGAGGCCAGGCTGGGAAGAGCTTCAGAAGTGCCTAACCCGACTTTGGTCAAGGAGAGAACTTCTGTCAGTCGTGAAGGAGGAGGGAAGGACCGTGCACAGCAAGGAGTGGCGTTACGCTGCAGTGACAGCAGAGGGCGCTCGGGAACGGGGACAGCCCTGCAGAGCGGGCACAGGGGAGCAAAGGGGCGGGGCTTTTGCATCTCCAAGAGACCAGTCAAGGGTGGCAAACTGCCTCCAGGAGAGGCTGTAACCATGGCAACAGGACTCAGCTATGAGTCCTCAGCAGCCCACACCCCTGGCAGCTGGGGACTGAGATGCTCTTTCCTGAATGAGGGGTCTGGGGGGCAGGACACAGCACTGTTAGCCCTGAACACTTGGCGATAGTAATTATAAAGATACTTCACATCCCAGTTAACTTTTACTGGCTGCCTTCTCTACACCGAGTTCTATGCTAATCCCTCTCGTATGTCGTTTCATTTCATCTTCACACAGACCCTGGAAGACAGTTATAATTGGGTAGATTACTAGTTATTACTAAATTACAGGTAAGGAATTTGCGAGTCGGAGAGGTTAAGATACTCATTCAAGCTTACAGAGCTGGGCATGAACAGTTTCAGACTTTGAAACAGGTCTGTCAGACCTCCGAGTCTGGGCTTTTAGTCGTTGGTCTTCCAGGAATTATCATATTAAATGAGTGCCAACCCTGGTGGCTGCAAGTTTCATATATAGGATATGACATAACACTACCCTGCTGGGTAGGACGCAGGCCCCGTTTCCCAGATGAGGAAGCCGACTCTCAGAAATGCCAGGTCATTGGAAAACACGACCTAGAATGGACTCAAAGGCAGGTCTGTCTGACTTCCAAATCCGCGTGCTTCCCCATGACCCACACCGCCTCTGTGAAAAGACTCCCATCGATCTAAAAGGACCAAATGTCACACCTAGAAAGCTGCCAGTGGTCTAGGCCCGAACGGCCCAGAGAGGGAGGGATGAGGGAATAGCAAGGTCGTTCCTGGGGCCTAGGGATGCCAGAACCTCCGGTCCAGAGGTTTGAAGGCACCCACCACCAGGACAGAAGGGGGCGCTCTACTCTGCAGCTGTCCAGGGAGCTAAAGCCACAGGCTGCCAGCAATTAGAAAGCTTCTTCCATTTATCACCATCACCAGCTCTGAGCAGCTGCCCAGGGAGGACCGGAACCTAAACCTCTCACCTCCTTCATCACAACGGGACTATATTCTCCCTGGGATTAAGATAAAGCACTGACCTCCTAAGGCGTGGGTCTCTGTATGAGGGAACCCACCACCTCGTCAATTCATTAGCTCTGTGACCACAGCTTTCCTTGGGAATTTTTTAAACAGCGGAAGTCCACCTGCACTTTTTTTCACATAACCTTACGTGTGCGTCACGGAGGCTGCCAGGAGAAGGCAGAGAACAGGGAGAGAACAGCTCACAGAGGACATCCCAATAGGTTGTCCAAAACTCCCCAGGCCAGTTGACATGCCAGATGGGACATGCCAGTTGACATGCTGCTGCCCCAGTGAGCCCACACTTCCGGTCATTTTTCGCCACCTCGCTGAAAAAAGCATCCATTTGAGAGGGAGGTAAACCAGGGCTCCAATGCTGCCTCAGCTGTGTGACCTTGACATGTTTCTTAACCTCTCTGGGCCTTGTTTTCACACCTATAAATGAGAATGACAAGAGCAATGTTTGTAAAAGTACTTGGTAATGTGGGCTATTTTATAGCAGGTACTCAAAACCAAAACAAAACATGGGGCAGCTGGTTAGCTCAGCTGGTTAGAGCACAGTGCTCTTAACAACAAGGTTGCTGGTTCGATCCCCACATGGGCCGCTGTGAGCTGCGCCCTCCACAACTAGATTGAAACAACCACTTGACTTGGAGCTGATGGGTCCTGGAAAAACACACTTAAAAAGAAAAAAGAAAACGTGAGTCCTCTTCTCCCTTCTCCTCCCTCTGCCTTTCACTCAAATGATAAAATCTAGGTGCAACCAGCACAGAAGAGGAGAAATTTCAACACAAACCAAGACAGAGAGTAGAGAAAATATATTGAATGTGGTGTCCAACCATATTCTTGCATCAGAAAGCCCTTTCCAATCTTAGTGAACGCTCTGGGAATTTCTCACTTTAACCAATATCAATTAGCCATCTCCTATGCAATAACAGGCCCTGGGCTGCACAGGCAAAAAAAAAAAAAAAAAAAAAAAAAAGCACCATTTCAAGGTGCTCACACAGGAACCAGTACTCAGTATGCTCATGTCCCTTTCAGTGATTTGATGGCATTCAGAACATGTCAAAGCCCTCACGTCCTTCGCCGGATGGCCGTACAGGACCTTCATTTTACTGTTCATTGAAACCACGCGAATCAGGTTAAAACGTTTGGTCCATCTGTCCAAAACGACCATGACGAATTTCCAAAAGAGCCACCTTGTCACGGATGCCTCACAAATGTAGCAGACGCAGCTGTTGATGATTCAGTGGGAAGAGTCTCTGTAGGGACTGGATTCTATACTTTAGCAGGTGGCATGTGGGAGCATCATTTGTGCACCACCACCACCACCATTTGTGGGAAAGAACAGAGATCTGGGTTTTGTCCTAAAAGGACCTTTCACGTTCAGTCTGGCTGAAGCAGAATTCCATGCTTACTGTCACCATCGGTCCTACTGAGAATTTGAGGAAATGATGTCCCCACGGTGCCCAGATGAGGGAAAAACCAATTAAAGCACAAGTCATTATTATATTCTAAATATGGGTCAAGGTGGGTCCCCGGAAAGCTATTAACCTATTAACTACATGTACTAGAAATCTGCTATTCCAGGGTCTCTCAGGAAAGTGAGTCTGTACCGGAAGTTTAGTGGATGAGGGAGCGCAACAAGGTCACAGGGAGACCCTGTAAGTGGGGAAGAGTCTGTGAGTTCTGATGGATGGGGAGAAAAAAGCAAAAGAAGGCAACTTATCTGATATTCAGACAAGACCCCGCTATAAAAGAGACATGCAAGAGCCTTGAAGAAAAAGAAAAGAAGGATAAAGAAGAAGGAAAAAGAGAAGAGGAGAAAGTGGACAGGGGGTCCACACTGAGTTCCTACTGTACGTCAGGCTGCCCCATTGCTTTATACATGTGATCTCATCTGTATTGCTAAGCCCGTGTCACAACAGAAAACTGAATCCACGGAAGTTAAGTCATTTCCCGAGTCACACAAACTAGGAAACAACCGGACTCCAAAGTCTGCTCAATTTTCAATTTGACCATTCAGAGGACAGAGCTGATTACTAAAGGTCATTTTTATAGAATGTGCAGTGGCTTTAGTTTGCATGTGGGATACAGTTGGTCCTCAGACATCTCCAGTGCCTTATGCACACCCCATGCCAACTGCTCTTTAAAACCAGTAGCAGGTGGAAGAATCTTCTTTGAGAGTCATCATTGCGAAGGAGAACGGAGTTGTATGGTTCCCCAGTGGAGAGGGGATTTGAACCTCAGGCTGCAACCAGGAATGACCACTGGTCTATTGCAAGAAGGGGCAGTGCCCTCATGGAACTTACAACCCAGTGGAGGTAAACACAACATAACTACAGTGAGTATTAAAAGTGCTGCAAAGAAAACAAGTGGGGTAACAGGCTGCAGAGCAACTGGTGGGGGGAGCGTAAGCTACTTGAAATGGATCCGAGGATACCTGGGGTAAAAAGATTCTGGGCAGAGGGTACAGCGAATGTACAGAGGGAATTCATTTGGCACAAAGCAAATCAAGAAAACTGGTGTCCTTGGGCATCGTGAGAATGATTGGACATGAATGTGAGGCCCTGTGTATCTCTCCAAACTGCCTATGTGAGCACCAAACTTATTTCCTCTGGGCACACAGCTCAACTCTGTTTCCCAGCAGCTCTTGCAATCAGGTGCGGCCATGTGACTCAGCGGTAGACAATGGATTGTGAGCTAGAGTGGTGTGCACGTCTCCCTTCCTTCCCCCCGCCTCCCCAGCAAGCCTCCAGCTTCTTTCCATCTGCCAGCGAGAGGAAGTCAAATCCAGTGAGCTTGTACACCAGATGTTAAAGATGGCGGAGCCACACACAGAAGGAGCTTGGCGGACAGAGGTCTGCCACTTTGAGTGACAAAGACATTTCAAGGTGCTTCACTGAACACCACTTCAGACAGAACAACCTACATCTGTCCCCTAAGTCTGTAGCATCTCATACAGCCACATTGCATCACCTTACATCTGTTACCAAATACATTTGAAAAATAAAATATAACTTGTTGCGCACCTTCCATGTGCTAGGGAAAGCGAGAGCCACTGAAGATGCAAAACTCTGCATATTAAAGTTTCTGCCCTGGAAGGGCTCACAGAAGTCACAGAGATGAAGATGAAGAATGTCACAACAGAGTGTATGCAATACATCACTATATTGGAAAATGGAAATATACAGGAGCACAAAAAGTAGACTCTGCCTGGAGGCTCGAGGACATCTTCATAGAGGAGGTAACATTTGATTTGGGTTTTGAAGGATGAGTAGGAGTTTTCTAGGAGGAGGAGGAGGAGCAGAGGCAAATTCAATAGAGGAAATAGCACCTACAATGAATCATAAATCCATGTCCTTGAAACATCAGGCACCAAGGAACAGCTATATGATACATACAGTTACTGTTTAATGTCCACAATGATCCTTGACGCTCCTACAAAGTAAGAGGTGCCTTTCATTTCTTTTGCCTTCCTTAAGTTCTATGCACATGGTAA
The DNA here is from genome assembly GCF_057876585.1 of Rhinolophus sinicus. Taxonomy (NCBI): domain Eukaryota; kingdom Metazoa; phylum Chordata; class Mammalia; order Chiroptera; family Rhinolophidae; genus Rhinolophus; species Rhinolophus sinicus. The sequence goes on along the minus strand of NC_142513.1, from coordinate 56,835,846 downwards.
GAAGGAAGGAGGGAGAGAGAGTGAGGGAGGAAAAGAGGGAGGAAGAGATGGAGGGAGGGAGGATGAATGGCACAGTACAAATATCTACAGACCATATACCCACCCTTAGGCCCCAGGGCTGGTCTCGCTGCTAAAAGAGAACATTCAGTGTTCATTTGAGTTTTATTTACCCTGTATCTATGCTCATTTCACACCATCGGACAGCTGTTTGAAGTCATTTCACTCACCATTGGAAGCATGATCAGGCCTGAAATACAAGCTGTCAATTGTGCGCATTACATAGCAAAGTTGGATTTAATGCCTGGTACGCTTTATTAATGTTGCAACACTGACTGCATATTTAGCGTTGTCATGGATTTTTATTTAAAAGGGCACTTTTATTACAAGTACATGCTGCCAGCAAAATAAAACCCTCTCTCTGCCAAAGCAAATTCGAGTTAATTTGCTGAAGCTTGGTTTGGCAGGCTTGGGTTATTGCCCTCTCCAGTGACACCTCATCCACACATGTCTCATGAAGGATTAGAAGGAGAAACAGACAGCATCCTCACCTGGACCAGGACGGATGCAAAAAATTTTTTTAAAATAACCAGAGAGTATTTCTGGTCCTTTATTTCACGTTGGACCATAAAACTAATAAATCAGTGACTCCAGCAGCAATTCAGCCAATAGGTGAGGCTATGAAAGACAATCTTTTAGATACTGTGATTTCATTTTTTTTCCCACCAAGTTTGCACCTACAATGAACAGCCCAAACCTAGAATTTCACTGTAGAATTTGCTGCTAGTACAGCTGTCTTTAAAACTACCACTTGGGGGGAGGGGGGCGGTGGCATGGCTCGGTTGGTTAGAGCGCGAGCTCTCCACAACAAGGTTGCCGGTTCAATTCCCACATGGGATGGTGGGCTGCGCCCCTTGCAACTAAAGATTGAAAACGGCAACTGGACTTGGAGCTGAGCTGTGCCCTCCACAACTAGATTGAAGGACAACTTGGAGCGGATGCACCCTGGAGAAACACACTGTTCCCCAATATTCCCCAATTAAAAAAAATTAAAAAAAACAAAACAAACAAACAAAAAGACTACCACTTGTCATAACAAATACTCTTCCCTCCAAACTCTCTCCTCACTTTTTTTCTGGACCCACAAAACCGTTCCTTGTAATTTGCAAATAAGAGAGCATTCTGTCCAACATGGCAGCTATGAGCCATGTGTGCCTATGAAAACCTGATCACAATTTTTTTAATGAAAAACTCAGGCCCTCAGTCACTGCACCCACATTCCGAGCACTAGAAAGCCACATATGGCTACCAGATTGGACAATGTAAATACAGACCATTTCCATCATTAGGAAGGCGTGTTGGACAGCGCTGCTCTACATCCTCGGCCCCCTTAAGACCACAGAAATAAGTGCCCATCTTGTTTGCACCACCTGTCCTGCCCCCACCCACTTTCCTCCCTTCCCACAGCCCGCTTCTATAACTCACACCCCCTGGCCTTGTGTTCAAGTTCCTCTGGCTTCTTCCCCTTCCAGCTTCCAATTGACAACCTCCGACTCCAACCCCATTCCTGCCTGCCCTTGCAGACACTTCCCTTCACATTCATTCATTCATTCATTCATTCACTCATTCACTCAAGATTGATTGAGTACCAAGTAAGTAAGCCGTACTTGTTTGCTAGGTGCTAGGGGTGCAAAATCGAGGAAGGCTCCATTCCTTTTCCCCAAGGGCACCACAATCAAGCAGAACGCACTAATTAGAATCTTCAGGGGTTGGGGTTGAACAAAAATTCACCCATCAAATCATATTATTTCCGTGCTTAAACACCTTTAGTAGACTACCATTTACCAAAGGACGTATTTTAAAAATATTCACTGCCAATTATTCAATCTGTGTACACACTTTCTCGGGCTAATCTTTTGCAACCTTCATGTACGAGTAGAAAACTATCTCTGACTTATTTCCCTTTCCGTTAGGAATATCATTTCTTTTCTACTTGTGTAAGTCGACACGTTTGAGAAATGTATTGACCTTCTGATAAACAACCAGATGCCCAAAGACGTACTGGGAAAGAAGAAGCATACCATTCTCCCCAGGGAGGCCTCAGAGCTCCAAGAAAGGCCAATGGTGGCGCTGTTCTCAAAGGGGGTTTGAATAAGTGGAGCCCAGAGGGTGTGTTGGGGGTGAGGGCTCTGCCGTTAGTTTGCACCCCACTGGGCATTTCCGCTTTCTTCCCAGATCGTAGCATCTACATCTCCATTGGATGCTTCCTCTCCACCAGGATCCAAGATCTGGAAACAATCACCTGGGCACCCTCTATACCTCACACACCTGAACAGGGGCCTGGCACGTCCCCTGGTTGCTGTTAACCACCGCTCCATGGATGTGATAAGCTCCCAGGATCCCTTGGACAACTCAGATCCCTCAGCGGTACCCGTTCTACACCCACTTTCCATCTAGAATTACAGACACTTAGAAGACATTGTCCTCCACACTGCCCCGTGTACAGGACACCTGGGAGACAGAAGCCAGCCAGCAACAGTGCATGGCAGCGATATCGCAGGGTAGCTGACCCTCGGAAGCCAGGCGGGGAGGGTTTGGGTCATGTGTCCACTGCCCAATGGCTGGAGCACCGTGTTAATCCTCCTGCACGTCAGTGTCTTCTCAGTAAAGTAGGGACACTTCTAGCGGCTGTGCCAGGAACAGGAGACAAAGACCAAGTGTCTTTCTTATTCTACCACCCCTTCCCTCGGGGCCTGTCTCCTCCCTTCCACTCCATGTATTTCCCTGGCCTCCCAGGCGGATTGAAAACGGCCGTCCTCCGAGCAGCTGTCTCACTATTTCATGCCCACTTACTTGCACATTTGAAAAGTTCTGAAAGCTGCAGAGGGCCGTATAAAAGTACAATGACTCTGCCCATGGAGACCGAGAATGAATTTGGTGATGGCTGCCTCACTGTAGCCCTTCAGGGCGCAGGGGTTCCGCCAGCTAATCCAGGCTCACTAGGCCGAACACCTACACCCCCTGTGCCGTCTCCCCATCCAGGAATGTGTCTTGCTCACTGGGATGCAAGCTCCATCATCCCTTCTGGCTTAAAGCCAGCGAGTCTGACTCAGAGTCTAGCCATCTTTTAGGTACCCAGACTATTGTGCTAGACAGAGGGAAGGGGCGGGCGGAGGCTGAGAAGCCCCTCTCTCCATCTGGACCACCCTTCCACTGGGGGTTGGCTCTGGTCCACACCCCCAGATGAGCGCTGGAACTCACACTCAGAGGGAAGGAGGGATTTGCTCTCTTGCTTCCAACACTTCGCTGGGTGTGTTTATTCACCTGTTAATTATCTGTCTGGGTCTTTTAACAGTCTCAGTCATGGGAAAAAAAAAAAAAGCTACAGACAATGATTCCAATGTGACTTTTCAGGGTGATGGAAATTCCAAAGTTGTCCAGCCCTGGAGAGCGCTGGGCCATGCAACGCGGTTCTGATGTAAAGCACAGAGCAATTAGCAGGGAGAGTTACCTCCTTGTCTTAAAAGCATTTTTATTACTTAATCAATCACAAGTAGTTTCTAAACAAGGCTGGGGTTTTACAAGGGGCTATAAATCTTTCCCATTTGCTTGTAGGAGAAAGAACAGGAGAAACACATGACATTCCAGAAGGGACATGATATCAATTAAAACAAAAATGGAATGCGAGGCCTTTGAGACACAGATGGTGGCAGGAGGTGACCACAAGGTCACAGAGGACCCAGGAAAGGAAGGAGTCAGTCAGGGCCAAGGGTTTGGTCCTGACCACAGGTCCACGCTGAAGTCCATCTCTCTCCCCTTCCATGTCAGGAAAGGAGGAGTGAGGAACGTAAAATGAAAGTGCCCAGTGGTAACCCAGCAGACTTTCCACATTTCACTTCATGGCAGATGGCTTCCTAGCTAAAGCCTTCCTCTGGGCCTCAGTTTTCCTCACGTGCAAGTTCAGAGAATTCGGACGAGATGACATGAGCGATTCTCAGTCGCGACAGCATTGCAGGTTCACCCACCGGGGGGGCATTTTAATAACGCCATTGCCAGAGTCCTTTTCAAACCAATTAAATCAGACTACCTGAGGCTGAGCTGAATGGCCTTTGATCTCATGTAGTTCCAGCTTGAATATCCACACAGAGTCTTATTTTGAAAATGAAACGGTGCCAATCTGCCAACCTGAGCTCAGCTGGTGCCCACATATTCATTCTTTCCTTCATTCAACAGACTCTTCCTAAGAATTTCTATGTGCTACATGCTGGGCTAGGCCCGCAGAGGAGTGCCTCATGCCCCATGGGGATGCCCCAGGGAGAAATGTCTCATTAGCTCCTTCATTCAACAATTTCCTGGGCCTGTGATGGAACTGTTCCTAAAGTCACCACTTGAGACAGTAACGTCTGGGTCTCTCCAGAGAGGTCACCAGAAACAAAAGCGGTACTTGGCTGACTCCTTAAAGAGCCCCAAGTCAACTTGTTTTCTTCAGTTTGCAAAAGGTCGTCAGTCACCTCCAAAATATGACCCACTATATTCTGGTTCAATGTCTTCTTTCCCCCCTAATTTTATCTAAGACATCGGATTTGGAGGGGAAACATATTTTCTTCTCTTATTCCAATGGAATTCAGATCAAGTTCAGATGCTTCCATCTGTACAAGATTTCCCTTTTTTCTTCTGAACTCTTCTAAGCATGTACCTACCTCTGATATGGAATCTAACTCATCTTGACTTTAATTATAACGTTGGTAGCATGGCATTTTTCCTGCTAGACTCTTGATTCTCTAGTGCAGTAGAAAGAACAAGCTTTCGGAGTCACACAGATCGAATCCCAGCTCCAGCCCTTACCTGGCTACCTAGGTCATTGTCTCTCAAGATAATAAGATCTACTTCACAGCGTCGATGCAAGGATGAAAGCAGAGAGCATACACTGAGCCTCTGAGCTTATCAACGTCCCGCTCCGAGTGGAGTGCTCACAATCAAACAAGTACCCCTGCCCTGGTCCATGGACCGTGAGCACAAGATGACGCCCTGGTCAGCGGAAAGAAGGAAAGTCCCCTGATTTCAGTCAGGCAGTGTGAGGAGTGCAGAAGGAAGCCAGGTTCCAGCATCGCAGTGGGAGGGGCAGGGCAAGCAGGGGTGGCCAGTGCCACTGCTGGTGGGAGAAGCAGACACACCGAAAAGACTCCTGCTGATAACGACCTTCGTTACCTATTTCTCACGGTCCGGCTTTCCCACCACTTCCTCTGGCAACTTTCAACGTTGCTCCGCACCCTCGTTTCACTAGTACTATTTAAAGTACAGCAAAGGGGGGTTATCACTGTGTGAGGGATAGAAATGATAAATGTCTAACTAGTACATTGTTTGGTACACCTGAAACTAATAAAAAAAAAAAAAGAAATGCCATTTAATCTCCTGGGAACTGCTTGGCCCCACACCAGCCATACTGGTCACATGAGTCAACATTTTCCAATAAATAAATAAATAAAAATAAAGTACAGCAAACTTTCTAAACTGCTCAGGGAGAACGACCCCTCCCATGTTCCTTGGGCCACACAGGCACACACCTACACACGCACACGTGTATGCATATACATGGATTCACAGACAGACACACACACACATACACACATCGCACAGAAAACCTGGTATTTAAGCAGCTGCCACCCTATGGAACCCTTTGATTTGGGGCAGATCAAGTCATTTCGATGTCTCTCCTTGCCCGGTATCCACCAAGTTTCCGGCAGATTAAAATTAGTGTCATCTTTCTATGCCTCCAGGACAGAGCGTGCGTGGAGAGTGGAGATTCGTGCGCAGGCCTTTCTCACTCCGAACCACAGGTTAGCAAATTTTTCTAGAAAGAGTCAGATAGTAAATGTTGCCAGTTTTGGGGGCCACCTGGTCTCCGCCACAACTCTTCAGCTGTTTCCATTCCAGTGTGAAAGCAGCGAGAGGTGACACGTAAAGAAAAGGGCATGGCTGTCAGGCAGCCATTTGATTAAAGGTTAGTATGCTCTCTGGAAAAAAAGAAACATATACAGAGGGTGCCAAAAAATTGTGTACACATTTTAAGAAAGGAAAAAACTGTATTAAAATTATGCTGATGGGAACCACTTTGAGCACCTCTTGTAACTGCAAAAGTCACACGTGACTTGTATTCATCTTTTGTTATCGGTATATATTGAGTTTTACAATTTGAATAGTTTTTTTTCCTTTCTTAAAATGTGTATACATTGTTTTGGCACCCTCTGTATACATAATACATATGTACATGTTAGTATATGTGTGTGTGTGTATACACACATTTGTTTTTTAAAAAGGGCATAGTTGTGTTCCAGTAAAACCCTATTTACAAAAACAATCCATAGGCAATAGTTTGTTGGCTGAGTCCTGGTCTAAGTTCTCCAGCCCTAGACTATCAAACTTTACCTTGTTTTTCTTAATTTAAAACATGGTTCTTTGAATGTATTAATACATAGCAAAATCTTAACTATCCCTATATCTCTTGACCTAATAATATCACTTCTAGGAAGGTATCTTTAAAATGACTAACAGTTTTGATCCTTTTATGTGTAGTACCTATTTCATCTTCCCAGTAAGAGATGAGATTAATCATATTTTTGTCTCCATTTTGCAAATGAGGAAACTAAAGCACAAAATGCTAAGTAATTCCACCCCCAGACACATAGCTAGTAAGTAACAAAGCTGGGTTCTGAACCGAGGCAGTGATTTCTGACTCTTAAATGAAAAAGTATGCAAAATTGGACAAAGGCACAAACATTCCTGTTTTGGCAACAAAGTTCGTAACAGCATAAAATAATCTAAATATCAACTATGGACAATGGGTCAAAATTAAGGCAAAGCGGAATAAAAGGCAGTGTTTTCCAATCAGAGGGAAGAACCTGTCTTTCTGTTTGCACGAGGGGCTGCAACTCCTCTCACCCCAGGTGCGGCCCCTTTACAATGTCACATTACTACTCTTTCCGTCAAAAGTTACAGCCTATTTCTAGTCTGTTGAATGTGAGCTGGCCTGTGACTTGTTTGACCAATAAAATAAGGAGGAAATGACATTATGTGATGTCCAATCTTCCACTCTTGCCCTTTTGGAATGCTGCCCTGAGCGCACCTTGTAAAGAAGTCCCATCCAGTTCACAGGACGACAGAGAGGCCACATGGCAACGGCCGAATGAGTGATCCCAGGTGAGTAGGGTTGTAAGCTAAAGCACAGGACAGCCAGTTAAATTTTCTTTCCACACAAACAACAGTAATGTGTTAGCATATGTATGTCTCAACTCTCACACGGACACGTTTATATGAAAGAATTTCTCCATTTACCTGAAATTCAGATTTAACTAGGTGTCCCGTATTTTTATTTGCTAAATCTGAACTCCCTACAAGGGAGTTCAGCAACAAAAACCATCTAGCTAATCCCAGCCCAAAACACTGATGCAAAGACCCGTAAGAATTCGCATATTGTTCTAAGCTACCAAGGTTTGCAGAGGTGTGTTATACGGTAACACAGCACTGAAACACTGTCCTACTTACTGATGAGGAAAATATTCACTATTGGTTACTGTAGTTGTCCTGTACAGAAGAAGGCGGGCATTCGGACTGAGAAAGCATTGTGAGTAAAGAGCAGAAGCAGTCCTAATCCTACTATGCTTGGGAAACACTGAGGAGGAAGAACAATGTGGCAAGAGTAGAAGGTATTCAATGAGGACCGATGGGACAAAATTAGAAAGTTGATTGCGTCCAGGTGGCAGAGGATTTCAAATGCCAAGCCAATATTTTTGGACTTCAGCCTGGGCGTGGGGAACGGTCAAAGAGAATTGAGCAGACAAATGGCACAGTGAAAATATTAGTGAAGTACATATGAGGTTTGTGTTCACGTTAAATATTTAATTTTTAATAGTATGTTTTGAGGATGTGGGTTGACATATATACAGGTCACATACAGAGGGTATACACATTTGTATACACAAAATGTATACACATTTTAAGAAAGGAACGAACTGTATTAAAATTGTATTAATAATACTCAATATATACCGATAGCAAAAGATGAATGTGTATACATTTTTTTGGCCACCCCGGTAGGTACTGGGGAGAAAACCCAAAATGTCTAATTTTGGATTCCAAGATCCCATCTTTTCAGATACTTTGGATAATGATTTCAAGTAGCACGATCCCATTTTGATATAAGCAGGCTCACACCTGGAAGTCATTGTTTTTTGATGGTAGGAAGTGATACAGGGGGGGTTTCATTTTATTTTTCATTCTGATTTGCACTTTCTTATTTTCCTGCAGTCTGTACTTCTCTCCCATGTAAGGAATCACGTACGAGTGTCTCTGTGTTTGTGGGTGTGTGTGTACTATGGTCTTTAATTCCCCAGCCTTAAGTATTTACAGAGTTCTTTGCCTTGCACAGGTCCTATGAGCGATAAACAATAAAGGAGGGAGCCTGGCTCTCTGCCCCACGTGAGAGTGAAAAAACAGACCAGGCAGTTATTTAAATTAGATGGTACTTCAGGAAGAACTGCAAACTGAAGTGATGCCAGAAAGAGTGAGACTGTCTGTGGACTTTTGGTAAAATACTATCAATTACAGTGGTTTTTAAGTCCCTTTGGCAAGATATATATGAATTACTTAGAAAACGTTTTTAAAAGTCCACATGCCTGGGCCCCTTCCCTGGAGATTACAATTCAATAGATAGGGACAGGGACCCACGCATCTGTATTTTTAAAAGCACTTCAGTTGAGAATTGCTGGTCCTATGTTTCTTGTGGTCATTTCTCCTCCACTGTGATTGGGAGTGCTGGGAAAAGTTGCAGGAAGCTCCTTGGAGGAGGTGGCCCCTGCCTGGGGCCTGGCAGATGGGGGCTTGGAAGAGCCCTCTCTGTCTTCACTGTACACGGGCATATTCACTGCCCAAAGCAGTGTACAGACGGCTTCCCAGACACGGTCTCCACCTGGGCCCACCCGCCCTCATGCAACCTAGAACTGGTCCCCCTGCCACCCAGCTCAGGGCATGGCCACTGGGCAGTGTGGTTTTTGCTCACATCTGTGCCTCTGCTCTCACCTGGGCCTTAGCTTTGCATCTTCCTTCCCGGATGCCTTCTCCGGTTCTCCTTCTCAGGTCCCCACAGGACACAGAGTCCCTGAGGGCAGGACCCTGCCCCAGGCTGTTCCAGTCATGAGGACACCAGCCCCACCTCCCCAAATCAAACTTTCAGAAAGAAAAAGCAGAGGATCGGGAGAAGAGACTGCCTCAGTTTCCAGGGCAGCTATGTTATCAATGCATCTGTGGCCTTCAACAAGGCACTGAAGGGCTGCTCTGGCCCCTGTGACCCCTCCACCCCAGTGTAAGATCAATAACTCCTCGGGGAGACAGAGAATAAATGGTGGCAAAGGCACAGAGTCCTAGGCTAGGAGGCGGGCTCAAGATGGCGGGTGTGCGGGGAGTAGCAGTAGGATGACAGCCCTGGAGAAAGCAGAGGCCAGAGCTGGTGGTGAGAGACCCACCCTGACGGTGCAGAAGCCGTGGGCAGCCAGGTGGGGCAGGGCACAGCCTGGTGGTGGAGAAAGCTCTCCAGCATCCCAAGGGACCTTGGAGGAGACCAGGGAACCCTGTGATTGGGGCTCAACTGTGCAGAGGATGGAACCAGGAAGGAGGGAAGAGGCTCCTGAGTGAGGTGGTGGCTTGAGAAGGGTAGGCGTAGGGGCAGCCACAGGCCTGTTGGGGCCGGTCCTGTCTCGTTTTCCTTCAGCAGGTGCCCCAGCCTGAATCCCTACCACACGGAGGCCGTGAGGCCAATCCTAGCTCCTGAGTGAAACCAACGAGAGGCAGAGGTTGCCCTTTGCTCTGGGCATCTGGTGGCAGAGGCAGAGCTGGGACCGGCACCCACCAATCGCTAGTGGAGGGGCTCCTATGGTACCACAATGACTCCAGGTTTCTTCCACACAAAGTCCCCCGCCTGAGGGTCTGTGTCTTTTATCAGCTACCCCAAAGAGCCTACTTTGTACGAACGGCTTGAATGCCATTGGCAGCAGCCAGAAGGAGGCCAGAGAGCAAAGGACCTGAAGCAGTCTCTCTGTCCTGAAACTGCGTGTAAGGCAGGTCAGTGTGTACTTCCAAGCCAGCGTGACTCACGCCGTCACCCTCCTTTCCACTGAGAAGCGAGGCCCCCTGTTTTCCTGACACAAGTCACACAGCAACTGTCCGTCCTAAGCTAGATTGGGCTGCAGCAGCCTGGAGAGTGCAGGAATGGGGTGGGGACCCGCCATGTCCACATCTGATGGGTTTGCTCCTAGATACGTGCCCTACACCATCAGGGCTGTTACTAACCACACCGCACCGATGCTTTATCCAAATCACCTCTCTGATTGGGTCACATTCAGTGCCAGCTTTCAATGATCCACAAAAGACAGGAGAAGAGAGACTGGGCAGGGCTGAAGAAGAGAGCAAATTCCCAATTAATAAATAAAAATTGGTCTACAAATAACCGGCTAAGAGGATCATCTGTATTCGGAAAATTGAGTTATAACCATCAGCAAGACATTTATTCAACAAACTTTGTAGGTAGAAACCAGGATTCCAATTTATTAATTTACTGCTCGAAATGAATGCTCTGTCATGTGGCTTAGACACTCACATTCATCTGACAGAACAAAGCCTTTGCTCCATCAGTGGCGGCTCCCAGGGAAAGTCAAATTACCAAAAGGTCACGTGGTGAGTGTGGAATCCCTACAAGAGGAGCTTGCTTTGTCATTTAAATTCAGCGAACGTTGACTAAGCTTGATGGGTCAGGCATGCACTGGGGAAAGATACAAAGACGTGATGCCCACCTTGGAAGCATTTGCAGCCAAGTAGAGAAGGGTGGTTAGATGGTGATTAGATGTGAACGACATCACAACAGAGACATTAGACACGTGGCCAGGGTTCCAGGTCACCTGGAAAAGTGTGTGTGTGTGTGTGTGTGTGTGAAAACGCGAGGAGAGGGGAGGTGTGTCTAGACTGGGGTGTAACACAGCGAAAGATACCAGGTTGTGACAGAACTGGGAGGCTGGATGGTATTACCAAGCGGTTGGTACCGGACTCCCGTCAAGTTAGACTGACCTGGGGCACATTTTAAAGTCAGGTGCCCCGTGCCCACCTGACTCTCAGGCCAACCGACCTGACTCTCAGCAAATGGGCCCGGGCGTTCGTAAGAGTGCAAGGCTGCCACGCTCACTGGTGGGGGCACCTGGAGAAGAGATTCTAACACCGGAGATGATGTGAGCGTATTTTCAAAGACTGTCAATGGACCTACTCGGGACATGAGTCAGGAGGCTTCTCCAGAGAAACAACAGCAATAGGAAATATATATGGGGAGAGGGCGGGGGAGACAGATTTTAAGGAACTGGCTCGGGAGACTGCGGGGGCTGGAAGTCTGAAATCCGTGGGGCAGGCCAGCAGGCTAGGAAGCCAGGGGAGAGTTGATACTTTGCAGTGTTGACTCCGCATTCCATGGGGCAGTAGGCTGAAGACACAGACCAGGTTTCTATGTTGCAGTTTTGAGAATTTCTTCCTTTTTGGGAAACTTCAGGATTGGCTCTTAAGGCCTTCAAGTGATTGGATGAGGCTCACCCATGTAATGGAGGGCAATCTGCTTTATTCAATATCTACTGAGATAAATGCCAATCACATCTTTAAAAATATCTTCACAGCAACCTCTAGACTGGCGTTTGACCGAACAACTGGGAACCATTAGTCAAAGTGACACCTTAAATGAACCATCACAGCTAGAACCCCAGCTCCAACCTACCTGTCTGGGTGCAAGAAGAATTTGGAAAGGAGGAAAAGTTTCCCATGACAAACACGGTTGCCAGCTCCTATGGCCGCCTCTCTCCCTGAAATAAGGTATTGAATCCACAGCCTGGAAGACAATGCCTTAATTCAAAGAGAAAGACCCTAAACCAGGAGCCCCACAGCTTGATACACACACCACACCACCAAGTGGGCCAGATGGTATTGCCTTCTTTAAGGAAACTTGGTTAAATTGTTTTTCCACCTTAATGGGGGTTGGGCCCACTGGGCTGATAACATGAGCTTTATAGGTTTCTGCCATTTCAATGCTTAACAAGAACAAATGTGCCAGTGCATAGTTCACTGATTTCACCACGCTGGGGATTTTAATAAACGGCTCCTTTGTATTTTCATTTCATAGACTTATATATCACACAGTGAAAGACAGAAATGTGCTGCTTCACGGTGCAAAGCTTGCCAGCCAAGAAGCCCTCCCCCAGGTATGTGGGAGCCTGGGCAAAGCTGCCTGCTGCAGCCCCACATGCTCCCCTGAGCCTAAGCTGTGCTGTGGGAGAAAGCTGGAAGCTGCTGCTTCCAGTTTCCTGAAGCAAGAAGAAAGTATATTGGGTGTTGTTTTTTTAATTAGATTGATCCAAATCAGTGACTGTGGTCCCATCTAAATCTTATTCTACCCATGTGATGGCAAAAAATAAATAAAAACTTGAAAAAATAAATATAACACACACATTGAACTATTGCATTGTTTCAAAGGATGTTTAAACCAAAAGGGACCTTTAAGACCTACTCATAATACTAAGAATTCTCTAGAGCTCAAGAATGGAAAAGTACTTGTCCAAAGTCATTGCCCAGTCCGAAAACCAGAACCTCCAGATTCCCAATCCATTGATAAGCCCTTCTTCCCGCCCTTCTTTCTTCCTTCTTTCCTTTCCTCCTTCTCACTTTCCTTCCCGCCCTCCCTCCCTTTTTTGGTCCATATTTTCAGCACAAAGAATTTTAAACACACAGTGTGACAGTCATGGTTTTTAGTCACACACAACAGAGTCCGCTTTGGCTAATTTAAGTAGAAAACGGAATTACAAAAGGATATTGGTTAGCTTGGAGGGAGACAATAAAACAGACCGGAAGCTGTATGTCCAGAAGCATCACTCAAAATATGAGCTGGTTTGGCCAAATGTGAAAACAGCCTCCACGGCTGCTATAGAGCACTGAGTCCAATGAAATACCAAGAACTTGACCTTATTTCCCATCCCCCATTCCCTGAGCATCCAAGCTACCTCTGAGTCAGGAAGCCAACCCTGCATCCTCCAAAATCCAGACACCACGCAATCACCAGTCCTACGTCCTTCATCACTCACATTCGCACTGAAATCCCACATGCCTGCATTCCAGCTGCAAGAGACCATGAGCTACAAATTTTGCACAGATCGTGGGGCATTGCAGGTGCCGTCAATGAGTCAGAGGCTGGGTTCAGACCCAGGTGAGAGGCTGAGCTGGTCTTCCGTGCCCGGTCTCTCATGTGATTCTCTGTCTTTCTGGTTGTGAGCTCATTATGGGTGTTCAGAATGAGATTTACACAAGTAGGGTGCTTTGAGGCCAACTTCTAAAATTTTCCATTTCTTCCCAAGAGACACCTAAGCTTCAAGAGACACACACACACACACACACACACACACTGCTGCTCTCAAGTCTAGGCCGTCTCCGCTGCTCTGCCTTGCCAGCGCGTCTAACTCAGACCCCTCCAGTCTCTTTCCCACCATGGCAGGAGGTCCACACCCACCAGCCAGAGTGACAACACAGCAGAGGGCAAAGTATACAGTACTTTTCCTAGCTAAGTAGTTTACCTTTTGGGAGCCCTAGAATTGACAGGGAAAACGCACGCTGCCTTTTTTCTCAAGACGTGTGAAAAAAAATTCATGGTCTAGTTAATTCCAGGCAACACCTCACCACTAGATGTCAAAGCGATGGAATGAACGTCGTAGAGCACGGAGCTCGGGATCTGGTTTGAGGAAAGGCTGGGATGTCCTGAAAACTCTCCGTGTGGCCAGCTGGACACCCAAACACCACTCCTGACCCCAAGATTCCCCTCCTTCTCCCCGGGAGGTGACTTCAGTCCCATCTTCCCTGCCCGAGGATCCTGAGACTCCTCTTCCTCAGGGATTACAAGGAAAATCTTGGAAGGGGTCTTGGGTTTTCTCAGGTGTAAAAGAAACCCTGATCTTTTAATATGCGGGTAGGGGCAACTGGCTGGTGGGCACGCGCCCCCTCCTTTCCAGCAATGCTGTTCTTATAAATGGCAAAGTCTTGTTTCTGAATTCTGTCTGTGGCTCTTTTTTCCTACAACCTGTCGGCTATGCACTGTGAAAGTCTAGTGAGAAAAATGATGAATGAGGGAACGAACAAACTAAGGACAGTTAAAGAAGAAGAATGCATTTGAAATCACAAAACTGTATCATATACTTAATAACACGATGGATGGGTCGCTTGCTTTCTCTTTTATTCAAAGTTGTTGCTTTTTCCCAAGGACCCACTGTTTTCTTTTGCCCAAGCCTACCCCTTTTTACCCCGTTTTTGTTTTTTTTTCCCTGTTCTGCCCACTTGGTATAATGGAAGATAATTGCTGTCACGGTCCCCCTGTCTGCCCCGGTGCAGAAACTCAGCTCAATGACGCTGACACGAGGAAGAACAAATTCTACTTGAGCAGCTATCAAACCCCATGACATTTGGGAGGAATCTGAATAAGGTAATTATGGCGTGAAGATAAATTTGCCCAGGGGAAGAAAAATAATGGAGGCAAAATGACTGAACATTTCAGCTGGAAAAGCCTGTTCACCGGCAGCTGCTACAGAAGCAAAGACCACACCAGCTGACCTGCCAGGGCATCAAGAGATGTTAACCCAAGGAAAAGCCCGATTCATCAGATTAATGTCTTTATTCTGGTTTACCACACACCATCCCTCCTTAGGAGCACAAGGAAGGCTTCTAGCTGCTATGACAGCGGCTGAACGAGAACTTTCATCCCTAGGGCTCCTTCTTCCTCTGCTCCTGTCCTGATCGTCCCTGACTTCTTTGTTCAAGAGCTAAGACGTCCTCTCCCAGTGCTTGCTTCTGTATGACAGGCATTCTGCTAGACAAGGGGATATCAACATGAAATACACCTGTGTGCACGGACACACAGAGACATAAAAACACGCAATCACATGCAAATATGCAGACACACAAACCCACATGCACGGGCTTGCCTGCACACACACACACACACACACACACCCCTAACTCTTGGGGCGTGTGCAGTCTGGGAGGACTGTTAGAATTCACCAAAACAATTGCTAAAATGGAGTTACCTCCAAAGGAAGGTGGGAATGCAGAAGAGGAGCGGGGCTAGGGGCTAGTCTGCTGGGGAAAATCAAGAGGGCGCCACAGACGAGTTCGGCACGGAGTTGAAGTCTGAAAAGGAGGAGAGAGGCCTTGGTGAAAGAGAAGGTAAGAGGGTCGGAGGGGCAAGTTCCCTGGTGAGTTCAGGCCTTCCAGAGAATAAAGCCATCTTGCTTCTTTCTGTCAGTCGGGGCTACGGCTAAAGGCTCTCATGTAGCCCCCACCACTTTCCCGGGGTCACTGGAGCTGGAGGAAGAGGAATGAAACATGACTTCCCTAGACATTTGGGGACCCAGAATCCTGGGAGGGAAGAATCGCGTAAAATAAACATCTGTATTTCTACCCAAGCCCTTCTTGCTGGAGAAGTAGCTCGCTCTCTGTGGCGTGAAGTCATTCCCATGGCTGTGTGGATGAGTAAGCCAAGACCACCACCAAACGAGTCTCTCAAAATAAATAAATAAATAAATAAATAAATAGGCATGTGTATTGAACACTACTGTAAGCTTACTGCGAACAGAGACTAAGGTGCCTTCTCTTAAATCTGAATCGTGTTTGACTCCTCTCTGTCCCTTACCAGACACACACAGGTCATCTAAAGTCATGACACCAAAAACACACCCCAAATCTCTCCACGTCTCTCTTCTCTGGGGCCACGGCCCTCAACCGACCTAGTTCTCGCCTGGGTTGTACAGCAGCCTGACGTCTCTGCTTCCTTCCTCTGTCACTCCTCTATAATCTAGGCCCGCCAGAGAGAGCTTTGCAAAAACGTCAGGCAGATGTCATTCTTTAAACCACCTGGTGGCTTCTGTTTAACTGATATGGCTGAGAGCACAGCTCTGGAGCCAAATCCTGGGTTCAGATCTGTGTATAAATCTTGACTCCCTTGTGCCTCGCTTTTCTGCTCTGCAAAATGAAGTTAATAATTGTACCTATCCCATTCCATTTGCCTGACGAGTAAATGATCTGCTCTATGTCACTCTAAGTGGCACAGAGTGCGCATTCACTGGTACTAGGTCTCATTAAAGTAAACTGCAGTCTCTTTCCCGGCGTCCCTGACTCTATCTCTGACCTCATTCTCATCCACTTTGCTCCCCACTCTCTAGGTAATGGCCACACTGTCCTTGATCTTTAAACAAACCAAGTTCACTCCAAGCTCAGGGCTGTTGCTTTTGCTGTTGTCTCTTCCAGGCACCCTTCTCCCTAGGTCTCCATATGGCTGGCTCCCTCTCCTCGTTCAGACATGAGCAGAAATCTCTCCACCTGGTCACCATTAGCTTGCCTGCATCCATCTCTGACACAGGGGCACCCAAACACACTCGTGATTACCTATTGGTTGTCTTCTATACTACCAAATTTATAGTATTTGTTTATTGTTCTACTTATTTATTATTCACCATCCCCTAACTGGAAGGAAAGCTTCGTGGTGTGAGAACGTGTAGAAGAGTGTCCGGCATATAGAAGAAACAGAACGTACGTGCTGGATGAGTGAGGTGAGTGAGTGAGTGAGTGAATGAATGAATGATTGTCAGTGAGTGAATGAATGAGTGAATAAGTGAGTGAGTGAATGAGTGAATGAATGAATGAGTGGATGAGTGAATGAGTGAGTGAATGAATGAATGATTGTCAGTGAGTGAATGAATGAATGAGTGAATAAGTGAGTGAGTGAATGAGTGAATGAGTGAGTGAGTGAGTGAGTGAATGAATGAATGATTGTCAGTGAGTGAATGAATGAGTGAATAAGTGAGTGAGTGAATGAGTGAGTGAATGAGTGAGTGAGTGAATGAATGATTGTCAGTGAGTGAATCAATGAATGAGTGAATAAGTGAGTGAGTGAATGAGTGAATGAATGAATGAATGAGTGAATCAGTGAGTGAATCAGTGAGGTGAATTGATGTAGTTAGCACCCTGCAAGTGTTTACTGAACACACTGAAGTAAACTCTAACCACTCACGGAAATAGAAACAAACCAAAGTTTAAGGCAATAGTCTCTGCCATGTGTGATCACTCATGTGACAGATGTGAAACATTTATGCCATGTGATCCAATTAGCATCACTCTTGAAAGGGCATTATTCTTGGATATGGTTACACCATCTGTCCCAAAAGCTTTCAGAATTCATGATCAGATAAGCACCAAACCCCATCTGGCAGGTCTTACAAAGTGACTCCATCCTCTTGGCTGGATTCTGCCATGTATAGGCAGTATTTTGACATTTGAAACGAAATACGAGCTTGAATGAAAAAACACATCAAGTAGTGAGATGATAGGGGCTGGGGAAGAAGATTGCACTCCGTAAATTCTCAGAGGCTAATCAGGACGGGGAATGGGTAGAGTTAAGTCTAGAATAGTATGGAGAAATGTTTCCCACTGGGAAACTTTATTAAACTCCAGTTCTGTCTTCCTGAAGGGACTGCTGGAGCCTCTAACACAGCTAACTGGACCCACCCCCTGTGTGTTGTAGAGGATCTTCGTGTAACCCCAGAACCAGCTCAAAAGGGTCCTATCTTGTTTGACGAGGTGCCAAGTTGTTTTTCAGAGACAACAGGCCCAAAAAAATACCGCCCAAGTCATGCAGCCAAAGCATGCAGAGGAGAGAACTTTGGCCTCCAGCTGCACCCAGAAGCAAAGTCTAGCCCCAAGACACACACACATACACACAGACACACACACACACACACACACACACACACACACGATCAAAGGACCAGGACATAATTGGAACCCAGAACCTTTTCAGAAGACATGGGTCCATTGTCCGGGAAGATCCAGTGTTGACGTCCCTTTATCATAAATGGCCCAGTTCCAAGGCCCCCCAACTCAAACTTGCCCACCAGCACTGCCACATACCTGCCCTCCAGCCCCATGAAAACCCTGGGCCTGGTCCAGTGAGCAAGATGGATCTGAGGCACCCCTGGTTCTCTCATCTTCTCGGTTGGGGACTTCTTGGTCAATAAAACCTTTAAAACGCCAACACGGACGTTTTTAGTTTTGGCCTTTGGAAACACTGGGCACACAAACTTTCTTTTTTTTTTTTTTTTCCCCAGAACTAACTTACTTACTTTATTTATTTATTTTCAATTACAGTTAACATTCAATATTATTTTATATTAGTGTCGGGTATACAGGATAGAGGTTAGACATTTATATAATTTAGGAAGTGATCCCCCAAATTAGTCCCCACCTGGCACTATACATAGTTATTACAATATTATTGACTATATTCTCTACGCTATACTTTACATTCCCCATGACTACTTTGTAACTAGCAATTTGTACTTTTTTTTTTTTTAATTTATTGGGGTGACAATTGTTAGTAAAATTACATAGATTTCAGGTGTACAGTTCTGTATTGCATCATCTATAAATGCCATTGCGTGTTCACCACCCAGAGTCAGTTCTCCTTCCATCACCATGTATTCGATCCCCCTTACCCTCATCTCCCACCCCCCACCCCCCTTACCCTCTGGCAACCACTAAACTATTGCACACAAGCTTTCATCCACAGTCTATCACTGTGATCTATTAGCGACGTCCAGGTCCATTCCATTTCCTGAACAAAGCTCAACAGCAGACAGGAGGGAAAGTATGTCTCTTTAGCGTGGAGTCCCGCATGTGAAAGGGAACTTAAGCTAAAATATTGGCTCTTTGCTCTTCCTATTTTCTTTCTCATTTCCTCTTCTCTGTCTGGAATGAACTATAACATCCTTTTGACAAGGGCCATATCTTAAGACATTGTAGCGTCTCTCTCTACCTCCAACACTATGTCTTCTGCTTGAGGAAACACATTGAATGGCTGGATCATTCAGGACCTTTTTCGTGTCCTGGTTTGAGTCCAGTAGCTCTGTCTCCTTCCAGATTCAACGTTTTCAGGCCTGATATTAGGAAGTCCTTTTCAGAGCCTTATTTAACTTCCCTAAGATGTCTGTTTGCACAGATGTTTGTCACATGTGTCGTGCTGATTGGCTGTGAAATTAGCCTTGTTTAATAACAGCGCACCCCTCCTTTAAAATAAAATGGCAGCTGGGAAGAAGATCTATGTATAGGCGAGAGTGTCATAAAAAGAGCTCAAAATAGAGGGTAGTTGGGCATCTGGGAGAGAGGAGAGAGTGTTGGGAAGGGAGAAACACAGCCCTGGACACAACAAGGACGGAAGAGAAGTTAAAGCGTTTCTGGGGCTGAGCCTCTAGTGTCACCCAGTGTGACGGCCTCTGCCAGCCTGTGCACTGGTCACCACAGCAAGGGCGATCCAGACTGTCCCCACCCAGATGCTGACACTGAACACAAGTGTTTACCACTCCCTCCCAGAGACCAGAGAAGAGAGGACGCAAGGGGCAGTGGCCATTGCCAAGAAAGGAAAACTCCTCTCAGGGGTCCCTGGGCCACTCAGCAGCTGGGAGCTCTGGTGTGGCTGACCCCTTTCTTCCCTAGCAGCCCACAGTCCTGCCCTTTGGGGCTGAAATACACAACGCCATGCTCCCACGCTCTTCGTCTGAGTTTTCAGCTTGGACGACGGGAACCGAACTGGAAGAATTACTTACTCTCCTGGCTCATTCCTGCTGCCACCCCCCACCCCCCCACACACCAAAACCACACTGCCACTCTGCTCCTCCCACCTGTGATGACATTCCTTTCCTGTCGCTCCCGTTCTGCCTTCCTCCCACCCCTTCCCCAATACGCAGGTGGAAATTAAAAGCCAGGCTTGGCAATGCGGGAACTCATATAACGAAGTTGGAAATAAATTGGAACAAGCGAGTGGCAGCAAGACGATAGGGCCCTGTGCCCAAGGCCTGACAAGCCACCCACACCAGTTCTTTCCGCTCCTGACAATGTGTTATGATTGCATAGCTGAGTCACCTACACCCAATGATAGTAATTCAGCTCAATCATGACAAAAATCAAAAATGAACAGCCATCTGGCCACAGACTTACTCATCTGCTAGGGCCACTCTGACAGATGGTGGGCAGAAAAGGTCACGGAAGGTGGGTGGGTAAGAGGAAGGATAGTACTACCTGGCTTTAGGCCAGGGGTCTACGACTTTGCCTCTGTCCCTTCTTTCTGAAAGAAGCGTGGAACTTGGAGGCAGATGGTCTGAATTAGAGGCTCCAACACACTCTCATTTCTTCTCTCTTGCCATCACTATAAATCTCTAAATTGTGAAACAAACTTATCCTACCTCTACCGTTGTTCCCCGGCCCACTTGGGACAGATAAAAATAAAGGGCGATTCATGGGTGACAACTGTGCAGTGAAACCTGCACTGTCATACATATAGTGTCATTCAGAGGATAAATTAGTACAATTTGGGGAAAGCACTGGCGTTAATGTATCAAGATTTTTCAATGTTTCAAACCCTTTGACTCTCTTCTAAGTTGACGTCGTAAGGAAATAATCAGAGAGAAGCACAAAAATGAATGTTACAAGAGTGTTTATATCAGTATTATTTATCATAGCAAAAAAAAGAGAAAGAAGGAAAGAATGAAAGATGGGAGGGAGAGAAGGGATTTTTCAAATATCCTACAATGAAATAAATTATTAAATAAATTATAGCCACACATCCAATTTACTAGAAGACAGGCATTAAAAGCCATGTCTTCAAACAAAATTTAATGACACGGGGAAATGTTTATGACACAACTGTATATGCAGAATAAGCTATATAACTTTATATATAATGTGAAATGCACTACTTTGAATCGTATATAAAATTTCCTTTTTGACGGATCAAAACGGTTGAATGTCATCAATTTCACGATACAAATCAAAAGAGAAAAAAACATACCACCATGAAAAAAAATGTAAAACGGTAAGTTGTGGCTTACTCTGTCGACTTTTCTTTTTCTTATTGTTTGTTTAGTCTCTCTTTATGCCAAGAGTCTACAACTGGCCTTTCGCCATTCGAGAATAAAAAGTAAAATTGAAAAAGAACAAAAGAGTGAAATTTCAAGAGACCACCCTCGGTCGAGTCCATTCCAACTCAGTGCAGGGGAGCAACGTGCTGGAACCAGCTTGTAGTGGCTCAAAGAGCGTACTGAGTTCTTTGCCCAGCTCTTCATTTCGGGGACATCACATCAGTCCACTGAGTCCCTCACCTTTCAAAGCCTATGATACAAAGGTCAGATCATGGGCTGTGCTAGATTCATGGCCCTAGAGAGCTCCTGGGTTGACCATCAGCCTCTGCTGCTATGGCCACACTTACTGCCTGCTTCCTATCCTATGCACTCCCACGTTTGTTATTAACAACCAATAAAAACAATTAACAATGAGGGCCAGCATTTATTGCTTGCTTATTGTGCCAGGCTAAGTGCGTGACACATATGCCATCACGGAGTCCTCAGAAGAACCTGGTAAGCTACTTTGGAAGGAAACAAGTCATGCTCTTGGAACCCAAGAGCTCTGCTACCTTTCCTTTGTTCAGGGACTTCTTCTCCTTCTAACAGCTCACCTTACCCAGCTACAGCACTGGAAGTCACCTTCTAGCTTCCCGTGCAACCACAGCACAGGCACGTGACCCAAATCGGCCAATCGGATGCACCCAAAAGATTTCCTTTGGGAAGCTGGTGGCCCAAAGCAGTAGTTACAACAGGAAAGCCACTGTGGCAAGGCTAGCGTTTGGGACATCCATACCCAGGGGCAGGGATGTGGTGAGGGTGTCCAGCCCCTGGTGGTTGCGGGGTGTCCCCACTCCAGTAGGCTGGGGGTATAAGGCAGGCCTCCTTGCAGCCAACATACCTCCCACACCGGGCTCTCTGGCCCTCCTGAGGAAGCCAGGGGCTCCAGAATATTCTTTAACAAAGTCCTCGTAGGCTTGGCCTCCGAAATACATTTCTGTGATTCTCTTTAAGAACCCTGACAGATTTGCAGGTGAAATTATGACAATGTATAATACACTATTAATATCCCTACTTGATAAATGAGGACACAAGGTTCAGAGAAATGAGGTTATCTGCCCAAGGTCACATAATTAGTAGGATTAAACCCGGGTCTCTTAGACTCCAAAACACCAGTTCGTACTTTAAAGTACTGCCGCAATTTACCACACCACTACCCTCTGGGTCAGCATTATTGCTTTCATTTTATAGACACTCCTGAGCTTCTGAGAAGGTGAACACTTTTCTCAAAGGCACACAAATGGTTGGCGATTAGCAAGCCAGGATTCAACCCAGGGCCGACCCTTGCCCACGTTCCTCTTTCCTCTGAGACCTGACTCCATATTCCACACGTTGTCTCAAACCCATCCCTCCCCAACACTCAGGAGACCCGTTCCTTCCCCGCCCCATGTGGCTGATGGCCTTGCCCTATATCATCTCATTCTCACCTGACCTAGAATGCTCCCCTTCTCCCCGCTTTTCCTCCAAATTCTAGCATCTTTTCAAGATCCACACGTTAAGTGTCACCTCCTCTGTGAGGCCTTGCCCTGTGTGCCCACTGACACAGTGACCCGCTTTTCTGAGCACCCACGTGTGCACGGTGTGACGACGTCCCAAGCCTAAGCCTGGCGAGCTTATGAATTCTGTGTTGTGTGCCCTCAGAACGTCAGCCCTGGCAGGCTCAGACCTGCTTCCCATGGCCCTTGTGTAGCACCAAGCCCAGGGCCGTGCATGCAGCAGGCACTCGAGAAATATTGCTAAGCAAGGGAATGAATACGCTTACAGTCGACTTGCCCTAATTAAGAACAGGATCTGTCTGAGTTATTCGCTTAATACTGTTAGCGCTGCCCCATTTCTCTAGCAATGCCGCTGTTTAAGATGGAAATTGGGGAGATCTTTATTCCTCCCCTCAGAGTGGCAATTCTGTGGGAAGCTGGCTACTGGGCACTCGGGCTCGGTGATCTCAACCCATCTCTCCACACGGGGAGGTGCTAGAACCCCAGCCCTGCCTACAGTGCCATCAGGGCAGGGCCTTCTGACCCAGCTCCACAGCCCACCTGGACACGCTCCTACCAATCCACAGAAGAGGACGATCCTGCTTCCGTTTCTTCCCCAAGAACTATAAGGTCATCTGCCTCCTGCTGTTGCTATCTGCTCCATCCCTCACTCTCCTAACTTCTTTCGTAAATACTTATCCCCTTGTTCTATTGTCTCTCATGCAAATCCCCACACACACTCATACACATAGACATACACCAAAATATCTCCCTGGATCATAGCATCACTGTCTCCTCTACTGTACCTGTGGCAGACACCACTGTGTGTCCCAACCCTCACCCACAATCCTCTCCTCCAGCTACGACTGGCCTATGACAGTTCCAGCCAATAAAACATTGATAAAGTTGTTAAGTCAGCTGAGAAGGGCTACTCTCCCCAATTTAAAAAAAAAAAAAAAAAAAAAAACTCTTGAGGAGAAGGCCTTCTTCTTTGCCCTCCCACTTCCTTTTTCCTGCCTGGAATGTGGATGTGAGGCTGGGAGGTGAAGCAGCCATTTTGCAACCATGAGGCAACAAGCTCAGCACGGAGGCCTCCACTCTAAGGGTGGTGAACCGGAGAAGCTAGAAGGAGCCTGGGTTCCTGGGGCCCCAGTGAGCTCCTGTGCCTGCCTGGGACGTCCTGGGGCCTGAGCAGAACCCCATCTGTCCACTTAAAGTCACAGTCACGGGGCCTGATGGGTTTGGCAGTTAATCACATCCATATTCAATCCACCTTTTCATGGGGCCGCCAAATGAGATAACCACAAAGGAGCATTGCCTGTACTTATCCCTTATGACTTTATATTATGCAACGATGCTGTGAAATGCACTGATCTGTGCCCCGTTCTTATTCCACCTTATGACAGCTTCACGTTTTCCGGGGGCAGAACCTATCTCCCCCACCTGGTTTTCCCCCAGCACTTAGCGAGGAACTCTCTGCCTATCTGCTGATTTGAGGTAAGGTGTGTCTTTCTTTCTGGCTCAGTCTTTTAGCCGACACCCCAAAATGAAAGGGAGGAGGGCCCTCTCGGCCCTCCTGTCTCCGTGTACGGAAGGAAGCCACTTCTTCCAAGCAAGCATCAGACCATCACATGTATTTCACGCTGCTGCAAATCCGTTATTTACATACCAAGTGGTTATTAGAGGAGAGAATTCACTGATGCAAATTTGACATTCAGATGTCAGCCACTCCATAAATAAGGTCAACTGTGATGAGGACACGTTAGGATCCAATTAGAATCTCTTAATGTCTAAATAATGCTAATGTGAGGCATCTGCCAGGCCCATCTACACTTATAAACAAAGACACTGGCGAGTGTCAGCCTAGTCCAGTGTTTCTCCCACTGCCATTTCACGGTTCTCAGCTCCCAGGAAATGAGCCAGCCCTCTCCATCTGGGAATAGTTCCGGTCACTTAGTGAACACAATGGCCAAGTTCAAGCAGCACAACCCCACCCCCCCCAACAGTTCCACAGACCCCTGGAGCCAATAGCTGCAGAGAAGCCACTCTTCGTGCTGACTCTGCCCATGGAACACAGAGTCATATAATCCTCGGGTTATCCAGAACATGTTTTCCCAAAAAAATATCCATTGTATCCCACCATTTGCTTAGAGAAAAAGATCATTTAGCTGATGACAATTTTAAGCATTACTTGGTATGAAAATAGACATGACTATAAAATGTAAAGTTCACATACCTTTCCAATAAACGTAATAATATTCTGAGAATTCATGCTTGGGACAAAGTACATTGGGTTCTTTCCAGTGGGTGGTACCTTTGATGGAAATGTCTGAGACACATGGGCTTAAGGAAAATGCTTCCCAGGCCAAGGCTGCAAATCGGGGTAGGAGGAAAGACTTTCCAGAGGTAACGCCAGCTTGACTCCTAAAAAAGCCCTCTCCTCTCCTAGGGAATGGATGCACCTTCCTTTTTTGCATAACTGGCATGCACTCCAGAGTCAACACAATTTCTCTATTGTCCCACAAACCCCAGGAGTTCCTGGAAGGTCTTGACTCCAATTTCCATTAATTAAATTCTAGCTCTCCCTCCATGGTTCAGACAACAAGGTCAAACTCAGGTGCCCTCTTTGAAGCATGGCTTTCCAGACTTGGATTCTGGCCTGGGCACCATGGACGAGCAGCATGTTACCCCATCACACATGGTCCATTCCGTGGGAACAAACAGGCCTGGCTTTCCCTTTGTCCCGCCTCTTCCACCGAGAGAAGGGAACTGTGCCTGACTCATGAAAAGGTCTCAAAAAGCAAAGCAGTCTTTCCAATCAATATTTTCTAAGATATTTTTAAAACACTGGTAGCAATTACGCACATGCCAAAATTATACAAACTTCTCACAGGCTTCATTCCTTTGCCAAAATCGCACTTTAGCAAATCAAGTTCAAACTCTGGAGCCTGACATTTGGGGCTGAAGTTCAGAGAGGAGTCGAGATGACCCCCTATTGCAAATGTCCCTTTCAAACGGGGCTGCTGTGTGATACCCACCTTAGACTCCAGTCACATTTGATCTTCCCGAAAAATCATCTCTCTCCCTCTCTTTCGCTCTCTCCCTCCACCCCCATGCTTTCTGCTCTAAAATTCTCTCAACATCCAATAGTAGGACCTAATATTTATTCTTTCACTCAATTGACGTCTTCTATCAAGAGCCAACCCTGAACGGGGATTGTCCTAAGTGTGGTACATGAGACAGATGAAGTAAGTGCTGCTAGGACGAGCCGTCGTTCTACAAGGAGGTAGTGAAAGAAAACACCCCAGGTGATACGTGCTAGGAAGAAAAGAAATAAGCCCTGGCCTCCCTCGATGAGAGCGTGTAACTGGGGAGTCGGGAGCTCCAGAAAGGCCTCTCTGAGATGGAGGCTTTAAGCTGAGAACTACAAAGAGACACTGAACTACACAGCACCATTCTGAAGGAAAAGCATTTCAAGGAAAAGAAATGCGGGAGGCAAAGGCTTCGAGTCTGGACAAGCCGGGGGGTCTGAGAAACTGGAGAACATGAGGGGGGCTGGAGCACGTCAGGCTGGAGGGAGGTGTAGGGCCTTGTAGGCCAGGAAAAGGACTTCCATTCCGTTTTGAGTGTGAAGGGACACGATTAGAGGATTTTTGAGGAGACAAGTGACATGACTCTGGGCAAGAATTGCACATCAGCCCCTTAAAAATGCTGTGTCCCTAGGCAGGTTACTGAATCTCACTAAGCCGTAAATTTAGGCCCTGCCTCCTTGGGCTACTATGATAAACGAAGGGATAATACACACGAAAGCCATAGCCCAGTCTCGGGCCCAACAAGCATATGGAAGGTACTGTCATGGCTAATCCTGCCCCAGGCTTCCCTTAGCAACATATTTATACGTCTCCTAGCCTTTCTACCTGTCTGTCTGTCTATCCATCTATCTATCCATATGTCAATATTACTAGCTATTTCTGTAGGTCTCTTCTCTTTAGTCTGCCAACTGAAAAATTAAACAGATGAATTGAATCAGAAGAGGAGACGGGAATTCGCATCCTGGAAGACCAAGAGGAAGAAATAACTTGAACGCAGCAAAAATGCAAAGGGAAGGACCACTCATGGGAATAGAGGAGGTGGGTTCAGGGGACCTGACGTTAGTTGCACAAAGTGAGAAAGGAGCAAACACAGGAGAGTTAGAAATGAAGCAAATAACAGAAAAATAACACATTTCTTAAGTGGATGCAAAGTCTCTGAATCTTCAAATTGTGAGGTCCCACTGAGCTCCAGTCAAGATTCTGGAACTGAGACAGACTTATGCATCGCCTGGGAAACTTCAAAGATAAAGAAAATCCCGCCACCTAAGAGACGCAAGCAACAGCCCAGGGACTGTTTGCCTCATACATTTCCTATCTCCCCTTTGGGGAGTTTTACAGCATTTGGTGTTCTTTAACTTTTCACGTTTCCCGGAAAGGTTTGCAAGTTCTTGACAGCAGGGCCAATGTTTTACTCATATTTCTGTCTTAACATCTGGCCATCCAAAAACTGGGTGCACAGGAGACCCAGGAGACCCTACCCTGCAGTTTATAACAGTCTAAGATGCACGCAGGTGGCATTCTCAACCACTTGGACCGCAGATGGATGGGGCTAGTGGTCTCGTGCTTTTGCGGTGGCCTAAGGGGAGTGCTAGCTTTGGTCCGGGAAGTCCTGAGGCTTGGCTCGAATTCAGGGTCGGGATAGTGGTGAAAAGAAAGTCTCCTACAGCAGAGCTGGGCCAGGGAGAATGCCCTGCACCCTCCAGTCTACTCAAGACAGACTTGGGGGTGATCAGCACCTCAGATATTGTGTCACCCTCAAAGACCAGATGTGAGAGAGACCAGGTCCAGCCTCCTAGGAAAAGGGATTTTCAAGAGCTAGGCAGGGACGGTCAGCTTTCTAGCCTCCAAGGACCCTGGTGTGTATAGGAGCTAATGAGGAAAATGGGCACAAGCCCAGGCACAGGATGGGGTTCACAGAATAAAAATGGGGGGGTGATTATAAAATATTGCAGTGTGATTGGCAAAGTAGGTACCCAACCACACCCCAGTTTAACGTCAGGGCCTCAGGAGTCAGGCAGGCCTGCAGTTAACCCCTAGCTGTTCTACCCACCAGCTGTGCAATGCTGGGCAAGTGCTTACTGGCTCCAAAAATTGTCATGAGGACGAAAAGACTTAAATACAAAAATAAACCAGAGTGCCGACATAGTTACAGGTGCACCGCAAGGACCCAATAGACATATTGGTTCATTATTAGTTATTCACGTATACACAAAGCTATTTGTAGATCTTACATTGGCTGGGCTGGCTCCTATATCCGCTGCTGCGGTACCCTGAGCAGAGGCAACCCCGAGAGTGATGGAAGGCACAGCCCTGCCCTGCCATGTGGACGGAAGGAGCCCATGCCAGCAGGTATCTAGCAGAGGCCAGCACTCTTCCAGCTTCAAGGGCAGAGAGGTCATGATGTCTGTGACCTTCCCAGGAGCGAGAAAACCAGCCCGGCCTCCATGCCGGCAGGAGCCCTCCCAACCCCAGGCCCCAGATCTCTGCTCCCTCCAGAATGCATGTCTCATGTGGTTTCTCACTCCAGGGTCCTTACCTCTCGCTCCCAGTCTGCCTCTCCACCAACATGAAAATGTAAAGTCAAGTCCTATAAAGTAAAATCTCTTTCCGTCACGCCTGGGGCTCCGCCCCGAGAACTTCCTGTGTGACTCAAAGATGTTAAAAGAAGCAGCGGTGCCTCCACTTACCTCCACACGCACATGCTGACTGTACTGGAGGTCTCCATCAGGGTCTCACTCTCTGGAGGTGGGGACATCCAGCCTGAAAGAGGAAGGAGGGAGCTTTTCCAATTTGCTTATTTTCTAATTGGCTTATTCTAATTTGGTTAATTACAGGATCCAGTGTTGGAAATTTCCAGGTCATGTCCTTTTTCTTTTTCCCGGGATAATGGGGCAGGCTGAGCCTGAACACCTGCCCCAGTAAGGTAAGTAGGGTAAGCAAGGTAAGCAAGGTAAGACCAGCCTAGGCTATGGAACTCCTTCTTGCTGTCTCTTTCTCTTTTATCATCCTCTAGAATTGAATAAAGCCTGTCTTTCGAGATCCAAGCTACTCCCCCGGGCTGTGGGGAACCAGAGGGAACTTCGCCCACTGAGGGCAGAGTGTGAAAGGATGCTGAGGGCCCCCCGAGACCCAGGTTGGAGGCCACACTGCCTGTCAGTCAGGGCACCCCAAAAGGGAAGGTCAAGCTGAGGGGAGTCAGCATCGAATGGGCTCCCACCCCCACTGGCAGATTCTACGTTAAAAGCTTTGAAAAGTCTTGGGTTTACTCCACTGAGGAAGGGACATTCCCTTCCTTCCTTTTCTCTCTTCCAACAGACCCTACGATCAGGGTGATCAACCATCCCAGTTTGCCAGACTTCTGTGTTTTTCGTTTGTTTCATTTTATCGAGATGAAATTCACATCACATAAAATGAACCCTTTCAAAGTGCACAATTCAGTGGCCGTTAGTATAGTTACAACGTTGTACAATCACCACCTCCGTCTAGTTCCAGAATATTCCCACCACTCCCGAAGAAAGCTTTGTGCTCATTAGGCAGTCGCTCTCCATTCCCTCCCTGCTTCTAGCCCCTGGCAACCAATCTGTGTTCTGTCTCTGTGGATTTGCCTGCTCTGGACATTTCATACAAAGGGAATCAAACAAAATGTGACTTTTTTTTGTCTGGCTCTTCAGACTTAGCATAAGGTTTTGAGGTACACGGACATTGTAGCATGTATCAGTACATCATTGCTTTTTATGGCTAAATAATCTTGCATCGTATGGATACAGCACATTTTATTTATCCATTCATTAGCTGATGGGCATGTAAGCCATTTCCACCCTTTGGCTGCCACGAACATGCATACATGTACATGCTTATGTGCATATATGTTCATACATGTGTTGGTGTCAGTTTTCCGGGGTACATCCAGAACTGCAGTTGTGAGAATTTTATTTTAAAACCAGGCTAGGCTCAGGGCCACCAGGACAAAATGGACACCTGCCTACAATGTGTCAAGCGTTAGGACACAAAGTATTCAGACACAAAGAGAAACACGTATAGAGGGAAATGCCTAAATGGATGATTGATCCAGGGTCAGAAGAGTTGAGGAAACCCCAGGGAAGACAAAGGAACTGGTCAGGAAAAACCTTCCTGAAAAAACAAGACACAATCCTGCCCTCAGGGGCTTCCAGGTGGGTTGGGGGGAGACAGACAATTACAGATTAATAAATGCTAAAATGCAGATAAGCACTTGGTTCTAGAGAAACATGAAGGTTCAAAGGGGGAGAACACAGAAGAGTCAGGAATGTCTGCAGAAGAACGATGGCAACTGGACTGACGTTTTAGGGACAAACAGAAGCTAGCCTGATGCAAAATGAAGAGGATTGTAGGCAGAGAGAATGACGTGCTCGGAAACACAGAAGCTAGATGGAAAAAGTCTCCCCTTATATCAGGGGAATGAATGTCCCACTCTCGTGGATTTAAGCAAAAGATCTCGGAGCTGTCATGTGATGCCAAAAACCACCAATTACAAAGCACCAAAGAAAAGCCAAGGCTCCTTGGCAAGGAGTTGTGAGAAACGTGCTAACACGTGGATGGGACGTGAAGGTGGATTTGAGTCTAACTTGGCTTCCAAAGAACCACTAGCCTGAGCCAAGATAAAGTTGTCTACTGATAAAATCCTACCCAATAAGATTTTGTCTAATCTGTCGGGTAAGAAAGCCCATTGCTCATTCTGATATTATAGCTCCTAAGATGGGGCCCTATACATAAAATGAAGGATTCCTGGCAGTAATAATAAAAACGGCCCTGTCATGCAGGGTCTCTTGTCCCTCTCCCCTCACATAAGAACACAGGACATGGTAAGGCCAAAAAGGAACACCCATGGAGCCATAGCTAGGGAAATCATACCACTATAGTCTTGCTGGCGGGCGGCTGGGTTGGAGACACAGGAAGCAGGAGCCACAGAACCAGCAACCCGCAGTCCATTTCCCAGCCAACCAACCAACCAACCCCCTTGCCAGCGTAGCCATGACAATTAAATTCGTGGCTAATGGCCAACCAGTAACAGCTGATGTCCATCTAATCACCGAGCCATCACCTTCCCAAGTGAGGCCGAGAGCCTGGAAACTGCTCTCAGGGCTCTGTCCCCACAGGGCCTCCCTATGCTCTTCGGCTGGCTGGGCAGGGGACTGTCCTGCAGGGACATAAACACAATGGGTCTTCTCCAGAGACTACGCCTTCGGCCTCTCAGGATGTCACCACCTTTGGGAGCCTAACGCAGCACAATCAAAACTAGAGCAGAATCTTCCTGAGTCCCACCGTCAGGAATGTTGCCTGTTCCAGGGAGAGGGAGAGGGAAGCTCATGAGCTGCAAGGTCACGGAGCTGGGGATGTTTCTACCCTAGAACCTGGCAATCCTGCTCCTGCATCTGTATCTCAGAGGAAGAACCACACAGACCTGTAAGGAACACATCCCATCCTTAAGATTCTTACAACTCCTTGCCCACGAGGGACACGGAAGCTCATCAGGGCATCGTAGAAGCAAGGCGTTAGAAGGAAAGTATGTGTCCGTTACTGGGGGAGTCTATACATAAAATGTGCCCAACACATCGTAAGGAATTGCCTGTAGCATTTAGAAACACCCAACACATGTACATATGGCAGTAGAGCTAGAACTTAAAAACATAGTTTTGTGGGGCCGGCCCAGTGGCTCAGGCGGTTGGAGCTCCATGCTCCTAACTCCGAAGGCTGCCGGTTCGATTCCCACATGGGCCAGTGGGCTCTCAACCACAAGGTTGTTGGTTCAACTCCTTGAGTCCTGCAAGGGATGGTGGGCTCCACCCCCTGCAACTAAGATTGAACACGGCACCTTGAGCTGAGCTGCTGCTGAGCTCCCAGATGGCTCAGTTGGTTGGAGCACGTCCTCTCAACCACAAGGTTGCCAGTTCAACTCCCGCAAAGGATGATGGGCGGTGCCCCCTGCAACTAGCAACGGCGACTGGACCTGGAGCTGAGCTGCGCCCTCCACAACTAAGACTGAAAGGACAACAACTTGACTTGGAAAAAAAAAGTCCTGGAAGTACACACTGTTCCCCAATAAAGTCCTGTTCCCCTTCTCCAATAAAATCTTTTAAAAAACAAAAACAAAAACAAAAAAAACATCGTTTTGTAAGGGTAAAAACATAAGCACGAATAGTATACGACTATTTTATGTAACTTAACATTAATAACAAAATCATGTAAATTAACAAAACACCACTATATATTTTACAAGGATAAAAGCATGTGTGAGGCTATTCCACACACATAAAAGTGAGCACCTATGAGAGAGGACAGGAGGAAGGAATAGGGATAAAGGGGAAAATAAGACAAGAGAAGGAAGGGCCTCAGAGGACTGGAGGTAACAATGGGCTGCTAACTGGGGAGTAGGATTAATTCAACCCTCTGCACCTGAGAACCATCAACAATCCCATAAACCAGCCATGAGATAGAGCTGGTCCCTAGAGCAGGGGGCAATGATGCAAACACTCTCAAATCTGATTAATGACATAACGCAGGAAGCAAGGAAGCAGTGAGTGAGTTCTACAGACAAAAGCTTTCCAAATTGGGAGAAGGGGTTTAGAACAGAGAGAGCACAAAGCAGGAGAGTACCCCAGAGCTAGTCCTTGAAAAACCAAGTAGCATTTGCACCATTAAATAATCATGATGCTGATAACACTTTTTGAGCCCCCTACAGGCAACGCCAAGTACCTGATACATATTGTCTCATTTCAGCCCCGAAGAACACGACAAAGGAAGGTTGTTATTCCCACTTTTCAGAGGAGAAAACTGAGGCGCTGAGGTATGAATCAGAAACTTTCCATAAGTCCCACAGCTAATAAGTGGCAGAGGCAAGACTCATACCTTTAAATCTCGGCTGCAAAGCCAGGCTTTATACTAAGCTCACAGGTGTACAACGTTCAGGGCAAATGGATGGGGGGCACCGTGAAGCTCTAGACCAGGGGTGTCCAAACTTTTTTCAACGTTTTTTTACCAAAGGCCATATGCGGTAAAATACACAATCAGCCGGGCCACTCACTCGAGGTGAAGTACGTATTGTCTCACCTGGTTTATTTAAGAAAACTAAATATATTTTTGGAATTTGCTGTGGGCCAATTAAAAATGGATTGCAGGCCGCAGTTGGCCTGCGGGCCGCAGTTTGGACACCCCTGCTCTGGAAGTAATATACCTGCCAAGGACGATTCCTCCTGGTTAAAGGAGCACAAATTCATAACCAAAGTCTAGCAGCCCTTAACGAGAGGCCTCCAACGCATCCTGCATTTCAAGGAAAAGCCACAGACTGAGCTGCCGGCGTCCTGCAATGTACTGCTAACTGAGCCGACCCTTATAAAGGAGAGCCGGGTATCATCCTTCGACCAATGGGCTAAGACCTGCTCCATCCAATCAGAACTGCACAACTCTAGCTTCATTTGCATCAATACCGACCAATCAGAACTGCTCCACAACGACCAATCGGAATGTATGATGCCCACCAATGAGGACTGTACGATTTGGATCACTCAGAAATGTGCGAATCTGGATAAAAATGGACCCACTGAGAACCACTCTCAACTGTGAGGATTTGAGTAAATACGGACCAGCTGGGAACCGGGGTGGGAACTTTATAAAAGCCAGTTTCATCCTTTGTCTTGGCGCAGCAAACTGTCGGTTTCTACCAGAGGTTGCATTTCCCTGGTTTGCAAACTGTTCACCTGAATAAAGTTTCTTCTCTTTCCACACCTCAGCGTTGGGAATTTTTGTTGACAGCATGAATCAAAACCCAAGACCCAAAGACGACGTTTGAAGTTAAGTTTCAGTGGACAGAGAACTTGGTGTGAAAGATGGGGGAAGGGCCCTGAATGTCAGGCTATGGATTGAGGTTCTAAAATAATATCCCCAAATTTCTTTGATCGTACACCTTCATTGGTTTTCAAACCTTAAGTATTCCCTTCAATATATCACTTGTTTATTTTCGACATATATGAGTTTATTAACATAGCATGAATTTTATAAGTTATATATAAAGAATAAAAATTCTAAAGTAAGGGATAAGACAGAAATCTAATTCAAAGTTCTATTATTTTCTTATTGTACTCCAATGGATTGTCTTGCAAACACTGCTCCAGATGCATCCACCCAGGTCCTGTCTTCTGCGATTTGCCATTTTTCTCTTCCTTCGAAAACTGGGGGCCATCTCTGATACACCGTGAAGCCCCATGCCAGCCTAAATCAGGAGTCAGGACTTGACAAGTCGGTTTCTTCCACCCGCTCTGCCTGGTCCCACCCTCCCCTCTCCCAAGCCCTTCCTGGGCTGCATCTGAGCCCTACACAGCCAAGGTCCCCTGCACTGGTCTTGCAGCCCAGGGATGGATGCTTGCTGGCAGTGACTTGCTCCCAAATCCAACCCAGTCCTCACGTTGCCATGGAAACAAGAAAATCAGCGGCTGTTTTCCTCCACTGGCAACCCTGTAAACAGTAACAAAACAGCCTTGCCAGTCCTGAGGTCTGTTTGTAAAGGGCACTTAACGGGCAGGCGGTGGTAATCAGAACCCATTCGTTCCTCTTATGTCCCATGAGCAAAGCCTGGATTAGGTTCGATAACCCGGACGCCCTCACATAGCCAGTGGATTTGTTTATTGAGAGTCCCATCCCCAGCACGAGGGAAAGCGAAACACAGTAGCTTCCCACCATTCTGGAGCCTCCCATGAACTACGCCTGCCGTGAGGCTGAGGAGCCACCGAAGGGCCAGAACGGGACCGTGGCTTCCAGTCACCTCACCCACCTCTGTGTCATGGAGGGTGGAAGGACGGCTATGACCTCCATGTCCATTGAAGTTTCTGGGCAGGAATCATCAAGTGACAGATGTGAGTGAGCGTGGGCTTTACATTCCCACTGTGTTAGGTGGGACGCTGGGCTTTGCCACTTACGAGTTCTAATAGTTTCCTAGGGTTGACATAAT
This sequence comes from Rhinolophus sinicus, assembly GCF_057876585.1. Taxonomy (NCBI): domain Eukaryota; kingdom Metazoa; phylum Chordata; class Mammalia; order Chiroptera; family Rhinolophidae; genus Rhinolophus; species Rhinolophus sinicus. The sequence goes on along the minus strand of NC_142513.1, from coordinate 56,801,240 downwards.
GAAGTCCCATGAACAACAGAAATTTATTCCTTCACAGTTCTGGAGACTGGAGGTCTGAAATCAAGGAGTTGGCAGAGCCAGGCTCACTCCAAAGATTCTAGGGGAAGATACCTCCGTGACTCTTCAAGCTTCTGGCAGCCGTGGGGTTCTTTGGCCTGTGGCAGCATAATTCCAGCCTCTGCCTCTGTCTTCACAGGGCCATCCCCCCTCTATGTCTGTGTCCTCTTGTAAGAACAACGGCCATATTGGATGTAGGACCCATTCCACTCCAGTTTAGCCTCCTCTTAACCAATTATATCTGCAGTGACCCTATTTCCACACAGAATCACATTGTGAGGTATTTGGGGGCGGGTAGGGCTGCAACATGTTTTTGAGGGGACACGATTCAACCCATAACACTAGCTGAGTGACGTTGGTAAACTTAATTAACCTCTCTGAGCCTCCCTTTCCTCAGCGGAAGGAAACAGTGACTAACGTCACACGGCTGCTGTGAATCTCAGATGAGCATTGTGGGGAAAGCCCCTGGTGGATGCCCCGTGCACACGAGTTCCCTCTTTCTTCTCCCTTCACGCCTTCCCACCTCCCCTCTTGACCTGTCTGTGTCCCACTTTGGGGAAATTCGTGCCCCCTATTCAGATACCAATTGTCAACCTGCTGAGCACAGATCCAGCCACAGTCACAGTGCAATCACAGCCAAAATGGACAAGAGGTAAGGAATGAGGGGGCCGGGGGGGGACGCATGACCTGGACGTGGATAGGCTGGGGGTGCACAGCATTAAAAATCATAAGGTTCAGAGGACACTTTGGCGATATTTCAATTAAAAGTGAACACGGCTGTGCTCTTTGGACAGTAATTGTACTTTTAGGTAGTTATTCTAAACATTTGGTCTCTGTGCCAAACGACGCATGAAAAGGATATTCCTGACAGCATTGTTTATTGAAGCAACAGATTGAAAACAGCTTATACTTTATGGTACATCCACGTAATGAAATACTAGGCGGTCATTAAAAATAATGAGGCAGCTCTCTGTCTGCTGATGTGGAACGGCCTCCAAGGTGACATTTTAAGTGGAAAAGCAAGGTTCAAGGAAGGAGAGATGAATAAGGTGGGACACAGAGGATGTGGGGGCAGTGAAAATACTCTGTATGATGCTATAATGGTGGATACATGTCATTATACACGGGTCCAAATCCATAGACTGTACAACTCCAAGAGTTGGCCCTAATGTGAAGTATGAACCTCAGGTGACAATGACGTGTCCATGTAGGTTCATCGGTTGTAACAAATGTACCGCTCGGACGGGGGAATGTGGTCATGGGGGAGGCTATGTATGTGTGTGGGCAGGGGGTGTATGAAAAATCTCTGTATCTTCCTCTCAATTTTGTTAGGGACCTAAAAGTATACTAAAAAGAGAAACAGTCTATTTGAAAATAAATAAATAAAGCAAGATAAGAATAATGTTCTTTTATGGTGGGGAGGAGAGAAAGTACACACACACACACACACACACACACACACACACTCACGTAATATTTCCAGAAGGATATACTTAAAAGTAATAATAGCGGTTGCCTCAAAAAAAGAAATTGGGCAAGGGGTACATGAGACAACAGGAGACGTACTTCTTACTGTATTCCTGTCGGTGCCTTTTGACTTATGTACTATATAAACAAATCACCTATTCAATAAATAAATCAGATTTTTAAATAGCAATAACAGGTTTCCAAGGCAGTGACCAGCGTGGCTCCACCTAGACCAATGGACCTCCAAGGAGCGTTCTGACCTGCTGTCAAGAACGGACGGTGTGCTGTCAGCAGTCTCTTCCTTCGGGGCTCAGATGCTTGTCACAGCTGAGAGTACACGAAGCCGGGGCTGGCCCTCAGCAAGAGAGCACAGTGATGGTAAAAGCAGCTTAGGTAGGTGTTGGTACAGATCTGAGAGCAGACATGAGGTACCAGGTGGGACGGGGAAGCGATAGGAGAAGGGACCACATGCCCAGCTCACACTGGGGACACGTGGGGCAAAGGGTGGCCTAGGGGAGATGGGCAGGGAGGCCCAGCCCAGATCCACCTTAGCACCTATTACAGAGGACAACGCTATAGAGAGAGCATATCCCCACAACGAGGCCAGAAAGAAAGGAAGGAAGGATGGAAGGGGCGGCTGGATGGCTCATGTGGTTAGAGCCTGAGCTCTTAACAACAAAGTTGCCGGTTCAATTCCCACACAGGATGGTGGGCTGTGCCCTCTGCAATTAAAGATTGAAAATGGCAACTGGACTTGGAGCTGAGCTGCGCCCTCCACAACTGGATTGAAGGACAATGACTTGGAGCTGATGGGCCCTGGAGAAACACACTGTTCCCCAATATTCCCCAATAAAATTTAAAAAAAAAATTTTTTTTTAAATGCTTAAAAAAAAGAAGAAAGAAAGAAAGAAAGAAAGAAAGAAAGAAAGAAGGAAGGAAGGAAGGAAGGAAGGAAGGAAGGAAGGAAGGAAGGAAGGAAGGAAGGAAGGAAGGAAGGAAAGAAAGAAAGGCAGAAAGAAAGAAAGAAAAGAAACAAGAAGCGGATGACTGAGACATAGCCCAGTCCACGCACGTGGAATGGCCCATTCCCTCAGGTTCCTGCTAGATCACTGGTTAATTGGATAAACTAATCAAGACGTACTATCAGGTATTATTTCATGAACACCTCATGGGGGCACATAGGATGGTTCCTTTTGAATCAACTTGACATTGCAGTATTAATAGCTGTTAATTGTTTAATTTGTTCACCCTTCCCAAGGGCGATTGCATTTTAAGTGGCACTTCAGACACTCAAAGGAATGCATGTCTACGGGAAGTTATTTTCAGACTGTGGCAGGATGAGAGAGGAGAGTTATTTGGGACTGGAGGCCGTCTCTGTACCCATGAAATCTCATGGCAAAGGGGATTACCCACCTTTGATCCCAGGTCGTCTCTGGAATAAGACTGAGGACCACTTTCAGGGAACAAAGGCTACTTGGAGGAGAACTGCTGTATGCTCCAGGGCGGAACAAAGGGCCAGTGTCACCTGAATGGCTCAACAGAGCACAATCGAGTAGGAGTCTGTCAATCAGACATATTCCACTGGCACAATTCAACTGCCACAATATGTCAAGTCTATAAAGGAATAATTGCTGGGTCTAGAATCAACGCTCAACACAAGGTATTGCAAGGGGCCAGGAGTGTCCCTTTCTTCCCCTGACTATGAAACTGTGAGCATTTTCCAACCCATTGCAGAAAAAGAACTATTAACTACTTTTCCAGGATAAAGACCCTTCCTTTGTGTTTCCCCAGACAATGAAGAAGTCAGCCTGTCTGGTCCACCCTCAAAGAAAAAGCCAGTGGGTGCAACTTACCAATTCATTAGGGCTTCCCAACTCTCCTAGATCGGGCTTCTTTTAGTATGCAAGGGACAGAAACTCCCTGCGCCTCTCAATGGCCCTGGTGCAATTATTGTATTGATTTGATGAGGCATTAGCTCCACATTTAAGGTGGTTTGTGTTTCTTAATTTGCAATTAAATCAAATGATGCCTCTTTGCGAAAATGGCTGACACTTGTTTATGCTCTGCAGCAAGCAATGAAGGCAACTTTTATGTAGCATCATAAAACAGGCAGGGTGGGGAGCTTGAAATTTCAAACAACTCCATTTCTTGCCTGGCTCTTAGTTAAAAAAAAAAAAAAATCAAACTACATATCTAGCCATTGTAAAAAATGGCACAAGCAATAATTGGTGCTTTACAGTGAAAAGCTAATTAAGTCACCAAGCACTATTAGAAGGATGTGACAGGATGAATGTTTTTGTCCGTTCTCCCTGCCTGACCCCATCCCCCGCCCATTCATATGTTGAAGCTCTAACCCCCATGTGGTGCTATTTGGAGGTGGCGTCTTTGGGAGGTGACCAGGATTAGATAAGGTCATGAGGGTGGGCCCCTGACCATGGGATTGGTGTCTATGCAAGAAGAGGAAGAGAGGCTTAAACCTTTCTCTGTCTCTCTGTCTCTCTGTCTCTCTGTCTCTCTGTCTCTCTCTCTCTCTCTCTCACACACACACACACACACACACACACACACACACGGGAGGCCATCTGAGCACACAGTGAGAAGGCAGCCGTCCACAAACCAGAAAGTGAGGCCTCACCAAGAGCTGAATCTACCAGCACCTTGGTCTTGGACTGCCCAGCCTCTAGGACCATGAGAACATAAATGACTGTTGTTTGAGCCACCCGGTCTATGGTATTTTGTTACAGCAGCCCAAGCTAAGACAGATAAGAACTGGTAGCACAGTGAGAATAATTGATTGTGTCACCTCTTCCTTTCTGGATGACCACCAAGCACTTGACACAGTCGATTTCTTTCCGACCTCTGAGAAGGCTACACTATCTCCTTTGGCTGTTGCAATCTGTTTCAACATCAACCTTCGGGTCCTTCTTCCTCCAGGAACAGGCAAGAAGACAGTTGACAAGAGTTAGAGTCTCAGGACCGCATCCCATAACCCCAGGATCAGAGCAGTAACAGCTGTCACTGGGCCCCTCATCTGAGGACTCAGAAATACCCTCGAGGGCTGTCCCATGTTTACATCTTTAAACACAGGATACCCACCAACTCACCACCTGACAACTGATACAAAAACACCGGCGTCAGAAAACAATGTCTGTGTTTTGCACCATCCCAACATTTAGCAACTCCGTGAAGGAGACTGAGCCTGAAACAGAGATGGAGAAGAGAGGGGTAGCAGACAAGAGTGTCACAGAAGATAAAGGAAGAGAGTGTTTCCAGGACAACCATTGCTGCTAAGAGGTAAAGGCAGAGGAGGGCTGCAGGGAACGGGGGAGGGATGTGTTTAGCATCGGGCAGCACCGGGTGACCGGTGGGAACTGTTGTGGTAGAGCGACAGGGGTGGGAGCCAGCATGGAGGGTTCGGAGGAATGAAGACGTACCACTCTGCAAGGTGGCAGCATTCCAAGGATGCATCAAAGACTACAGTTTTCATCTCTTTAGGATGAACAGCATACCGCTTACCGAACGACCCACTTAAACACTGATTTACACACAAATGTGCAAATAACAAATGCACGACTACCATGTTTCCCCGAAAAGAAGACCTCACCGGAAAACAAGCCCTAGCATGATTTTTCAGGATGACATCCCCTGAACATAAGCCCTCATACGCCTTTTGGAGCAAAAATTAATAGAAGAGCCGGTCTGATTTTCGGGGAATCACGGTACATAGGTGTGGGTTTCTATTTAGTCTCCCTCCCCTCACTCAAGAATCGACTAAATCCAGCCAGGAGTAGCTCAGGGAGCTTGTCTGCGCTGCCTCAGGCCTGACTTTCCTCTGTGTCCTATACAGTCTGAGACCACAGCCGACCCATGACAACCTAGTCGGACCAGCCACTTGCTCACACCAGAGCCAGACCAGCTCCTCCTGAGAGCTCTGTCTCTCCAGCTATTTCTCTCTTGCTCCAGACATGTCAGGAACAGTAGTGCTCTGCTTTGTCTTGTCCCATGCAAATGCTAAAGCCACTGGCGGGGGAGGCTCTGCCAACACCCTCCGGAAAAAGCCTACGAAAGAGTCCTACAGATGCCACCTCTAGCTGTGGGGGGTGGGTAGTTACGATGTCCCTGGTTTGAGAAGAAGTCTTGAGTCCTGTTGTCACCTGGAAGCTCCTCCCCCTAGGCCACCACTAGCCCTCCACTAGCCCTTGGCAATGGCGTCTTCTACACAGTCCCGTTGGGAGATGGAGGGGCACGTGTGCCGAATACCACGTGTACCCGAGCAGTGAGTGTCGTTACAAGAATGAGGAGGGCTATGGGAACAAGTGACTCAAAACCTATAAATATAAACCTGACTTCACTCGCAGTGTTTCAATGCAATGAGGACTCAGGAGAATGGCTCGTGTTACTTTTATTTAGTGAGGGTCTTTTCAACCCTTTATTGGTTAATCCTTGCATTGGCTGGATAGCTGGACCATAAAGCTAGGTGCAGTCTCAGATGGGCGATTTGGGGGCCTTGTTCTCCGCCTCCAAGCACTTGTTTGTCTAAACCTGAGTGCCCAAGGTACCCTAGGTGTTTATGCAGGGTTGCTGATTCCTATGCCTTAGAAAAATGTGAGCTCACGGCAGGAGGCAGGGAAACAAGGGAGTGGAGGCAGAGAGGAGGGGCAGCCACGGGAGCTCGGAGGTGGGGAGCTGGAGGACGGTGCAGTTCGCAGCACGCTCATTACGTGAATCTGGGGAGGCAGTGTGGCTGCCACCAGCAGTTTCATCTCTGCCACATCTATCTGATGGGCTATGATGAAGCCATTTACAAGCGTCTATGGAGAGTTCATCGTAACACGGGAAATGCTTATTTCACATGCCCTGTACGTCCGGTATAGAAATAATAGCTATACTTGACTGAGCACAAACTCCCTGCTCCTTTTCTTAATATATTTTATCTCATTCAACCAACACCCGACAGCCTAAAAGATGGGGAAACTGAGACTCAGAGAAGTTAAGTCATTTGTCCAGTGGCCAAGTGGTAGGACCAGGTTTTAAACCCCTGCCTGTCTGACCCCAAAGCTGGCACTTTCATTCTTCCCACTGCACAGAACAATGAGCAGTGGCCAACCTGAAAGATTAGAAAGAAATCCCATAGGATTATACCTGAGTTTGCACGTTTTTAAAATCTGTTTTGCATTTGTCCAGAGGGATCATACATTTCTCCCATAATGCAGATCATTAAACCCGTTTTTGTAAATCCCCTTTCCATGTGACATCCAGCAAACAGGAGGCATCAGACAGAGCCAGTGGCGGGGGTGTCTGGCTGAGAGCTGCAGCGTCCCCACTCTGTGGTCTGCAGAGGGCTGCTGGTTCACCGCACAAAACGAGGCTTGAGCTGTTCAGACTTCTTTCCTTTCCTCTCTGGCTGTCCTCCAGCTCCAACCAAATGGGCACCAGGAGGAAAGATCTGATGCTGGTGAGACCAGGAGCTCCCGCTGCCCCACAGCCCACGTGGGACTGTATTCGTTTCTTGGGGCTGCTGTAACAAATGACCACAAACGGGGTGGCTTAACACAACTGAAAGGTATCCTCCCACTGCTCTGGAGGCCAGATGTCTGGAATCAGGGAGTCAGCAGGGCCGTGCTTCCCTCCAGAGTCTCTAGGGGAGATTCGTCCTTTGCTTGTTTCAGCCTCTGGTGGCTCCAGGCACTGCTGGGCCTGTGGCTGTGTCACCCCAAGCTCTGCCTCGGTCTTCACCTGACCTTGTCCTTGTTGGTCTCTGGCTCCTCTTCTATCTCTTATAAGGACATTTGTCAATGGATTTATGGCCCACCTGGATAATCCAGAATGACCTTATTTTAAGATTCTTAACTTAATGACATCTACGAAGACCCTTTTTCCAGATAAGGTTATAGTCATAGGTTCCAAGTATTAAAACATGAACATATGAACATGGACATATGAGGTTGGACAATTAAGTTCGTGAACTCATGCTAAAAAAAGTGTTACCTACCTCACTGCTGAATATCACTATGGTCACCTTCGAAGTACTCCCCTTGGGAAGCTCTGCACCGACGCCTGCGCCTAGTCCACCCTTCAAAGCAGTTTTGGAACTCTTTTTCTGGAATGGCCATCAGAGCTGTCATCATATTACCCTTGGTGTCCAGAATGTCATCACAATGTCTTCCTTTCAATATTTCCTTTATCTTCAGGTAAAGAAAGAAGTCACTGGGGGTCAGATCAGGTGAGTACGGAGGGTGTTCCAATACAGTTATTTGTTTACTGGCTAAAAACTCCCTCACAGACAGAGCCGTGTGAGATGTTGCATTGTCGTGATGCAAGAGCCATGAATTGTTGGGGAAAAGTTCAGGTTGTCTAACTTTTTCATGCAGCCTTTTCAGCACTTCCAAATAGTAACCTTGGTTAACTATCCAGTTGGTACAAATTCATAATGAATAATCCCTCTGATATCAGAAAAGGTGAGCAACATTGTTGCAACAAGTTCGCGAACTTAACTGTCAGACCTCGTATATTTGGGGTGGTTACCACATGGCCCATAGTTGAGACGATCCTTCTTTCTAGCCCAGGGCTCATGAGAAGAGGCAATGGCAGCAGATGCTGGACTCACATTGGTCCTGAGTTTCAGCATCAAGTGTTGAATCACCCACATCAAATAAAGAAAACTCTGCTGCCAGTTGGAAAAGGGGTGAAATTGTAAGCTCCTCTCTCCCCACCGTCTCCCTAACTAAGCCACATCTTTTGCACAACAGGTGATGGTTGCTTATAAATGAAGCAGTGTCCCTTTAAGTTCTCGAGGCCCCAAATCTTGAAATCTCCCTTTAATTGTATGGTAACCATTAAGGGCTTCGTCGGGAAAGGATGACAGGCTTAATCATCCAAGAACAGATTTTTAGGTAATTTATACTTAGTCCATCCAAACCTAATTCCTGAGTGGCCTATACTGTGCCTAAGGAACCTGAAATAATCATGTATTTACCCTTTACCCTGAAATTAGATGGCACTTCCTATGTAATTACCCAGCCACTAAGTGACAATTGCCGTGTAATTAAATGGTCAGTGCTTGCCATATTATTAAATAGAATTGACATGATATTCGTTCCAGAGCACCTTGCACCATCACCACAGAATTCAACTCCCCACCAAGAAATTACAGCCGTTCCTGGGAAGTTCTGCTCTTTGCTTGGATGGCTCTCGAGTTGGCAGAAACTCCCAGCACCGTGGGGCTCCAAGGAAGCCAGGATACAGCCATACCTGGGCACAGATGTAACGTGGCCTCCCAGGCATGGGCTTCTCGCCGGACTGGGATCACACCTCTGCAGCCCAGCTCCAATCCAGAACGAGGACACCTGGGCACATGCCTCCATCCTTCTCCAAGAACACGCTATAGAGCAGTGGTAGACATCACGCTGTCTTGCATGTGGGTGTGGTACCTACCCAGGGGCATGCTGGGAGAGCTTGAAGCCCTAAGAAAAGCCAGAGTTCTGAGTCAGACTATGAGAAACAGTCACTAAATCATCAGTAGATGCATAAAAGTTCCGTGAGGACAGCATCTCTCTGTGTCTGCCTTGTTTATTGCCTTATCGCCATACCATCCTTAGCGCATAGTAGATGCTCAATAAATATTTAGTTGCATTCATTCATTCATTCATTCATTCATTGGTATGCATCTACTATCTACCAGCCACCATGACCGAATCCTCGTAATGACACTGTGAGGTCTGATGGAGCCTCAGAAAGTGAGAGAGGCTGAGTCATTTGCCCAAGATCATTATATAACTAGTTGGTGGTAGATACAGGACCAAAGGCAGGTCTTTCTGACTCTAAAAACTGTGCTCTCCCTACAATACCACAACCTCTTGGCCACATACAGCCTCAAACCACCCTGGGGTGCTAAGGAGAATTTGGGAAAGGTAAGGGCTTCCCAGCGTTGAATTGCTTTGGGGTCTGAGCCTTATTTATGCAGAGTAACCATAATAGGTTATGTAAAATGTTATTCACATTTAGTAGATGAAGAAAATGAAGGTAGAGAGATTAAGCGACTCGTCCAGAGTCATACCACTAAGTTACTTGGGGATGAACTTGGACTCAGAAGTCATTTGAATGCCTGGTTTCATGAGAGAAAGACAGACTGCCTTCCTCGGGTTCTCATGTTTTTACCATTAAAATGTTATGTCTTTGGGTCACCCTTGTTTCTAGATATTACTACGAAAATCTCACATGGCACTAATACTCTCTAACACCCTCGATCAAATTGCCTAGCTTCCAAAGACAGATTCAAGGGGCAAAATGAAACCAGACAGGAATGGATAGAGCTTGAGGTTAGAGGGGGAAAAAAAAGATTCAGGCAATGAATAATAAATAGGTCTCAGGTTAAAGTCAACTCGGATCAATTGGTAATAGCTGCCTGGCGAGCTATAGTGTGAAACCTTCTGAGGCTGCATTAGAGCCCAGCAGGATAAAGTATCATGATCGATTAGTGATGTCTGCCAGGGACCCTGCTGAGAGAGTGGGTGAGCAGGGCCAGGTATTTACCTCTTCTGATCTAGATTGTGGAAGTCTACAAAATAAGGTCAAGCTTGGAAATTGTCAGGCCTGGGGAGAAACCAACGAAGGAGGCAAAAAGACCAACTGATAAAGAGAGTAGACAAAGGCTTTCTTCTCCTCAAAAGCAGGTGCTCAAAGGAGAAAGTGAACAGTTTCAGTAAAATGGAAACCTCTAGTCAGGAAGCTGTGTAAGACTTTGAGCCCATCCATCACTGCCCCACTCTCGGTCTCAGCTTCCTCACCTGTAAAATGAAGGTATTTGAGTAGCAGATCTCTAAACCATGTCCAATTCCCGGATTCCAAAGTCTATAGTGCTTGGTACTGAACTAGTGGGGGGAAAAAAGGGAAGGAGCAAGCAAAAGCTAAACAAACACTTCTCATATTCTCTCTTGGAGGGGTCTCAAACACAAGCGGACATCAATACTTCCATTTTGGTCCCATTGAGTTTTAGCATGAATTCAACATCCAAGCAGAAATGTCAAGTAGGCAACTGAATTTGTCTAGCGCTCAAGAGAGATACCTGGACAGAAGAAATAAATTTAGGAGTCATCAATAAACAGATGGGGCTACGTAAGAGCCTCTGGGGAGAGAATGTAACTAGAGAAGAAAACAGGCCAAGAGGTGTTAAAACACTTAGAATTTACATAAAGGGAGGAGCCAAACAAAGATAGAAGGAATGTCCAGTAAGGTGGGGAGAGAACCATGTTATTGTCACAGAAGCACAGGAAGAAAGGGTTTCAAGGAGGAAATTGCCATCTGGGTCCAATGCTGCTGAGAAATTGAGTAACACAAGGGAGGGGAATTAGCTTGGCAAGTTATATCACTGATGACCTTAATGAAAACTGTTTAAGGGAGTGATGGGGACAAAACCTGATTGGAATAAATAGAAGAGATACTGGGATACGAGGAAGTGGGGATATAGGGAGAACAAGTATAGACAAAAAGCCTGGCTTTGGGGGTCACATGGCTCCCAACTTATTGTTGGCATACGTTTTTGTGAGAATGTATGTGAAGGGTCTATCTGAGCACTCGTTATGGTAGGTATTCAAAAATATTAATGCAAATTCCTGTCCCTTTAATCCACTAGCATTTAACCAGTCTGCCATTTTCGACAGAGATGCCTTTCTGACAACTTGTCAGGGCCCGCTGACAGATTCCAGCATTAAAGGTCTTTTATCTTGACCTTGCCCTGGGGGAAAGTGACAGACCCATAAGGCTTGTCTGCTCATCCTTTCACTTCCCATGGTCCCGTCAGATGGATGTCTCATCAGGTAGGCTACTGCTAAGGCCAGGTGATGCCTTATTCAAGGAGAGGAAATTGATCATATACAAATGACTTCTAAAGAAACCCAGCCAGGGAGGGAACATGAGAGGCCCATAAATAGTGCAATGAGGGCTGTCATCCCGGCCACAAATTCTACTGACTTCCCGGCAGGAACTTTATGGTCAATATCCTAGCACTACCAAACAAGCATGGCTACCAGTCAGTTATTCTCCTACTTTCCTGTCGCAGAAACACTAGACCACCCACGCTGACTGGTGAGGTTCGTGCTGACCATCCATCCATCCATTAATTTGTTCCACACACATTTTCTGAGTATCCATCTGTAGAACGTTACGCTCAATGCTGTGGGATATGCAATGAAGTATATGACATTTATGCCAAATGTCTAAACAAATATTCACTGAGCACCTACTATGTGCTAGCATTCTAGGCTCTGAGGTTCAGAAGAGAACAAGACAAACCAAAATCCCAGCCCTTATAGAGTTTCTATGCTAGTAGCTCCGGGCCCTGGGACCAGCAGTCTTAGAAATCACAATGATAATAACCTGTGTGAAGAATGACATCCTTGTAGGTCAGAGCAAGAGACTACCCTGGCACCAATAGTTTCATTGGTTCCCGTCTCTCCGACACCTACCGGACTAAAGGCTGGTGATCCTCTGTGGCAACATGGTCATGGTAATGACCAAAAGAATGACACAGGCAAAGGAGCACATTCGGAGCATGAGGGAGGCCCCTGTAAGCTCAGTTCCGACCACGTGCAGGAGCTGGGACGAACGGGCGCTGCCATCGGCATGTCAGCTCTGCACTACTGAGCAAGTGTCACTCATTCTGTCCCTGGAAGGCGGTAATGCTCTTCCGGGCACTGGGAGCTCCCAAATGTCCTAGACAAAAGGACCTTACTTGGCTCTCGACAGATCTGCTTTTCTTTATTGATAAGTCATTGAGAGCTGGGTCTGGGAAGCCTTGGCTGGAAGAGTGGGAAGGAAGATCCAAAACCAATCACAACGGCCACTGCCAAAGCCATCTGCTCATGGGCATGAGTCACTGCTTCCCTGTCTTCACTCCATCTTACTGGTGGGCATCATGTCGACCCAGGGGAGGGAGAAGGATAGAGTACAGAGGGAAAAAACAAACCAACCTTAGCTGAGCACGTGCTATGTGCTAAACGCTTTAAATTCATTGCCTGATTAGTCCACCCTCCAAACCAATGAAGGAGGTGCTTTGCGCTTCTCTCTCTCTCTCTCTCTCTCTCTCTCTCTCTCTCTCTCTCTCTCTCTCTCTCTCTCTCTCTCAGACTCGAGGAACTTAGGCCTTGGAGGAATTTAGCAATTCATCCCAGGTCACACAGCCAGGAAGGGGGAGGAGCGAGGCTTTGAATCCAGATTGACTGAATTCCAGAGGTTAAGTTCTTTACCACCAGAGGAGCCTCAGACATGACAACGTCTAAACTCTAAACAGTCCCAGCAAACATTTTGGTGGGTGGAGTTTAGAAACATGAATCAAAATTAGGCTTAAAGAGTCTCTGTACATTTAGTTTCCTATAACCCTGCCCCTCCCATGAACTCCCATCATAACAGATGGCGAGGGGATAAGATCTCCGAGCTTTTCAAAGAAATACAAAAGCTGCCTTCTTCTCTCCGCCTTCCTAATGTCCCTTCATCCCAGGAGATAATCAGAGTGCCGGAAGAGGATGTTGAATTCCACGGGGCAATGCCAAATGTCCAGGCAGAGGAAGGCCTACGCAGGCTCTCAGAGTTGGAGGCACTTAGCCAAAGCCCAATCAGCAAGGTGAGAGCATAGAGGGAGGCTGCTTAACTAGGCTTTCTCCTCTCTCCACACCCTCCCCGAAGAGCCAGTCCCATGCCTTTAAATAGCAGCTACACGTGGGGTATTCCATGCCCGGACCCTCATACCTACAGTAGATGCCCAAGGGCATCGCCAAGTGTAATATATCCTGAAGAGAATTCTTAAGTTCCCCCATCCAAACCTGTCCCCGCTCCCCCAGCCTTCCCCACTAATAAACAGCACTGTTGTCCACTCAGATACTAAAACCAGAGTCTTCGGATTCAATTATTTTCATTTCAACTTCCTATATGGAAAAGTTCAAATACATACGAAAGTAGGTAAATTGTATAACGAACCCCTACATACCCATGACCCAACTTCCACAGTGAGCAACTCATGACCACTCTTATTTCATCTATACTCCATTCCCTTTCTCCTTCCTGTTATTTTGAAGCATATCCTAGATCCCAGAGGGGTCCATGAATCCCTAGGGTTCCCCAAAGCCCTTTCAGGGAATCTATGAGGGCCTATCTATTTTTATTATAATACTAAGGTATTATTTGCCATTTTCACTCTATTGGCACTTATACGAATGGTGCAAAAGCAATGGTGGTTATCTTAGTACGAATTAAGACAGTGTGACAATATTGTATTTTTTACTGCCATTCACTCCCATTGAAACCAACACCAGTTGCATGTGAGATGTCTTTGATGAAATGGTAATAATTATTATATAGTTTTATATAACTTTGTTATTATTAACTTTATTATTATTAACTATTAAATCTCAGCTTTTGAGTTCACGTCTTTTTAGCGTTGTGAGCAGCAAAATGGAAATATGCATAAAGCGCTTCTGCTGCATACCAAAGTATGATTGTTGCCTCAAGAAAAAGCACTTGTGTTAATGTTTGAGTGACCAACTAAACTAGCCATTTTTACTGGAAAATTTGACTAACAAACTCTGGTTATTCAGACTCAAGTATTTGACACCCATTTTCTTAAAGGTGAATAAAGTAAGCCTGTTGTTTCAAGGGAAACAACTGACTGCATCTCTTGCCAAAGATAAAATTCAAACTTTAAAGCAAAAATTAGAATTTTGGAAAAATTGTATCTGCCACCAACGAGTTCGATGGACAGCTTTCAGACCAGTGGTGATTTTAACAAATCTGATTTTTAAAAATATTAAATAATGCAACGTACCACCATTTGGAAGACTTGCATGTTCAATAAACCAATATTTTCAAATGACCAATGAGCGATAACACAAAATCTCACATGGGTAAAACAATGCACTTAAAGTACAAGATAAACCAATGCATTATAATGTAACAGAGTACAAAAAGTTCATTGAGATTGGGGTGATTACACATAGACACTACCACTTTTGATGCAGGATCAAAGAAGAATATCCACAATTACCTGAAGAAGGCTATTAAAATACTCCTGCCTTTACCAACTACACGTGTGTATGAAGTCGAATTTTTTTTCATAAGCTCCAACCCGAACAACATACCGCAACAGCTTAAATTCAGAAGCAGACATGAGAATCAGCCCTCTTCTATTAAGCTAGAGATTTGTGAAAGAGTAAAATAATGGCACTCTTCTCACCAACTTTTTAAAATATAGTGATTTTTTTTCATAAAAATATCACTTGTGTTATACATACATAAACACAAATGTTATTGATTATATATTTTTAAAATTTGTAAGTTTTAATTTCCAGTACGGTCAATATCAACAGCCATACCACACATTCAAAAATGCCCTACACTAATTTTTAAGCAGACAGATATCCTGAGACTAAAACATTTGAGAACTGCTGATTTGTACTGTATCTCTGAAAGATCAGGAGACTTCTAAAAAATAAATAAATAGATAAATAAATAAACATAATCACAACCACACTCTTAAATGAAAAGCTGGCCGCAAAGCTATGGAGGAGAATTTAGAATTGAAACATAAACGACAACTTGTAAAGTGCACCCTGACTTAACAAACAAACAGATCCCCTGTGCCAGACCAAGCCCTGATGTGCCACTTGACTATTTAAAGAGCAAAGACTCATATGTCCCAGGTAAGAATAGACAGACAGATCTTAGAGACAAACTAACACTGTCCGTAGACAGGTCTGTGGGTTCTAAACTCACTGTGGCAGCAGCTTCCAAGACAAAATTCTGGTAAGTTCCTGCCAAGACCATCTGTGACGAACTCAAGCCCCCCAAACCTTCTCAGTACCCTTCCCTAAATGGACTCTTTTGAGACACTCCAGAGTTCCCCAGCGTACGCAAGCAACCTCACTGCAGCAAGCAATACATCTAACCTTCTTTACGACAGCTGTGTTCCCAGTGTGATCTATAGCTGATGAGAACCCACGACCTTACTTACATTCGAGACATCATCTTCGCCTGCCCAAACACTGCAGCAGCCTGCCACGATGGCCCCTGTCGTGCTTACTATGCTATGTCACAACTTAGCCTACCACTCGGCAGCTTGAAGGAACCACTTCAATTTGTGCACGAGTCTGTTGTTCAGGAACTTGGAAAGGGCACAGCAAGGACACCTGTCTGTGCTCCCTGACGCCTGGGGCTCAGCACAGAAGGCGCGAACACTGATGATATCTTGATGGCCGGAAGCTAGAAGCATCTAAAAGTATGTTCATTTACATGTCTGGCACCTGGGCTGGGAGAACGCAAAGGCTGGGGCAGCCAACGGGCAAACCTTCCCGGAGACTCTCCGTGTGTTTTGGGGTTCTCACACCGTGGCAGCTTCGGGAGGAAGGAGGGTCGGACTTCTTCCACTGCGTTCTACTGATTACCACCAAGTTACAGCCTGCCTAGGTTCCAGGGGGTGACCGTTAGCCTTCACCTCTTGATGAAAGCTTTGAAGCTTCCTAGGAGAAAATGTGGGCTTGTCAGTGGCCATAACTGGAAAACATAGCTGACCTACTCCCTTTTGGTTTTATGTCTTTATAGACCATTTTCTGTTCAGTAGGCAAAGTTATACTTCTAAAGTTAACCAAGTCATGCCACATCCTTGCTGGGAATTCTTGAATGGCTTCTCAGCACACCAGGGGGAGGAAATGCAGGCATGCAGCTACAGCCACATCCAAGAAGGCCCTGCTTATTCTAATTCTATCTATATATCTGCCACTGTCTTGCTCAGGCCCTCCCTCCAGCTACAGAGCTCTTTCCACCCCCACAGCCCACCCCCACACCCGAACCCACCCTCCACCCCCACCCTACTCTTCAAAAGGCTGGCTCCTTCTCATCTTTCAAGGTTCAGCTTAAATGTAACCTCCTTTAAATGTGCCTTAAAGGTAACCCTCCCTAACAATGTCTTGCAAAGCAGCCCAGAGCTCAGAGTTAAACTGATTGACGGATGGATGGAAAGCAATATAAATAGCAGAGGCATCTGTAGCTGCTGCAGAATTCAGAATTCTCCACGCAGCTCCCAAACTTTGTTCTGAGAAACATTAGTTTCACTGGATGCTCAATAGACATTATTTAAAAATGTGAATCCACAGTACGGCTCCTCATAAAAATTTGAGTGAAACAAAGTTGCGATGTTTTCTTTACAGCATGACCACTCTAAGTCTATAATATGCTAACTGCAGGCTAGGTCTCCATGAGAAAGATGGAATAAGCAGCAGTCCACAACCTATGCAACCACAAAAACCCTTTTTTCCAGTACTGTCTCCTGGCTCCACTTCGCAAAACTCCTGGTCCCGAGGTTTACAAAGCAGAGTCCCCAGCAGGTTGTTCTACCTGAGTCTCTGACCCACGTCCTCCAAGTGAGTTACAACTAACAGGAAACCTGTGGAAGAGCCAGCTCTTCTAGGAACACCCTGATTGGCTGGAATTGACGTCATACTTTTGACTAACGATCTTGATTGGCTGTCAGTAACACTCCACTCATTGCAATAGGGTCCAGCGAATACAGGAGCCTCTCATCTAGTTATATGAGTTATATTCTTGAGAGCAGTGAGTCATTGAGGCCAGGCTCTGCGGAGGATTGCACTTTTTTACTGGGCCAGGAACCTGAAGGCTGGCTTCAGGCCTGTTCCCATACAGTAGAAGCATGTCTGCAGCTTCCCAGAAGCAGGCTGGCACAGTCTGGGGATGGGACAATGGGTTCACCAAAGTGCTGTAACCTACAGAGCTCAAAGGAGGTGTTTTGTCTCTGATGTCCCAACACCCAGTTCCCAGAATACGTCTCTGAAACTAACAGGGGGAAAAAAAATGCATTTTTAGTAACTGACCATCTCAGATAGTGCTTGCTGGAAATTCTTTGGGGGTTGATTTTATCAGAAAATCAAAATGAAATATTGTTATAGCTTAACTAAAGTTGACCCTCTCTCCTATGCACTCATTAAAGAACTTAAGTTTGATACAAATCTTTCAGCCCGAACGATGACATCAGCACAGCTGCAAGGTAGCAATGACAGCTGACACGTAGCCCTTGCCTTGGACCAGGCACTGGCTAAGGCACTTCATGGAAAGTTTCTCTTCACAGCCATCCTGTGAGACAAGCATACACATTGTTCCCATTTTACAGATGAGGAAACCACTTGCCCAGTACCTTACAACCACTACGCAGAAGAGTAAGGGTTTGAATCCAGGTGTAGCTGAACTCAAATCCATGCTTTTATCGACTCCTAGGTCTTTGACCTAGTATAACAGGTCCGCGAAGCTGTGGGCCAGTCCCATCTTCCTAGGGACACAGGATCTGACACAGATTCTCAACCTTCATTGCACGCACGAATCATTTGGGGAATCTTACGAAAATGCAGATTCTGACTCAGTCTGGGGTAGGGCCTGAGATTCTGCGTTTCTAACAAGTCCCCAGGGGATGTTGGCTGCTGGCTCACTGGCCACACTTTGAGACTCTAAGGCAATAGTTCTCAAATGTTGCTGCATATCAGTTACCTGGGAGCTTTCAAAAATCCTGATGCTCAAAAAAAAAAAAAAGAAAAAAAGAAAAAAGAAGCCTGATGCTCAAGCCTCATCCCACACCAAATGAAACCAAATCTCCGGGGGCGGGCCCTGGGGACCAGGAGCTTTTTGAAACTCCCAGGTGATCCACGTGAAGCCAAGGCTGAAAACTCTGCTCTGAGTTCATGAGACGTCCTGAGAATAGTTAGAGGTGGGAAGCCAGGTCTTGATTTGCTGCTGAGATAGGTGAGTTTCACAATGAAACCACCCTTGTTGGAAGGTTCAAATAAAAATTATTGCCCACCCTAATAACCCATTACTGCCTACAAAATCATAGTGGCCTGTCACCTTTCAAGGTATCCATCTGGCATGATCCCAGATAGCAAACGATTTTGGTTGTCTGCCGCTCCCACACCTTCCCCTCCCACACATACACACACACTCTGTGCATCACTCACACCTTCCTAGATTTCAGCCATTTGACCTTGACCTTGAACTTAGAGAAGGCCATTCCCCCCATGGTCCACCCCCTCCGGCAAAGGCTCAGAACACCCAGCTGCTTTCCTGCTCGCCCACTCCACTCATCAGACGGAAAGTGTGATCATAAACACCCTCGTGTTATTGAAGCAGTGAAGACTGCACCAGCTGTCTGTTTCTCTTGAGGAAAACCAAAATACTTACAACTGACAAACGAAAGGAGAGGAAGTGTGTCAAAGCGAAAGGCTTTAAGAAAAGAAAAAAAAAAAAAAAAAAAAGAAAGAAAAGAAAAAATGAGGGCAAAGAAAGGATGCCAAAACTGCCTTATGATACAAATGTGGGCTCTGCTTCCCTGAAGCCCTCTCCTCCCACCTGCGTTTACTTCTCCTGGCTGCCAGGTTCCCTGTGCACACTCAGCTGAAGAACTCGATCTGTCTTTCCTCTCTAACTCCTGCTCCAGTTGCTTTCCTCTCCGTGGCCCCTTTTCCTCTAGGAGGGCAAGGAAAATAAATAAAGGAAACCTCTTCGTCTCCAAGGCTTAAATAGATGTTCTTTTCAGCAAAGCTTGGTGGAGATAAAGTCAGAAATATCTTGGCTTACAGAAATAAATCCAGCCTATATGGTCACTTAATCTATGACACTAGAAGCAAGAATTTACATTGGGGTAAAGGCAGTCTACTTAATAAATGGTGCTGGGAAAACTGGACAGACACAGGCAAAAAAAAAAAAAACTGAAACTGGACCATATACAGGAATAAATTCAAAATGGATTAAAGAATTACATGTAAGACCCGAAACCATAAAACTCCTAGAAGAAAATATAGGAAGTAAATTCACAGACAGTACCCTTAGTAATATTTTTACTGATATATCCCTTCAGGTCAGGGAAGCAAAAGAAAAAATAAACATGTGGGACTATATCAAACTAAAGTTTTTTTCACAGCAAAGGAAACCATCAATAAAACAAAAAGGTATCCTACTGAATGGGAGAAGTTTGCTGCCACCAAGCTAATGCCAACAGGAGTCCCCAGTCTGGGAGACAGTAGAATAAACTTTATTCAGGTAAGCAATTTGCAAAATGGAGAAAAGCAGCCTCAGGAGGAAACTAAAAGTGTGCTCCCCCAGACTAAGGGGAGGCCCGCTTAAATAAAGAAAGTACTCACCCTGGTCCCTGATTGGTCCATTTTTATGCAAATGAAGGATTCAAATTTGCACAGTTTGATTGGTCCCGATAACAATGCCCTGATTCGTCGCAATCACACATTCTGATTGGTCATTATAGAGCAGATCTGATTGGTCAGTAACTATGCAAATAAGGACATAGCTGGGCAGCTCCAACTGGACTGGGTGGGTCTCTGCCCATTGGTCAAAATAAGATTCAGGGAACTTCTTTATAAGTATCAGCTCAGAAGGCAGGAAGACAGTGCAGGAGGCTTGGCAGCTCAGTCTGAAGATTTTCCCTGATAAGCAGTGCGTGTGATAGGCCCCCATAAACAACTGCTAGACTCTAATTATGAATTTGGGCCCAGTTAACCACAAAAGTTCTTTTTCTCAGGTATAGTGCCTCTTGGGATCAACTAACGGAGCCTGGTGGTATTTGCCCTTCAGATAAGCCCTGAAGTCAACCTGTGGGCACACAAGCTCTAGCGAAGGTGACAACAGCCACTGTCTGACCACTCGAAACCTGCGCAGTCACCCTTTGCTCCATAGATCTTTTGAGCTTGCTCAGAAAGGATGAAATGGAAACACAAGTGTTACAGTGAGAGGGGCCTCAGCTTGAGCTGAAGCTATGCTTACGTGGGCTTCCAGTAGCGCTTGGAAGGTCTGAGGAGCCGTGAAGGAAGCATCTCCAGACCTATATCAGGGCCTAAGGCGCCTTCCAGAAGACCTCAGCCTCAGAGAAGAGAGCAAGCCGGCACACAGGCTGTGAAAGGGGCAAAGAAAGAGAAAGGATTGCAATAGTCTTCAGACTCAGCCACTCAGAAGGGGCTGTGGCCCAGGCCCCTCGTGGAGGCCTGAGTCACAGAACAGGAGGGCTGCAGTAAGAGTGCGGAAAGCAGGAGACTGGTTTCTTTTATATCTGTGTGAGAATCGGCAGCAGAGAGGTGTGAGAGGTGGTAAGACTCATCGCTTCCGAGGACATCTGCAGGAGAGGAGGAAAATGCTAGACGCCTTAGGGAATCAAGTGAACAACTTCCCAGGGTACATATGGACACCCCAAGTACTCCTTCTGACCACTTGGAGGAATCTGAGAGGGGCTGAATTTCCCATTTCGCAGATGAAGATAAAGACAGATCCAGGTGAATACTGTTTTAAACCATAATTGTGACCCCACTTTTACCCTATGGTTTTGTGTCTGATATTTGAGCCCATGTCTGTCAGCCAGACTACCTCTCTCTCCCTCCCTTTTTCATCCCTCCTTCTCCTTGACCCCATTCATTCTTAATGACACCCCCGAAAAAATCCAAAAGGAAGCTTAGCTCTCATCTGAACTTAATGTGCTTGATATCTTGCTTTAGCATAAGCTCTAGCAGATATAAGCATATCTTAAGTAAATGGTTCCGTTAAAACCATTTGCTTTAGCCCTCAAAGTCTTTTTTTCCCTGATTCCTAATTCTCTCTCTTAGAGACTTCTAAAGAATATCCTTCCATTTCTCTGAGCAACGGTATTATTTGGTGTCCTTTTGGCTTTTCCTGCCTCTTGTCCCTAAAACTTCTGATCAGTTTTAGTGCCTGGTGATGAATAATGATTAAAGAGGAGAGTTTGAACAAATTCGAGCATTTGGATTTGAGGCCCAGAATCCTGCAAAGGCTTTTCTACTGATTCACACAAGAAAAAATGCAGACGACGACTCATCTTTGGCTTCTGCCGGTCCCAGAAGATCACAAAAATGATCTTGGTTGCTTTTATTACACCAGTAAGAGAGGGTTCTCTGTGCACAGTGTAAGAAGGCAATCACAGGGAAATAAAATACTTATGAGCAACTGCAAGTGGGAAAGGCTAGCAAGACACTGCTAACCAGTCTTTTTGTATTTTTTTAGTCCATCAGTCTTTAAAATCTTTCGAACTCTCCAGACATTTCTTGAAAGACTCAGCAGGCAGCACATTAGCCACCTTTCTGGTTTTTTGCTTTGTTTTGTTTTGTTTTTTAATGCTCACACTTTTTTTTTTTTCTTTTAGATTTTATTGGGGAAGGGAAACAGGACTTTACTGGGGAACAGTGTGTACTTCCAGGCCTTTTTTCCAAGTCAAGTTGTTGTCCTTTCAGTCTTAGTTGTGGAGGGCGCAGCTCAGCTCCAGGTCCAGTTGCCGTTTCTAGTTGCAGGGGGCACAGCCCACCATCCCTTGCGGGAGTCGAGGAATCGAACTGGCAACCTTGTGGTTGAGAGCCCACTGGCCCATGTGGGAATCGAACCGGCAGCCTTTGGAGTTAGGAGCATGGAGCTCTAACTGCCTGAGCCACCAGGCCGGCCCCCATTAGCCACCTTTTTTGATGCCCTGTCCATGTTACCTAAAGCTTCTATTTGGCCCCAAGTGCAATCCTGAGTTGACTGCAAGTTGACCAGCAAAAGGTTAGAACACCAGGCAGGACGAAGAGGTACTCAGCAATGGCACGGTAGCCCAATAGTGGGTGCCAGCAGTCCTTTAGCAACTGTTCCAAATAACCAGCCCCAGGAGCCAGCGTGAGCCTCTCGTTGCCTCTACTGAGGAGACCATCTGTAAGCACCTTTTTTTCACTGGAAGAAGCAGGTCTCAATTTGAAACCAGAACAGGTCCTTTTTTTGCCCCTGTGGTCTGAGCAACTGCAAGCTTTATAGACGTCTCCATGTCACCCCTGAGACCTGAACATGAAGCTAGAGGATTCCACTTTGCAGACGGAGGATCCCGGGCAGAAGATGAAGAATATCTGGCCTGGTTTCCTGCATAGGATGAAAGGGAAACTTCCGAGTGCATTCTAACGTGCTGGGGACAGTGCTATGAACGGTGTGTCATACTATTAATAGTAAACATCTATGGAACACTTCTTATAGGTCAGAAACACTTTTATATTCAGTATCACATTGAATCCACTCACCAACCCTATTTGATAAGTATCATTACCGCCTCCACTTTACAGATGCCACAATGGAAGTTAGTAACTTTTGAGCAACTTGCTGAAGGTCACGCAGCTACCACATGACAGAGAGGGATTTCAAACCCAGGATGCCAGCCCCAAAATCTCAGTTCCTTACATGTCACCATCCCACCTACGCTGCTTGACCCCCAATCTACTATTTACTTCTATCAGCCTTCAACCCTATCTCATGCAGGACCAGAGGTGGGTATTTTAAAGGAATAAGTATTTTTCACTACTCTTCCCCCTAGAAACAATCCTGTGTATCAACCAATATTTCAAAACCATTACCTAAGATGAAGTCTACGGGGCCCTCCAGCTGCAGAAGTCCATGAGCAGAAATAAAAGTGACACATCTACACTGGAAGTTAATAATAATAATGGAATGAAATATTTTGAGCAGAAGTTCTCGGATCAAGTCTTTATTCTCCTTCTCACTAACTGGCCATGAGCAACTAAATTAAACTCTTAGGCTAATTGTCTTCTCCCAACGAGACAGAGATGATAAGATCTCATCTATGTTACAGGACTATTGGACCCAGAATTGTTGGCAAGAGTGAGAAGGAAAAGGTCATAAAACCAGAATCCCAAATAAAGGATACTGGTGAGAGATGAGACAATGAGAGGACACATAAGACAGGTGTTTGCCTGGGAAATAGCCTTAGATTTTCTACAAAGGAGTTGTGTTGGGGGTGGGGTGGCTTGAAGGTCTTAATGCCCCGTGTTACTGGGGTTGTTATGGGTAATGGTGGTGGCATCCTGGGTAAACAGTGGGGCTGAGCCATGGGCCTAGAGCTACCCAAGCAGAACAACATGGCAGAAATGTGCAGGCTGAGGACCCTGGCTGCCTAATTCAACTCCTGGTGCCATCGCACCCTAGCTGTGTGATCTTGGGCAAGTTTTTCAACTTCTCTGAAGCTCAGTTTCACCATGTAAGAAATGAAAAAAATTATCTACTTCATGGTAAAGATTAAACGAGCTAGCTCCAGACACATAACGGGTTCTGAACAAAAGGTTTTCATTGGAGTATAAAGACACACAGGTTGGCGGGCAGAGATGTCATCAGACGCAGTCGAGTGGTAAAGGGATGTTACAAAGAGAAGGTGGCCATTTCCCATGATGGTACAAAGAGGAGCTGACAGCAGCCTCTTGGTCACCGACATAACCCAACATGGCAGCTGGCACATAGTAGGTGCTCATACGGATTTATGGGATAGTTGCTTGGTTGATTGGGTAACACTTAAGAAACCACTGAAAGGCCTTAAGCAAAGAAAGACCGTGATCGGATTCAAAATTTAAGAACATTGCTCTAGAAGAGGGTGGCGGACAGGCATGAGAGCAGGAAGTCCACTCTGCTCCCCCAGGACAGAGACGTGTGGATGGGAGGTCCCGATCCAGTGGAAGAATCATGGCAGCGGGATTCCAAACACGCTGGAAGGGTCGGAGATTGGGATGTTTAGAATTAAGATTTCCAATGAGGTGCTTCTTCTCGTAGTGACAAGAAGCAGGGCATTAGCAAGGCAGGGGTGGCTAAGGTTCCATGTAATAAAAGGCTGGTGATGGTTAGAAAGTGGAGAAACGGGGAAGCCAGGATGTGGATGCATTACCCTTCAGGGCAGTGTCTTATTTCCTTCTTGAAGCCAAGTTGCAGCATGACGGTCCTCTTTTAACAGATACTAAAGAAGAGACTCCGAGGTTAAGTGATAGGTCAAGGGCAGGAAAGTCACAGAGCTGGGCTTCCACCCAGGGAGGTCAGACTTTACAATGACCGTGGCCGTTGTCCTATTTGCTGTCCATTACTTGGCTGAGACCTGCACCCCATCAAACTTCACAGGGCTCAGATAACATCTCACTGTTTGCCTTCCTCTGATGTTTTGCTGCAGTGCCTACACTGAGGATGCCTCATTAGCTGGAAAGAAGGGGGGAGCTATAGAATGACAAAGACGCAAGGTCACAAGAAGGACAAGTAGGGGCTACAGCCTGGCAGGCTTCTGCTGTGGCCACTCCAAGGGGAGCTCTCCTGTCCCTCCCTAATGCAAGGGTGTGCCCTCACTATTTGTCACCAGCTCCTGCCAATCAAAGCACTGGGTAGTGCTAAAACATCAATCATTCTCCAAACACAGCGCTAAATGGTGTGTCTGGGCCATAAAGACCCTATAAGCACTTTGCAAACGGGTTCATTTTTGTCACCATTTCATTCCTTTTATACATTATTACCTATCGTGACCACTGAGAGCAAACTGTTTGAGAAACAGGAGCACAGCCCACAGCTAGCGGCAGCCCCTCTTGCATTGTCTGGTTCTCGGAAGACTTGGCAAGGTGACAGTGAAAAGATGGGGGCAGATATTTACCATCCTCAGATCTGCTCACACTCATGCCAGTCCAGTGTGCCCGGTCAACCTGTGCCCAAGTGGGACTTAATGGGCTTTATTTAAGCCTTGCACTGGCCATTGGGCATCTGGCAATGAACCAGGGACCTAAAACTTCATGACAGAAGGAGATGCAATCACTCCCTCAGATCGCCAGCTCTGCCCGGAGACTGCATTATAAAACTCACCGAATACTGCTGGGCCAGAGGGCCGAATGGTACAGACTTCATGCCCATCGTCCCTCGTGGAAGCAGAATGCTGGCTGTCACTGAACCGCCAGTGTAAGCCAGCTGAAAGGTGGTGAGCCTTCAGAGGTACAGCCTAGTTCAGGAAAGAGCTGCTGGGAGGCCGATTTCTCAAGTAACTTAGCACTGAATTTCCAGGTTTGGTGCCTTTACATCCTAACATAGGGAATGTCTTCTTCCACGACACGGGGACTAGCAGATGGCAGAATGACCCTCCTGCAGAAACAACTAGGGGAACAAATGATATTTAAAATATCTTCCTGAAGGCATCAGAGAGCAGCCCAGGTGGCAAAGGCCGGAGGGGCCGAGAGCCCAGAGGTGAGCCGTCCTTGGAGGCTACTTCTCCCCTCATGGCATCTGCCAATTCCCATGCAAAGAATGGAGAACAAAAGCTGGATAAAAGTTAGGCATCTGAGGGGTTTCTGTGGAGAAAAGTCAGAGCCCAGAGCCCAGCAAGCTGGCTTCTGTTGGTTCCAAAAGGCAGCCTTTCTGTTCAGAGACAGCTCCAGCCACAGACTTTTGCTCTATAGATTCCCCAACATGAGACGGTGCACTGTGGATTTCAAGAACCTGTGAGAATGCCGTTCACATTCCTCTCAATACATTTGGGATCAGAAAGAAAGTATCCCCTGCTCCTCCACCATCGAGGGTAAGATCCACTACACAGCTCTTTCCAAAGAAATTCTCCAATTTCCAATCACTCCTCGCCATGTTTTCAACTTTTTATGCCCTGTTATTATGCCCCTTTTAAAGCCCTCCAGCAGGGAAGGGTTTAGGGTCCAAAACCAGTTTTCAGCCATCACCTGTGTAAGCCCTCTAGCATCTCACTTTGCAATATGGGACTTTGCCTTTAGAGTTGGCCTTTATTATCTTAGAACTTTAAGTGAAACAGAGTCAAGTCCCATTTTTAATATCCTTTTGAGAGAAAGAGAGTTCATGAGCCAAGAAAAGCAGCTGCTCAGTATAAATACTTAAAGGAAAATAGCTTGGGAAACTGGCTGGATGGCCATAATTACCCCCGGGTTCAGGGCTGAAGGGAGATGGATGTGTCTTCCTTAGTGTGGGGCCATTGCTTTGCCAGCAGAAACAGGCTGCATGAGGCATTGGTGCTGATGCTAAATCTGCATGGGACCATTTCCCAGCAGCTGTGCGCTACCTCCCCTTAGAGGCCGAGTTCTTATCCATTTAAACACTTGTTTTCTCGTGCAGAGGAGCTTGGCAGGGCACAGGGTCTGTGGTTCTTTAGTCACGGCCTGTTGCTTCCGTAAGAACTTACGTTATAGACCATGCTGCAGCCCAAGGCAGCTCCCACGTCAGTGTGTGGTGAATATGGAGCTGGTCTCACGTCTCCTGGGGTCCGGCTGCATTTCCAGAGGGACCTGAACGTCAAACATCCCATATTCAAATCCTGGCTTTCTCACTCAGCAGCACTGAGACCTCCAGTGAGTCATGGAACTTCCGTAGACCTCAGTTTCCTGCCCTGTAAAATGGGAGTTATGGCTCCTTCTTTAGCGATGCGTGTGTTGTATGATATTGTACACAGAGTGCATGAAACATAGTAGGAACTCAGACACTGTTCCCTTCCCTCTGGATTCGTGCTACTATCCATGATTTCTTATATCGCTCTTCCTTTGATGGGTCTTAACACCATGTCCGTGACAGTGAGGCCCAAAAAATTAAAATACTGCCCTACAGCAGAAAAATACGTACTAAGTGTTGTCATTACCTGCATTCACAGGGACACGATATATAGATACTGACAGGGCCATAGAGAGGGCTGGACCAACACTTTCCATTGTCCAAATGAGGACACTAAAGGGACAGAGAAGGTACACGGTTTAGTCCACAGAGCCTCTTAATTTAAGGTCTGGCCCAGAAGCCAGGCTTCCCGCCCATCTTGGGACTGGGTTTCTATCTGATCACCCTATTTCTGGGAATGGCTGGGCTACACCTGGAAGAAAGGGGCAGCATGGAAGGAACCAGAACCAGATGAACAAGCTAGAGCAGGACAGCCACAGAAGAGACAAAGCCAGCTGTGATAATAACGGGAGGCTGGTCACCATTGTCAGGCATTTACTTTCTGCCCACTCTGAGCTACACGTGTGAGGTACGAGGGTCAGACAATTAAGTTCGCAAACTCATCCTAGAAAAAGTGCTATATAACTCGTTGCTGAATATTGCTACGGTCACCTTCAAAGTACTCCCCTTGGGAAGCCATGCACCAACGCCAGTGCCTAGTCCAACTTTCAGAGCAGTTTTGGAACTCTTTGTCTGGAATGGCCATCAGAGTTGTCGTCGTATTACTCTTGATGTCCTGACTGTCATCAAAATGTCTTCTTTCAATATTTCCTTTCTCTTCGGTTAAAGAAAGAAATCATTGGGGGCCAGATCAGGTGAGCAGGGAGGGTGTTCCGATACAGTGATTTGTTTGCTGACTAAAAACTCCCTCACAGACAGTACCGTGTGAGCTGGTGCATTGTCGTGATGCAAGAGCCATGAATTTTTGTTGAAAAGTTCAGGTCATTTTCATGTAACTTTTTTCACGCAGCCTTTTCAGCACTTCCAAATAGCAAACTTGGTTAATTGTTTGTCCAGTTGGTACATATTAATAATGAATAATCCCTTTGAAATCAAAAAAGGTGAGCGACATCATTGCAACAAGTTTGCGAACGCAATTGTCCAACTTTGCATATTATCGTACTTAATGCTTAACGACTCTGTAAGATTATTACCATCCTTACATCCACATGGCAGAGCCGAGATTCTTGGACACTAACTCGACCTACATCCTATAATGAGGAAACAGGGGAATGAGGATTTGAATGCAGATCTGTCTGGTTCCCAGCTGCAGACATCAAGAGAGTTCCGTCTGGCAGCATTATATTCAAAGCATCCACAAATAATTGGTTCAGGCAAGTTCAAAACACTGAGTGTCCAAGAGGAAGTCACAAGGCTATCTCCATAGGACGGCCCTTCACAGAACGTGTTCGTTCATTCTCTCCTTCTCTTTTTTCCTTCCTTTCTTCCATTCATTGAACAAGAACTAAACAATGTCTCAGCTGATACTCAGAAATCCCATGGACTCCTCTGTCCATGAGAACAACCCATCCTCACTCCGTCCCATGAAAAGTCATGGAAACATCCAGGTAAAAGCTTTGAGGGATGGGTATGGCTTGAATTGCATCCCCTAAAAAAAGATATGTTGAATCCTAATCCCCAGTAACTCAGAATATGACCTTATTTCTAAATAAGAAATAATCTTTATTTGCAGATTTAAGCAAATAAAGATAAGGGCATTGGGGTGAGTCCCTAATCCAGTAAGACTGAAGTCATTATGAAAAGGGGAGATTTCGGCACAGTCACACACAGAGGGAAGATGATACGAAGAGACACGGGAAGAGCATCATGTGAAGATGGAGGGTTAGAATGATGCAAGCCACGGAATACCAAAGATTGCCAGAAAACCACCAGAAGCCAGGAAGAGGCAGAGAAGGATTCCCCCGTAGGTTTCAGTAAGAACATGCCGCTGCTGACACCTTGATTTCAGATCTCTAGACTCCAGAACGGTGAAACAATAAATTTATATCATGGAAACCACCCAGTGTGTGGTATTTCGTCACAGCAGCCCTAGCAAAATAACTCAGGGATACCCCACACACCCCACCCTCATCCCTCAAATCCCCCCCACCAAGCTCAGAGTCATCTAGGATGCCTGTTACTCTGAGTGCTACCAGACGGCTTTGGGCAACAAAGCTAGCCCAGCCTCCATGTTTCATTCATTCACTCATATCCCTACATTTTCCAAGTACAGATTCCATGCCAGATACTATTCTGGTTGCTGGGGACACACACACACACACACACACACACACACACACACACACACACACAATAAAAATAATAAATAAACAAGCCTCTGCCATCAGGTAGCTCACGTTTGAAAGGGCGTAGAAGCATATTCAGAAATGCAGGCAGGCAGCTCCCAGCTCCCTCCACAAAGAGGCCAGGTGGAGGCCATGGAGAGGGCATAGAGATCAAACAAGACAGCAAAAGGATGATACTTGTTGGATCCAGGTGAGGGTGTGTGGGGGTGCACAAAACTATTCTCTCTACATTTCGCATTGATCATAATTTTCCATGATAAAGGCTTTTTTTTTTTTTTTTCAATTTGTGAAAAACACAGACTTTCTACCTATGGGTAAATTTCTACCCTATCAGCGCTAGTCATGAGGCCAACACCAGCCAGGAAATGGGGGTCCAACATGGACAGAGAAAATCTGGGTTTTCATCACCTGAAGTAAGGTGGTGCCAGGAGAGAGGGAACACAGGGTCCGGGGGTTCCCTGTCAAAGCTTACTCCCCCCTCATTCTAAAAGCTACAATGTATTGACCAACTCTTAGTGGCTCCGTCCAACACTATTAGACTTTACGTGGAAGTAAAGGCTAGAAATAAAAATGCATAAAGCTGTTTGGAATTTTTTTTATTTTTTTTACAAATTTGCTTTTATTACGTCTTGAAATATGTATGTAATATTGTAAATGTATTTAAAGTGAAAAAGTAGTTACTGTTCGAGGAAGCAATAAAACATGCTCTCGAGTTCAAATCGCCCTCAAATGTTAATGAACATATAGGCAACAAAAAATAGATTTGCCTATTAATATGAAACAGAACCACCATCTGCACTGTCAAACAAAAACATGTTTTACTCTTTCAAATATTATTGTTACCAAAAGAAAAAAAAGTACTAGTACATTTTGAGTATTAATAGAGTTTTCAAAGGGTCTGAGCCAAAATAATCCTGAAAAATTTCAAGTCAACTTTTTTGATAGATAACTAACCAACTTTCTTATACAGTGTTGGAAACTCTGTGTGGTGGATTGGACATATGTGTATAAATTCTCATGTCTCTTCCTGTGAGACGACAGTCCCATTAAGGTATCATCAACCCCTCCTGCCCAACGGTCAATAAGTCATTCAATCAACCAATAGGGATTGAATCGCTGCAGGCACTTCCAGAGGCAAAGGCGTTAAGGAAATTTGCAGTTTACAAAGGCCAAAAAAACAGAATGCTCTTCCTGTCCAAGCAAGTTTCTGCGTCTCAGTTTTCTCATTTGAAAAGGAAGGACGATATTATCATTCAGCTGAATAGTTCTGGGGTTTTGGGTTTTCTTGTTGTTGGGTTCCGCCCCACTTTTTTGTTTGTTTGTTTGTTTTGCTTTTATTCAAAAACGTTTGTGGAGCAACCACTTTGCAGCAGGGGCTATATTTCTATTTCTATCACAGACCGTTGCTATTATGATCCAATGAACTGTGATATCACCTAGCACCCAGCTTAGCAGAGCCAAGCTCCTTAAACGTCCCTTCCTTTCCCATTCACTGATTTCACTGGATCTTTCCCGAGACGCCCTCTTAGCCCACTTTCCCAGACTACCTCTTTGGCACTGATTCAGTATCCCTTCTGCCACTCTGCCTTGGGCCTCCAAGCCCAGTCCATCGCGGGAAGCATCCAATGTCAGCACATCACCCTGAGGGACAGGGCTCCCCCAGTTTCAGTCCAACCCAGTCAGTGTGACCTGGAGGGGGTGGTGGGCTGGGGAATTGGAGACAGTCACATCTGCTAGATTGAACTAGACTACAATTTTTAACCACTTCTGATGCTGCTGAATTCTTGGGAACCAAGACTAAGCAATGCTTTGTGTTTCCTCATTCCTGGCAAGACGGACCCACAAAGAGGGCTCCCTCAGATACCACACGGAGGGGCTGGCGCAGGGGGCAGGGAATTCTGAGTGGCTAAGCCGACCTTCTCATTGGAAAGCAAGCTTCCTACTCCTCAGCCATTAGTAACACCACTCCCTTTTTTCCCTGTCACATTGTCAAGTTCTCACGTCTGACCAAGGAATCCCATTAATTTTCTGTGATGTGCATTTCCAATGACATCACCTCGGGTCTTTGAATTTCAAAGACCCGGATTAATGAACCACAGACTTCAAGAAAATTGGCTGCATAATCCATCACATCTGACCACTGCCTCCAATTCCAAAGAATGGCAGGAATTTCCCAGGCTGCTTTTGAAAACCAACACAGGAAAAAGAAAAAAGAAAAGAAAGAAAGAAAACCAGCACAGACACTTGCGTTCATCCTTTCTAGAATAGTTGTGTCTTGTATGCTGGAAATTAAATGGGCCCATTCTCTGCCTGGTAGTCTAGTGATATAAATGTAACCTGTTCAAATGTTATATGAAATTCCAATCTTTTCCAGAATAATCAACATTGAATTCCTCATTCCACCAATCTATTGAAAATATCCCTCTTGGCAGTCTTTCAGAACAGCTATATGAATTGCAAACTCCTTTAGATTTTGTTGAAGTATTAAGAACATTACTTATTCTCATATTCAACTGGGACCTTTTATTTCCATTCCATTTCCCCAAACTCCTCTCATATAATGTCAGTGCCACAGAAACCAGGCACAGCGACTGGGCACAGCCATTCACCTTTCCTTCCGCGGTGAAAATGACATTAACATTCGCAATTGAAAAAAATATATATCAAACTAATTACCTCCTTTGCTTCCAAAGTGAAAGACAATCTAACACCATTCTTTTGGACATAATGCCATTTATTTCACATAAGGGGGCTTTTGTGTGCTCAGAAAAGATGGTGTTTAATACGTGTGAATCAAAACCCGGATTAGTTAATTAACGGAAGTGTCTGAGAATGAAATGAAGAATCAATATGCTGTGAGAATTGTCGAAAGCACAGAAGAAATGTCATGCCAGGTGAGACCAGTTCACGTGGGCCAGAATTTTCTCTGTCAGTAAAACACAAGATGGTTTTTCTTTTGTTCAGAAGTACAAGAGAACAAAACTTGGGTAAGCTGGAGTGGTCAGGAACTGAATCGTTGCTGGACAGCTAAGTTTTCCAAAACATTATTTACTGAAGGCCTAAGGACTTGATGAATTCATTGAGGGCCATATATCTCTTCGTTAAATTACCCCAAATCATGAAGAATGCTCCTGGCAATCACCTCTAACCAGTGTTCTCTATTTCCTGACTCTCAGGTGGGCTCTTGAATATGAAATCTCAGACAGGTAACATGATGCTGGGGTGACTTCCAAGGTGTCATTTCTAATGATGAAGCATTTACCTTCCCCAAATCTCTAACCTTTAACGGGTAAGAACCGGTTAAGACATTCATCATGTCTTCAAGTCTCCAACCATATTTTTTTTTTTTTCAGGAAGAGACAAATGCGGAGGTTATTTCTTTAACAGTCACCATCACTTCTAGGCTGTGATGGGGAAATCCAGTACTAACTAATCCCATCTTGAGTTACAGAAGAGGAAGGACAGAAAATGAGATTCTTGAATAGAGCTTGCTGGCGCTGGCTGTCCACAACCTCATGGAAAATTCTAGAAAACCACAGGAAAAGTCCATACGGACAGAGGGAATAGGCAGCATTAATATCACTGAAAAGCTACCAGGTGATTCTCTAAGATAAATCAATCCATTAATTTCACGACGGCTGTAACATCTCTGCGTTTCTGGTGTGTAAAAATTTTTGGAGTACCAAGTTATAAACATTTATATCTCTACTTGGATGTCTATAAATTTTCCAGAAACTGGAAGCGCTTTAAAGGGATTACAAACTTTTTATGTTTTTCCATTCCATGTGGAAATCAGTACATCCCAAAACGTGCCACATGCATCTTGCCTGCTTCACCAAGGGGGCAGGGCCTCTTAGTCTCTGTGTCACGGCCCTGCCTGTGGCATCCGTACTTGCTCATGGAGCAATGGGACAGTGGTACCTGGGATTTCTTTTCCAGGTGGGTGACTGTGGGAACATTTTTAAGTGTTTCTTTAACTGTAAAATACAGGACATAAAAGTACCCACCTCATCGGTTGGTGCGATAATTAAATGAGACGATGTAAGTAAATAGACAAACAGGAAGCATTCACTGAGGAAGAGGAATTTTCTTGGCCTCTATAGCAATTTATGCTGGATTCCATGCCTTCTCTCATTCTTGTGGATGCTTCTCATTTTTCTCCTGTTTTCTGCTTGGCCCCTTTCACGATCATCCACCTCTTTTCCTAATTCCAGAGAGCCTGCTCTGTCTAATTTTCTATTTTGCATTTTCTGGGGGTTGCCAAACTAAAATGAAGCTTCCTAGAATTGTGTGAAAAGCCAGAGAACATAGTCCCGAAACTGAGGTCTCTGCTCTGCCCTAAAATCCTTCAGGAGAAAATCTGTGGCACTTGGCTCCCTTTCATTACCCAGCAGCAGTGTCCTAAAGGGCTGTGACCTCCAGCTGTTTGACCTCTGATGTGTGCGGTAAAGGATCAAAACATTCCTCATGTTTTGTCCAAGAATTAGGACCCAGAAAAAAAAAAAAAAAGCCTATTTGTGAAACATAGAATTGTTTTCAAAATGTTGTAGGTTAAAGAAAGGGCACGATTTTATCCATGAAGTATGTATTTTTTTAAGTAACTGAATCTAATCGAATTTCCAGACTTAACTCTTTTCTACAGAAGGG
Organism: Rhinolophus sinicus; assembly: GCF_057876585.1. Classification (NCBI taxonomy): domain Eukaryota; kingdom Metazoa; phylum Chordata; class Mammalia; order Chiroptera; family Rhinolophidae; genus Rhinolophus; species Rhinolophus sinicus. Next base: position 56,767,434 of record NC_142513.1, on the reverse strand, counting down.
AGGAGAAATTATCGTAGACTGAAAAAGCTATCAGAGCTGCATCAACCAAATGCATATGAAGATATTGTTTGAAATCTAACTGGAAGAATCTAACAAAAAGAACACCATGTGGAGACACGTTGGTTGAAATCTAATTTGAAGAGTCTGACAAAAAGAACACCATTTGGAGACAATCATGGAACATTAAATATGAAAAGTGTAATCTATGATATTAAAGAATGATTGTTATTTTTATTGTGATGTTGAGATTGTGGTTATACATTTTTTTAAACCTTTATCTAATGGAGATACAGACAGACATATTCATAGGTAAATTATGTGATGTTTGAAATTTCCTTTCTAGCGCTCCAGCCAAACAAGTGAGAGAGAGAGAGAGAGAGAGAGAGAGAGAGAGAGAGAGAGAGAGAGAGAGAGTGAGAGTGTGTGTAAGGAGAAGAAACAAAAATAGCAAATATGGATAAGTACTGAACCTGGAGAATACCTAGGGGTTTATGATACTGTTCTCTTTACCTTTTGTAAGTTTGAAATTTTTTCCAAAGGAGTCTTTACATGTATAGGCCGATGCATTTTTAGAATGTCATTTTAGCTATCACATTAAAGCATCACGCTCCCTGGGATGAAAGGCTAAGTGAAAACGCCATCGATCCAGGCAGCCATCAGTACTCACTGAGCACCTACTGTGCACCCAGCCAGGCAGCTCTGAGAGGTCGAGCTCATTAGCAAGCATTCCTCAGGTAGCCTTTGACACTTGCATGCATTTATGCCCATCTAATCAATTCTGCAAAATCACGGTGATAATGAGGGTCTCATTTGGGATTAGCACAATTTGAGCGACAATTCAACGTGTCATTTTGACCTTTTATCAAATCTCAAGTATTTTTAATTAATATATAGGAATGTCATTAAGGTGGCGTCAATTATTATTAACCAAGTTAATGGAAATTTAGACAATGAAACAGCTCACCTATTTCAATCTTCTTTGGCCCCAGTTTCTTTGGTCTTTTAAATGTGTTAAGCACTCCTACGGCTATTTTTGGAATCCCCTGTTACTTACAAATGAAGAGTCTCGGTTCTTTATTACTTTGAGTCTAGCAAAAGAAAAAGCAGTGTGCACCTGAGAATCAGGAGATAGGATCTCATGCCCCAGACTCTGCCAGGAATGAAAGGTGTGACTTCAGTGTCACTTTTCTGCTGAGTCTCGGTCTCCCCACAGAGGGAATAAGGCTAATTGCACCTGTCACTCGTTTTATAGGATGACAGAATTATACCTATCCCCATATTTCAAGGATTATGCAAAAATACCCAAGATGTGTGGAAAATAATGTTTAATAACTAGAGAGGCAGGAACTGAGTACATTCAAGACACTCGTGTCCTTGGTTCAAGCCTTTCTACTCTTCTCAGAGCAAAAATAGGTCCCGCTAGAAATCCTTGCCTGGGCCACCTTCACGTTCAGTTGGATGCTCGAGTTCATTTGCTCTCGTCCCTCTAAAAACACAGTGAGGTGTGGAAATGGTGGCAGGCTGTCGTAGAGACACCTTCGGGGATGCATGGTGGCCTTATCCCCGGTTAACCGCACAGGTGGCTAAACAATAGTTTTCCACCATATTCTTCTACTCGACCACTGGTGACAGTGGCTCAGTGCACCTCACTGAGCAGGACATATCTGAATCTTCTGGAGTATCTCTTTTAGAAGCTCCCCTTGGTGGCACTTCTCTAGGATTTTCTTTATTGTGTGACACTCATACACATGCAGCACAATATGGAGGCAATGAGCATATGGTCGCAGGGTATTCAAGCTATAGGTCACCTCATGCCCGTTCTCCATGGACAAGGAAACCCAATGAGACGGATAAGGAGGGGAAGAGGATGAACGCCTTAACTGATCGGATCATTAGAAGGTTCAAAGTGGCCCCGAGGAAGATTGGGAGGTCGTTGAGAATGAAGAGAACGTTGTACAAAGATGAATGGCGGCCATTCCCGCAGACCGGAGCTCACGCAGTGGCCAGGAGCCACCTCTGATAACTTAGCCTGGAAAACTCAGTCTTCTGAGCCAAGCCCGGACAGCACCTGGGGAAGCAGGTGGTCTCAGACCTTCCAGGGATGGGTCTGGCATGAGTGACAGTGCCCTACAGCCACACCTGTTAGCGACGGCCAGTCTGAGTCAGCTCTAGCTTGTACCCCCACAGGCCAGCGCCCTGCCCCGGCTGCCTCCGCCTTTACACAGCCGTCCAGCTTCTCCATTCCCCGTCTCCCATCACGCCTGACAGAGCGACGCCACTGTGATATAAGGGCTTTCCTGCCACTTAAATGATTCTGAATTTCCATTATTCCTAACAAACAGGAGCAAACCTCCACCCGCTCGGCCTGCCCCTTCCCATTCTTCTGAATTCGACTTAGAGCATCACAAAGCTGGAGGGGTCATAAAGAGACCAGATCACCCATGTGCGTCCCTTTGTGCTCAGATCCTGAGCAAAGAGCTCGCCGCGCCCACCTCAAATGTTAATAACTCCATTTGAATTCGGGTGGTCCTCCAAATGTTTCTGTTCAGCATCTCTGCCTGGGTTTTAGGTTGAAAATACCTCGGTGACAGCTGCGATCGGGCATTTGGAGAACTCCAGATTCCACACTGCAAGATGGGGTGGTGGACGAGCCCGAAAATAGAGCCCATCTGATGAGCTGGAACGAAACGCCGGCGCTCACACAGCACAGCACAGCCTCCTGGGTAGGACAGAACAGAATGATGCAGTCAGAGAACAGGTCTGAGTTGCAGGCAGCCTTCTGCCCAGACACCCAAACGCGCGTCCCAGGGAGGAGAGCCATGGTGAGGCTTCGATCCTTACACCGAAGACCAACAGGGAGGCTTAGCTGACACACAGGAAACGTGCAACACAGCCGGGCGGTACAGGATGCAAGTCCAGAGCTTCCCCCCCAATCCAGCTCGCACAGCTGAGCCCTCACCTTGCCACCCCCTCACTTTGGGATGAGAAGAGACCCATGGCAGAGTTTATCACAGCGGGGGCTCAGGGACTGTCCCCCATGCGGCCTCTTCCCTGTTCTTTGCACACACACACACAGGGCAGGGTGTAAGGGTTGCTTTCTTCCTGCATTGGTCCCAGAAGGGACACTCTCTATACAAATATTAATTAGAATTGTGATCGTGGCAGAGATAACCAATGGAACTTTCCCCCTTCCATGTGCGTTTGAGGTCTTTCTCCAAAAATAAAAGCTCACGGGGAAAGACCCCCGCATAGCACAGCACTGGGGACAGTGAGTGTCAGTGGCCGAGGCCACACCCCCACATGGCCGTGGGGAACAAGGGACAGTAAACTCACAGACAGCCCTGCAACGTCAGTTCCCTCCTGGCTTCTCTGAGGGCAGTGTCTCCATTCCTGAGCCTCTGGGTCGCCCTTCCAGACTCACCATGAGCTGGGCAGACACCACCTAGCCCAGAGGAACAGAGAGCCTGAGGTGACACACACAGGGCAAACAGTCAGTCTAAGAGGTCACCAAATCCCAAATCTCAGGACTCCTTGGGAGTCGGAGAACGTCTGACAGGATAATGTGTCTGCACAGGGGTGAGGCCTGGGAGGAAGAACTTCCCCGAGCTTCTGGTAAGCTCTAGGAAAAATGCCATGGTGTCATCTAATTAGTGTTAACATTTCATTAGCTCCAAAATAGTATTGGACAAGCATTTCGTCCAGTTAGCATGGAGAAGACAAAAAAAAAAAATACAAGCAGAATCCACAGCTGAAGGAGTTCCAATTTGGCTGGCCAGGAAAAAAGACCCACGAGTAGGTAAGAAACAAATGTCAAGCCATGTAGTAACTCCTGTAAGGTCACTGGGAGGTCAGCATGGAGCGGATTAGAAATTGCTCTATAAAGAAGAGAAGGCTTGAGCTGGACCTTCCTCAGAGCTAACATTTATTTAGTTATTACTATGTGCCAAGCCACGTGGTAAATTCCTTCCCAGGCTTTGAGTAAAAGACGCTTAGAAATATTAAGTCACCAAAGGTCAGCTAGGCCATGAGGAAATCAGGCATCACCCACACCTATGATTCCAATGCCTGTTTTCCTAACCACTGTATTATTATTATTAATTATTATTATCGCTATTATTACTCAGCCTCCTATAACGTTATCATCCTCCAAGAGGCACAGAGAGAGCCTGCGGCCAATGGGGGGGGGGGGCGGGCTAAGGCAGGAGTTTAAGTAGAAGAGGGGAGAGAGACCCACAGAGACGCTGTCCTGCCATGAAAAGCAACCGTTCCTTCTTAATGACAGTGACTTTCATTTTTTCCCTGAGGCCGATCCACATTTCCGAAATTCCTCTGATGTACACACAGACATATGTAATAAACAGTGATCAATACTGTATTAAAATGGCAGGTAGGCCTTTGAAGCAGAGGAATCAGACTTCACAATGTGCAGCTAGTTGCATCGTTTCGTGTTACCAAGGAGGAGACATCGGAGCCCCCGCAACGGGAAGCCTCTCGCTCAAGGAAACAGAGAGATGAAGGCTCAGGGATGAGATGCCAGGTGGGGGCGGCTGGGTGCTCTCCCCACCACACGGTGCTCTGCTGACTTTCCCAACAAGCGAAGCACCAGGACACCAGTGGGGGTTTAGGAAGATGAGCAGAGTGGCAGACTGGGAGATGAAAAGGAGCTGGGAGCTGCTGCCAGGAGAGACGCTCCTGCAAGGAAGGCTCCAGGCTCCAGGCGTGGCCTCACCCGGGAGGCTTAGCAGCAAGGGCCGCAAAGAGAACATTCTAGACCCTTCTGAAGGAAGGTGCGATGCAACCTGTAAACCAGGCGTGCCTAGAGCACAAAAGAGCTAAAGGGATAAGGGACGTAGGTCCTGGAAGAGAAGCAGTGCCACCGTCAACCTTCCTGACGAGTCTGTGACCCAGATGTCAACTGATGTTGGACTCCAAGATCAACACCATTTGGACTCAAAGCCAAGAGCAGACGCATCGGCTCCCCATCCCCACCATCCACTGTCACCGTGCAGGGCGATAAAGGGGCAGTTCTCCATCTTTTTCCCTTCAGCAATACACCCAGCATTTGTAATTTACACGTACAACGTGGCCCTCAAATTTGGATGCAACCATTAAGAAAAAAAAAAAATGGCGGAAGCGGAAGGCTTGCTGCACAATATTTCATTGTTGCAGTTATTAACAGACGGCTTTTTCTGGTGGGAAATGGCGATACATGAGATAGTCCCTATGGTTTCTGGCGCCCTATCTGTACCCCTGGCCATTTTTCTGCGACTCAAGGATGCCCTTCAAAATGTGTTCCTAATCATCTTGAATCTACTCCAATGTACTGATAAATGCATAAGCATTGATTCTTTCACTATTATTGGAACGAATTACCTGAGACCCACTCTAGGGTGTGAAGACACCCTGTCTCTGGATGGCCAAGCCCACCTGTCCAAGCGGCTCAACTCCCCAGCCGCTCGCTGACCTCCGGGCCACTGGGAGGCAGACGCCTAGGCATTTGCCTGACCTCAGTCATTTCCTGACTTCCCACCTCAGTCATTTCCTGGCAGATAGATCCCTGGCATTCGGGGTCCACGGATTCCCCTTCCTCATCAAAATCGCCGGCTTCCTCAGTTAACTCATTTGATCTAACTGGTCCTCAACGGCTGCACCCATTCTGCTCCACTCGACTGTGTGGCAGGAAGTCTTTAGGATGCGTCCTATTGCTCATTCAGCTTCTATTAATGATATAGTCATTAACAAAAATGGTAAGGAGAGGTACTGAATGGTGAGAGACAGACACAGGAACAGAGAAACTAGAGCTCCAAAATGACTATGGTAACGAAAGGCGAGAGAAGGTCAACACCGGTGCTTCCAAAAGAAGAAACACGTAGACTGCAGGCTCCTGCCTCTGTTTCCCTCCTCGAGGGTCACCCCCACATACTACACTCACGCTCCTCCCCGTAACGATTTATCCTCTGGCCCCTGGTCTGCTGTGCTAGTCTATCTTATACAGCTGTGCTGTCACTTCACTCCCCTGACAGAAATACGGTGAATGATGCTTAGCTCAGTTCCCTTCAGCCAAACACACCTTAAGTACTTTCACAAAGCTTTACCTGAACCAATGGGCCCATATGCTCCCAGCGCTGCTCACAGACCGAAAAGCTCGGTCTCATTTACAAGCACCAGAGAAAGAAACGGGATCCCTACTAGTAAGAGGATTCTATTTTCCCGGAAAATTATGACGTTGGGGCTTAGAATTTGATAGCCTTCACGCAGATTTTTTTTTTCCATAAAGAAATTGGAAATATTCAAATAGGAGGGATTAAAGAAGATGCACCCATTATGAATATTCTTTTATTCTTGTGGGCAAGAACAACCTGGTATCAACTTATTAAAAATGTACAAGACCCATTGAGGCCCTGACCACATTATCCCAATTAAACTGACCATTGAATATACTTCTGGAAGCAAGAGGACAGAATATTTGAATTCACGAAGGGCCTTGGGGCTTGGGGGCGAGAAGTATACGGCTACTGCATCTGTTGTCTGAGCACCTTTTCCCAACCATTAAACAGGGAGAAATTTCGAGGCTTAATCATTATTGTCATTTTCCTTCAGCCGTTGAATTAACACTTCAGATTTCCACGTTCCAGTCTTTAAAGGAGGAAGCCATGTGTATTCACCCCATGAATCACATGATGTATCGTGCGAAATCAGCTATGCTTCCTCTTCTTCTATTGATTTTTATGTCTAAGCAGATTTTCCAGATACTCTTTAACTTGAATCTGAATCATGGAGTCGGAGACCCAACCAGGTGACCAAAGAGGGGGAGAGTCCCACACCAGATTAGAAAGCTTTCCAGTTGCATTCTGCCCAGTCGCCAATAGCCTGTGTCCACTATAAGAGAAAATATTCATTTAGCTGGCCTAGGGGACAGGCTGAAATTAAAAGAAACAAATTTTTTAATGAAGAAAAAGTTATCTCTTGCAAAGTGCCCCCCAAATCACTACAACTTAAGGTGTTCGCTTACTTATGAGACAAATGTGAATTGGGGGAAAACTGGGTTCATGATTGGATCTTAAACATAAGATGATCAGTGGCCTTTTACAAGTAACTACAATGGGATCAGAGAGGGAAGGCAGGGTGTTGGTGTGAAGCAAGGGCCCGTGATTGTGTAACATCCTCCCAAGCGAGCTGGTTTGCCCCCATCCCCAGCCCACCACACATCACTTATTCATCCTTCATTCATTCAGTGTTAATTAAGCACCTATTATGTACAGGCCCTAGTGACCATGACACGATTGCTACTCAGGAAGTTGCTGGACTAATGGGGGAGAGAAAAACACATAACTGCCAGGCCTGTGAGGACGCTGGATTGGAGCCCTGCAGACCACAGCTAGGAAGCCGGTTAGAAGGCTGTCGTGGTGACCTCTGAGCTCAGTGACAATGACCCAGCCACTGAGCTGGTAAGTACAAGAGAGAAGAAGGGATGGTTTCAAGACATACTTAGCAAGTAAAACCGGCAGAAATATTCACTGACGGGATGCGTGAGGTAATACACAGGGGAGTTTTGAATGCCTCCTAGATATTTTTATCTTGAGTGACTGGGAACCAAAATAACAAACACCGATGTAGTGAGCAAAATGTGCAAGTCACCCAGAATGCAGATGAGAATGGGGCAAGTAGAAGAGAGCCGCAGGCAAACGGTCTGAAAGGGGAAAGGAAGGAGAGAGTCACTCCAACTAGAGAAACTGGGGAGGCTTCCAGACATAGAAGTGGCATCTGAACTGAGCCCTGAAAAATTAGTAGGATTTGAAGAGGTGAAAAAAAACAGAGGCATTCTGGGTAAAGGGCCCAACACGAGCAAAGCAAGAGGAGGAGAATTTGGGGAACGCGAGTCGGCCAATGTGGCTACAACAGGGGATAGGGAAGGAATAGCCTGGAGAAGCTGTAACTGGGTAGGGGGCCCACTTCCACACATGGAGCCTCAAACGCCGTGAGGAAGGCCTAGGATTGTCCCCTGGGACAGAGGGAGACCATGAGGGCTTTTGAGCAGGAGGGCAACAAGATCAAAGCAGAATTTTAGAAGATATTTCCCCGGGTTTTTTCAGAGTGAGAGAGTCTTATACCATTTTCCTGAGCCTCATCAGAATGCAGAGGAGTCCGTTCCACTGCTCTGGAGACTTGAAAATAAATAAAAATGAAATGAAATGAAATGCCTTGCACATTCTCTGGTTGGCTTCTCTCCCAGAAGGGCAGATGGAAGAGGTGGGCATGGACAACGTCTGCCCTTTTACCCTGGACATTGATCGAGCTGCCCCACAGAGCTTTTGAGGGGGTCGCGGCTCAATGGATACACCCCAACGCGTGCCTAATGACCAGAGAAAGAGTCCACCCCCACAGGAAAGGAAGAGCTTTGTGGAGAAGCTGGGGTGAGAAGCCGACCTGCCGGACTCCTCTTGCCAGGGGGACATGCAGGTGGAGAAGAGGGAACGGGACTAAAGACTCCTTCAGCTTGCTCCTGGCAGGACTGGCTCCATCTCAGGAAGGAGCTGGCCAGCAGACGGGTGCCCAGGGGGCTGAGCAGCCTGTCTCCACCGCCCACAGCACTGAACTGGACCCGGCCAGGTGGCACTATGTTTGTGCAGGTGAAAGAGAGGATTCTGAAAAAGGAAAGGAGGCACTGACGATGAGAAAAGCCCCAGGAATCTTGCAGAACTGAATGCAGTAAGTGCCTAAGGCACAGACTCTGGAGCCAGCGGCCCCTGGTATTCTGACACAGGTTGTACCCCCAAATCCAAAGTCTGGTGTCGGCGAGGTCACAGCCATATAGGATTAACCCACTCACGTCAGTGTCTCTTCCTCAATTTGGGACTCCCAAAGGACAAAGGTCACCAGAAAGCGAGAGGGAGGGAGCTGGGCGGGAGGGCAAGAGCCTCGAACAAATGATGCTGACGCATGAATATCCACTCATAACGGGTAACTGATGAATCGTGTCTTATATAAAATATTCTACTCTAAACCGACTTATAGATGTGTGTGTATATATGTATATACATATATATGACAAATGATTCAATGATGCCATTTCTTACTTTTTCTGGTCCAAATCAGCTGCTAGTTTGGAGTGGTTTGTTTATTGGGCTTTACATTTGTACAGGCGTATACACTGAGTACCCTGGAGTAGAGACTGAGAGATTTTGTACACCCCACTGCGTCAACGACCTGTACTTCTGGTAACTGTGCCCCAATTTCCTTTAAGAAACAGCAATTTGCCCTAATTTGCTTGGGAGACCTGTAAACCAGACTGAGATCCTCTCCCTTAGCTGAAGGGTTAGGCCCATCAGCAAGGCCAGACAAATTTAACTAATTCTCTCTCTCTCTTTTGGGACTTCACGTCTTCAAACAGAGTGATACAAAGGAAAGACATTAATTATTAGAACTTTACTATAAATAACATCTACTTTCTTATGTTCACATAAAATGGTGCATAATGTTAAAAAAAAAAAAAAAAATAATAATAATAATAATAGTGATTCTGCATCACTCCCGACTCAGCACTGGGGTTGTTACGGCTCCTGGGGACAGCCAAACATGGAAGGGGCATATGGGGTACCCGATGACTCAAGTATTCTAACTCAATTCCCTTCTGTGGGGAGACCCCTTCCCTTCTTCCACCTTCCACCTGCCTCAAAACTTTTGATAGAAGCCAACAAAGGCTTAGTCACTGATTATTACCTGGGGGTGGGGAAAGACGGAAAAGGAAAATAAGTTGCAATCCTTGTTTTTTATACTCTTTCCTGCCACATTCACATGCAATGCATATAGTATCCAATCTATGTCATAAACTCACCGTGTACGTGCTATTATGCACATTACAGACTATAACTGGGGAAAGAAGGCATAGGAGACAAGAGCCACGCTTCCCTTGTTGGATTCTGACACGCATGTAGCACACCCCAGAAATAATTCTGTCAGTGGATGGAACTGTTTGGCCAATACAATCCCCTGGGGTTATCATACAGCATAGGGGTGGTTATTTGCAGACACACTATGCTAAGTAAGCATTTATTCATAAAACCCACACAACATTGGGCATGAAACAACTAAACAATAACACCAGGTGTAACAGGAAATGAACTACTCAATACTCAAAGATTAATATTGAAAGCAACACCCTCCATTGGTTTGAATGTTGAACATATGGATTACATGAATGTCCCTGTATCTGTTATATCTTGGAAGCAAAATAGCGAGATAAAGTAACTGTTGAGTCCTGGGGAGGAAGGGGGAAACATGTCATATCTGGGCGCTGAGCTTGAGAGACTGGCATCTTCAGGAAGGTCAATCCTATTTCTTCACGTGATAAGAAATATGAAGAACCATTCATCACGAGAGAAGCACCCGTCAGTTAAGTCCTGAATTCCTAATGTCTACGTCCCTTCGCACCAGGTATCCCTGTACCTCAGCCGATCTCTGTTTCTGTTGCTTGCAACCAAACACCCTGGCTTCCAGAGGCCCCAAATGAGAACTCCATTCACAAACCATCAGGCAAGAAACGGACACACCACTCACATTCAGGCTGTGGCGTAGTCTTCAATGGGTGGAATATTTAAGTCTCTAGAACATAACTTCTTCCCATCAAGAACCCTTTAATGAGCACCCACGACGTTCGGCATCCCATGACAACCATTTCCAGAGAGAGAGAGACAATGAAAAACTATTTTGTCCTGTACTTTCTAACCTGTTCTTACACATTTCCTTCCGTTTACAGGACCCGCAGGGGCTGTTGGCACAGGTAACATTTCAGTTCGCTTTCCTGCAATTTAACATTAAATCATTCCCTAAAACTTGCTAAGGGTGGCAACATGCTGTTTTGAGTGTTGTTACCCTCTTGTTCCAAAATATGGAACCCTTTTTGGAGGCTGAGTTGTGCAGAGACTACCTGAAGGGCTAGTGTGGAAAGCACACAATTAAAGTAATTTCTAGGAAAAAAAAAATACATTTTTGAGGATTTGCATTTAACTCAACTAATGGAGTCCAGTAAAAAGGTTTTTAATATTTGCAATGACTGTTGTAAGGCGAGCATCTGTTTGTTGCGTGCCCTCTCATTATGAATCAGCAAGCGTTCTAGGTTCTTTTTACTTGTTGTTTCATCTAATCCTCCCTGCCGGGGAAGTAACTCAGAGTGGCTGAGATGTGTCCATTGCCTCCCAGCTGCTGAGCAGGAGAAGTGGGGATTTCAATTCGGGTCTTTCTGATTCCAAAGCCTACGGGCTTTCCGTACATCCCTCGATAATACCTCTACTAAGTGCCCTTTTTTTTTTTTTCCATTTTATAAGCAGCTGGTTTTCTTGCACAGGAGCAATGGAAAGTGGACTCCAGTGGGAAAGTGTGCCCTGGCCTGGTTCAATGCCCAGTTCCCAGGCGCGCCCCTCCAGCTCTTCCGGGATAGAGGAGTCTGGGTAAGTGCTGGACCACTGCCTTGGGAAGGACGGCATCATGAACAGGCTGAGACATCTCAGCCTGAATGTGCTTCGAACTGCGCATACTGCGGGCATCTGCCAGTGACACGTACAGAAAATAAGTGCACTTCCTTGGACAGGAGATGCCCTTTTGATTCCAATCCCACAAATAACTAATCTCAGATGAGGCACACATGAGTTCCCATTCCTTCTCCCCATGGTTTCTCTTTTCAGCGCCTCCTTATTTTGAACCACCTCCCAGGCTCTCTGCCCTCGGCCAGAGCAGCTGCCAGCCTGATTGGAGCAGGCCCGTTCTGGAGTACGGAGTCATTCGGGGGGGGCTGGGGACCACAGAGAAGCCAGGAGAGAAGTGAGCAGGACTGGTTCAAGGGCAAAGGAACAGCTGGTACTTTACGGGGCTCCTGCCAGCATCGCGAGGGCAAAGCAGGCCCTGGGGAATGAGAGGGCAGGGACGGTTGGCCACGGCTCTGCCACCGCCAGCCAGAGCCAGAGCCTGACAAGGCTTAACTGTCCCAAGAGCGCTGTGACGGATGAACAGGTGTCCCCATAGCTGATTGGGCAGCTCAGCTCCTAGCAGGGACATGGGGTCAGGCGGCCTGAGCGGGGAATGGCAGAAGCGCTAGGAATAAGAGACAGCCAGGCTCCTGCAAACCAGCAGGGAGGAGCAGCCTGGAAGGGAGGTACTTCCCGTCTTTCCCCGAAAATAAGCCCCAGTGAAGATCGTCAGCCAGACGGATGCAGAATACGTGAGACAATGTTCCAAAAGAAGATGACATGACTGGATTTGAATAAATGTAGATTGTTGAAAAAATAAGACATCCCCTGAAAATAAGCCCTCATGCGTCTTTTGGAGCAAAAATTCGTAGAAGACTCGGTCTTATTTTCGGGGAAGCACGGTATTCCTCAGGGGATGGAACCCTACACGTTCGAGTTTGAGAAATGCTGGCCTAGGACAGCAGGTCTTAAAGGGTGGTTTCCAGCCCAGCAGCAGCCCCATGTGAGAATGTGTGAGAAAGGCAAGTTGTCAGGCCTTGTTCCCAGACCTCTGCGTATGAGGCTCAGCAAACCATTTCTCAAGCCACCCGGGGGGTCTGAGGCCCCTTAAAGTTTGAGCAGCAAGGGTTGGGGTGCAGCTCACGCATTTTGGAGCAAGGCCATTTGGAGGAATCTCAGGGAAGGCCTCCTGACTGCAGCGGGAAGGGGGACCCAGGCTATCGGCTCCAGCCAGCAGTACCTCTGGCTGCTGCAGCCGCCCCACACGCTTCCCCACCATGCCCAGAGCCAGAACTCGGCCATCCGCCACCGGCCCCAACATTCCCAAGTTTCAGATCTGCACTGGTCAAGGTCAGTGCATTTAGTGACAGTCATTCCCAGTTCATGCACCGTCTTCAGGTACACTGGACCCCAGATGGCAACAGAAAAGCCGAGATACGTAAGCCAACCACCAGCTGGGTTTTGCTGCTCTCAAGGACCAGATATGACCCGATAGAATTTCACTCCTGTGGAAATCCAGGATCTTCCCCCAAGATTTCTGGGTGTTCCTGGAAAGTGTATAATCTCAGGGTCCCTTCCAGGTTCAAGTTTCTGTAGCTGAATCAGGTCTGCAAATGGATAACCTCAGCGTTACACCCTACCCCACCCCACACGAGGGACCCAGCACATGGTTATTTCCGTGTTTGCTTGTTTAAAAAGAAAAACAAAAACAAGCTCCCACTGGAATTTTGGAAGCAGACTTCCAGAAGGTATTGGGAAAAGGGACTATGTCAGAAATGTAAATCATTTCCGATTGACTAGCATCATTCCCTTTCTGAAAAGCCCCAGGACTTCCCATAATGCTCTAATGCTCTCCCCCGCCTTCTCTCTAACTCCTCTCTTCTTGTCACCAAACTGCTGCTTATTTATAATGTGGACAAATTTGTTTCTTGACTCTCATTAAAGTGTGCCCCTCCACATCTCATCTTCGATACAAAGCAGGATGTTTTCCTAAATAAAACATGTTCTTTCCTCAGAGTTGATCCCAATGCCAACTGAAACAGACAGACAGGTAAACAGGATGCCTTTGTCCCCCCCTGGGCATGCAGTCTGTCCTCCTTCTGTTCTTAAGAGTCTGATCACCCGTCCTCTCCCATTTTCTTCATCGAACCCTGAGATCTCTTCTCTCATTGATAATAATTCAAGTTACTTTCTCTCCTTCTTTTGAGACCAAAACCTCCTTCCTGGAAGTCCTATTCTGTGCAAAGCCAACCATTACTCACATCACAGCCGAGAATTGTACACCTCTTCTCCGTGGACCCTTTCCAAGGCAGCTGGCAGCTTTTCACAAAAACTATAATCTGGAGATCCTTAAGGTAAAGACTGGGGTTCCCCGCTTCTAATGTCTGGGGGTTTATGAATCGCAGAGGGAGAGGAAGTCTGTAACAGCAACTCAAGTCTCTTTTCCTTTCCCAGCACTATGTAGGGCCTTAGCCGAGGACTGTCACCCTCCCCTCCTGGACTCACACATCTCATCGTGAATCACGTCCTCCCTTTGGTCCCTTGCTATCCACCCGGCCCACCCCCACCAGGCCCGCCGTTCCCCATCAAGGGCTCCCCGTGACTTACAGAAAAACACCCACCTTCCGCCAGCTCAAGTCTCCTAACGAAATAAGAATGGACTCGTGGAAGGAAGATAGAAAGCCTAGAAAACTGGGCAGAGGACAAAAGAGCGCTGATGTCTCAGCATGGAGGGAGGAAGAGGCAGAGCTTGTATCTACCCAAGACAGCAAAACATGGGGTGCTAGTCATAACGGTGCCCCACAGGAGAAGGGTTAGCGATATTTGGGGCCACCTTGTCCCTCACTGAGAGGTGGCTCAGGAATCAGACCTCTGGGCACACTTACTGTGGAAAAAGCTGAAATTAGAGAACAGGTAGGGATGGAGGGCAGGCATGGGGCAGGTAGATAAATAAGCCAGGTCAAAGGCCAGTTTGCAAAGGGCATGAAATGGGGGCTGTCTCATGAAATGTTTTCGTTCAGTCTTGTTATACTCCTGAGGGCTGTATGAATGCCCCGCGTTGGGCCCTCATTTCCAGAATAAACTGTATGCCGTTCACCTCTTCACCTGAACACGGTGTCAAGGTTTTATTTACCGAATGTATTTGTGCAGGCTTTCGTGTGTTTATCCACCTACAACCTGAGCTGCAGGATCCACGCTGCCCCAGACAGAAAGCTTTAGTGGATAAATTGCCACGTGTGGCTCCACTACAGGCGCCCGAAGCTGTACAGTAGCATTCCGATTTTGTGAATAAAGGGTTGGGAGCAGCCAAAGAAACCATCTTAGGAACTTGGGAAGATGCTAGTTAAGAACATTCCTTGGCCACCTGCCATGAGAAATCATGATTTTTCCTGTATTCTAACGTCAACTCGAACTCGGGGGGAAATCTGGGCAGTTGAATATCAGAAAGCATAGATGAGACAGACAAAAGAAGTCACAGCCATTGGTCCCATTTGTCCCCCAGCCATCTGGAGATGTAGTAAGATTGTGATTGTTTCGATGATGGAAGAGAAGGAGACATTGCTCAGGGAGGCTGGTGAGGAGGAGGAAAGGCGTTTTGTAGGTGGGAACAAGCACGGACCAGGCTGGGAATCCAAAAAACTTGGATGTGAAACCCTGTCTTGTTAGTTACCGGATTACTGGCTAGCTCAGTTTATATTATCTAAGTCTCAGTTTCCTCATCTGTGAAATGGGCATCAAAGTACCCACCCACCCCCAATTTTTTTTTTTTTTTAACTTTTACTTTAAGTGTGTTTTTCCATCAGCTCCAAGTCAAGTAGTTGTTTCAATCTAGTTGTGGAGGCTGCAGCTCAGTGGCCCATGTGGGGATCAAACCGGCGACCTTGGTGCTATTAGCACCACGCTCTAACCAATTGTGCTAACTGGCTGCCCCCCCACCCCAAAATTTTGTTGCAAGAATAAAACAGAAAAACAGACATAACAGTGTCAAACATATGGTCCATGCTCAAAATGTATTGTTTCCTTTCATCCCTCCTTCCTTCCTTCCTCGTTGCCTTCTGTCATTTCACCAAACCAGCTCCTAAAAGGTACTACACTGGAAACGAAATGAAACTGTCCTCCCCCACCAGGATGTCACCAGTGAACTCCGACAAAATTTGGAATACTTGCAAATAATCCTACAGGAACTATCCAGGGTGAAAAAGAAAGATCACTAAGAAACCAGTGTCATCCTCCGCTTCGGAGGGCTGACAGGAGCAGTGGGGAGTAAGTACATAAAATCACAACAGCCCTGTTCCTCCACCCAAATTTCAAAGCTGCTCAGAAATGTTTCCAAAACCACATTTCATCTCTCCATCTTCAAAACACACACACACACACACACACACACACACACACACACACAAAGAAAAAAAGGAAAAAAAAAACCCAGCATTTTGTTCATCTGTGAAATGATGTCGCCACCATCACCAACACACACACACCCAGCCCATGAGAAACAGGGCATCCACTTAGCTGCATAAAAACACAGCAGGGAACGGGGTCCACAGGAATTCACACAGGGACCAAAGAGGGAGAACACTATGACTTGCCTGGAATCTCTCAGGACATCAAAGAGGCCTGTTCAAAATTTTGGCAATGGCTGCCGTGCTATACGCTAGAAGTCCCCAGATCCAAAGCGCCCCCTGGGAGGCACACCCATCCCCTGACTGCCAGATGCTTCCACCGCACAGGTCTCGGCTGAGATGTGAGCCCAGAGCTCTGCTATGGAGCATTGCCCACTTTGCTGTGGGCACCTATGCTGACAGCAGCCTTCTGCTATCTCCGTGGAGGCAGAGAAAGAGTTTCAAGGAGGGAAAACACAATGTCTGCATCTGGCAAAATCCGAACCCCCTCCAGGCACCTCACAGAGCTCCTCAATGACTCAGAGAGGAGAATGTCACCTCCTGACTCACCAGAGCGGCTCCAACCAGCTGGCTCTGCTTCGCTTCGAAATCTCCTCAGATCCTGAGAAGGTCTTCAGTGAGACCAACCACAACCAGAGGCCACCAGGAGGTGTCTCGACTTCTCGACTCACGTGTTGCCATCGACACACAAAATGCGTTGGTGTTGACAGACACAGAGCAGTGCGTCTGACCATTTATTTACATGACCACCCTGGGTCAGTGAAATGATTAGGGAATTTTGCAGCTAACCTAGAAGGACACATGTCTTTATGCTGAGCGTCATCGATTCTGATTAAGAAATTCATCCAGAGCAGGCTTGAAATTGCTGTACTGAGGTCCCCTGGCACACAGTGTCGTTTTGGCAAAAACACCCCATGGCCCCTGGTCTGTGTGTCTTCTCAGCTGATTGCTTCAAACAGAAGCAGAGCATGACCCAGGACCTAACACAGCCCAGCTGATTGAACTCTGAATAAAACCAGGATGTAGGAGTTACGCAGAACCCCACTAAGCGCACGAAGGAAATCACAGACAAACTGGAACTTAGTTCAGGAACAGAGATCCTTGGTTCACACGGTACGCCAGAAAGAGAACACGTTTTGGAACCTAGGTGGGCCTCCCTCTACTTCAGTTTCTCATCAGCAAAATGGGAATAATATCCAGCACATAGAGCTGATGTCAGGATTAAATATACAGAGGTCAGACAATTAAGTTCGAGAACTCATCCTCAAAAAAGTGCTCCATACCTCATTGTTGAATATCACTACGGTCATCTTGGAAGTACTCCCCTTGGGAAGCTATGCACCAATGCCAGTGCCTAGTCCACCCTTCAAAGCAGTGTTGGAACTCTTTTTCTGGAATGGCCATCAGAGCTGTCATCGTATTACCCTTGATGTCCTGAATGTCATCAAAATGTCTTCCTTTCAATATTTCCTTTATCTTCGGGTAAAGAAAGAAGTCATTGGGGGCCAGATCAGGTGAGTAGGGAGGGTGTTTCAATACACTTATTTGTTTACTGGCTGAAAACTCCCTCACAGACAGTGCTGTGTGAGCTGGTGCATTGTCGTGATGCAAGAGCCATGAATTGTTGGCGAAAAGTTCAGGTCGTCTAACTTTTTCCTGCAGCCTTTTCAGCTCTTCCACATAGTCAATTTGGCTAACTGCTTGTCCAGTTGGTATAAATTCATAATGAATAATCCCTCTGATGTCAAAAAAGGTGAGCAACACCATTGCAACAAGTTCACGAACTTACCTGTCCGACCTCGTATGGTGTGGATTGCATGACTGGCCTCAGTCTTCATTTCTCCCTCAGTTTTTGCCACGTCACTTTGAGGATCCCCCCTCCCCACCCGTAACCCCGTCCCCACTCTTTGACTTTAGGTTTGGCCATGTCACTGGCTTTGACCGACTAAATGAGGTGGACATGACAGGGGACCAGTTCCTAGCTTAGGCCCTAAGAGGTCTTGCCCGTTTGCCCTTGTTCTCGCGTGTTTCTGCCCTCACCAAGAGAAGATCAGTCCTTGGCTAGACTGCTGGTCCCAAGAGGACAACAGGCCCATGGAGCAGCTTCACCACCATGACTAAGGCCTAAGACAGAGCTGTCCCCACTGAGTCACAGACTTACAATAAGAAAAAGAACCATCCAACCAGGCTGAGCCCTGCTCAACTTAGATCAGCCAAACCCCAGACAATCAGAACAATAATAAATGACTGAGGCTTTTTTAAGCTATTGAGTTTTGGGATGATCTGTCATATTGCGTTATTGTTGCCATAGCAAATCAATACACTTATATTTACACACACACACACACACACACACACACACACACACACACACACACCCTCCCATAGGCTCAAGTACATAGTAGATGCTCAATAAATAGTAATGTCATTCCCTCTTCCTACTACAGCCACGCGCTGGGAACACAGAGAAAAACAAAGCTCAGATCCGCGAGGAACTTTCAGATTTGTGCAATAAGAAGAACTAGAAGATACCAGTTCAACTCATAGGTCCCTCAAGAAAAACTCATCAAAGCTGTGGAAAGGAAAAGCAAAAAGCGATAAAATATATGGTGATAGAAGGAGAACTGATTCTGGGTGGTGAACACACAACGGAATTTATAGATGATGTAATACAGAATTGTACACGTGAAATCTATGTAATTTTACGAAGAATTGTCACCCCAATAAATTTAAAAAATAAATTTAAAAAAAAGAAAGAAAGAAAGAAAAAAAGAAAAGCAAAAAGCAAATGCCTTCTCTTCCTCTGTTTGCCCTAAAATATGACAAAAGAGATATTCTCCCCAAACAGAGATTTCTTTTCTATTTCTGGAAACCACAACCCTCAGACACTTTCAGGAGTCTACAAAGACAGACTCCTTAAAGATGGGGAGAGGTTTTGGAGTTCTGCCTGTCCTGGTGTCATACTCCTTTTCTGTGCAAGGCTCTTTAGGAAGCAGTGTGGTTTGGGTGGGGTCAGAGAATATTGCAAATCAAGCAAACTTGAGCTTGAAGCAGAAAAGGGCTTCAAGGGAGGTGACAGGGCTATTTTCTTTATGGATGTTAAAGAAAGTCATTCAAAAGTGAATCTATTTTTCTGAAGACAACAGCGTCCTCTCTGCAGCTGCCTGCCCTCGTGACAGGAAACAGTCCTTGACAGGGACTTTGTCTGCACGCGAAGAGTCAAATCCATGAGGAGGTAAAGCATGAAGACATTACGGTTTTTATCGCCAGCGATGCAATGCCTGTCATTGAAAGTTCCTGCAGTATTGGTCCAGCCCCTTAGTACCCTTCCACATTCCTAAATCTCTCCTGTCAGGGGAGCTTTAAAGGGTGGCTTCTATTCTTCACCCTTTGAAATGACCATTCAGTGGTTTGCTGTGACAGTCGTCTAGGCCTGACAGAGAATTATTGGCTTTTCACTTGTCAGCTCAGAGAAAACATCTCTGTAATGCCAGTTGGCAGCCGAGACGGCTGGCGGACAAAAGGACACCCAACTGTGAAGCTTGGAGTCCAGAGGGGACAGTGTTGTACAGAATACACTCACGCCTCCCCTGCATGGAGGGCTGGTCACCTCCTGGAGAGGGGCCTGGTTTAGGAGAAAGGGCTAGAAGATGCGCTTGCAGGACCAGACCCTGTGCAGGGGAACACGGAGCCCTGAGCAGCACTTCCCTCCCACACTGATAAACAGAATTTCCTTCCGTCTGGATGGCTCCACCTTTTTACACTATGGATGGCAAAGCACTCTCATCTACGTGAATTCACTTAAGCCTTACCAACTTAGATTACTCCAGGGTGATTTACCGTGTTGTACATTAGACCACCTGAAATTGCAGCTTTTTGACTGTTTTTGACCTATAAAAACTGCAATTGCAAGAAAAATGTTCGTGGTGTGTTTTTTTCTGAGTCAAGTTTATTATACACAGTAAATTGCAAACGTTTTTATATCTAGTCCTACGACTTTTGGCAAATGCACACGGTCCTGTAACCACCACCACAATCGAAATACAGAACCGTCACTCCAGAAGATTCTCCCCTGGCTCCAGCGAGCCAGTCCCTTCCCCCCCCACACCCAGCCCCTGGCAACCACTGACCTGTCCACCACCTATGCATTTACCTTCTCTAGAATGCCGTAGGAACAGAATTATACAGTGTGTAGCCTTTTGAGTCTGGCTTCTTTCACTTAGCATCATACACGTGAAGTTCACCCATGTTGTTGTATGTATCCGTAGCCTATGCCTTTGTATTGACGAGCAGAATGTCGATGTCTGGATTCACCACATTTGTTTATTATCCATTCACCAGTGGATACATAACTGGGTTGTTTCCAGTTTGGGGTCATTATTAGTAAAGCACATGTTTCCAGGGGCGTATAATTTCATTTGTCTTAGGTAAACACCTAGGAGTAAGATCTCTGGGTTGTAAAGTACATTTAACGTTACAGGAAGCTGGCAAACTATTTCCCAAGGTCACTGTGCCACTTTGTGCCCCAGTAGCAGCGTATGAGAGCTTCCGTTCCACCTTTGGTTTTGTCAGACGGGTTGGGGTCGGGGATGGTTAGCCAGGCTAATAATAGGTATGAATTGCTACCTGATTGAGGTTTTAATTTACGTTTCCCTAATAACGTCGAATGCTGAGCACTTCTTCACGTGCTAATACCGACCCATATATCTTCCTTGGTAAAATGTCTGCTCAAGTCTTTTGCCCAATTTTTTAAACTGGGTTATTTGCTCTCCTATTATTGAATTGTGAGTGTTCTTGATTTCAGTTCTTTATTCACATAGTTCATATCTGGATATGAGTCCTTTACCGGATGTGTGTTTTGCAAACATTTTCTCCAAGACTGTGTCTCGACTTTTCATTTCCTTAAACAGTGTCTTTTGAAGCGCATCAGTTTGTTTCTCAACTTTGATAAAGTTCAATTTATTATTTTTTCTTTTATATAGTGCATGCTTTTTGTGTCCTGTATACGAAATTTTCGCCTAACCCAGGACCACAAATAATTTCTCCTGTCTTTTTCTTCAAGGTGTTTTACAGTTTCTGGCTTTACATTTGGGTCTATTATCCATTTTGAGGGAGTTTTTACTTAGGGTTAAGGTCTGGTTTAAGGTTTTTGTTTGTTTGTTTGTTTGTTTGCATACACATATCCACTTGTTCCAGCATCTTTTGTGGAAAAGACCATCCTTTCTCCTTTGAATTGCCTTGATATCTTTGTCGAAACCAATTGACCAGATATGTGGGGCCTATTCCTGGACTCCGTTTTATTCCATTGATCTATGTGTCTGTTCTTGTGCCAATATTACATGGTCTTTCGTTACGGCGCCTGTATAGACCCTTAAAATCCAGTAGTGGGAGGCCTCCAACTTTGCATTTTGCGTTGTCTTCTTTCTTCAAACTTGTTTTGGTTACCCCGGTCCCTTTGCTTTTCCGTACAGGTACCTTTCAGAATCAATTTGTCGATTTCTACAAATAAGCCAATGAGAAAGTGACTTCTCCAAGGTCACAGAGTTAATGTATATCAGACCCAGCTCATTCTCCAACCATTTTTATGGATCCAAGTTCAAGGATCTGACCACACGGAATAACATTACTATGGCTGGAGAACGGAGGCAGGCCTGGCAGAGGTCACCAAAGGTCAGGAATTCTGGCTCTCAATACATTGGGAAGAAAACCAACCCTGCCGTCAGTCACTTAGCCCCTGCCTGGCCTTATCCGGGCAGGGAGGAAAACTGGATACTGTCTGGAACAAATCACACAGTCAGACCAATATCTGGTGGCCGACAAGGAGCCCTGGTATCTTACTGAGACTGAGTCCGGCTTTAATAAGCCCTGTCCTGTAGACAGGTCCATTCCAGCAAGTTTCTGTCTTGGTTTCCTAATTAGCATCTGTGTGCCCACCAGGATGGAAGCCCAGCTCTGAAGCCTCTTAGCTGGTGCTCAAGCACCTTGCCCTACCTGACCCAGTCGTCTTTACTGCTTCCTCCACCCCAGGCAGAGCCCTACTCCCGTGCCTTGCCCCCCTCGGTGCCTCTGGCTGCCCCGCCTGCTGGCTGTGCCTCTTACCTCTACCCCTTCCCAAACCAACCTCAGCTTTACTCTTCCCCATGGGACTGCTTTTAGGAAGTATCCCTTTCAGAGACCCCATGCTCCATAGCCAAGACGCAGAGTAGGAAAGCTGCTAAGAATTCCAAAGCTGGGATCCGGAACCCAATACAAAAATCTGCTTGAATCCCAGGTCTGATGTTTGGCCAAGATACTTAATTTTCTGAGTCTCCGTTTCTTCGTTTGTAAAAGGCCCCACAGGGTTGCCAGGAGAACTCAAACAGCATAAAGCACTGGAGGAGTTTGGCACAGTGGCTGGCCCATAACTGGTAGTAACCCTCACTGTTGGGGCTCCTCTAACCGGACCCCCCACCCAGACCTGCTCCCTTTCCCCACCAGCCCATACCGGTGAGAAGGCAACCTGTCCCAGCGGAACCTCAGCTGCAGTGTCCTTTCCTGCCAGCTGTGTGGAAAGAATCTTAGAAAGACTCAGCTTCAGAAAATACACCCAGTCCTCCATCATGAAAGCAGCAATCCCTCCCCTGTAGGTCCCTTATGCTGATGTGATTGAAGAGAAAAGGGCATTTATTTTTCATGACCCAGAAAAAAACCCTTTTGCTCTTAGAGAAAGGAACTCAGGCCTCATATCGGACTCTATGAATAGTCTCATTCTCTTTGAATGGTGAATGACCAGGGAGAGAGCCTGTCTCCGTCACGGGACGACCTCACTGAATGTTCTAGTTCTCTCATCTTCTGATTCACAGCAAACCCACCCACATAAGACGCTATCCTCCATTCCCAAAGATGGTGCCACTGGCTTGTGAACAGAGATGTCTGAGACTGTTTCCAGGGGTGGTGATGGCCAGAGCTGGTCCAGCCCGCTCTCTGGGTCTCCCCGTGCCCAGAGGTAGGCCCTGGTGAGAAGGTGGCCTGGCTCTTGGATGGGAGCTGATACAGCACCGCACACCACACGCACAGCCCATTCTGACCACACGGAGCCCAAGCCACAGGAAGACAAGCAGGGGTCACACTTGCTCAAGGAATCGGCCTGAGCCCAGCAAGTCCACTGCTGGGTGTCTACCCAAGAAATCGGAAACATACGTTCACACAAAAGCTTGTACACAAATGTCCATAGCAGCATTAGTCACAATAGCTGAAAAGTGGAAACAATCAAAATGTCTATCAGCAGATGAATGGAAACACCAAAGATGGTTTAGCCGTGCACTGGAATATTACTCAGCTATGAAAAGGAAATGAAATACTGAAACATGCTACCATGTGGATGAATCTTGAAACATTATACTAAGTGGAAAAAGCCAGACACAAAAGAACCAATGCTATGTGATTCCACCTACGTGAGATGCCTGGAATAGGCAAATCCATGGAGCGGTGGGTGGGAATGGAGCGTGACTGCTAATGGGTTCCGGGCTTCTATCTGGGGTGATGAAAATATTCTGGAATAAGATAGCGGTGATGGTTGCACCACCTTTGAATAGACTACAAACCAATGAATTGTGCACCTTAGATGAGTGAATTTTTATGCTATGTGGATTACATCTCAATAAAAATAAAGAAAGGAATGAAGAAAGGAAAGAAAGAAGGAAGGAAGGAAGGAAGGAAGGAAGGAAGGAAGGAAGGAAGGAAGGAAGGAAGGCAGTTGCAGCTCCATTTCCCACTCAGGCCTTCCCACGCCTCCTCCAGACCTCCCTGTCCCCCCTTTGCCCCATCACTGGTTGGTGTGTCACAAAGGGACACACACACAGCAACGGGAGTAGTGACATATGACAGGTCCTAGCCTTGTTTCTGCCCCTGTCTGCAAAGCAGCAGGTGGGCAACTGCTCTGGGGACAGGCAAGGGCTGCAGAGGTGGAAAGGACCAGACGCCTTGACTGCAAATATCATTGCTGGTCTTCATTTCTGCAGGGCGTCTACCTGACCATGGAGCTTCTGAAAACCGTCACTGAAAAGGTTTCTCTGCCATCTGGTCTTTGAATGACCTTTCAGCTCACAACGCTAAGGCTTCCAGAGAAGACATTTGGGCGAAAATGCTAGTTTTTCTTGCAGGGGCAGCTGAAGAAACAAAGTTCTAGAGACACAGGCAATCGCAGATGTCTTTGTTTCAGAAGAGCTGCCCCTGAATAAGAACAAGCCCTTTTTTCTGGAAAGCACGTTGTGCGGTTGGCCGAGTTCAGCCACGTTTGCCCACATTGTCCTCATGGCAACTGTCATTAGTCCAGTGCCCAGGTGAGGCGAGGGCGGCACAAGGAGAAAAGGTTTGTCTTGGATAAGACTGGAGTTGGAGGGATGAAAACATGTTTTATAAATGAGAGAAATGAGGCTCAATGGGGTTAAGTGTCTGGTCTTAGGTCACACAGCACAGCCCAGGAATTTGAGTTTTCTGCCTCCCACTGCCCCAGTGGTGCCACCACAGCATTGTAATGGGACACCTATGCCACTGGCACGCAAATGAGCTGAGCTCTGCAAGCACCCTCCCTGCCTCAGGGCCTAACCAGCCACCCTCTCCACTGTATGTCCAGAGCACCTGGCACTTCCCAGGTTGGGCTCCAGTTGTCTTTTTATATGTTAAGTCGCCCCCCACCAACCAGGAGCCACCTGCATTCAGGAACCATATCTTCTTTATTTTTCCAACTCAGGATCTGAAACAATGTTCCAACACAGCATCAAGTTGACTTCATTCCTTTGTTCATTCACAAACATTTACTGAGCACTTACTATGGGCCAAGTTTTATTCCAGGGTGACAACAATACAGTGGTGAATGAGGGAACCCACATGTGGGTCTTCATGGAGCTTGAGGGCCAGTGTGATGGGGCAAGTCATAAACTGTAAGTGAATGAATAAGCAAACCGGTCATTTTAGATGGTGGTCAGTGCTGCACAGACAAAAAAGAACGTGAAATGTAAGAGAGGGGCAGAAATGGGACATCTGAAATGAAATGGGAATGAAAATAAGCTTGGCAGGCTGGAGCACGTGGGGCAGAGGGCACTCAACGTGCAGAGTTTAGTGTCTGGAAAAACACAGAAAGACGGCCAGGTAGCGGGAGCACAGGCACGCAGGAGCAAGGAGGGTCACGGTGGAAAACACGTCACGAGGTAGGCGGGGCCCAGATCGGGCAGGGCTCTGAAGCCCACTGGCAAGAGTGTGGAATTTACTCTGGGCGAGACGGGAGGTAAGAGGAGGGCATGGCCTGGATATCCATCCCCTGGCCGCTGGGCAGAGACCAGACCGTAGGAAGTCGGTCTACCCTTCGGGGTAGCAGTGGTCACAGAAAGGGTTTCCTGCACAAGGTTTGGTACCTCAGCCAGGCCTTCCCACTGAGCAGCGCCAGAATTGGGACTAGGTGACATCATGTGCCACCTGAAGTGACACAATAGGAAGGGCAGCCGATCACCCAGGGGGAAGTCTTACCAAAATATTTCATTTCACGCTAATCATCCAGAAACAAAAAGACTAATCCAGGGTGCTGCTGGGCACGGGGCACGCTACCGAGCAGGTGACTCAGACTGTCACTGAATGTCAGGCCTGAAAGAAAGGCGTCCCCCAAAGAGGGAGGGCAACTCTAAACAGCAATGTGACGAAAGAGACGTGCCCACTAAATGCATGGATTCGCGAATAGATTCTTTGTGTGTGTGTGTGTCTGTGTGTAAAAATCCCCATTAAAAAAATTACTGGGACCCTGGGGCAATTTAAGTGTGAATTATATATTATATAATATTAATGTATCGCTGTTAAACTTTCTGAGTGTGGCCATGATATTGTGCTTATTGATGTAGGAAAAATATCTTCATCCTTAGGAGACACGTGTTGAATTACTGAGGGGCCAAGGGTCAGGTTGTCTGCAACTTACTTTTGACCATTTCATCCAAAAAAAAAAAAAAAAAAAGGAGAAAGCGAGAGAGGAAATCAATGCGGCTAAATGTTAACAACCGATGGAGCTGAGCAATGAGCTGCACGGTGTTCATCCTCCAGCGGTAGATTTGACTTGACGGTAGGTTTGAATTTTTCAGAATAAAAAGTTGGGAGAATGGGAAATGAGTAAATAAATTAATCCACTGATGAAACGAAGGAGATTTGGGGAGCTCCTTTCTCTAGGAGCTTTACGAGCAGTGTGCTCACACTGTCTCCGACATGGACAGTTCTGGAAGGCCAAGGGGCAGGACTAGAATGATCTTTCCTGGTCTCCAGAATGCAGACTCATTTTTTTAATTTGGAAATCACAGCCGCTGGGACAAGGTGTGTGATGGCTTGGTGGCTGCTGCCATCTAGTGGATCTCCGCGTCTCGGCGACCGCGGAAGCCAGCATTCAGGGCCAAGGTCGGCTGATGCGCTGCCCTCCCCCGCCTGTTGGCCAACAGCAGGCGTTGGAGGTTTAAGCACTTTTTTTTTTTTAAGATTTTTTTTTTATTATTATTGGAGAAGGGGAATAGGACTTTACTGGGGAACAGTGTGTACTTCCAGGCCTTTTTTCCAAGTCAAGCTGTTGTCCTTTCAATCTTAGTTGTGGAGTTCCTTCCAGAGTGAGTGAAACGCAGCCGCCATCCTTCAGCGGGCTCCCTGAACGCACAGCGCCTTTTGCCTTTAAAATCACCCGGCCTACCCAGGACTTTGCATTGATTTTACTCTACATAATTGGAGGCAGGGAACCATTTCGTGAAATTTTACTGCCGTTTGCGCACGACGTGGACTTGTTGGCGCTGTTTTCTTCTTCGCGGAGGCTACTAAAACATAAAACCCGGCACTTCTGAAACGGCCTGTTCACACCTCCAACGCCTTCCCAGACAAAAGCAGGGCTGGGAAGGGTCCCCTTGAACGGGAGACAACGAGAAGGAGAAGGGCTTGGGCTGCCTTGCCAGAAAAAGAAGGTGTTAGGAGGAGCTGGCAATAAAAATGGAGAAGGCGGGCATGCTGGGGTCTGAGGTGATGGGACAGGATTCTGCATGTGACAGAGTCCAGGCGGTGCCACTGCTGCTGATACACGGACCACACTTGACCCAAAGCCAGATGGCAAGCCCGGAACTGATGGAGCGCCCCGCCACTCCTGCGGGTGACAGGGACGCAGGGACAAGGCAAGGCGCCCCCTCCCTCGCCCTGAGTGTCCGTTTCTGAGCAGGCAGTGAGACTGGGAAGGAGCACAGAGGGTTTCAAGAAACTCCCACACTTGTCCTGGTTCTGCCATTAATCAGCTTGGTGACTCTGGACCAGTGTCCCTGTCAGATGTCCTGGCTGCCACGACAGGCTGTGTAACATCTTATAGGAAGAGAGAGAGAGAGAGAGAGAGAGAGAGAGAGAGAGAGAGAGAGAGAGAGAGAGAGAGAGAGAGAGAGATTTGAAAGTATTTTGAAAATCTCAAAATAGTACACAAATGCAAGGTCAAAGAACCACCCCCCAAAGGTCAGAGGTTTAGGTCAATGTGCTGCCCCCTGGCGTCCTGGGGTCCTTCCTGTTCTCAGCCGCAGCTGCGCGGGTCCCTTAGAGCGTCAGGCCCCGGGAGTGACGCCAGAAGCCGGGCAGGCTTCTCGTGGAGCGGTGCTGTGTACATGGCTCGTGACCCCCGTCCACGTCCACGTCCGCGTCGTTACCCCTGAAGCCAGAGGCTCTCGAAAGGGACACCAGGTGCCTCTTGGGCTTCCACATTGTAAGTGCGGTGTGTGTTCTTTCAATCCTTCAGCTCCGAAGGAGGTGATGGAGAAACAATACCCTTTTCAAATCGGGGGCGATGAGGCAAATATGAATTAGTACTACCTCCATTTGATAGATAAGGAAACAGAAGGAAGAGGCATAAAACTGGGGAGGGAAGGGCCGTTAGAAATAGTGTCCTCGCGGATTAGGAATACCTGGGTCCACGCATTACCACCTCGGCACAGAGCAGCCCCGGCCTCACCGTTTCTACACCCGTGGCCCTGCCACCATCACACCACCATCAGCACACACACCCAATGCCGAGCTAACCACTGTTTGGGGGCGCGGGCGTTGGGGGCTGTTGGCTAGCAGAGATAATGATGAAGAAAAGAAAAATAAAAACACATTTGTTCTCTCCAGAAACGTAAAGCTAAATGTACAGATAGGTTATACTAAAAACAAAAACCGTAATAAAAAAAATAAAATAAAATAAAACCTTAAAAACCAGAATATGCCACATGCCAAGCAACGTCTCCAGACGCTAAGGGCTAAGGTGTCCCAGGAGCGAGCGATTCCGGGCTCCGATGCAGAAAGGCATTTCTGACCGGTAGTTGCCACGGAGGGGAAAGAAGGAAAATAGTAACTATAGCGGCTGTTGCAGCTGGGGTCACGCGTGTGGCCCTGTGGAAGCTGCATTTTGTTGAGGGCTCTGTGCCTTCAACACGCGGTGCAGGTGTGTTCAGCATCTGGGCCTGGACCACACAGGACGAGGCGGGCGTCTGGCGACACTGCCCCCTAGAGGTCAGCTGAGAACTGACACGGACTATTGGAAACGAAGTCAAGCCGACACCCTGTGGGAAACGGTTTGAGTCTGTCTCCCATTTGGGGTTCAGACATGGACAGATCAGGTGACAGATCCTGGCCTTGGGGCCCAAGGGAAAAAGGAGCCCAGGTGACAGATGTCTGGCTGAGAGCAGGGCCAGGACGCTGGAGCGGCCAGGCCAAACCATCACTGTGGCCACCCGCTCCCTTGGTGACCGACTAGAGAGAAGAGGACTGAGTTCTAAGGAAAACACAAGCTCTTCCCCCACCTGCCGTGAGCACCCTGCAGCAGACGGCAGCCCAGGGTGCGGCCCAGAGGTTTGGGGGCAGAGGACAAGCCAACAACCCCCTGGGGACTCTGCTGAAGCCCAACACACACCCATCACATGTGTGTCAACTCACTTATTCTGAAACGAGGAGGGTACTGTTCCTTCCTCCCCACAAGTGAGAAAACTCGATGACCAGAAAGACTGTCAGTTTCCCAAGGTCACTAATTTAATTAGTGGCAAAGCCAGAGCCCACGCTGTCGGTGGCTCCTTCTCTTCCCAGGGTAGAGCAAGCAGCGTCAGAACTAGCATTTAGAAGTGAATATTAACAGCAAAAATAAATTACACTATCAGAATCCTAGTGAGAAAAAAAAAAAAAAGATAGTTTGAACATGCCTGGGGTTTGAATGTGTAGCAAACCAGAGCCAAATTACCTTCACACAGATCAACCCAGGGTGTCGTCAACACTGCAAACTCAAGGTGTTTGGGGAAGTTTTGAGGGAAACAGTTCCCAACCTGCTGCCCTGTTTCTGCATTTATTTCCGCTACATGCTGCCTTGGCGGTGTTGAAAGTCACATGGCCATTGGAGAAGTAGTTACATTCTTATCCAGGAGCACAAAAGAGGAGACGTCTTCTCTGACAGCCAGCCAGACAGCGACCTCCCGTTTTCCAAATGAGAATATGATACAAAAAAAAAAAAAGTTTGGGCATCAACTCGAATATGCAAACTTTCCAGGGATGTGGAAGGAAGAGTCAAATGTCCACTTATAAATATTTCATTCACTCACATAAGTGCTAAGTGTTATCACTTGCATTTTTTTTTTTGCATCATGTATTATTAATATAAGCCTGAAACTGGAGCCATCGCTCCTTCACGGCCCCACGTCCATCTGCCAATCACAGCTTCCTCTGTAGCCAGTTACACTCGGGGTGGATGGTGTCTTTCTTAGGTCCTGACTTTCTCACTGAAAGAAGGGGGGAGATATACGTGCGAAAAATGCAAAAACCTAAGGTAGACTCATGGAATTTGCCAATTTTTTGTCTGATTTTTGCTTTTCTTAATTTTACACAGTCAGGAATTTCAAAGAAAATTATGCATCAACATAGACACGGCTGCAGAATATCCCAACAACTGTTTGGGAAATTTTAAGATTTCAACAGTGTTCTTTCTTGAGAATTGGTTTTCTTTTTAATTGTCTTGTTATTTGACAATCATACTATTATGTTTCCCCGAAAATAAGACCTAGCCAGACAATCAGCTCTAATGTGTCTTTTGGAGCAAAAATTAGTATAAGAC
The DNA here is from genome assembly GCF_057876585.1 of Rhinolophus sinicus. Classification (NCBI taxonomy): domain Eukaryota; kingdom Metazoa; phylum Chordata; class Mammalia; order Chiroptera; family Rhinolophidae; genus Rhinolophus; species Rhinolophus sinicus. The sequence continues at coordinate 56,737,468 of NC_142513.1, read as the reverse complement.
CTGATCTTATATTATACTATATAAGACCCGGTCTTATAGTAAAATAAGACCGGGTCTTATATTAATTTTTGCTCCAAAAGATGCATTAGAGCTGATTGTCCGGCTAGGTCTTATTTTTGGGGAAACATGATATCTCAAAATAAAAACTTTAATTTTTTTTACAAAAGCTATAGAGGCCATTTGGAAGTTCACAACGGCTGCACAAGTTGAGGTCATCAACAGTCTTTATAAGTTTACTCAGACCACTTTGTGATTCACATCAAACAAAATAAAAACACATCCTTGAATATTTGTCACATTCTTTTTGTTTGTTTTGTTTTGTTGGGTTTTTCGTTTACTAAGTTAAGTTTCTCTTTTATTGTATATTTGTATCATTAGATAAATCTGCTTTTGCAAACCGAAGTATTTAACATTTGCAACATTATCTGCAAAATAATACATGTTTAAAATTTAAAAAAACTCTATCGGTGGCCTCTTTTACATTTATCTGGTAGATTCTGGCACCAATCTCTGGTCACGTGATCTTAGAGCCTAGAGCAGTGTTTCCATATGAATGGACGCCACTCGTTAGTACTCACTCCTTTAGATTTTAAAATCTCATACATCTTCGAAGGGGTTTCAACAGGTACAGTGCCTGGATTCAGGAAAGCCCAGAATCAAAGCCTAGTAAAACACTAATCCCAAAATGACTGCATGCCAACTAAGACATATGAAAGATGCTGTCAGGAATTTGCTAAAATTTTGAATGGATAATCCTTCTGATTTAAGCATGGATTCCATCACTTGGTAATACAATCGAACTCCAAGTTTGTATCGATTAAAATAGGAAATCACATTTTCTGATGGTTGACCATTTCGTGAATTTAAGATCCTGGTTAATTGTCAGATAGTGTTCGTCACAGCCCGAACTGGAGTCTGGAAGAATCCCATTTGGCTCTTCATCAGGGTTATTTGTTTGTTGTGGTGGGCTCTGCCTTTCAAAATTGTCTGTAGAATCAGCCCAAAGAGTCTTATCACGATCCAGAAATAATCTTGCATCTAATCTTTGTTTTTAAGGTAAATTTCTTCATATTGATTACAGAGACTTTCCACCACGTTAAGTTCTCAGTTGTTCTGTCCTCATTGAAGAACAAGACCTTGGAGGCAAAATGTGAAAAGAAATGGGTGGAGGGCACACCACTAACGTAAAACATTTCTCTGCAAGCCCATTAGAAGCTGTAATTCCAAGAGCATTCATAAAAGGTATAAAATTTTTGAAATAACCATTTTTCACTTTCCTTCATTTAACTTCCTTTTACAACTTCGGAGTATACATTTACTAAGGTGGAAATAACTTAGCATTCATTCCTATCTTCTACTGCACCAATCTGTAACATTCTGAATATAAAAGAATTCCCCCAGCGGATAGGGGACATCACATTGGTTTATTAAACATTATAACACTTACCCTCATACTGACTTTCCAAGACTCCAATTACGATCTACATTTCATAGAGAAAAACACTGCTCAAAGAAGGGAAGTCATGTTCCCTAGAGCTCACAGCTAGCAACTGGCACCTTTGGGGTTTGTGTGGACTTAAGTATTTTCCATCACAGATCTGCTAGCCATTTAAGAAGCAATCACGATTTCCAGGAATAGAAAACCTTTCATCTACAAGCCACTGATCCACAATAACAAAAAAATAAAAAAATAAATAAAATCAAAGGACAGAATCGAGTAAAAAGTAACTTAAGCAATTTTTTCAATATACAAATATATATGACAACTAAATACAATATGTGATGCTCGATTGGCTCCCAAACTGTGAAAAATATTTTCTTTATGATATGAAAGACACTAGTGGAACAACTGGTAAAATTTGAATAAAGTCTATTGATTAAATAACAGTATTGTATTGATGTCAGTTTCCTGCTTTTGTATAATTGTACGGTGGTTATGAGAAACCAATGCCCTTGCTTTTAGGAAATACTGAGTGAAGTATTTAGAGATAAAGTGATGTCATATCTGCAACTTTTCTTAAAAGCATGAGAAAAAAACATTACATATCTATATCCTGATGCGGGTAAAATTTGGGGACTGTGAGTGAAAGCTACATGGCAATGCTTTGTACTATTTTTACCGCTTTTCTCTAACTCTGAAATTATTTCAGCACATTTTCCATTTTGAAAGTATTCTAGGAAATATCCAGGTAAAGCTCCAATGATGAGCATATTCTTGCAAAATTCTGCAAAAATATTGCCAAGGTCCTTTTTTTTTTCATTCTTTTCTCTTTCCCTTCTCTCCATGAACGCTGACATTAAAGAATGATTTACCTGCACTGAAGGCTGGAATTTGTGAAATGCGAACAACACACACTCTGCAATAGACAAGCCCTCCACAGGTATCACCTGTTCACCTGTGCGGCACCAGCCAGGATTCACACACAGAGAAGGCATTTCCAAAAGGCCCCCTCACAGCTGAGAAACGGGATTCAGAGTGGGTGGTTTGTTACCAGAGCGGCGTTTACTTGCTCGCTGTCAGCTCACTTACGCACCTCTGGCCCCGGCAGGTGTTAGAGCCGTCCCCAACCTGTATCCAGAATCCAAGAAGTGATGGGAACACATAGTGACTATGGAGCACCCAGAACCCTGCAGCCAGAGGACACAGGAGAGGAAGATCAGGGAGCTGGGCTTTTGATCAAGGGAGAGACATGTCAAGAGCTAACAGAACCACATTCTGGAAACACATTTACCCAGAGAGTGTGTGATACCCACACTCAAGAGAGAGTGATCAGAAGCGTCTAGACGTATAGTGACACGTAAACCTGCACGTCTGGGCTTATGTAACATTTTCCATCATCACATCCCTGGAACACCCACAGTTCAAACCACCCCAGCCTCTCCCTCCCCCACCCCCCACCCCAAGGCTAAGCTCCTGCGGTGATACTTTGCCCAAAAGCAAATGCAGCCTGCAGCCCACTCCAGGCTCCCAGCATGCCTCGGATCCCTGCTTCCAGCCGCGTGCATTAGGGTCCGGCGCCAGGCAAAGGGAGTTTGTAACTGTGGTACAGGAGCCATTTCTCTGCTCTCCCATTCCTTACTGCCTTACACAGAATAATGTTTCCTTGATCCTCTGTCTCTTTGACAGCTGCATATCAACACTTCTTGCAGCACAGACCTGACTTTTCTGAGCAATTCAAACACACACACACACACACACACACACACACACACACACACACACACACACACACACACACCCAGAGGACAGAGCCAATTCTTCCCATAAATTTGTAAACTTGTTACCATAGAGACAGGCTCCGGGGCCTCCGAATGTGGATCAACAGTGCCACCTAGTGGGCTCTTGGTGATCCTGCACTCCCCAAACCACGCAACGTTAGATGAAAGGGGATGCTTTTCCTCTCTCTTTTTTTATCCATCTGGTGTCCTCCTTTAATATTTCTAGGGATTTGGCCACCCCTATGCACTTCAACCAAGGTTTTAGTCGAGGTTTTTTTCCTTCCCACATGCAAATATAGAGTCCAGCTCAGATTCAACACTGGCGTTCCATCTGTTTCTAGAGGGTATGCCCTGCTATCCCATTCCTGGCTCTAAATAAGTCAGGAACTGCTGTGGATGTCACATACAGTGACAAAAAACAAACTAACACTTGACCTGTAGGAGAATAAGACTCATCGGGGATTTAAAATACACAAGGTCCTCCTTTATCATTTTGTCCGTTCGTTCAGACAGTGTGGCTTCCTTTCTACTCCACAAAACTCCATGTGCAAGAAATAGGTTTTCTTTGTCTTCTTTAAATGAACTCACGCATTCCATCAGGGAGCAGAAAGTTGATATCCGTACATTCGGGTTCCCCGGCCCTCCTGTTATCCACATAGCAGAGGGCTCACGGGGCCCTGAGTCTGGGGGCGCGATGGGTCCTCGCTGGCCATGACCCCCTGGAAAAGCATGTTATATCTGACTGGTCCATCTGCGGGGCGTCTCAAGGTCAAAGCCGTCTCTAATGCTCTGCCCTGCCTTCCTCCCCGACACACGCCTGCCCAGAGGGGCAATCAAAGAAGGAAACCCTCAGTGAATATCTCCAAATAATAGTCTGTCAACCATTATTTGTCACGGCCTGACCTGTTTGAGGGTCATGGGTACAGAGATGGAAATCGACCCCTTGATGTAAGTTCATGGGTTCCTGGGGAGACAGACTTGTCAACACATTACAGGGAAGCTCCAGGCAATTGCTGAAAGGTAGACACAATGCCTTAATCAAAATGCTTGGGATGGGTGGGTTTGGGAATTCTGAATCTGCTGTATTTTTAGGAAGGTAACCAATCTATATATAATGTATTTCGCAATATCTCCGCCAGGGCCTGGGATGTCACTTGTCATCAAGCACACCCATATTTCTGCAGCCAAACTCAGGAGGAATCAAGTAATATAACTAAAGATGATTAGCAGCCTCATGTCACTTCAAGGAGGATTTGCCACCAAGGGAGGTGTTAGCACCAAAAAGGGGATGTTTGTGGCAGTCGGATGGCTCAGTTGGTTAGAGCGCGAGCTCTCAACAACAAGGTTGCTGGTTCAATTCCCGCATGGGGTGGTGGGCTGCGTCCCCTGCAACTAAGATTGAAAACGGCGACTGGACTTGGAGCTGAGCTGTGCCCTCCACAACTAGATTGAAGGACGGTTTGGAGCTTGGAGCTGATGGGCCCTGGAGAAACACACTGTTCCCCAATTAAAAAAAAAATTTTTTTAAGGGGGGGGATGTTTTGCTTTTCATCATTTTTGTTTGAGGTGAGAGCTGACCAAGTGGCCGCCAGTGGCGACCTTACAGATGGGGGGGAGAACAAGCACAGTGACCCAAATGACGGCCGGCAGAGATGTTACAGGACCTTCAATTAGTTCAGTGCACTGGAAATACTAAACCGGATTCTTTCCTCTTTTCAACATTCCCAGCTCTGCTCCCAAACCCCCTCTGCAGGAAGCCTCCCCTGACGGTCCACCCTCCCCTATATACATTGCACCGATGTTCCCCCAAACTTCCTTTTGTTGGCTGAAGGATTACTATAGATCTGGAATTCCTTAAATACAGACAATAGCTTCCCTTTTTAGTATTATACTATCTGCTAACCGCTATTCAAGGTTTTTCCATCACTGCCATTCAATCCCCTACGACTAAATCCACAATGCAACTAGCTATAATAAAAACAACACATTCTTAAAGAATTTGGGGGGAGAGCCTTGAAAGGATGGCATTGGCCTTGGATGTGAAAAAGAGAGGGGAGGGGATAGACTCCCTTCCTGGTTGCACGTGCTTGTTTTCTTTCCTTATCCTCAGCTCAAAGAACAAAAAGCTGTCTCCTACTCTGGCTGAGAGACAGAATCTTTTTCTGTATATTAATTCTCAAATCAGGGAAGCCTGCAAAGCAATAGTGTAAATATCCAGGCAAGAAACAAGGGGAGGCAGATGGAGTGGTCTTCACAGCTATTTTCACTTCTCAAAATATTTAGCATAAATCTTATAAAACACATGAATTTGGCGTTGCATGCAAACATGTTCATGAACATTAATCATCCTTCAATCGCTAAATTCAGCATTTCTTCAGCACGTACCAAGGAAGACTAGACCCAACACCCAGAATATAAGAGCTAGAAGGGATCTATCTGCCTAGACCAAGGGACAGGCCCACTCTCTGCCCAAGCTGGCCGACCAACCCCTGCTGCTGCCTTCCCAGCCCACCCAGGAATCCGCAGGTAAAGCCGCCCCTGTGTTGTAAAAAATGCTGGGGAAATGCGGAAAGGCAGGAGGAGGGCAAGCAGAGAGGGATATTTCTGGAATATGTCTATTCTCTGGGGCTGCATAAATCAGCCCGAAATCCTCAGAACTCTAGTTCCTGCAAACTGTGGGAACGCGAAACCGTATTATTGGTTTGAAGTTGTTCAGCGTGGGTTTTTTCTGTTTTTGAAGACACACACAGCATAAAGCCAAATCTATTTTTTAATACACTGGACACGTGCAGTGGATTTTAATGAAAGTGCTTTCATTACAACTGAGGTGATATGGAGGAGGTAGGTCAGTCTGTGGCACTCCCCTCCCGGCCAACCCGCCTGGGAAGGAGTCTGTGATGGGATCTACTCAACGTCAGGGGGACTGGCTGTGAGCTCTTAGCCGTCACCTGGCGCTAACAGCAAAGCTTTTGAGAAAGAAGATTCAAGCGATGAGAATGAAGCCCCTTCAACTCAGCAAAACCACTTGAAGGACTGACGTCACGTCAGCCTTGAGCGCAGCACTGAGATGAAACAACGACAACACTTCTGGCTTGGCCATCATGACAAGAGCCCGTCTAAAGGGGGATCCTTAGGCAGCAGCCCAGGCTGAGTGGGTCCGCTGTGCCGTGGCGAGACGGTGACGGTGACCAGGCGCCAGGCAGGTAGCTTTGCAGTTAAGCTCCTGCAGCTTGAGAACGTGAGGGGCTGTGGCCGCCAGAGGGCGCGCCCGCGGCGTCCCGAGCTCGAAGGGCCGGTTACCAACCGCGCCGCAAGGTGCCGGGGTCCTTCCCGGGGGCGGGTCCCTGGGACCCCCACAGCCTCTGCAATTACAGCTCTTCAGACGCGACAGTCTGAGGGTCAGTATCTACCCTCTGGCCCCACAGAGATTCAGATGAAGAGGAGAAGGAGGGAGAGAGGAAAGTAACCTGCGCTGAGCAAGTGTCAGCGAGCGCTCAATGCGTTCCCATCACTGATTTCATGTATTAGTTATGAATCGGTCTGAAAATAGAACAGGAGCTGAAATGCAAAGGACACACATTTCATTCCTGGCAGAGACTGTCCAATCAGGAGCCTCCCTGAGGTTCCTACTGGGGGGAAGGGAGGGGGTCTGCGTGCCACGCCCCCCAGCCCAGGCTTACTTCTTCTGCACGTGGAATTTCCACGTCGGGGAGGCCTCCCCCCACCCCAGCATGCTGCCCCACCGGCCCCCCACCCCAGAATTGGCTATGCATAGAAAATTGGATCCCGGATCCTAAGACCTCTTCAAATTAAGCAGGCGACGGCCACCGTGTCTCTGGGAGCTGGCCAGGTCCTCCCCTCGCCCAGCACCCTCAGGCCCGCGCCCCAAAGCAGCCTGCAGCCCTCCTGCGCGGCCTTCACCTCTCCCCAGCGCCACTGTCGCTCCCGTGAGCCTCTAAACCCTTCCCTTTCCCATTCTGTCCCTGCCTCGATCCTTGAACCTGAGGCATGCTTTTATCTCCCTGGCCACGTCTGGCTCCCGCTCGGCCACAACTCCCACTCCAGTACCACGTTTGCAGGGGACTGCAGGGGACTTCTCCCAGTTCTCAGCAGTCCCTGGGGCCTCGCTCCTCCCCGAGAACCACGCCCTCACCGCCATCCCAGTCCGCGGGGCCTCCCAAGGGAGAGCTCAACCTTGGGCGCACCATTTGTTTTTCCAGCAGCGGCCACAGGAGGGCGCCCACTCACCTCCCGTCTCGTTTCTATCCTCCCAGGGCAAGGCCGTCGGCTAACTCTTGCGCCCCCAGGCATCCCCTACTTCAGGGGCTCACTCAGCCTGCCCCCCCCCCCCAGGAGCGTTCCAGGCCTCCCCTGGCCTTGGTGATTGTCCCCGTGTCCCATTCCCTCAGGACCTCGCGTGGGCTCCAAATCCATTCACCGGCCGTGTGACCTGGACTCCCGACCTGTGAATTCCAGGCTCCTTAACAGGTAAACTGGAGGTGCTCACACCCCCAACGCTGAGCGCTATGATGATTCCAGGAGATAACAAATAGAAAAATCTCTTTGTTCCTTTCCTGAGTGGCACGAATCTATCTCCAGGATGAGATGGGGCCTGGGACAAGTTCCCCTCCCCCAAAGGACGGCCCCACCCCTGTTCAGAGGCTCCCCGCCCAGCCCTGCAGAGCACAGAAAATCAGAAGTGAACCCCACCCCTCCAGGACTGAGTTCTAGGAGAATCACTTCCTGCTGCCCAGGCTCGGTGGCTTCAAGTTCACCTAACAAGGCCTGGGGACCATTTCAGTGGGTCATTTAAAGGCTGCCCCAGCTGGATGCAGACTGGCCACAGAAACAACAACAACAAAAATAAAACAGACAGACATGGTGGTAACCAAATCCCACACAGAACACCCACTCGCACCCTTTGCCCATCTGAAAAAGGTGGTGAATGGGATTCTTTGCTGTGGGCTTTCCATGGAGGCATCTGAGGGGCTCTGGCCAAGAAAACCAGCTGTGGAGTCCTCCAGGGCGGCCGTCTGGTAGCCTGGCCCATGGACTCACAGCAGTGAAACACGTCTGTCCTTTTACAGGTCTCTTAAAACCACCTTTCAACCAGCCACGTTTAAGGCTCTGCAGCCATCGGGAAAGCCGACGCCACTGGTTTTCATGCTTTGTGCTCCGTATGTCAGAGGCACCGCGGGCAGACCAGAATGTGGGTGGGATGTGACATTCTGGCACTTCCTGCCAAACTTTGCCTACAACGCACAGATGGGCGTTTAGGAGTGAGCTAAAAAGTCTGGTGGAGGGGGCCCTGCAGTCACTGGGATTTGGGAAACTCATTTGCCGAGTGTTGACGCTGCTGGTTGCTCACTCAATGTGCGTGCCTCCCCCACCCTCCTTTCCTCTTCTGATGCAAAACAGGCCTCTGCCCCCCTTCACTGGGTCTTGTGCTTCAAGGGGTTAAGGGGGCTGTCTCAGCGCGAGACCAAGGGGTGAGTCCTGACAGGTCCAAGTCAATCATGGGTTCCCAAACGCTTTGTTGGTGATGGGTTTAGATATGGGCATGTGGCACGTTTCTGGACTATAAGACAGGAAGGGAAGTCTGCTGGGAGACCCCTGGGAAAGTTGTCCTTGACCTCCAAAAGAGGCCTTAAGGAGAGATGGCCCCTTCCTGCATCAGGACCTGTGGTAACCAAATATGATGGCTGGGCCTCCTCCTGCCACCTTGTCACCATGCAGGGACTCCAGCCGAGGAATGATTTGGACAGATGGACAAGGGCAGAGCCAAGAGACCCACAGAGAAGCAGAACTGGAGCCTGGTGTCCCACCACAGGCCTATGACACTGGCTGACTTGAGATTGGCCATGCAGGCCCTGCGTGGAGGGGCGCTGCTCACGTCTGTCTCATGTTCTACACTGTGTAACAACAGTTTGCTCTCCTCGAGCCACCCTGAAAGGAACACCTTCATGGGTGGTTAGTACAGCACCCACCCATGCCGGGGCACATAGAAAACCATCTTATTACTTTCCTTATAGTGGCAGCTAATGCAATTGTAACACTGCATTCTGTGTTATTTTGTACATGTTAAACATTTTTTTGGTTGCATGTAACAGCCACCCTACTTGAACTAGGCTTAAACACAAATGAGACTGTATTGTAAGGATACAGGCCTGTCGCACAGCACTCAAAGCTTTCAGTGTGGTTTGCTCTCGAGAACACTCTGGAATCCAGGTCCCAGATGCCATCAGGCCATCCCCTCTGTACTGTGTGCACTAGGGTCCCCAAAAGTTCATGTCTACCTGGAACCTCAGAATATGACCTTATTTGGAAATAGGACTTCTGCAGATGTTAAATTAAGATGAGGTCACACTGGCCTTAATCCAATGGTGTCCCTATAAGAAGACGTACAGGAAGATGGATATAGAGAGAAGGCAATGTGAAGACACACAGGAGAGAGTGCCGTGTGATGACAGAGGTAGAAATATTGGAGCGACGCATCTACAACGCCAAAGATTGCCGAAAGCCACCAAAAACTAGAAGAGACGCCAGGAAGGAATCTCCCCTAGAGCCTCTGGAGGGGGTGTGGCCCTGACTACACCTTGATTTCAGACTTCTAACCTGCAAGAGCCTTGACAGAATACATTTCTGTTGTTTTAAGCCACCCAGGTTTGTGGTAATTGGTTACGGCAGCCCGTGGAAACAAAGATACCTTCTACCGATCTTGGTTATATCAGCTTCTCTTTTCTCCCTCGCTACCGACCAACTTCTATCCTCCTTAATCCACCTAGCTGCCAATAGCTTGCAGATATGACACCTGTTGATCAAGCTCCCAGAAAGAGAGGCAGTACTTTCTACCTGCCCAAATTGAATTCTCTGGGAAAGAACTCTAATTGGCCCAGCTTAACTTGGGAGATAAATCTGAACCAATCAACTGTGGCCACAGGAAAGTGACATAGCATGAGGATGGATGGCAGTTCCCAAAGTAGCATGTGGATGAGCAAAGGGGGGTAAAAGAGGAATTTGTAGAGTAACAAGTAGTCACTGAAGGTGTCCTTAAGATGTTCTATAAATACTGGCCTCCCTGGGCCATGTTAATCCATCATTTTGTATTTTCATGTACATCTACCAATAAACAATGGGGGGGTGGGAGGGAGAGAGAGAGAGAGAGAGAGAGAGAGAGAGAGAGAGAGAGAGAGAGAGAGAGAGAGAACTGAATCTTAAAAAGCCAGAAAATCTAAATCTAGGCTAACCAACAAAAGACTGGTAATTTGCAAAGTCGGAGAGGATGGACAGCCCTGTAACTGGAAATACTAACGGCGCAATTTTAAGTAAATAATTCCATCGTCCTTACTTCATGCTGCCTGGAACAGTGAGTGGATGTCATTCAGCCCCGTGCAGAGGGAGACATCAAGAAGTGGTCAAATAAAACTGCTTGCTTCAGTCTTTGTCTCTGCAAACATTCTCTTCTTCAGTGTTGCAGTGGGGAAACTGAGGCAGCTTATCAGGGTTTTCAGCAGCGAACCGTCTTTGTCCGATTTCATTGTTCCTGGCAAAGACAAAATCACATGATAAAAACTGAACAGACGCAGGTAGAGAAATACCCAAACTATGCCCACGTTTGTCTTAGAAATGATCAGCTACTTCTGAATAGAAATGGCCAGCGGAGGTCTTGAGAGGCTGACTGATTAATGTTTCTCCATGGAGAACCTCTGGGATGTGTTGAGAGGTGAGAAGCTGGTATGATGTCTTAGCCATTCACCTGGACCCCTTGCTAATAAATTATGCCGATGATGGCTCATTAAACTCCTTTGTACAGATTTCATCATTTCAACTATAGAACCGTTTTCTCGAATGTTCACGTCTGGCAGCCCGCGTTGCTTATAAAGAGCTGGTACCCAGCCTTGATGACCGAAGGGGATTTGAGAGGGAATGAGAAGAGCCTTAAGCCATATTGAAAAGCCAGGTTATCCCCCAGCTCTGTCCCTGGACAGACAGCAAGGTTTTTTATGTTCCGTGTATTTTACTACAATTAAAAAAGAATACATAAATAAATCACCCCGAATGGCATTATTCGATTCCTGCCCCAATGAGGGTACTGAGGAATGATTCAGAGCATATACTTGGAGAAGACACAGACCTGGATTCACCTCTGAGTTTCCCGTAAATCTGAACATGAACTTGGACACGGCAGAATCTTCAAAAATGTTTCTTAAACCAAAACATACAATTTTGATTTCTTTCCAGTGACTAAATCTTATTGAGCACCAGTTTCCCCCAAAGAATTCTTTGGGCTTCCATCAGGGTGTTCTAACAGCGGCACCTCTGGTTGCAGAAATGAAGAGCAAAGTCACCCCGCTGTCATTCAACTTGGCAAGTTTGTCCTCCAAGAAGGTACGTCACACAAAAAGGTAGCCATTAGGTGCGTGCACAAGTAATTGCAGTTTAAAAGGTTAAAAATAATTGCAAAAACCGCAGTTACTTTTGCATAACATAACATAATAACATGGAATGTGATAACACTAACACCTAACGAAGACCCAGGTGGGTATTTGGAGCCATCCAGCCCAGTTCTGCCACAGAAGCAGGAACGTCCTCACCAGGCTATTCGTTTCACATCAGGGACTCGCTGGAATTTACCCCACAGGATGTTTGACATGGAAGGGCCTCCGCGATCACTGAACCTTCCCTCTCGCTTTTAAAAATGGGGAAACTGAGGATGAACGTGTTTAATAGAAATAAAAGGTAGAAATGGGGAGGGAACTCAGGCATCGAAGAACCAAATCCAGATACATTTCCGCAACAAAAAGCTGCCTCGCCAAAATCTAAGTACCTTATGTGTCTCTACGTCATCTCTGCTCAGGAACCCAGCTAATTTTCTCTGGATTGCTTCCGTTGTAATATATGTACTGTCAAAGTGAGCGTGTATGAAAAAAATATGGTGGTTCAATCCTGGACTCATCGGTACACCCCAGTGTACTAGCAAGCATCACATCATTTTATAACATGGTCTCTTTGGCCCATCTCGCCTTCCACCTTCAGCAGACTGCAAATTCCTTGACAGTGGGGATTGTCTTGTCCCCGGGTCCTAGCACAGCACCTATATAAGGCTGACCCTGGAGAGGCGATAGCCAGACCATGATTGTGCAACTGAGACATGTACTGTCTATAATGACAAACATTCATTTCATATGTGAGTCTCAGAAGAAGAGAAGTGTCTGGGGAAATTATGGCACTTGCAAGGATCCCACTAAATTGTCAGAGGCATAACAGAATTCTGCAGATGCCTTGTGGCTTTTGGTTTTTCGCTTTGTTTTTGTTTTATTGCTTTATAATAAAATTAAATCATATATATGTCAGGAAGCAGGTGGCTGAATCAAGTAGTTTAGCATGTCCCCAATTTTTTTTATTAAGTTTATTGGGGTGACAATTGTTAGTAAAGTGACATAGATTTCAGGTGTACAATTCTGTATTACATCATCTATAAATCCCATTGTGTGTTCACCACCCAGAGTCAGTGCTCCTTCCATCACCATATATTTGATCCCCTTTACCCTCATCTACCACCTCCCTCCCCCCTTACCCTCTGGTAGCATGTCCCAAATTTTAAGCATAAGATCTGCTCTATTTTCAAAATTAACTCAATTGTCCACTAATCCTTTATGTGTCGAGAACCTGGGTGGCCCAGCCAAAGAGACACCCATCTGGCAATGAAAAACAGTTTCACAATAAGCCAGATCCTTCATTTGTGTTTCTCAAAAACCACGCGGTCCGGAGAAGCCCTTATTAGAAAGGCCTTATTTTTCTTAACCAATTTCCTTCATTCTCTGCAGTTACTTCAGTGCCTTCTGCATTCTTCACACATGTCTGGATCAACATGGTGGAGTAACACAACAAATTTATGTCCTTTCCACTGTCAAACCCAGAAAATGGTACTAAGTTAATATAAAGGGTATAAGCTTTAATACAAAAGAGAATAAGAGGCAGGACCCCAAGTGACAAGCGATTTCAGCCAAGTTCTGCAACATGACAAGGCTGTGGAGAAAGCCACCAAGTGAGCAGAAGTCCCCACTGAGAGGAACGTGGACAACAATACACTCTGAAAGGATCTCGGCCTGCCTTGCAGACAGGTGGAGAGGCTTGGGGTTCAGAAATGTTTGGGGGATGTGGAATGTGAGGCTGCAATGGAAAATGAAAGATGCACATATGGTCCAAATGGATACATAGCCACTGTCCCTGACCACCCCGCCTCCCCCACACACACATATGTGGAAACAGACACCTGGAAGCAATCCATATTCCCTCCAGGCAAACAATCAGACATGTTTTTCTTAAAGCAACTGAATGTTCCAGGGAAAAGAACTCCAGATTCTGGCATTCAGAAGGCCCAGGGTAATGGGCTTTGGCAGTCCTGATCACCCCCAGGCAGAGCCTTTCATCAGAAAAGCCCTACCTGTGACCTTCAAAAGGGTGCAATCCCTATGAAGGGGCATTTAGCAACAGGGAACAAAATTACATATGCATTTGTTCTCTGAACAGCAAGTCCATTTCCAGGAAGCTATCCAAACAATGTATTTGCAAAACTACGAAAAAGACAAGCTTATGGCAATTCACTGCAACTGTATATGCAATAGCAGAAGATGGGACCTAAATGTCATCCACAGAAATGGGTTGAATAAACACTGGTACATCAAAACAAAGGAGAGTTCTGCAACTATTAAAAAAAAAATGAGGAAGCCGACCTTAAACTTCTCTGAGTTTATCTGTTGTTAACCTTGACCCGTGAATTATATAGAAGTGTGTTAATTCCTACATGTGTGAAGATTTTCTGATTGTTTTTCTGTTATTGATTTCAAGTTTGATTCCATTATGGTCAGAGAACATACTCCATAAGATTTTTTTTTCCTTTTTTTTTGTTGTTGTTGTTAATTGAAGTTTATTTGTTTGTTTGTTTATGGCCCAAGATGTACTCCATCTTGATGAATGTTTCATAGGCACTTAAAAAGAATGCATATTCTGTTGTTAGGTGAAGCGTGAATTAGATTCGTGTTTCCCAGATATCTTTGAGGTTGTTTCGATGACCTATATTTTCCAAGAAAACCAGTACCATTGAGATTCTCAAAATACTGTGTTACACTGTAGTATCTTTATGCATATGCATGCATTGTGTTTTTATATTTATACAATATAGAGAACTATCTGCAAACAGTATATACTTCATATGATTGGCTTTGTAAGAGTTACCACATATACAAATGTGATCCTACTCTCTGTATCCATCTGTGGAGTGCTTTTCTCACTCAACATTTTGTTTTCCAGATGTATCCATATTGACACATGAAGACAGCGCATTGCTTGTAACTGCTGTGCACTAACCTTTTTTGTGAATAAACAGTAACAGTTTACCTGCTCTCATGCTGTGTCGGGTTATCATTATACCAGGAGCCTGGGTAGAATCTGTAGCAGGACAGTTGGCAGGAGTCTGCCCCTTTCTTCTTCCTTCTAGTCTTCTCACCTCTCCCTACACCACCGACCTCTCCTCCCCCTGCCCCCCCATAAACTCCATATTCCTCCCAGGGACCCCTCTTCTTTTCTGCAATCTCTCCCTGCACTATGTTTCCATGCCAGGTCTGTGTTGACACCTTGAGAAGCTTTCCCTGTTCCTGTTGAATGCGACTCATCCAGCAAAGCCCAGTGCAAGTGTGGCCCCCAACACTCACTCTTCCCGCCCCAATTGTGTCACAGCATTTCATTTGATTCTCTTTGGCGTTCTTACTTGTATTTTGCAGTTTGTGTATTTTCAGCATCATTGGGCACGATCTGTGCTATTTTTAAGCATAAGGACTATGATTTATTCACCTCTGTGCCCCATCTCCCTCTGGATCTACTCAACTCCCAGCACTGCGCCTGGAAGAAGCTGAGCATTTGGTAAACATTTTGAATCCAACGCACTGTAGCCTCTAAACAACTCCTAGGTAGCATTCCCACTTGCTATGCATGGACTCATTTGAGCATAGAACAAAATTCCACGGGGCGTACCCTTTTCCTGGAGAAGCCCTTCTGGAGCCAGAAATCCTGCAGGCCTGTCCTGGCTACACCCCACACAGCTTCATGGAGGACAGGGAGAGGACCTGGGGAGTGGAGCCCCACCCCCCACAAACCAGGAGGCATCAGACCCCTAATGGGACAGATTTTTCAGGGGTGGCAAGTGAGAGCTCCAGAGGTCCAGGCCCTCCAGCTGGGGTGTTACCAGAGACCACCTCCAAAGTTATGATGGCGTCACAAATCATAATTGCAGTTGAGCAGCCGACCGCGGGCCAACTGCCTCAGTGGGGGGGGGGGAGCACAAGGCTCCTAACACCAGCGTGGGGCCAGGGAGCTGTGTCCTACACAACTGGACTGAGAAACAACAGCTTGAACAGGAGTGGGGGGGGGGGGGGAGATAAATACATAAATAAATAAAATGGAAAAAAAGAATGTTTAAAAAAATAATAATAATTACAGTTAACTGAGCACTTATGATAAGTAACCCAGGGGCTGTCTTTGGCACTTTACAAATATCTAGTCAGAAGGGCAACTGCTAATATTTTTAGGGTTTATTACCTAGTAAACCCTAAGGCTCTGGGCTAAGTGCTCTACACAGATTTTTTTTTCTTTTTCTTTTAAATATTTTGTAGCCTTTACTTTTTTTCTTTATTTTTTCCCCCTTTCTTCCGCCTCCCACCCCTCCAGTTCAAGCTGTTGTTTCTTAGCCTAGTTGTGTAGGACGCAGCCCCCTGGCCCATGGTTGTATTATGAGCCTTGCGCCCCCCCCCCCCCCCCCCCCCGGCTGGGGCAGTTGGTCAGCAGCCCTCGGTTGGCTGCTCACAGCAGCTCACGGCGGCTGCCGGCCACTCACGAATATAAACCCCAATTCTTCCGGCTGTCTGCAAATGCCATTTCTATTCCTTTTTCCTTCCTTTCTTCTTTTTCTTTCTTTCTTTCCTCCTCCCCTTCCTACCCTATTTTTAAACATTATTTTTAATTATTCAAAGAAAAGATGAATATATTTTTCTAAAAATCCAGACTACTTAGATAGACTATACAACTCCTTTATCCGTCCGCTTCGCCATCCTTATCTGGGCATAGAAATAATTAGTTTTATTTCATTCTTTTAAAGCTTCTGGATTGGTTTCTAAATTATTTTTGTGAGTAAGTGATAGATTCCCATGGCGCAGAAATCAAATGACCTCACTGACCAGTGCTACCCCCATCTCTGTCCCCCACCAGCTCAACTGCCTTTCCTCGGTCACAGAGGACTCCTGGGCTTCTTTTTCTGAATGTCTTCACAGAGTTTCTTCATTGACACGCGTGTATTTACAAGCATGCTAACCTTTCCCACTTTTAGCCCTAAAAGTAGCATGCCAGACCCACTGTGTTGCATCGTCAACAGGCATTTATTAACCATTGTTCCACACTGCGTCTTTCCTTCTGCTTTCTGGGAAGGGAGTAGAACAGACCCCAGCCAACGTGTGAAAAAGGAGGCATTTGTTCTGTGATGTTCTATCTTCCTTCCTGCAGCTCATTCCCACCGCCTCTGTTCAGCTCCTCCACAGCTGGCACCGCAGGCTGAGCCCGGCACCGCTGAAGCTCCGCCTGGTGTCTGAACATGCCCGCTGCCCCAAAGACCAAGGCACTCACCCCTTCGTCCTGTCTGCACTGCCAGCCTGCACGGTGTGGTACAGAAGCTCGAGAATGCTTTCTATAGCCAGTAAGGGTCTCACCTGTGGCTTTTGCATGGTTTAGGGAAAGGGTTCATGAGCACTGCTAGAATGGAGACCACCGAGTGACTGCAGCTTCTTGGGGTAGAAGGAGCGACAAGGTCAGAAGGGCTTCTTCCTCACACAGTCCCTACACTGCCACCAGGTGAAGGCAGGACATGCTCTCGCCTCCCATAGACTCTGTCCCTGCCAGGCCCCGCCCTGCTCTGCTGTGCGCACCCAAGGCAGAAGCAGTGACTCACCAGCGACCTTGATCCCAGCTGTTCCCTCAGAATGGCAATCGCCACCCAGCCTATCCCTTGGGAACTGAAACTGACAAAGCCCCAGCCCTGCCCTGGGAGGCCCCACCTGACCAAGGGTTCCATCTTTGGGGCGTTTCATCGAAAACGGAAGTCTTGGATGGTTACCCAACAGGGAGATCAGAACCTCTTACTTAATGAAGCTCCATCCAATTCATTCTGAATTCACTGAATAAATATTTATGGAGAACCTGCTCTGTGCCAGCTATTGTTCTAGGTCTGGAAATGCAGCAACGAGCAAAACAAAGCCCCTGCTCTCATGGAACTTACATTCTGGGAGAGGAGATTGTATTGTCAATGTTTGTGCATTTGTACAGTCCACCAGGAACACCTATAGATGAACAACTTGGTTTTATTACTTGTTTCAATGAGGGAGACCACACACCACCGGGGCACCAAGGGGCATCTCGGTACCAGGGTGTTAAAAAGAACCTCTGCTAGGATTTGGCTTCACAGGAACTATTAGAGGTGGGGTAGGAGGGGTGCTTTCAGAAAGCAGGGATGAGTCTAGGACAGGATATCTCAAAAAATTTCTCATCTAAAAGGAAGGCAGCCCAGAGAGAGGCCAAAGCTGGAATGAATAAAGCAGCAGCGGTCCCTCCTATTAAAAGTGGATGTTTGGCATTTTGTGGTTTGGCCTGTACTTACGTTTTGCTGTGTTGAGAAGTGATTATGGAGTGTTGTTCTTTTTGTCTTGACCCACATGGTCCCAGCGTGGCTTTGTCTGAAGCTGGTGTTCTGTGAAATTATTTATGTTCCAGAGGAAAACAGCAAGACCCAGCTAAGTGGGCAGGGCCAGCTCTGAGATGTCAGGACTGCTGCTGAGTCTATGGGAGGAGAAAGACATCTTCTACAGGACTGCGTATCAGGAGCTCGTTGGGCGTGTGTTTAAGGTTTGTGTTCCTAGACATCCAACTGAGACATCAAGTAGGCCAGTGGGCCTGGAATTCTTGGAGAAGAAGTGGGGGGGGGGGGGCGGGTATAAACTTGTGTGAGGAACCAAAGATACAGAGGTGTCATGGTCTCTGACTTTTCAGAAGTGTCTGGGCAGTGAGGTGGAAAAACAGATATAAGGGTCATTATAACACTGGCTGGGGAGGGCTAAGATGGAGGGTAGGCTCCAGGGTCTCCAGTAAGGACTGAGACAGATGGCAAAGCAAGCTTCATCGCCTCTTTTCCTTCCAACCCCTATCTAAATTCAGTAACTCAGTCTGCGTTCTTGGTCTGATTTTCTTCCACTGCCTATGTTTTATTTTCATATACAGAGGGGTGCCAAAAACTGTACATACATTTTAAGATAACATCTCTTAATGTATACTTTTTGGGGCACCTTTGGCACCCCCTGTATTTTAGTACCTAATTTAAGCATTGGAGTTGAGGAGGGGGAAAACGGTAACGTGGACTAGATTTTAGATGGTTGGCACATATGACTTCTCAGAGAAACTGAGTGGAATAATAAGCAATGGTTGCAAACTTGCTAAGAGTCAATTTTGTGTGTGGAGCTCCATCCAACCAACAATTATATAAATACTCTAGCTCTAGAAAATTGGCAGGATGCTAGAAATTACAAATGTGATCTGTGTCATTTCTTTAATGGGCCAATTATCTTGACGTCGCCTTCTCCTCAACGAGGGCAGCTTCCCAGCACCATTTGCCAGCTCTTCCCTCTGGCCAAGACTGCTCTTCAAGGTTAGAACCCCTGTCAAATACATGGTGATGGAAGGAGACCTGAGTCTGGGTGGTGAACATGCAGCGTGATATATAGATGATGGATTACAGAATTGTACACCTGAAACCTATGTAACTTTACTAACCATTGTCACGCCAATAAACTTTTTAAAAAAGAGTCAAAAAAAAAAAAAAAAATGTGAGAACCCCTGTGACTTAAAGGCCTCCAGCTCCGGGCCAAATGGACAAACCTACGTGGGCCACTTACGAGGTGCCAGGCCCATGACATACATTCTCTTATTTAATATTTACAGTAACCCTACAAGATAGGTCGTAGAATCCTCCTTTCACCAGTAAGAATCTGACACGCAAAGAGCCTGAGCAATCTGCGTCCAGTCCTACGCAGCCCTTGTGGGTTCTAACCCACACCTCAGGCTGCTTGACTCTACACGGCACTGTCCCCCTCTCCCGATGGCCTCTCCCTAGTATCTCATTGCCTTTTAATCCTGGAATCTCTTTTGTCCGGTCTAAGTAGTTTCCTACCCCTGGGTCTCCTTCCCAGTTTCCACCAGTCAAAACCCTCCCTCTCTTCCCTCTCCTCCCCCTCCTCGCATCTCCCACCAGCGTGGCCCCTGCTTCCAGGGCATTCTCCCGGCTCCTGCTTGGCTCTCACAGCACTTAGGACTTTCGATACTTCACCAAGGCTTTCTGTAGCCCTGACCTACCCGAATGATCCATTTTCAGTAGGAGGGAGAAAAGAAAGGGCCCTTATTGTGCACTTACTTTGTCGTGGGACTGTCTCTATTATTCCCGCAAATAATCCCCCGAGGACTTTCCCTGCCATGTGTCAAATGACGGTCGGAGGCACCAATTCAACTCCAACAGGCATCCTCAACTTGGGGTGCGGTGAAGGACACTTTGGTTGTGGTTGATTCAGTGCAAACAGCTCACGTGCACCGCTGTGCACGGCCTGGCTGGGAGTCAGCCTTCTCCTCACAGAATGGAGGGGGTGGCCTAGGGTGAGGCGGCTTTGGGGTGAGGTGACCCTCTCCTCACGGCATAGCTGGGAGGCAGCCCTAAGGCAGGGTGGACCCCTCTTCACAGCTAGGCTAGGACACAACCTCAGGTGAGGTGACCCTCTCCGCACAGCATGGCTGGAAGGCGCCCCTCACAGGGGGCCTCAGATGAGGGGTCCTCAGCAGCTGTGCGCCTCAGCCGGGCAAACACAGCCTTTGGTAGACAGGAGCTCACAGAGCCAGAGGGAGCGGATTTATATGCAGAGAGGGATGTCCCAGTCCCTGGTCCCTAACTGCTCCATCCTCACGCAAATGAGGACGCCCACTCCTCGCAGTTTGATTCATCCAGAAAGCACTATCCTGATTGGTCAGAATGGCGCCGCTCTGATTGGCCAGTGAAGAGAGTCCTGGGGGAGACTACAGCTGTGCAGCTCCAATTGGATGGGGAAAGTCTCAGTCCTGCTGCTTGAAACAGGATTCCAGGAATTCTTCTATAAAGGTTGGCTCAGTTGTGAGGAACACTGTGCAGAGAGTCAGTTCAGTGTAGGAAGTAGGCAGCTCAGGGCTAGCTTCTCCCTGAAGCATGGCTTAGGCTCTGCTTTTAAATCTGAGCCCAGTTAGCCGCCTGGAGCCCTTCCTAGTAGGTCCTTTCTTTCTCCTTTCTCCGCGTGAATACAGGTTACGGATGAAGAAACTGGATACATAGCAACCTGAAGTGGAATACAATGCAAACCCAGAAGGCGAGAAGGAGTAATTACGAATCATCCCCTGCCTTGGAGACTAGCACAGCCCAGACGTCCAGTAAAGGTTTGTGGAATAAATGAATGGATGAATGAATGAATATTTGAAGGGTGACTTACTAAAGGAACTTAGAAATGACAGGAGAGCTCCAGTACCCTGGAAAATACATATTCCAAATACAGGCAGCATTTGGTTTAGTGGCTACAGAAAATCCCAAACACTAAGACAGGCCCAGAGAAAACCACCTGCCCTCAACATTTTCACAGCTAAAAGTGCAGCTCCGCAGACCAGGTGCAAAAGAGTCACATGCAATCTACAAAGCTCCCTTCTTTGGAAAGCTCTAGAAGACCTGGGTATTGTTCCCAAACTTTGGCCGCGCGCTGGGGTGGGGGTGGGCGCCTGTCCCTTTAAGAATCTGGTCGAAGTCCTCTTCCTCTCCCTGCCCCGCCCCCTCACGGTACCGGCGCAAGGCGAAGGCACCCACCCCTTTCTCCTCCAGCCTACGGTACTATGGGCTTGGCCGCCCATCCATCACAGAGGTGCCGCCTATGATTGGCTGCTGAGCTTAGGACGGGAGGCGGGGCTGGAAGGCCCGAGAAACTAGTTTGTTGGTGGCGCCGGGTCAATACCGCAGCGGCAGTGGCTCGGAGGCTGTGGAAAGTCCGGGGAAGGGGAGTGGTGGCGGCGACGGTGGGGCTCGGAGGCTCGCTCGGGTGGCCAGGGGCCTCTGATCGCGACGGTGGGCCGGGGGAGCGCGGCTGGCGGTGGCGCCCCGAGCGGTGAGTACCAGGGCTGGGCAGGGCTGAGGGCGCAACCTCGGCCGGTCTAGCCGTGCTCCCGGCGGCCGGTGTTGGCACTTGTCACCGCTCGTCCCCACCCCCCGCCCCTCCCGCACGTACCCGGTGGGAGCCCCCAGCAGAGTGAGCCCTCGCGGGCCCGCGTCCCGGAGCTGCCCTGGCCACCGCGGGGTCAGGGGTGGGCCTGGAGTTGGGGACAATGGGGGGGGGGGCTGTGGTCCGCCACCGTGTCCCCAACGCCGGCTCCTCCCGCCTGCGCGTGCCTGGGGACCCGGCGAGGGGATTTGCTGAGAGCCCTGGGCGAGGGAATGAATTGTTTTGTAAATGGAGGCTGCGCAGCGGGAACAGCAACTCTCTCCCCTGGGAGTGGTTGATTCATTGAGTCCGCGGACTCTCTTTTTAAAAAATTACTATCGATCCTGGAAAGAGGAGGCTGCCTGCCTTGGAGGCCGTGAGCTGCCCGGCGCTGCGCCCCGGCCGGGCGAAGTCCTCGCTCCCTTGACACCGAGGGCCAGATGGCCTCCTGCCTCGCGCAGCGCCAGGGCCCCGGTTCACCGGGAAGTGTCCGCCGCCCCCGTGACCCCGGCCCTTTATGTCCCGCCTGACAGGACCCCTTGACCTTGTTTAGCGAGTAGTGGAGCAGCAGAGGGACGGTCGCATGCGCTCACCCATCGCAGTGGCGGCCACCCGGGCAGGTCCAGAGCAAGCCTCCTCCAGCCGGCGGTCCTCTTCCCCGTCGTGCCCTGGCGCCGGGACCCCACGCACTTGGTCATGACCCCACTCCTCCTTTTCGCCCTTTTAGCCGCGGCAGAAGTTTTTCCTTGGGGGACTGTGCCTCCAAGAGGCACCTATTTTTTGTGCTGCTTCTTCAGAGTCCCCGCATTTCATTTGCATTATCTATGAGCAGATAAAAGTCTTTACAGAGAGAGACCTGATCAAAGGGGTTGGGGTGGGATGGGGGCAGACCCAGGCCCTGCCGGTTTAGTCCGGGTGTTCCAGGGCCCTGCTGGGTTGCTCTGAGCTGGGGGAAAGCTCCCTGAGCTTGGGCCCTCCCTGGTGAGTCAGGACAGAGAAGCCAGTCTGGGCCTTTACGTTTCACTCTGGAGATGGGACAGAGGGAGAGAGGCAGGAACCCCATTTTCTTCTCATGGACCAGACTCTGGTGGCTGATTTGAGTCGGGCCTTTTGGGACCGTGGGCCTCCGTCTCCATTCATAAGTGGCTCTGATGCTCAATGGGCCCAGGTGTGTTGTTAGGATTCCTAGGGGATGTTGGTGAAGGCTAGCATTTGGGGTCTGGGGAGGAGTGGGACACAAGGTCCACCAGCCCGCCCCGAGGCAGATTTGGAGTCCTTCTAAGACCTGGCATCCTTGGGTCCTCAAGTTGTGCCTGTGGAAGTTGATGGAGTCAGTTTTCTTTCAGGCCCGGCAGCTATTTCCGACTCAGTCATTGTCAGGAAGTGATTCCTGGGAGGTCCTTAAAAGGAAGGTAGAGAAAGATGATAGAAAGCTTCGCCCTGGGGCTCAGGCTGTATCCAGATCTGTTTGTGGTGCAGAGAGAGGAGCTGTGGACAAGCTGCATATTCCACGTGCCCCTTAATAGCATCTTAAACTTGTGGGCTATGTCAGGAGAGGAGAGCAGGAAGAAAAGAGGAAGACCTGGGCGGGCCTACACTGCAGTGAATGAGGCTTGGTTCTTCCCATCTGTCACCATGAAGTGCCAGAGGGCATTCTTCCGGGGTAGTTGGTTCATTCATATATTAATTGATTGTTTTCAGGGCCTTGATTGGGCCCCTGCTTTCAGGTGAGGGTGTGCTGGCACATGGAGGTGTGGGAGCTGAGGGGACAAAGGAGAAAGGATGCCTTAATGAGGTAAAGATGAGAAAGGCATGTCAGAGTCTAGATTCCAGGCCCTGGGTGGCTGCCTTCTCGCACCACCCACTCACATTTCTCCCAGAGGCAAAGTCATTGCTGACCTTAAGGCAGGTGCAGGTTGAGGTCAGAGATAATGCAGGTAGGAGCCTGGAAAGGTTCACTGGGCACTATGGTGGCCTGGCCTGTGGAGTCAGCGTTCCCGGGAATCCCCAGAAAGATGGATGGCTTTTAGATGCAGCCTTTCTGCTCAAGGTCTCCTGGGAGAACCCACCTCACCAGCCCCAAAGACCAGCCCTTGGCCTGAGCCCTTAGTCCCTCTAGACCAGACCAGCCCCACGCGAGAGTGTGGCCTGGCCAGGGTGGGGGCAGGCTGAGCTGCGCTGGCGGGAGAAAACGAGTGGCCAGACTCCAGCAAATGAATTGGCTGATTGAGGTGCTGGTTTTCATCTAATGTGGTAAATGTCATAATTGAATGGCCTTAGGCAGCCAGGACTGTTAAAGCGTATTCCCAGCCACAAATCACTATAATTGGGGGCAGGGCGCGGGGTGGGGGTCCGGTGAGAAGAATGTGGGCATCCCCCGCTGTTACTCCCAGCTCCCCAGTAGGGCTTTCCCCTTATTAGTCAGAGTCCGTCCCCCGGTGAGGGAAGTCAGCCCAGTGTCCATAGCAGCTTCCAACCCCTTTCCTGGACCACTGGGCACCAGAGGACGTTGCCCCCATCCCAGTCTGACTTTCAGGCACTCACCTTGCCGGACTGACTCCCGATCCTTCGGCTCTTAGGGGTGTGGGGGGTGCTGTGGGGATGGGAGACAGAGAGAAAGCTCTTCGGCATAAGGTCAGGGGAAAGAATGTGGGCTTGGGAGCTGGACTTGGGTTCAGACGCTGCCTGTGTGTCCGGTCAGCCCACTCTGGGGAGCCGCAGCCTCCTCCACCCACCGCTGCCCCTTCTTCTGGTGCCAATAGACTCTGTTCTTTCTTACGCTAAACCTTTCCTTCCAAGCCCTGTCAGTGCCCTTCTGGATGAAAAAGAGGAGGCATTTTGGGCTCATTAACCTGTTCGTAAAAGTGCCAGCTCTGTGGTCTCACAAATCCAGTATAGTTGGGAAATGTCACTGTATTTTCTGCAGATACATAAAAATCTTCCCAGCCTTGCCTCCTCCCCCACCCCCAATGGTCTCCTGCACCCCTGGGTCGTACACAGAGTCTGGATGAGGCTTTCTGGATCATACCTCGTTTCAGAGTAGCAGAGGCCCAAAGGCCAGCTCCACTGCTTCACTATCCCCTCGTTGGAACCGTCATACCTGGCACCTGTGGGCAAAAAGAACATGGCAGTAGGTGTCTGGGAGTCTTGCTCTGCCCATACCTGGCTGGTGACTGCATGTAGGTCCCCTTATTGTTATGGGTCTCAATTTGCTCTTCTGTAAAATGGGTGGATGTTCTTCTGTATGGTGCTTCTATCAAATGTTTTGCTCTAAAATCTCAAAAGTGCTTGCAGCTTGAGTTATTTGCGTAGCCCTGTGGGCAGGAACAGTTTGAGAAGCAGGCAATGTAGAGGGGCCCAATTAGAAGTCAGGAGTCTAGGATTCTAGTTCCAACTCTGCCTCTGAGGTGTGCTGCGGGGCTTTGGACAAGTTACTGTCCACCCCTGGGCCCTAATTTTCTCCACCTGGAGAGTGAGAGGCGTGCTGCAGTCCAGCTCCCCGTTTCCTTTCCTTTCTTGGTGAGTGGAAACTGAGATAGACTTTACCTGTAACTCCAGACGGACGGGATTGTCCTTCCTTGAGCCTCTCCCAGTTCCCTGCCTCTGTCCACTACGTGTGGGGCCCACATGTGAAGGGTCTGCAGGCACAGGGTGTGCTGTGGATGAGGGGCTGGTGACGCCAGAGGACTGGGTCAAGGAAGAACCAAGCTGGGCCTAACGCAAGGGGGTGTGTGGGGGGCTCATTTCCCCAGGTGCTCTGGCTGGTCCTGGGTAGGGAGCTGGACGGCAGGTGTGGGATCACTCAAGGTAACCCCGCTCCTACCCCAGAACAGATGGAGTGGGCCCTAGTCTGTGCAGTGTCTCCTGGGCATACATGCCAGGGCCACTTCCAATAAGAGACATGGACAGAGAGCTCCCAGGAGAAAGAGGGATCATGAAGGGACCCCAGGAGATTGCAGGGCTCCTTGCCTCCCGCTCACTAGGCAAGACCAGTAGGATGGCTCCTCCCATAAGGGGGTGGGTACTGAGCAGGTCTTGGGAGAATGACTGCTGCTGCCAGAGGGGGGACAGCATTCCCCATGGTGTCACTCCCCACAGGACACCCGATTTGTCAGAGGAGGATGCAAAGATAGGATGGAAACAAAAAGCCTTGCTCATTTTCTACCTGTTCCCATTGGAGCACCAAGGAAAAGCTGACCACAGATCAATCGAGCATGAATGGAATTAATTTCCTAATTAAGAGAAGCTTTGCTCCTTCAAACTCCAGGATGAGCTGCCTGCCAGGTTTGTAGTTGGCCAGGCCAGATTTGTCTGGGCAGGAGTGAGGGTCACGAGATGGAGGAGCTCTATTACTAGAAAGCCACCGTGATCGCATCCAACATTCAGAGTTCCACAGCTGCTGCGTCCTCGCTGGGCTTGTGAAACCCTGGATCCAAATGCCACCCCTGGATCCAATGCTTGCTCGGTGACGGCGACGTGGTGGGAGCTCACTGCTCAGAAGGCACTCAGAACAGTGCCTAGTACTCAGTACTCAATAAGTACAATTCATTTTTAGTAGTGTTGCTGTCATTACCATTCATCTGGGCTACTTCTATATCTGACAGTGATAGAAATAGTGGGACATGTGGTAGGATTGCACTCCTGGTGCTCTCGTGGGTGAATGAAGGCATGTGACTGTTTTGGCCAATGAGATGGGAGCAGCAGTGATGTGTGTCCTTGTAGGCCAAGCACTGAATTGTCAGCGCCACACTTTCCAGAGTGCTCTCGTTTTCCTTTGGCATGGTGTCTGCTCTGTCATCTGGGTCCCCAGGAGTGACAGTGATGAGACAAGCACTCCCCGCACTCACCACCACCAAGGGAACCACAATGCATGTAGTATGAGCAAGAAATAAATATCTGTCCTCTAAAGCCACTGAGATGTGGGGATGTTTGTTGCTGCAGCGTAACCTTGCGCGGTCTGACGGCAAGTCAGGCTTGTCAGGCTTGGTTGTGAGGCTGAAATCTTCCCGATGAGATGCCCACCACAGTACGGGCCCAGGGTAGTCATGTGTTTGATCTGGCTCCTTTCCTGACCAAAGTTCCCTACTGATGGTATGCAACAATGGTTGCTTCATCATTCAGTAGGGTTTCGCAGGCTTTGACCCCTTCCCTCCTGTTCATGCCTTGTCTGGGAAAGCAGAGCCTGTCCTCTGGGTCAGGCCAGCAGTCTGAACCCCTCCTCCAGGAGTGACAAGTCCACACCGGTGGAGCTGGCAGTGATCTCCACGCATCTATCAACTTGCAATACTCGCTCTGGCTCCCCAACCAGCAGAGGCTGCAGTCAGCCTGGGGCTTGGCTATCAATCATGGAAGCTCAAGTGACCGCCCTTTGTCAAGTGTGCTTAACACTTGGGAGCATCACATAAAAAGGCCGGAAGATGTGGAGAAGGCCCTGAAGCATGTGGCTGCCCTACTGGGTCTGTTGGGACCCTCCTGTCCCGGCCAGGCTTTGGCTGTAGGCAGATGTGCGGGCCATGCGTAGGGTAACCTCAAGACTCACTGCCCAGCTGGGAGTGAGTGAGTGTGGTGTGTGTGTGTGTGTGTGTGTGTGACGTTCGAGAGGGTACGTTGGCACTGTTGATCAAGACCTGAGCACAGCAGATGGAAACCAGATTGTCTCACAGTCTGGGTGTGGAAGGAGTTGGGATTCTGCCCTGTGAGGTGAGCCCAGGAGGAGGGGCTGACCTGCCAGCTGCCCCTCAGGAGGAGCTGTCCAATAAAGAGACATTTTGGTCCTGCCTGAAGGACCCCATTAGTTACCAAGCAGTGCATGAAGCAACACCTCACCATTCCCCGAGCCTCACTCTGTTCTAGAACCACCCATTCCCCTGCAGGAGAGATGGGGGTTCGGGTGAGGCAAGGATGGGGTGAGGCTGAGGGCTGGGGTGGGGCCAGGTGGCATCCAGCAGACGAGCCACATGAGAGCAGAAGGTGTGAGTTACACAATTCTCGTGACTGTACCGCAGGCTTGAAATCTTTCCCAATAAAAGGCTGGAAAACAAAATCAAAATAAGTACACAGCAAAAAACTACCAACAATTCTAACCTGTGGCATTTTAAATTAAAAACATGGTATATATAATTTCTGAATAAATACATAAATGTTTTTAGAGAAAGAGCCCTTGAACGGCAGAAACATTGAGAGAAAGGACCCATTGTCTGGTAATTCACTTGTATCTGGAATGATCTGTGGCTCCGATTCAGTTACAGTGGTCATACTAATTTTCCTTTCAATTAACAATTAGATTTGTCTGCTTAGTAAGGGTGCTTAGTTTGTTTTCCACTTGAAAACTGGAAGGATGGATCCCCTGCAGCCTGTGGGCTCCCAGACACGGGGGTGGGGAATGTATTGGAGCCGCATGTCCACGCGTGTCCGCTCGGACCCCCTCCTGGCTACAGCTGATGGAGCGCCCAGGCTGGTGTGCCCTGTGTGACGGAAGTGCCTGAGTGCTTCGTTTTGACAGCCCGGGAGCAGCCCAGATCCGCGGGGCTTGCCAGTATCCGTCAGTGTTTTTCCTGATTATAAAAATACTACACGCTCATGAGCAAATCATTAAAAATGAGTAGACAGTGAAAGTCCATCTTCAAAGTGGAGGTTAGGGATGGAGCCAGGGTCGGAATATCTGCTGTGTTCTTTCCTCAGTGGCAGTGGCAATTCACAGCAGCAAAGAGTAGAACAGCTGACCGAGGAGGCAGGAGAGGCCCAGGCTGTTCTAAATGCTTATTGCTGAGTGTCTCATTGGATTCTCACAACCACCCTATAAATACTGATCGTTTTCATGATCACTTTATGGTTGGGGGGAAAAAAAAAGACCCAGAGAGGGCAATTAACTTTCCCAAGGTCACACAGTAAGGGTTGAGCTGTCTTCAGAGGCAATGAAGAACTTGGACCTTTCCTCAGGGCTGCTTTGCCCAGTCCAGACAGTATAGCTGAGGCAGAATACCTGAGAGGAACAGCCGCACATACTTGCTGACTCTCCCCTCCCTGGCTTCTCCCCTGCCTTGTTCACATGTCACCTTTTGTGTTATGCATGTACGTCGCCCAGTCCGAGAGGTAAAACTATGCCATCATGGCTTTGTTTTAAAGCCCTCAGCATAGCCTGTAGGTGCTCATTTGTGTCAGGCTTTTAGATGGGGTGATCTGGGACCTTTGTGGTCTCTGGGCACCTAGGTCTGGGGCCCATCTGCCGTGGTTGGACTGTCCGAGTGAGTTCTTCACTCACCTGGGCTCAGCTGGCCAAGACAGCGGGGAGGGGCCTGGCAGTGCCTTCAGCCACGTGCAGGGTTGAGCCTCCTCACAGCATGGCCGCCTCAGGCTGTGGTTTCATCCAGTGCGGCTCGCTTCCCCTTGAGTGCGAGGAGAGGAAGTGGAAACTGCCGATCTCTGACGGCCTGGGCCAGAAATGGCACATTGTTGCTTCGGCCGTCTGGTCAGTCACGGTGCGGTCACAGAACCTGCTCAGGTTCCAGGGGAGAGGACACAGACCCTGTCTCAATGGGACGCTATCACAGAATTTGTGGCCTCCTGGGATTGCATCCCTGCCGGTCACCCTCGCCTTTCTCTTCCCCGGATGGGCCACCTCGCTTCTACGCGGTCTTTGCACTTACTGTTCCTCCACCGGGAGCCCTCCTGTCCCCATCGTCACCTCCTGACTCCGGCTGATCGCTCAGGAACAGGTCACAGATCCCCTTCTGGAGCCTACATGAGCCTACTAGCTTCTTGTCACACTCTGGCCTGTTGTTTTCATTTCTTTGTAGAACTTCCATGAAGTGATAATGTCCTGTTCACTGTTTTTTTCCCCCCATCACTAGTCTGTACCCCAACACCACCAACCCCAGAGTGCACCCTGTGGGGGCAGGTACCTTGTCTCTGTCCGTCACTGTGTCCCGTGCTGACACCTGACTTGTGGGAATTGTTCCGGAAACTTAGGATGGATGAGTGACTGGGAACCACTTTACCTGAAACCCACCAGCTGGGTCCTGGGCCTTTCCTGCTCCCTCTGGCCTCCAGTGAACTGTGCAGTTGGTATCGTCATCTTGAGGGTCGCTGACTCCTGGATGGAGGAAGGCGGGGGGCGGGGTGTCAGTGCTGCAGCCCAAGGGCGACAGCGAAAGCAGCAGTGATCGCCTCTTTTGCCTCGCGTGCATTTTCCTCAGAACCGAGGCCTTTCACGCTTAGTGGCTGCAATCTTTGGAAAGCATGGGAGTTTTTTCTGAAGGTCTTACCCCTTAGCCACTTTGTTTCCTTGTGCGTTTAGTTACCATTCCAGGGATGGTGAGAGAAGTGAGCGGGGCACATTTGGTGCCTTTCATCACTTCCTTGCAGCTGAGGATGGCAGCGTGGGGCGGAAGTGTTGTCCGAGGTCCATCAGTGCTCTTCAGGATGATGAATTGCCAGTCTGAGCATGGCAGGCAGTGTCGTGCAGTATATTCTGTGCCTTAAATGCATAAAGCCAGGACAGTGCTTAGGTAGTCAAAATAGTTCTGCTATGTACAGCGCCAGAATGCCTGATTTATTGCCGCCTCTCCCACAAAGGCAGGGGCCGAGAGGCTGCGCAGACCTGACTTTGCACACTCGATGCTCACCCCCCATCTCCGGGAACCTGTCCCACACTCCTCGGATCCTGCAGCCCCTGCACCGGGCTGAGTGGGCAGTAACTGATACTAAACACTCGTGAAACCCGTTCCCCTTGGTGTCTGGGTGGCCTCCCCGGAGCTGGAAAGGGTGGAGGGACCCACCCAACAAGACCCCTTATCGAGGTGAGGAGCCCCTGGTCCCAGACCTGTAGTCCTTGCACTAGATGCGACTCGTGATGGCCAGTGACAGAAACCCCCCTCAAACAGGCACAAAGGAAGTCTAGGGGCGGACGGGCTCCGGTTCAGCAGGGACCAGGGGCCTGCCTTGGGCAGTGTGGCTGCCATCGCTGCCACGCCCGGCCTGGGTCCTGTCCTGTCGGCAGCCCTGAATTCAGCCTGCTTCATGCCCCGCAGTTCAGTAAACGTGGTGGATACAGTTTCCTTGGCCCTTCGTGGGTGTCACGCCCCTCATGGTGGCCAGGAGGATGGCACGGCTGATTGGCAGGCCTGGGTCACGTCCAGGCAACCCTGCGGCCCAGGGATGTGCCGATTGGCTGGCCATGGCCAGATGCCCAGCCTGGATCCCATGTGAACCGGCTGGAGAGGAAGAGGGTGGTTGCTGGGAACTGTCAGGTGTCACTGCAAGCAGGAGGGGGCATCGTGCTGGCTCACATGAAACAGTGTCACCACACACGCCACTGTTGCAGCCACCGTCTCCGCCGTCGTCTCTGAGTCTGGAAGGCAGCTGCGCGAGCACTCCAGTTAGATGCGCTGGGCACAGAGGTGCCAAGCTGGCTGCCACGCTGGGTGGGGTCCTGCTGGGTGTGGTGCTGGCTCTCCTCTGCCTGTGCGGGGAGTTTGCGTCAGCAGGCAGGCATCTTGGTGCTGAGTAAGATGCCAGTCAGTGCTGGCCCTTGGCTGCCCAGGCAGCGTCGGCCTTGAGAGGTCAGCACTGGACTTCATTCTCAGGGCAAATGTGGCTGCGGGGTACGGGTTGGCCCGGCTTTCCTGCACTTGCTCAGTCTTGGTCCTGCTGTGTCCCGCCCTTACCCTCTCCAGAGAGAGTCCCCACCTAGATCGCTTGCAGGGCGACCCTGTCAGCAACACCCCAGAGTGGAGGCAGGGTTCAGCTCATACCCACAGCAGCAGTGCCAGCTGCCTCAAGCGTGGACCTGGGACCCCCAAGGGGGCCGGGAGGGAGGGAAGCGTACCGCACACAGCCAGAAATCCTGACGGGCCTCCGCCTGCTGGGCTCAGTATACGTCCACGTGGGACCGTGCAGGAAAGGCAGGGTCTGTCTGCTCTGGCTGGCCCTGGGGCCAGGTCCTGTGGGCAGCCATGGAGTCCCCTGGCCCAGGAGCGGGTACTGGTTATGTCCTGATTACACTGCTGTGGTTAGTGGAGCAAAGAGCTGCCGTTCCTTCCCGGGGCTGTCTGTAAAAAAGAATCCAAGGGAGCTTGGCACCACAGACGGGTATCCAAGCCCTAGCCTTCAGGGCCGCATTCAGCTCAGGCTCAGAAACGGCCTGGCTCCCTGGCCAGGCTTGGGGTGGGGAGAAGGCAGGTGCAGTGAGGTGCTCAGTGACCCAGAGCAGGTGGGACCCATGAAAATGCAGGTGCTCGAGAAGGGAACTGAGGCCCAGCCTGTGTCAGAGCCCTGACCTGGGAGCCGTCCCCCAGCGTGGCTCAGACCAGAGGCCACCTGGTGAACAGCTTGGGCATGGTGGTGACGGCTGGATGGAGTCACCCAGTGAGCGGCGACATTTTGGAAAGTGTCGGATGATTGAGTGACAGAGCTGGTATGAGGATTTAGCAATCACAGCAAGATTTGCGGAAACGTGTTGCAGGGTCCGGAATTCAGATGGGGCAATTCAGGCCAGTGGGGGGAGCGTGCTGTGGGCCAGGCTCAGAGGTCGTGCCCCGTGTCTGACTGCCAATGAGGGACTCGCAGAGGCCTGCACAGGACAGAAGGGAAAACGAGCAGGGGAGAGGTGAGGGGCCCCGGGGCCAGTGGTGGAGGCCACGTGCACAGCCTGGCCCTGGGGTCCCGCGCTCCCCTCCTGCTGGCTGCACACACCACCCCCACCCCTGGGGGCCAGAACAGCGAGGCCGCTCCAGGCCCAGGAGCAGGGCCTTGCCCAGGCAGCTCTGTGGCTTCTCTGGGACTTTGCCAGGGAAGGAGTGTGAGAGCGAGCCAGAGAGCAGAGCACACAAGCAACGCACTGGGAACGCTCTTACTGTTGCGCTGAATCAGGAAATCGCTTCCTTCCTGTGCCAGAGCTTTGCTTAAGGAGAAAACTGACCTGGAGTGGGAAGAGGGAGTCACATACTTTTGAAAATTAAAAATGAAAAAGGTTTCTGGGGTTTTTTGCTGTTGTTGCTGCCTCTTTACCAGCAGGAGGAAAGCAGCACAGACTCTTGGGGTCAGAACACTGAATTCAGTTTTTTTGTTGTTGTTTTTTAGCAATGTTTGCTTTTTTCTTCTAATTGGGAAGCAGCCATGGTCATTGGGTACATATTGCTTTCATGCTGCAATGGCATAATTGACCCTTTTAAGGAGGGCGCAGCTCACAGTGGCCCATGCGGGGATCGAACCGGCAACCTTGCTGTTATCCGCACCAAGCTCTAACCAACTGACCTAACCGGCCACCCTCTCAGTTTGCTTTTGGCCACTTTTTTTCAAAACGTGTGGTTTTGCTTGGCGATTAGCTGAGCCTTACTTCCACAGCACGGCCGTGTGTCGTGGGCGTGCCATTGGTCCAAGTTTAATGAAAGTACTTTGGAATCCCCCATATTCACGTGGGTGACGAGACTGTCTGTCTCCTTGCAGGGACCAGCACTCTGAGCCCTGCCCTGGGCCGGGCAGAGGGGGGCAGATGTGGGAGGAGGGGAGATCCCGAGAAGCCTAGAGGCTTCCATCAATGGCCGCAGGGTTTCTGCTGCTTTGGCTGAGGCGGACTCTGGATTGCTTAACTGTTCTGTGTGTTCTGCTGTCACCGGGACCTTTGTCTTGGCTTCCTGTTGGGACCTTGAAGTTGAGCAGGTGTCCCGTGGGGGAGCCACTGGTCAGCCGGCCTCACCTCCACAGCCTTGCTCATCCCAGCTGGGTCCAGAGGCCTCTGGAGACCCCTGGATGTTGAGAACATGTCTACACTGAGCGCTTGGGCTGTGACAGCAGCTCTGGAGGATCTTTCCAAGGAAAGGGGTAAAGGGGGTCTGGCCAGCGCTGCTGGAGCCCAGCTCAGGACAGGGCCCGTTGGGAGCACAGGGGTGTAAGGCTCTGCTTGGGGTGTGGGGGTCCCTGGGAACGTTGTTTCAAGTCTCCCGGCAGGAATCAGTCTCCTTGGGCCAACGGAGGGTGGTGACTGGGCTCGGAACTGGACAGGCCACGTGGGAATCCTCTGCCGGCCTTTGGGCAGCCGCTTTGCCTCGCTGAGCCCTGGCAAATGGGGCAACCAGAGCAGCGTCCCCAGGGGCCGGAAAGCAGTTGAGGGCCCTGCCCCTTAGTGCTGCCGTGTTAACCAGGCTACTGACGTCATTTGCACAGTCTCCTAACCTCTGGAGGCAGCACAGCTGGAACTCGCCCGGGGGTGGCTCATAACCAAGCTAAGGACGTTTGGTTCCAGAGCAGATCCAGGCTCAGGAGAACAAAACCCGTTTCCAAAGGGCAGGGGTGACAGCCAGCCTCTGCCGCCCTTATCACTGGCGACAGAGGAGGTGGACGTGAGGGGCAGAGCCGAGCAGAGGAGGGGGCAGGGGCAGGGCCGGGAGGCCGGGCGGCGTGTCCCCAGGTCCCTGCGCCAGCAGCGGCCCCTCACCTGTGGCCTCGTCCCCCGCAGGTCGGCTCAGCATGTCGGTCAGCGTCCACGAGACCCGCAAGTCGCGGGGCAGCACGGGGTCCATGAACATCAAGCTCTTCCACAAGGCGTCGCACCCCGACTGCGTCCTGGCGCATCTCAACACGCTGCGTAAGCACCGCAGGTTCACGGACGTGACGCTGTGGGCGGGCGAGCGCGCCTTCCCCTGCCACCGCGCCGTGCTCGCCGCCTCCAGCCGCTACTTCGAGGCCATGTTCAGCCACGGCCTGCGGGAGAGCCGGGACGACACGGTCAACTTCCAGGACAACCTGCACCCCGAGGTGCTGGAGCTGCTGCTGGATTTCGCCTACTCGTCGCGCATCGTCATCAACGAGGAGAACGCGGAGTCGCTGCTGGAGGCGGGCGACATGCTGCAGTTCCACGACGTGCGGGACGCGGCCGCCGAGTTCCTGGAGAAGAACCTGTTCCCGTCCAACTGCCTGGGCATGATGCTGCTGTCGGACGCGCACCAGTGCCGCCGGCTGTACGAGCTGTCGTGGCGCATGTGCCTGGTGCAC
Source organism: Rhinolophus sinicus (assembly GCF_057876585.1). Lineage (NCBI taxonomy): Eukaryota > Metazoa > Chordata > Mammalia > Chiroptera > Rhinolophidae > Rhinolophus > Rhinolophus sinicus. Next base: position 56,702,909 of record NC_142513.1, on the reverse strand, counting down.
TTCGAGACGGTGCGGCAGAGCGACGACTTCAACAGCCTGTCCAAGGACACGCTGCTGGACCTCATCTCCAGCGACGAGCTGGAGACGGAGGACGAGCGCGTGGTGTTCGAGGCCATCCTGCAGTGGGTGAAGCACGACGTCGAGGGCCGCAGGGCCCACGTGCCCGAGCTGCTGCGCAGCGTGCGGCTGGCGCTGCTGCCGTCCGACTGCCTGAAGGAGGCGGTGTCCGGCGAGGCCCTGCTCATGGCGGACGAGCGCACCAAGCTCATCGTGGACGAGGCGCTGCGCTGCAAGACCAAGATCCTGCAGAACGACGGGGTGGTCACCAGCCCCTGCGCCCGGCCGCGCAAGGCGGGCCACACGCTGCTCATCCTGGGCGGCCAGACCTTCATGTGCGACAAGATCTACCAGGTGGACCACAAGGCCAAGGAGATCATCCCCAAGGCGGACCTGCCCAGCCCCCGGAAGGAGTTCAGCGCCTCCGCCATCGGCTGCAAGGTCTACGTGACGGGCGGCAGGGGCTCGGAGAACGGGGTGTCCAAGGACGTGTGGGTGTACGACACGGTGCACGAGGAGTGGTCCAAGGCGGCGCCCATGCTCATCGCCCGCTTCGGCCACGGCTCGGCCGAGCTGGAGAACTGCCTGTACGTGGTCGGGGGACACACGTCCCTGGCGGGCGTCTTCCCGGCCTCCCCGTCCGTGTCCCTGAAGCAGGTGGAGAAGTACGACCCCGGCGCCAACAAGTGGACCATGGTGGCCCCGCTGAGGGACGGCGTCAGCAACGCCGCGGTGGTGAGCGCCAGGCTGAAGCTCTTCGTGTTCGGAGGGACGAGCATCCACCGGGACATGGTGTCCAAGGTGCAGTGCTACGACCCCGCGGAGAACCGCTGGAGCATCAAGGCCGAGTGTCCCCAGCCGTGGCGCTACACGGCCGCCGCCGTGCTGGGCAGCCAGATCTTCATCATGGGAGGGGACACGGAGTTCACGGCCGCCTCCGCCTACCGCTTCGACTGCGAGACCAACCAGTGGACGCGGGTCGGGGACATGACGGCCAAGCGCATGTCCTGCCACGCGCTGGCCTCGGGCAACAAGCTCTACGTGGTCGGGGGCTACTTTGGCACCCAGAGGTGTAAGACGCTGGACTGCTACGACCCCACTGCGGACACGTGGAGCTGCATCACCACCGTGCCCTACTCCCTCATCCCCACGGCCTTCGTCAGCACCTGGAAGCACCTGCCCGCCTGAGGGACAGCGACAGAGCCAGGTGAGCCCCCGGCACCCCAGCCCGTGCCCACGCTGCATACGAGGTGTTGTCCAGGGAAGGCCGGTGGGACCGCGGGTGACGGCGGGGCTCAGGGACCCTTTTCCAGCTGTGGAGCCCAAGCCTGGCTCTGCCCCACACTTGTAGTTGACCTTGAGCAAAGCAGGTGACTCCTCTGCCAAATAGGGAGACAGTCTCAGACGGGTGCAGTGCTCCCCACACATGGCCGCACCTCAGAATCGCCCGGGTGTGTTGGACGATTCTGTGTGGAGTTTGGGCCAACCTGCCACATCTAAAGGTACAGCCTCCACGCTACAGTGGCCTCACTTCTGAGACCAATTGCAGTCGTAGGTGCCTCCCAGAATGCCCTGGGTGGTTATGTTCACAATTATAGTTCATTCCAGGAAAAGGGTACAGATTAAGATCAGCCAGATTTTGGGGGGTGGGGGAGTCCCTGCGCAAAGCATCCATGTCCTCTCCCCGTAACGTCAGGACAGCATTACTCTCCCGGCACCACCGAATGACAAAATGCACAGAATATTGCCAACCAGAAAGCTCTCTCAGGCCTTCATGTCCAGCCTTTCTGTCCAGGCCCCAGCACACAGGTGATTGCTTGATCACCCACGTGATTACTCTCAGCCTCCAGGTCAACTGGTACAGCATGACCCACAACCCCAAGCCTAGGTCACCTGTACGTCCCCACGCCTACCCTAAGCAAACACACGCCTATCAAGTGTGACACAGATCACCTCCTAGAAGCTGGGGCAAAGGCCAGACCTCTGGCCAAGGCCAAGGCCAAATTCTTTACCACACAAATGCTCAAGCCTAGACTACACCCCAAGGCCAACTGAGGCAGGGCCTCTGGAGCCCACGTGACTCCAGTGAGCCGTCAAGGCGAGATTCCCCCCCACCACCCCCGACTCGGGGGGTCCTGAAGGAACGAGAAGGAAGATGGATGCTCCAGGGTGAGGCAGGTGCCAGGGCTTTGGGACCAGGTAACCCTCGGACCGTGTTGCCTCTTTACCTCCTGCATGAAAAGACGTGGGTTTAGTGGCAAGCTCAGCCTCGGTGCAGAGGGCTCCTTTCCCTTCCGGAGTCACCACGAGACCTTCCTTGGGCAAGCGGGAGATGACATGTGTCAGTGTGGGCATGCTTCTCTGTCCCTCCGCAGGCTCTGCATGCTGCTTCCAGCCCCACGGCTGTAGCCCCACCGGCAGAGCGGCCTTGACTCCATCCGTGCACCACAGCGGGAAGCTCAACCGGCCCCGGGCCAGCACGAAATGCTCCGCCAGCTCCGGGAGCCTCGGACTTGGGGGCCGGGCTGAGTGTTAGACAAGAGAAGAAAAGCTGCCTCAGCGCTGTGTGCGCCCAAGGATTTTTCTTTGCAGGGGTTTGCGGGCGAGGACCTTCCAGAGGGGCGTGGACAGACACCAGGCCTCTCAGACTCCGGGAGGACACGTATGCAGAACTTTGAGGCCACTTCTTTCGGCAAGTCCGGAGCTGGGACTGGAGGGGTGGGCAGCACGGCACTGATGGCACAGCTTCGGACTAGGGCTTCTCTGCCAGTATTGTCATGTCACCCCGCAGAGGATGTCTCCGGCCTTGGGGACATGGGCTCCGTCAGCACTGAGAGCAGAAGGTGCCAGAGAAAATGGAGGACACATTTATAAGGGGCAGAAACCTGGAGGGTGACCTCGCGACACACACAGGCTTCATTGGCAGATGACACCCAGACCCCCAGGACTACAGAGGAAACCTCCTCTGGGCCCCTCCCGAGTTGGGCCTCACCCTCGTGACCTCTCACCTCCCAGTCAGGCCGGCCAGGGCCCAGGTGCTGTGCCCCGGTGCAGACACAGATGCTGCTGCCCAGTCACACAGCCGGACCCAGGGTCCCGGGACACATGCCGTAGACAGAGGGATGCCCTGGGGGGCTGCCCATTGCCTCCCCTCCTCAGCCCACCACAGGCGGCAGCAGTGAGCCCATCTCCCGATGGCGCCACACCGGCCTCCACGTGTGGCCCTGCCCTTCAAGCCTAGGAGCACATGGAGCTGGGGACCCAGAGGGAGTCCGGGGCACCCCCTGCACGTACCTCCAGGGCTGGCCGCATCTCAGCCTGGAGGCCGGCAGCCAAGTCCACCCCCCCTGCCCCCCCCCCCCCACCAAGCCAGCCCCCCTGGCCTCTGGCATCCTGGCCTTCCAGCTGGTAACTGGATCTGGCCTGTTTGCCCCCCGAGCTCACGAAGTCGGAGAACTGCCCGACCAGACATTTGGTCCTTTTTCTCACCTCCTGAGTCGGTGGGTCCCTCGTCAGCATAACTCCAGCATCTGGTGTTCTGCAGAGGTCAGCTCCTACCATCGCACCCCCACCTCCGCCACCCCGTGTGAGGGCCTCTGACTCATGCGGGGTGTCACCACCAGAGGGGGAGGGGCTCCCAGGCCGCCTGCACTGCGCAAGCTGCTGGCTGGCGGGTGGCTGTGCGGTGGAGTTGCCGCCACATTACAAGCTTTTCCTCGTGCGGGCGCTGTGGCTTCTGGGGACCTGGGCCTTTGGGCCGGGTGCACCCACTGCTAAGCACGGCCGTGGGGCCGCGCTGCCGCTTGGGGAAGTTCTAAAAGTGGAAGGCGCATCTCGGGTCAGAGGCCTGTGTCCTCTGCTCTGATGTCCCATGTCGGCTGCCCTGCAGCCACAGGAGAATCTCCGCCAGGGCCGGTGGGGGCCTGGGGCGGGGAAGCAGCTGCCCCGGCCGGGATGGCGGCGCTGACCCAAGCACACTTCTCACAGCACAAAGGACCTCGTGGGGCTTTCCCCACAACATGTGTTGCTTTTGTCTGTTTTTAACTTAATACAAGAATTGAGAGCATTCTGGCTTTCCTTGGGCGCCGGGGCCTGTCTTGGGGGACATAGTTGGGGACCGACTTCCATCTTGGCCCTGCCAGCCAGGGCTCGGGTGCTTCTGAGAGTTGGGGGTGGGGGGCACTCCAGGGAGCTGCAGGCACCCAGGTGAGAAGGCTCCCCTTTCCTCAGATTATTTCAGCAGCAGAAGCCTCTCAGCGGATTCTCCTGTAGACTCGTCTTTCCCCTCCTCCTGAGTCTTTCCTGGAAAACCCACGTGGTGAGCTCTTGGCAGAAAATGCTTCCATGTGTCTCCATGTGCCCGTTTATGTGCTGGGGGCCGGAGCTGACCCTCCTTTGTGTGAAAATAAAACAAGTGCGTTGAGGTGGGTGTCTCCGCCCCAGTCGGCAGCCTCAGTAATCACAGCAGCCCCCATGATGCTCTCGTTCCCCTGCTCCCCTTTCTTTCCCGGGTTTCTGCAGCTGTTAGGAACTGCGCAAACTCAGGACACCTGGCAGGGCCGCCTTTTCTAATTCCCATGGCTGCGCCACGCAGGCCGGCACTGTCGCTCCCAGGAGTCTGAGCGGGGCGCTGGGGTCCAGGTCAGGCCTTTGGGGACAACGTGTGTGGTTCCCTCAGGTGCAGGGTGGGGGGACACACTGGGAATCAGGCCGGCTGGGGCCCAGATTCCAGCTCTCCTTGGACATACGTGGTGACTCACCTGGGGAAGGTCCCATTGCTCCTCAGGTACATAAAGAGGTTACTCAACTTCCCAATTATGTCCATGTCCTTTGCCCCATCTTATTAAGTGTCCAGCTGAGGAATTTGTTGGAGAAAACTGGGAAGAGAGAGCATTCCAGATTTTCTGGGGGAAGCCAGGAAACCCCATTAGAAGCACATGTTTCCCCTTGAGCCCTGGCTGCACGGAAGCCCAGAGCCCACAGTGAGTCTCAGCGCAGGCTCAGATTGCCCCGTTGGCACGCGAGCTTCCTCCCCTTCCTCCCCGGCCTGGATTTTCATGTCATGAGTCCCACGTGGTGACTGCAGTCAGGACCTCCGCTCCTGCTTGGAAAGGCTACAGTCTTAAGAAACTTGCTTTCGCTTCCTGATTTTGAGACTTTTCCCAAGAGACCGACTACCTCCCGTGGTCTCCCGGCCTTTGCCCACAGCACCCTCCGCCCCCGGAACGGGAGCCTGGCTTGGCCCACTCCCAAACTCCTCGCCGCCAGCCAGGCTCCTGGGGTGCAGGGAGCGTTGTTTCAGGTGGCCAGGCTGGGAAGAATGAAGTTGGCCAGGCAACCGCCCAGATCCAACTCCCGGGCTGGGGGTGGGGAGGGAAGTTCAGGGACCCTCAAAGGGAAGGAGCAACGTAGGAGGGAGAGCAGAGCAGGGCTGGCTTTGAGCTGGTCTGTTCCCAGGAGGCAGTTTACGTCACTCCCCTTCCCCCAGGCCCTCTCCCACCAGGCCCTCCTGGGGCCCTCTCCCCTCCTGTCCATTTCCCAGGAAGAAGGGAAGTTTTACAAAGGTTGCAGGAGGGGAGAGCAGCCCAGACTTCAGTGGGGACTATTTCTAGCAGCGAACAGCAGCAATTAGCCTAGAAAGGAGCGGCCTGGGACTGCGCCAGGCTGTAGCTTAGATACCAAAAGCAGCTGGAGACTTGGGGCCGGGTGGGCGTGGGGAGGGCAGGGGGGCCGGCAACCCACATCCCCGAAACTGGAGCACACCCCAACACCTCCCAAACCCTGACCCCCTTTCTCGCTGCGCCTCCTCTCAGGACACCCACAGCAGTGGCAGAGTGGTACCTACACTGCATGGCCTCGTCACCCTCTGGGTGACCTGAGGCCTCTGAAAAAATGGGGGCAATTTTAAGGAAAAAGGAATCGCCTAAGAATCCAAGAACAAACTCTTAGAGGTGCTTCTCCCCATGGAGGTGGCGCCCATGACCCAAGGCTGCTCTGGGGATGAGGTGACAGGTCCCCCAGTGAAAGCAGTTCCTGAGTTTATTTCTGACGTTCTGCAGCTCAGCTCAGGTTGATTCTGCTTGTTACTGCTTCCAAGGAAAAGAACAAAACCTGTATCCTGCATTTTTCTCCTTTCTCTGCAAACTCTCTTCAGGAGTTTTTAGCATCCTCATGCTCTTGGCTTTCTGTCCTGTGGCATTCGTTACCACACGTCCTGTCCAGGCAGAGCCTTTGCTGCAAACTCCATCCTACGGCAGTTGGTAGGTGCCGGTCTCCCACATGGCAGGGCTCTCTTTCAGGCCTGGGATCCGCAAGCAGAAAACACTTTTATTTAAGCCACACAGCAGCCTGGTTTGCACTGTGGCAGACGACCTGGGCACAGTAGTTTCCCTCCGGAGCAGGCGAGGGCCCACTGCTCTGTCGAATGGCAGGCAGTCCAGTCTCCTTGGAAGCCTGAGCGCTTTGTGCCTCTGCTGTTCTTCTGGAAGGATGGATGGAACTTTCTCCCTCTCCTTGCTGCCCAGGCAGAGCCTGCCCCTGGCTCAGGCCCAGCGACAGTGGGAGGCCATGGGAACTGCTCTCCTGGCCCTGCTGGCTCTGTGGGGCAGGGGACTGCTGGAGCTGGTGACAGCCGAGGGCAGGGAGCTGATGAGAAGGGACCAGTGTTCCACTGGCTTCTGGGGAGCAGCTGTTGCCAAGGCGACAAAAGACTCTAAGAAATTGGTCCACGTCCAAGTTCACTGAAGAAGAGACTTGGCACGCCGGCGGGACTTTTTCTGTTGTTGAGTGGGAGCTTGCAAGTGGCAGAGCCAGGAACCCAGGTAGCTTAGCATGACACCATATAGCCGTCCCCAAGGGCCAGGGGGACTTAGGGGGCTCAGACACCAATGGGAGGCAGCCAGCAGCTTAGAAAAGGGGTCACAGGCGCCCCAAGCAGGGTGAGCAACAGCTCCTGCTGTGCGGTTCAGCCCGTCTCTGGGAGCCCCGGCATTCTGCCATCAGCTCCTGGAAATCCCTGGGGAGCTCCAGGCACGTAAGATTTTTCTTCCTGAATTGCTTTTTGGCAATTGCCTGTCTTTGGGAGTGGGATGGTGTGAAGAACATTGGCAAGGAAAGGCAAATGAACACTAATCTTTCTACATCGTAGAGTCTATGGCAAAGGGTATTTTTTTCTTCATTGACTTAACTGGAAATCGTTTGCCCCGGCACCCCCGGGTTTTGGGTCCCTGCTGCAGGAAAGGGTGGGAGTCCTTCCCCCATGTACCTGCTTAGAGCTTCAGGATCTCCTCCAGATTCCAGTTCCCACAAGTACAGAAATAAGGCTTCACTGGGGAGAAGGCTGTCCTTCGAGTTGGGGAGGGGGTACCCCCTTTACCAGGAAGCCCACAGGGACAGGAACGCGGGACACATCATAGCCACAGTCAAGATGTAAAGGACATTTATTGTTTTTGAAAGGGTCGAGGGGGCCTTTACAAGAGTCCGGAGCCAGTAACCAGACAGGGAGATAAATAAAATACAAGGCCAGTGTGTTGTGGGAGAATTCCAGAAAACACACTGAAAAGAATCTTTACAGTTCCAAACTGTTTTACTTTATACATAATTACAAATTAATATACAGCATCTGGGGTTTAACCCCTTTTTATTTAATAGGATTTAGCACAGAAATACTCATACAGCGTTTGAAACAACAAAGGAAAGCAGAGGTATGAGGTACAGAATCACCCGCCTGTGCGTCCTGCGGCTCCCCGCCCCCTCCCCCCATGGGGTAAGCGACACATAGGAAACCACAGGCGGAACCGTGACCACAGGGCGGGTCCCACCAGTGAGCTCCCGCTGCCCATCCTGCCAGGCGGCTGCAAGAGGCGGGTGAAGACCTGGGGTGCACAGAGGCAGTGAGCCCCCACCCTGCAGGGCTCCGACTGGGTGTCTGAAGCAGGGCAGCCGGGCCTGGGCCAGAGAGACTTTAACCACTTGGGTCTGCACATCTTTAAACCTTAGCAAGATGGAGAAATAATTCAAGGCCTGTCCATCTTTTCACTTCTATCAGATCAGGATATGGAAAGAAGTCCTTGTTTTGTTTCCCATGCCCCCCTTTTTTCCCCTTTATGGTAGCATTAAAATGCTTTTCATTTTCACACCTGGCCAGCAGGGAGCAGAGTCCAAAGCTCTCTTAACCGAGAATGTTATGCTGCATTGAAAGGAAAAGGAAGAACCAAACCACGCTGCCCCTTTCCTTGTCTCATGGGGGGGGGGGGGGGGGGGTCAATGAGAGCAAGCGCTGGGCTGGGACCACCCCAGTCATGTTGTCACAACACTCCTGAAGGAAGGCAAGCCACACACCTCTCACCCCTGCACAGGTTAATCTACAGGCTTATTTCTGGGTTCCCCATTCCAAGGAGTCCAAGCACGGGGGTGGATGCCTACCCTCGAAGGGTCGTGTCCCTTCCAGGCCACCCTCCTTATGGCCACTGGAGCCCACTCAGCAGGACCGTCTCTCTAACCCCCTCCCAGGGCTCGGCTGTCCTCTGGGCACAAGTGGCCACCCATCAACACCGCAGTAAACTGCCGCTCCAATGCCAATGCCAAAATCCTCGGGGAGAGAGAACAGGCTTTAGAAAAAGAACGCCCGAGACAAAAGGATGGAATATCAAGTACTTCTGTAAACAGCAGTTTCCGGATCAAGTTCTGGCTCGAAGGTCATGGATATGGTTCTACCTTGTATTTAAGGTGAAGCTTCTTTTCTGAAATCCCTACACACTATGTCTCCCCCCCATAACGGTCCAACAAACCCCAAGGGTGTAAAAGATTTGTGCGTCACTACTGGTAGGGCCAGGGGCTTGGGAAGGTAACAAAGGGAGCAAAAGGACAACTTTCAGTGGTATTCCCCTGAGACTTAAGAGGAAAAAAGGTAAGATTCGTACCTTCTCAAAAAATAAAAAACCTTGCTCTGGATTTGCCCACAGCTCTCTCTCTGGGGTAGAGGATGGAATGTTGGCCGGGGGCAGCACTGCCTGAGGGCAATTCGCATGTTCTGTAACCCTCTCCATTTTCAAAAAAGGAAACAGTTAACATAGTTGATTGTCATAAAAATGAAGCCAGCTGATGACAGCATGTAAAGTGCACATGCCACCCAATTAGGATGACATCTACTGAGATGATATAATTGAGAGAAGATACAGCCTCCTTCCAGAAAATTCATTAGATTCTGGAAACCTGGGGATTCTGGATGGTGTGCCCATCTGTCCCCCCAAAACTTAAACACAATGCTGGACATCGGATTTCTTGGGTTTGATGGAGAAGCATGGCTTCCTAGCGTGGGGACACCACGGGGAATTGAATCTGAGCCACCCTAGAAGACAGCCCCTTCTCACAGGACAGACACCAACAGGGCTTAGACTCAGCGACAGGGCAGCTGTCAAAGTCACAAGCACAGCAGGAACAACGCAGGGAGTGCCCGAAGCACAGCAGTGACCCCTGAGTTCAATTCCAAAGGGGGGAGAAGCAGGGACCTGGGAAGTGGTTCTCCCCGTGCCGCGGACCACGTTCTCGGTGCAGGTGGGCGGTCTGAGCAAAGCAGGAGCCTACCTTCTGATTCTGATTCTAAACTTGTCCAACCACAACCTGACCAAATCTAAGTGGGTGGGGGTGGGGGTGGGGGTGGAATCCCCACTTTTAGAAACTGCCACCAAGACCCCAAAGCCGCTTAAACATTACAGTCAGCTGGGAGTAAAAGAGTTTGAAACTGAAATCAAGCTGTGCAGCCAAGCCCAGAACTCAGTGTCCATGGCGCTTCTGTGAAGAGCGTACGTGACAGAAAATCTCACTGGCACGAAGCCCTTCCTGCTTCAAGCACAGAGCGGCCTGGCTCACGTGGACCCAGCGAGGAAGGACGTGGGTCTGTCTGCATTCGCCAGGGCCCTCCTTTCTAGCAGAGTGCTTCTCTGGGGGACGTCAAGTGTCGGGGTAACTCGAGCAAGTGACAAGGACCGACAGCTGAGCTCCACACAGTTCTGAGAGCCAGACGGAGCTGTTGGGGGATCAGGTGAAGGAAGCAGCTTAGCTTTTTTGCTGTTTAGGGATTTTGGGGGTCAGGCAGGGGGGACACATGGTTTCAACAGAAAATCAGCTGGGTTTGTTCCTAAAGTCTAGTACTGAAGGGTAAGAAAGCTCCGTGATAAAAATAGGCATATATTGCTCATAGGTGGCAACCTGCTTAACTCTCAAGCAAGACGTCCCTTGATCAAAGAATGACATGGGGTGGGAGGAAGGAAGGAAGGGGACCCCTTCTCCAGCCTTAACTTCTTTTGGGCCTTCACGGCACTTTGACAAACACACAGCAGCGGCTGGCTGTTGACTCTGCAGAGATCAGATGGCTGAAACCGTTTGGGGCTGGTATGTTACCCTTCTCTCTCTCTCTCTCTCTCTCTCTCTCTCTCTCTCTCTCTCTCTCACACACACACACACAATAAATAAAACAAATCTAAGCTAACAATGTTAAACCAGACCTCTTTCAAATAAACTGAAAGATAAATATCTCCCTGTGCAAGGCCAGCTTGCAACTCATCAACAAGCACCAAGTTACAGCTTTTTTTGTTTTTTAAAAAGTATGTCCGGAGACCCATGCTCCTGAGGGGCACAAAGCAGGCATCGGAGGCCACATGTAAAGCACAGAATCTCCCAGGGTCTCCTCTCACAGGGAGCGACCGGTGTGGCAGGTGTGTGGGGTCCGGAGGGAACCGTCCTGTATCTACCAGCTGGTGACAAGCTGCGAGCAAATACAGATCGAAACACAGTAGGAAAAAGGAGAGAAAAAACGAACAGAAAATACAGGCAGCATTTGAGGCATCTTCAAGGGGTAGAGGACAATAAACAATAGACCGTTAGGTTTTAAAAAATGTTTTAAAAATTAAAGTTTGCCAATGCCCCCTGACCGAAGGAGAACCCTCCCAAGCCACACCTTCCGGGCTGCGTTTTCTCTTGCCTGCACTGGCGCAAACCACTGTACGGGCTTAACACCTTCACCTGAACCTACTTCTCGGCCAGTTGTCCTAGTTAGTATAGGGGCGGGGACAACGTCACTGCAGGGGACGCAGGTGGCCCCTTGTGGTGTGGTGGACAGTGCCCACGGGCTCCCACAGGGAGGGCAGGCAGACCCAGCTTCCCTTGGGGAGCCGTCACCAAGTCTCAGGAATACGGCCAGGAGGCCGTGGCCACTTCTGAATGGTCAGTGACAACCAAAAAGTGTCACACGGCAGAGGTCATGGTGAGGCGGCCTCTACTTCATCTGTGCCCAGAAGATGTGGGCAAACACCTGAGAAAGCCAGCATAGGATCTCTTCTGGGATTGAACGATGAAATTAGACCTTGTGTGTGTGTCCGTGTGACTCAAACCCCCAAATCAAGATGGTGCAGATCGTATGCTTCTCTCACTGGTTTTCACAAATGTGTGTCATCCCTTCTAAAATGAACTGAGAGTTACATGCAAAAAGGGGTGAGGTATGGACGGGGAGGGGAGGGGTGTAGGTGGGGAGGGGTGAGGTGTGGGCAGGCAGGGGTGAGGCCACCTGCGCAGGACCAGGCAGTACGTCCTGCGCCGAGCTCAGCTGACCAGGCATCTGGGACAGACCGTGCATAATTCTGCCGTAGCCCATGTGGATACGCGGACGGGTGACCGTATGTGTACACACATTAAGTCCAAACTACCCGCTGTATGAGTTTTCCTTGTGTTCCCCAAATAAATGCAGCTGGCGTGTCATACCTCACTTGGAAACATTCAGGTTTCAGGAATTCCTGACTTGTCCAAAATCATCGCCTGGACTTCGGGGGCCGTCACTTTCGGTGTGACACCCTCAGTGGGGCCGGCCCCGACCCACAAATAATCCGCAGTCACAAATCTGGGGCCTCCTTACCCACCCTGGCGCTCAGGACCACGTATTTGTCTGGCCCAGGACCTGGGACAGCGTGGAGGAGTGGACGCTTGAGAGCACGGGTGTCCGTGTGAGCGAGTGGGCACGCAGGAAGAGCAGGGAGTGGGGCTGCTGACACGGCCAGCCGAGGAAGGGGTCAGCAGAAGATCTCTTCACCCTCTGTGGGCACTTCTGACACAGGGCCATCTGTGAGACGGGAGACCAAGAAGGAAGAAGGTCTGAAAAAACTGCTCTTTTTGGCCCCAAACTCAAGTCTTCTGGAATGCTAAACAGATGACGGGCTGGTGGGCCATGACCTGCCTGCAGGGTGGGTTCCCTAACTGCTTCAGTAACGGGGTTCAGTGTCTACTGCTCCCTTGAACTGTGCAGAAGCAGGGACGCTGCATTCTTAAGCAGGTCAGGAAAAGGAAGGGAGAGCAGGGGCGCGGGGGCCGTCTGCGCAGGTGGGGCACGAGCCTGCCGCCTGCTCGGTGCCACTAATCCCGAGCATGTTACTCTCGCTGAGTTTCGGGCCCCCGGGCTCCCCTGGAGTCAGCCTCGCATGCTCCAGTCACCTCGAGGATTCAATCAGATCTCGGGAAATGCTCACTGAGCACCAGTTACCCTCTGGGAAGGCAGGGAAGGTGTAACTGTTCCTTCAGGTGGGTGTGGGTCCCTTACGCGGGTAGGAAATGCCTGGAAACGAAGCGTGCGCTCTACTCTGCACACAGGTGCCACACACTGGGCTCTGAGCGGCTGGTGGAATTAGTGTCACACTGCAAGTCCGGCAGTGCTGGCGGGCAGAGCACGTGGGTTTGGTGAGAAGTGGAACAGACTGGCTTTCACACGCCTGAACGGCTCGCCTTTCTAACCCGCCTCACGCCACTCCCGTCTGCCCCTCCTCAGGACGCAGGGACACGGGGGGGACTCACCGCCGGGCTGCGCGCGGCCGCCCTTGCTCTTCTTCTTCTTCTCCTTCTTGTCCTTTGGCTTCGCTAATCCAAACAGGCGTGTGGAGGAGAGCGTGGACACCGGCGTCTGGCTCGGCCCCTCTGGCACTCTGCTGGTCTGGCTGGTGGAACTCAGTATGTGAAAAGGCCCCTTATCTTTCTGTGTCCGAGAGAGGCTGTTCCTTTTTGGGGACACTGAGAGTTCTGAGTCCAGGGACCCTGATTTGGCTATCAAAGGTGCAGGTGACAGGGGGGTCTCCTCAGGGTTGGGCAAGAAGGTCGGGATCCGCAGCAGCTTGGTGTGTTGCTGTGACACCTGCACGTGGGCAAGAGAAGGGCTTTAGGTCAGAGGCTGGCAGCACCCCGGGCCCATCGACGGGTGCGGGCTGAGGTGAACGGGGTGGTCTGCCTGGCGCGACCCTTGTCCCCGGACACCACAGAGCGCGATGTGAGACGATCCAGAACTTCTCAGTTCTGTTTACTGCCATCCCCCAAGGAGCATCCATGAAAGTGTTAAAAATACTATGTTTACTACATGCACTTAATATCAGCGTCATGAAGTAAGAGGATCTTGGGTGAGGCAGCTTAGAAAAGAGCTGAGCTGCCGCTTCCTGCAGAAACAAGGGCGTAATTATATCGGGACTGAGGGATTCTAGAAGCCGGTTCAGGTCAGAGGGAAGGTGGGGAGTGGAATTTATACCAAGATTCCAGTCAAAGGCTAAACCGACGGTAGAAGATGATGACGGGCCTATTCTCTGCTCTGAGTGCGGAGCCGTCCTCCGCGGAAGCCCCGCTGATCTGACCGGGATGGGGAGGGATGCACCCTGTGTCACAAGCGGCAGCTCAGAGCCATTCGCTGCTCCCCACCATTTGTCTGAAAACCTCCGCAGGAAGCTAAACTGCCCCTTCCGGAAGATGTCAGTTTAATTTTCTTTTATGGTCCAAGGCCAATCAATCAATCAAACAGCAACATGACACAAGCATCCCCCAGCAGGCGACCTGTGCACACTCAGCCTTTCCATCTGCCAGTGTCCGTGTTCCAGAACAGCCACGGAATCTCACGGAAAGCAACTCGGGAGTCCACGTGCCGCAAAACCGACAGCCTCCCACGTAAGCGGCAGCTACCGAAAGAGCAAGGCCTCACCGCACCCCACCGCGAATCTCCTCTGTCCACAGAGCGCGCCGCCTCCCTTCCGTCTGCTGCGCGGGAGCTTCCCTGGACCTGACGCCCGCGCCCACCACGCGGGCCCTTTCGGCAACTCACACATCAGTGCCACTTCCTGTGTCTGGGGGTCCCTCATCCTTGCTGCTCTCCCCGCCAGACAGACACCGGCTCCCCGAGGTGGGGCCGCGCGGGTTCCGAGCACAGGGGTTGCTCCTGCAGTCCCGGCTGCGTGACCCCATTCTCAGCCGCGCAGAGACTACTCCCCCCAACGGCTGCGGGACGTGGCGCTCAGCTCCAACCCCCAGCATTTCCATTCTCCTCGTCAACCTCTTAGACGTGGAAAAAGGAGAAAAAGACTCACTCCCTCACCTGCCCCTTTAGTGTAAAAAAACATTCTGTAAAAACAGGCTTTCTCTCTCCACTAAGTTTCTCGGACACAGACGGGTCTTCCTTTGGTCAGTCGTGACCCGGCCTAAGTGACGGGGACAGCGGGCCCCTCCCAGCTGCGGGCTCGTTACCTGACAGGCGTCCCGCTCCATCTGCCGCTGGCTGAGCCGCTCCGCATCCCGTTTCAGCTGCTCCTGCTCGCGCTCCAGCTGCCGCTGCGCCGCGCGCAGCCTCTCCAGGTCGTACTGGTAGGCGCCCTTCTTCTGCTGGAGCTCGTCCCGGTCCCTCTCCAGGTCCTGCTGCCCCCGGCGCACCTCCGCCTCGCGCTGCGCCAGCCGGGCCTCGCGCTCCTGCAGCGCCCCCTCGCGGGCCTCCCACTCGCGCTCCCGCCGGCGCTTCTCCTCCAGGTGCTGGGCCTGCTGCCGCTGCAGGTTGGCCAGGTCCTGGCGCTGCTTCTCCAGGCTGCGCTGCTTCTCCTGCTCGATGAGGGAGCTGGGGCGGGACGAGCTCCGCGTGAGCGCACGCTCCGTCAGCAGCAGCTTCTGGTCCTCGATGTAGCTGTCCTGCTGTGACACCACGCCCTGAGGAGAGAGAGGCGACTGTGGCAGGAGGAGGGCGACGGGCGGGCTCCTGCCCCCGCACCGGGCGCACTAGCCACCACACAGACCACAACTCGCCCCTTAGTTTTAAGCTGCTCTGGGCAAAAGGCTCCGGGATAACCACGGGCAGTTACAAACGGGATGTCAACCGTGCGGGAACTGTGTCTTCTCCAACTCCGCCCTGTGCTGTCTGCAGGCACTGGCCCTGCCTGGGAGGTGGGGAGTGAGTGTGCTGCGGGCGGGGGCAGGGAGGGATGAGACCCTTGGCTCTTCAAGAAAGGAAGCAAGCAGAACCGGGGGATGTTCCAGAACGTACTGAATAGTCACTGTTTTGGGAGGGCCACCCAATCCAAGGACCACAGAGACATACGGAATATGGAAACTTGTAATCATACGAAAGCCTTTCTAGACCGAAATGATCCTTAACTACATGATGGCGCCCCGTGTGCTTTGTGGCCTGGCCATCAACTGGCCCTACCGCCTGCCATCTGCTCCCAGCTGTGGTCTTACAAGGCCGATGGCACTCTACCCGCTGCATTCTGTGACCTTTCCCATCACGAGAGCCAGTATTCTCTGGACTGAGGGCCCCACTTACCCATGAACAACCTATGACCGCAAAGACCCAGGCCAACACCACGCGTTCTTCACTGTTTTTCTCACAAGAAATAAGTGAAGGGGTGAAAGAGAAAGGCACGTACCTGCAACGTGCTGAGCAGCTCGTGGAGATGAACGATGCTCTGGACGACCTGCTGCCAAGGGACACAATGGAGACAGCGCGTCAGGACGGGGCCGGACCCCACACTGCCTGTCGCCTGACCAGGTAACCTCCTAACACACAGCAAGGGGCTTGCGCGTGAATGAATTATTCTCAAACTGAAAGCATCAAGGAGAAGACGCAGGTACAGACAGCAAAGAAAAACAAAACACGAGCAAACGAACACAGTCACTGTGTGTGGAGAGGGCCATCAACACACAGGAAAATGTATTAAACACTCCAGGTCTTTAAAATGACTGGCACAAAAATGACACATGTACCAATAGAACAGAAAACCCAGAAGCAAATCGTAAGAATTTAGTGAATGATATAAGTAGCATTTCTAAGTCAATGGGGAAGGGAAGAAAATTCAGTGAATTATTCTGAGAAAACTGGCTAAATCTTTGGAAAACTTTCAGATCCTGGCTCACACAAAAAGCATTCAAATCGATTTAAATTTAAATGTAAAAAAAAAAAAGAACCATAAAGGAGCTATAAGAAAATAGGAGAATGTGTTTCTGATCTTGAAACAGGGAAGGCTTTTTGAAGACAGAAGGAGGGGAAAAAACCACACATACACAAATCTTCAACTGTCACTCTATGAAATGTAAAATTAAAAGGCAAAAATGACAAACTGAACAGAAAGTGAAATGAAAACCTCTTTGATTTAAAAAAGACTCTCACAGATCTGTAAGAAATGAAAACCCTCATAGAGAAACAGCAAGGAACTATAAATCCAGCAATTTAGAAAAGAAGAAATACAATGGCCAGTTACAAAACATATTAAAAATGATTCAATTGTATTTAAAGTCAAATCAATGCAAAATAGAGAAATACCACTTGAACTCATCAGACCAACAAAATGTCAATGAAAAAAAATGAAACTTCCTGATGTTGGTGAAAGCCAGATGGAAACGAATGCTGTGCTGATGGCCGGGGAACTCCCTGCACAACCTTGTTGTCTCTAGGACCAGTGTGCAGCTGGGGACGTAATAAATGCAGGGGTAAGGACGTTCTCAGGGGCATCATTCGAAAAGCAAAAGAGCCGAGAAAGAATGACCACGGAGAGATTACGTAAATGATGGTACAAGACATCACCACATGCAGCTGGTAGAGCATGTCTGCATGAAAACGCTCTGCGGAAATGCTTCTAAGGTGTGTTTAGAGAAAAACACTTCAGGGTGTGACGCTCCAGGGAGAACGCATACCAACTGTGTATAGGACTATATTTTATTGCTCACAAACTTAGACCTAGGAATATGTGGTATGTAGAAGAAAAGGCTGGAAACAGAAATATCGAGTATTTTACTGGAGTTGTTTTTCAGTGGTGGCGTTATATTGTTTTCCTTTTTTACATTATTGCACATTTTTCAAATTTTCTTCCATGAAAATGTATTCCTTTTATAATACTTAAAACACAAAAAACTCAATTATCAGGCTTCGCTCTCCTGAGAATACATTGTACCTCTGATGTAAGCATGTTCTTAGGTGAGAGAGAGAGGGCGAGGGAGAGAGAGGGAGGGAGGAAGATCGCAGAGGAGCCGCTGACTCCCAAGCATCTATAGTGTATAATCCAGGCTGAAATGAATACCTGGAAAACACTGTCCTGCACTATTTACTACCTGACTCTTCTCATTAAATATAAGGGAAGACGTTGCCAAATGGAAAAATCAACCAAGAGCTTTCAAGCAGCAGATACAGAGAGTAACAGCCTGTGTGAGAGCAGGTCTATTTTATTTAAGGATAAACAGTGAAGGAGCTTCCACACTATTTGGACGTCCATGCCAATAAACAGAAAACAATATCCTTCTGTGTTTTTAGGGGAAATCCCTTATTTTAAAATTTCAAACCAGAGCTCCTCAGGGATTTACAATATTAGGTTAAAAGCAAGAAGAAACACCAAGATCCTGAGAGGTGGCCCCAAAGAGCTGCTATCGTATATGTAATTCCAGCCGGCCACACACAGACTCACTCGCTCAGAGTCAAGTACGTGTGGAGAGGGCAGTCACTCCAAGAGGACTTCCTAAGAGCGGACCCTGGAGAAGGGGAGCCAGTGACAGAAGGGACTTATCCTGCAGGGTCAGTGGCACTCAGCTGAAGGGAGGTGGAAAAGCCGTGCATCGCAGTCTGACTGCCACTGAGCAGGCCACCAAGGCCAGCAAGACCACCTTCAGGGTGACACGTGTGTCAAGTGAAAAGCAGTGCTCAAGGAAAACACTCGAGTCCTTGCAGGACGAGAAATGACTACGCAGGGTTACCCACGAGTTAATATGCCACGTCCCAGGCTTGTGGCTTCCGGCCCAGGCTCGTGTTACAGGAAAGGAGGCCACAAATTCTGTTCAGTGGGATTGGACTGGAGACACCACCAAGGGGGCGTCACAGCCCGTGTTCAGAGAAAGCAAGAGGCTCCTGGAGAGAAGCTGAGGCCACTTTAGGAGGCGACGCCAAGAGGACGCCCCGGGGCCAGGGCACAGGCAGGGTAACGGACACGACAACCCCGCACTGCCTGTGGGCCGGGAGTCAGCCTGTCTGTACCAGCGAACAGAGTGGGTATTCCCAACCCAGCAATTGTAAGTCACACTCATGCACAGCTCACAACGTCCTTACCTCATTGTTCCTCTTAAGTACAAAGGCTAGGTTAGCATTTCCACCCTATAAAACAGAAAACACACATTTCAAAAAAAATGAAGGTCCTGAGACAAATTATGTTCAATGAGTGTGAGTCATGCTGTGGCGTCCACTCAGGTCCCTGCCCCCACAGCCTCCCACTGCAGGTGAATGAGATTTGCGGCTGACCTGTCACTCAAGCCTCCTCCAGAGCTCAGGTTGGTTTGGGGCATTTAGACAAACCTCTGGAGGAAGCTGGTCCTGCCAGGGCTGAGGCTGAGCTACGAGCGTGAACACAGGACGCTGAGGCGGCAAGCCAGAGAGTCCTAACGTGGGGACCCTAAGTGTACTGGGTTTAATGTGCTTTCTTCTTAAAGCAAAGTCGGAAATAAAAACAGCAAGTCAGCATCCAAAATGGGACCAAAAGTGGACTAAGTTCAGAGGTAGTGAAATCAGAGGGAAATGCTCAGGCAGTCGTCAATAGTATACTTTAGAAAGAAGTACCTTTTTCAGACCACTGTCTGACTCTGTTCTCCTAAGATCTTGACCATCATCTCCCTCTTCCTTATCACCTCCTAAACAACAAACAAACAAACAAACACAGTTTTTCAAAGTTGTGAAACAGCTTAGCCAGGAGAGGAGCCCAGCATACACAGCTTAGGGATATGGTATGGCTGAATCCTCCCAATGCCAAAGAACGGGCATCTAGGTGATCGGTAATAATCTCACTGATGCAGAAAAAACTAGAAGCAGGGTGAGAAAGTGAGTATTATTTTCCCATTGGCTTTAGCTTAGCTGAGATCCCAGCAAAACCTTCATCATTCAAAATGAGCGTGTCACTGAGCGAGGCTCGAGTACGTGAGCAGCGCCACACTGTGAGGGTCTTACTGGAACAGTGACTGCCTGGCCCAGAGGACATGGAGCTCCCTGAGGACAGATCACGTGAGTTGCGTGTGACAGCCAAGGCCTGCCTGTGAGCGGACGTGAGTTCAGAGCCACTCACCTTTGGAGGCACTCATCTGGTGACTGTCGAAGCCGCCAAAGGTCTCTGCCCTCCGGGGCAGGGACACGGGGCCCACGGGGCCTTCCTGCTCCCCAGGGCTGCTCACGGCCGGCCCAAGCGTGCCGCCCAGGCTTCCACTCACCAAACTCTGAAGGATCTCCACTGGAAGAGAAGGAAACATGTAAACTCTGTAGGTTAAATACATCAGATTTTTCAAAGATAAACTGTGTGGAAAAGAGAGGGTCTCGTGGTGGAGGTGGTGGGCGTCCTGTAAATTGAATCTTAAAATGTGTATCAAAAAACACGGGCAAGACTGAACTACACTGCCTGTGAATAGGCACTTGTCCAAAAAACCACACACACACACAAGTGATTACTATAAAACTGACAGTATCCGGAAGGAGGGAGCTGCGATGAGTCCAGGACACGTGGAAGGGCTTAGGGCGTCTGGCGACATTTTATTCCCTGATCTGGGTAATGGCTACAAGGGGCTCACGTGATTATAACTTCCAAAAGCAAAATAACTGTTTCAGATTGTTTTCTGGGTTTGTGCTTTTGTTTATGATAAAAAAGCAAAAACGGGCAGGTGATGTTAGTGCGTAAACCACGCTGGGAAGAGATGAGGAGGGGGCCGCGCCCAACGTAAATTACCCTCATTTATTGCACTTCTCATTAACGGTCCTCCTTTGAGAGCCTCTTCTGTGTTGGAGCGGAAGAGGATTCTAGAGCTGTGAGTTGGGGAGCACTCCTCTGGCAAGGGGGTGCTGCACTCGGTCATGTCCCGGAAAATCATCTCCTTCTCTTCCAGCAGGAGGAGAATCTGCAGGTCCTTTTGCTGAAGTTGCTCTGCAGGGTGGATGGAGAAAAGGTCTGGTGATCTGACTGGTGAGGACCAGCATGATGGGATGACTAAGACACGATCGCCACCTCGTGGTAACTTAGGGGACAACACAGAACATAACCTTTTTTCCCCTTCTTTTTTCCATCATGAAGGCAGTATCAAGTTTTTGTGGTAATAATTTGTAGCTGGGAAACTATCCTGGGTCTTTCTAGGCAAACACTGGAATTTCTGACATGACAAGCCGGCACTGTGTTTCCACTCCCCTCCTTCAGTTTCTTTTCCAACCCCCTCTTCTCTGGCTTTTGCCCATCCCTCTGTGTCTGCTCTTTCCAAGGTCACCCATCATTACTGAATCCAATGAGGTCTTTTATGCCATCCTTTCCAGCAGGGATGGTTCCTCTTTCGACTGTTTCCCTCTCTCCTTTGAGGTTCTCTTCCTACCACCCTCTCTCCTTGGAGCACTTTACACACATGCCATCTGCAAGGGGATATTTGGGGTCCCCTTGGCTCAATCCTGGGCTGCAGTCTGTCCCTTACGCACTTTCTTCTTGGGATCTCATTCACTGCCGTGGCTTCAATTGCCTCCTCCGTGCTGACAACCCAGTAAAAGCATCCCAAATCCTGCCCACTTTTTTGAGCACCAGCCCCTCTCTCAGGCAGTGACCTGCAGTTAGACGCCTGGTTCTCAGCACGTCCGAAACCTCGTCTCCAGTCTTTCATCCCACCTCCTCCCTTTAGCGCGTGCTCTCTTCCTCAGTCAACAGCACCCAAGCTGCAGACGGGACAGATTTCACGTCCTCACTGCCCACCATCCACACTGGTTCCTTGTTTCTCACTCATGTCCATCCCCTCCCCAGCCCGGTTCTCACTGAAACTATCCCCCGTCTCCTAATTGATGTTTCCACCCTCATGGCTCCTCTCCTTCAAGCCATTCTCCCGGTTGGCTTCAATATCAATTTTAAAAATTAAAGTTGAAATTTTGCTAAAAACATTACACGATTCCCTTGTTGCCCTTTAAGACCTGGTGCCTTCCTAGCGTCACCTCCCATCACAGCCTTGATTCTCCCGGCAGACCAAACCCATCATTCCTGAGGACACGGCAAGGCCTTTCCCCTTTTCCATCTAATGCTTCTTGTCTGGTGAAGTCACTTTTTTCAGATGTGGCTCACGTGCTGGCTTCTCTGGGCGACATACCACTGGCTGGATTTGTAGGTCCCACAGATGTGACACATGCCTTCGGCCTCGGAAACCACTTGGTGGCCTGTCACGGGATGTCTCCCTTACTAGAGCATTAGCTTCCCAATGGCAGGGACTCTGTCTTAGGAATCTCTGCATCCCTAGCACCTCCCAGGATGCCTGGCCAGGTGCTTCATACATGTTAAAAGACGGAAGTTTCACCCCTGCCCACCTTATCACAGGCCAATAAATCTGGCTCCGGGCTAAGTCTGTCCATCTTTTTTTCCTCCTCACTAAACAGAATGTTATCACTGTCCAGAGCTTGAAGGACTCACTAAACTTCTTGGGGGCTTACATTTTTTGACTCTGGGCCTCATTCCTACCCAAAGCACATTAACCAAGCACCGGCAGAGAGAGGGGAGCAGGCCCCTCTGCTGTGCGGGAGACAGGGAGCAGAAGCCTGGCCCGGGCTTGAACTCTGGATGGGACCCTGGGCTGCTCGGCCTTCGTGGGTCTCAGCTTTCTCATCTGCACAATGGGGATAAGAATCCACGTCTTTCAGGGATGCTGACAAGACTATCTGAAACAGTAGGGACTCAATAAATAATGCTCAAGCATAAGCAATAAGCACACATCTTCCCGAACCACCTCCCAACTCTTGTCACTGGGTGGCAGGCTGTGACCGGAATAATTGATAAAAACAGATTAACTGGAAAATTATTTTCCTCAAGTTCCTTTCCCTTCTTCTTGTTTTAATCTTCGATGTGGCCATGAGTGTTTGCAAATTCTTTGGTGACGAAGTACAAAGAATGTCACCAGGGTCCAAAAACACTGACACTGAGACAGGAGAATCAATACTCCTTTGACGTAGGGTCGGACTCACTCTCCTGCCGTTTTGTGCTGGGACCCTTGGCAGCTCAGATGTGGTTTCTCGTTTGTGAAAAGCAATGCATCTCCCCGGTTCCCAGGGCCTGCTGGGAACTGGGGACTAGCCGTGATGCTGGGAGGAATCATCATTGTCTCCTGCCACTGCAGAATCGACTGCAGACTGCAGACAAGGGCTTCACGCCCCTTCCAACAGCTTTGCCTTTTTTTCTTTTTAAGTAGGGTCCATGCGGGGATCCAACTGGTAACCTTGGTGTTATCAGCACCACGCTCTAACCAACTGAGCTAACCGGCCACCCCAGCTTTACCTTTTAATTCCCGGGCTTTGGTGTCCAACATTTTCTTTTCTTCCTCATTCTCACTAGGAATTCCTTCATCTTCATCTCTGTTCCTAATACAAGCAAAACAAAAGATTCCTCAGATGCCGGATTCCCTGGGGGCTGCCGAGGGCCATATGGAATCAGGGCGGGAGGAGCTGGGGGGCCGGCCCGAGCTTACAGGGTGTTGATCGTGTCCTGGATGACCCGCATCCAGCTGTCCCGCTCCTCTCTGGAGCCGGCGTGGACTTCCACCATCTCCGGGTCCTTCATCCCCATGCTGATGAGGAACAAGCCCTTCTCCTCATGTGCCACTTCCCTCACAATCAGCTTCTTTAAAGAGATCACTGTTGACTTCTGGTCCTGGAAAAGGCGAGACCAGACAGAAGAAATGCACACGACATTCTAACTCTTACAGGCAACTTCAGCCTACGAGGGGCCTTTTAAGAGCATATGGTTCAACCCACAGTGGCAGCGGTAGGATAAGGAGAAATATCCTGTTATTTCCCTTACATTTTATCAAACAGAAAAAAGAGTTCCAAAAAGGAAATGACAATTTATGGCTAGGAAGGGTCTTGCCATGTTTTCTACGTGCTGAATCCTTCCCCATGCCTCAGAGAACCTGGATGGCAATACCATAAATTAGCATGATCTATGGGGCATAGTGGGTGAGAAACACTCCAGTGATCAAATGTCCAACGCTCTCAAAAGGATTGTAATGTAGCAGGAAAATAATTTTGGGGGGAAAGAGGCTGGGACAAAAACTTACAAGGGTAATAAATTACGCAGAGGAATGTGTCCTGAGCCAATTAATTCTGAGAACGTGGGAGAGCAACAATACAGTGTTTAATTTACACTCAGTACTTACCCCTAGCTGTTTTGAATACTATTAATTACAAACAGAAGAGAATAACAATTCAGCTTACCAATGAGGCGAACACGTATTTCTGGTCTTTTTCTTGAAGGAAAACTAAAATGTCAGTAAGCAGTACTGCTTGAACCTCTGTAAAGTGGGAGAAGGAAAGAGATTAGAGTTAAGCACAGTCAGAGCACTTTTATTAGCAATTCAACAATATGACCCCAAAGAGCACATCGGGATGAGACATATTCCTCTAAGGCAATCGTACATTTCTGCAGGATGCAGGTCTGGTCATTAGATTTTTAGAGGCATTTAAAAATGGGATCTATCACCAAAGCCTTGTCTTGCAAAAGTTCAAGTACTTTAGTCTAGAAAGATGTATCTCGTAAGGCAAGATTTGAAGAATAAAATACTGTAACAGTAAAGTTAGAAAGCAGCACTTTAACAGATGTGAAATGAAAACACAACCCACAAAATACTCAGGATGCAGTGTTTCTCAATTTCTGATTATAGTAATGGGAAAAGCGTGGGATAGCAGACAGGAAAGCTGCCAAAAGGTGATGTAGAAAAATATCTAAGTCTAATGAGAGGTAGTCATCTTCACACCCCCAAGAGAACAAGAACGGCCACACACCGTCCTCTGATTTCACAGGTACGTGTGAATACAATGTCTTTATGTCAGTCAACCTCAGCCTCTCCGTGCCATGGAAACAGCCTTCTTTGCTTCTCCGTTAAAACCAAACCAAACCCAAATGAACATCTCTAGCTGGGTCTAGGACAAAAGGATGTCACAAATTCTTGCTCTAACTGCTCTAGGAGTACAAAGTGACGTGCGCCATTATTCCCTGAAGGACAAAGTCTGACTCTCTGGAGGTGAGCCACCTATTGAGATCTAACATGCTGGCCCCTCTGTGCAATCGTCTCTCTGAAAAGAAGCGCCTACTATTCCTTGAGGGAACAAATGGAACTGACTTGTGCAGCCCCTCCTGGGTGGTTAGGCCCCTCCTGCCTTTTCCACCACTTCTGCCCCAGCTAGAATCTTCTGTCCGTGTAACTCATTGCAAAGCTATGAGGAAAACAGAAGCAAAGATGTCTGATTTCGAGGAGGGTAGAGTGTTTCAGCCTAGACCACAGTAATTTTCCATGCAGTACCATTAGTTTTCTTTTTTTTTTTTTTTTTAAGTTTACTTTCAAATAAATTCAGGTGCCTGCCCCCCTCCAAAAAAAAGTTCTAAAACACAAACAAGTATCAATTTCATTGGATGCTGAAATTTATATGATCAGTGTCAGCCTATCAGAGGAAACCCCACCCCCTTCAAAGGGTACCCTGCACAGTACTGGCTGTTCTTGGCATCCGTTGCCTTGGGGTAAGAATGACTCAACACCAACTCCTATCTCCACTGGCGGCATTTCAGGTCAGAAAACCTATCGTTCCGCCATCAGCCTGACCACAACTTTGTTCCAACATCTGGAATCGATTCGTTTTTCTGTAGGGAATGAATAAATCAACTGCTGTATAAAGGAAAGAATAAAGAGCTAGCTCCAGACAGTGGCAGTTCTAGAAAATTCAGGTCCCGACAAGGGCGGGCAGCTGCTTCTGAACTGCCGGCCTGCCTCCGAGACAGTGCAAAGTGGCCATGTGGGAGGAGCCGGAACCAGGTTCTTAGAACCTCCCGGAGCATCAGGGCTGGAAGGGCCGCAGGGTTCACCACGGGGCAGTGAGATACACATCTGCTTGGTGGCCGGGAGGGACGTTTCTTTTCTGAGTTATCCTGTCCCTTCTTTTCATGCTGCCTGTGGGAATTCGGGCCCAGAACAGCTCTTCCCGGAACCACTGCGACACTGGTTTTCTGCGTGTCTGTCACCTCACACTCCCTGACGCCTGCTGCACTCTAAACCGCTCCCAATGTTTCTAGTATATAGAATTGTACTAGAAATAACCCAATGTATCCCTTTCCTGCTTAAAAACCCTCCAAACTGAACCCATTCTCACCCCTTCCCCGACCCCATCCATAGTATCGACTGTCAGCTTCTTAGTCTGGCGTGTGCGCCCTTTACAACCTGGCCCACGGGCCCAGCCCTCCCTGCCACTTACCCGGCTGCCTGTCTGGGAGCCCCGACTGCACCCTTCCCAGATGTGCCAGATCCTATCAACTCGACGCTTCCACGCTGACTCTTCCCTTTCTGCCCAGCACCCTCCTCATCATCTTTCAAGACGTAACTCACATGCCACTCCTCTTGCCTTCCCCAACCTAAGCTCGGGCCTCCATGCTAGCGCCCAACCACTGCGGCCCAAGACCCTCTGTACAAGTGTCTCAGCCTGATCCCAGCTTCTAAGCGGGCGTCCTGCTTCCTTCACCTTTCACATGAGCTGATGGCCTGGGACTTCTTCAGTGTTTGGGCTCCGCTTACTCTCTGACAGCGGTTACCTACAGCACTACTTACACCTCAGGGAAGAGAGAAGCACACATTTCAGCCACCTTACTGTAAGGCCAGTGGGGGACAGTAGTGGGCTCTCCTGCTTCGTGTACTCAGCTCAGAGGCCAGAGGACGGGTGAGAACACGCAAGGCTACCCGGTGCAGTGAGGGCTGCCACACGGGCCCAGTGAGTGCAGGTATGATGGACACAATGATTAAGAAACAAAAATCAAATGTACAGATGAATTAACGAAGGTCACCACTTGCTTCACTCGAGGGAGCTGATCATATGAAACGTCAAAATTAAAATCAAATGGAAAATGAGTATCTTTTATGATCTCTCTTGCTTAGAGAAAGATAAGAGCTATGAATGTCATCAAGTTGAACGAATCTGGTTGATGTGAGTTAACCTTACATTTCTAAAGTCTCAGGAGCTGATAATTCTTCCGACATCTCCTGAGAACAAGTGGTGTACGTATTTTGAATCTCACAGACTGTGAACTAACTGATGGGGTTTCTCTCCGTGGAACTTTTCCCAGAGACCCCAATCCCAAACTTGTTGCCCACCTCTGGTACAGAAATACGCCTTCCGTAACAGCTGCATTTTTGTATTAATCTTACCCTTTGCTTCATTTTTACATTTCCCCCTGCCCATTTTCCCTGACTGCATTATTTCCTTGGTAACTTACTGTATTTTATACGATTTTTACAAAATATCTCAAACCAGATTTTAATTTGAGATTCAGAACAATCAAATGATGGCTGTTCCTGTGATGTGTGGACAAGGGAAGGCTCCTTAGCAAAAACCCGGTGGTGAATTTCGAACAGACATCTTTGGATGCTCGTCGCCCGCTGTCCTCCGTCACCGCTCAGACACAGGGCACACGGGAGCCTTACCTTTCAACCTGCCCGCTGCGTTCTTCAGAAACACACTCCCGTCCCGCACCAGCTTCTTCCGCTTCAGGTCCTCCTTGGCAAACATCTGACCGCTCTTCATCCTCATGATCGACTTGCTGTCTGTCTTGGTGTAAATCTCGTTGAGACGCACTTTCTTTTCGTAACTCGCCACCTTGCTGTCCACAGCCCCGATGACATCCTTCACCAGACTCAGGGACTGTGCCAGGTCATCCTGCTCCGCGCCGTTGTCTTCGAAGGAAAGAGAGATGTTTTCAACGGGCCCCCTCCCACAGAGAAGAGGCGTCACTGCCCCCCTGCGGGCGTGCTCTCAGGCCAAAGCCAGCACCTCGGAGGGCATAAGTTTCATTCTAAACCACGTGAGATGTTTTCAGTGATACAATCACATGCGATTACATGCTATGTTCTCAAGGAGAAGGAACCAAACATGTTTAGGGAGGGAGAGAAGCACCGGGTTCTTTCTGTACGTCTTTGTTTTACGTGATCTTTGGTGTAACTGCCTAGGAGCAGGGGAGCCAAGAGAGAAACTACAAGTACTGATTGAATGAGAAACAGCAGCAATTCTAGCACTTGCGGGGTAACTGGTGGCCGTTATCTCCCAGGCGAGTGACATGGGAGAGGCTGCTGAGGTCACTGAGCCTCCTGAGGGGATCAGTAAGTGGTTCCGTCCCCTTGCTATCATCTGCCCTAAGTCTGGTGACATAAAATTTCAAGTTTGCCCTCAAGGAAAGTCTTTAGGATGAAACCCAGGACCTCTTAGACGCCCCAGAGCAGGACGGCATCTGCTATGGTCTCCAGGACACTCGGGCACACAGGAGACAGCGCACAGGCACGTGAGGCCCAGGAGAGGCAGGAGACTCACCTTTGGTGCACTGCAGTATCCTCTGGAATAAAACGGGGTATTTAGTGATCCGCTGCGTTACCAGCAAGATGCACTCCGGGATGCCGAGCCTCCTCACCACCGAACTGCTCATCTTCTTCTGCAAGAGACACACGGACCGTCAGCAGCTGCCTGAGGAAAGACAGACCGACGGGGGGCGGGGGGCATGCGCTCTGGACAATGGCGGGGCTATCACTTGTTACCACAGCACCTTCACAAAGGCCTGGAAACGCTTATCCTTGGTATAGAGGTCCTTGAAGTAATTCACAGACTGGTTGTGGTGCCCACAAAACTTGCCGTACGTCTTCTTTAAGCGTTCTGCGTTCTCACCTGAAAACTGCAGGGCCAAGAGAACAGATTTAAACGTGCATTCCCATTTTGTACAAAGGTGCCAGTCTATTTGTAAAACCCAGGAGTGCTTCCTTATAAATTCCCCCAAAAGACTGAAATGATACAGCAGCTTTGGAATACAGCCTGGCCGTTCCTCAAAAAGTGGAATAAAGAGTTACCGAATAACTCAGCAATTCCACTCCTAGACATAAAAAGATCTGTCCACATAAACACTTGTATACTCATGTTTGTTATTCATAATAGCCCCAAAGTGGAAACAATCTAAATGTCCATCAAAGGATAAATGGATAAAAAAAATGTGGCGTAGACATATGAAATATTAATCAGCCACAAAAAGGAACAAAATACTGATTTCATACGTGCTATAATACCAATGAACCTTGTTTTATTCTATTCCCACAGAATGTCCAGAATAGGCAAATCCACAGAGACAGAAAGCTGATTAGTGGCGGCCAAGGGCTGTGACAGCTGTTGGTGGGATGATAAAATGTTCTAAGACTGATTATGGTAACGGTTGCACCATCCTGTGAATATACTAAAAACCGCTAAATTGTACACTTTAGTGGATGGGGGAGGGGGGTTGTCACTGTGTGAGGGGTATAAATGACAAATGTCTATTACATTGCTTTGTGCACCTGAAATGAATAAAAAGTTCAAAAAAAAAAGGGTGGACTCTAAGGCATCTGAATTACATTTCAACAAACTGTCTATATTAAAAAAACAGTAAACACAAATACCTATGTACTGTGCACATAAGGAATGTTCTAGTCTGTAGAATGTAACTTCTGTTACTACTTGTCACAAACGTAGTAATAAAACAAGGGCACTCACTAGAAGTTTTTCATGCGATAATCGGTCTTACAAATGTCACTTTGGTAAGTCAGAAACAGCCAGCACGACCCAGGGGCCTGTTTACCTTACTTGGCTCAGGCCAGCAGCCCTAACAACGCTGCACAGCCCTTAAATCATTCCCAGACACGTGGAATGACAACAGTTCATCTGCGGACATGTTCACGGTGGGGCAGACGGCAGAGCGGCTGCATGGAGTCTGTGACACATACTGAGCAACGGCTGACTCTGCACTAAAATCTCTGGAGGCGACACGGGCTGAGCCTTACCAAAACACTGGAAAAAGCGTTCCGGGGAGCTTTTCCTTTTCCTCTTTCTCCACAGAAAAGCTGAAGCAGAGCGGTTTTAAGTGACCTGTTCCTGTCATAAAGCGTGTGCCCCAAAAAGGGGATTCCAGCACTGGCACACCATGGGGCGAAGATACGAATCCCACCATCAAAGAACTTGCTGGAGCATGGGAACACATGCAAGAAGCTACAAACACCACAAGCCAATGTTCGTGAGCGTCCCTGTGCAGGTCTGAGGACAGAGGCAGATGTGGAAAACATCTGGGAGAGGGGCTGTTTGGGGAAGACAGGTCCTCACCTGGAGAGCTGACCACTCCCACTCTGAGGCCCTGACTCTGTGTTAAAGCATTTACCACACTATGTTTGCGTTTATTTCATAACATGCCTGTTTTTACTTCCAGAACATGAGTTTCATGAGGTAGAGGTCGAAGGCATGTCTATCTTAGTGGTTCCACCTGGTATTTAGTAGATGCCCAGTGAATACTTGAAAAATGAATGAATGAATGAGGCGAGCAGTACAGGCTCAAGAATACAAGGACAAAATTTCCAATTATTAGACAAATGCTCCAGCAGTTACGCCTCTGCTTCTACACTGAGACAGAGATTTGCTGGGGAAAAGGAGCTAATCAGATGTGACGTTATGTGCCTCTGCCTGGTAAGATCGTATTAGCAACACTAAAAAAAAAAACATTTTAGAAAGAAACATTAAAAACTGTGACAAGCACGTCTAACAGCATCAAATCATTAGCCAAACTGTCTTTGGAGTAGAACTGAAACCATACCACACCTTGATGAAAATATCAGTAAGTCACATTTTATGAGCTATTTTATAGGTAGTTTCTTATTCGATTTTCTATGCCCACGTGGTTTTCAGATAAATGAGCTCCTTTTGATTTGAGGCAGAAGGAGAAGTTGAGACTTCCAACGTATGCTTTGTGATTTCTTACATGACAGTGTTTCTGCTGGTATAGACTCTGAGGAAGAAAAACTGCCAAACTGCCTTTTATTATTTACCATATACGTCACATACGTTATGTAAACATGGCTTTTAACCTTTAGAAATCCTATTAGGAGAGAAAATCCACTGTCCTCGTTTACAGAAAAGGAAACCGCGGCTTGGGGAGCTCAAACAACTTGCCTGAGCTCCCCAGGACAGTGAGTGGGACAGAAGGTGTGAGAGCTTCGCTCTTGCCCGTGGCTCACCTGGTTTACAAGCACATCCCCGATCCTCCTGATGAGAAAGTTCTTCTCAATTTTGTCCACCAGCGATTCCTTCTTCCGCTCCAGGATCCTCTGAAAGAACTGGCTGTGGATACTGATCAGCTCGTCCAAGCAGGGGAAGAGCTTCTCCACCATCTGCTGCTCAAAGAGCAGGTCCGTCATCATCCCCCGGCTGTACACGTCACTCATGATCTTCAGCGTGCGGACGTGGTGGAGCTCCGTCTGCATCAGCTCTGAAGGGGGGACACAGCCGAAGGTCAGGGACATTCAGGCACGAGGACGCGCCTCATTAGCCAGAGGGCTACTGGGCACAAACATGGAGCCCATTTGGAACAGCTGTCTTTTCCCTAAAGCGTTTTCATCTTCTTCCTCTATTTTCCATGTGACCTACTCGTAGGACTGGCCTACTGGAGTCCCTGACTCTTTGGTGGTTTCCTAACTGACCTTCATTGGAATCCAAACCTTTCATAATTGACTGTGTTTCCTACTTCCTAGAAAGGACTTGTGCCGAGTGTCTAACTCCTAGTGTAGCACAGGAATCCAACTGTACTGTCACAAGAGATCTTTTTTAAGGTCTACTGCGTAAGTAAGTATTCATGTTAAATAAAATGTTCAATACAATTAAAGAAAATACTTTTAAAGAGAGAGAAAAAGATAGACATAAGATCATGTCTCTAGATACTGAAGTTGTAAAGAAAATCTTTGAGCTGCGACACACTTGACAATTGACCTTCCGCAGCCCAGTAAGTCACCCGACTGAAAAACGCAGGACGACGCACATCAAATGCGAGCCGAGCAAAGGAAGACTCTCACCATAGATCACTTCTTGCCGCTTGATCACATCTTTCTTCTGCTGTTTCAGAAACTTGCTGTCTACTAATCGACTCCAGGACTCTGCTTCTAGCTGTTTGGATTCAATCTCAAAGTCTCCCATTAGTTGTCCTTCATTCATGTCTGTACCTACTCCTCAAAATAGCAAAAAAAAATCAGTATCAGAATCTTAGGTCTCTGATCTCTAAAAAGCCTATGCTGGACTTTCCTCGGGGTGGTAATTTCCTAAGATACAGACACTGCGCATTAGTACAGGAGATATTCATAGAACCATATTCCAGGACGAGAAAAGAATCATCTCCTGTTTGGGAGTGACACGCTCTACATTCAAGGCTTTGGTGAAGAGTGACAAACATCGCCTAAATCAAACGTGAGTAAGACATGATTCCTACGTGAAGTAGGAACTGGAAGGGACCTGCTAACGTTACTTGGCTTATAACTGTGCCAAGGGAGCTAGAATTGAATGTGTACAAAAGTCTAAGTTAAGAAAAAGCGTCTCTGCTCGAGTATGACCACGTTAAAATCACAGATGTCCATCTTTTCAATGGACAGCTATCTAACAACTGGATAAATCTGATCACCAACTTATTATAAAGCATTTGATGCTTTACAGACAATATAGAGAACCTTTACAGGAGAAAGCAAGAGGCAGGCACTATTATTCCACTGGCGCTTGTATTCTAGGTAAGGGCACAGTTTCTACAGAAAACGAAGTACAGACCACAGCTTCCTCTTACCTTCATCAGTAAGTGATTCTGCTGACTCATTGACCTTGACAATTTTATTGAGTGAGTCTGTTGAATGTGACAGGAATTTCCAGGTGTTTGATAGGTTCTCATCGTTGCCAACTCTGGGGACAAAAGGCAGCACTTATTGTCAAATACATTCTGATGAGCCAGGGCTTGCTTTTCTTAAATGAATACCTGAAAACCTCTATAAGGACAGCTGGCTACATGTACTGCAATGATTGCTGACAAATTACTTACGTTAGGAACCCAGCAACATGCAACAAGAACTATTAATGAAAGGTGAAGGCATTTTAACATCATTGCCAACTCGAACTCTTCCAGCCCTGGATTTTTTTTGTTTTTTAATGAGAGGTAGCAAGAACTCTTTCCCTCAAGCTGTACACACAATATGTAAGAAATTTCTCTGTTTGAAACTCATTATCTAACCACTACATTGCACCCCCTCATTCCCTTACTAGCAACAGACCAAGCACTTACAATAAACTGGATTCTTTTGCTTTCTTGACCCCAACTCATCAGCTAACACAGTAGGTGTTTGTGGTAAATGTTTGTACTATGACACAAATGCAAGCCAGTCATTTAAAACTTCACATGTAAAGACCAACTTTAAAAAGTCATAATATAAACAAATTTTGATAACACAACTTTGAAAAGAAGGCCTTTGAAAAATGACAATACAAAGACAAAACAAAACACTTGAAAGTTGTATTTTTTGTTTGTTTGTTTGTTTTAGGAGGAGGACACATAATTCAGTACAGAGGTTAGAAAAGGTAGACCAAAGGAGATTTGCATCCTTGACTTAAGAATTTTCCTCCAGCCTCGGTTAAGAGATGCCAGAGAGGTCCTGAGTCCTGTGTTTCAGGTGACCTCTTGACTCGATGGGAAGGCAGGGAACATCATCAGCCCTGTCACCATGTGACAGCCCAGGCCTCAACAGTCTGGGGGACCACAAAAGGAACCCAGTGCATAAGAGGGAGCGGGAACCTAAAGGTTATAATTGGCCCATTCTTCACGCCCATGAAACTGACTAAGAGTCAGGAGGCAAGGATGGGAAACAGATTTAAAAAAAAAAAGAAAATCAGGTTCATCTGACATATAGAACAGTGTGACATCTGAAAATGTAAGTGGTTGCAACTAAAAAAATTCAGAAATAAATCATCTTTTTTTTTTCTTTTTTCCTAGTTCCACTTCAGATTTTGATCTGAAAATAAAAACCATCCTTTTAAAACTCAGAGTCTTTAAAAAAGCGGAGCTGATTCACGTACAAAAGCGAAGGGCAACCTGGCGATTACAGGGGATCCATCTTACAAACTGAGGCCCATGAGATGCATCAAAATATAATCCTCATTCTCCTTGTCTGTACCACCTGGCTGTGCAACAACCCATTATTTTGCCTGGTTTTTTTTTTTCTTCCTAAAAGCATCTTTTTGCCTAATGATCTGATCATGATGCTCTTGTCACACAGATGTCCAGTGCGCTGCCTATAAATCCCCACTTACCCAGCAATGTTCTGTATGGAGACACTTTTCGAGAGCGAGACACTCTGCTGGGACCGTCTGTTAGCAAACATGGGGGCAGCAGTGGTTTCATCAGCCAGGAGCACTGCAGATCGAGGGCGCTCCTTGGGCTGTGAGGCTGTAATAAAGAAAGGGCACCAACTGAAGCATCGCTGCCCATGCCACTAGCACTGATTCATCTGACGAATGCCAACAACAAGCAAAGTACTTTAGAGGAGATTTGGCCTGGGAGCATAAATGGTTACAAAAACTCTATGGAGGATAGCCTGGCAATATTTATTGACATTGTAAATGCTTCTACCCTTCCATTCAGTAATTCCATTTTCAGGATAAGATATACTTGTATCTGTTTCAAATGACACATGTCCAAAGTATTCAATGCAACATTGTTGATGAAAGCAAAAGACTGGAAACAACACAAATAAACATCAAAGGAAGACCAATTAATAGAATATTTTGTAGCTTTAAAACAAAGGAGGACACTCCATCAACTGACACAGGTCTCTAAGATAATATATTAACGGGGAGAAAAAATCAAGGTGTAGAAAATAACGGGCAAAACAGACTATCTTTCACATTTAAAAAAAGAAAAATTAATCATTCAAATTGATATTTGCTTTATTTTTAATAGAGAATCTTGAAGAAGATGAATAGCAAACTAAAAAGGGTGATCACCTGTGCAGTGGGATGGAAATTAGACAATGAGAACAAAGAATCTAAAGTCATGGGGTGAAATTACACTGACAGGAAATCTCCAATGCATAGTGGTAAGTGAAAAAAACAAGTCTGAGAAAAGTATGCAACGTGTAACGTGTAAAAACGTAAAAGATGTACGTAAAACAAGAAAGCCTCATAAGACCTTATATAAAAACCTCTGTATTTTTGTCTCCCGCCATTCCTTTAAAATATATATGGTGAGGAAGGACCCTGCTCTGCCTCTGGGAGAAGACTCAGGCAGCGTATGGACTTCTGTGAACATAAACAAATCCTATGGTGGCTTTGAATCCTAAACACTGTGTCAATTCAGTAACTAAAAATGTCTAAACCTGTATAGTAATAACAATTCCAAACCTGAAAAAAAAGCATCATGTGAAAGTATTACATGTTTAAAATTTTAAACTAATTCAAAATAAAATAAAATATGATTAAAAGAACCATAAGGATGAAAGGACCCTGACATAACCAAGGCCTGTGTTCTTGGGGAGAAACATCTAAGAAATACCTGAGCCGCCTGTCAGATATGCAAATTCCCAGCCCTACGTCCGTTGGGGGCGGGGCCTGAGGGTCTGCACCTTGTACAGCTCCCTGACTGGTTTTTCTGCACATTGTTCAAAAACAAATTTTGACCAATTTCTTTCATTTGCAGATGAGGAAAATGCCAGGCTTCTTTAACGACACATAACTCATTTGTTCCCATACTGCTTATTTCTCCTGAACACGACCAAAGAGGATCTTGGGAGTTCTAATGGTATACTCAAGTGGTCACACAGGCATTTGGATAGAAAATTACTTTTCTTTGGGAACTGAGATCCTGGCTCAGACATGAACTGCATTACCAGTCCATCCCCGGGAGTGTCAGGAGCTAAAGGAAATGAGACGGGGGCAACGGTTATGACTTCACAGCATTTCAGGATGTTTCTGACTTAATTAATAAAAACCCGTAACACCATTCATTTCCAAGTCAAATTCTATTTAGAAAAAGGTGATACAACAAAACACCAGAAACACGCTGCACGACAACACCAGACTCCCCCTGCAGGAAGCACACAAGGAGGACGAGATGGGGGCGCTGGCCTAAGAGACCAAGGGTAACTGACAGAAATGGGAACAAGCTCAAGTGTTCAAGAGGCTGGAGCACATCTTCAGAAGCTCAAGCCTGACTGAGGAAAACTCACTGGCTTCTGAATAATGGTGGGCACGTGGATAGGTCGGGTGGAAACAAGGACCCTCCGATGAGCAGTGAGTGCAGGAAGGCAGAAATGACCGTGTAGTATTAAGGGAAAAAGACACACATAGAAAAGGAAGCAGGACTACATGAGGGATGGCTGAGAAGGTGGGAGAAACAGGATGAGGTCTCGTCGTGCACGTACAGCACAGGTTATAAACAACAGCTTGTCCCTACAAGGCGGCAGAGGGGAGGTGAAAAAAACAGCTTTCCCTGTTTGAAACCAACCCATATACGCTTCTCAGGTTAAGTTATGTCCTATCTCTGAGCCTCAGTTTCCTTCTTTGTGATGTCAGCAGGAGCAGCAAAAGCTAACATGTAAGGAAGCCAACTACTAAGTACTTTGAAGGTCTGATCCCACTTAAACCTGACCACCACCCGCTGACACCGTTCCATCCTTTCAGAGGAGGAAAATGAGGGACAGGGGGGTCTAGTAAATGTCCAAGGTTATACAGCTATTAAGTAGAGGTGCTGGGACTCAAACCCACGAAACTTGAGTCTCCATCCTGAACTCGTAACCAAAGTGCTGCCTCAATGGGGTAAAGTAGGAATAAGAATACTTGTGGGGCTCAGAGAATACACCTCAGGAGCCTGGCATGAACAGGTATTTTTAAGATGTTATTCCATCTAATGTGAAAGAAGACAGGTTTCAGAAACAAGGGATAATGTCACGGAAAAAGAGTTTAAGGAAGATTAGACTTGTCAGACCATTGGAATGGGCGGGTCATTGATTAAAGTGGGTGTCACTCTGGCAGAACTTCTTCAGTCATCTCCGTGCAAAAACTGGCAATAATCGGACGCAATGTATTGCAAAGGGACTGCCACTCCCCTGTGGGTGTATAGACTGGTACGGCCATCCTAGAGCGACCCGGATTTACTCAGAGCAATTAGGTAACCACAGGCCAGGCAGATACTGCCGGTTCAGGTCCAGACCACCGTAATCAAGTGAGTTATCACAATACAAGCAAGGTATAATCCTTTTGTTGGCAAAGGGTCTTGCCCTCAATGTGGAAAAAATGCCACATCTGGTGAAGCACAGGTGAGATGTGCCTGGACAGAGCAGGGATTCTCAAGCTCGAGAATGGATCAGAACCACTGGGAGAGGCTACTAAATAAAACACAGGCCACTGCACTCTGCCTCTGGAGTCTCTGACATAGTAGGTCTGGGGCCCAAGAATTCGCCCTTCTAATTAATCCAGGCACTCCACTTGGAAAACACTGCCGCAGGGTAAGTCTCACACAGGTTCCCGCACAGACAATTAAGATGATATTCATTACCGCATTAATTACGACAGCAGTGGGAAACAACTTAGTCTTTGTGGGAACTGGTAATTGAAATGTGGTGTATGTTTATGAAAGGAGACCGTGCAACAGTGGCCTGAAACAATCGCTCACGTATTACAATGTGCATACATCTCAGAATGATGGTGAGTGAAAAAAAAGCACAACGGACAAGTATGTCATATCATCTAATTAAAATTCAACCCACAAAACAATAATATTTTCAGAGATACATATATGACTAAAGGTATATGACAGATCAGGAAGATTTACCTTAAATATACTACAGCGGGTGCTGAAAGGGGAACAGAATGAGACAGGGAGTAGACAATGAAAGGGGAAAAGTATTAAGTAAAACCAAAGCGGAGCCTTGCACAGACGGATAAAGACAGTTTGATGTGAATGCCAGAGGGTAACTGGCTCAATTCTGTGGCCAATGTGAAGACATTGGGGAAAAAAAGATTTTTACAACTTCACAGTTTATAAGGAAATTTAATAAGCCAGGTCTCCATTGATTCATGAAGCTGTGAGGCACTTAAAGCAAGTGTAACTGTCAGCTCACTGAAGATCCCGCGTCACCTGCTGAAACACGCAGGCCCGAGGTGCTGCCTCTTCAGCAAATACACACACTAACCAGACACCTTCAGAGAGTCGGAAGGTGGAGTGCTGAGCTTTCAGGCAATGAACCCGCAGCCTTCTCTGACTTACCACAAAGCGGGTATTCCTATCTTGATTAATAAGAAGTGCATAAGACAAAAGTACGTTTCAGTTCCAAACCAGAGCATGAAAAGGAATTACGAGAGGCGGGCGGGCTACTTACACTTGTTTCTCATAATGACCGTGGGCAGGGAGGACGTGTCGTGTGCCTGAAGGCTCCCTTTGGGCTGCTGAAAGGAAAAGAAAAGAAACAGGTGAAGACTGCATTTACAGTTTATCTTCTGGCAAGTTTCAAGAAGCCTGGAGCAGAGAGAGAGCCAGACGCTCCGACTCTGCCGCTGGTTCCTCACCGTCCTGGGTCCCAGCCTGTCACCCCCGCTGGCTTGGCCTCTGACCCTGCCAAGCACTAGTTCCACAAGGGCTTGTTTCTGTCTGGATTGCTCTCCCCTTCAGGAACGCCGTTCTTCTACTTCAAGACCCCGCGAGTATCACCTTGTCTAAGGCCAGCCCTCAGCTGTGGCGTCTCCTCACCCGAGGCAGTGACTGGCTCCCCTCAGAAACCACACAGTTCGCTCCTCATCTGTGGTCAGCATCTGCTTGTCCATTTTCCCCACAATCAGGCTGGTCCCTTAACACCTGCACCCCAGCGTTTTTCATTTCTATCTCTGCAGTTGCCTAGCATGTGTAAGGTACTAAATAATTCTTAAGTAAAGGGCTATTTTTAGTGAAGGCTTTTGCTGTAGAATGTAACAGAAACATTGTGTGAGAAGTTACCGATGGAAACAATGAGTCTGAGATAACACATCATGAAAACGGGTAGCTTCCAATTTAAAAGTGGACGCCCCCTTTCAGGTTCTATTCTCTTCTATGGGAGACGCCATATCTCATTATCTTTCTGTCAAACCTAGTCGATTCACAATACAGGTAAGTCTTATCAGAGATCACAAACTCAAACCCTATGGGGTCAGGCAGGTAAGAAATGACAGAAACAAGTTGTGGGGGTGGGTGTGGGGCAGAATGACAATCTAGAACGTGTACATCCGGCCTGAAGGAGGCAGGGGGTGCTCAGCCTCAGCTGGCGATCACTTGCCATCCATCCCTCCAGCATTTGAGCACCTTTTTAGGTGCTGAGGACCAACACAGGAGCAAACATTCCTGACTTCAGATGGTTTGCAAGTGTGTGCTGACATGCTAGTGGGGGAAGGTACAGACCATAAACAAATAGGTGTAACGAACACACACAGACTGTGAAATATAGCCTCTGAGGTGATAAATACTGCGGAAAAAAGGAAAAAGAGCAAGGAGAGTTTTGGGAATGCTGGGTAAGGGGAAATACCAGGGCTGTGAGCTCTTCCAATTTTTCAGGAGAAATTAGAAATCCAAATTGATATAAAATATGATTTTTAAATGAATTCATTAAGTCAAATTAAAAAAAAACAAAAAACTTCACGATCCAAACAAAATTTATGTGCGGAGTACAGAAGTTTGTCGTCGTTACACCAGTTCAGTGCTTCTCAAAGTGTGGTACCCGAACCAACATCATCTGGGATCTTATCAGAAATGCAGATTCCTGGGCCATACCCCAGAATCTGAACCTCTGGGGAGGGGGCACAGGAAGTTGTCCGTTAACAAGCCCTGGAGGTGATTCTGACGCTCACTCAAGTTTGGGGCCATTGCCCTGATAAATGTGTCTGGTTATAACACGCCGAGCGTTTGTGCAGACGTAGCTGGAGATTGTTCCCCTAACAAGGAACAAAAAGACATTTCTGGGTGACGAGAACACACAGGCTACCTAAAAGGTGTGCCCCCAAACCCATACTGTTTCGTTAAGGGCCACCTGAGAAGCCGTGCACATTACAGGGCACGCATGCTCAGAGCAGGTGCCACCATACAGCTGGCACTTGTGTCATCTGACCGGAACCATGTGTAAGTTCCCTGTGAGAAGAGTGTTGCCAGACAAGCTGCGTCTAACCCTCCCCGGCCCACTTCCACCTGCTGCACTCATGGTCCTGAATGAACAGCAGGAAGTCTGCAGACATGGTTAACAAGAAAACCACTGGAACAGCAACACAAAGATATTAAAATCCAAGAGAAATGCATATTTATATGGAAAAGTTCTGAACACATTTCCTGTGTTAAGAAGAGAACTGATCACTTCAGAGAAAAATTACGTTTTGGTTATTGTGGTCTCAAAGTTGATATCAAGTTATTAAAATAAACTAAAACCACAACCTGAGCTCTCAGGACTCAGGATTTTATTGGTTTCGCCAGAAACAGCTTACCTTCATTTTGACCTTTGCACAGGAGGCCAGACTTTCTCTACAGCCTTTGTGGACAAAAGCACTGCAATCTGAAAAGAAAGCAAAAAACAAAAACCAAGGTGACGTTAACAAAGTCAGTAGATCCTAGATTCTGACTTTCCGCTGCCACCGAAGCCTATGGATTTCCAAGTGAAGTCGCCCACATGTGAGAATGTGACTAAGAAATCAGACTGCAGTCCTCTTCTAGGAAGCTGGCATGTGATATCACTTGGAGGAAAAGAAACAAGAGCAGATTTCTGATTAACAAAAACTAGAAGTCTGGAACTTCTCAGGCAGGAAGCTGAGAGGCGACTAACAGTGAAACCAGAAGTGCCTGCCGCCAATGTGTGATCTAAGTCACAAATAAACCCAGAAATAAAGCCCGTACCGGGGGCTGGAAAACGTGGATGGCTGTATCAAAGGTAGAGTGTGAAGCTGAAAAATCTACCTGTTTATCCCTTTACTTTGGATCGTATCTACCCTGGGCTTTTTGCCACCCACCCTGAGCCCAGAGCCACAGAAGGAAGGTCGTTAGAAGGATCTGGAGGCCCTCTGGGAGCCCTGACACAAGAGACAGCGGGAGACTTCCTGAAAGACGAAGCAGAGGCGCCCATTCGCAAGGCCCCGATTTTGTTGCACACCTGTTTCCCACCCCTTCCTGACCAGGGCCACTGCTGCGGAGACCCAGCCCTCCGTGCCTCGCCAGGGCGTCAGCCGCTCTCTCTGCTGCTATGAAGCCACAATACAGAACTGCCAGAGTGAAATAGAAACAAACAAAACGTCTATCTGTGGGGACGCCCAAGGACAACTGCCTCTCCAGGAAGAGGCTCCCTAAGAAAACCAACCCCATCCCCTTCATGAGACAGTAAGGCCCAATACACACTGCGGGCGCACTGCCACTCCTGCCAGTATCGACTCTCTCATGATGGGCCAAGCGGCTGTCAGCTCACACGTGTGGATGGGGGTGTGTGTGAATGGAGTGATGATGGGGAGGGGAGGCTGCAAGAATGGACACGGCCAGGATGCCAGATGCCAAAGGCCTGCCCCACTCCTTTCTCAGCAGTGACTCCTGTGATGCCTACTTGGTCCCCAGGGCTCTTACCTAATGCCACCAGCCACACTGCACTGTCATTACCCTATGGTTTTCTCCTCCACTGAGCGCTCCTCCAGGCAGACAGCCTTCAACCATTGTTGGATCTTCAATTAAGTCTCTAGCACAGCGCCTGGCTCATGGCACCTATGCAATGTGTGTTAGACCGATGTCTATTTTACCTCAAGCCAAGT
The DNA here is from genome assembly GCF_057876585.1 of Rhinolophus sinicus. Taxonomy (NCBI): domain Eukaryota; kingdom Metazoa; phylum Chordata; class Mammalia; order Chiroptera; family Rhinolophidae; genus Rhinolophus; species Rhinolophus sinicus. The sequence continues at coordinate 56,661,919 of NC_142513.1, read as the reverse complement.
GCCCCGACATAACCTTGATTACAGTACGTGATCCTATTAACACTAGAAGGGGTATAAGTACAGCTGTAAGTAAATTAGATTTGGGTCCTGGCTCTGCTGAGCAGTCCTTTCTCTGTAGGGCCCGGTCTCCTCGTCTATAAAATGAAAGGAGGCACCACGTTTCCCCTCAAGTTCCTTCTGTCTGTGATTCTGGAAGGGTTGTCTTACAGTCCAGTCACAAAGTGCATTTTCTCTTTTGTTTTAATGAACACCAGTAACATTACATCTATAATGTTTATTGACCGGTATCTGTGGGCAACACAGGAGGTGGTGGATTTGCGTGGGAACGTACCACTAGCTCTGATCTGTAAAAATGACCCACTGGCAGACTGTGGACAGAACTTGGAGCCAAGCTGCATTGTTTCTCTCTTCCCAATGACTTCCGTCACCCTGCAGATAAATAAGCATTGGCAGTTTCTGAGGGAGTGGTGCTATTGCTTTTAAACAGACGTCAGCAAATTCAAGTTCTCAGGCCAGTGTTTGAGATTTAAAAGACAACTTCAATGGATGAATCACAAAAGCAGACATGGTATTTAAACTGTGCTGCTAGTAAACGCCTTTTCACACAAATTCACTTGTTTTTAGTTAATGGAGATATGTCCCCTAACCTACAACCCAGTTGAAATTTTAATATGTTCTATAATACGGTCACGAGTTCCAGTGATAAATGGTTCGCGTGGGATGTCTGCTTAACAAACTCAAGCACCTACTTGAAAACCACTCAAGTTGTGACCAAGCTGTCCTGGCCTGGGTTCACGGCGATGGCTTTAGTGGTGTGCGTGGGTGACTGACAATCTTTGTCCCCACTGACATCAGCCAAAGTCATGAGGTTAAAACTTTATTCTCTTTTGGAAAATAGACAATTCCCAAGAGCACAAGAATCGCAGACAAATCTAACATATTGTCAAGCTCCCTGCCACAAGCCACGCCATGTTGTTAGGGACAGCAAAGAATCATCTGGCCTTTTATTTTATTATGGGAAAGAAAAAAAAAAAGACTTCCTCATAGCAATAAGCAATATGCCTTCATTTTTCAAAGTTCTTCATAAAGGTCTCGGCTGAGTGGTTTATGGGAACAGAGCTGACTCTTAATTAGATTCCTCTGGACTTAAAAGCAAACAACCCAGACTTCAACTTCTTCTGTCACTATAAGGAGGCATCAGACAAAAGAAGACGAAGGAAAACCTACCCGACTGGGAACTGTCATCTAGCTTTTGCTACATTTGGTTTTTTTTCCCCTTTAACCTCTGCCATGAACCAACTCAAATCTTTGGTGAACTGCTATCTACCATATATTCTTTCTCTTTCATCAGAAAAATAAAACCACTCGTCAGCGAGACCAACTTAAGGGAAATCGGCTTTACGGAAGGGTGACGGGAGTGGCCAGGCCAGAGGGACTGACGTGACTAGACGAGGACCGCCGACTACAGGAACTTCGCCTCCCTGAGTTGGGCTCTATACAGTCAGAACGCCGAATAAGAGACCTTCCGATCCGTTGGTCATCATTAGGATACACGCTGAAAAGTTCTGACTACTCTGCTCACGGCCACAGAGCTGAGCGGCAACTTCGAGCCAGGAAAAATCTGTGATCCTTAAAGACACAGCAGGGTGAGGGGTTACCTTACTGAAGGCTAGAGAGGTGCAACTTCTTCCCGTCACTTCAGCCCTAACCAAGCAAACTACAAGAAAACAAACAACAAAAACCACATACACAGGAGCCACTTAGAAATACATGCTCCAGAATTCTTTCTGCAACTTCCTGTGAAATGTCTTTGGGGAGCATGAGACACTACCTGGGCTGCAGACATAGAGCTCAGACTCGAAAGCACATAAGATGTTCTTGGGAGCTGGTGTAACAACCACAGTGCAGATGTATAGGACAAGAGGAAAGCCACAGAAAAGAGTCAAATCATCTTAGCCGACGTGCTCACTTAACAGTCGTTTTCATAACGAAAATGAACAAAAATAAAACGGAAGGCAAGTGCTGTGCTTGAGTAAGAATTGACTTTATTGATTAGGCTCTTCTTTCACCTTCCTTTTCCCCAAACAACAAACTTCTTCAATCAATTATAAGTATTTTACTATCTCCTATAAGCAGTGAGCTCTGAATGTCGGAAAACATCTATCTCGAGAGCTGCCTTTCGGGGTAAAACCCAAAGCACAAGCCAACCATCACACACATCTCTAAACCCTTATGTTTCCTACTTACAGTGCAGCTGGTGTACTTGTTTATTTTTTCAATCAAGAGAAACAACCTACCGCAAAAGTACTCAGAAGCTGCTAACACAACAGAAAATAAATCAACAATAATCTCGGTATCATTTTACATCTGTTTAAAGCAAACAAAACAGAACCACTGGCCAGATGCAAAAACCCCAGCTTAATAGAGCGCTTACTCTGAAGGATTCCGCAAGCATCCCAGCGACCACAACGTTTGTGGAGCTGGAAAGAACAGCTGACCACTCAGGGGAAGCGTTACATAACTAAAAAGGAAGAACTGGAAAGACACTCCTTTCCTTTCCCCATTAAAGTGACCTGATCCTACAAGAGTCAAAAGCGTTTGGGCGGAGAAAAAACAAAACCAAAGAAAACCAAACCCTGCCAGGTTTCTTCTAAATTAAATTATTTTGAAGGAGTCCTGACAAGGCACTTGAGTCTTTGCTTTCACTGTTCTGGTTTGTTTTGTCCCCCACCTCAGGAGCAGGCTGCAAGGACCTCCATGGAGGCTTTGCTCCTGGCTGTTCCTACTGCCCGTGACCGTGACCATTCCCCCTAAGTCCCCAAACGGGACTCAGCTCTCCCCCATGATTCTGATTCCTGTGGAGTCAAGAGATATTGGTTTGCTTTCAAACACTCTATCCTGCTGGAGCTCAGTATTTGCCTGCAGGAAGATATATTAAAGTGACGAGAGACATGGGAAGACAGGCGCAAATCAGTATTGGCCATCGTAACACACCATCATGATGGACCATGTGCCTGGTCTTTCTAAGTCACGAGTGACAAGTGCCTGAGCGGCCACGTGGGGGATGAGGCTCAGGGGTCAACAACAGAGTTATGTTCAACCAAAGGGGCAGCTAAGAGCATAAGGGTTTCTTGGGAGGTAAATGGTTAGCTGGAGGGATGCTACGTTTCCTGAGACTACTGGGAAGGTCCTCAACATGACGGGATGGAGGGAAGGGAAACAAGATTCTGAGTCCCCAAATTACTCATATTTGCCACTTCCTGCCAAGGTAACAGATGGTGCTTCATACACAGAAATCCTCACTGCAGGCTCTGTGGTTCAGGAAGCTGAAGAGAACCAGCCACTTTATTACTTTGCTCCTTTCGGAAGATGACTACACATTGTTCTTTTCCTTTCAAGCTTTGAAACACCCCCCGCTTCTTCTGTAAGTGGCAGCCGCACACAGTCACACACAGACCTGAATGCCACCGCTGAGTGTTGCACTTATTTCAACACTACCTGTGGAGCCGGGTGCAAAGCAGAGCTGAGGGGGGCCACGTCTGTTTCTGAGGTGGGGTGGTATGCAAATTTAAAACGTATTTCTGACCCTTAGGTACACAAATGGGGAACAGTAAGGCCCTATTCAACTTCCTTTTTGCTGTCTGGTTCTTTCAGTTTAAACTTCAAAAACAGGCCATCTTTTTCCTTGTGTTTGCTGAGCAGGTACAACTAAGATAGCTTGTGACATTTTAGGTAGATCAAGTGTAGTGTCAACCAAAGAGCCGCTGGCACAGGATGTTAGGCCGGTCGCTGACCCAGACTGACTCTCTAAGCAGAGAAGATTCTAGCAACGACGCAATGCACACCATGAAATAATTTGCTTCCAGAAGAAATAGGCTCCTTGGGTGACTTAATATTAAAATTCACAAGTCATACCAAAGAAGTCCCATCCTACTTGCAAACACTTGGCACAGAACCACGTAGGAGCCAATCTGCTATTTCACTGGTTTTCTTTTTAAAAAGTCTTAAATGAAATAAAAGTCTTGTATCCCGTGCCATCAAGTATGTAATATATTTAGTGTAGATTTTTTGACTTAAAATTTTAACATTTCACTTTTAAAGTCAGTAAATTAGAACAATGAAGTTGTGTTGATGGATTCAAACATGAGCAATCTGAGGTACATATACTTTCAATTCACATATCTACCTCAGCATCTAATTTAGTTCTGTATTTAGTTTTGCGTATATAACAGAGAGTATCTTCATTCACATAAATAATTAGGCACAAATATTAGCTGTTGTTTTTTTGTTTTGTTTTTTTTAATGGCTTGCCTTGCAATCACTTTATATTCTTGAGCTAGAGATGGAAGGAAAAAAACCAAACAGGGAAGCTGACAGCTCAAGTTAATATGTTGGTGTTAAAATTTGATTCCACCTTTGATCGTATGTATTTCTTTTTATGCAGGTTGAAAATTACTTTAAAATATACATAAACTAAAAAATCGGTGGAACTTCCAAAACACCACTTCCACAAAACACATCCTAACAACCAGTGCCCCATCGATTAGACGATTTAATTACTACACAGAAGTTTCAGTCTACGAGTCTCAAACCTCCTACATCTAGTTTCTCCTGATCAGGACCAGACCCCGCACAAGTGATTCTCCACGTGCTGCTCTAGTAGCCTTGGGCCACAGACGTTTCCAAGAGGTGCCCCAGGGCCCCTCTTCGGGGTGGGGGGGCCCTAGCACCCACTGCACTGACAGCATAAGCAGTATCAGTGCGTGGCGCCCTAGCTTCTGCTTTATCACAGAGGAAGTCCAGCGAAAGAGCACTTCTATGTGTGTCTAACAGGAAGAGGTATAAGCAAACAAGGACGGGTGTAGGAGGCCTGTGGTTGAGAGAGATGCCTCCTTGTACATTATAGAGCACAATTTTGCTGTCTGACAAATCAGTCATACGCCAGTGGCAGGTTTAATTGGAAGTCATTACAGTCCAGTGTAGAATAACACTTAATAAAATCAAGGGAAATACAATTCAACTGTTTCAACTTAGAAATAATGCAGATACAAAAATTAATGGCTGTCTATGACGAAACACACAAACATAAACTAGCCAACTTTTTCCAACCTGAATTTAAATTGAAAAGTCTGGAACTAGTCACAGAAAGACTCATCCATTCACTATAACCATAAATAAAAGAGTCTTAAACCTATTGTTCTCTACAGAAAACACAGAAAAAGAAAAAGATTTTTTGGGTCTTCAAAAGAGATTTTCCCATCTCTTTCATTCCTAAACCTCCCAATAATAAATACAGCACAATTCAGGACTGAGAGCTGGTGGAATTGACTGCACTTCTTATTCAAGCTGTGCTACCAGTAACAGCGATAGAGCAACTCTCCTCAAGTCTTTTGTCAAGCTGATTGTTTTCCAGTAATAATTCTGCTGTTTGTCCATTAAATTCTTGAATCAAATATTAACATTTCGCTCTTTCATCAGAGACCAGCTGACAAATAACCAGAAAAACCTTTGAAACTGTCAGTGACCCAAGACTGACATTTTTGTTTTTACTCAAACATATGTAAAGTCAGTCTTAAAAAATTCAAACAACACAAAAGCATAAAACAAAAACTTAGTAATCTCTCCTCTCCTAATCGCTTCAAATTGTTAACAGCTTGGGGTACATGCTTTTAGATACTCTTGTATATTTTACATAAATAATTACTGTTTACTTGTTTTTTATAAATTGGGATCACACATACAGTTCTATTTATGGCCCTTGCATCTCATCTAAATGGCTTGGTGACCTGTTTGTACCCACAGGTCTAGTCCCAGCAGCTGGCAAACTACGGTCCGTGGGCTGAATCCAGCCCACCTCATTTTGAGAAGACAGTTTTACGGGAACCCAGCTATGTTCACGTTGTATGTCTTGTCTTGGGTCGCTTTCCTGCACCAGGGCAGGGTTGAGTAGTCCCAACAAAGACCTGACATCTTACAAAGCCCAACAAACTTCTTACCAGTTTCTTTACAGACAATTTCACCAATCCTTGATCTGTCCTGTTCTTATTAGTATCAGCCCAATATTCCAGCTAATAAATCGTATTTTAATGAATATTTAGTTCCTTTTAATTTTTCCACATTGTGATAATGCTGCAATGAGTAAGTACCAAGGATTATACTTTGAGAACTCTTTTTATAAGCCACTGTATAAAACTTGTGAAAGGTGCCTCTAATTATTCCAACCACTAATAAGAAAAAATTATGTGATGTGAGGTGCTAAATACCGCTGCAATATTTAGTACTTATCACATCACGTATCTTCATTTATGCAAGAAACTGATAGTTAAATGTAAAAAATAAATCCCATCTGAAGTTATCAAGATGTTCTAGAAAATTCACCCAGCGCTCCCCTTACTAAAGCAAATGACACAGGGAAAGCCATTTCCTCCTTTACAGACAAATATAAATCACAACAATCCACGAATGATACAGAATACTGAACTATTTGAAAAATCTCCAAGATCCTTCAAAGACCTACTTTTATTCCTAAAGTTTTATTCAGGTGTTTCTCAAATCTACCCGCTAGTTGTATGTCGTAATCTTTCATGAGGAAGTCTATTCATTTTAACTATTTGATAATTCTCAATGTCCTCTCTTCCGTGCATCTGCTAACTCTTCCTCATGGTGGCTTACTTCCTCACCTGGTCTCTATGGATTTTGTTCCTGGTTTTTTTTGTAAGCTCAGCCTCAGCTTTAGAGGACTGTTTTCCTCCTCTGGGAACCTCCAGATACCCTGTCGTGTCAAACAGACTGTATAATGCAGTTCTGTACGTGCTCAGCTGGGGTCCCTCAGGGACTCATCATTCGCAGATTGGGGTTGCATTAAACCTCTAGTGAGAATTCCATAGCTTGGGGTTCCAGTACACACAGATGGTGTAAAGTTGGACCCCAGATCCGTATATGATGCAGAATTCTCACTCAGGGTCTTAGGCGAGGGTAAATTCCCATGCTGCTTCTGAAGGGCCAGCAAGGGTGGGGTTTTCCTGGGCCCTTCAGCATGGAGGTTCCAGCTCTCACCGTGTGCCCTGAAGCCACCTATCCTGTCCCCAGGCAAGGGGGGTGCTCTTTATTGCTGTGAGTCCCCTTAGGGATTTTCCTTTCTGCAGGCTCAGTTATGTATGAATTTTTTAGAAGAATCTATTTCATCGAACATTTTTACATTTTATAGCAGAAAGCAGGTGTGCAGTATGCTTTACCAATGAAGTTCCTTTAATATCAGCTTCATATTGCCAATCAAGAAATACGCTGCCTCCCTGTTTTCCTCCTAGACCACACGGGCGAGTGGGCACCCTGCAGGTAGGGTGCACAGAGTGACTCCTTGGAAGAAAGGAGGAAAATTTCACAGCTCTTTCATGTTGACTTAAGGAGAAATGGAGTTAATAGGGAGACGAATATAATATGGAGTTAATATAAGACCGACTCAGCCTTTATGTCACATATAAAGGGAAGCTTCCCGTTTATATGTGACACTGCAGGTTTCCAGAGGGAAGACGAGGTACCTGGAAAGTGGGTTAGGGATGTGTGGCAGTGGCAACGTTCCTCATTTGTTCACTTTCAGCATGCCGTGATGAATGGAAATTTACAGGTGCTCAATTAACTGAGCTTATGGGTTATATCTACCTTCAACTAAAATAAAATGAAAAGGAGACTTATACAAATTCCTGCAAAGAATTGATGGCTCTACGGCAGCAAGAATAACAATATTAATACTAATCACTAACCAGCAAACAAGAAAATGGCAAATCTGACTTCTCTTAGCCCTAGAATGAGCTCTCTGTAAGTGTAATACAGGACACATGTAATTTTTATGTTAAACGTATATCCCCCATGTGAGAAGGCTAAACATGTTTTAATGACAGATGTGCATACTAAAACGTCTGTGGCAACTCCTCATTTTGCTGGTAAGTTACACAGGAAGTAGGGCAAAAATGTGTGATATCTGCCCACAAAGATGCATGAAGATTTAGATGAGAGCCGTGAGGTTTTTTTTTTGTAAAAATTGGACAGTAAAGCAAATAGGGCTACAGACAACATTTGGAGGATAATATAATCCACAAAAGTCATTTTACGAGAATGTGAGCGATAAAGCCAGTCACTTAACAAGTCACAACGTGGATAAGAAAGTCTGTGGGCTATGTGTTAGCTGTAACTTCTGTCCAAGAAAGCAAGTGAGTGGAAATTATTATTGCAGTAACTTTGAATCTGCTCAAATAAACTTACAATTTTCACATTTTCACTATTTTTGGTAAGCTCCACATAAGGGGATACTCCACCCAATGACTGAAAACAAGGCCATGTCAGGACATCATGGTCTGAGAAGTGCTTTGTGGGTCTGAAGTCGTGACTATTTTGTCCGAGCTGGTTGCAGGTATAACGGGCTGATAACCACCTCAGCCCTCTGGGTGACTGACCTCCAGACTGGCCAATTCTGAGCGTGAGCAGCCTCCCTGACGCACCTTGGTGTGTGTTACAAGTATGATTATTTCCTATCTGTGGAACAACACAACGTTCAGACGTAGTGTCTTGGAGCAGGGGTCTCCAACTGATGGCCCGTGGGCCAAATCTGGCCCATGAGCTACCAATGGTTTTTACAGTTTTAAATGGTTGAAAAAAACAAGAGTAATATTGCGTGGCACATGACGATTACATGAAATTCAAATTTCACTGTCCGTACACGAAGCTGGACTGGGGTACAGCCCTGCTCATCGGTGTACGGAGGGCTGCTTCTGCACTAAAACGGCAGGTTCAGCAGTGGTGGCCACAAAGTCTAAGACATCCGCTATCGGGTTCTTGACAGAAACAGTTAGCTGCCCTCTTGCACTGGTGGGTATCTTATCCAAACCAGGACCCGTGCTCAGGTAACAGACTGGGCTTGAAAGTGGTTTGAAGCAGGTCAGCAACAGGTCAATATGGACCATCATCTCTGCACGGAAACGTACTGTCCCGGGCTGTCTCCACGGCTCGATGCTGGTAGACGGCTGACGCTTATACCAAAGTATCAGAATGGAAACTGCACATACATGCCCTGACAAGGGAATGCTGGGTAGTGTCAGGGGTTGAGGCTACAGAATTGTTTTGATTCTGACACAGACTTCTGGGCTAGGCAGTGACGTAAGGACAATAGAACAGAATGTCTGAAACCAGGGCTGCCTGAAAAACCATATAGGCTCTATGTTCTACGTCTAGATTTTATTTCGTCAATGTGTTAAGAAAGACATAAAAAGGGCGACTTCTCCATATAAACAAGGAACAGATAAGGGGTGGGATGGCCAGGAAACGAGAAAGGAGCTTTCCTGAGGCAAGACAGTTCCCACCTTACAAAGAAGCATGTCTCTTACTTGCACAAGTGTAGGCATCTTTGGTGGTGAAGGGCTTCGTACACTGGCTGCAGCTGATGGGACCCACGACAGGAATGGAGCTGAAAGAGTGGCCATTGAGAATCTTCTTGTCCTTCTCCTTCTCTTTAGAATCTTTCTCCTTCTCCTTCACTTTCTCTTTCTCTTTTTCCTTTTCCTGCCAAAGAAAAGAAACAGTTAACTGCACACTAGAAGGCCTTCCCTTTACCTGGGCAACCCAGATGGCGTACGGTCGATGGTGGTTGGCAAATGCTTTGGACAAACGTTAGGAGGACTGTCCCGGGCAATTTTGTTTTTATTCACTGGCGAGCAGTCGGGCTATGTGAGAAAAACCACGGGAAGGCTGGGCCGGCACAGCAGTGCTGTCGGCGGCTTGTTCAGTGGTTCCTTTACGGACACACACAATGCCCAAAAAGCAACACTGGAAGCAGGCTTCTCATGCTGGAGAGGGGGTGCCTGGGCCACCGAGGGTTCTCCGGAAGCCACAGCACAGCCCACACAGACAGCAAGAAATGGTTCAGGGCCAGCTGCAGCTTGGAGCGGAAGAAAGGATGGTGGCAATTCTGGGACCAGCCTGCGGGGGAGGAAGGATGACTAGGGAGCATACAAGTTACTGGGGTTCCTCTGACTTCCGCACACCCCTCACACATCCCAGGGGAGGGCTCGGCTCTTGAGGTTTCCCCCGTACTCTAGCCGGAAACATTAAGTACTCCCCACATACACAGGTTCAGTTTTTACTAATAAGCATTGTAAGGTTCATAGTAACTTGGGCCCAATTTTCAAATTGGGGGAAGGAGGAACTCTGAAAGCTGAATAGTGATGAGTGCTAGATTCTTAATAAAATAGCTAAATCAGTCAGGGACATTCCAGGGGCACCCTACTCTTAGGAGGCTACGACCGTGGGCCAGCTGCGCTCTTCAGAAAAGGTCCTTGAGAAGCACTGTTAGGCAGACCATCAGCTGGTTAATCAATATCAACTGAATAACTTCCTTTCAAACCAACTGAACTATGAACTACAATTCACCGAGGTAGGAAGAATGCCCTTAGCAGCTGCCATAATCACTAACTGTGGGGTACCCACTTTCTGGGGAATATACTACTATGATTATTATCTAAACAAATGCCTTGACAATGGGTACCCCAAAATCAGTGGTCATGACCACTACTAAATAAATGCCATACATTCTGAATCGATGCCTTTTACATACAACTCCATCCGATTTGACAACTCTGAAATAGGTAGGGTGGGCATCATGCTTTCCATTTTATAACTGGAAAGAGAAAGATGACAAATGCTGGCTAAACGTTTAAACAGTTACTACGTGCCAAGCATTGTCATAAGCAATTTAACATGTATTTTCTAACACCCCCATGACGTAAGTATTAGTTATTATCTCCGTTTGACATCTGAGGAGACTTAGGCTCAGAGATGCTTACTACTGTACGTATTTGAGGCCACACTAATAATTACCCAAGCTGGAATTAAGAGCCGGGTCTGGCTGACTCTAAAGCTCAGTCCCATTCACGCCACTCCAGCCAAGAGCTAAAGAGGTTTGTGGACTCACAAAAGGTCACAGAGCAAATGAAAAGCAGGACCCAGGTCTTCTGACTTGCTACTCAGAGCCCATCCACTATACGGTGAATGTTCACCAAGTCTGATTCACGGTGAAGGCCCTTTTTAATAGAACACACACATACAATAAAAATCTAAGAGCTGAACTGCTACACTTTGGAACTATAAAAAATAACGAGAGGAAGGAAGAAAAACAAACTACTGTACTTCACTTTACAAAACAGGAAATTGCTCTGGGTGAAAATTAGTATCTACTCAAGTACATAAAGCTCTTAATAAAAATCAACAATAAAAAATGCGTTTTCCAAGTAATGTCTTTTTTTCCCACTACATTTTGCAGAAGGATTTTCCGTGCATAAAATGTTAAACTGAAAAGCATCTGACTTTTTGCTCAAGAATGAAAAAACATGCTCCAAGAGTAAAACAAATCTATGGCAACTTATTCTCTCAAACCTTGCAACGATTGTCACGTCTCAATACATAAGAAATAATATCCTCATCCTCTGCAACGACTCAAAGTAGTCCCTCCAAGGATAAAAACAAACACAGTAAACTCCATTGTCTCTTTCTGCGTTTATTAGAATTTAGTGCCTTAAAGAAGTCAGGCTCTTACCTCCCCATGTTTTGGTCCTATGAATCTCACTGTTATGTGGGGCACTTCATGAAAACGACCCCACTTGACCGACATGATTCGACCCCCATGCCATGAAATGTGCGCTCACAGAAGGAGAGGCAGAGCCCAGCAGCTTGATGCTGCCATTAGAGAAACCGTAAGAGGAAGCCAGAGACAGGTTGAGAAAGGGAAGGAGGGAGGGCTGAGGCGGCTGGTTTCCTTCACACAGCTTAACTATTTGAATGCTGTCAGTAGAGCGACTACCCTAGCTGCAAAGGACACAGGAAATGAAACAAAACTAATTCCCCAAAACACAGTGTCTATGGATTGTGCTTAGGTTGAAAGACGGGAACTCTGCAAGGACTGGGGCCAATTTTTAATCACTGGACGTTATGGAACACATCTAACCTATTTCAAAATGAACTCATTTCATTAAAAGCAGTACAATTCTTAAGAAATGTTTTAGTGAAGTTGCCGACAGTACAGTGATGATCGGCTATTTCATGAAATTTGACTTTTCCACGTTTAACAATTGCCAAAGTGCTTTAACTGTGGCCAGCAAAATAGAAGCAACCAGTATTTAAAGGGAAACACGCAGATAACAACTGCACTCAGACACTGAAGGAAAATAAGTTTTCACTTTTCTAAACCTTCCGTTTTCGACAAGCAACTACAAAATTAAAAAACCGGAGAACACTCCGGACAATTGTAAAACATGTTGCAATAAACCAACTGTCACAGACCTTTAATCAAAGGACTGAGTGAAATAATTAGATTTAAAACACTGACTTAAGCCTTTGCAAACACTCCTCTACTCCAGTAGGCACCTTGGAAAGGCTGGTGGGTTTAGTCCTGTTTGATACAGACCATGAAAACTAGGCGTTAAAGCTGAACGTCTCGTTAGGAAGGTATGGAGTATATTAGCGGCTGTGCAGGAATTTAACTCTTCCAGCCAAACGTGTCTACTTCAAGTCAGACTAAGAATTTCTCTAAAACATTTCCAATCATCTCCTAGACTACAAAGAGGCAAGCAAACAGAAAATCAGTGTGCTGGGATGGTTTGAAAAGGGGCACTCCCCTTCCTCTCTGAACGAGAACACTATGCACAGTGCTGCTTAAACATTCTGCAGCAAGAAACTTTGCAGGAAACAGTACTACCTCTCAAAGGCACGACCAGACAAAAGCAGAAACAGCCCGTCTTCCTGTTCTACTTCCTGTAAAGGCTCTCCCCTTTTTAAAAACACATTCGATATATTTAACTAATCACTCATGCTCATGATTGCTAATTCCTAAAAGGACATGGGAAGAATCAGAACTCCATTTCTCAAATCATGTATGTATCCCAGTGCTACCGGCAAACCACATTACGCTGGAATGTAAACCATCTGCCACCGAGTGGCTGGCTTTGGGCTCCTCTGCATGTTATTTAACAACTGTTTACCACATACATTAAATTAATAGAACAATTAACATACTGACTAATATATCTAGATTAATACTACAAACTATTTTATATGCCTATACATCATGATTGTTTATAAGGAAAGTAGAAATTTCCAAACCACTTTTAGAGACTTTACTAAGACTTAGGGGTGGCAATTTAATATAATCTTCAGTAAATGCCGAAATTTTTCCTTTAAAATAAGTAGTAGGGATGGTTACATCATACAAAGATTAAGAAAAGCAGATTAGATGAGTTCTAATAGTATGTCTTTAAAAAATAATTTAAAAGAAATAAAAATGTATTATTTTCATTAAAAAACTAGCGTTACTAATAACACCTATAGTAACATTTCCAATTTGTTTAACATAATGGAGAAGTATCATTATTCAATAGTTAAGAAAAATGGTAGAGTTAACATTATCCCACTAAGAAAATACTTCCTTATTTTTGTGTTATCATTCAGAGAATGAAACACTTCTGCATGGTTAAGCTCTGAAGTGGCTACAATGGCATATAAAGACAGGTTATTTAATGTAACTTAAAAATGTGTTGCTTCACTATTTCCCCCTATTTCTTACTATCTTTTGGTACATTGATAAAGGGCAAGCTATTCTAGTGGAGGTTCTAAAACAATCTTATTTAAGGTTAGCTAGTAACAATGACGAAAGGTGACTCTTAAACTTCTCAATGTATTTGGCCACTGGGATACTCTAAACACCTGATTATGTGAAATGAACTGCAATCCAAGGTCACCGATTTGCAATTTTTTGAGTTTCCATTGCTACCAGAGATAGCACAAGCCTCCAAAGATTAAATCTTGAAGCCAAAAGATAAAGAGGAACCATCTCATTGCAAAAGAGTTGTTGTCATTTTGACAAGAGGCCAATTGATCCAGTTTCTGCCAGTGATAACTTCTCTCTAACACAAATTACCTTCTTTTCTCCTGGCCTTTCTCTTCATCCTTCTACTCCAGGCTTTTGAGATTATTACAAGAGTTAAAAAGAAAAAGATAATGTTTAGTAACAGACTTTGTCTAAGGGTGAGCATGAAATGAAAAGCACTTCTTGCTGGAAGTCAGAGCACCCTTCTCTGTGCTTCAGTTTATAAATAAGAAGGCTGGAGTGAGACTTTGTTAAAGGTCAGCTTCTGGTTTCTAAATTCAGCCTTACATTGTTTTATTCAAATCTGCGCATTGCCTCATCAGTGCGATGAGTGGCGTAATTCACTATTCTGGCCCGAAAGTCGGTGTCACTGCAGAGATGGATACAAAGGGGGCTCGCCACTTATTTACTGGTCTTCCGATTAAAACTTGGTTTGAAGAAAAGATCCCACAGTTTAGAAACGAACAACAGAGATATGTTGAAATCATCCCAACAGATAATTTTTTCAAGGAAAGACCATAAGCTTTACTTCTGCTACGTGCTTGGTGGCACCGAGCACAAAGCTGGGACCACAGAAGTCACTCCTGACACCTGCCTAACTTACACTGATCTTTCCAAGGAGATTTCTTTTCCTGATGCTAACCACTACCCCAGGCTCTGCCTTAAGCCTTGCCGCCAATACGCAGAGTACCAAGCAGCATTCTGCCTTCTTTTCCCTTACTTTTGAATTGTAAAACAAGGGTGAGTATGAAGGTAGGACTTAAGTATGGGATTATTTTAGAAACAACTTGCTAGACTCTTTGCATCCTCTCCTGTTTTTCCTGATTGCCCACTTTCTGTCCATTCCGCACTTAGGCTGGAGAAGTCAAGAGAAAACACGATTCTGGTGGCAGGTTTTGTGGAAAAACTCCTCTGAGGGACAAGCAAACCATATTTGCTAAAAGAAAGAGATCCTATTTACAAAACCTAGTAAAAAAAATAATAATAATACATGCTCTATTTCTACCAGCCTTCTTAACTGAGGGCATAAGAAGCTTTGGTTTTTGTTTGTTTGGTTTTTGAGGGGGAGAAGTGTGAGGAGGTGGGTGTCCTTTACAACAGGATTCTTGACTGTCATGTTTGTTTACTCCCTTACTTCTAAGTAGGCAAGTATGTACCTGTGTATGTATGTAGATCCCCCTCCACACACACACACACACACACACACACACACACACACACGCACGCGCGCGCGTGGGGGATATACAGTGATGCCTTGCCAAGAGCTCCTGAAGTGATTTGCAGTAGTTTTTACTTGTTTCTTTCCTTTGTTGGAGGTTGGGTGAATAGTGTGTGGGGGAAATGGAGGCAGAAAGCTTTTCCCCAGCACTGGGAATTGGTACAAGAAAGTAAACTCCTTTTCCTCCTTTCTTTTTAAAATAGATTAAATAAAAAGATAAAAAGATTAGAAGAATAGTTATATCTGTGTGGTGATTTTTATTTTTTTATTTTTATATGTTAAATATTCTTATAATGAGCGTGAAAAAAATTAACAGCTAGACAAAAAATGTTTACATGTGTTATTTTAACATCTTAAGCACAAAAGAGGATCCGTGCAATACGCTCCCAGTTAGGGAAAGGATCTACCTTCTGTGGGACAATCTTTCTAACCCTCAAGCACAAATAGAACTATTTTCAACCCCTTGATCTTGGCATAAAATCCTTCCACTGTGTTTTAAATCTGATTTACTGATTTCAGCATTATGGTTGAGAGTATGAAATTTGAAGTCAGAAAGACCCAGATTGGAACCTCTGTTCCCCATTAGGGGCATCTCACTCCTAGAAAAGGGAGATGGTAGCTACCTTCCAGGCTTGTGGAAAGGATACATAGGGTAACGTATGAAAACTTCCCAGCATACGGTCAAAACTCAATTAGTGTTATTACCTTTTTTTGCTATTTTTTTCTTGCCCCTTTTTTTTTTTTTTTAAATATTATGCTCAGAGAGTATTTCTGACTTTATTTCCAGGTGTCCCCAACATTTAGTTAGCTTTTGGGTGTGTAGAGGCTGTGACAGGAGCCTCCTGATCAGCAACTGGGAGGAGGGAGAGGGTGTGGTCACATGAGGATGCCCACTGAGGTACTTACCTTGCTCTTCTTACTGCTGGACATTTTATTCTTGATGTAGCTGAAAGTACGACTGACTTTTGTTCCACTCTTCCCTTCAAAATCTTTCTTGGAGGGGCTCTGTGGCAGGAAATTGTAGTTCTCTTCTGTTATACTAAATAAAAACAAAACGACTGATGTTTTAAAAAAGACAACAGAAGTTAATTTTTAAAAACTAAAACACTTTCTATGTAAATCTTTGTAATCATCTTTGTCATATGTTACTTTAGCTACAAGTCAGCTTATATGCTCACATGAAAACAGGAGACAGAATAAGAGATGGACAGAGGCTGCTGAACGGTTTTCTACAGTAACATCTGAGGACAGGGCATATACCACGGAGCCCATGGTCTACTGCCAAAGCCTGGCCAGGTTTCCTAGTAACCATCACTAACATGTCAGTAATGGATTTTCTGTGATCTGATGTTAAATAGAGGCTGTCAATTATTCATTCATTATTTTATCTAAAATTTCTCAATCTAAAATAGCATTCAATTTACAGACTTTTTTGCATCAAACAGGTGCTTGAAAAGAAACCCATGAATATGATGGCATGACGGGCTTGTTAATAAAGGTTGCAAACCAAGGCATTTTTATGACCAAATGCATATTCAAGTTCCCTGATGGCACAAATGACACATCTTTTTAAATCTTTTGGCACACTGGACAGACAGTACTGTGGACTGGTGAACACTGCCATATATAGTTACAGGAAGGAATATACTGAGTGGCAGGACAGTCGAGACCAACTGCAGAAAGATTCGTTTTAGGAGTTTCACACAGATTCAGATGTTATCAGTCGACTTGTCAGGAAGCCTATGTAAAACCTAAGTCCATCCATGATGGATGGGTCTGGACCTTAGGAAATTCACAATGATTGATTTCCTCACACAATGCTTGGCACTTATACACACAGTCCATTATATAGAAAAGGAATCTATTTATGCTACGTTCCCTAGGTGCTCTAGAATAGTTATTTAGAACTTTTCCAAAGAATAGCGTTTACCTCAAGGGTCTCAGTGAGAGAGAGCAGACCCCCGTGTGTCCTCATAAACAGCTAAAGTCTATTTAGATATAAAGTACTGTTTATAAAATAAAACTGTCACTAACACAAAGGGAAAATGGTGTGAAAAGCAGTGCTCTAGGAAGGACAGAGCATCAATAAAATATGACACAAATGCAAAGAGAAGCATTCATACTGAGAGTTCTGGATCACTGAGTTACAGCTGATGCCTTTGTGAAAAGAAGGTAAACTTTGAAACAATTGCAAAACAGTCAGAACCCTCAATATGTGTAAGTTAGAATATTTAATCTCATAACATGACAAGAGGAATATAAAAATAAACAGTGAGTCAAAACAGAAATCTTGTGCCTGTTGTCAAGTAAAGAACCAACTGACTTAACTTGCACAGAGTCATGTACCGTAGCCACGCACACTGAAGAAAACAGCTTTGAAGCCTGGCAGAGCAGGGAGCAGTGCTGCATGAATGTGCATTTAAGTTTCCCCTTATCCGTGGTTTCGCTTTTCAAGGTTTCAATTACCCACGGTCGACACAGTCTGAAAATACTACGTGGGAAATTCTAGAAACAAACAAGCTTTAAATTGCACGCCATTCTGAGCAGCATGGTGAAGGCATCCTGCTTAGGCCGTGCGTCCCCACACTGTGGACGCTCCCTGCCAGCCAGTCACTTAGTAGCCATCTCAGTTATCAGATTGACTACCTCGGTATCTCAGCGCTTGCCTAACCCTTCTCGTTCCTAAAGCTACGTCACAATGCCTACGTCATTCACATCACTTGACCTCATCACGCAGGCGTGTGTCATCCCACAAGAAAAAGGGTGAGTCCAGTACAATAAGAGACTTTGAGAAAGACCACGTAACCTTTAGTACAACATATTATCATTATTGCTATATTTTTATTAGTCACTATTGTTAAAATCTTACTGTGCCTAATTTATAAATTAAACTTTATCATAAGTATGTATGAATAGGAAAGAAAAATACAGTATACATAGGGTTTGGTACTCTCCATGATTTCAAGCATCCACTGGGGGTCTTGGAACGTATCCCCTGTGGATAAGGGGGGGACTATTATATGTACACACACACACACACACACACACACACTTCATGAAACAAAATGTTGATAGACTTAGGAATTAAAAATCATCATAAGCAAAGAGTACAAGTCAAATAGACGTGTCTTCTCACATGAACAAATGCAAACAGTAATTTTTATCATTAGGATCGTGCAAAGAATAAAAGTAGAAAACCGTTGAAGCCATTATTTAAAAAGGATAGAACCATCATTACAAACAACCTCTAGCCATTATTCCAAATTTATCACTCAAGGAAGAATCCAATGAGCTCAATTAACTTAGTCTACTTAGTTAAATGTCACAAGACATTTTGGATTCCCTGCCCTTCATCTTGGAAAGAGGAGTAACAACTCAGTATACAGTACCTCTCTGTCAGATTAGCGCTCGTGTTGTGGAAAAGCCGTGAATCTGGAAAACAAAAATGGCAGAGAAAACATTAGAACCAAAGGATTGTACCCGAAGGACAGATAAACGTTTGAAATGTCTACAGTGACACAGATGAAGCAGAGATCGCATTTGAAAGCCAGTGTGTGGTGCCTTCTCCTCCTAAGCAAGGGTTTGGAAGAAGGAAAAATCAAACTTGAAACCTCCAAACCAGAACTGGAAATAGGCAGCAATAGGGAGTGAATGTCCCATGGGGGAAAAAAAAATTTAATCCAGTATTCAAGTAACTGAACAAACCCCAAATCACTTTTTTTTTCTAATGTTCAAACTTAAATGAAACATGTTTAATTTCTATTCTAATCAAGCGTTCAGTTCCCATGTGCCATCTTCCTGAGATGATGCCACAGGAAGAATACAAAACAGGAAATTAAACATCACATTCTGTAAGCTGTTAACTTTGCTTTTATATATTTCTATAGTAATAATCTAGCCAATGTAGATCCGATATTTTCTAGAGCCTTCCTGGAAATGGGTTAGTGATTAGAAAGGAGCAGCTGAGCTGGATTATGAGGTCTGGGCTGTCACTAATTTGGGGTGAGATGACTGGACTTCCTTTCCTCATGTGTCAAAGTGGAGGATAACACAGACGTTAACATCCTCTCCAGGTTGATACTGATAAAATGAGTAGCGTAGAGGCCTTCTTCCTCCTTTCTCAACTATCAGACCATAAACTGAAGTGGGTGATTAAAACTCAGGCAAAAAACAAACAAACAAACAAACAAAAAAAACTCAGGCTAAGTCAGCAGGGCAATAAGAGCAAGCAGAAGAAACACAACTATTATTCTATTTCCAGCGACAAGTTTGAGCTAATTTAAAGGAGGACCTCACGCACAGAATGCAAAACGGTTTCCAATTGTTAAGAGCTCAGGGATAGAAATACTTTCTGTGTCTGATTCCAGGCAAACAAAGGTTGCTCAAAACCTTTGAGGTTGGTTTCAAAGATCTCTGAGATTGCTGTCAGTAAACTTTTGACTTGTCAGAGATTTAAAGATGTTCCACTACCAGGTTACCAGCATTTGAAATTCTTAAAACTCCCAAATTGTTCTAGATTCTGAGTACAAATGCAAAATTGTAGTTATCACTAAGTTAAGAGCCAACAGATGGGACTAATGCATAAGAAAGTTAATGAATTCTGAATCTTCAGAAGACTGTGTTCTATAGTTTTTTTCATTTTAAACCTATTTGGGGTTCTTCTATTTCACTTATAATGTATGGTAATACAACAAGCCAAGTAAGAGGGAAAGAAGATCTGACCCCCAGCTCTGCGTGATCTAGGTGTGAAATCATCAGCATTTTAACCTCAGGCTGCCTTAATTTATTACATTTTGCCGTGTATAACATACATTATTTTGCCCATATTTGTGAGGGAAAAATAAGGGTGCGCGTTACATGTGGGTAGTACTAATTCTGTATCTGTATAAGTGTTTTTAATTCTTTTATTTATGCTAATGAGTTAAAAGTGTAATAATAAAAGAATGCTAAATTTCCTTTATCATACAAAAAACAAGTACCTAAATATAAACATATAAAAATGTGAGTTAAAAAATTAAAATAAAAGATTTTTTTCCCCTGAAACTTTGGGCCAAAAACGTGGGGGCGCATTATACACGGCAAAATACGGTCCTTACACACACAAACAAGACCCAAGAATATGGTGTTAGAACTTGCTCCACCCACAGGAGCCCTGAATGCCACGAGCAGCATTACATCCTCTCAGCTTGCGGGACACCGCTGTACACTCAAGCAATTACCTCGCAGGTTACTCCCCAGTCATACGAACAAACTGAAAATAAAATCCATAATGAAGAGAAATACCAGCCAGCACAGAGCCTGGCCAAGAACAGGCTCCCAGTAGATTTGCGTCAAATAAATTAAAAACTGAATAAATATGTCATTGAGCACTGGGAGATCTACGCCTCCTATAAGCATTTCCAACTATCTTTCTGATGAAGAAATTTTCCTTCATTTACTATGATCTCTTCATTTACTAAGATCGTACTAAATGAAACAGTGATGAATCCACCAAGGCCTCTGAAATTCCTAAAGTGTCACGAGGTTTTCAGAGCATCTCAGGGTATCTCAGCATCTCAATGTCACTTCCATGATACAATTACAGACAAAAGCAAAGACACCTGTCACTGAAATTGGCCTGTGAGGTATTAGAGTAGGTAAATAGCCTATTGCAACGAGACTTCTTTTTAAAGGCATGACATAACCTGCAGACCTAATATATTACCATTCCAGGGTTGGAACCACTAGCTGGACGTGGTTAATATTTTTCAAAGTGTGTTCCATGGAACACTACTCTCAGGAGATGTGATACACAGTCATGCACATATTGTGGAGACCTGGTTAATAAGTTTGGGAAACACAGCATATTGAACGCTGCTTTGGTAATCAACAGTGTACACATTACCATTTGAAACCTGCTTAAACCAGTTTCCTAACTGATGTGGCCATGCTCCAACCCCCTTCTGTTTCTTCCTCTCCCAGCCCGACATAATTCTCACCGGTATTTCTGAGTTTAAGGAACACATTTCGAGGAATGCTGGATACTTCATCCAAAGGTTTCTTCAAGCTCCTATACTTTTATGATTCCATCATTAGGATTAACAGAATACCCAGAGTTGTCATAATTTCCTATCAGTGACAGCAGAAATACCATTGGGACCTTTGTTTTCTTTGCCATGCTGACCTATTTCCCAGTACATTACAAATACTTTGAGATGAAACAGGCTTCAGAATTTCTGAACAAAGCTGTAAGTGGATTTTCACAACTTCTCACCTATTACAACTGGCATAAAGTGAGTATCTTCTTGTGTGCCTATTTACCAAACATCTTTTAATTGTGAAAAGGTACCGAACGTATAAGACCTCCACGTAAAGGAAAATCACTAAATTTTGTGTTATTGCACCTAAGGCACTTGCCTATAAGAACAACGCAAAAAAGTCACCCTGAGCTTAATATTCTTTAAATATTAAATTTTAATATTTAAATATTAAATAATTAACTACTTAAATATTGCTGACACTTAGGGTCAGCAAGCAGTAGGGAATTCGGGAGCTCAATCATATGAATAGTAATTGCCTGAGACGTGTATTAGTTGTATAAAATTGAGAAAATTTATTATTTAACTTTATATTAGAAATGGTTTTCCCACTAAAAACAGCAATCCTAGAGTATTACAGAAATCTTATGCAATCAAAAACAGTGATTTTCATGAAAGGGGGGGGTTCATTCCCTTTCCGTTTTACTAAAACTGATACGATACCCTATAAAGTTTTTGAACTAGGGATTATCGGCTAAGGACATATTAATCTGAAACCTGCAAGGCAGTAAAATGACTGAAAAATGAAAGTTCTAAAGGAGAGAAAACAGCAGGAAAAGGTGAGAAGAAAAAAGTTTAGCATTACCTTTTAAATAATAGATTGGTGCAAAAGTAACTGCGGTTTGGCAATTATTTTTAACCTTTTAAACTGCAATTATTTTTGCACCAACCTAATACCACAGGTGGACAGCTAGATATCTGTCCCATGAGACAAAATCAGTGAAACAAGAAAAAAATGAACATTACATCGTCAAATGGAAAGTTTTGTGAAATCAATACTCAGTATTACAAAAGGTACGAGGTGGGATGGGAACACCTCCCTCATGCCTTTGAAGATATCTGTGCCCGGGGATGATATCTCGTGTCCTGGAATCAGGCCACCGGATTAATCAGTATAGGTGGGGTGCAGAAGACAAAAACTGTGTCACCCACATTAATTTTCAACACAAAGCATGAAAACAAACGGTTTAGAAAGGACAGCATGCAGGGTGATAAAAGTCCCCAAACAATTTCTTAGCACGAAGCCTACAGTATTTTCAGCACTGGCCAGACGCTGGAAAGCAGCCACTGGACACCAAAGCTGCTTACTTACTATGCAACCCCTCCTCCTCATCAGTGGAATGAGAAGCGCCAAGAGAAAAGAGAGTTTTAGACTTAAGGAGGCGCGGAGAGATGCTGACGGAGAAGGAGACCGGCCTTCCGGGCTGCAGCTGCTGCTGGGCTGCGAAGTGGGTTAACAGGACACGTTAGAGCAGGCACAGATGACACCAGGACAAAGCAAAGGGCACCTCGAACCCATGTGGGACAGAGTAACGTCACTGGCTTGGACAGAGCCCGGAGAGTCTCTAGGTGAATGATGTAATCGATTCACATTTTCATCTTTATTGTTGAATGTGCAGAATTCTAATGCAACTTAAAAATATCCACCAACAAATACATACTTGTTAGATTATGAAAACGGCAATTACTTTTCATGGTCATTATGGATAGCTGGAGGGTGTCTTCCCTTCCAAGTGAAACCATCTGGAGTAGTGGCGCCCACCCCTCAGATTCTGTATCTGGCTCTCTTCTCCCTCACCTGGAATCTCCTCATATACTCCTGCTTCTTCTGCATATGATACATGCTTGTGACTCAGCGTTTTCTCTATTCAAGCCAGATCTCTCCTTTGAGCTCGGCTCATTCACCTCACTGCTCGCCGTGGGTGGGCATCCCACAGGCAGCTCCAACTGAGCAAGTACAGAGGAAAACTTCCCTCTTCCTCCAGACCTGCCCCTCCTCCTATACTCCTTCATGTGGCCAGCGGTACCTAACATCTAACAAATTATTCCAATAGAAACCTGGGCACCATCCTTGCATCCTTAGTCCTTTTAGACTTTTGTCTTCTAGAATTCTCTGAACATCAACTTGTCCCCTATTGCCACTGCTCCAGGCCCTGGTTCAGGTCGCCAAATGCTCACACTTTAATCCTGCAATTGCCTTTTAATGCTCAACCAGCCTCAGTGTGGTCTCTATGAAGTGTTTGAATCCATTTACTGATCAACTTAAATCACTCCACTGCCCTGATAAGAAGCCCAAATCCCTCTGTCTTGCTTTCCACATATAGTTAATTCACCTAGCAAAACCCTAGTTTTCTTTTGTTCTCAGCTTTGATATTACTTATCCCGAAATTAAAGCGTGTGTATACATAATATGGACTTTATATACACACCTAATGACTATGAATATATTCCAATCTTGCAATTTAATCAAAAAACCAATATAAAAAGGCTATTTGCCTGACTAAATTTTTGTTCTGACATATATTTGTCTATGTTACCTTCTCCAAATAGAACTTACATAGGAAAATGCATGTATTCAATAAATTCTCATCCCACTGTCCACAGTTACAAAGAGAGAGAGAATAAGCAGAGAGAAAACGTCACTAGCACTGACGTCTAACTTCCCAGAGGTGCGCCCTGATCTTGGGTCACGTGCATCATTTATCTTTTTACATCTGGGGCATAAAAACTGTAAATGGCATAGTTCAGCTCTCAACACTGACTGATTTCAAAATCCAATGCAAATACTCAATCTCATGCTACCATGTGTCCCCGAAAATAAGACCTAGCCGGACAATTTAATGCGTCTTTTGGAGCAAAAATTAAAATAAGACTCGGTCTTATTTTATTGTAATATAAGACCAAGTCTTATATTCATTTTTGCTCAAAAAGACACATTAGAGCTGATTGTCCAGCTAGGTCTTATTTTCTGGGAAACACAGTAGGGTTTCCATCAAGGCATGTATAAGGGTCTTGGCCAACGTACACACCAGGAGTGAAGGTGTAAGGATGACCCCAAGGACGAGTGAATGCCATTCTTTGTGATAAGAAATCACCCAAAATGAAGGGGGAAATGAAATCTCATTAAGAAGTCTGTGAAGTTAAAACACCTACTGGGTATAATTCTCCTCCTAACATTACCACCACTAAGGAGCTTAGAAATCTTCCAGGGACACCATCAATCAAGCCGTTTCTCTACGGTGTGTAGGCACCTTCGGGGTGCAAGCAATGAAAAGTTTAGAAACAAAATGATTTTGTATAGTGAACGTGAAGTTTATTCTTAAGTTCTAGGAAGACGGTTAGCTCCGTCCCCTGGCAGTCTGGGCATCTCCACTTAATCCTCTGATACAATAGGGGAAATGCTGCAAATGCTTCGTAGGGCGGTTCCTCTGAGGGCAGCCCTCTGGCATGTTCCCGCCCAATGCAGGCCGCATCAGCGCCACTCTGATTTCCAGAAACCGAGCTGGCAAGAAGCATCCACCATGTTCCCCCATCAGCACAGCAAATTGAAGACACGAAGTAGGAATCTTTCCCACCCACTGTGCTTCCTACATAAGCAGTCACCTGTCTACTTTCCACCCCAGACAACGGTACTGAAATATTTGAGTCACCACCTTTACTCAGTATTTTCCTCTACATCAATGAATTTTTGAAACCGATCCCAGCTTAGAAATAAAGCTACAAGTTTGCCTGTTCTTCTAATCTAGCAAATGACCCGAGACATTGTAGGCAACAGCTCTGTGGATACACCTTTTTCAGAAATGCTCACAGCTAGAAAATACTGTGGGGGAAGCAGCTAATTTCCTTAAAGGAAGAAGATGGAGCAAAGGTAAACGCTGGAAAGTAGGGAGAGAGATTGATTTTAGAAAGCGTTTTGTTTCTAGACCAGCTTGTGCATAAAACACAGCCACTGAAAGACTGCGGAACGAGGTCCTAGTTTCTTTAACGTTGTGTAAACTCTGGTAAGAGGAAGTGGAGCCCAGCTCTGTCCTGGGCACTGAGCTAACTCACTCCATAACGACAACTAATGCTTATTATAAGCCAGGAAATACACGAAAGACTTTAAGGAAATTCACATTTAAGCCTTCTCCCATTATTATCCCTGTGTAACAGTGGAAGCTTGACATGGAGTTTCACAATCTAGCCCAAGGTCACACAGCCACTAAAAGTGCTTACAGTAAAACATCAGTTAAAATATTTGAAGAGTAAAAAAAAAAAAGTAAAAAAAAAAAATTTGAAGTGTGCCACACACTTTAGGCTTTAAAATCCCTGCGCAGATTTTAATTATGATCCTTTCAGCAAGGAAGACCATGACCACGAGCAGAGATGAGCCACGCGGCACGTAAGCAATTTGGAAATGAAGATCTGAGTCTGCGGCAAATGGAGAATCATCCTGGTATCCTGGTGCTCAGGGGCGTAGCACACGGAACGGAAGTCCTACTCTTCCATTCCACAGCCAGAATTTTTACATCTGCAAAAAAATGTATCATGCTCGCAGTGCAGAATTGAAAATACGGTTGGGAAAAGTAGCTGTGTAAGAGGCGGGACGAAGGGGAGCTAGCGTCAGTCAGTGCATATCGCTAACTTAGGGAGTAAGTGGGGCTAGTGAACGCGTTTATGACCTAAGGATTCAAACGTGCATGAAATGCACACTATCCATCGGAATGAGGTACCCTGTTTTAGCGAAAGGATTACACGCTGGCGTAAGCCTGTGCACTGGACAGCAATGTGCCACTGATTTCCGTCCCCCCCAGCGAGCCCAGCAGAAACTCTGCCAGCAACAGGAAGCAAAGCTCCATGTGCCGGCACCTCTGGCGCTGTAGGATGGTGTTTCTTGGGAGTCAGCCGCATTATTTATAGTGTTTGGCTTGCAACTGAAAACATGGTAAAAAAAAAAAATCTTACTTTTTGGAGGAAAAATAATGAAGTGTTTCATGCACGAGCAAGAGAGTGTGTCACAAAATAGAGGGAAAAGATCTTTCTTTGGGACACACTCTACTGGTATCAGGTACTTGTGCTATTGGGGGAGAATCTCCACCAGGCCCCCGTACTTGCACACAGCGGGGCTGTCTCACTAAATGGTATCTTCCTGCCTGTCTCTGATCACTGAGCTCTAACTCGCCATGGTCATCAAACCCACGATAAACTGCTTTGTGACCATTTTCATTCTATCAAGCAAAACCTGTAGCCCAAAGCCAAATCAGAAGAAAACCCACACCCACACAAAGGCAGGAAAAGCTGTTTGGGGTATGGTTTTGTGAGTTCACATCTGGGCCTTTGAGAGTCAGTCCTCATCGGGCAGCTCTAGTCAAACAGGCCGGATTCGTCCTGGAAGTGTTATCACATGAAAACGAGGCCACAGTTACTAAAATCAGCCATCGGGTCTTCATTCTACTGTGGAAATTAAAACGAGCAGGCCTCCCTCCCGTACATCATGAATGGAGACATTAACGCAGGACAGCCACTTCTGTCCCTAACCATTTTAACACTGAAGAAACACCAGACAGAGCAGGACAGTTTATTTACTCCCTTCGCTATGGCATCCTGAATAGACGGTCTTTTGGCAAAGAGGTCATGTATCAGTGCACCTTCGATGAGAATTTAAATCTTTGTATCAAGACCTCACACTGCCACCACCCATAAGAAAGTCAGTATTTTAAAAATAAAACAAGAAAGTGGGGTTTCTCCACGAACGAGCTGTCTTTCTGCGGCAAACATTTGGATCCGATGCACGTGTGTTTTTGTGCATCTTTCATTTGCAAATGCCCGGTGCTTATGGACGTCAGGCATTTACGTAACTTTCACAGCCCACGACCCTGAATTTGCATTAATCAGTCTCACATGTAATCCTCGTGGCACTTGCTTAACTAAAACTCTATCTCCGTCTTTATCCTTAAAGAACATGACATTTTTTGAAGAGCTCAGGAAATTAGTATTAGATAAAATTTGGATAAATACTGTGAAAAAGAAAAGAGAGAGAGTATCTGTGAAACATAAGAACATTACGTCTAACTTATTCTCAAGTGTTTCAGAAAAAAGTTTATGGGAAGTGACAGAGAGGGAGAGAGACTGACAAACCAGGTGTTAGGATTACATCTAGGGACTCGCGGTAAAGAACAGATGGTAATTCTTTGTCCTGTTTTTGAAACTGTTCTTAAAGTCTAAAATTATTTCAGAATGAAAAGCTTTTAAAAACATGTGTCAGGTTTAGGCCCCAAAATATCATGACTTTAATGTATTAAGGAGATTTTTAGGAAGAAGAGGAAGGCCACAGAACTGAACTCTGTCACCTTTTCTGTTTAAATCATGAGTCATTCATTCAGAGGAAGAGGCACGCAAATTCTGGAAGGTCATGTTGTAAGGCCTTAAGGTGAGAAAAATGACGGGAAAAGTGTTTAAAGTATAACGTATTTCATTTTAAAAAAGGAGTATACTCACTGTCCAACCCAGGGTGGCTGATTGTCATTAATGAGATGGACTTTGTCAACGGAGAAGAAATGGCGGATGTACAGTAATTAAAGCCCTGTTGTTTGGATCTGTGACATGTCTGGAAAGGAAAAAAAAAGGGGAAGAACCGGTCCTAAGTACATGCTCTCATATTTCAAGATAAGCACAAAACTTTACATTCCAAGCCAACCTAGGGAAACGAGGCAGTACCTGGGGTGACAACAAGGGCTCTGCAGTCAGACAGACTTGGACTGACGTCTGCCCGGCCACGTAACAGCTGCAGAGAAGTTACTTAGCTTTTCTGGGCCTTAGTTTTCTTATCAGTAAAATGGGGAAATCCATCCTTTACAGTGGTTTCGTACTCCTCACAATACCTAATCATGCTTCAAACTTATAGTACGTGCTTCACAAACATCTGCTGAATGCATATCAGATAAAAATAATTTCACTAGCAATATGAAACCACGTACACTTCTTGTTCTTTGAAAATCTAAGTATCTCTTATGGAGATTATTTTGATCGTAAAGACTTAGAAACAGAGATGCAAGCAAAAAGTGTTTCAAATCACAAGCGAAGCAGCCATGCGTCTGGAAAGAAGCCTAAATCTCTTTCATTTCCTCTTCTAAGATTAGATTGCTTCTACATGGGGGACTGAAATTTGATAATTTAACTCCCCGGTAAATTCACAGCAGCTTCAAAGCCATGTCACCCAACCAGGTGCACACGTTCCTGTAGCAGTACCCCCGAAAGAGACAGCCAGTGTTTACCAGTACACTTCTGCTGTTTTGAGAGCCTGTTCTAAATTGTTAACTTTAATTATAAATCCCTTCCCCTCATAGTGGGCTGAAATCTGACCCCTCCCAATTTGCACGTTGAAAGGGAAGCAATGAAAATCCGTTACTAGCATAAACTTGATTCAACTGCCCTAAAGACTTCTGATTATTTAGAGCCTGTTTCGCATGTCACCATGGAGTCTGAGGCACAGTTGCTATGTTTCAAATACAACTGTGAGGTCTGAAAAATGACCTCAGGGAAAAGCAGAGGCTTTCAACAGGAAGTTGGCTGCAGGCAACTTGTCCGGATCACAGATACAAGCAGCTTCAATTCCAGCTCTGAGTTTGCACAGGAGATAAAAGACTCTGGGTGAGCAGAGTTCCAGGAAGGTGAGACACAGCAAAATTCCTTTAGGTTTTCAATCTGATTTTCATTAGGCCTAAATTCTCTTAGGCCATCAGCGCTACACTGGTTACGGAGCTAATCCTCTGGTACCAAATTTATACTTATTCACATCATTGCGACGTAGTAGGATGTAATAAAAATTAAATTTCTACACAAAACCTCAGTCACTTATTCAAAGTACAGGTTGCTTAACATTTTTGCACGCTTGTTTTAGAAATGTATCACTGTATTTCTACCTAAAACTTTAGTCACCTATTCAAAGGCAGGTGTGTCACTTTGTGTAGAAATGTTTCATTTCTGTATGCCCCCTGGAATCCTCTCAGAAATCGATCCAAAGTCTGCTTTGCCCATGAGGAGGAAAAAGGACTGAGGGCAGCGCAGGACGCTGTAAAAGCACGTAATTCAAACTCTCAACTCAAACACTCCACGAGGGACTGTCGAAAACAGCGGGTGCTATGAAGCGCTTGAGAAGAAGAGCACTGAGAAAAAGTCGCTTATTTGGCAGACAAGGAAATTTATGATCTTTAAAAGAGGAGTTTCAAGCGAGTGATGGAGGACGCTAAGAAATCAGCAGGGGTGAGAATAGGAAAGGGAGGGAGTGTAGATGAGAAGTTTGGCAGTGATAGGAAGCAGAGACAATAAATAGTTATTTCCTAGACAATGTGATGAGACAAAGAAGAAGAAGAATTATTTTCTAGGAAGGAGAAACTTAGGGTATGTTTTTGAGAACCAGGAAATTTAATAATGGTGTATAACAGACTTCAAGACTCATTTTACTATTGGAGTGGTAAAAGAAGACCTCAGGTATGAAGGAAAAACTCAACTTAATATCCTGGATACTTTCCTAATTTAAAAAAGGTTGCTTTGATGGACTATTTAAAGCTATGCAGATTAATGATATTCTTTCATTAGCATCAAGTACTAAGAACTTGCTCTGTGCTGGGTTGAGTACGTTATATAATAGCTATTAGCTTACTGTTAACTTAAGTCTTGCCTTCCTGTTCCTAATAGGAAGGCGTATTTACGGAAATGAAATTCCTTTTTTCCAAATTAACAACATACATGCATTTCAGCCTTACCTGCTGACCAAACATCCTATGTTCTCTCTGGCCTGATTCCAGATCCTCTTCTGAAAGCGACACCAGAGAGTCACCCCGTTCCTCACCGCCGAAAGGGTGCCTGAGCTCTTTGGTGTTTGCAGAGTTTACTTCTAGAGAAGAGGATGGCTTGTTTCCAACACCAGCTCCTCCTGTCAAGCCTTCCAGACTGAAACTGAACACAGAGCACGACAGTTAGTTCATTCTATTTCCGAGTCTCAGAAAGGTGTCTCGTGGTGTCTCCCTTGCTCCTGTATTATTTCTATGACCCCTGGCAAAGCTGTCTATAAGCGCAAGGCACAGGTGAGCACCACCTACCTTCCCCCTCAGGTCCTGGTGTGGTGAGAAAGAATACTGCACTTAGATTTTCTCACCCCATTCGACTTATGGAAATGTTGAAGCATTTAAGGTCATTTTCGTGATTTTTTTCAATATGCCATTTGGACAGACCACATTTCCTCACTGAGCTTTTGTGTGTTTTCCCTTGATCTTTGCCTGAATCTAACTCTGCTAATGGTAAAGAGAAAACACGAGCATGACTAACTTTTAGGAGGCAAACTGGGAGACTCAGACCTACCCCCATGTCCATTAAGTGAACCGTTATAACTCGACGTTCAACTACAGCCTGTTGAACTTTATTATAAACACACAGGTATGCTCCCCCCCAGCAAACCCAACTGTCCCTTCTGAGCATTGTCATCTGTGCACACTTGGCTGGACAACAAGTGCTCGACAGGTTTCCTGAGAATTGTTAGTCGCAGACAGGCACACAGGACACCTTAAAGAACAGAAGCTGAAAAGCTACTAAATCTAAGAGTTTTAATTTTTTGTCCTGATATTGACAAAGGGGGGGGGAAAGGGCAAACTCAGGGTTTGGTATCCAAAATGGGATCCCTGGAATAAAGAATTTTGAGGTTTGCATAGTAAAAAGCATTTTCTGTAAGCAGATGGCTCCAGAGAGAGGTTGGACTCCATTGCCCTAAGGGTTGCTAGCAAGCATAATTCACAAAGGTTACAACAGCAGTGGAAGCTTCTTAAAAACAAGCAAGATCTCAAAATACAGCTGTAGCTGACCATGTCCTCAATGATGAGCAGATGAATTGTATCTGAAGAGATACTGAAGCTATTTAGTGATTTCTGCTCAAACTGTACAGTGAATTGCTACAAATAATTCACCAATGCCAGTCCAGAAAGGCTTGTATTTGTTTTTTCTGGTTCACAAATTACTTACCATGAATTGAAACCATGCCTCTTGGTTTTTTTAGTGGGTAAATTAAACAATAGACATTGTTTTATTTCAATATGACAATAGAAATCACAACTAACCACAAGTAAATGTCTCTGTAAAGTCATTTTTAGTACCAGGAACAATAAGACAGGCTAACGATGAAGAAATTTAGTTCTCTATTGTGAATTATTTGTAAACCCTGAGAAAACTAGATCTCTGCTTACCACGCAACTTAATCTTGAAAATATTTTAGCACTTAAATCTGGCTGCTGAGCTGAGACAAAAACATGAAATGAGGAGTCTGTGGACTGCAGTCTAAAGCGATCGGTAGATTTGGCAGCGTTACAGAAATTAGTGCATCTATAAGCGGCCTTGCTTCTGTCTTTGCTTTGCTCAGGATGTGGAAATTCCCAGGATCTGGGATTTAGGACAGACCAAAAGAAAGAGAGAAGTCTTCTACCACACCATGGAGCCAAGTCTGCAGAAAACACCAAATCCACAGCCCCTTGAGACACACAGGATGCATCAGGGAACATCACCCGACGTCTGGGCCGTACCCCTTCCACTAGATTAGTGATGCCGACAGCGGAGCCAACTGAACGCTGCTCACAGACAAAGCGGGCCGCCATATGCATTCCAGCCACAGAGAAGCCAGCTTCAAGCCAAAGCCCAGATGCCCTATTTTCTGATTCCCCCTTTGGCGGCTGGACACGTAACATACTGTACCTTCTGTAATTAAAGTCAGCGCTCAGGGCAGCAGAGTATTGCACGCCAGAGGGACACCAGCTCATACTGGGGATGACATCAAAGGCAGAGACAGAAACAGAGGGAGAAAAGAGGAAACAGGGGTGGGTTATTGGGTTTGAAAAGAAAGGGCATAGTCAGAGACGGATGGATTTATCAGAACATCAAAAAATTAGAATGTCACATTGATTTACAATGTAGAAAAAGCCTAGGAAAAAAATAACACGGAAACTTAAAATTGTTCTCCCGATGCTCATCCAGATAAGGTGTTGGAAACGACTATGTGCTCTCTTTACAGGATAACAAGTCCAAGCTGAAACCCCATTCCTTCTAGTGAATGTGGAACTGAGTGTCCCCCCCTCCCCCCCGTGGCTTCCTCTTCAGGCACCTCCGCCATTGGGAGCCCACCAATCTCTCCACACAGCCCACGACTCCCACACCTCCCTGAGCACAGCATCTCTAAGCCGTAAGTAGAAGGAACAACGACAGACGACACTGGGGTAGGCTCAATGTGTCATCCGTTTTTTCATGTTTCCATTAAGGATCCATAATCTCTCATGACACCAACACTCAACACTCACACTCATCTTCCAACCCAACTAACCAGGCTCTTATGCTAAATATAAAGCATATAACAATGGTTACAGTTCCCTGTATTTTAATAATGAAGGGATTTAAAAAAAAAAAACAACCCAAAAAACAAAAAGGAAGGAAGGAAGAAATAAAGAGAGAGATAAAAATTCTGTGATACTTAGAAATGTGTCTTTCTAATTTTAGGTTTGTATCCATTTTCCCACAAGATTTTAAAAAATCCGTTTGTTCACCTACTTCCTTGGTTATCTCAGTACACATGCTCACATTCATTCTCAAGCATCAGGGGCAGAAAATCTGGAGTTGGAAATGCTAAGTAATTATAATCAACTGAAAAACGACCAATTAAGCTACTTTGTAAAGGGAACTGCATTAATAGTTCAGGATTTTTGATTAACAAAAGCTATCGTTTAAAAAAATACACTGCTCCTCTTTGGGCCTTAAAGTTCTAAGTGACATCCTTTGTTTGCAGAAGGGGGCGCACGTAAAACCACTCAGTTCCCTCCCGATCTCGCAAATGGGAAGCCCTGCGGCCACCCCAAGCCCCGCCTGTCTTGGATACAGTCGTCCTTCCTGGTCCATGGTTTGGCTGTCCGTTGTTTCAGTTACCCACGGTCTAAATATATTAAACGGAAAATTCCAGAAATAAACATGTCATAAGTTTTAAAGTATGTGCCACTCTGAGCAGCATGATGAAATCACGTACGCCCCTCCGTAGGCCGCCGGGGACGTGACTCATCTCTTTGTCCAGCGGCTCCATCTGTGTATGTTCCCCACCCGCTAGTCACTTAGTAGCCATCTCGGCGATGATCGGATCCACTGCCGCGAGACTGCAGGGCTTCTGATCAAGCCACCCTTGTTTTACTTGGCCCCAAAGCCATTCACATAATTTCTATAATAGCACATTGTTATAACTATTCTATTATTAGTTGTTGTTATTAATCTCTTACTGTGCCGAATTTATAAACTTTGTCATAGGTATGCAAATACAGGAAGAATCATAGTATATATAGGGCTTGATACTATCTGAGGGTTTTGGAACGTATCCCCCATGGATAAAGGGGGGGATTTTGTTTTGTACACCTCATTTTGCTTTGTTGACAAGTGGGGGTTTTAGACAGAGGAAAGGAGACAAGGAAAATGGTGGGAGAAAAATAAGAGTTACCCCCATGGCTCTTCTAAAAGTAAATCTCTAATATCATTTTAAAACAATTTAAATAGTAAAACATTTTAAATCAGATTAAATTAATAGTATAAAGCTCACAAGTGCAAAAGCAGAAAGTAGGAATACACAGCCGAGGCACGTCTCCATCTGGTAAGCAAGATCAGACAACTTATAATGCATTTGTGTGAGCAGAAGCAAGCCTTGATATAGTTTACAAGCACCCATGAGACTCAAAGTCCATTCTTTGAAATTATTAACTTACTTGTAAATACCCAAACTGTAAATTAAAAGGCATACTGTACCCTAAATAGCCAAATTCTTATTAAAAACACAATGTGGTTAATCAGGAACTGAATGTATATTGCCACAGAATCATTCATAAAAATGATCTCCTGCTACAGACTCAAACATCTCTTTACTCTCAGAAATGATAATGGTATGAGACTGGGAAGGAATTTAAGATGAAGAGAATGAATAGCAACAGGCAGAAAACAGACGGGCACACTGCTTTTCAAGGACATTGAAGAGGGCACGAAAAATGCCCTTCCTTGGAGCAGAAAACTCCTTTCACAACTAAGCATTTTTGAGAGCATTCCTAATTTCCTCAATTCCTCAGTTCGTGGGGGTAACATTTAATGGCTTTTTGGCTTTGTTTTCAGATTTAGGAAGTTCTAGATTAAAAAAAAAAAAAAAACCCTGCCTTTTAATACTTGTTGGTTGGGATGTTTCTATTTTACTAGCTAAGGCTGACTACTACATTTAAAAGTCTACCTCACGCCCTTCCCACAGAATGTGACTAAGCGTCACACTGCCATGGGTGCTGTGGCGCCTGTAGCTACAGGCTAACTCGGGTCACATCATAAACTTGTCGTCTTCCAGGGTCACTAAGGGCCTGGGGTTAAGAAATTCATACTAAAGAGCTTTAATAGAGAGCTACACGCAGCTATCTCGAAAGGTTTTAGATACTTTCACTGAAAAAAAGGCGTTTGACTTGTTCTCCTGAAGAAAATCTTTACCAGGTCATGACTGTCTAAGACTCATGAGACTATCTGAGCTCATCAATTTTGTACTTAAATCTGGAATTAAAGGAAGCAGCCACTTGGAAAAGACAAATCACTGTTTGTTTGCTTCACTAATAGTTAAAAATACCTCTTTACAAACGTCTCCTAATATGAGACGCTAATAGTAATCTAACCACCGTTTTTGGGTTTTCTAAATGTTTTTTCCACGCAATGGCAAAAAAGGTCACGAGTGACTTCTGAACAATAAAAGTAAAAAAAAACAAAAAACTCAGCGTTTGAAAAAATTTAAAGTGAGTACTTTTTAACTAGAAGTGACTTCTCAGCTTCTAAATAATCAGTTTTAGCTTCAAAACCTTACCTGTAAAAAAATAATTAACAGAATTGAAAGACTGAGAATGTCACTGAGGTCAGCTGATACCCTTGCTCTAAGGAAGGGCTACCTCAACAATGGAAACTGGCCTAGGAATAAACACTTTCAGAAAATTATCAAGGAATGTGTTGAAAATATTGTGGGGCCCGTGTGCGTGATCACACACCTATTTCTGGTTCCTTCCCCCTTGTTTTGGAAAGACAGAAAAAGTACTCTCTCGGGTCCATTTAGACAGGCACAATATAAACATTTCTTCGAAATCTCCTAGAGAAAGTTGGGGAGGCCCTGTTATCAAAGTGATCTGAAAATCAACAAGTGCCAGATGAAAAAAATATTTTTTTTTAAAAAAATATTTAAAGTAGAATAGGAAAAAACTTCCAATTCAAGCGACCATTTCATATGGAATGGACATCAGCAATGAATAAGCACCTATGTTTTACTTGCCTGAAGCAGACGTGACATTTTAAAACTTAAAGACAGACTGTTCAATCATGGAGTAAGCAGGAAAAGGAGAGGCGTGTTAGTATATGCTCAGAGGCAACATGGTTAGTCCATCAAAGCAGTGAACTCTGTACCTTCTCCTATGAATGGGAGGTCTCCTGACAACATCCCCAAGAACTCGCATTGAACTGAAAATGAATGGTGATAAAGAAGTCAGTGCCGAGGTGAAACAAAATGGACACGAACGCATGAAACATACAGACGTCACACTGGGAAGAGAAACAGCACAGGAAGTCAGGGGATGAAAGAATGTGGAATAAGGAAAAATGTCAACCGAAAAGGCCTGACAATTCCTGTGCAGGGCTGCTTTGCTCCCTCCTTGCTCCAAGGATTTCATCAGACAATAAGGAATGAGGTTGATTAAATCACAAACGTAAAAGGATCAGAAAAAAAACAAAGGCTATTCAAAACGTTACAAGGCTTCTCTGAATACTTTAAAGTATTCTTTAAAATACTTTATACTATATGCAGGCAATACTGTAAGAATTAGCCAAACTAATGAACATGGAACCTGACTCGCATTCCATTATCTCCAGAGGTATTGGGATAGTGGGGCTAGGTAACCCTTAATGCGAAGCTCACCTAGGAGATTCCATCATATTAATAGGTTGAAAATATAAACAACTTAGCTGATAAGGGTCCTAGTCTCAGTTCAGTTGTAAGGTCACCACGTAACCTTGGGCAAATCCTTTCATCTGAGCTTCAATTTTCTCACCTGAGTTACACGATCCATAAAAGTCACATTTAGCTCTGAAATCAAAGTCATGGCAAACGGGTCCACATTCACGTGGGTTACAAAGAAAAATGGATTCCATATAAAATCAACCCTCGTTTCTTGACGCTGTTCTCATTGAAGACAAGTACGTCAAGGATCTATTCTTGCTTCAGGAACTGAATTCTGGCTCTAAGGATCATTTCCTACATCCTTGTTTTTTCTATTGGTGTGAACGCTAAGACAAAAAAAAAAAAAAAAAGTACAGCATGTGTTCATATCAAGCTGGGAAGGAAAGCTTTTGGAAATTACTTTTCATATAATCGAGGCTCCAATGTAGACAAAAACGAGCCAGCAGATAAAGCAGGTCCTTATTTTTAAGGTTAGCATCCTGAATGCCACCGTGGAGTAACATGAATCGTAGCACCAGCACTTGACTAGGAGACAGGAAACCAGGATTCTACCGGCCTTGGGTGAGCGATATGAATGAATGGTGTGCGTCAGTCTTATCTGCACAAACGGGGGTAACACCACCTGACTCATGGAGAGGACTGGAACATTACATGAGAAATGTGTTATTACGGGCGTCAAAGCGCAGCAAATTAGGGAAGTGTAAGGTGAGCTCCGTGAAGGCAGGGACTCTGCCTCGTTCACCTGTGTCTCCAGGACCCAGAAATGCCTGGCATACAGGGGGTGCTCAATAAATGCTGGCTGAATAAAAGAATAAATGAATGAGTAATGTGATCAGATTACACGTCCTTTCAGCTATGAAATCCGAGCCACAATATTATAAGGTCAAGGAATTTTTTTCTTTCTTTAAAGCAGTAGGTGCTCCAGCGAGGTGGTCTATCAACATCAATTGTTTGCAAGCAACTGTCAGCGCCCTCCCCTCGCTGCCTCCCTCCCTCAGAAAGGAGCTGTGGAGTAAGCACGCGTCTGTGCATGCAGGAGGCGTCATGGTACCTGATCCTCAGAGCTTAAACCATCCACCTGAATTAATCCAAGAAGCCAACGGTCAGAAGCCACATCCAACTTATCTTTTTACAGACTGCTTCCGACCCGAAGTTCTCAAGGTCTGCGACTGGTCACAGTTATGAGAGACTGGATGATACGTGGAAAAATCCCAACAATTTAATGATATTCAATGATTCTTATGCTCTCTTGAGGATTAAATACTGGTAATTCAGACTTTGTAAAAACTTTCTGCATTAGACACAGATGGCGATGCCTGTGAAGCATTTTGGAAAACTTATACGTGTTGAGACTAAGATTTCATGTATATGTCTTAATTCGAAACTGACCAACTATTCCCTCCAATGTTTTCTAATCTGTGAATTGCATTAACAAATCTGGCCTGGGCAAATGTTACCATTTATTAAACACCTTCTATGTGACATATTTCTCCTGTAACACTTATTATGACAAATATTCTGAAAGGCAGGTATTTTACAGATGAGAAAATTAAAGCTCAGAAGCGGCCAAGTAACTTGCCCAAGGTTCTCTCCGGAACAAGATCTAGAGCTGGAGTCTGAACACAGGTTTTCCTGATTCCAAAGCCTATTCTGTTCTCTTGTGCCATGGTGTCTCTGCAAACCTCTTACCACAAGAACCCCAAATCCGAAACTTCTCAAAAACAAGCAGACACAGAGAGATTAAACAGCAGCCCGCCAGCCATCTCACCTCCGGTGGTTCATTTCTCCATCACTGGCTGCATTCTTCCCGGGCCCCCAGCTGTGCCTCCGAAAAGGGGACAGAGAGCGCATGGAGCTCCTCAGGACGGAGCAGTTGGCAGGCACTTCGGTGATGCTGTCCATCTCCTCCTCTTCCACGTCACCTGAGCCGGCGGGTTCACTCTCACTCTCCCGACCCTCAGCTCCCACCCCATGGCTGTAGAAGCCATTGAGACATTGCTGGTCTCTGGACCTGTTCAGATTTGAAATCTGGGGGAGGGACACATCGCTGCCATGAGAAGAATGTCGATCCAGGGATGCTGTGTCATCGGTGGAAGAACTGGATCCAGTGACATCGCAGACTGACTGCTCTTCCTCGGGCTGTAACGGGGAGAAAGCACATATTACATCCAGTGGAGAAGCAGGACCCAGCACACAGCCTCCGCTGTCCCTGATCCAGCCAACGGCCTCATGGGGGAGGCTGGGCAGGACCGAGTCGACTTCAAACACAGATTTCGTTCTTAAAGCATGACGCCAGTTGGATGCCAACAGCCTCCAGTAAAGGTACGTCCTAGGTCTACACTCTTCCTACCCTCTTACTAGAGGTACTAGACGTACATAATTTTTTCTTTTGTACCGAGGGAAAAAAATCCAAGTCAGGTCAATTCTGTCAGTCAATATCATCAAGTGAAACAAAGGGAGCCCCTCCATATTTCCCCTGGGGTTTCTGGAGTCAAACACTAAATTCATATCATGTTAGGTTTAATTTTGTTTTTTCCTTCACAAGTTTTCACTAAAACAAGGTTGTCTGCTTGGCTATAAGAACCATGTGCTGAGGTTAAATTCCAAAAGCAAGTCTGTGAGGGTTTTTAGTGGCCTTTTCAAAAACATCGAAACGTTTGTGAACCCACCTAACGTCTGCCACAAATGCCCAAATTCTGGCCACAAATACTTAAATGGAAGCAATCTATCCTTTTTTTTTTTTTCCTCTCGTTTCACTGAGAACTGACTGAGTGTTGTCAAGCCAAATTGTACCTAAAATGATTCGGTCCTGGCAACAGGGTCTTTCATACAGAGACGGCGCTCTTCCCCGGCCTACCAGGAACTGTGCTATTTCGACCCGTCACCTGACATTCTCCATTTTGCTGAAAGATACCAGGAACTCATAATTTGATGGATGAAAGAAAAAACAGCTTCCAAGCATCCAAAACATAAATTTATCCAAAGAGAAGTGTCTGACAGACACATGATCACACTGTCAGTTACAGATGTGGGCTCTGTACTGTCTCAGTATCTTTATTTTGCATTTTTATAGAACAGGGAGCAGGAAACAGGGAAAGGCTTTCTGTGATGTTTTTCCTTCTTCATGGTGTTCTTCTAATTAGGCAGTTTACTCCAAGTTTTCATTAAGAGTTGAGAAACTTAGAGTTCCTCCAGAAAGATTTAAGAAATGAGAACTACTGAGCCCTTTTACCTTTGGAATAGGAAACAAGTCCTGTACTAGTAGGAGAATCTCTTCAAAGGTTTAACATAATACTTTGAAAGCACGCTACCTTCTCAAAGCATTCTTTGTACACTTCGGGCTGGATCTCGCCAGCTCATAGAAGCGCCCCCTCCACTCCAGCACCCAGTTAGTTTCCTAGGTTGTTTGCTTCTTACATCTGGCATGAGGAATGAGACTGAGAGGGAAAGTGCGAGGACCTCGCGAGCCAGTGAGGAAACTGAGGCCCCATCGTCTAAGGGGCTCTCCCAAGTGCAGGCACAAGCAGTGAGCAGCAGAAGTAAGATGTGAACCCAGCTTGATTTCAACTACAACTGCCCTGCTTCACCTTCATCATCTTTCCAAAACCCTGTAAGGAGGAGATCGCAAAGTCAGCCTCAGAAACGTCCTCGTCCCCTACTTCGGAGCTCAGTACAAAATAAAGCGACTGTGTGCTTTAGCAAGTCGATTAGCACATAGGGCAGGTACTGTTTCAGTATCAAATTATCCACTATTGTTTTGAAGTTAAGTGGGGATTGACCTGAGCATCCTAATGGGTTTCTTTTCATGGGGCCACTCTGCATAGAGACGGAAAAGGCAGATGGTCTTGAATGCCAACTTCAGACGATGCCTCAGCTTTCTCACTGTACTGGGTTGCACAGTGTCTTCCTCAAATTCACGTCCTTCTCAGACTGTGACTTTATTTGGAAATTGGGTCTCTGCAGATGTAATTAGCTAAAGCGGGGTCTTAGAGAAGGGTGATCTCAAACCCAATAGGAGAACTGTCCTTCTAAGAAGGGGAGAAGGCCGTGTGAAGACGGAGGCAGAGAGTGGAGTGATGTGTGTACAAGCCTAGGACGCCAAGGGCCGCCGGCCAGCAAGCACCAGAAGCTGGAGAGAGGCAGGGAGGAGAAGCTCCTACAGCAACTCCTGGAGGAAAGGAGTGCCTGTGACACATTGCTTTCCAGGACCTCTGGCCTTTAGACCTGTGAGAGAATAACTTCATGTTGTTTCAAGCCACCAGATCTATGGTCATTTGTTACAGCGGCCCTAGGAAACCAAAACACTCATCCTTAAGCTGCCTAAATTTCTCATTCTCAGAACAATGCCAAGGGACAGACAGAATGGGCATCGATAAAGCATAATGTGACGAGCCTGTTCTAAAACACACAAGCAAGGATTCAAAAGAAATGAAAGCTCTGAGTTCAAGCTTCATTATCCATTTATCACATTCTTCTTACATATTAGCTCTTCCCAATTGGGAAATGACTCGATACTGCAGCTTAAGGGAAAGAAACCCAGCTTTTATTTAGCAGAGAATTATGTTTTAGCTGTCTGCTTTAAGACCAGAAACACAGACACACACAGACACACACACACACACACACACACACACACACACACACACACTCACTCCTGGGTATACACCCAAAGGAAATAAAGTGACAATTATCTTGAAGTGACAACTGCACTTCCATGTTCCCAGCACTATTTACAGTAGCCAAGATATTAAAACATCCTAAGCGTCCATTGAGACATGACTGGATGTAGAAAACATTAGTCAAGCTTAAAAAATAAGGAAATTCTGTCACTTGCAACAACATGGATAGACCTTGAGAGCATCATGCTAAGTGAAATAGCCAGACACAGAAAGACAAATACTGCACGATCTCACTTACATGTGGACCCTAGAAACGTTGAACTCACACTAACAGCAGAATAGTGGCTGGAGGGCTGGGGGAAATGGGGAGATGTTAGTTAGATGATAGCAAGCATTACCTGTTGCACAGTTCTGAAACTATAATAATTTTAATAGTCGTGCATGATTGTTTTTCTAATTTGGATTCTAAAAATGTATTTTTGTCCCTAACAGATTCAATAATGAACGGTAGATTTTTGGTGTGGTGATGCAGTACTTGAGAGCAAACTGCAGCATATGAAATAGAAGATAAACTCCTTTCAGGTTTAGCATCTTAGAGGAATTACTACTATTCTCTTCATCAACTGTGCATACATCTTACAACTGGAGAAAAAACCACGGTGTAAGGGCTATGTTTTATCTCTCTTTAAGAAAAGGGGCAGCCACTGTTAGTATTTTCTGTGGACTTTAATTATCCTTTTGTATCACAGGGTGGCCTAGATCGTGTATTTTATTATCATACTTTCTTTCTTAGGTAGTGCCTAAAGAATCTCAGGATCTCTTCTCACTCTAAAAACAAAATCCAAAATTTATGCTGCTGATCTATGGAAAGGAAAGAACTTCGGAACCAGCAAATATCCGTAAGACTAAACAGGAGCCTCCTAACACTCACCAAAGAGTCATATTTCCCAGGAGTCATACTGAATGGAAATATAAGGTTAAGGCAGAAAGTCATGACAAACATTGCAGGCTGTTAAAGGGACCTCTGTGAGGCCAGAGGCACAGGAAGTGACCTAACGCAGCACTCATGGCTCACAGAGAAGGATGTCGCAATGCCCTGCCCACAGATTCTGTTTCACAGGAGGGCTGGAGCCTGGGAAGAAACTCTGGGACAGTCTGACAATTCTCAGCACATGTTGTGGGGATGACCACCGAGGAAGACTCTGAAGGGAGCAGCGCATGGCCGGTCTGCCACTGCTATGCTTCTATATAAATCACTGGCTATTAAAGACGGTGTTGGGAGACTGAAAACTAACAGAAAATGAAAGGATTTTAGAGTCAGGCTTAGGTACAAGTCTCAATTCTGTTACCAGCCGAGTAATTCTGAGTAAACTTCTTGACCAATCAGAGCCTCCGTTTCCTCCGGAGTACAAGCAGGATAAAACCACCCACCGTGCAGGGTTGCTGGGAACACGGAATGCAATCACCTATGTAAAAAATTCAGTTCGATGCCTAGTGTATAGTTTGCTCTCTGTAAATATTATCCTGTCTGTATCCTTTTCCTTCCATACGTACACCCTTGCTTTTAGTAATGCCAGAGAAAACATTTATTGCAAAACCTCTCTTGCTCTCAAATTTGGGTGGAGTGGAAATACTAAGAGGAAGAACCCTCTGGGTCTCCAAGAGGCCACTCGACAGTCTCGGGTGTGTGTGAAGAGGTGAAAGTACACCACCATTTCAGGTTTTCCTGAGGCACTCCGGTATGAAATGCAGGTAAAGCCTAATCTGGGGAGTACGCTTCAACTTTAAAAAATTGTACCTATCTAGTCGTCCTGTAGAAACTGGTAAATCTAGCACCAGCCACTGCTACGAACATCCTCCTAAACGCTTTTGGCAGTTGGGACAAGAAGGTATTCTAAAATATAGGAAATTCTAATTCTGCTTAGGAAGGAAAATCATTCCACTCATTGAGCAGAAGTAACTACCATTCTGCAGAGGTGGTAACATTCAGAGACAAGCAGTCATGCCCCTAGGAGGTAGCAAGCGTTTCGTAATGAAGACCTTTCAATTTTTAAGAAGTTTTTTACTATGAAAATTTTCAAACATACAGAAATGTTTAACTGAGCATGACGTATGTATTCAGTGATTATCAATGATTCAAATTTAAAGCTGGAACTTAGAGATATGATCTAATCTATTTATCTCAGACAAAAGCAATATACAGAGGGTGCCAAAAAAATGCATGCACATTTTAAGAAAGGGAAAAAACTGTACTAAAATTGTATATATATACTCAATATATACGATAACAAAAGATGAATACAAGTCATGTGTATACATTTTTTTGACAGCCCCGGTATTTTCAGAGAGATGCCTCTTTGGAGGGGGGTCAGGGTGGGATGAGGGGGGTGCTTTAGCAGGCCTTACAATGAAAGCCTCAACATCACAGTGGAAATTACCCAAATTGTTATTTATCTAAAAACCCAATTAGCTTCCCTCTTTCCTAAACAACTTCAGAGAAGGACAGGCCTTCCCAGTGTGTGGGTTTTTCCCTTTACAGAAGCCCCTGAGACAGTGAGTCCACCGTGAGTAATGGTGACAGGACTCGTGAGGCCCATCAATCTTTCCAAGGCCTCTAGAAGATAATGAGCACGAGGTAGAAAAGGCACACGTGGAGAACGGCTCAGGAAGGCCAGATGGACACACAAGAGCTATGTGGACAAAAATGGAAGTGTCTGAAGGTACCTTCACAGAGGCTGAAACACATTCTGGACCGGAACCCCAGAACGCAAGTCTCCGTTCTTCCATCATAACTTTTAACTTTTTAGCATCGTCTCACTGTCTTGAAGAATGCAGTCACCCACTAACACAACTGCTCCCATCACCTCTCCGAAGTCTTCACAGCTGCCACAATGGGTCTGCCCCTTCACCCGCTGGCTATTAAGACAATCACTTGTGGCACAAAACTGACAACTCTTTGCTGATCCTGCTGTGGGAAAGCCCTCTATTCCTCTGAGAAAACAAAACAGAACTCGCTGCAACTAGGTACAAACATAAGTAAAAGAAAGCAAGCCGCCCCCACTTCCACCCTCTCAGAGGACCTCAAATTATATGAAAACATGATGTGATTCACATGTAGAGGCCTGGCTTTTCACTGGAGAGAAAGCTTGGGTTCCCTAGTAGAGCTCTAGAAAGCTCCAAGGAAGCAGCGTAACATCACCAAGCTCAGCAGTGAGCTTCAGGCCTAAACGCATTAATCAGAAATGACTCTATGGTTAGCTTACACACATGACATCATGTCGTCTGAGCTGCGGTCCTTCCTGCCCACTGAAAAGGACTCATTGTCCTCTGATTTAATTCACACCAGGGGAACTTCCATTCCTTCAGGCTTCAATATGAGCATTAAAAGCTGCATGTCACCAGCCAGAACTCTGCAGAAAATCAAGTGGCCAATGCCTTTTTCTAAGCCCTCAGAAACCTGGAGCGTCCTTCTCCGAGAGGGCACCTTTACCCGTCTGTAAGATCACATATGCATTGAGAGAAGCCCTGGAAGGCGGGCAGGATCACAGCTCACTAACGGGAAGCACGCACTGAGGCAAACCGTACCTTGGAGAAGATAACGCTGTCTTCACTGGGTGAGTGAAAGAGGTCAGAATCACTCCCAGACTCTCTCTTAAGCACACCCTGTTTGGAAGCACACTCTCCGCCCAGTCCAACATCCAGGAAGTTTTCACATTCTGGAAAACAAAATTCATTCAACAATACTTTAAAAAAAAAAAAATCAATCAGTTTCTTTTCATTCCAGCAATCAGCCTTTCAAATTAACCAGCGTCCCTCCCTCCCCTTCCCGTCTCCCGTCCGTCTAATATTAAGCTGTAAAGAACACACATTAGTAGCTTTCAGCTCTGGTACTCCGATTCTAGGCTGATAGTTATTACACAACAGCCCTGAGTTTGCTACATAAACCATAGGTACAAAAAGATAAAATCTTTTCCTAATGGTAGTTAGAAAAAATTTTTTCTTTTGCTGTCAAAATCAGAAGTC
The DNA here is from genome assembly GCF_057876585.1 of Rhinolophus sinicus. Taxonomy (NCBI): domain Eukaryota; kingdom Metazoa; phylum Chordata; class Mammalia; order Chiroptera; family Rhinolophidae; genus Rhinolophus; species Rhinolophus sinicus. The sequence goes on along the minus strand of NC_142513.1, from coordinate 56,617,068 downwards.
CTTCATTAGGAAACTATGCGATAGGGTTTGTGGCTAATGTCTGTTTTGTCTGCTTTCCGGAAACTTATTTTATCAAAATATTGAGATAAAAGACAAAGGGGAAGCATTTAACAAACACATCAGTGTATTAAACTACGGGTTCTATTGAATAATAACAGAAACATAATTAGTGAACTTCTAGTACCTAAATAGAGCTGACACTGGGAGAACAACGTGCTGAAGAAGAAAAATGTATCATGGAGATGCTGGTTTGCAGTTCAGTAGTGAGGACAGGGACCCTGGTGAACCAGGTGGAGAGGCCTTGACAGAAACATTGCATTGCTAGGAATTCTAAAGACTCAGAATAGTAACATCAGCAAGGTATTAACCCATTCTTTCTATTAACTTTATAAACAAAAGGGACACGTGATCTGGTAACAGCAGTGTTAGAAATATTTGTATCTGGTGAAACCAAGAACCCAAAGAAAGTCAACAGTAGGTAGATACCAGCCTCCTTTAAGAAGTTTTGAAGTTAGGAGTGAAACATGTCCATTCTAGTTAGCATTTTTACGTGTGATTTGGACATTGTTGCGTGAATATCAAATCTGTAGGTGACAGATGAGGGACATAGGAGCTCACGACCCAGGAGCTCATGAGAACTCCACCTGAGGGTTTTGGCTGAACGCAAATTCAAGAGGAGCTGACAATGCAAGGTGATGGCCAAACAAACAAACAAACACTAACATTTTCAGGTTCTCTTAACAGCACTCAAATCCAACATGGAGACACTCCTGTCACTAGGTGACAGCTAAACCACACCCACAGGACTGTGTCTGTTCCTACATAGCATTTAAATTAAAACACATACACAAAAATGCGTGCACGGTAGTGAGGTCACAGCAGTGGACACACGACATGCAGGTAGCCTGCTAGAGGAGCATGAAGACCGTCCAAGGGCGGGTGCAGTCCTGCTGCGCGCTGTTCCTGACGCAGAACAAAGCCCACCAAGCGGAAGGCGCAGAGCTTGACAATAACACCCTAACCACGCTTGCGGGCCACGGGCCGGCCACCTCATGAAGTAACGAGGGTGGCTTCGCCAGAAGGGTGGGAGCCGAGGCTGAATGACTGTGTCAGGCGGTTTCGGAAAAGATGTCGACACGGAAGGGGAAGTGAGGATTGGACGGGATTACCCCGTGTCCGTCTTGATTCCTGCAGCCTATGCTTGGACGTGTGTGTGTCTGTGAGTGTTAATGATAACATTATCATAAGAGACAATGAGAAGAGGAAGTTGTTCTTATCTAAATTAACAATGCATCATCAATAAATTAACTAATAATTCATCACTAGTTAATTATTAGCTGGGAATCTTAGAAGAAGGGTCAGAGGCACTGCATTGGGAGAGCTCATGAATCGCTTGTCCCTAAAATTACCTTTTCTATTGGACATTTGGCTACGTACTAGGGAACGTCCAAATAAAAACAGAGGTTTAGTGTTTGTGTGGGGAGGGGGTGGGGGGGTTGCAATCTTGTAGTAGATATGGACATATTAAGAAACACCTTCAACACAGAAGTACACAGAAGATGCCACCGAAAGTGATGCTGGGCCCACAGATTAATCTGAACATGTTTCAGTTAAAGAAAAAAATGACCTTGGTTTGTTTCATCTTGGTCCAAACCGTTTCTGCGTGGGTTATTTTCTATGGGAATTGCCCTGCCTTTAAGACTGGAAATCATGGGTATTCTAAAAGATTTTCTCCCCCGGCATTTCAGAGAGTATGTACTACCTTAGGTGGAACTGGTGGGTGTGGTCTTTCTACTTCTTCCCCTTTCCACACTTGGAAAAATCAAAAACTCCATTCCGTGGTTGAGGGGAAAATAGGGGGGCTGGCCAAGAAAAGGGCTGTCACAGCAACCATGCCGAGCTGCTAGCAGGCCAGCTGGCAGTCTAACAGACCACGTCCAAATTCCAGACTGGAAAACAAACCAGCTCAAGACCTTCTAATGGAAAATTCACCGGGAAGATCCAGCCTCAGCACTGGTAAGAACACCTCACCCAGGAAAGAAATCCAAGCACTCCACGCACCACGAACCAATTTGGGATGAGACTGCTGAGTGATACATGACGTTGATTGTTGAGTTGGGGAGGAGGGAAGGGCATGGAAACAGGGAAAAGGAAAAGAACTTTAAGCCATTATGAGACCCCACAAACAGGGGGAACCCTGGACGCAAAGCTAATCTACACCCGAGGTCACACGTGTTGTACGTTTTCAAAAGGAATGAAATCTCTCCTTTCTTCCCACATTTCCCCTTCCTAATAGAGCTGAACAGCATGTGAAGGTGTAAGGAAGAATGGGCACCGGTGTGAGAGTTAGACTGTGGGGCTTAGATCCGGGTCTAACTGCTTATTAGCAGGAAGAGCTCAGGCAGAAGTAGCTTAACCCCTCTAGGGCTCCATTTCCATCCCAGTGAAACGCGATGGTTAGAACCTCCCTCAAGTAGCTGCAGTGACAGAAACAATTTATACCTAGGGAGCTCTGTCCCTCAGCACACAGTAGGCGTGCGATAAACATGCCTAATGTTAAAGCTTCATTAACCTATAATGTGACTCAACAAGCACCTGGTAAAACACCACCCCGAGGCAGAGCGCCCCGTTTTATGACCCGTGTATAAACCTGTCGGTGACTTTTGTGTCCTGAGCCATTCGCTTTTTAAAAGCTAGCAAAACTTGTACTTTTAAAGAGGCTATCTAGTCATTTGGGTTTAAAATTATATGTATACAAACAAATTATAGCTGGGGAAGGGTAGGAACATCCCAGCAGCACTTGCAGGGCTTGGCTGCACCGTGCTAATCTTTATACTGTGTTGTATTTATCCAGAACTGAAAACTACGCAAAGTCATCTTAAAAGATATTCTCCCATTTGGTCTAACGGTATTGCTCTCTTGAGCTGTGTTTATTATGAAGTAAAAGAAAAAAAAAAAAAAAAAGATGCCTGAAATTAAAAATCTCAGGTCTGAAGTTCAGAAGCATAATCCAGATCTTGGATTTTGTTAAATCGAGGTTTGAAAAGAATCACTCTAAAAACCCCGAGAGAGTTGTGGCTGGGGTTGGAGCGTGGAAAGGGACAACGATGATCTGGGGGAAATGCTCAGGGGGTCAAAATTCATTTCTTTAAATGAGTAAATTAAACCACCACATGTGGAGAAACTTCCGGCGAATATTCGAACTGTAATGCAGCCTCATTCAACCTTTACATGGCAGACAGTTCCACTGTTTGGGTGGTTGGGAGTAATTACACTTTCAGAAAAAGCCCCAAACAGCTTCAGGAACCAAACAAAACATAGTTAAGTACATACTTTTAAGTAGAAGATTCTAGGGGGCCGGACGGGGGAAGTGTCAGCTAAGCCTGTGAACAGGGTCAGTCTTATAAAATGCGGAGACCTTCAACAGAACTATAGTGTATTAATTAATTAATATCCTATAACCACTTCCTCCGTGGGAGACAAAACTAGAGGAAAACAATTCCCACATTTGTTTCCAACACTTCCTTTGGAGTGAAGTCAGAGGGTTGGAGACAGAGGAAATTCGCCTTTAAATTTAAAACCTCAGGGCATCCACCCCTACAGTGTGTTTCCAGAAAGGCCAGTAAATGAGGACTCAGTAATTTTTAAAGCAGATCAGTAAAATTTGGGAATGTAGACAGAAGTTTTGTTGGGTAAAGTGGACTCAAGAGCCCAGAATGTAAATCGCCAGTGTTCCCATGGAAGCTTCAGGAACAAGCACCAAGGACTCCACTTACCCTGTCATTTGGACAACACCCCCCAGTGAGGAAACCTAGTAATGCTTTAGAAATGGGAGACAACAGAGCATGCAGACATTAGGGAACATACCTTCGTCCTACTGAATTAGGGGCTAAACCTCGGTGAGCAGCTGGGTCTCCGAACGAACCACAAGCCACGTGCTACGTTACTACCAAGCAAGGTCTTCAGAGCGTTTTGCCCTCATCTGTTGTTACTAAGACCTCATGGATGCTTAAGGAAAGACTCGAACCCTGACAATCCTTGAAAACTTTCTGGTTCCTATTCTTGTGTACAGGAGAGAGACCAAAGGACTTTTCTTGGCCCACGCGAGGAGCGAACTGGCAACCTTGGTGTTATCAGTACCACGCTCTAACCAACTGAGCTAAGCGGCCACCCCGCCAAAGGACGTTTTAAAGTCTGATGCCAGGGCCACACCCCAGCCCAATTAAATTAGAATCTCTGGGATAAGACCCAAGCATCAGTTTCTCTTAACGCTGCAGAAGCACTTTCAATGCACAGCCAGAACTGAGAGCCACAGGTGAGTAATATATATATAAATAATATATATTTATAGTTTTATCAGGTTAAGAAAACTGTATCATATGTATACATCTGCACAGATGCTGTCACAGATGAATTAATAAATCATAAAGCCCTATGCAAAGACTTCCTACTATTAAGTTGGTGCAAAAGTAATTGCGGTTTTTGCAAATTTTATTTTTTTTAAAGCTTTTAAACCGCAATTACTTTTGCACCGACCTAATAAAGTAAAATTTAGGTGATGACACGTACTCACTGCTAAACGCTTACAAACTCAAACCACATATACCCCTTCCTCTGACTGACTGTGTAACATGCTAAGGAAGGACAGACCTCCAAATCGAACGATCTCTTATTAAAGTGAGATTGCGGCTCTAGAAAATGAACATTCTGGATGTAGGTCGGCAAGGAACCTGGAAGTTGGAAAGTCCTGCTTACCTGGGCTCTGGGTGGGAGCCAAGAGAGAAGCGGCATCAGGGCACGGCTCTATTGTACACCAGCTTTCTCGGTTTATCTGAAGGAAAAGACACAAACTGAGTTTCAGACAATGGAGTAACGTGGCACAATTTTACAGCTGCTGCAAATGTACCTGCTGTATTGTACCAGCAGTCCTAGCTGTTTCTTTAAAAGTTTACTGTAAAGTGAGTAAAATTATTTTAAAGAAAGAAAACCTTTTCACAATACAATCAAGGCAATGGATACTCAATTAACGCTCTACAGAGAGTGTCAATAAAAGGTAGGCATATAAAAGCAATTTTTATTAAATTAATAAATTCATTATGTTTTCATTAAATTTTAAATGATGTAATTTAAAAAAAAATAATAACCACCAGAGATTTCAACAGCCTTCTCTCAAAAACGTAAAACAAGTAGACACAAAGTCAGTACAGATGTAGAAAACTGGAAGAACATTATCAACCAATGGGATCTAATGGACACACTTCACCCAATAATAGCAGAAAACACATTCGTTTTGCATGGACATGAAAAACAGACCATATTCTCTGGCATAAAACAAGTCTCAAACTTGAGGATTAAAATCATACATAGTATGCTCTTTGATTAAAACAGTAGTAAGTTTAGAAACCAAAACCAACAAGATATTGGGGGGAAAAAAAGCAAAACCCCAAATATTTAAAAAAGAAAAAAAAAAAAACCTTCTAAAAAGATTCCATGAATCAAAGATGAAATCTTAAGGAAACATTAGGTATTAAATATTAGGAAATATTTTTAAAACTATTTAAAAATAAAAATACCACATATAAAAATTTGTGAGATACAGCTAAAACAGTTCTTTGAGCAAAATTTATATTACATGTCGATTTCATTAGAAAAGGTCTCAAATCAATGAACTAAGCTACCACCTTAAGAAACGAGAAAGCTTATTAACTCACAGCAAATAGAATGATAAAATGAAAAAAAAAACAACCCAAGAACACAAAACAACAAAAATCAGACAGCAGAAATCAACAAAATAGAAAAAAGAGAAACAATAAAATCAATAAAACCCAAAGCTGGTTCCTTGAAAAGATCAATGATATCAGTAAAACTCTAGCTAGACTAACCAAGAACAAAAGAAAAGTTACAAATTACCAGTATCAGAAATTAAAGAGGGACATCATTACAGATCCTACAGACACTGAGAAGATAACAAAGGAATATTAGGAACAACTTTACTGCACATCATTATAACCCAGATTAGAGAAATTTTGCATACATGTTTTTGAGGAGCATAAAAAGCCCAAAGGTGTTCAGAAATATAAGCTGAAGAAAGAATAATGGGAGATATGGCTACAATGAATCTATGCTTTATTCTCTACCAAGGATGGACGACACCCCCACCCCCACTATATATGCAAGGGAGTGAAAAGATCAGTAATACAGTAGGAAAATAACTCGAGAAGAAGTGTCTAGATACAAGGGGATAGCAGGGAGGAAGGCAGCCTGGGGCACCCAGGACACAAAGCCAGGTTAGGAGGAGCCTGGACTGGGCCGGTGGAGGCAGTGGGTACCTGCACTAGCGACATGTCCTTTGGAGCACAGAGCAGCAGATCAGTAACCTGGGAAAGAGCAGCATCCACAGAAAGAAGACAGAAAGACGGGTCAAAGACCCACAACTTAAGAGATGTAGGAAATCCAGAGGGGAAGAAGATGATGATGCATTCTATTTGACTTTGATGAGTTTGGGGTGTCAAGACATCTTTCAAATGTTTCAACAGTCATGGAATCAGAGAGCAAGTCCGGGACAAACTTCATTTGTTCTTGAGTAATGGGTGAACAGCGTGTGCAAGCGGGCCAGGGCAGAAAACAGAGAGAAGACATCCTGAAGGCAGCATTCATGTGCTGTAACACACATTTGCAGATGGAGTAGCTTGGAGAACTCATGCTTTATGGTTCTTACAAACACACAGCATAAAAGTGAGTGTGTTTCAGGGAAATATAAATAAATCAAAACCACAACGAGATACCACAATCAACCCATTAGGATGGCTATTACTAAACAAACAAACCAAAACAGAAAATAACGAGCATTGGTAAGCATGTGGACAAACGGGAACCTTTGTGTTTTGCTGGTGGGAATGTAAAATGGTGCAGCCACTGTAGAAAACACTGTGGTGGCTCCTCCAAAAAGTAAACAGAATTACCATGTATGATCCAGCAATCCCGCTTCTGGGTATGTACCAAAGAGAATCGAAAGCAGGGACTTGAACAGACTACATTCACAGCCGCATTACTCACAACAGACGAAAGTTGGAAACAACCCTAATGTCCATCTACAGGTGAACGAATAAACAAAACGTTCTGTATACAAATAACAGACTATTAGTCAGCCTTAAAAAGGAAATTCTGACACACGCTACAACATGGATGGACCTTGAAGACATTATGCTGAGTGAAATAAACCAAAGGACACAAAAGGACAGAGCCTGTCTGATTCTAATGACACAAGGTACCTAGACGAGTCAAATTCATAGGGACGAAAAACAGAATGGTGGCTGCCAGGCACTAGGGTGGGGAAACGGGGAGTTAGTGTTTAATGGGTACAGAGCTTGTCTGCAAAGACGAAAACCTTCTAGAGATGGATGGTGGTGGTGATGGCACAACACTGAGAATATACTTCATGTCGCTCCACTGTACACCTAAATGTGGTCGATTTTATGTTGTGCATATTTTATCAATAAAAAATGTGTACAGCAGTTAGAAATAAGCAAGTTTGTTTAGCGAAAAGTAGTTGGGCAACTCATAGTCAGAGGCAGAGCTGGTAATCGGGGCCAGATGATACCAGACGTGGTCAGTGCCATTACCCAGAGGCAAACTCCATGGGCACTGAGGGTGGGAAGAACGTCGAAACACGCATCAGCATTTTCAACCACATCCTGCACACAGTGATGGCAGCAGCGCGCACAGCACATTCATGTGTGAAAACTACTGTGCAGACCCTGTAAGTCAGCTGCACAACAGATACACATGGATTACAAAGCATTCTCCCCGTTCTTGTGCCATTTCAGAATCACTGATGTGACAGATAAACTAATGTGTCCTAGTCTCAGCTCTATTCTACAATTCCGCTGTTTCTTTCTCACTAATGAGAGACAACTTAATTAAAGGACCCACTATGTGGTTCATTTCAAACATTTCCAGAGTGCTTGCCAGGCTGTGAGTAACACATGGCAACACATCTGTTGCCATGTTAGTCTCTTTCCGAAAAGGTGACCTGTAAGACTGAGCTTTTTAATAATAAATGATAAACTAGTTCTTTGTACCATCAATACTCTTCTTAGCCAGCTCTGAGACTAGGCTTCGCAAAAGATTCTGATCACCAACTTCGGATCAGGAGACAGACTAGGAAGAAACAACAGTGCTGAGGCTGCTGATAATTTGAGTTTTACGGGAAAAACGAAGATGGCGCTGATAAGCCTCTGTTCAGATTTTGCCCAGATGGGACCTTTGAGCTACTCGCCAAATACAGGACCGGCAAGTGACTGGCTGGCCAGGGGAGGGGAGAGTTCAAGATGATTCAGAAATTTTGTGACGTAGCTGGAAATGAAGAAAACAGAGACCTTGCCATTCAATATCCATATCTTTTGGAAGGATCAATGACCAAAACACACTTCCTGGCTCCGACCGCATTCATGGTTCTTTAGCTAATAACCAAGTTAGTCTCGTCTTCAGAGTATGTCCCTGACGAGATCACAGACAGCTCCTGCCGGTGGTGACTTAGTGCATATGGAACACGGGACAACAGACGTTACTTCAGAAGAAATGCCAGACCCACCCCCCACCCCCAAACCCCACCCCCAAGTTATTTTTCATTCCTGCCCCGAGGCCTGGGACCCCTTGTCATTACCTAAATCACACCCACGCCATGTTCCCATCAGTCTGAAAATAGAGTGGTACATATTTTCAGTGGAGATGGAGCTGCCTTTTGTTTTTGGCAGTGTTTCTGCTACTGTTTATATCTGAACATCCTAATAATACAGCTCATGGTTACACCCAGGCTTCCCAGCCGCTGCCGTTATTTACTTCCTCGGCAACTGTCTCAGGAGATCCAGCCCGAGTTCCAGAGCAGAACAAAAGGAAGCAAAACCCCACCATCCGGACATGGGAGCCAACACTTGAGCCAAAGTCCTTTCAGGGAATCAGATTGTAACTGAGCAGATATGTGGAGCTGTCTTACACCCTTCACCTCCTTTTACATCTTTTGTTTGCTACAATGTAGAAGTCTCTCAAAGCAAGCACACTTTGAAAGCATGTATGTTTTTCTGGAAAATAACACTGTAGTTACAGACAAACGACTCCTTTTGAAGAGGCTGGTAGTCTGCTCAAAGCTCATGGATGGAGGAGACGGTTCTCCTCTGAAGTCATCTCAGCCAGTGCACACAAAACACGGGTGCAAACCTTTTAACCATCCGTCGGACACTCTGAAGTACGCGCTACAAAATATGTTCACGATCAATCATCAATAACATGAGAAATCATGTACTATGAACAGGCACTATTTTTCCAGGTAACCCAAAATCATAAAATTCGTAAAACAGAAATGGCTCTTAGACTAACATCACTTTAAATCAGCAGTTAACACTAGATTCTGACCCCCCCTTTTTGGTCTGCGAGTTTTACAGTCCATTTCTGATACTTGCTGTCCTCTTGTGCTAAGAACGGTCTCAGGAATGCTTATCATGTGTTGGCTACTGATGTGTTAGGGGAAACCTCCCCTCAGTCATTCACTTGGGAGTTCGGTGCTGGCTTTCTGAATAGTGCTGAGAAAAACAGGCACATTGATACTAAAGGGCCTCTGCTAATGATTCAAATTCTTCCGTATCTCATTTTGGGCATGTGATTCATAGGTAGCAACCACTTATCATGAGAGCCAGAAGTCACACGTGCATCAGAAGAGGGCAACCCAGGGACTGTCACACAGTGAGGCAGAGGAATATGTGTGTGCACTGGGTTGGGGGACGCATGGGTGGCTGACAAGGTACACTATCAATGCATGTCAGTATTTAGAAAAAAATTCAGAAAGGAGGTAAGACGGGGGGATGTTGGGGGTTGATGACGGGAAGCAAGAGCTGATCTGAAGGTAAAGGCCAATGTCTGCAGCCTTAGGGAATCTTAAGGCCTCGATGCAGAACCATCACAAAACGAACTAGAGACCTGACAAAGGGGACAGATCAGAATGCAACAGAAGCCAGCAGAAGAGTGGGTCCATAACACAGGATGGGAAGCTTGCAGCTCATCTACGGTAGATTAATCGGGTGCCAGTGGAAGGACTGGGGTTTTAAATGTGGAACACCAAACTGACAGGCCCAAACATCTAAATTGTGCGATTACTATCGTACTTTATCTCTGAGTCCAGTACATCAATGCAGGACCACGATGCTTAGGAATCCATACTTACCAATGCATTCAATTAACAAACACTTGAATATTAAATTCATAGTCATTTAATATGAATTAGGGACACTGTTCTGAGTGCTTAGATATATTTAGTTGAACGGAAGAAAAATTACAAACTCCTTAGCATAAAAAAGCAAACTTCCACAGATAAGTGGACTGAGAACATACACATGGTCACTGGGGGACTGAAGTGGTACGTACAGCGGATACCATTTCTTAGAAACAATGATTACGGATACTGACATTCACAATGGAAGATAACTGGAGAACACTTCTGAATGATTTTTAAAAAAGAACTATGTGGAAAATGGGTAACAAATTGTTTGACAAACTGAAACTATAAGAGATTGTGCACCTGTCCAAAGGGTTACAGAAGGAATTCCTGCGCAGGAAAGAAGTGACCGAGATAACGTCTAAGAATTCTTCCAGTATGAAAAGTCTAAGATAGAAAAAAATGTACGTATAGATAAATAAAAATTGATACACAGATGCAGTAGGTCGAGTCAAATAGGAGGTCTAAGATGGCAAAAAAAAAACACGGCCTTTGAAAGCAATCAGATGTGGGGTTGCACCCTGCGACCTATTACACATGCGCTGCGAGACCTTGGGAAACTTCCTGACTACTCAAAACGTTTTTCCATACATGGGACTAGGAATGTCAAAATTCAATGCCTGTATCTCATATGCATCCACTTTTCCCCCTTCAGACCACAAAACCACCTTACCATGCTTGAGCTACCGCAATGGCAGCCTAATTGATTCCCACACGGCCAGAATGATACTGTATAAACATAAACTGAGAAGCAACGGATCCAGACAAAGCAAGCTCCTCCCCTCAGCTGTCAAGGCCCTGCTTTTCTGGATCCCACTTGTGCCTCCAGCCTTCTTCTCAGGTCACTCCCGGCTTGCTCAGGATGGTTCTGTCATAACGGCTCCGTCAGTTCTTTCCTACCTCAGGGCCTAGTACGGGCTGCTCCTTCTTTCTAGAATACCTTCCCTTGGGTAGAGCGGGCATATTTTCATCCCCTGGAGATCAATTTGAAAACTGTCAGGACCTCAGAAAGACCTATCTAAGACAGGTCTTCCTGTTACTACTTCCTACACAGTGCGCTGCTTAGTTCTGTCCAACTACTTCAGCGCGTCGTTCTTTCTCTACTCCTTGCCTGTCCTGAAGCAGGAAGAGGGTGAGGATGTAAAGCCTGTGTGGGCCTTGGACTTAACACCGTGCCTGGCATCGAAAGGTCATTAATGCTGATTTAACAGGTGGCTCTCAAGGATGTCACCTTCTTTTCTATCTCCAAAGCAAAGAAATTACCGCCAGCCTTACCTATCTCATTCATAGTGGAAATAAGGTGTTTTCAGGGCTCCTAACGTGTGCTCATTTGTTTAAAAACAATGCCTGTTTCCTGAAGAGTGAAGTGTTTTCTACTGAAAATCTCTTACTACGTAGTAGGCAGCAAGGTATAAAGAAAGAACACAAAGCCAAGTGCATCTGAGAGAAAACGAATTGTCCTTTCTTAGCTGTGGCCTTGTGGGAAAAATCACATCTTTGTCACCAATTCCCTCGCACCCCTCACCAGGGCTGATGACAGCCCTCCAGCTCTTCATATGACGTAAGCCTCAAATGAATAAGGTACATGAAAGTGTTTTGTTAAAACTATAAAACAGCATCACGAGGCCAACGTGCTGACTTAGCTCCACGCATAAAGGCTTTTGTGTCCTGCCAGAGCCGAGTGCTATACGTTTTATCATGTTTTAAGTACATGGTACTCCTCACGGTACCTGAGCTGAGATTGGCTATCCTCCTTCCCTCTTTTTCTTTCCCCTTTCCCCCAGACATGTAAAAATCATCAAGAGTCAAGCATATAAACGTTCTAAAAACTAGGCTCTCCCAAATATGTAAGGGCAAAAATTTTAAAACATTGTGATTTCACAGAGGAAATAACATTTCAGAGAAACTAAAATACATAATATCTTGGAACAATTCAAAATACCAAGCTACCAAGTACTCTGGGCCTGGGCCAGGCAGGTGAAACCCCAACCTGAGCGCGCTGATGGAGGGACGGGGAACCCCCCGGCACACACACACAAATCACGACTCCCATCCATCCATCCATCCATCCATTCCCAGCCCCTCGGCCAACGCAGGGTTTTACTGGCTCCCATGTCAAGGCTTCTGAGCCCATTTCATGGCCTCAATGGACCAATGAGAACTAGGGAGTCTCAGTCACACACTGACTGACAAACCAGTAAAACAACCCCACTATTTCCCGGACCAGAGCAATCCACTGCCACTTGGCCTAGACTCCTCCGGCTCCATACTCTCACACGTTCAGGTACCGAGGGTGTTTTGGCATCTCTGAAGCACTTGGTCGGCTTCCAATTTCCCCTGCTTTTGCCAGAAAACTGCTAAACTTCCAAAAAGTACTCCTTGAGTCATCCAACATTCCCAGACTCCCATCTTATGGCTGGAGGAGTCCTGACTAATTTTAGATTCCAGGATGCCTTCTGTGAGCAATTAGCTTTCCAGAGTCTCCGCACCCCCTCCTTAGACACCCAACATCATCAACGCTGAGAAAGCAAACAAATACAGCTATCAACAGAGTCTGAGGCCAGCCCTGAAAAGCAGTCAAACCACGCCAAAAGGGCCACTTTGCCACTTTACTGAATAGATTGACTGGAGAACCTTCCAAAGGAAATAAATGTATCTATCTTTTCTTTTCCCTAAAGGGTTGGGAGTGAGACATAGCACAAAGAATAGAAAAGGCTCAGACAAAAGACAGACAAAGAGACAGAGGCAGAAAGAAAGACCTTTAGAGAAAGACACCCAGATAGACGGGGCTGAGGGAGGGGGACGGGATGGCAGGGACAGAAGGACAGACAGAGACGTTTCAGGAAAGACAAACTACGGAGGTGAATCTCTCCCTCCAAGATTCCCAAGACCATGAGCTTTACTCCTGAGCGTAAGAACGCATTTTAAAGCAAGCAAAAGGACATTTCAACAGTAAGGGGCTCAATGCTGATTCTCAAGTCCCCTTGTTTCTGTTCACATAGTCCTTTAAGAACCTTAAAACCACCAACCAGGCCCCCACCCCACACTGCTCAAACACCCTTGTCAGCCCCTCTCCCGTGGCAGGCAGGCAGCCAGGGACCCAGCGCCTGGACTCAGAAGAGAGCCTGAGAGCTCGGACGTGCATCCAGCGTGGCTCCTTACCTTCAGCAACACCACGTCCACTGCCCTGTCCACCTTGGAGATGTCGCACAGACTGTAGCGCCTCTTGTGCCGTTCATACATGTTGTCCAAAGGCAGAAGAGATGCAACAAAAAGCAGACGTGCCCGCTCTGAACCTGGGGCACCAGCGCACTCCTTCGAGTCCAGAGCTCCAAGTTTCTCACCGTGAGCTGGAGGAGACCTGTGCCTTCCAGACTCTTCTATATACAAAACCCTCAGAGGGTCACACAATAAATTAAAAAAAGAAACCACGCAGGATCCAATGCCTTGAACCGACAGAGAACTTTCTGACAAGTTCAGAGCAACGGGTTGATGAATTTATAATTCATAATATAAACAATAAGTGCCTCCTGATGCTATACTTTATGCAAATCTTGAGGGAAAGAGAACCACACACCATTTCCATCACTGGCGATAACTCCAGTGGAAAAATCAAGAATGAACTGACTGAGCATAATGGCCGAGGCACGTGGGGAAGAAAACCAAAGCAGGCAATAAAAATCCAGTGTGGAAGAGACAGAGAGAAAAAAGGGAAGACAACTCTATATCAAAGAGATGAGATGAAAAAATTCTCCCATTAAATTCGGTTCTTGCTTTAAAAAGAAAAAAAAAAGGCTAGGACAGTCAATGTTTCCTCGACAGGACAAAAAGGCAGAAGCTTGGAGTTCTGGCTAAAGAGCTTTCGGACTTTCGGAGTCTGTGTCTTGCTCACCAGGCAGTTGAGCTTGGTTCTGATTTAAACTGAAAATATGTAATGACAGCAGAGCAAAGGCGGAAAAGAAAAAGGCCACTCCTCCCGCTCTGCTCCCTCCCTTTCTCCTGGGGCGCTGGCCCTGCCCTACCCAGCCCCCACCACCACCACCCTTTTTCCCTCACTCTCCAGAACGTCACGACCTGCCCTTTCAGTTCTTCACCAACAGCCTTGGAGGCTGGAAAACCTAATTGCAGTGGTGGGAACATGATTCACCCTCAGGAAGGAGAGAAAAACAGGCTCCTTTTCCAGCCCGCTTCCTCCTCCTCCTGCTCCTCCAACCGTCCTCTGTGAAAAAGGCTGCCAGGCGATGCCAGATGCAAGGAGGGCTTTGAAGTCAGGGCAGCGTGGTCACAAAGGGACAGGGATGTCACCCTCCACACCGAGCAGGACGCACTTATCTCCTCTACCAAGGACGGAACCTGGAACTGCCCCCGGCACACAGTGCGTCTCCCCACCAAACGCAAACCAATGATTTCACGTGAGAAAAATGTTAGCCAACTATTTCAGGGCTGTGTGTCTAGGACAGAGAAGGAGCTGTAAGAACAGTCACCTGGCTGGACGCCTGCACGTTACCTGAGCCTTGCATATGGCCCCCGCTGCTTCATTTGCCTGTTTTTTACTATATGAGGCCTCTTAAGCCCCCACCCTTTGGAACATTCTCAGGGGCCAGACCTATTCGAGGGTTCATGCTCTCGCTTCAGACATTCTCTCACTTGGGTTGCAAACGATTTGGGAGGGGAAGGAGGAGGAACTGAGGGAAGCAAAAGGGGGGGGAAGAGTGCAGAACGGAAAAAATAAGATTTTCTCCTGGGAGCATTAGTCGGCTGACATTTCCTCAAGTGCCTGGACCTGGAGAGTGTGAAAGAGGGGGTACAAATACCCTCACAGAAAGGAAGCTGGGGGGGGGATTTAATACCCGAATTTCTGTCAATATTGCAAACAGAGTTGGTGATAAGGTTTTTCAGGAGCTTTGAAAGGGGGACAGAAGGTCTGATGAGTCACGAGTTCCTCAGGCCAGGCATTCAAATAGCCAACCAGCTCAAAGGAGAGAAATGCAGCCAATCCCGCTAGAATGCAGGCATTTTCCTCATCTATCTGTTAACACCACAGCTCAGCTATAACCCGCTCAAAGCCTTTGATCCCACATCACTGTTTCATGAAGGTGGGGCCGCCCCTTCCCCACCCACCCCTTCCCCGCAGGCTCCCAGCAAGCCTTGGCTCTGTGATGTTACCAACATTTACAGAAGAAAAAGAGGGTGCTTTTCATTAGAGTGATGATGGGAAACAGCAGAAAACAAGATGATTAGAGAAAGATTAAGACGTTGTAAATAAAATTCTTCCTCAGGCTCACCAAAAGGACGGGAACCTGGTTGGGAACTTACAAATACTTTGAAACTATGTGGTCGAAAGCACAAATCGAAAAGACCCTGGAGGCTTTAGTGTACGAAAAATGGATAGCTTATTATCTTTTCTGGATGAACTTTCACCAAGCTATAATTTAGAACCCTCCTTCCTCCCCATATGAATACAAACCTGTTTCCCTCTGTCCTCAATATGGTGTATTCCCTTCCGTTTTAATTAGAATCAAATGTTTCCTGCTTCCAAGGTTCCCAGCCATCTCTCTAGGGATCAGATGCTTTAATCACAATAAGCCTCTCTGCGCCAAACCTCCCCTAACTATTGACATAAATGTACAGAATTTTACGAGATATTTTGTGCCTTGCGCTGAAGGCCAACAAAATAAGTAGCAAGGTATCTGCCCTCAAGAAGTTTATATAATTAGAGAAGAATCTGTTCCAAAATAATATGATTATCTGAAAGGGCCCAGATTACTGTTTTGAGACACACAGATTAACCTTTTCATTTCTGACTATCTGCTGGCTTTGTGCTACAGGCTGCGAATCTAGAAGACTTACTCTGTCTGCACACATAAACATATTAAAATGATTAGGAATTGTCCTTACTTATTCTGTTCCTTCTTGGAAAACAACTGTTCTAGGGAGGGAACATATGCTCTGGTGAGGAAAACAAGAGTCTGTTTTGTTTTCCCCTCTGGATCTGCTCAGCACTCACTCCTCAACAGAACACAGAAATCTGCAGTCCTGTGCCTGCCTCTGCTGCTGCTGTGACGATTCCAAGCTTTTATCAAAAACATCTGGCACCACTGAACAGCTATTCTGGTAGGATTCTGAAACACCGCGACCAGTCGTTTTACATCCAAACTAGACCTGACAGTTACAACTTTGCATTTGGAGAATATTTCTTCTTTAATTTTGGGAACTTGTAGTAAAAAAATAAAATATGTTCATTATTTACAACCTCTTACAATATAGTTTTTACAAGATTAATTATAATCTCCATTCTCTGTGTGTCCTCCATCTACTCTCTGCCCGCAGCAAGGGGTCCCAAATTCTCCAAAAGAAGCAAGCAGCGCTTTTTAATCTGTTCATAACACAGGCCCAACATATGCTCTTCATGATTCTAGAAAAGTGAAGTATAAAAATATTGCACACATTATAATGTAACTATAGTATTTCTGTTTGTGAATTCAATTTTCTTTTGATTTATTTAATTACAAGATCTAACACCTTACCCAAATTATTTAACACTCTTACAGGTCGATTCTATTTGGCTACTTTTGTTCCTGCTGGGGCAGAACCCTGCCTCTTTAGCAGGTTCTGAATTAGGCACCACCTGGTGGGTGTGATAAAGACCCAAACAGAACAGCCAAGGCCAGTCAACAAAGGAGCAGCATGTGACTGGGCATTGGCTAAGTGACTCACCAGTGACCAACTTAGTCTCTGCAGGAATGTAAGGTAGTAAGCTGAAAATTAAGGGTTCTTCCCATTCCTGGGTGTGCCATTATCTCTCCGGAATAATTAGAACCTGGAATGATTAGTTTGACTCTCTGGACCTAGGTTTCCAAAACTGAAAAATGAGAGGGGGTGCCCACTCGAACATACCTGAAATTCCTTATTGATCTGATACTGTCACGCTGAGACTAAGAAATCTTTATTATCTGTCATATAGCTCACAGGATGTGGGTAGATTCAGAGAAGAAAAAGGAATTAAGAAATTCTCTCAAAACTTCTTTTAGAAAACATGTAGTATATATTCTTGCATAATTATATTTGCCACCCCACTTTCACATGAAATGAGAAGGGAGAAAAGGTCTGCCACAAATACCAATTTCATTAATCTATGATTTCATTAACTTAAAAATAATGAGTCATCCAGAGTTACCCATTTGTCGGTAGCCAAATGTACTAGAATATACACAAAATATTAGTTTCCATTCAAGCAACTCCAGTTTGTTTAGAATAACAGAATGCTTCAAATAAGAAAGATGTTTTTGAGCATCTGAATATTTGAAAGGAAAAAGAAGAAAATTATTTACAGTGGCTGCAAAGACACTGCTCCATCTAGGGTTTCCTTTTTCATTTCCGTTGAGGTGTTCAAGTACTACTGGTGCTGGTGTTTCTCGGACTCACAGATTTGAAGATGCCAAGAATGTAAGAAGAGGTAAAGGAGAAGAGGAAGGCCTAAAGGGCAATCAAACAGAAATTCTCTTCGAATCAGTAGCAGGCAGCAGTGGGTGCCTCCCATGCTATAACCCTTTATTGCCTTTGCAAAAAGACACCTTAAGACAATTTAGGTGGTTGCAACAAAGCCAACTTCTGGTTGACAACAATAACGAGGGCAAAAAGGAATTAAGATGGAAGAGTATAAGACAAAACAAAGCTTTAAGAAGGTCTCTTGGCCAGCCCCATGGCTTAGAACACGGCACTCCTAGGCGAGGTGGCCAGTTCGAGTCCCACATGGGCCAGTGAGCTGCGCCCTCTACAGCTAAGACTGTGAACAACAGCTCTCCCTGGAGCTGGGCTGCCGTGAGCAGCTGGAGGTTGATGTGAGCTGCCACGGGCTGCCGCAGGCTGCTGAGTGCTGCCCTGGGCTACCTTGTGCTGCCAGGAGCGGCCGGTGGTCAGCGTGAGTGGCCGGCAGCCGGAGCGAGCTGCCATGAGCTGCTGTGAGCGGCAGACCGTTGACCGGTGACCGACTGCCTTAGCTGGGGGGAGCGCAAGGCTCGTAACACCAGCATGGGCCAGGGAGCTGTGTCCTACACAACTAGACTGAGAAACAAGGGCTTGAACCAGAGTGGGGGGCGGTGGACGAAAGGGTGGGGGGAGGAGAGAGGTCTTTTCACAAACTTGTGCTCTTTACACATGGAACAAGCCCACAAATGTTAAATTTTACTAAAATTACCCATAGCTTGGTGAAATAAAAGGAGGAAGGATAGAAAAGGGGAGACAGCAGAATCATAATTTCAGTAGGAAAAGTAGCAACAGCACAGTTGAATCTCTAGGATAGGTCTCCTGGGACAAGATTTATTAAAAGCGATAACATTTACTGAGTTCTTCCTGTTTGTCAGGTGCTTCCGCATGTACAATTTCATTTATTCCCCCCAATAAGCTATAAGGTAAATATTACTGTCTACAGAGGAGGAAAAGTTGCATTCAGAGTTTAAGTTACTTGCCTAAATTCACACAGCTAATAAAACAAGTGTGCATTATACTCAGTTCTGTAAATCTTTCCACTATATGTCTTATTTTGCCACATGAGAATTGCCCCAAATTAAAAGAAATGAAACCACCAAGGAGAAAATATAGGTTAAATTTGAGGAAAGAAAACTTACAATTCATTACTCGTAACATCAATATTCTTGACGTTTGATTTTATTCAAATGCCAATGGACAGAAAGATGTCATTTTTTTCAATACAAGTGACAAGTGGTTCTTAATTTTAGAAAGTGGGTCGTTAAGTGAAACACACTCAACTTCTTTGTCAACAATTTAATACTTGACATTTCAGTTTTTAAACAGCTTCTCAGTATGATAATAGGTTAAGAAAAATTGGAATGAACACATCCAACACAACGACTAAAAGATTTCTGGATACTGACGGTTGTTATCCAGAACTTTATAATGGATGTATACTGGTCCTAGTTTTTCTCTTTGGGACAAACGTTATTTCTTATGGCAGCATTTCAAATATCTGAAGATATCCCGTCACCAGTCACCACCCTCCTCAGAGCTTTCTTCTGGATCACGGTTCCCATAACTGCTCCTCAGGCAACAGGGTACCCACTGAAGGCTACCTCGTCAGTCCTTCTTGTGACATGGCCACTCAAAGCGAAGTCCTCTGAAACTGTGTACACTGGGACAGTTAAGATCGCTGGCTTTCTGAACATGAACACTACACCGTTACAGGGAGATAAGCTTCTGGTGAAACAGGCTCACTTCCCATACCTTTTCTCCCAGTTTGATTTAAGTCAAAACAGGTTGCTCCCATACCATAACCGTGATTTTATTAAACCCACTTCACAATTTCCCTGCTAAATTATCTCATTTATTTTAAATTATCGTTTTAGCCTAAAAAAGAGCATCTTGAACCTAGATTCTGTCACCGAAATAACAGCGGTCCCTGCAAACCTTGTTTCGTCTATAAACCTGAAGAGCAGGGCTAAAAACAGAGACCCAGAAGTGTGCCGCTAAAAGCCACCCTGGGAGGCTGTCAGTCCACCAACCATCAGTCTTGATAAAGTGCTGTTCCATCAGTTACAAAGCCAGCTGAACTTTGAGTCCCATTCTGCATCTTCTATATAAAATGTACAAAGCTCTACTAAAGTTCATACCTCCTAGATGTTCTCCTCTTCAACCTACCTCGTAACCCTACCAAAAAGAGAAACGAGACACCACCCGTGCCGTGTATTGCTTGGGTAACACTTCTCTGTGTAGTCATGCTCTCTATTTGAAACCAAACCCAAAAGACTGTCATATCTGATCAGCGCTAAACCATGTGTACTGTGATTTCTGTATTTGCCAGCGTGACTACCACAGCATAAGCGACTACAGCACTGACAAAAACAAAGCAAAAGCGACCCTGACGTTTTTCTTCATAATGCTACGATACAAGAATTTCTTCTCGCATACAGAAATCTTACCCACTTCATGACGCCTATAAATGCAAACATTCAGTTGAGTGAAATAACTGTACATAGTATTATAGCAGCCCCCCAAGGCATTCATGGAAAAAAGGATATGCTCCCTCCACATCATTTTTTATTGTTAAACACACTAACTATATACTGCTAATGAGTCAATTCCGATGAATTCATATCCTTTTGCTGTTTTTCCCACCCAAATATATTTACATGTGCAAAAAGCGTGGGATTCAGACTGAACTTTTGGTCATAACTTCTATTTCAGATGATAATCTAAGACCTCGAAAGGCATGTTTTTACTTAGTCCTAAAATAATTTTTAAGCAGCTTTACTGAGGTATAATCAGCATACAGTAAGTTGTACATATTTAAAGTGTACTAGACACTTTGTAAAAATTGAATTTGTTGAGTTTTCAAATTTTCCCAAAGAATGTGGCTTTAAAATATATTAGTATTGTAAAAACCTGGAACGCTAAGAATGCTAAAAAGTGGCAAATGTGTATCAGTAACAATTTAAACCACCACAACGTTTCACATGGAAAGTTTATGATATTGTTGTGATTGTCTATTACAACTGCACACGTCACTGCCCTAAACCTTCCTGAAGAGATGACGTACGCTGAGGCCTGCGGAGGAAACGCAGACCAGTCTGGGGCCTGATGGATGCAGAGGAACTCACCAGGCAACAGGGGTACGGAGCGTAGGGAGGCGGGGGAGGGAGAGCAAGACAGACATGATTTTGTACAAGTTCAGGCAGAGGGCCGGGTGCTGAGGCCCAGCGGCAAGAACGAGCAAGCAGAGCAGAAGACGAGGCCAGAACAGAGAGACGAGCGAGCTACTGACACTCACAAGTCTGAATCACCACAGTCGGAAAGAGCCACCGAAGGGTTGTTAGCAAGGGAAAAGCACGGTCAGTTCTGCATTTCAAAATCACCATTTTTTTCAAGAGTGTGCTCAGTAGACAAGAGGCAGCAACACTAGAGACACGAGAGTTAGTCACAAAGTGGCTGCAGAAGTTGGATGACAGAGGCTGGTGGCTTGAATGCAGGTGAGGAAAATGTAGGTAAAGCATCAATAAGTGCGAGCCCACAGATCTTTACCATTAGCCAGAACTGGGGGTGGAAGGCTGAGGAGGAGCAGCGCCCTGTTGACTAGGCTTCTCCCTGGGCAGCCAGGTACCCGGTGGAAGGCAGCCCAGGCGGGGAGCCGGGAGGACCGGCTCATGAGTGGAGTTTCAGACACAGTGAAGCTCAGGCGTCTGAGCTACCCCCGCACAGGTGTGCAGGGGATGTATGTATGTGTCTGCTGCTCAGGAGCAGGGCTGGGACTGGCACCAGATGGGAGAATCAACACAGAGATGTGACAGCAAGGAGCCTAAAGGAAGTATTTCAAGGAAAGAACGGGACATAGTGCCAACTGCTGGGAAAAGGTCAAGCAAAGAAGACATCTGGATTTTGCTATGTAAGTGCTGGACCTTGGTGAGGGCAGTTCTGGTGTAGCAGTCGAGCGACGAAAGCTGGGTTTAATTTCACAGGAGAAAATTCAAGTCCTCTTAAGACATTTTTGCCTTTAGAGAAAGTACCTTAGTGAATCCTCATGCGATGGTGGCTATAGGGGTGGTAACAAATACTTCAGATTGTGAAAAAAAACTTCCTGAGAAGTAAATGAAGCATTAACAGAGAAAGAGGACCATTAACAAAAACAAAGTGAGTTCTGGGCAACGTGCGTGCCTATTCTTTTGCGTACTTTTCAATTCTTCCCAAGAGATCCTGTCACAGAGACCAGAAGAGAACACTTGAGTGCACACACTGCTATCTTGGTCGAGAATACAGACAAAGGTTTTTATAATAGCTACGGGGGGAGGCAGGGTGGACAGTGTTTTGGCAAGGAAATGGAAAAAGAAGGTAACAGCCAACAAGGAACTCCCTTTCCATATGATCATCTATGGAAATAAGAGCAAACTTCATCCTATAAAACAAAGGCAGTGACTAAGGTCAAGGAAAACAACGTTGACATTTACTGACCAGAATTCCCTAATGGGCTTTTGTCATTGCCAGCATGCCACATCAAGGAGTGAACATGAGCCAAACGTATTTACCCATCCAACAAATACTAGTTAGGGTGCTCAGCGAGGTGTTGAGAGAGACAGAGAGATGGATGCAATGTTTCTGGGACCTCAAGGAAATGGAGCAGGGGCGACGACATGAAGTCTGAGACTGCGTGGGCAGCACACATGAAATGCCGAATTTCAGCAAAGGAACGAGGCTCTCTGGCTGAACTGATTAGGCTGAAAAGTTCCATGAAGGTGGTGCCTTAACAGAAAGGGACAGAAAGAGAGCGAATGGGAAGGAGGAGGTGGGCATTACCTATAAAGCGTGAAGGAAGGTACAGACGTTGATGACGGGCCGGTGCGGCAGAGGACTGGCCACTGTCTAATTATACGCCTCAGGTTCCTGTAAGGAAGTGCTATAACATTAGCCTGGAAAGGCATAACAGCCTGGATCATAAAAGCATATGATGTCATGCTAAGAAGTTTGGACGCTATTCACAGGCAACTGGGAGCCGCCGGCAAAGGCATCTGAGCAGAGAAATTGGTATGATTTGCGCTGTAATTCAGGACGGCTGCCCAAGACTTCAGCCTCATCCAGTCTAACCCCCCTTGCCTGGGTCTCACACCACTGCTTGATCCTTATCCCATCTCATTTGCTCCTCTGCTTCGAGATAAGTATACGGTTGGTCTCTCAAGTTTCCACACTTAGGACGTGCTTCTTCCTCCCTCAATTTTCCTGGCTCTTTGAACAACTGCGGCTTCTGGGATGCCATACCGTGTCTCTCCACCTTACCTGAAACCCACCGTCCAAATCCCACTTTCCTAACTAAGCTCTCTGCCTGCTCTTCCCTCCTTATTCCTCTGTCCTCAGACTCTGCGGCCCTCGCATGATGGTGTCCTCCCTGTACTGTCCCTTGGTGCTGTACGCTGGTCTAAGGAGATGGTGGGTTCCTTAAAGACAAGAGGGACTCCTGAAATGCCAAATCCCAGAATGTCAAAAACACCCAACGGCTGAATGACTCACTGATTATATACTTGTTTATTACCACAATCACAATCCTAGACTTTTCCAGATATAGTTATTAAACAATGACAGAAAAAAAACTTCTTAGTGTATTAACATACACAAAAGGTGAGTAGCCTAAAAGAGTTTCTCAATTTAAAGGATAATGTCTGGCCAGACATGAAAACTCATGTTCAAAATAACCAGACCCTAAAATTTCACATAAAATGAAAATTTATTACGTTAGGAAATTGACTCATTTTTCTTATTTTTCACTTCACGGCAAAAAGAAGAGCTGTCGCACAGTCCCTCGGTCAGACAAGCCAAAGAGTGATTCCGTTTCCCATGGGAGATTTCCTCATCTTTCCAGGCGAACACATACCACTGTAGAGTCTCACCTTCCATGAAATGCAGGTATGACTTACTCTTTATCAAGTGTCCAAAAGACAGGGCAAAGGGAAGTGAGAAAATCCCTTGAAGAAAAACCCTACTGAAAAAATTAAGAGGTACAAATTAGCAGTTACAAAATCGTTAGGGGATGTAAAGTACAGCCTAGGGAATATAGTCAATATTGTAATAACTATGTACTGTGTCAGGTGGGTGCTAGACTTAACGGGGGGGGGGGGGGGACTGCATAAATTATATAATTATATAAATGTCTAACCACTATGCTATACACCTGAAACTAATTTAACATTGTATATCAACTGGAATTGAAAAATAAGAAAAGAACAACAAAACCTACTTTTCAACACTGCAGCCAGGTCAATTTTGGCATTCACTCATCCCTCCAAAAACAAATCTGGTTTTGCTCATTTTGCAACTAATATTTGGAGCTTGCATTTGATAATGTTATTCAACTGTTATTGAACTAACTCAATAATTTTATTCAGTCTAATGTGTTCTGAAAAACTTTAAGGAAGTACAACACAACTCTTCACCTCAGAGTAAACTGTTAGATTTTTTTCTTTTGTTTTTTGGAAGAGTTGTTACCACAAAAATATGCTGGGGGTGGGGGGATTGCCCCTTAAATACACAGGAGAAGCAACGTCCCATCCAGTACACATCACAGGAAGGAAAGGGATGGCTGGCTAATGGTTCTATTTACCTAGCACAGTGGTTAAGTGGGGGAACTCTGGAGCCAGACTGCCTTAGTTTTTGTGCCTTAGTTTCTTATCTGCATTATGGAGATAAAAATAATATTTTTATTTTATCGTTTCATTTTTCCCTTATTTCAAAAAAAACCCAGATATGTAAGTCAGCCTACAAGGGTGCATATGAGATAAAACCAAGTAACTGATAAACTCTGACTGAAGTTAGAACAGAAAGAACAAAACATGATTGCTTTGAGCCACATCACCACGTTCCCTCTGAAGATAGTTTGTAACATGGGACACGAAAGCAGAAAGAGCGAAAAGTTGTTTTCTTTTCTCTGTAAGTGGAGAAGGTAGGTAGCTTCCCAGAAGCTAAGACTAAAGGAGCTGTGCAGCAAGCTGTTTTATGGAGAAGCAGTTCTTTCAAAAGGTCAAGACAGGACTGGGAACTCATTGGGGAGAGTCAGGCTTGGGAAAAAAGCCTCTTCCTCCGAGGCAAAGGGAAAGAAGTAATAAGACAGATATTTATAGATTTTTCCTGGCCAATCCCCAAGTGCCTAATTTGGACTGGACTGCTAGTGTCCTTGTACAATCTCCACCAAGAAGGATGACTACGAGTGGGACCCAATGGGACAGAGAACACTTGTGTGGCGCTGAGAGGCGACTCGGCGAGAAAAGCCTGTATCACCATGACAGACTCTGTCCTCTCCTCACCTGTCCTTGTGCGACTCCTCCACAGCCCTCACACAAGACCAGCGGCTGTGCGTGGATTGGACACCTGGCTGCCTCCGCGTCCCCGAGCCTGCCTCATGCCCTTCCCCGCCTGGGCCAAACTGGTCAAGTCCCCTCGAATGCTGTCATACCCATGATGTCGCCACGAAACGCCTCAGTGGGAAACTGACCTGTCCTTCCTCTGAGCGTGAGATCTGTCAGCGCTCCTGTCACAGCGCTCAGAGCATCCACTGACTCACTGTTCTCTGGGCACCTGCTGTGCAGGGCTCCTGGAGCGAGACATTTACTGTTTCTTTGGATTTCCTATAGGTCCTTGGCCTTAGCATTCAACACATGGTTCTTGTGTGAATGAAGAAATACCCATCTCTGTCTGAAGAGGACCATTCAGGTCAGGTAACCCATTCTCAGGAGCAGATCACACTGGTACAGGCAACCCAGGTTCAGAAGCTCTTCTGTTGACCAAGTTAAATAACCCAGGGGTTTTTCATACAGAGCTATGCACTGTTGAAAAAGTCGTGTACTCTGCTCACTACAAACAGATGAGTAACTAGACCTTCTCAATACGCAACAGGACACGTCTGAAATTAATCAGCAAGTAGAACTCCTCGGCCTACCCTGAATGCTTTTTTGAAATGTAAATTGCCGTATGGGTAGGTTCTGCAAGATCTCCCATTCTGAAGATCCATCAGACTAAACACATATTGATTTTTAGAGTTCCATTCTATTTGCTGATAATTATCAAAAGACTGATTTCCTAGTGCCATTCTAAATATGCAAACATCTCTTTCTGGAATGAACGTGACTGTTTTTAACACAGAAAACCGTTCCCAGTGAAAACAGACTTTGCACAAAAAGGTTAATTATTAGAGACCAAGTTTCATGGACGCATTTCGGTAAGTCCTCAAAGGCCCGTGCGTGTGTAATGGCTCAGAAAGCACAGCAGCGCCTGGAGGTGACCTCCGTTAAGGGCAGGACCTCTCACACATCAGGTAACCCACCCACAGGGACAGTCAGTAACAGGTAAGATCATAACGTGTGTTATTAGGGCCACCCCCAGCTGCCAGCACCGAGTAGGACAGCAGTCCCTCCAAGGCGCATGCCCTCTAGGAGACTGTCACTGACAGCTCTCCTCTGCCTCCCCTGTGGGGACGCTGCAGGAATGGGCATCAGTGATCTCCCACCGAGCACAGCATTATTGAATACTGCGTACTGTTACCAGCCTGCTTTCGTACAAGTAGTTTTCCTGGGTCTGAATTCTAATGGTTCTGGTGCATCCAGTTCTCACACTGATAAACCCGAGGAAGATTTAATCTGTTTGGTTTCACTACAAAGGCAATTATCCAAATTCTACATGGACAGAAAGGTGAACCACTCTTCTTGATTAAATCCTAAATACTCTCATTAATAGGTTACCAATGAGGAGCTGCTGCTTCACCTGATTTTCAGTCGCAATTCCTGCCATACTGACTAAATCAGGTTATTTAAGCCTCAACTAACAAAACTTAAAAAGCTTTAAATATATTTGCTATGAAACTGGGAAATAGGACATTAAAGTGAAAGAGAACTACTTAAGGTTATCAGTGCCCCAAAGGACAGAAATTAATAAATGGATTAAGTAAACACACTCTTATGTCAAGTTCACTGCAGTAAGTATTACAGAAAACTGTCAGCTAACTAGAAATCATCTTGAAGTTCTTCCTGTGTTCCTTTTTCTTTCAAGACAGGTGTCATGCATCCAACATGACAAACACATGTCCTGTGTGACATAATGTGGCAGGTCCCTGTGAACGAAAACGAGGCGATGGCAGAGTCACAGGCAGGCGGGCCAGAGCTCACCACACAGGACCGCGTGGGACTCATGGCTCACATCACCGTGGCACCACTCTGCTCCAGCAGTGCCCAGGTGGCCTGAGTGAGTGACGAGAGCAGCACATCTGCAAAAGGTCTTAAAGAAAGGAAGCGTGCCCAGGCAGACGTGCCCAGGGGTGCATTTCAGGCACAGAAGACCAATGAGCAAGGACAACAATGGATTTGCCCGGAAACGAGGAGTCTGGAGTGGCTGGCAGGTGGACTGTCTCATAGATTAGAACTGAAGGGCTGATGGGACCACACCGTGCCACACACAGGGGCCAGACTGTGAAGTCCACGTGTGCCACCCCACAAAGTAAAGGGCTGCTTGATTTGCTTTCAGCAAGAATCAGTCACGTGAGCTAGAGCGATGGTTCTCCAGGTGTGGTCTGCAGAACTCTGGGGGTTCCTGAGACCTTTTCGGGGCACGTGTCAGATCAAAAAGATTTGGACAGTACTGCTAAGATGTTCCTTGCCCTTTTTACTGTGTTGACGTTTGCACGGATGGGCTTCACAAAAACCAAGGCTGTGTTACCAAAGTGAACCAGCACTCAGCATATTGTTCGCTGCCACACACTCACCGTTTAAAACAAACCCGAAAACGTT
This sequence comes from Rhinolophus sinicus, assembly GCF_057876585.1. Classification (NCBI taxonomy): domain Eukaryota; kingdom Metazoa; phylum Chordata; class Mammalia; order Chiroptera; family Rhinolophidae; genus Rhinolophus; species Rhinolophus sinicus. Next base: position 56,589,534 of record NC_142513.1, on the reverse strand, counting down.
TTCACATAGATTGTCCTTGATGGAGCCGTTTGTTATTTTCACTAAATTTCAACCTTTAGGTACATACACATCTTTTTACTGTTCTGAACAAGAAATAGGAAATACACATAAATACTTCTGTAAACAAGGTACGATGGTTCTCTTGAGGAAAATCACTTGTGTAATTTTTTATAACGTGTAAGCTGAGCTAGCCACGCTTTTCATGCAACAACGTTTTTACTTGAGTAAAGGACAAACAACGCGTCTTCAGAACGTGGATATTTTCTTGGAAATGAACAAAGTGAACGTGTCTCTGAAGAGAAACAACTGGCAGTATTTATCACTGGTGATAAAATTCAGACTTTCAAGTGAAAATGAGAATTTTGAGAAAACTTGAATCTGCCACTGTGAGTTTGACAGGTTACCAGTAAATACTTAAAGATATTTCTGATGAGACTGGTGGTAATATTAACAAACGAGATTTTCTGATATTGTAGAATAAAAAAATATTCAACATTTGGAAGAGGTGGATTACTCAATAAATCAATCTTTTCCAAATGACTGATGAATGATGTTAGAAAATCACACATGGATTAAGAGATCCATTCAAAGTCCAAGATAAACCAGTGAATTTTAATGTAACAGAGTTCAAAAAGTTCAATGACAAGATTTCAGATTCCATCTTGCAAATCTTTTAAAAACCTAGCATTTGTCAATTCTTATCTAATATCAAATAAGAACATCACAATTATCTGAGAAAATTTTAAATATATTTCTCCCTTTTCCAAGCATGTAGCTGTGTTAGGCTGGATTTTCTTTATATATAACTTCCATCAAAACAACATATTGTAACAGGCTGAATGAATGCACAACAGCTATGAGAATTCAACTGTTTTCTCTTAAGCCAGAAATTAGATTAAAACAATGCCCCTCTTTTAATTTTTTGTTTTGAAAACATTATTTTTCACAAAAATATGCTTTATATTAACAAGTAATGAGTTTATTGTTATTATAAATGAATTAATATTTTTTAAATGTCAGTTTTAATTTCTAATGTGGTAAATATTTATTTGTAGGTACAACCTATATAAACAGAAGTTGTTTGGAGTTCCTAAGAATTTTGAACGTGTAAAGGGATCTGGAGACCAAAAAGTTTGAGAACTGCTGGGTTATAAGACAGAAAGAGATTAGTGGTAAGAAAACCAATGAATCCAGGTGAGAGAAAATGAGGGCACGAACCCTTTATAAATCAGAGTTTAAAGAGATATGTTAAATTGGACAGAAAAACATCAGGGAGAAAGTAGACAAAGGCATCTGGATGAGCAAATGCCTTCAGTTATATATGAAGTGAGGCCTAAACAATTTCATAATATTTTGAAGGAAGCTGATGAATTACGAGTAACGACAGCAGGAATGAAAAGCAAAGATGATTTTCTGAGGGGCGAATAGAATTCTTTAGGAAAAGACTGTTTCCACCATCTATGTGTGAATGAATTTGGTTGAAAGGTGCTTCCCAAGAGACCCTATGGCTGCACATCTCATTCCATTTTTAGAGACAGGGCAAAGGACCATCTGACACAAGTGATTCTTTAATGCAAGTTCCTGTAGGATTGGTGTTCACTGATATACACCTTCTTCATGTAACAGTGACGTCCCTAAAGGTAATTCTGAGACGCTAAGAGGAAGACACATTTTGTTTAGTGTTTAGTAAGCCAGCCAAGTGCAGAGATATTTTAGAAATAGACTACAGCAAGTGAAAGCCCCAGCGCTTAAGGCTTTCCCTCCGGCTACCTGAGAACTCTGCCACTCCAAAAAGATACCCTTGTCAAAGGATCCACGGAGAGGGCATGCTCTAATCTAATTATAAGACGGTCTTCACACCTGGGGCAGGTAATACGTGGCCCCACAAGCCACAATTCTCAAGAATGGAAGTTAAAACATGGGAGACTTCATACACGTCCTCTGTCACAGCTGAGCTCTCCCCCATCTCAGCCGTGACTTCTAATCATCACACAAGGTACGTGTTGGGGGGGGGGGGGGTACATCCCGTTTAAAAGGTCACCTGGTTAAAATGTAAAAATCAGTGGCCATGCATTTGTCAAATGTTTTAATTACTATTTGTTTATAAGAAGTACTTCCTACAGGAACACTGTTTTGTGAAAATGAATGCCAACATTTAAAGTCATGTCTTTTATATTAAAGACAGCCCAGCAATGCCTCCAGTTACGTAGCAACAGCTGGTGCAATTTCCCGAGTAGTTGTGTGTATCTAAAAGTAAGAGCTTTGCTTGTAAACATATTGCATGAGTCCCACTTTTGACTTACGCATAGATTTGTGTAATTATCACCCGCCACTACACTAAATCTGTTGGTTATGTAACAAAATCCTTTTGGAGGAAGAAGAGTGAACTAGTCTTCTTCTTTCATTAAAATCTTATTTTATATCCCCATCTTTCCCACTTTATGCCGAGGTGATAAATTACAAGAGGTTGGGGGTCGGCCCAGTGGCTCAGGTGGTTGGAGCTCCATGCTCCTGATGCCAAAGGCTGCCAGTGCAATTCCCACATGGGCCAGTGGGCTCTCAACCACGACTCCTCGAGTCCCGCAAGGGCTATTGGGCTGCGCCCCCTGCAACTAACAACAGCAACTGGACCTGGAGCTGAGCTGCGCCCTCCACAGCTAAGACTGAAAGGATAACAGCTTGACTTGGAAAAAGTCCTGGAAGTACACACTGTTCCCCAATAAAGTCCTGTTCCCCTTCCCCAATAAAATCTTTAAAAAAGAAAAACAAGAAGTTATACAAACAACTGCTAGAAGAATTAGACAACTTGGGTCTTTCCACAGCTGTTGCCATTTCATACCTTTAGAGCTTGGTCACTTGCAGATTCTGTAAAGAGACTTATGTTGAGTTACCCTCCTGCTCCCCCAGCCCTCACACTAAAGCTCTCCACCTTCCCTTTCCTTTTTTGGCCTCTCCCTCCTTCCGGCTCCAGGCTCCCACTAACTAGCCTGATGGAAGAAGGATCAAGGGAACATTTCACACCAGTCAATTGGCGGGCACTGTCATGTTTACCCACTAATAAACGGCTGGTGACCCACAGAGTGAGGCTAAGCTTTAAAAAACAAGGATTCAGAAACTGTATTCTTAAAGGGGCATGCATTACTCTGCTTTCTATTTAATCCCTACTCCTTCCCAGAGTCATGCCAAGAAACAGACACACAGCAGTGCAGGTCCCATCAGGAATAAACCAGGGATACGATAACTTGGCATTACTAAGCAATGATGAGCGTGCCACCCAGCCCCCTTCCTCCAGGGACAGTGAGCAGGTACCCATGACACCACGCGGCAGATGTCAATCATCTGAGTTCACCATGGGCCACCATCTCTTAAGACCCTCCGCTGGCTTCTCAGAAGCCTGGGGATAACAGGGGGTGGAGTGGGGTGTGCCAATGACACACTTTCTCAAAGTCTACAGGACCCAGGCTTATGACTTAAAACGCAGACCTATGAGCACTATGCATGTTATACTATTAATATATGCCAACCTTTAAACAGTATTTCTTCTCACAGCTTTAGGTACTGCTTTGAATAGGCTCAGCTGCAATAGCAATTGCATTAACGTTCCATGTCAACAAAGCCAGAATTCAAGTCCTTTTCCTGACTCAAGAAGGAACGAACAGTGTCAGACCAGGAGGAAAACAATCCCGAGCCTGATGGGAAGCAGACGCTGCCGGGTTTGGGCGCTAACGAGGGAGGAGGGCCAGGGTCCTACTTCCTCCTACACATCATCCCATTAGGAAACCTAATGACGCCTAGGGAGGGACGGAGCCTACTGTGTTGCCTGTACGACGGTGACCCACGGCAAAACGATCATGGCACCTGCATTACTGTCTGGAACTGGAACGAAAAGACTGACACCCTCTTTTAAGGAAAGCAAAGCTGTCAACAGGGAAAAGTCCCTGGAGTGAAATATTTCAGCAGGGACATGGGTGTACACAGGCGCAAACACTAGCTACGTCCTCCCGAGTGCCCATGATCCAGATGGCAACTCCTGCTTCATCACGGTGCTGCTCCCAACACAGCTTCTTGGCGTATGGGGTATAGCTACTCATTTTACCCAGCACAGCATCCCAGTTTCTATTCCGATGTTCAACACAAAAACCCGTGTATGTTTGCAAAGTAAAGGCTCCATTTAGTTTGGAAATGCACGTCAGTAGCTCCTATAGGAAGGGAATCCATTCTAACAGCATCATTTGATTTTCGGAATCTTTGTTAGAAGTGTTTAAGGTAAGGACCTCATGCACGGGTATGTATGTGCTCTCTCCACGCCTCCCCTGCTGCCGAGTCAGCCTGTAGCTTCCCATAATGCCTGGCTTCACAGGGCGGAAGGAGAGAAAAGTGCCGAGCCTCTTAGAACGAATGTCCTGTTGCCCACAAAGAGGAGGTCACACGCATCCTGGAGTCTAGTCCACGCACCGTCCTCCAGACAGGTCCAGAGCCTGGTCCGATCTCAAGACGCCTGGCGCTGAGGCACCCTCAGCGTAAACAAAGTGACATGGCATTTACATGAGTGCCACTGTGGCCTGATACAATGGATCATTTCTTCCAAGGCTATTTTAACCATCGCCTGTCTAAACTCATTCATCCATCAACCCTTAAGAGGCGTCTGATAATTCTGAGTTAAAGTGAGGTTAGAATTACACCTACTACTTATACAATACATATTATGTGCTAAACACTATACTAACTCCGGTTAGTACACGCATCCTTTGAAGCAGACATCATTGTCCCGAATTTACAGATGAGCAAACTGGGCCTCTAAACAAACAGATCCAAGTGGCAGATCAAGTGGCAGAACTGGGATTAAAACCTTGGTTTATTGGGCTCCATAATGTTTTTATGTATTATGCTTGGCTACTATCCCTAGCTGTCAATATAATGAGATAAGAATGAACAAAAGTTTCAACATCCTTTCATGATGAGAACTCACAGAGCAGGTAAAGAGGGAATGTACCTCAACATAAGAAAGGCCCTAAATAATGACCCAAGCTAACATCGTACTCAATGCAGAAAAACTGAAAGTTTTTCCTCTAAGATCAGGAACAAGACAAGGACGCCACTCTTGCCACTTTTATTCAACGTAATATTAAAGTCTGAGCCAGAGCGATTAGGCAAGAAAAAGAAATAAAAAGCATCTACATTAGACAGGAGTAAGGAAAATTGTCACTATTTGCAGGTGACAAGATATATATCTAGAACACTGTAAAAACTCCATCAAAAAACTGCCAGACTAAACGGGTTCAGTACAGTTGCAGAATAGAAGATCACTACTCAAATATCTATTGCATTTATATACACTAATAACAAACTATTAGAAAGCGAAATTAAGAAAACAATCCTACTACAATTGCATCAGAAAGGAATAAAGTTAGGGGATAAAGTTAACCAAGCAGATGAAAGACTTGTATACTGAAAACTATAAGACATTAATGAAAGAAGTTGAAAAACACACAAATAAATGGAAAGCTATTCCGTGCTCGCGAATTGGAAGAATACTGTTAAAAAGTCCATACTGCCCAAACTAATACAAAGATCCAGTGCAATCCCTATTAAAATTCCAAAGACATATTTCACAGAAATAGGACAAAAACATCCTAAAATGTGTAAGAAACCATACAAGACCCAGAATAGCCAAAGAAATCTTGAGAAAGAAGAACAAAGCTGGAGGTACCAGGCTTTCTGATTTTGAACTACATTACAAAGTTACAGTGATTAAAACAGAATGGTACTGGCATGAAAACAGACACAAGAGATCAATGGGACAGAAGAGAGCCCAGAAATAAACCCAGGCATACATGATCAATTAATTTATGAGCCAAGACCATACAAATGAGCCAAGAACATACAATGGGGAAAGAATAGTCACTTCAATAAACAGTGCTGGAAAAATTAAACAGCCACACGGAAAAGAATTAAACTGTACCACTATCTGATACCACATACAACAATAAAATTCACTAAAGACTTGAACATACCACCTGAAACCATAAAACTCCTAGAAGAAAACATAGTCAGTGAGCTCCCTGACATAGATCTTGATGATTTTTTGAATCTGACATCAAAAGCAAAGCAACAAAAGCACAAATAAACAAGTGGGACCACATCAAACTAAAAAGCTTCTGCACAGCCAGGGAAACCATCAAGAAAATGAAAAGGCAACCTACTGAATGGGAGAAAATATTTGCAAATCATATATCTGGTAATGGGCTAATATCCAAAATATATGAAGAACTCACAACACTCAGTAACAACAAAACCAAACAGTGTGATTAAAAGATGGGCAGATGTGAATAGACATTTTCCCAAAGACACAAAGATGGCCAATGGGTACATGAAAAGATGCTCAACATCACTAATCATCAGCGAAAGGCAAACGAAAACCACATGAGATGTCACCGTCAGAACGGCTGTTGTCCAAAGGACTAGAAATAACAAGTGTTGGTGAGGACTTGAAGAAAGGGAACCCTCGTACTCTCTTGGTGGGACTGTAAATTGGTGCAGATGGAAAACAGTAGGGAGGTTCCTCAAAAAATTAAAAATAGAACTACCGAACGACTCAGAAATTGTACTTCTGGGTATTTATCCAAAGAAAACAAAAACCCTAATTTGAAAAGATATATGCACCCCTATGTTCACTGCAGCATTATTTACAATAGCCAAGATATAAAAACAACCCAAGTGTCCATCGATGGATGATTGCATAAAGAAATTGTCACACACAGACACAGACAGACAGACAGACAGACACACACACACACACACACACACAATTATTCAGCCACAAAAAATAATGAAATCTTGCTATTTACAAGAACATGCATGGACCTCAAGGACCAAAATGTATGAAAAAGCTGAGGAGTAAGTTTCCCTGTGGCTGAGGCTAGCTCTAGCTTTGGACCCCAAACGGATAATTAGGGGGGAACTTATTGGCGGCTCAGAGAAGAGGCCAATTTTGCTAAGCGAAATAAGTCAGGGCAAGACAAATACTGTATGACCTCTCTTACATGTGGAATCTTAAAAAAAAAAAAAAAAAATCACACTCACACATACACACGCACAGCTCATAGATACAGAGAACAGACTGGTGGTTCCCCGAGTCAGGGTGTGGAGGAATAGGAGAAACAGGTGAACCGTTTTTGTTTTGTTTTGTTTAAATAAATTGTTTTTTTTATAAAATGAACAAAGCAAAATAAGGAGTGTAAGAAATAGGTGAAAAGAGTGATAAGAACCAGATTTGGTTTTTTTGTCCCAAGAGGAGAAAAAAAAAAAGGTACATACATCCCCTCCAACATGGACCCACGACTATAATTAAGCAGTTCTATGAAAGCAAAAAACAAACAAAAACATGATTATATAATTTCAGACTCCAGAGAAAAACGCCTTGGGAAATGTTCAAGAAAAAGAGTCACTAGTTAAGAATTTGACTATTAAAACATGATTTTAAAAAGTACTTTATGATTGTCCTTTTGGTCCAACACATAAGATATGCACTCGCCGTTTATGAATTTATTCCAATCATTTTAGAATCATACACTCGTCAAAAATTAAGAGCTGAAAGGAACTTTAGCGATTACCTAACCACAATACGAAGAAGAAAATAGAGACCAGAACAAGTAAATAACTTGCTCAAGGTCACTTAAGAATGTCTAGGCAGATCATTCAATTATACCCTTACATAGATTATCTACAAATATTTTTACGCTAAAGCTATATAGTTTTTCCACTTGTGGCTTATGATGTGGGGTTCTTCGAGGAACTCCTGTTCTGCAACTATTTATTCTAGAAGAATATTTGCAGAATCTCCTGGAAACTCTCCATTTCAGAAGAGTTATAAAGAGTATCTCCAAAAAAAAAAGTATGAAAAAGCCGAGGAGTAAGTTTCCCTGTGGCTGAAACTAGCTCTAGCTTTGGACCCCAAACGGATAATTAGGGGGGGACTTATTGGTGGCTCAGAGAGAGGCCAATTTTCCCTTTCCTGGGCGCCACATACCACAAAACAGGGACATTTTTAAAAGGATCTTGTTTTTAATTGAAAACTGTTAAATAAGGGGGTAGGAGGTGCAAGCCCTTCTGAACAGCAGTGCTATGGCTTGTCGAGTTAGCTACCAGACAGCCTGAGAGCTGCCATATTTTAGTCTGGCAGCTGAGCACCAAGGCTGTAAACAGACACACAAAAGCTTTTGACCAGACTTTTGGCCTAGGGAAGGAAACGCAAGCTCGCCCCCTTGAGACAAGAGAAAGAAACCATAATGTGCTATTAAAAATAATGAAAGTATAGAGAGAAGTAAGGAGAAGACATTGATCAGAAATTGTCCAACAATGCCCTTCCCACAATCTTGAAGAAACAAATATTAATACTGTTGTAAGAATAATTAAGAACGAAAATTCAGTTAAGTTGATGTTTGGCTGTGTAGCTATACAAAAGGGGAGCATGGATCTGATTTCTTTCTTTCTTTTTTTTTTTTTTTTTAAAGGCGGGCACAGTTCACAGCGGCCCACGCAGGGAACGAACGGGCAGCCTTGGTGTTTTCAGCACAACGTTCGAATCAAATGAGCTAAGCGGCCACCCCCACGGTTCTGATTTTAAATGCTTTCTTTTTTTTTTTAATTTATTGGGGTGACAATCGTTAGTGCTTTCTTCTTGATTGGGGAGCATGTGTTAAGTGGAGTGTAGACTTTCCCAGTAACCTAATACTCCACATATGCGATTTTAGAGTTGTGCTTGGATATATATGTGTGAGTGCCTGGCTGCTAGGACCATGGGCACCCAACAGGATCCACGGGCTTGCTGAATTAACCGTTCCACATGGCCAAGAAGCTTACGCAATGAGCATTTGGAAAAGGAATTATGACAGAGATATCCCCACGAACTGATACGTCAGGGAGGCAGGCCCCTTCTAATGAGCGTGGCCACGTACCCGAGAAAAGGGTCACACAAGATGTGGAGCATGCCGGTTTGCAGCACGGGGACAGCAAGCAGAAGTCAGAATTCTTTCTGGCCACCATATTCTCAACGTGAAGGGTCTGAGAAAGCTTCTATTATGGACTGAAAGATTCAGTGTCATCTCTATACCTACTCATATCATTCTTCAGGGGAAAAAAGGCAGAAAATCTGAATAAATTCCTGCACCAAAAGCAAACTCTTTGGACAAACACCATCTTGGTGGTGTTTAGCTAAAACTCAATACATTACAACAAGAATACAACACTTAGTTTATAAGTCAATCAGCTTTGGTCCTAAAATGGCCAAAGGAATTTCTCCGACTATCACTGAAAGCACAGGAGTATAACGTGATGGTTTTAGAATCTTGGTGCGTATGTGCACCATTCAGGAGCACTCGTGTAAAATGCCAAACCCCGTCCCAGTGAACTGGACTCCCCAGAAGCGGACCCCCAGCATGGCTACTGTGCCGACCACAGTACGTATAACGGAAACACTGCTTATGTACAAGCGAGGTTCTAATCTAGGTTACCGAGATAACTAGTTGTGGAATGGGGCAAGTCACTTAACCACACTGAATTATTCACTTCTTCTCCTTTAAAACAAAGGTGTTGGACTTCAGATAATCTTTGAAGTTCATGAAAATCCTAAAAGTCTCAGAGGTAAAACAAGGTCCAACTCTCCCAACTTAAATTAAGGTCTGATGCTATTCCCGAAGCTTTTATAGTAATGTTCAAGAAGCAGAACCTGAGTCTTGATTGTCTGAGGAACCTCCATATGCCACTGGTCACCCGAATGAGTGAAAAGGAATCTGGAATCTGAAGTTATGAAACTAAAAATAACAATGCTAAGCTGTACTTACTGCGTGCCAGGCTCTGTTCTGAGTGCTTGATATATACTAACTCATTGAGGGGAAAAAAGAAAATAACGAAAGGTAATCTGAGAACCTTGAAACCAGTAAAATATGTAAGACAATGTTGAATATTAAATTGTAACTACTGCTAAAGCCTTGGCAACACTCAGTAACTACAACCATACAGTGCTGATAAAATGACTAATGGGAACGGACTTGATTATGTGTGGCTAAGTGACCTGGTTTCCTGAATTCTGAACAATTTTCAACCCAGTGAAGAGACATTAGGACCATCTATCATCTATGGAGAAACATGCAGCATTTAACGCATAAATGTGTTTTTTCTGAGAATATAAACAAGCATTAATCTTGATATCGCCTAATTCCTTTACGGATCATGATTTTTAAGCATTGTCAACTTTTAAAGTAAGGGCTTATTTACAGCACAACGTGTCAAGCAGGTTAAGGAATAAAACAAACGACTCCTCAGTTTGTAAGACAGACAGACCACTGGACTCGAGAAAAAAAAACAGGAACCTGACTGTACCTTTTTTCTTTATATACTTGGTAGTGCCACACTCAACAGAGTTCCTGTGCGCTGACAATTATACACGTTTAGGGAAGGTTACTGAACAGGGACACTCCTGTAAGATTTTAAAATGGATTATTTATTTACATTTACGAGAAAACTGCCATAAATGCACCACCATTCTAAGTTTCCAAGACAGTAGCAAAGCATAAGATACACAAATTCTTTCTGTTTTACCTTTGGAAGAGGGTGATTCAGTGAAGCAATGACTGGACTATTCCCAAGGCCAACCCAGGGACTGGGCATGTGTCAGAAAGATCGGATTAAATAACATTAAACAGAAGTCACTCCACCCTCAATTATGATCGCAAGCTCAAGTAACCCTTTTTAGGCTGCAAACACGGATTCCAGAAGGTCAAAACTACAAGGCCAACTGTGGGGGTGGCTAAGTCAAAAAGCTAGTTGGGAGAGACGGAGCTGGAACTCTGCCTCTCAACTTGTAGGTAACAAGTACAGCTTTCACCACAAAACAGACAAAGCCATTTAGAAAAGAAGTCTACTTTCCTTCTCTTTCTTTCCATCCACTCATGCACATGTATTCTATAGGCCAGGGGCCAGCGGGCCCACAAACCACCGCCAGTGGTCCACTGCCTGTTTTTGTACAGCCCATGAAAAACCTATGAGTAAATTTTACATTTTTCAATAATTAAAAAGAAAAATTACTCAAAAAAGAGTATTTCATAACACATGGACACTATCTGAAATTCACATTTTAGTGTCTATAAAATTTTATTGAAACACGGTCACACTCTGGTTTACGTGCAACCTATGGCTGCTTCCACACCAGAACAGCAAAGTTGACTAGTTGTAACAGAGGCCTTATGTCCCCAAAAGCCAAAAATATTTACTATCTGTCCTTTACACACACACCCCCCCAAAAAAAAAAAAAAAAAAAGAAAGCTTGCGGATTTCTCTTTCCTGACCCAGTGAAAACCTACACAGTGAATACAGCAACATGAAGAGCTAGATGGAAAAGAAAATGGGACGTGGGAAAAACTAAAGTGTGTGTCCACCCTTTGTCTTCTCAATTCACAGCAAATAGGGCGAGTCTGGCAGAGCAACAGGGAGGAGAGCTCAGTGGTCAGATTTCACATCATTACGACACTGCTGTGAACACAAAAGTCTCCACTATTTAGACCGGACCGTCTTCAAGAACCCAAAATCCCAACTTTACCAAGAGGCAGCTGACACAAAGCACAGGGCATGGCTCTCCCTCATCAACAGACCAATTACCTGGCTCTAACCTACTGCTGCCCCTCAGCATGAATCCACCAATCACAGAGCTGCTACCAGACAAGAGGGACCGCGCCCCGCTGTGCAAATCCTAGGTGAGAAATCCAACTCCGGGCTTCCATTCCAGCTGAGTCTGACCTTGTTCTCATCACATGACTCTCTGATGGTCTAATTCTTTTATGTGTAAAGTGAGGCATGCTCACCAACCAGAGGGATATTCTCTCTCTCCACGCCTGAAACTAGAGGGAAAATGAGAACAGGAAAGAGATGAGCGAGTTTTGTTTTTAAAAATGTTTTTTGTTCTTCGTAAGAGACAAGACACAATGAGAAGTATTTCTCACTGGCAAGCAAAGGGTCTACGGCCAGCGATGGACTGAAGCCCTGTGGTGTTAAGATGGAGGTCAGTGATGCAAGGATGTGAGTTTGCTCCTTCGCTCCTTTTTTTTTTTAGGGGCTTCTGGAAACAAAGACCCGCTTACCCATGCAGGGTGTGTGCTCTTCTTTCCCCAGGGGCAAAAGCAGCATTTGTCTGAATAATGCCTGCTCCACAAGCAGCCACCCAGGCATTAGTCATGAATATTATCTGGACTAGGGGCGGGTGGAACAGTCAGCACCTCCCCACCGCTGGACTCCCATAAACCTAAGCTTGTTTATCACAGTTCATACACTTGAAAACAGTTTGGGAGGGTGCAGTGCTGTTTACCTACTGGTGTAACTTGAAGAAAACACCACACTTGCTTCTGAAGAACAAAAACAGCGCACCCTCCAGTCTAGACAAGGAGGCTACTTTTCTGAGGGTCAACTTGATTTAGTCCAGGAACTTGACTGTCAACTTCCAAAAGTTGGTTTTTTTTCTTTCTTTCTTTTTTTTTAAACAAGCATGGAATCTAAAACTGAGAGCAGTGTTAGTTTCCTCATTTGAAAAGTTAATAGCTTTAAACAAGAAGAAAAACCATCTCAAGATCCTGAAGAAAAACATTTTTGAAAACTTACTGACTATTAAATATACAATCAGCACATATGATCCAGCAAATCCACTCCTAGGTAAATGAAAACTTATGTCCACACACACTTGGCCACAAATGTTCACAGCAGTATTACTCACAACGGCCAAAAGGTGGAAACGATCCAATCGTGCAACAAAATGTGGTACACTCACAACGGGCCATGACTTGGCAATAAAAGGAAATCAAATACTGGTCAATGTTACAACATGAACTTTGAAACATGCTAAGTGAAAGAAATATGTGGTCACAAAAGACCACGTATCGTATAATTCCATTTCCATGAAGTTCCAGAGGGAGCATATGCATATCAACAGAAAGACTACCAGGGGCTGGGGGGGGGGGGGGGGAAGGGGGGGCTGCTTGCTAATAAGTAGGGGGCTTCTTTTCGGGCTAATGACAATGTTCTAAAATTAGACAGCGATGACAGTTGCACGCCTCTAAATCTATTAAAAACTACTCAACTATGCAGGTCACTTGAATGGGTGGATTTTACGGTATGTGAATTACATCCCAATAAAGCTGTTATGAAAAAAAACTGAACCTTTTTTCCCATCACTAAAAATGTCTTACTTCATACTGTACAGTCAGTATAGAGCTCTAAGTTCAAAATTTTGTTTTTGCTGCTATCAGTTTCTGTAAACAGAAGAGTCAGGTTTGAAAAGGGTTACCATATCCCTTCGGTGGTAATTCTCATGTTGTAACACATGAAACTTAATGACAAATTGAAAAGTCTTGCGCTCACAGGGAAAATCTTTTTCATCACCATCTCCCAGGGACCCATGCGGGTGAGCCCAGAACAAAACTTTGCCCTGTGGTGCACACCACTTATGAAGGCTTAACTGCAGTGCCACGTCCACGTTTATAGGTAATGGAACGAGAGAAGGGGAAAAATACTGCTGTGAAAAACAAATATCCCCCAACAAGGAAACACGGCTATAAATCACACACAGCAGACCACGCTCGTCACAGGCTGTGCCCCCACAGACCTGCTGCCACTTACCGTCTCGGTCTTCGGGTCTTGTCTCATCATCTTAAGTGTCGTGGCCATGTCCCCTCCAGCCACCTCCTCGGAAACTGAACTCTCCCTGGTATTACTCAGAAAATCCACTTCATCGTCAGCTTTTGTGTCTGGCATTTCTGAAGAGAACAAGGGGTTTACAAAGCACATTTGAAAAATTGATTCCTGTGCCTCACTATTTACACAACATGCTCCAGGTTTCGGGTGTTTTGTTTGTTTTTGCTTTGGTGCTAAACGGAAAGGTATTCTTTGGCTCGCAGGAGCTGGTGTCATGTCTGACCCTGTGGTAAGCTATTCTTGTATCACAAGGTTGTACGGTTTCCCCCCAGCCTTCACATGGGGTTGTAGCGAAGGGAAGAGCCAACTCAATGTCGACTGAACTTCCATTTTCACTCGCTGACTTACACATGGAAAAGTAAATGCACGAGCTCCAAGGAAACGGATTAACACAGCTGACGCTAGGCAGTCCATTGTGACAAGCAACCAAGAGGCAATGTCTGCATTTGTGCAGCACAAAAAGGAAAGAACCGCCGAGAACGAGCTAAAGCCTTTGGGAAGAGTCTTTCTTTTAAAAACACACTACACACACTCATTTAGCCAGGACTGCAATTGATAATACGAAATGATTCTAGTAAGTTATTTCTTGTTTTAACTTTTGTTTCTTCCCAAACCAAAACATTATCACAAATTAGCAGTTCCTTTTTTGAAGAAAAAGTTATTGTGTGCTTTCTTTAGAATTAGGCTCAACAGATGGAACAGTAGTGGTTTCTGTTACCTGACCACCATTTGGTCAAGCAAGTCCAGGAAGGAAGTGATAAACTGCGGTCTGAAGCAAATTTAGGCTTTGACCCTCTTTAAAGGGGGCTGGTGATTACCAGTCAAAATTCACCGTGGTAATCCAAATAGATGGAACTATAATACCATCTAAATTTCACACAGCAAGTTTTCTGTGGTTGTTATTAACCTAGTCATGCCTCTATATTCTGGCAGAGAAAACTGTCCTTACACCAAAGGGCAGAGAGAGATTTCCTTCACCAAAGAATAAATTATATTAAGACTTTATTCTAATAGCATATTGTGACATGCACAAAGGTCTACCTTAGATTTAGGCAAGTTACATTTCTATAAATGAACATTCACAAATCTCCTTTCTTCTTCCTTTGCCCTTATATAATCTTACTAGCAATTTAAAAATTGGCAACCAAGTTTGCTTGCCCAAAGAACCAAAATCTGTCCTACATTTCAAAAAAAAAATGTGATTGAACTTAAAAAAGAAAAACCTGGCTAAGTAATCCCATTGGAAGTATTCCTGGATCAAAACATTCCTGAGTGAGTTAGAGTAATTTTTTTTTTTTTTTTTTTTACTGCTGTTGATTTTTATTCTATTTATTTGGGGATGTGATTTTTTGGCACAACCTGACTATCCTATACCCAGCAACTGAAAACACATCTTTCTGACACGCAGAGGCCAGTCACAATGGCAGAGAGTGATTTCTGAGACCTAAGGGGTGGTGGCAACCTGGGCAGGACTGGCCTGGCTCAGATATGCACCACCAGCTTCCCAAAGCACTGCAACTAATGCTCCTGAAGGGTGCAGGGCCGCGGCCTCCTTTCTAACTGGAAACTGTGTTTTCCCCGTTTCAATTTCTGTTTGGCTTGAGCTACAGCGGTACATAAAAACTGAAGCCAGTGTCACTGCGGCTCCTTCCGCATCAGAAGTGAAGCCCAGGTCTCTCCACTCACAAAACACGATGGTTATATTCAGGAGTGGACTATCAACTTCCCAGAAAATACCCTTTTGGTGCTGAGATCAGACTCAGGGGCTTTTTCTCTAAGGCAATGTGGCCGGGGACTTTCCCCAATCCTGGCTATTTTCTGAAAACAGCAGCTTCCATCACTGGCTGCTTCTCTCTGTAGTTTTAGATCATGAGCACCGAGCACATATGACTCCTTGGTAGCAGAACAAGTAACCCACCCACACATACCCACCAACCCCAAACCCAGAGATACTGTTGAAACGTCATCCGTTTTCCTTCCTAAAACCTGAAAGTCTCAAAAATCGTTTCTTAGCATCTTGACTCTATTTACGTACATGTCAAAGTCTGAAATGCTCCCTGCTTTCCACCGTTTCTCACAGGGTACCACAGACACCACGCTCATGCAGTTTGCACTTGCTTGGGTTAAACTCTGAGGGAGCCAGAGAAATAATGCCAGCCCAGGCAGCCAAAGACGTAGCACCCAAATGAGAAGAACACAGAGCCAGGCATCAGTTTACAGCCACTCCCATTCTTCTGAAATGTCAGCCTGCCAGCGCCCCCAAAATAGACTTGTTGTCGTGCCTTATTTTAAAAATTAGAGACCTTATTTCTCATTTAAATTCTGAGCTAGCAGCCAATAAATTTCTATCACTAACAATCCAAAATATTCATTGGAGCAAAAACCCGAAGTCACCACAAAATTCTTCCTCAGGTCTCTTAACTCCCTCAACTAGAGGGCGGGGAGAGGATTATAAATGGTTAAAAATGCTTAATCGGGGAAAATGACTATTGTGTTTCCACTGCTTTTTCCTAAGCCACTTCTTGTTCTATTTGTTCGTTTCTCTACATACCCCCACCCCCACACTCTGAACTGTGTGCTACACTTAAAGGATTTTCAGCAATTAGAAAGAACAGCAAAACCACAATCAAACAATAAAAAACCAAACAGGCTACTTCTTACCTACAGAAGCCTAGGGGCAAGCATGGAGACAGGCCCTCGGTCTATACCCGGTAGCAAAGGGCGGTAGCCAAGTGTGTACCACACCGACCTTGAAACAGTCCGGGAGTCAATACTCCAGTTTTGGCTGCGGCCTCAACCCCCAGTAAGTCTCCTTCAGAGAGCTGACTCCCACCGCGCCGCCGTGGTTTCTTTCTCTTTGCTCTCTCTGGGCCCGGTTACCCATAGATGCAACAGGCTGCTGTGTGAGCAATCTGCTCACTGCAGCTGCTTCACCAAGATAAGCAGACACGACGTCTGCCCTGTGGCAGCAGCTCAGCAGACTGGGCTGGGCGGAAATCCTGCATCCTACCCCTGCACTGAGCAGGGTCCTGAATTCCCAGACTGCTGCCCAAAAGCAACAGGCAATGGGACAGGAGGTCTGCTCCTCAGGCAGGAAAAGGAGGGAGTGAGTTCCCTTCCCCCAACCCTCACCAATGACCTAATACCACCATTTGGGATGTGGGACCGTCAGCTTAGAAGGATAGAGTTCCTCATGAAACCACTGACTAAATTTGCTCAGAACACAGAGTAGGCTGACAGGGAAAGAAAGGACTTTCAGGCTTGTGAAGACGCCGTGTTCTCAGCACCGTGTCTGACGGCTCTAGAGAAAGGACTAAGCCGTGGGAATGGAAACATCTGCTGAATTCCTTCACTCCTTCCGCGCGCCGGTGATCTAGTAGGCACTGAGTTCCACGTTAGGCAACTGACAACTGCTCCAGGGTGACAGACAGAACATGGACAGGCTGAAGCAGTCAAGCCAGGAGTCCACAAAATCTGTCCACACCCGCGATGACGCCTCCTCCTGATGATGAACGTGGCAACCTACCTGAGGCGCACAAGCGTCTAAACAACAGACACCTCTGTTTCTGAATTTGACAGCACACCACAGAGACCCCCCAGGGAACTGCCCCTCCGGTTGCTAATGCTGCATTCTGCTTTGCTTACCTGTCACCGCCTCTGGTCCTTGGGCTGGCTGGACAATCTTCTCTGGCTCCAACCTTCCAGCGGAAGGTCCTGCACGGTTCCCAGGGGCTTCTTCCCCAATCCTGCCCACGTGCGGGGTCTCCCCAGGCACGGACGCGCTCTCCCGCTGTTCAGTCCCTGGGCCTGAGTCTGAAGGACTGGACGGTAACAGGGGACTGACCGGCCCCTCTGTGAACAGGGCTCCGGAGGCCTTGACACGCTCTAGGACGGCATCCACGATGCGACTCGCAGCCTCCTCGATCGACTCAGCTCTCGAGGGCTGATGCTCCGCTTTGGCAGACAAGATGCCAGGCAGAGGGGGACCACCCCCTTCCCTGCTCAGGGCCCTGTCATCCCTGGGTGAGGACCCCGTGTCTGCAGGGAGCTCTCTAGCAACAGGCTGTAGCGGGACGGGACGTGCATCCTCATCCACGCGTGCCTGTTGGCAGTCGCCCGTGCTAGAGCTCCGGTCGGCTCCCTCCAGCCTCGCTTTCTCCCAACCGAGAGGCACCATCTCTGGGGGTGCAGCGCGCTGGAGGTCAGTCACACCTGTGTCTGGTACAGCGCCTGGCAAACTCCGGATCACGTTCTTCTCCTGGCTCAACGGCACTTCTGGAGTCGGGAGGCCTTGAGCGTTGCATGATAAATCCTTTCTTCTGGCCCCAGCAGCTCCTTGCATGGCATCGACCCCTGGCACGTCCCCCAGCACATTTCCACCCACCTCACAAGCAGGGCTCTTGCCCTGGGACTGAGTGTTTTTCACTCCCACATCCAGAGCCAAAGATCCATTGCAAGTAAGAGCCTCAGAGTCACCTGGCAGCAGAGGTGAGCGGCTGGGCTCGGCACCCAGGGCTTCCTGGCTCGAGTCTGCAGCCAGACCTGCTCCTGGTGGCACCAGGCTCTGTGCAGCCCCACCTTCAGTCAGCAGTGGCACTGGTGGGGCCACTTCCTTGTTATGTTTGGTTTCTGCGTTCAGACAGGCGGAGGGTGTGCCCTGTGCGGCACCGGCTTCCAGCGCTTTGTCCCCGGCACAGGCAGCTGAGCTGGGCTCTCCACAGATGCCCGGGGCCTCACGCCCAGGAGGGGCTGCTTTCTGCGCTTCCTGCAACATCCCTGAAGAAACACCGGCATCCTTAATGGAGGAGCAAGTCACTGCTTTAACCTTGTCATCTTGTCCCTGAGCTGCAGAGCTTTCTAGAACCACCAGATTTTTTCCTTCATCAGTCAAACTGGAATCTGGGGCCAAAGGGGCCTTCCCCACATACAGCAGGGACGAGTCAGTGGGCCCCTCGGTATTCTGAACCTCAGGGGCTGCTGAGAGGCAGGGATCCCCCTGCTCCCCACCAAATCCTACGAGACCAATGTTGCCCATTCTGGGCTGGAGATCCAGGGCAGGGGAGGCGGTGCGGCCTGCTGTCCCGGCTTCTAGCGGCTGCCTCTCTCGATCAGTTGCATCCCGGCCATCTCTACAATCTTTAGTGGTATGTGGCTCAGGAGTTGCTGTTCCCTTTCTGCTCTGGGAGGGGACAAGAGAAAGTGCGTCATCCCTGGTTACTGATTCACTGCCTGGACGGCTTGCCAGAGAGAAAGTCCTGCCCGATGTCACTGCCTGGTCGGGTACTGCTTCTTTGTCAGTTTTGGGGACAGTGGCATGTGGAGGTGGAAGCACCACGAGCATCGTTGTTAAAGATGTTTCTAATTTCAAATCTCCTTCTTGGCCCTCTTTGTCTGGAATTTCTAGAGGACAAAACCCCACATCTTCCTGGGCGTCTCCTCCAGGGGCAGGGGTGGCTGAGCGAGCCTGTGGGCCCTCAGAGCAGACGGCCGTGGGCGGAAGTTGTGTGCTGGGCAGTCCTGCAGCAGTGCTTCCCGGCGGGGTGGCTGTGTCAGCACGATGTCCTGCAGCCACCGCACCACTAGAAGGCCCTGTGTCCTGTCGCCATGCAGAGGCAGCACAAAGGCCCTGGTCTCCAGCTGTAGGACAGACGGGTGATTTGCTGTCTGGGCCTGGAACATGAGATGAATTCGTCTCTGATGTCTGACTTGGCATCACATCTCTTTGTGGCCGGGAAAGGGTCACATCAGAGGGTGACACTGCCTCACGTGTGTTTGCTAAGGAAGCGTCAGGTTCAGACCCATCTGAAATCTTGTCTTTCGCAGCAGCTGGAACGACCAGAGGGTTCTGATCTACGAGAGCACCAGTGCTCGCTTTACAACTTCCTGAAGTTTCAGTCTCTGCAGTTTTTTCAATGGAGGTTTCTCCATTACTAAATGCAAGTGAAGATTCAGCAGGTTGGTCGCCCCCCAGGGACCCGGTGGCAGCGACACAGGTGGGAACACCGGCTTTATCCACAGGCTTGCTTGTGCCTTTCACAGCAGAGGCTCCAGCGGTGCCGACAGGTGAGTTCTCAAACCTTTCCTTTGTACTTTCCCCTGCTTCGGCCATAACCTTCTGGGGGGCAGCATTGGGGTTCACGAGACCGCATTCTGTCTCCCCTGCAGTCTCTGGGACACTGGCACCTACTGCTGAATGGACTACCACATCACCTCCAGACACACACGGGGCCGTGCCGGGCTCCAGGACCACGACTCCCGGCAGGACAGCGTCTGCCCTGCCCAGAGCTGCCTGGTCTGCGGCCACTGCAGCAGGGTTTGCTCCAGTTTCTTCATTTGCGATTCTGCAGGATGCAAGGCCTCCGGTGCCCCGTCCTCCACACTCAGACATGCTCTGAAGGCGGCTGCTGGCATCAGACACTGTTCCAGAGTCCACAGTCAGTGCTGGCTCCGCCTCTTCCCCTCTTTTCTCCACGCCTTGATTTTTTTCCCTAGACGCACAGTCTGTGTTGCCTTCCTTCCCCACACGGGACACATCAGGGGCACTGCCAACCTGCCCAGTGCCTCCTGGGCAGCACGGAGGGTGCCCGGTACCTGCCCGAGTTGGAGAAAGCTGCTGGCCGTCCGGGGACACTGGCGTGCAGGGAAGACACTGCCCATCCGCAGCCTGGGCAGCGGGCAGCCCTGCAGGACCTTGCGCTGTCATCATTAAAGCCATCGGATGGTCCATCTGCTTGAGGTTTGTTTTCTAGGTGGAAATGAAAGAGACGTTTTAAAAATTGTTCCTGGGAAAAGATGTCACTGCCGCTTATAAGCAAAAATCCTGTTGGAGAGAACTCACTGCCATTCCAGCCCTTCTAAGGTCACACGATGAGCTGATCTAAATAAATACAAATACATTTTCTCTTGTTCACTTTCCTCTCTTATAGCTACAAATCCAATGGGATGATAAAAATGGTCAAGAATACATAAGATGACTATTTTCTATATTATGAACTTATTTTGGAAAGTAGCCTAAAACTGAGCCTCAAAAACCTTATTTTAAAAAATCACAGTGGCTATCTTCAAATGAGCAGCTGAAAAAGATACCTTTTATAGAGTCTTCAGAGGGTCCTCATATATACAAGTGAAAACAAATCCTAACCAGCTGGGTAAATGCTCTTTGATCAGAAGGCAGGCAGAGGCTCTGTGCCCTAAATTCTCACTGAGGAGTTATACGGTGTCCTTTAATCCCCCAAATACGCCCCATTCAGCCTAGCTTAACAATTTTAGCTATGAGTTCATAATTTCAAGAACAGTGGCACGATAGATATTCTTTTACCGTTTGATCAAAGCAGTTCCTGTTGTCTAATACCAAATATTAAGTAAATAAGAACATCCAACTAAAATACTTAATTCTTGATTATTCTCAGACGGTAATGTGGTTGGAGGGTATTTTAGGTCATCTCAAAAATGGGTTTTGCAACTTTAAAATATTTTTTAAAATGTAAAGACATAACCAACTACATGGCAATGGTTAAAATAATCAACCTGATGGGAAATGCTGTGCAGTTACTATAAATGTTAAGTACGGATATCATACTGAAATCAGAAAAATATTCACAATACAATGTAGAAAAAACATAACATCTTTAGCTAATCTAAGGTTGTAATTATGCAAAAATCACAGGTAGAGAAAAACAAATACAGTTGATCTTTAGGGGGAATTTGCTTTTTTATCAAAATTACAGGAGCTCTTATAATACTACTATTTATTTGGTACATAAAAGCTACTTTTAAAACATCTGGTTTGCTCTTCACTCACTATCTGATCTATTCGAATAATCCCATGCCTATCGCTGCCCACTGTCCTGTCAATTCATTTATTTGCTCAGTCAGTACAGAGTATTCCCTCATCAGACTAGTCCTGCCTACTTACTGATGTATTGTGCAAGTTTACACGTGTAAGCGTAAAATGAAGACTTTCTTCTTATGCAAGTCCTTCCAATAAGAGAGTACAAGCAAGGAACATGGATTTGCACTAAAAGCTTCTGGGCTATGCTCCTCGCAGTATGCAAAGTTAGTTTGCTTCCGTTCCTGTTGAGGGTATAACAGTCGCCTAAAAATTATGAAAGCTGGTCATTACATTTAATGACGGGTGAACATTATAGAAGAGACATTCTGAAAACCAGGCGGTGCTGCCTGCAAAATTTTAGAAGCTCCTAACACATGCATCCTCTCTGTTTAAATTTCTCATGGTTTCCTGTCAACTATTCTCATACCCTGTGGGTCGCTTTGGCACCTGCAAACTGGTATTTTCAACTGGACTATCATTCACCTAAGAAGAGGAGCTCCGAAGGGCAAATCTGACTTCCTGGCAATCCATTCAGAGGGTAATAAAATGATACCTGCTCTGGAACAAACATGACTGGGAAAGGCGGAGACAGGCTCCTCATACAGCCCTACTGTGAAGTGTCTTGGCCTCCTGGTCTCAAAAATAATGCCTGCTCCCGAGGAAGCCTCTGGCATCGAGCTGACCCTAGACGGCCTTAAATGAAATTATTGTCAAGATTTTTCCAAATCAAATCAGCTCTGAAATAAACTGGGTGGAAAAACGATCTAAACTTAGCCTTTCAGATGTTATGTCCATGAGAGATGTACCCGGATGACGTTTATATTATCCATAATAAATGCCAGGTGGCGTCTGTAATGTTTTTATGTCTGGCAACAACTTTATCTTGAAGGCTTGAGTGGATTATAACGTCTTTATTTTTTTAGTGATCTTTTTACCACACAACTATCGATTTAAATATACTAGCACTATCATCACTCATTGAAATAGTTGTGAAAAGGCTTTTTTTCTGAGTGACTGTGGTTCTTGTTCCTTAGCAACAATCTCAGAAGCTCCTTGGCTCATTTAGGTTTATAAAGTTAAACCAACAAATTTCTAAAGGTAAACAGACAATTTCCTTTCTTGCCAGGAAAATTTAGTTCTGGTTGTTGCTTATGTCTGTATCTGCAGTGGTCTGTGTATCTTCCAGGATTTCAAAGCCCTGGCAAAAACCAGTGCAACAGTCAGTCTCCTACGGCTCCAACCCCAGTGCTAGTGCTGTGTCTGTACGCAGTAACATCAAGTACTGCAAAAACCACTTTATTTACAGATCTCGCAATCTTTGAGGGAAGCATTTTTACATTTTAATTATAGAAAGGTTCACTGGGGGAAGGGGTGAGGACACAGAAGACCAAAAACGGAAATTTTCTTCCTTACCATTAGCTGCTGTTGGATGTTCATAAGTTTACAAATATGTCCAGTGCAAGTGTCTCCAGCAAGTGGGCATTTGTCGCGTGCCTGGGACTCCGAGGTTAATGTATAGATGTCCAGCTCCCGATGGTGCCTGACAGAACAGTCTCCATAAGGTATTTCGTAGGACAAACTGCTCCAGGAGTCTGGCTCTCCCGCATTCTCCCTGTAAGCAAGCATTCTCTGGTTAATATACAGGTATGTCCTGCCTCCCAGGCGTAGTTTGGACCCGCCAAGGCTCATGTAAGATGGCGAACCTGACGGCTTTGGAGGTTCGGAAGCAGAAATTTGGTTTGCACAGTCCCCAGTGATTCAGGCATATAACTGCTCCATCCTCCCCACAAGAGGTCACAAATGGGTTAAATGAAAATTGCAGGATTCCTCCCTAAGGATGTCCTTTCGACTGAGATAAAGAGAAGTCTGCATTCTTAAAATAGTTAATATTATGCTAACCACCAAATAATGAGGAAATGTAAAGAGGCTGGTGCTAGCCTGGTGTTCACAGAAGCAAGGGCTTATTAAGCACGTCTCTTAACAGAGGTTACACCATATGCTACCACTAATTACACTGGGACGGGAAGATCCGCTCCCTGTGACCCAGGCGAGGCAAGGGCACCCCAAGTTTACTAACAGTAGCTGGAGTAGGCACCCCCAAAACTCTCCAAGTCAACTACATCGCGAAAACTACCACGATGCCCTCTCACGTTATACTTGGCAGCAGCACGATCGGGTTGTATTTTGAGGGAAGCACTTGGTTCCAAGAACGTCAAGTTAAAATTTTTTAATTTAAAAAAACAGAACTTTGCTCAACTCAGGTCATTACTGTGGACATAAAAGGGTCCACATACTAAACCTGACAAGCTCAGGGTAGGCCAGCATGGTGGGCCCTACAAACTCGGAGACCGAAAGTAGCCACACAGGATGCTGTGAGCATAAAACTCCTACCTAAAAGCGAGTCATGGCAGGGAGTCACATCCTGAACCTGTAGCTTCCTAGACAAAGGTCAATCTTTACTTTAAGTGAGCCTGTCTATTGTCTTTTTGCATCTAAGGGAGCATACCCTTGGAATGTCAGTCACCACTTTTTCCAGAACCCTTGGTACAACCTCGCACCAGAGGAAGAGACCTCAGAACCACTCCTGGTTATCTTGTTCCCCGAATACCATCTCCGTGTACTGTAAATGTTAATTATTAACTATCCTATACTCACCAGTGTAAAAAATGTATGTGTCCCTCCGTTTTATTTATCCAATCCTAAAGATTTCCCAGATTTGCTTTCTACCACGCCCTTAATCTACCATCAATGATGCCCTGTAACCCTCCTTTGATACTAATGTACAAAATAAGCTACAAAACTGCCATTCTCCAGAGCGTTTTCTCAATCCACTTGAGTGTTTTTGCTCCTGGCAATTGTCGTCAATTTGGCTCAAATAAACTCATAAAAATTCTCTACAGGTTGGAATGTTTCTTACATCATTACAAACATGCCTCATAAACACATAAAGCTGACAAAGGCATGGGTGTGTAAAAAACCATTTCCGGGGTGAGCCTCAACACCTGACATGTCTTTCTGTGGTTCTCTCTGATGAACCAGGATTGATAAAGTATCCCAGCGATTCTGGAAGATGGAGGAAGGTTATGTTCGCGATCATGTGTGAAAACGGAAGACACTACAGAATTAAGAAGAGACATGCTACCCACTGATAAATATGAGAAAGGAACACTTCTTCCACTCTCCTCCCAGTGTTTTGTACACTCACTCATACCTGTCTGTCACAATTCACCAGAGAATACGTTGAATTTGAAAGCTAAAAGCATGCTACAGTGGACAACCTATAACCACCTGGAGAACCACACACTGGCTGCTCCCAAAGAAAACTACTGTAGTTTTCATGCTGAAGAGTGACTCCCGGGAGCTGCTTAAGATGAACTTGGCATATATGCTACGCTCAATGTCTTATGTATTTACCAAGCTGCTCTGTTCTGAGTAAAGTGACCTCAAACAGAAAAGTACCTATAAGACAGTCACTTCAAAGTCCAACTGAATGACTCAATTGGAAACCAATCAGCTATACCACACGTGGGGGTAGGAACGTCTCTGTGAAGCCAACTTGGAAGCTTGGACTGACACTGTCACTAAGTCTGCTTAACCGTGGGACAGACATTACTGGCGTATCTGCTTACTTAGATTACCGCATAAAGCCACACTCCAATAAGAAAAGGTCTTTGAAAGCAGAACTTGATTTACATACCACCATTCAGTGCGAACCAAATACGACAAGCTAAGATGGGGCTGTCTGTCAAGGCAGAAACCATTAAAAAGTGATAATGACCGTTCCCAGCAAAACGGAGTTTTTTACCAACCTGACCACTGTTAATTCTCAAACTTTTGCCCTTCTAATATCTAGCCCTTGGGAACTTCCCTTCTGTAACCACAGCCTATTTACCATCGACTTCTCTAGGGCTCTCCTTCCAGAGGAATGTGCTTTTGTTGCCATGGTTACCTCTAAGCGCTAACCCTTCAGGCCCCCATTCACTGTCCCTGTGGAGTTTTGGTGCTTCTACTCGTCTAGATACCAAAGACTAGTCAGTGTCATTATTCTCCCACTGACTTCCGTGAATATCTGTTGCCACTGGGCCTTTTCCAAACCCCTCTTGCCTGCAGGTCTGGGTAAAGCCTACCTTCGGCAAGGATTTCCGTGCCAGGGACAATTCTAGGCGCTGGTGATACAAGCCAGCACCCTTGTCCAGCCGGAGCATACATGGTACACTTAGCAAGGGAGACAAGAGCATTCAGGTTCTAGAGAACACCTACTACTTTGGAAAACAGCAAGAGCTGAGGAGAAAAATAAAGCAGAGAGGAGGGTTGCAATTTTACAACAACCTGTGATGATGGGTCAGGAAAAGCCTCGCTGAGGTGACAGTAAAGCCAATGCACTTTCTGCTCTGTGTTCAGCCCTGTATAAAACCTTTACTGGGTCCACTAATAAAACCTGGCAAAGCTCTGTGTGTAAGAATGTTTACTGCAACTCTAAGTATAATAGTATTAAAAATGAGAAACAACCTAGCCAAGTCAGTAATTAGAGGGCTGTTTGTTAAAGACCAGATCTACAGACTATTATGTAGTCATTAAAAATTACTGAAATAACAGTTCAAATCTATAATGTTCAATGAAATTAGCAAAATAAAAAGGACAAAAACATGCAGGCAAGTCTAGACAGCAAAAGGCCCAAATAAAAACAGTGTCAGAGTAGTTGGGTTATAGGTTTTCCTCTTCCTCAAGCTTTTAGTTAATGTTTTTAATACTTTTTTTAAGTCCCTATTCGGCCAGGTCTCGTTGTTGCTCAGTTGCTACTCACGTGTGTGTTAATCCATCTCCACGCAGGTTAGGGAAACTCACTGTAATCTCCTCAAAGGCCCAATGTTAACCCTGGCGGCTGCCTTCTCAGGCGACCTTTCTCCTTTCTTAGCGAGAGGCCTGAGGCCGTGCACCCTGCGCTCAATCTTCATTCACCAGTAAGGCCTCTGCCCGTCCCCTCCTCATCAGAGGGCCTGCTGTGCTTCCTCCTGCCCGCCTTAGGTTCCTGATTCAGTCACCGTCCCCTGGATGCCTGCAGTTTGCCACCTGCTTCTGGACTAGCTCCTTCCCCGCCCGCCTACAAGCAAACCTCAGCAGTAGACGGGGCAGCACTGCAGCAGAAGGGATCCCTGCAGGGGTGAAAGCAATCCATATTCAACGCTGCAGACCTGGCGCCCAGGGGACATCTGACAACCTCTGGAGACATTTTTCATTGTCACACTTCGGGGGGGTGGGGGGGGGTTTCCAATGCACAGGACAGGCCCCTACAACAGAGGCATGAAGCCCAAACTGTCAGCAGTGCTGAGGCTGAGAAACCTGCTGTACAGCCAACTCACCCACCGTCTGTCCGTCCCCTTCCCTGAATGTGGCTCCATCTCCCTCCCACCACTACTGACGCTTCTTTGGCTCAGGTCTCCATGGACGACAAGATCCCAAAAGACGGTGGCCTTTCTTTATCCCCATCACTCGTGAGTTCTGTACGATTTTTAAATGGTGACAGGAATCTTCTTTGGAAAGTTATTCTCACTTGACATTCATAGAGAACCATCCCATTCACCCCGTTTTCTGTGGGTTTTTTTTCTTCTCACATCGTTGAGGGCCTCGAACATAATTATAAAGATCACAGAAATAGACAGGAGTATGATGAAGTGAAAATATCAAAATGCAGAATAGAATTTTAATGTTAAAAATGTTATTAAAAAAAAAAACACAAAACTTCTATGCAATGTGAGAGGTAATAAAATAATGAAATAAGCCTGTCTTGTGGTGGCAGCATTATGAATATTATATCTAAATTAACTGTTACAAAATAAATACTAATTCTCCCTCCTTGTTATCCTTGCTTCTGGCTTACGTCAGAGAACAGAGAGAGCACAGTGCAGATGTCACCAAGAGCTACTTTCAGGGGAGCACAGAGAGAGAAACCATGACACAGTTACGCTGAATTCATCCCCAGACCAACACATGGCACATCAAACACATCCTCAGCTAAGAAACAAACCAGACGTGATTAGATAGGGATTTCTATTTAAGTGCTACTTGGATTTATAGTCCTATAAAGCTATGCTGCTGTCTCTCAGAACTTAGGGTCCTATTCCACGGCGGTTACTGGCTTCTTAACTACTGTTGTCCTCTGCATACAAAGTGCTTGATGTTACTTAATGAAAGTGAAAGCACAGGCAGGTGAGAATGATTTTGAAAGAGAGAACATGATCACTGCGGACTGGAATCAAACTCTAGGTTGGGAAAAGAAACGTAAATGCTTTCAGAAGAATGTGAAACTTGGAAAGAATAACAGAACTGGATAAAGTAATTTCAGACTTTTGACAGAAAATAGATCAAGAAGAAAAGTCCAGTATCCAACCACTAGAAGAGCGCTAACACGTCTTTAAAACGTTTCTTTAGCACTCTCATGGAGCAAACACACAAAACGAAATCAAATAGCAACTCTGTATGTTTAGCAATTTAAATAACCTAATCACACAAAAAGGGGAATGAATGTACATCCATTTCTTCCAGTCTTATTTCTGAAAAGCACTTGAAACTCAGTATGATAGAATGACTAAGTCAGGCCTAAATACAATCGCTAACTGCGGTGTAACAGTGACCATTCAAATCAGTCGATTAGTAAATTGTCAGTGGTGAGGATTCCGTAATTCTACAGAACATTCCATGTTCTACTCCTAGAAACCAGTAACTGCTATCACAATGAAGCCGTCACTCTGTAAACCAGCTTTTCCAGTTCAGGAAAAAGAATTTTTGCTCATTCCTCTGGGCAGAAGACTTCTTATCTTCAGGCATAAAGTATACTTGACTTTATAGCAGGTCACTGTCATTACAATTTAAGAAAAGAACCCATACTTAAAGAATCCAAGCTTCCACGACCTTGTGTATTTTTATACATAACCCTTTGCCCTGAATCACAATTTATAATTCAATTGTTGAAATGGATTAATCTTACTTAGAAGCAGTTAGACAAATAAAATAGGTCAAAGTAAAGAGACAATGTCTCTTTCACAACTAGGTGTGACTTTTGTCATGTTTCTCTAATTTGCTACTTCTGCAGAAATATCTAACATTGACTTGCTCTCCCTGATTACAGCATCATCCTGTAAGTAGGTTCAGCGGGTCCCAAGAGAACTCAAACTATTTAAGACCAGATTTTAAAAAACATTTCCAATTCATCACAGATGCAAAAACTCTAAAAATGAATTACTAGAAAAACAAAATTTACAAGATACAAAAAAAACTTAAGCCCCAAGCTTTTACTAGATGCAACAGATATAAACATTACTCCGTCAAGTTACTATGAATGTTTCTAAACACACATTCTCAACTTGATACTTATCTCATCAGGCAGCAGTGACAGAGTTGGCAGATCAGCCCTGATCCGGGGCCTGCCTCATTTTGAACAGCAGTGGGTTACAACAGAGAGCCCTCCCATTGCCAGGAAGCAGGTACTACATTCTTCACGTCTACAGACGCTGGGAAGCAGGCAAGCGGCAGGAGAATGAGAGGTAATGACAGAGACGGGAACCTGGAACGTGGTACCAGCTATACAGCCACAGGACAAAGTTTCTGTTTCTCTCAAGGTATACTTTACATAAGCCGAGGCAAAGCTGAAAACTAACTCAATAATATTGAAGAGCACCAGTCCCAACTGCTGTTCATTATTCTTTTTAGAAAATCAAAAACATCAACTAGTACTTAAACAGTCAGGTCACAAAGAGCTTCTGTAATTTACTGACATGATGTCCCTGAATCAAATGTAAAACACAAGACACTAATCCCAGTTGCTAATGAAAATAACACACTGTAAAGCAGCATCCAGTTTTTCAGTGCACTTTCATCATAAGCATCATTTTTCATCTTCTAAGTCACAGGCCAATGTCCTGGATATAGATGGAGAACCAAGATTCGGTAAACCAACCAACGCTTCAAACCGCTACCGGCTGAATGAGGGCTAAAATATGATTTTTTAAATTCATTCCAAGCAGTCTATGCCCAAGCAACTTAGTATAAGAACGCATGTGGATTAATGAGCTGGAAGAAAAGTTAAAAGCCAAGTGTTTCTTTAGATTACATTGTTAAGAGGTACTAGGAGGCATTCAAGGAGAAGTTCAAAGACACATCTGGTGGAGGTATAGCAAAAAGCTAGATGAAACGCTAGCGAACAGACAACGGAGCTCAACAATGCGTCCGTCTGATACTCACTTACGGCTGCCCACGCACCACGAATATCGCAAGCCCATCCTACATGGTCTGGGCTTCAGACTACAGCTTTAAGAGGGGAGACAAGCTGCCAGATGGGCCCACCCCAAAGGCGTGTTTTGCTGAGTCTCCTTCTGACAGGAAGTGCAGTCCGGTGGTTCCCTATTTGAAGGCCAGTGCAATATCGCCCACGAAACCACATCACCGTAACCGTGCCAGGTCCCAAGGAGTCCTACAAACTCAACCACAACTTCACTGAGATGGAGCACGGAGGCCAAAAAGGGGGAGGGGATGGGGGAATTGCTTATTCACAGCAAAATGAGCAGGAGGCTACACACTATCTTAAGGGGTCAACTGTCAGGTGCTTGCAGGGAACTCACTGCTAGACTGGTTATGCATACATGCAAATGCACTAGAAATGTTAGCACTGATATTCTTAGCTGCTCTCTTCCCCTTTCTTGGAAGGTGGGGGGAGGGGACACAGTACTGCCACCCTGCCCTTAACAACAAAGGAAAGAGGACACAAAATTTGAGCTACTATGTACCAGCAATATGCTATAAATGCTATGCTGTTAAATAATTAGTTTTTATAAGGTAATGGTTAGAACACAAGCTGGAAGGCGCAACAGACTTGGTTTGATTCCTTTCTCTGACATTACCACCTGCTTGATCTCGGGCCTGTTACATTTCCCTGCAGCTCAATTTCCTCATCTGTAAAGTGGGAATACTAGGTTTGCTGTGAGATCAAGTGACCATGAACATAAAGCGTCAGCATAGTGTTAGGTCCCCCAAGGTGCCCAGTAAATTGTGACTTTATGGTATGCTATAGGCTGGCGTAATGCTAATGAACAACGAGAGCAGTTCCTGAGTACTAGACAGGAAAGAAAAAGAAAGGGAAGCAGGGAGGGAGGGAGGGAGGGAGGGAAGCACAGGAACCTCGCTCACAGGGTAAACTGTCAGGTACCTACCCACCCCATTTCCCTACCACGATTTACTCCCCAAAAGTCCAAGAGGAAAATGGGGTTGTAATTCCCTGCTGTTTCCAGGGATAGTGTTACAGCTGTGGGGTGAGGCTGACCAGGAGAAAATCTGTCAGAAACTGGACAGTGTTGCAGACTTGTCATATTCATATAAAGCTGAGTGGTTATCTGATTTCCAGTGAATCTTCTTTCCTACCTCTCCAAATAAAGGGACATACTAAATTTCTAATAAACATGTTCTCGTTAAATCCCCACGGACCTATGAGGTACATAGATACAGGCTATCGTGTCCCATTTTATAGATGAGGAAACTGAGGCTCATAGATGACAAACAATAGGGGTGCAGCTTTGCCCTTCTTAAGGCCAAATGCTTCAATACCTACTGAACATGTATATTATCAATGATCACGTGATTGCAGAGGTTACCTTCATTTTCAGTGAAGCAACATCATCAGTACAAAAAGTATCGTGAAAAAAAGGAGTACTCTGTAAGCACGCTCTACATCATTTAAAGTGCAAATCTCTTTACGTGCTTTTTATGCAGAAATTCTGCTGGCCAGTTAAAGCATAATTGTGTACTTGCTATAAGAATAAAACGCTACGATAACTAGTGACTGTGAAAACTGTTAAGCTATGCACAAAAACAAGAGCTTTCAAATGGTTAAATTAAGAGAAATAGGTTGACAGTTAATATGAATAGTGAGACCGCATCAGCTAAATAACTTTCAGAACACTTTCTCTTTTTCCGGCCAACAAATGGTTAGAGAAATTTCAATGATAAAGAGAAGAATTACAGATGTCAAATTACATAAAAATTTTGATTAACTTTTTAACTATTACTCATTACATTAAATAATTTTTTAAATTATGTACCTCATTCCATTTAGACCATATGCCTCTTAAGAAAACAAGTCTACTTGTAAATTTTTCACATCTTAAAAAAATTAAAAGCAGAATGTCAGTACTGCCAATTCCAAATTTTGCAAGCAAGAAAAATGGTCTAAATCATGTGTAACCATGAGAAATCATTCTCGATCCAGATATAAAAGTATGAAGAAATGTGTTAGAAAGAGAGGTACCCCAAATACATTTGTTTTTGCTGATTAAATCTCAAAAAAAACCCACAAAAGCAAAAACACAGACATTACTAAGAATACATAGTTTTAAGTGCATACGGACACTAAACATTTGAACAAAACTTTGTCAAAATGAGGGTTTTATAACTAAGCAAGTTCAGCAGCTAAAGCATTTTTGAGACGCTCTAAACAAAGAATCCTAAGTACAAAATTCCTTCTAGATGTTCCTGAAATACTTCCCTGCATTATAATTTTCTATCGCCCCACTACTTATAGATATTACTGATGTGCTCGCAGAAAGGGAGTGAGCTGCTTAATGGCTCCAGAGCAATCGAGAAGCTGGTGGTGCTGAGAAATTACTGTTCTTCCCTTACAAGGTCGGATGTCTAAAACAGGACTATTCAATTTCAATAAACATACAGGATTAGTTGTATTTTATACTATTTCATATTTATTCTCGGATCACACAACTTCATTCTCTGTTGGTGATATTCCGCTTTGGTCAAATACTGATTTTAGCCAAAATGCTTATTCAACATGCCTGGTTTTTTTCCCTTGCTTAAGAATCATTTGTGTTACTGTCAAAAATAAACGTAGGTAAAATTTTCAACTCATTCTTTCTATTGGCATACCCTTAAGGAAACCTTGAAACTGATCAAATACGAATAATGTGTAACGGTTACTAAACGTGACCAACGGCATGTGTTTTTAGAGGGTGGAAGGTGCCAGCTAATCCTTCGCTTGCTCACACGTACTGTGTCTCCCCGAAAACAAGACCAGGTCTTCTATTAATTTTTGCTCCAAAAGATGCATTAGGGCTTATGCTCAGGGGACGTGATGCTGAAAAATCCTGCTGGGGCTTCTTTTCCAGTTAGGTCTTATTTTCGGTCCCTATCAAGTCCTGTGCTCCAGGTTCATGTCTCCTTCCATCGAGGTCTACAATGAAGTCAGAAATATTTTCAAAATCACATGCTGTGGCCACAGAGAATTTGTTACCACGGGCTAAGCTGTGTAACTTCACAACTCTTTGAAGAAAATCTCTGAGGCCTAACTGTTCATAGGCTGGGCCAGTTGCCTGCATATAGCAGGGAGGTAAAAAAGGTGAACAGAAGGAAACACAGGACATATGGGATGGCTTTGTCATTAAAACTAACTTCTAATACCAATCCACCTTCGTAGAAAGTCCCAGGCAGTGTAGAAGTTCATGCGTTTTGGAGTTACAACCTGATTCCAATTACTGCTCCATTACTTACCAACTATGGCGTCGCCTGGTGGAGTGAGATTAATATGCTCACACCCAAAGGGATGGGGAGAGGATAAAATATAGAAGAATTGATGCAAAATGCCTCGCACAAATGCAATAAACAGTAACTAGTGTCACTATTATATCAATACATATATTACCCTTAGTGCATTTTGCAATTTTCCTGCATGTTGCCAGACAGGGCAATCCTGAGATTATTACTTGAATGGCTTTGAAACAAAAACAAAACTATGACATGTCAAGATTTTTTAAATGCTTCAGTTGAAAATTTACCAATAAAAGTCACAGAAAATCGTATCTATGAATCACTGTAATCACATTTGTTTGGTTAAAAGCCTGACAGTGTTACCAAACATG
Organism: Rhinolophus sinicus; assembly: GCF_057876585.1. Lineage (NCBI taxonomy): Eukaryota > Metazoa > Chordata > Mammalia > Chiroptera > Rhinolophidae > Rhinolophus > Rhinolophus sinicus. Next base: position 56,556,054 of record NC_142513.1, on the reverse strand, counting down.
GCTTCTCAAAAACTCTATCAATAAAGTTAAAAAAAAAAAAAAAAAAAAAAAGGCTGGTGACTAATGGCAACTTATTAACTATATGGCCTTGGGCAAGGTATTTAGCCCCTCTGGGTGTATTTTCTCAACAGGAGAGGAAAGCTGACTGCACTAAGTACAGCTCAGACGTTTGCTGAGAGGTTTTAAATGAGAACACACGTAAAAGCACCAATGTAGCAGGAATTCGATACTGAGTAAATGTTAGTGCCCTCTCCCCATTCTAGTTTCCACTCAGTTCTACCTCTTATCTTTACCAAAACACAAAGACGTGATCACACAGTGAGAAAGGATGGATGAACGGATGGACAGACGGACGGACGAATGGACAAATGCTTGGGGCTCAGGCCAGATGAATGTAAAGGCGGGGGGAAAACAATCCTGCTCTCTGGCTCTTACTTTGAAAGTAAGTTTGTACATTTATTTCATTCTTTCCCCTCCTAACGCAAAAGCAAAGGCTCTAAATTTGTTTTGCACAACGTGGGCCGCTGAGGACCCACTTGTCAAGTACGTGAAGAGGACCTGAAAAAGGCAATCGCTGTTAACAGCACATCTTGCTCAACGGCATTTGGTTCTGTTGTGAAATATGTACATTTGAGTCCTTTCCCACCTGACCCTTACCCCAGGGTTCAAGTGCAAATGTGTCAAAAGGAGGACTTGAGAAATGACAGACACACACACACACTATGAGAGGGGCCAATGTCACCGACGATGACAATAAACCATGAGTGAGATGCCAGCAGGGTCTGCGCTCTGCGTGTGCACAGGTGTCACCTCAACCGGGACAGGTCACTGGACTGGAAGCCTGAGCCTGGCTCTGTTACGTGGCAGCCTTGTGACTCTGGGCACCTCCCCACACCTCAGGCCTCAGTTTCCTCAACTGTAAAACACGGATAATAAAACCTATCCTCCCCACTCATTAGGCTGTGGTGAGAAGCAAAATGTAAAAAGCTTGCACTTGAGTATCACCCACACTTTGAAACCCATAAGATGGGTAATACAAATGTAAGGTTTTGTACTGAGGATGCTGTTCTGCTCGGGAAAGGAGAGGTTAGGACTAGATGGAAAGCTCACAGCCCTTTCCTAATTAAGTGCTATGCACCCTGCACCTCATGGCCTCTTCCAGAGTCTCTCTCCTTCTGTTAAATTTTTGTAGAGCAAAGAATATGGGCCTCTGACTTCCACAGATGTGTGTGTACCAACAGCTCTACCACTTTTCTAGAAAGCCTTGAGCTAGTTACTGTAGTTCTCTGAGCCTCCGGGTTCAGAGAATGTTCCCCATGTTTCATCTGTAAAACACAGATAATGCCTATTTCAGAAAGGCCGTCATAAGGTTGAAATGAAATAGTATCTGAAACGCACCAACCATGACTTCTAGTGCACTGGAGACATTCAATAAATAAAGACAGGTTCAACTGATACTGAAAATGAGATGAAGTTATGAGCACAAATATTTTTACGCTCCCTCTTTGGGCACATGAAATATTTCAGTACTTTTATGTCAACACTCCAGAGTTAAAATTCTTAAGAGAAATATTCCTCCGGTAAGGGTGATTCCTTAACAGAATCATTTGGAACTTTCCTGTTCGATGAAGCCAAAGCATGGGCACCACAGCACGTATCAGAGAGCCAGACCACTTTTTTAAGGGTTCTCTATTACACTAGGGATTAATTTCAAACTCTGATCAAGTAAGGACATTCAAGGGTTGCCTGAAAATACTTTAAGATTTGGGCAAATTTCCTTAATGGATGGAAAATGGATACCGGCCTAGAAAGAAAGGAAAATTAAGGAAGGCCAGGAAGAGATAACATTTATGTCACTAGGGTGTTAGAATCGAGGAGATTTGTCCCTGCCACGCCCTCTACGTGCATTCTTGCATTTATTTCTCAAAGCCACCCACACTGAAGATAGTCCCCTGATTCTTCCTGAGTTACAAACAAGGCACAGGGCTTGGAGGGGTTAAGCCAATCACCCAAGACCATATTGTTTCACGGGGGTGGCCTGTGGATTCAAGACTAGCCTGCCTTCCTACCGACTTCAACTCAGAGAGAACTACAATGCATGTTACAAACAGATGTTCTAGATACACGTAGACCGATCAACTGGAATTTGAGTTGCACAGATCAGTAAACTTGGGCTTTTTACTGATTTTATAACTATGCTACACTATGAGAGCACCGCAGAGTGTCACAAAGTACCTGCACCTCAGAGTGTCACAAAGTTTCTGCACAAATCTCCTTGATTCTAACACCCTGGTGACACAGGCAAACAAGGTATTACCCATGAGATGAGAAACATAAGACCCAGAGTGGGTAGGTGACTTTTCCCCAGTGACACAGGCTACTAAGTGGGGAAGCTCAGATTTGAATTACGTAAGCGATACGTCCCTAAGCAATTCCACCATATTATGCTGTCTCTCTTCAAGCTGAAATATTTACCGCCCCTATATTTGCTCCAAAAAATTATCGTCATCTGTGTGACAAACAAACTCCGCTTTTGCACAGTGCATGCGCCAGGCACTCAGTTATCATCCCAAGAGGTAGATCTTATCCTTTGTTTTAATCACATAAAGAAATTTAGGTTTAGAGAGGGAAGTTACTTCATGTGACCAAAGTAATACAGCTCAAAATGGCAGAGCCAAATGGAAACTTAGGTTTGACTCCCAAGTTCGTGCACATGGCCATTACCTCCCTCTGAGTCTCAGCTCCCTCCCTCCCTGAACGAGTGGGCCCACTCCCAACACCTAGCAGGTGTGAGTGAGAGCTCAGCGTCTGGCTCTAACATCCCTTCGTACATGACTCCAATGCAACAAGCATCTAATGTCGTCACTTCCCAGCATTCGCTCAACTAAGAGCCTCAAGACTCGGTTTTCTCCCTACTCTACCCATCACCAATTCCGGGGCCCTGGGCAGGGCATTCAACTAACTCCTCTTCAAAATGGGGGAGAAGATTGCCAGTCTCCCTAAAAGCAGGAGCAGGCTGAGGTGTTCTGGGTATTCTTGTAGGGGTAAGATATCACAGTCAAGATCGGTAACATTTTGTTTAAGGGGAATCTTCAAACCACAAACACATCCACAGTCATAATGTAAGATCCAAATCTAAGCTAAAGTAAGAGAGCAATGAGGCAATAAAATCTCTCCCTTCCCTGTCATGGAACTAAGTGAAAGGTAGCAATAACGGGTTAGAGAGAAAAAAAACTGTCAAAATTGTCCTGAATAATTATTACTGTCTGGTGGGATTTAATATCAATTCCAGGAGTTCTCTGAAGGCATGTGTTTTATTTAGAGACTCCTTCTAGAGTTTCTATAGGCCAAATAGACTCCTTCTGCCTCCAAGCACAGCAGAACCAATTTTCACACAGAAGTGACTCAGTTTATCAAAATGGATTATCAAAATAAGCTTTGGACACACAAAAACAAAAAGAACTTGTCCTCTAATCAGCATGAACCCCCACACCACCCTACACCCCCGACCCCCAAAACAGGGTAAGCGGCAAGGAATTCAAACAACATATTTGTTTTGGGAAAGGTATCAATGGAGTTAGATAAACTGGACTTCTTAGTGAAGACTGGAATATAAACAGTTATTTAATAAACGTAAAACGTATATAACCATACTTCAACTTCTTATTAATTGAAAAGAGAGGATAAAAGAGAGAGGACTATATGAAAAAAAAAGTAATTTAAGACTAAAGAGTTTAGTAGAGTCAAATCTTAACTTCCAGAACCCTCTTCATGCATTTCACAAAAGCTCTTTCCTCAGAAACACGTGCACGCTAAGCTGTGCCCGTCCTTTTGAAGGAAGCAGATCCCAGGAGACCGATTCCTCGGTCCCTTGCTAAGAATCCTAGAAGTGGGAGGGGCCTTGGCATCCATTCCTGGCCCTGCTGTCTTGTCACCCTGATCCAGTCCCTTTACCTCTCTAGATCTGTTTTCTCATCTGTCAGAGGTGACCCTTCCTGACACTTTATGGTTCCAAGTCTAGCGAAGCTCCTAGTATCACAGGAAAACTGAGGGATTTAGTCAAATCACCCCCGTACCTTTCTTAAATTGCTAATAGGACTCAGAGCATGTTTTCTAGGTTACAGAACAGCAATGGGCAGAAGAACCCAAGTTCAGGGCTAGATCTGCAGCGAGGTGTTCTTACTCTCCTCTTGCAGCCCTCTACTTGAAGATTTCTCAAGCGGGCCTTCCCTGACTTATTTCCCTTCAAAATGAGATAAGTGGCTTTTCCACATGGAACAGAGGTGGTACTATGAAGCAAGCCAAAAACTCTTCTCCAAGAACAAACACACTGTAGTTTCCTTAAAGCTGTGCTGCAATAAGTCTTGTGACATCGCACCAAGCACAGAATGAAGCTGTTGTAATCACTTCATTTCCCCATTTGGATGGCAGTCCTTAACCAACTCCGCTTCCCAGCAAAACCTCTGAGCTCGAAGATCACATTTAGAGGAACTGCATTTGAACTACAGGAGTTACACTGAGTTAATTGTTTCCAGTTCTGGAACCAGGCCTGTCTTCCTAAGTCGTGAGGCAAAGAGCAGAGGGAATCCAATCACTGGCCAGATGGGAAGTACGAAGGAATGGAACCTATCGCGTCCTGGAAAACTGTCACAGGAGAGCTCAAGTGTCCGAGGCTCATTTGAGATGAAGCACAACCCTCCTGCTGTCACTGTATCTGCAGAGCCCGTCGGAAAGCTTTCTGCCAAGAACCTTCTGTCTGGCTTGACTGGGAAAGTTATAAGCTTGGCAGGTAAAGCAAAAACACACACACACACACACACACACACAAACAAAACAAAAAACCTGTTTATGTAACAGGACTAAGTAGCATTACATTATGAGATCTCGTCTTGGCCTTTGCAGGCTACCCCACACTCACAGCTACACATGGTAAAAAATAAACTGCAACTAAACTAAGCCCAACGTGAGCAAAAAAGCTGAGAAGTTGGGAATACTGACTTAATTTACAACGGTCCCTCAATTGCTAAAGAACATAGATCTAATGGGATTTATTCTTGTTCAGATTACGTGATGGAAAAGATGACGATGATCAGAAAACAATAAAAAATATACTGATTAAGAAAAAACCTAGACTTGAAATTTCTGCCTTTTATAAATATTCCAGTGGGGGGAAAAATGTTGCCAGTTTTAATGCGTTTATTTCTCTATTTACACAAGAAAAAAAATTCTTCAAATGTTTTGACTAACAGCCTTCCTTCAAAGGACTCTGTAAAGAGTTGGAATGTATAACAATTCAAATCCACAGACAGGATTTCCTACTGCGCATTTCCAGGACAACTCAGTTGCTTTCCACTGCCACTCACATGAAGAGACCACTGCTCTCGACCTGATTCACAGAAATGATATTCAAACCAAACCGCAGTGGTTCAGTGCATTTTCTGCACGCAATTATTATATTAAAAGTATTCACTGCTGATTAACTCTTTCAAGTCTTGAAGACAAACCAGAAAAAAAACGCATGGCACAGAAAAAACTGTTTCCTCTTGTACTGACCTGGGAAAAACGGGATACATGGTAAAGGCACGTGACCCCCCCGAGACAAGACTTATTCGGAGTTTTCAGTAATCTCTACGGGCAAGAAGCAGTGAGGCCAGGGAGGCAGAGGAGAGAAAAGACGGTGATAAGACTTACGTCTGTCGCTCTTAGACACGACGGGGTTAGCAGGAGCAGGCTTACCAACGTCCAGCAGAAGGCAAGGCAAGAGTTGAGGTTTTAATTTGTGGCAAACTCGTGCTGAGATGCCAAGTGGGCAGTGACTATGAATCAGGGGGCGGGGTTGGTGGGGAGAGGAGGGAAATGGGAGACGGGAGCACTCACTCGGTTAGAAGCTGGTGCAGCTTGTGGTAACCCCGCTCCAAGGCCAAGCTTACGGGGGTCGCTCCTTCCTGGTTGTGGATGCTGAGAGCTCCACGGCCACCTGGCTTCTGCAACAGGAACCACGCCAACCTCAGCAGGCCCAGCCGCACAGCAAAATGCATCAACGTCTCGCGGGGGCCACCATCTGTAGCCGGGGGTGAAAATGAAAATAAGTGAGAGGAGAACGTGACCACAAAAAGCCAAACAACAAAAGGACACATCAGGTAAACACCACTGCCTCCAAGGGCCTTGGATCCTCAAGTTAAGTCACAACATACAACAGGAACAGTTTTATGGTGGCCGGGGAGAAACAGCTCTCAAGGGAAAACAAAATAAAGCTAGAACGAAGTATGAGAAGCAAAAGCTCCCACAGGAGACCGTCCCACAAGAGAATCAAGCCATTTCTATATTCTGACTGAATGCATTTGGTCAGCAAATTAATAAAGGCAGATTTGTAAGGGTGACCCCACACATTTAAAAAATAATACTAAAAGGTGGATGTAGCCCCCCAGCACGGGGACCCAAGGGGAGGAGTGGTCGGAGCTTAGATGGGTGTATCAGACAGGGTATAATTACTTAAAAAAAAAAATAACACCCAGACAGGAGCTGGCTAGTTAAACACTGAAAACAGGTTCTGCTTGTTAAGTGCACCCAAGTCTTTTTATTCTCCCACATTAAGGGCAAATCAAATTGCTGGCACTGCCAGCTCTGTTTGTTTTTTGTTGTTGTTTTTTGTTTGTTTAATCAAAGAAAGAAATGCATCTCCAGGCATAATAAGAAAGACTCACTCTAAGATAACATACAGATTAAGTTCGGAAAGAAAAACCAGTTTGGGGGCTTCCTGAAGGGGGCTCTTCGGTGTAGGCAGTCACTCGGAAAGTGAAGTGAGGAAGTGCTTTGGCACCAGACAATCTGGGTTCAAATTGGGTGTCTGCCCTCTGTGTGACCGGGCATAACCCGCTTCACCTCTCTGAGCTTCACTGTCTTCCTCCCCAGGCTGGGTGCCGTCACCTCACTCCCAGGGTTGCGGAGGGAGGTGAAACGCTAGCATGATGACCGGCTGTAGCAGACATTACACTAAGTGCCAGGTACCTTCCCTTTCCCTGCTGTCTTCTCTATAATTACATTCCAGGTTCACTAACAACACCCTCTCTCCCTCAGGCATCCTCCTGCGCCCACCTGGGAAGGCGGGAGCTAAGACCACTGCAGGGCCACGCAGTACACAGCCCGCAGGCTGCCCGTCCCTCAGCTCCAGGAAGCACCACTCAGACGGGCGTGGGAATGCTGGCCTGGACGCTTGCTCTGCTCTCCTCCTCTCGGCTTGGCCGACCTCTCTCCTTCTCTGTGGCTCCCGTCAGACCCCCCAGGTCCTCACTGAGCACTCTCAGACTTCTGGGACCCCGTGTTTTCTCCTCACACCAAAGTCCTCGATGCTCTCCACGTGACCAATGCAGTCAGAATGGACGCATCTTTGAACCTAAGCTTTCACGCTCAACTGCACACATATGTTAGTCTGGTCTCCCTACCGTCAAGGAAAATTTCCTTGGAAGCAAAAGCTACCTTTCAGATGTTATTTTCCCTACAGAACTATGCTCACCGACCACAGCATTTACAGGGGTTCAGCAGAGGCACATGGCTGGAAAGCAATCAACACCCAGAAAAAAACCCCTGCATGAGTAGGTACAAATTTTAATAACCAACACCTCAGAGCAGGTGGCAAAGCCAGACAAAAGGACAGACTCTTCAGAAAAGATCAAATTTCACCATTTGACGTGTACCTTACAGTATTCAAAAGCACTCGGACGTCCTTAGCAAAAGCGAAAAACCTAGTCAGGCACCGACCAGGAATTGCGTGATTTTTTTTTAATTTTTTTTTTAAGACACTGGTTAATTCCAGCCTTAGAGGTGACACCTCCTTCAAGTATGGTTCTCTACACTCCCACCCTCTCTGATCCTTTCTTTGCTGTGAGTTAGCCCGGCATTTAAGAGCTGTGTTCCAACAAGGCCATACATCTGCTCAAAGCTGGCACCCCAATCCTGGCAGCCATAGCCTCCCCGCATCGCATCCTAAGGCCCTGAACAGCTGGGCCACGTCTGCTTTTAGGGCACCCTCTTGCTGCAATCAGAAGATGACAAGAAAAGTAATACTGCTAAGTGCCATGTCCTGGGCTAAATAGCGTGTACTGACTGTTTTCATACTCACGGTATCCCTATGCACTCATTCTCTCATTTTGCAGACAAATGCAGGTTAATAATTTGACCACAGCAAGAGCCAGCAAGAGTTGAAAATTCTTCTGTCCTGAGCCTATGAAACCATACCCTCTCCGTTACTCCACCCTGCCTCTTTTTGTAAAAATCAAGCACTCACACAAGCAAGCTAATGTTGTGGTTTAAAAGCCTCTTTTCATATGCTTTCCTCCAATCATAAAAACAAGTTTACACACTACATTTTCTATTATTGCTTTTGTTCCTTTTACGTCAGTTTCGACTCCAGAGCACCTACAATTCAGAATTTAGGATCAATCTCTGTTCTCTACTCTCTATATCTGTTTTTTTTTTTTTTTCCTCTCATGATCCTTTGTCTTTTTCCTCTGTATTCTGAGAGTTACTCAACTGTGTTTTTCAGATCGCTAACTGAATTTCCTATGATGTCAATTGGGTCCTTTGTCCCCCGTTTGAATTCAATTATGCTGCAGGATTCTGGATGTCCTTGCTTCATTTCAGCCTGCTCTCTTTCCATCTTTGCCCTCATTGTGATGGCTTTTTTGCAGATATAATTAAAGCCCCTAATCAGTTGATTTAATAAGGAAGATTATCCTGCATCATCAGGGTAGGCCTGAACCAGTTGGAAGACTTTAAAAGCAGGGCTGAGGTTTCCCTTGGAGAGAGAAGAAATCCCGCCTGTGGAAGACAGCTCTGTGTGTGCTCGAGGGCTTCCGTCCTGCCCAGGGTCGCCACTTCCTACTGTCCGTGGGCAGCTGTGGCTCATGCTGGCGGGGCTGAGCTTGCCCATGTTCTTCTAATCTTGCCCTACACATTCTGGACTTGCTTAGCCAGCCCCGCCATTGTGTGAGCCATTCCCTGTAATAAATCTTAATACATCTTTATTCCTCCCACTGCTTGATTCTCTGGTTGAAACCTGACTGACATAGGAAACCTATTTTTTTCCTTGTTGCTTCCTTCTCTAATTTCATAATAGGTCTGCCTTCTTCGATCTTTTAGAGAACAAATGGAGAACGTCTTATAAATATTTCTTTGGTTTCTTAAAGAAATATACTGAGAGTCTTCCATCTGAACACTCCTGATACTGTCCCACTTCCTTTATGCTGTAAGGCCATTTCAGAGGCCATATGTCGGCCGGTTGCTTTTCCTGTTTAACCACAGTCAATTGGAAAAATCTCTATGTAGGCCCAGCTTCTACCCATAGCGAAGGTAGTAGACAATGTCTTAGGTCCTACTTGCTATCTACTTATATGCAGGACACACCTCCATATACACATTTTCCCACATCTGCCGAGAAAGCTGATGTGTGCCCAGCTTTCTCGGCAGATGTGGGGGAATGCTCATGTTTAAAGTCATCTTTTCCAAATTGTCAGCTTGTCTGACAAAGCAAAACATTCTAAGTTCTGTGAACAATACAGTAATCAGAGTATGTGTACATTTCCTACCTCATCAATCCACCCAGAGGCCCTGCTCACAGTACTTTTTGAATCTGTATCTGTGAGAGACCCAAATCACCGTTCTTTCTATTAGGTTTGTGCGAAAGTAACTGGGTTTTTTGCAATTTTTAACCTTTTAAACCGCCTTACTTCTGCACCCACCTAACATTATCCTGCACCACCTCTCTGGAGTACCTATGGTGCAGGCATTCTGACACTCCATGGGGAAGGCGCACAAGAGGCCGGTGTGAGATGCGGGCTTTGGGGACAATGGCACTTGTGACCCTGTGACACAATCAAGGTTTGAAAGGCAACAAAACTTTGCAGAGCTCAAGTTCTGCCATTACTAGAAACTGCTGGTCTTGGAATCAATAGACAGCAAATCCTCTGCGAAGAAAAAAAATCCCCTAGCTGTCTTCTTATAGTTTACTGTTTTTTAGCAGCTATGATAGCTGGAAAAATACACAAACACTAGTGAGTACAGCTACGGAGAAATGCCCATGAAAAGCGATAAATAACTTGGAAGGGGCGTGGAAACTAAAACAGCCAATGATTATGGCTCAGGTTCTATTAGCCAACATCAGACGCGCAGAATTGAGAACGCACAGGCTGTTCTTAGCGCAGTCTTTCTTAAACCTGTCTTTTTCCTCTCCCCACCCAAATTTCTCGTTGCAGGGAGGCCTCCCAAGCCCAAAACTGACTTGATCTTCTTTTAGTTACATAACACCACAGCTAAACAAGAATGAAGATGTCATCTTGCTTTCAGAGCCCATCTTCAAAGGACCCATCCTGTCACCTAGAGGCATATTGACTGATTGCTACTGTACACGGTTCTTGCGGGAGAAAAACCATCTTAATTCCCTGTTTTCTCTAACCACTGAGACACTGAAGAGCTGAGACAACTACGTGAGACTTGGGAAGGCACCCCAAGTCACAGGGAAGATATCCTGACCCCACCATGCACCCTCCACACCCACATGAATCCTAATTACTTGCATTTATGGCAGAACTAAGGCAAAGAGTGTAGAGGCCGCTTTGTGTAACTAGAGATTAAAGAATACTTGGAAGAACGAAAATGGACAAACTCCCTCTTGCTCATGTTTAAAGTAAGGATTAACTTTAGAAATAAGTTAGAGCCAAAGAAAAACAGTTCCTCTCATCATGCTTCAAAGTGCCTTTCCTTTTTATGCCGTCTTGTTTTATCCTTTTATAAGACATGTTACTTTACCTCGTCATGGCTCATCAAAGTTTTGTCTCTAAAAGGTTGCTGGATAGTGGTCCTGCTGTATTCAAAACGCACAGCTTGCAAACTAGCACAACACACTCTCCGAATACATTTTCCTCCGTTGCATAGATGAGGAAATTGAGAAAAAGCGAGATTAAATATTTTGCACAAATTCTTGCAATGAAGCCAGTATTTAAACAAACAGACTCCACTGCTTATGTTCTTTCCATTTTAAAATATCACATCTAAACCAGGACTTTGTAACTTTATGTTCATGCCTGGAGCTCGGGGAGGCGAGGAATCTCTGAAATTATATGTACATTTTTGCAGGTAGACACCTACACGTATTTTTTCCTGAGGAGAAAGCAGAGCTAGTTTCAAAGGAGTCACTGACCTAAAAAAAAAAAAAAGTTAAAAAGCACTGCACCCAAACAATGAAGAGAGGATTAACCACAAATCTTACATGACTCCTTTGTACAAGTATTAGGCTGGAACACCTGTAAACATCCTAGCTTTTCACAGCAAGTAGTCCTGTTATGTAAGAAGGTGCCCTATTTACCTGTATTATCGCCCCAGGCAACAGGCTTACTTCGTCCATTCTTCCTTTAAACACCTTTTAAAAGCATTTGATGTACAACTCGATGGGAGCAGAACATTCCTCTACATTCTTCCCTCACCAGCTAGTAAGCACCTCTTAACTGAAGCTACTCTGCCCTTAAAATACCAGGGTTCGCAGATTCCAACCCACGAGTATCTGAACAGTTAAAACTGCAAAATCCAGCACTTGAAATCAGATTCCTGATCCCAGCTGTGGGCTTAAAGGCAGGTCTATCAAGTTCCTTGCATTCCACCTCGCAAAATGCACACGTACCTTGTTCAATTTCTTTTGTTCCTTTAGTTATTTTTAATTTATGTACCAAAAAATTTACTTTTGGGGGTGTCAAGTCCTGTGCGTTAGAACAAATGCATAGAGTCTTATAACCACCAACAGCAGAATGCAACACCATTTCAACATCCAAAGAACTCGCTCATGATACCCCTTTGCTGTCAGACCTTTCCCCCACTCCCAGACTTGGCAACTACTGATCTAGTTTCTACCCCTGTAATTTTGCCTTTTTCAGAGTATCATATAAATGAAATCATAAAGTAAATACCCGTTGGAAAATGATTACTGTTACTGAGTGCAATGCATTTGAAATGCATCCAAGTTGTCGCATGTGTCAACGGCTTGTTCCCTTTTATTGCTGAGTAGTATTCCGTTGCATGGATGTACCACAGCTTGTTTACATATTCACACAGTGAGAGAGACCTGGGTTGTCTCCAGTTTTTAATGATTGTAAATAATGCAGCTATAGGCACATCTGTGCAACCATTTTTTGAGTGCATATAAGCTTTCATTACTCAAGGATGGAGAGCCAGAAGTGAGACTGCTGGGTGAAACAGTAAACGCACACTTAAGAATGCGTTAAGTTCTAAGACACTGCCATACTGTCGTCCTCTAAGGGGCAATTCCATTCTGCGCTCCCACCAGCAGGGTCTGAGACGCAGCTCGGCATCCGTGCCAGCACTTGGTACTTCTAATGTCAGCTTTTCGAACAGGTGTGTCGTGGTACCTTATTGTGGGTTTTAATGCATTTCCCAAAAGATTAAATTTGATTCAGCCTTTGCTAGCACTGCTTGATCAACTTTGTACAACAGAAACTTAAGAAGCACATGGAAAGTCCACAAAAATATTAAAGCTGCCAGTTCCCTATCAAAGACAAGGAAGCTAAGGCCCAGAGAGGGGAAGTTATATGCCTGAAGTTTCAGATCTGTGCTTTTCCGAATGCAGCTGACCCCTGCACAATGTGGGGGCGTGGGGCACCCACCACCCGCACAGACAAAAACCTGCACCTAACTGAAGTCAGCCCTCGGCATTCGTGGGTTCCCAACTGTGGATGGAAAAACACGCGGATAAGTGGACCTGTGCAGGTCAAACCCGTGTGGTTCATGGGTTGACGGTGTTTCTTTTTAATCATGGGAACATGAACATATTACCCAACTCCTGTGCCTTCTTTAAACAAGACAAAACAAAATCATAAAACACTGTAGCCCACAAATAACGAATGCAATCCATCTTGATACTGATTTATAAACGGCAACCACAGTAACGGTTCCCGTACCAATACAGACAGGAGGGCTGGAGGCATTAAGCCCCAACGGTAGGTTTCTGAACAGGTGCTCGTGCCCAAGGTAGCAGCCCACACTCCGAGCTCTAGATCTCAGCAATGCAGAGGGTTCCTGGACACTACGCCAGTAAGAAGAGAAAAGGAGAAACACGTTCTTCCCTGGCTTGATTTTAGAGTTGCCACTTTCTCTAAGACTCCACTTGGGCAGGACGCGCTGGGAGCAGGTCGCCGGGAAGGCCCTGACAGTAGGGGACAGCAGGTTCACCTGTGACACTCGGCGGATGTAAGAGAACCAAAGCTGGCCAGGACCCCTTCACCATTCTCCCAGGGGCAGGACAATACGCTCATTTGATGGGTCTAGGGGAACGGGAACTGAGCATGCCCAGCTCGGTCCCCTCAGAGTGGTCCCCTCAGGGCCTGCAGAGAGGGTGACTTCTGGTCTGCTCTCCTTACACGACACAGTAATCAGAGCCGGGTGGACGCTGAAGGGCAGTCCTGAGATTGGCAGGTCTTTCAGAGATAAAGGAGAAAGGACAAGCAAACCCTTCGGACAGGAGCTCTCACGTCCGCTTTGCAACCTGGCTCTCGTCAGCAAGAAAGCAAACGTTCTCAGCTCTAGCTGGGTAACTCCTAAACCTTTCAATCGGATTTGAACTCAAGAGAGAAAGAGGATGTTATTTATTGTTTCATTTAAATATATACCGGGATACCAAAAAAAAAATGTCTACAAGTGGACACTTGGGTCAGCGTTGCTCAAGCAGTTGCTCGCCATCATCAGAAGTGTCTGGACGCTGATGGGAACCACTTTGAGCACCTCTTGTAATTGCCGACGTCACACGTGACTTGTATTCATCTTTTGTTATTGGTATACATTGAGTATTACAATTTCAATATAGTTTTCTTTCTTAAAATGTGTACATGTTTTTTTGGCAGCCTCTGTATATAAAATCATGACAGCTACTAGATGTCATCTGCCACAAGAATAATTACGTGGGGAAAACCCCTGCGTGACTAAGAGGGACACATCTAGCTACTTATTACATCAGTGTTTTTTAAAAAGTTCCCTCAATGAACTGTCATATGGAAAGCCAGAAGATAAAAAAGAGAGAAGACACTCTGGCTAAACAAGTGTGGGGTGTCACCGAGCTCAGCTGGCTCTCATGCTCCCCCCCACTCACTCCCCCACTTTCCTTTCCTGCGGCTCCAGGGAATTTCTAAACAACTTCAGAATACAGCAGTGAAACCCCGTCTTTGATAACTACACACCCAAAAAGTACAAAAAGTTACTCCACTCCTCTCCTCAGGATGGACGGATGGGTCCCTTGCTGCACTTGAGTTCAAGGGTGAAACCCAGCCCCACAAGAAGGTGCTGTGCCCCTCTCCCCTCTCAGTGAGAAGTGAGAACGGCCATAGCAGCAGCTCTCTTAGGTCTGACAGCTCAGCTGAAACACCTAGAAGAGCTGCCATCACGGGCGCGTCACTACCGGAACGGCGAGGTTTATGCAGCCACCGCGGGAGACGTGAAGACGGCAGGAAGAAAGAAACCTAATGGTCCACGCTCGCCATCTGTTTGTGGGCCATTTGCATGCTCACCGTGCAAAGTCTGCTCCGTCCCCAACACATTCCACTCCGCCGGCAGCTTCAGGTGTCTGAACGCCAGGGCCACCTTCTCGTCCAGGGCGTTCACATCTGCAGACGGGGGTCCTGACCGATCCAGAAAGCGGGTGAAGTTCAGCGCCTGTTGATTCCCAGCACTGGTTGCCAGGAACTGGGCCGCATCGTAAGCCTCATCCTGGACGAACTCAAAGTCTTCTTCTGCCACCACGAACACGGGGACGCCCTCTTTGGATGCACAGAGCTGCACCTTCACTGTCTCGCAGCAGTCGTGACCTGGAGAAACACGGAGCGAAGAAGGCAGCGTTAGAGTCGCGTCCTCCTCCTGAAAGGAGGTACCTGTGGGTCCTCTGCTCTTCTCGCATGAGGGACCAGTTCCCCTTCCCAAAAGAAACCCCTCCCTCCTCTGAGCCATCTCCCAAAGGCCCTAAAATTCCATTTCTAGTTCTTCTTTAATTGTTATTTGCAGACATAAAGGCGTCCCCTTACCAAACAGCAGACAACTTTGTATTTCGTTGTCACCATGCCTGCAGCATAGTTTTGGGCACTGAACAGTCTCTGACCATCTCAATATGTACTGAACAACGGCTGTTCAATTTGAACAAAGTAAAGAAGGAAAGCTCAAGGATTCTGTGAGGCCTGGCATGCAGCAGAAGGCTACCAATACCCACTGAATTGAATTCGATCTGCAAAGTCAACAGAGAAAAACTCACTCGGACAGGTTCTATGGGAGGAATCTCACAGCTCTCCCAGCACTTGCCTCATAACCACCACAATACAATCGATCCAATGATGAAGCATTTCGAAAAGTATGACACCACCTGATTTTATTTTACTATTCTTAGCAATTCAAGGCCGAGACAGTAACTTTTGCTCCCGGATACACGTTCTTTCTGGTAGGTCATGAGGACTTCAATGAAATCGCCTGATTTACACAGAGACGATGCATTATTTTGGCTAGAAGCCCCGTTCAGGAAAAGAAGGCATGCTAACGACACCGGTGCCCGCTGTACGGACGGGCAGAGACCTTGGGAGCTGCAAGGTTAGGCCAACAACCTACACGCGCCATCCCAAAGCGCTCCATTTGAGTAAAACCAGAAATGTCTGACAGCGCTGCTTTTGTGGGGAAGGACTTCTCGGAGAATCAAATTTTCTTCTCGATTTTTAGCCTCATTAGTTTGTATTTCCAATGTGATCAATATAGTCATTGAAATGCAGTTTTTCCTCAATTTTCAAACGCTGATCTGAATTAGAATTCCTAGCATCTTCACTCTTCGTCCACAGCTATCTTCCTGAGCAGAAAACAACAGAAGATGGAGCTGGTGGTGTGTGTTGCTCGGGCTGACACAGGTACCTGTGCAGCCACGGCTCCCCTGAGCCCATTCCCACACACACACTTCAGAGTGAGGCAGAGGGACCGGACCCTGTGTGTCCATGACCTTGGCTTTCCACACCATCGGCACCAGCCAATGGTGTCAGACTTGGACAGAACAAACTAAGTTTTCTGCTGTCCTTCCAAGAGAAAACAATCATTTTTTTTTTCCATGTGACCACTGAAAATAGTAAGTAAACTGATTTTCCACATACTTTTCCCCCAGGGGCCCCCTTAAGCCCTTTACCTTTGTGACAAAAGAAATCTCTCACTGCTGTGTAATTTTAGGGTGGTGACAAGTATTGACTCACCAAGTACCTACTGCATACCAGGCATTTTCTCTACACAACAAATCGATGAGGTATGTATCGTCCTCACATTACGGATGAGAAAACTGAGACTTCAAGGTTACACAGACATAAAGAAGCAGAATCCATTATTCAAATTCAAGTCTGATGCCAAAGGACACGGCCTATTTTATCGTGATGCAAGAGTCCTGCACCCCTTTCTCATAAACAAAGGAGGAGAGCTGTGTCCCTGCCTGAAAGGAGCTTAATGCTTGGAAGGAGAGGCCAGGGTGATGATTAAGCAAGAATAACAAGTTCATGAACCACGGAGGTGAGTCTCCATATAACACACACCTCAACCAGCTACTCCCATTGCCGTCAGGTTGAGTTCTTTCTATGAAGGCTGCAGGAAACCGAAGCAGTCTCTGCGTGTGTACACTCACGTATGCATTTCCACTCAATATATTTTGAATTTATACGATTAATATATGAAGTTAGAAAAAAAAAATCTTCATCTTTCTTTGAAGGGCAACCAGGTTCATGACACAGGACAACGTCAGCAGAAACAAGTCAACTGAGTCAGGGAGGAGGCTCGGGGATGTTTCTGGCAGAAAGTGTTTCTTTTTAACTATTCTACATCTAACAGCTGGACAGCCACCAAGTCCCGGGAACTGCGATGAGAAGGTGAAGATGAGTAAGTGAGAGTCTCGGCCTTTCAGAGGTTTATAGTCTACGAGGGGGAATCAACCAAGCTGTAGGTAACTGCAAAGCAAGTCCAAGTGGGACAGGGTCTGAGAGAAACACACATGGTGCCACTGGTGGGAGGGGAGCAGCGCACTCCCAAGGCGGGCGAAAGCGGGAAGGTGGCACAAAGGAGGACCTTTCTGACAGGCAGCCTGCTCCCAGGGGTCCTTTGCTGCAAACCCCAGAATCCTCATGTGCAGCCCCTATCGTCCCTGATCGCGCACACACGGTACCTGCTACACGCCAGGCCTGCTCAGCGCTTTCCCAATACCAGTTCAGCTACTCACCTACAGCCCCCACGGATAGACACCACCATTGTCCCCATGTGCCACATGGGGACACCGAGGCACAAAAATATTAAGTAATCTGCCCAAAGCTTGGAAAGCTCCTAAAAGAGTGAATTTGGATCTGAACCCATTTTCTTGCTCTGGAATCCACCCCTGCACCCAAGATTTCCAGGTACCAGAGGCTTCAGGAGGAAACATGGGTACCGCGGATGAACGAACAGGGAAGGAATGACACACGACATTCAGTCAGGCTGTGAGGCTTGACACTGTGTGACCTCAAACTACCTCCGCGCCTCCATATTTACAGCATGAGGGAGCAAATCTCCTCAGGCGCTCAGAGTTCTCCGGCTGGAAGGCTTGTGGGTTTTACCAGGCAGAAGTGAGGAAGGGAGAGGGAGTCAGAAGAGATTCCAGGAATAGGCAAGTTTCCAAACCATAGAAATAGAAGCAGAGGGAAAGTTTAAGGGTTCGAATAATTACTGTAGACACAAGTTTCAGGAAGATATTAACTTGGCTACATCTAGATGCTTAGTGTTAGGATAAACCTGGGTTCAAACCTCTTTTCTCACTTACCAGCTATGCGGCCCGAGGTACATGACAACCTCTCTAACACTTTGAAATCTAGAGTCTTGTCTTATAAGTGAAAAGCTACAACTTAGAACAGTCCTCTCAAATGTGTAATACTGTCACACAAAACAACATACATAGCTTCATTTAATTTCCAATTAGACAGACAGGCAGATGTAGCAATATGTCTTTCAGTCAGAAGAATTATTTTAAGGTACGAATGTTGTGGTTCTCATTCATCAATCTGACCAATAATCCCAGCATTTTCCCATTTACTAAGCTAATTTACAAACTTCTGACAGTGTGTTGAGGTGGTTATGAATAAATGTCAATACAAACTAAAAATCGTAGGTTTCACAGTTCAACGATGGTGATGAGAATAATTTGGGATCCAAACTGAATTCTGTTTTCCAAGCTTAAACTTGCTGGGTCTCAGAAGAGAGATTACACTAACCTAAAAGAATACTATCCACTGCCTCTACCCATGTATACAGTCCTGATTCCTTCTTACCAGTCTCCTTCCCCGGGCCTGTGGAAAGGTGAGAAACCAGAAAGCTTGCACCCGAAAGGGAGTTATAATGCCACTACAAGAAAACACCATCCGCTGCTCTATAAAATCGCCCTCTGTGTATACACAGGGTTCATACCATATTCCAGCCCTTCAGCGTCACACACACACACACACACACACACACAGCAAAAAGCCATGAGGAAGCAATTCTACCTTACTCAAAACCGGAAAGTGCAGAAGTGAAGTGTCTGCACAGAAATCTATCTAGAATTGCTAAAATGACTCTTTACTTGGTAAGGATGGGTGGGGACGAAAGAAGAGGGAGAGAAATGGAAGAACGTGACGGGTACTGTGCGCTGAGCAGCGTAGGCACGCACATCTCTTTCTGCTGCTTTAGCAGAAAAGCCTGTCAGAAAGTGGATGGGTGAACTCCTGTCAGCTCTCTCTGTGTGTAACTAAAATAAAACTGCGTATTAGAGGAGGTAGAATGTCAGGAAAGGCCATGAAATAGATATCTAGGAGGAGCCACCCAATTGTTAGCCCAGTATTTCCCCTTCAGACATTAACTCATAATCTGAAGGAGAAACTGAATCATCCTAGGTAAGCTGTGCCATAAATCTGGAATTTGTTTGATATGATTATAGGTGTTTTGGTGTTTTTCCAAACGAAAAACTGAGGATTAAAAGAGTGGAGAACTGAGGTTTTCCAGGATCAGTCTTTATTAAGTTGGAAGAGTTACTACTGACCAAGAACAAAGCCCCTCACCCTGCTATCTGGAAATCAACCACACAGGCTGGCAGGGCTACTGCTCGCTCACGTTAATGTTTTCTATTAGGCTCAAGTGGGTCGCAAGATTCTTTTTTAATCCTTAGAACCTTTCAGATAAAACATCTAGAGAAAAAAAAATCTACATTTTTAGAAACAAAGGTTATGTAACAAGGACCCGGGAATAAAACTAAAACCAGTGCATATGTACACATAAGACCTCTGACTGCCATCAATTAGCTCCAGAGACATGACTATTTGCAGAGGCCACTAGTCTCCTGCCTGCCTTTGTACACCCAAAACGATGTCCACATCTGCAAAGACACGGGGAGGGGAAACCATATCCAGTTCGATATAATCACCGCAATTTAATTTCTTTTTACATGAAAACAGAAGCTGCAGTAGAGAGAAAAGTAGCAAGGTTTTTGGCTGGTTTCACGGTGTTTTTCCTTCCACTCAATTTTCTGGTAACAAAAATCACAAGTCTTTTTAAAATAGGGAAGTTTGAAAAACCTACTGAGCTTCTTCTGAAGGAAGTACCCCCAGGGAATTTAGAGAGGGGAAGAAGAGAGATGAACTGTTAAAGAAACACAGCCTACACTTTAATTCCATTTTTTAAATTGCCCTTCTGAATTTATCCCATGATCAGGTCCAGTTCAGTTACAACAGAAATATAAAGTTATGGGGTGGGAGAGACCTGTTCCTAACGGAGTGAAAACTATGCTGGTGAGTAGATGTAGAGTCAGAAAAGATTAGGCTTAAATCTCACCCTCCACTGCAGACAGGTTGGGTTTTCCTGAGAAAGTCAGCCAACCTTGAAGCCCATTTGCTTGTGCACTACCAGCCTTCTGGGTTGTTAAAAAAACATTAGAGAAGTGGTAAACAAAGCACCTGACATAAAACAGGCATTGAAAACTGCTAGTTGTTGTTATTCTTAGCTATTAAATGCTCCTGTTCAGCTTGCTCCCGGAATACATGTCCCAAATACTGTAACAAAGAGTTTCTGCAACATGGCTCAGCGAAGCTTCTGAGCTAAATGTTGTTTCCTGCACCGCAGAACTGAAAAAATTAAGGCAAGGGCGGTGGAAGGGAATGCAGAATAAACAAAAACACAGCAAGGAGCACCTTGGTGAAAAACAAAAATCAAATGCTGATGGGCCTCTTAAAAGCAGCTAAATCGAGCCTTTTTTAGGCTCGCAGGTCAGGAGGTGTGTGCTCACGAGGCTCCTTATCACTGCCTGAAGCTCCTGTACCCATGGAAACGCAATATTGCCACAGATAAACACAACTGCCGAAGCATGACCCAAGAATGACTTCATTTCCTGCTAAGCTAAAAGCGGCCCACATCCCATCCCCGCCTTCTCTTCGGAGGATGAAACAATTGGGACTTTGTATGACCAGCTCTCCAAAAAGGAACCCTGCAAGTCCGCGCTGGGCCAGCCCCATTCAGACAGATGAGCTTCTCAGGGGAAGGCTGCCTTAGGAGTGAGAGGTGGACTGTCAGTCGTCGATAATACCTTTTTATTACTTCAGTTTGGCATCAGAATGCTTAGGAATTTGGTGTCTGAAGTGGCCATATAGGGTGAAAAACAATTTTCAGTCTTCAGACCCAGACTCTAACAGGAGATAGGATTATGTGCAGAGGCACACACGTACTGTGAGCTGTTGGTGGCCTGCTGGGAGACGTGCAAATTTGGGGGATGTGTACAACGGCTCTCTCTGTACAGGAGTATTGAAGCAGAGGGGGAAACAACAGCAGGCGTGTGAACTTGATCATGTACATTTTGGGGGAGAAGAGGGATAATTAACATTAAAATGTGATCTACTATATTCCAGCCTATTACTCTAAGCCTGTGTGTTTCTCAGCCTTTGATTCACTGTCATCCCCTCAACGAGAATTTTTGGACATTTTTTGCTATTTGCCCACCCATCCCATGAAATTTTAATACGACAGATATAACGCGTATTTGTATATGGACGTGTGCTTTACATATAAAGAGTAAGATTTTTTTGCTTCTCACACAAGAGCCTATTTTCACCCCCTTGAGGGGATACCACCCTCACTGCAATGCGTGCGCTAGGATCCCAGCACACACTGCGTCCAAGGCTCCAAGGTGAAGAAATGTACAATTTCCACATAAGCACTACAACTGGGACAGTAGACCACAGTTATTTTTTTCCCTTCAACTAGTTCTCGCTTTGTTTCTCCAGGAAAGCCACTACAGATACTGACCAGTATTGGGACAGTAATTTAAGTTTTTTAAATATAAAATCACACCTGTCTAAAGACAGCCTGATAGCAGGAGAATTTTAGAATAGTAAAGACTATTAGAAAATGTTCAGTAAAAAATAACCTTGCTTTGGCAGAGAGAGAAAGGGTATCGGAAATCTCTGATTAGGCCAGTTTAAAGCCTACTACTTCTTTCCAGATGTGTTCTTCAATTTGGCCACCTTTGGGCATCTCCTGCTAGAAACAGAGCTTGGCTTCCAAGGACTAAGACACACTGTGATACAACTGTGGGACTACTTGTTGAAACTTGGGCTGTAAGTACTGATTTGGAATTAAGCCCAAAAGGACTTCTGATCATGGTAAATACCGTGTTTCCCCGAAAATAAGACCTAGCCGGACCATCAGCTCTAATGCGTCTTTTGGAGCAAAAACTAATATAAGACTTGGTCTTATTTTAATATAAGACCAGGTCTTATATAATATACTATAAGACCAGGTTTTACATTAATTTTTGCTCCAAAAGATGCATTAGAGCTGATGGTCCAGCTAGGTCTTATTTTCGGGGAAACCCAGTATGTTTTTCTAAAATAAAAAGGCTACTTTATAGAGAACCATCGCTTTGATGAGAAAGAAAAGACAAATACAAAAGAGCTGAGTCAAATGTTGGATCAATGAATGTTTGTAGTTTTCCTGTCAAACAGAACGCTTGCTGTGGATTTTAAAAGTAAATAATGGACATGCTGAAAAAGACTTCAATTTATACGAGATTCTACACCAAATCCTTCCACAAAAAAATGTATGTAGCATCCACTGAACATCCTGTCTCATTTTCCATTCTGAAAGCATGGTTTGCTTGGTCTAAATTCACATTTAATTTATAAAAATGAATACAGTAAGATAGTATTGCATATTGCTCCCAAAATTATCTTCCAAGGATACCCAGATTTCCTTATATTACTTCTCAGTCTTTTATAGGTCTTAAAAAAAAAAAAATCTCAGCTTCATCTGTGAAGGAAAATCGTAATTTAGTTCAAATGGAATCTGGGGTTGGATTTGTTTTATAATAGAAAAATATGGCGATATTCTCATTTATAACAAAGGTAACGCCTTTTGTTTTTAGAGATGTATTTCCATTTCAGGCTGCATTTCATAGCAAATTATGTTCTTAAACCAGCCAATACATAGGTATTTGGAATGTAATATTTTATTATAAAACTTGTTTGTCTTTGTCTAGTGTTAATTAGTACAAAGATGGCTTATTTTCAAAAGAGAGGACATTGTTCTCATTCTTCAAAATGTTACTAAAAATTATTACATGTTAAAAGTAACATGCTCCCTGTAAAGCAAACAATTCAAAAGCAGATAAACAGAAAGTCAAAGTTTCTACCTAATTGTCCCCTATGATGCTACTAAACACACATACTTTTCTTTATTGAAAAAGGGGGATTGTACTATGTCTACTACCTTTTAATGGTAATAAGGCAAGAAAAGACAAAAAGCCTTTACAACTTCTTTATAATTAAACACACACATATAATTCATTGTAAGCTGCTCACTAGAAAAAAAAAAACAAGGAAAAAAGTGAGAAAATACAGAGGTAAAATAATATCTTAAGTCAAAAAGTTTATTTTGTTGTTGTTTTTAAAGGAGACAATTTAGAAATGTCTCATTCTCCCCTCCAAACAATAAAAGGTTGCAGGCTTACATCAAGTAGCTGCCTTTTGAAGGTCCATCAATCATCTGGTTTTAGTAAAAACTAAAATATTACAAAACATTGACAGCGAAACACGCAGAGAACTCAGACAAATCAGAGCCAGCAATCTGCGTGAAACATGACATTAAAAGCAAGAACAAGACACAAAGCTCTTTTTCTTCCCAGTCAGCCAAAATGACTAGGAATTGCAGCACTGGTCCCACACGTGAGCAGAAAGCATGCAGAGACATCTGTCTCAATGGCAGCAGCTGCCAATAGACTGTGCACATTTATCCTGTGAGACGCACAGAGCAAGTACACACTTTCCAGGAAGAACCTTGACTAGTCTCACACTGCCCTCAGCAGACAGAAAGTCTGAGGCTGTCTGTCACTACAGCTAACTGACACACAGAAATCATCAAAGGTGGCTCTGGAAAGATGCCAGACTCCTGCCCCAAGCCCAGAATTCAACCCCGCATGTGCACAACCTTTCTAAAAGAGTGGCTTCTGAAAACCAGGACGAATTTGGACGCAGTAGACATCGAGTGTCAGGGCTTTCTAGAACAAGTCTGCTTAGCTGCACCAGGGAACAAAACAAAAATCCATGCCCTCGTGAAGTTGACACTTCAGTAGCGGCAGGTAGAAAATAAATGAGGGAAGTAAAATACATAGTGTGTTAGAAGTCAGTAGGTGCAATGGAGAAAAATGACACAGAGAAGGGGACAGGGACACAGAGAGGCAGCTGTGTGTTTATAAGGTGGACAGGAAAGGCCCCACCAAGGTGCTGGACCAAGTCTAAGACGTCCATAAACAGACCCAGGCAGGTTAATTCTAGAGTAAATCAGGAATATTAATTCCATAGACAAGAAATTCCAAACAAACTTAAGCCCCAAGTGCCCCATCCCTCCCCTTCCGCAAATTACTGCAGCAGGTACAGCAGCTTAAAAAGAGAAGAGAACAGAAAAATCTCATATACGATAAGCAGAACAGTAGGGTCCACTCAGGAACCTCCTCTGCTTAAATCTTTTCCAGAACTTCTGACTCACGGGCACCCTGCACACGTACTGTCTCTAGTCCTCTGTCACCTCTGCTGTGATTAGGCATCTCACAGCAGCAGCCTGACTGAATTCAGGGGGACAGCAGCACATTCGGGCCAAAGGGAACAAGTTTGGGGCCCTGGCAGCATGACGGAGAACATGGGAAATGGGTTAGATCATAATCTCGGGGGGGGGGGGGCGAACTGATGAGTGGAAAATGAAGGGGAAGGCAGGTATTAGGACCCCAGGCCCCGAGCAAACGCGTCAGGAATGATTTCTGAGGACTCGGATCAAACTACAGGACAGCAGCAGGGGGCCGTATCCGTTCTGGTTGGGACGAGGGTACCCAGAGTCCCCAAGTACCAAGAGGACACCCAGAGATGGGTGTTGCTGGAGAAGAGGGGGCACTGGGACATATTAAAGAGGGGTTAGGACAAAGGCGAGGGAAGAAATGGGAACTGGACTTCACACAGGTAGGCTGGAGGCAGGACACAGCTGGCAGGGACTCGGGCTGTGGCTGTCACACAAGTGCGGTGGCTGGTGACTATGAGGTGCCCCACCCCGACTTAAGGAGGTTGCCAGTGAAGGTGCAGAAGCTGCCGGGCATGTCCCTGGCCACCCAGAGACTGAATTCTGCTGGGACTTGTGACTGAGGGTGGCGGCTAGGGCACAGGGCCACATCCTTACATGTCTGTCCTTCCTCTCAGCGTTGCTTTACATTCACCTTCATTTGTGCTTTTTCGCTTTCCCTCTACACACACGCAACTCTGTCTCCCTTCCCCCCCACCCCAATTTTAACTCCTAAAGTGTTTCTAATTCAGGAAGAAATAAGCTTATAGAAATCACTCCCATTCGTGTCCTCTAAGAGCCCAGTCAGGACTGACTGATTGTACCTGGGTGAGGACCTTTTCTCCCCACAAGATAAACGCTCAGCAGTGGTGAGGCTGGAGGTCCCTGCCAGACAGCAGCCTTTTGCAAAGCTCCAGACAAGCCTTTCGGACATGGCACACATCACAGCAAACAATATGACTGGAGCTTTAAGTCACGAAGAAGGATGCTTAACAGTCTTCAGAAAAGGAACTGGTATCTCCCCTGACCTTCTTGTTCGATTTCCTATCCCTAAAAATGGGGGGGCCACGGGGATATTCACACTCACTGCCAAGAATCTTTAAACCCTCTATTTTTCAAAATCATTTTTGCCAAGTAGGAGAACAAACACAGCTCGCAACTGTCATCACCCCAGTTCCTGAGCGTGGCATGCTTGCCAGGATTTGGTAGGTATCATACAAGAAGCTAAAAAACAGGCCATCGCATCCAATACCGTCAGGACTAGATACTGAAAGTACTTCATAAACTATTAATTTTTTACACCATCCTTTTCAACAGAGTAGAACCAATGTAATATAAAAATACTGGTAAAAAGAAATGTTTCAATAAGAACGAAATCCACTTTATTCTCTGAAGGAACTCGACTGTCAACACTTTTTAGGGGTTCCCCCCACATAGGCCCTCTTTTGTATTCTGATGAAAATTGGCCAACTGCTAACTTTGAAACAAGGTCAATTAAGGAAAGAAGCTCCTCTCCAAATACAAATCAATACACCTCAAATGCTGGACAGGTCAGGAGACAGTCATTACTCTACCAGCCTTTTCTGTGGTGACAGCAATGACATAATGACTTTATAAAGAATGTTTAATATGCAAACACTTTCCTTTTAATTCCATTACATTTATAAATGCAACAGTGATTAAACACTCCTTCCAGCATGAACTACAATTTCTTAATTTGGGGGAAGTTTGGCCTTTATGGAAGAGTTTTTAAGTCTGTCCCTCAGGGACACTGATGTATTACTGTGTATCACGTCTGCTTCTGCCACTCTGATATTCAGAATCAAATCTGCAATCACACCACAGTATCCACCTGGGAACTTGTATCTTCCACATGTGCTGTACTCTCCCCCCAAATCTCAATATTCCAATAAATTACTATTTTTGCTGAACCTGATTTTCTTTATCTTTCGATTTATGACACTATTTTATTGCATTTATTTCTAGTTAGGGTCTGATTTTGGTGAAACAAGCAAGATATACACAAAACATTTTGAAATGCAGTTAAAAATGCCAACGTGACCACAGTTCTTTCACCCGGATTCATTCTTCCTGTCTCTCTACACTGACGAACACAGAGTGAAAGCGTTCAAGAACCAGTGAAGGGCTGGTCAAGAGTCCATTCACACACTTACCAGGAGCGATGGTCTCCAGCTTATTGGAACTGACCTTCCGGGTACTTGCGCAGTGATGGAGGGTGGAACCCGAAAAGACCAAGTAAAACACTACATCATCTTCAACTCTGTCCTCTTCGGCGAGCAGGACAGTGACCACACAATCGCCCTAGGAAAGGGGAAGACAGAGCAAGTCTGCATTAGTGAGGCTCCCCTTGAGAGTCTGTCTTTTACAAAACATCCGATTTGAGGGAAAATCAAACGTGTCGTCTACCCTGTGCCCCATTCTCGGACATTTATACAAATACAAACACTGATTGAGTGCTTATCTGCCAGGATTCTAGGCACTGAGAATACAAAATGACCTAAAAATAAGACCTCTGTTCTCTTTAAACTTACCTGTTAGTGGAGGTGGCTAGACACACAAGTAAAGCAACAAAATAACAGTTGGTATATTCACTTGATAAGTGGGAAACAGGGAGAAATCCAGGAAAGTCCAAAACTAAGGCAGAGAGGATGGGGCAGGGATACTGGTGAGTTGCATCCGTATACTCAGAGTGCCCCTTAACCCGTGTTCCACTTGCAGCAACAATTCTCTAAATTCTACATCCGACAAATCACTGCCAAGTCCACCATTCTCCAGCAAGGGTGGAGAGCGTCTAACAGGAGTTGGCCTGGAAATGGTCGGATGCAAAGAGCAAACGCTTGGACTTCAGACAAATCTGGGTTTAAACTTCATCCACAAAAACATTACTTAAAATCCTCTAAACCTGAGTTTCTCTGACTATATAAGTGGAAATAATACCTTCTCTTCTTACAACTAACACGTGAAAACTCTTGGACCACATTCAGCTCTCAGTCTATGATAACATTCTTTATCTAGTAGGATGGGAGGGTCACTTTTCTTACAATTTGTGTTTCCTGACCGTCTGGAATCCCTACCCTTCTTTATTCATTCACTCCCCCCGTCTCCCATTAAACCCTTGCAATCACACAAAAATCTTGGGCTAGTAACTTTGCTCAGGACTCTGCAACTACTCAGAAGTTAAAACATCTCTGTCCTTTATTTGCAAATATTCTTCTAACAGTTTTTATATGTTAAATTTTTAAATTGAGGTCAGTGGCTACATGATAAGCATATTCTATGAAATACTGTCCTAATCACCAATTACAAACATATCATTCATGTTGTAACCATAAACAAAAGATTTTAAAGCACTGAGGTTCAGTTTTGTATAGATCTTAGTAATGCACTATGGGAAAACCAAGTTACAGAAAGGCAGGCCGCATGAGCATTCAACAGGGGAGAGAGCGTTCGCCTTGTTAGAGCATGTTTCCCTTTCATTTCAGCAAAGCAAAGCCTACAGGAGAAGCATGCCACCCGGTGGCCACAGCTTACTGGGCCCAGTAGCAAAGCAAAGCAACAGGTGGTGTTTCCTAAACACCGAAAACAAAAGATCTTGAAGTCAAACCTAGAATCGAGTCTATTAACAGAAAAGGCTCCAATAAGGTTAATTCTAGAAACAGAGTTCAAAGCATTTCCCAAAGGCCTCAGTGTCTATTTCTTACGTTATCCCCACTGCCCTGTTGAATGAGCACGTAAGAAGTCAGAATGAACGACACATCAGCTGTAACGTACTATATAATACTATGAATGCTGGACTGGAAAGTTCCAAGGCACCCTAACACAATAAACAGCACAGCTGGTAAAACAGAAAATTATCACCGACTTCAGTCACAATTTAGAACTGTACTTTAGACTTGTGTATAAGTCCCTTTCTTGGAAACATATTTGTAAAGCTTAGACTGGTAAAATAGTATCTTTTGGACGGAAAAACCACAGCCAGTTAAAATGTCTGCAGCACACATGAGAAGACCCAATTTCTCAAAGTACTGAAATACCATTATAACCTGGGGGGGAAAAAAGAAAAACCAAAAACTGTAAATGAAAGTTCTAAAGTTTCATCCTTCAGAGCACGGGTTGGCCAACTATGACCCATCGGCCAAATCCCGCCCTCTCCTTGTTTTCGTATGGCTCACAGCTGAGAAAGGTTTTTACATTTCTAAACAGTTGGGAAAAAAATCAAAAGAAAACTGTCTTTCGCACGTAAAAATGATAGGACATTTGCATTTCAGCGTGAATAAATAAAGTTGTATTGGAACACAGTCATGCCCATTTGCTCACACCCTGTCTGTGGCTACTTTTGCACTAGAACAGGTCACTGAGGAGTTGAGTGGTTGCCACAGAGACAAATGGCCCTCAAGCCTAAATTACTTAACGTGTGGGCTTTTGCAGAAAAAAAGGTATTTTCACTGAGATATCTAACCCGGAATTCTAAGACTATGTCCTCCTTTTCTAGATTAAGGATTTCCTCTCAATGGGAGACCCCAGGTACTAGTGGTATCTGGAACCTCCTAACTGGGGACAGAGGAGATGGCTAATAGGCAGTTGGAATCCTTCTAACAAAGCTCTCAGTATCAACCTCTTTTTTCATTCCCAAAAGTAAAGAAGTTTCAAATTGCTTTCATAGCTTTGTTGAATAGTTTGTTTTTTTAGCATTAAGTCCAACTCCCCCAAATGTGAAGTAGAAGGGGACACAGAGGCCTCATTCACTTCAAAGGCACTTGAAATTTAGATTCCGAAGGCACTTGGAACTCAAGTACCTGTTTTCCTTGAAGGAATATCTCTGCATTCTGATAAAGTCTCTGAGAGCAAACATCCAAAATTCTTACTCTGCATTTCTACCACATGACTCCAAATTTACAGCAGGAGTACCAGGCACCTAGTGTTACTTCAGATGGCCTGACAGCTTAAGTGAGCAGTGGAGATTCAAAAACAAACCCGAGAAACAGATCTCAGTCAGAATTTTTGTGGAGGTGGTTGCTCTAATAGAATTACACCCTCCTTTAGGCAGACCCTTGCTAAGTGATTTTGCTGCTGCTCCAGCCCCGCAGATAAAAAGATAAATCAATCTGACTCCCCTATTAACAAGTCTGGCATGTTTCTAACTACAACAGATAAACTTATTAACAAGGGCAATCTGAAAGACATTCTTGATGGATATTTTAGTTTGGTCCAAGCCCAGGAAGAGAATGTACCTACATCTCCACTTCTCCAATAATCTAAACTCAAGAAACAGAGCGCTACCCTTACAAAGGTATTTTCATGTGTCTTCATGAATGAACCTGACAATTTTTTCAGGGCCTTAATTAGTTTTGCTGACAGATGACATAGGAACTAATAGGAAAGACAATCTACACTAGGCCCTATTTTGTAAACACAGGTGATCCCCAAAATATAAAATGCATTAGTCCTAAATGCCACCAATCAATCCATTTATTTACCAATAAAAACAGGGTTTTAAATGATAGCTAGGGTCTCAGTTTTCTCGTTTTAACTAATTTATACAGTGGTATAATAATGTATGAATAGCACGATAATCACCTTTCTATAAATTTAGTAATAAGTTAAAAAAATCCACCTAAGTCTCTAACCTGGAATTCTAAGAACAGACCTTTCCTTTCTAGATCAAGGATTTCTTCTCCACGTGAGGCCCAACTTCGCACTTGGAGACACTCCATGACCCGAGATACTAGTTACAAACGGGGCCTTCCTTTAACTGGGGACAGTAACTTGATCAGGGCAAAAATAAAACAGCGATGAGAAAGGCATCTGAGGGGCCGGAGAAAGTGAACTGCAATGTGGGGGTGGGTGGGAGGGACGCAGACTTGGAAAAAAGCTGTTACACGGAGATCAGGGAAGTGAGACAGTTAGGAAGGTTTGTGAGGGGTGAATGGTACAAGAAGGGCTGGCACTGTGGTCTTAGAGGGCAAGGCAGTGTCTGCAATAAGGTTTTTGAAGGTGGGCGCCAGCAGCAGCAAGGTAATTGCAGTGGTACGCTAGACCTGGCTCGTACAGGCTCATTAGAGCTGACTGTTGTATTTTCAGGAATTTTGCAAGCCAGGTATCTTGTTAAATAAATGCAGCCATTAAAAATTAAACGACATAAGCTTATAATTAAAATGTTAAAGACAAATGTAATAAATACTCAAAACTCATCACTGTTTCATTATTTTTATCACATCCTAATATTATCTATGCTCTTGAGGTTTGCATCTATTGTGTCTACATGGTAGGAATTCTATTATAAAGGTGTGACTGCGTATCTTTTACCAGCACGCATCCTCTGCCAACATTGCACCCAGTGATGTGGCATAGATAGCATGAAGCAAACCATTATGGGAGTATTTACACAACTGAAATTGGCAAATGTTACAAATCCGAGGCACCCCTCAACCCCCACCCGCCCTTTTTAACCATCACATCATCAAGAACAGGTCAGAAGGTGGCAGAGGGAAAAGGGGAGAATTTCCACAGGGAAATCAAGGGTTTGCCATGGCAAGCCCAGTCAAAAGGGGTCATGGTTTATGAGGCATAAAAGTGGAGGGCTTGCTACCGTGTTTCCCCGAAAATAAGACTGGGTCTTATATTAATTTTTGCTCCAAAAGACACATTAGGTCCTTAAGACGCATATTTTTAGGGGATGTCTTGTTTTTCCATGTACAACAATCTACATTTATTCCAATACAGTCATGTCACTTCTGTAACATCGCGGTGACGTACTAAAGCCGCCCGTCTGGCTGACGATCTCAACTGGGGCTTCTTTTTAGGGTAGGTTTTATTTTTGGTGAAACACAGAACGAGAGAAGAAAAACAAGTACAAAGCATCTCAGGTTCTGGAAAACAAGTGCTGCCATAGTCCTGCTCACCAGAGGTCACTATTATCACCACCTTAAGTCACCGTGTTTCCTAACTTTCCAACTTGGCTTATAACTTGTTACCACAGCACAGTGGTTAAAAGGATGGCATGTCACTTTCTCGCTGTTTAACCTGGGGGAACATTAAATTCTCTGTGCCATAAGCGAGGTCAACCATACTTCCCTCATGAGGTTGTTGTAAGAGTTAAGTGATTGACAAAAGTAAGGCAGCTGTACCAATGCATGGCACATAAGTGTTCAATAAATGACAGTTATGATACATTAGATGGAATGCAGAACAGCGGCAATGGACAGCATGGTGACTAGAGTTTGAACCTGGTAACAATACCGCATTGTATATTTGAAAGTTGCTGAGAGGGATCTTAAAAGTTCTCACCACCAGAAAATAACTTTTTAACAATACGTGGTGATGGATGTGTTAACTAAACTTACTGTGATTTCACAGTATATGCATATACCAAACCATCGTGTCGTACACCCCAAATACAGTGCTACATGGCAATCATATCTCAATAAATAACGATTATTCACCAGAATGTAAGCCCCATGAGAGCATTTTTATTCACTGAGATAGCTCCTTTGTCTAGAATAACTAGCAGATACTCAAAACACACATTTGGGGGTGGGGTGGGGGGAACACCAAAACTTTAATAGCAGTTATTCCTAGACAGTCGTTGAGGCCAATTTTAATATACCCCATGCTTTCTTGTGTTTTCCAATTTTTTTAAATAAAGATACTTGAAACTATGTAGGTAAGGGGGAAAACACAGCCTTGTGTGGTATATACTGGGAGAGCGGTGGAGGGCAACATGTTAAAAGCAGCAAATGTTCTAGAAAGGTTTATCTCACAGCAGTATCCTAACACAGAAAGAGAATAGCAGCAAGGAAACCATTTGGGGAAAATGTTACAAAAACACCAGGAAAGGGAGCAAAGAGAGCTTCAAATGCTATAGAAGCAAGATGGTGTAAAAAGAAACCAATGTGAGACAGGCATTCTGTTGAAAACAATTTGATGAAATATGGTCACTAACTGGATGGGGGCTGGACAAAGACAGGAAGAGAGAACACAGGAAGCGACATCCTCAGAAGAAGTGGTATCTCGCTAAGGATAAATGGTGGGGCCCTGGTCGTGGGAATGAGCTGAGTAAGGAGAGCAAGCTTTCGGTGTCGTTTCGAATACCAGTTGGGGGGATTGTAGCTATTACGACCCAACAGGCAGTTAGCAGGACAGGCTGTCAGGAAAGGTCTGGGCTGGTGACGCAGAGCTGACAGTCACGCTGCAGGCACGAAGTGAAGCGGCCTGGAGGGTACGCGGTAACGGAGAGCCAAGGACTAGACCCTCGTGTTCCTACAGGGACGGCAGGAAGAAGAAACTGATCTGGAGACACAGACCAATGAGGAAACACCAGCCAGAGAGGAGAAATCAGAGAACAGAGGATCAGTGACATCAGAGGAGCAAGGCTTAAAGGACTTGCAGCATTAAAAGGAATGATTTCTAAACAACCCTCAGAACAGGCCGTGGAGGAGGGATCTGAAGGCAGACACAGCAAACTCAGGAACAGTTTCATTTTCCTCCAGTCTTAAGTGGGTCTTTTCACAACGTACCACACATCTATCTGTTCCACTGCCTCAAACCCAGAAACGGGATCCTTTGGACCGAGAAGAACCTGAACTCAAACGCCACCGAGATTATGAGACTGACCATATTTCTCTTTATTTAAGGGCAGCCGCAATGCTGTCAAGAACTTAAAATACTTTCTTGTTGAGGCTCCCAGAGAGCTCATTAGCCAAACTAAAATAAATATTACTTCCTAGACTCATGGTACAGTTAATTAACCATCATTTAAAATATTTCAGATTTCTCTTTATTTTAACCATCTTGTCAATAATTCCCTCAGCAACTACAAACCTTATGGGAAGGTATAATCTAGGCAAAGTATAATTCTTAATCTGTACTAATTTGGTAGAAAGCCAGATTTAATTAATCAAAGTTAAAGGAGTTTCAAATGACTTACTGCTACCAAACATATATAAGACTGCTACCTGTTAGTATTAGGGTTATTTTTAAAATATAAATATTGGAAACTATGACTATTGTATTAAACATGAATGTTGACAAGTAAAATGAGCCTTAAAATGTGTAAAATATTTTATTACTTGAAACATTTCCTTTACTACTATTTATCTTATTATTTCACTATTTTTTACTGCTAGTATAAAATGTTTATAGTCCATCAAGTAGGTAAATTAGCTGAAACAGTTAATGGCACATTCCTGTGCTCATCACCTTCCTCCTGTCTCCTCGGTATTCTGTTCCCATTTCCACGGCCTGAAGTTGTCCATCCATTCACGCTACACAAGCCCTCGGCGCCTTCTGTGTGACACATTCTGTCTCTGCCATCAGCCAGGTACTAGAGTGATAAACATTTCCTGGTGCCTGCCCTCCAGGAACCTGGGCAGACGCGCTTATGCACAGGGTGCCAAGCGCTATAATTAGCGTAAGCACCAGCTTCTCTGGGTCCAGAGGAGATGGCTGCCCAAGGTCTGCCGCCAGGGGCATGGAAGGAAGGCTTCTGCGGAGAAACGGCTGCGCTCACCGCTGCTGGGGGCCAGGGCAGGTCATCCCCCGCAGGAGCACACCTTCCGACGCTTAGCCCCTTCCCCTGGGAGGAGACTGTACCTAGTTCATCTCTGTAGACTCAGCATCTCTTCAAAGGGCCTCACCTACACCAAGCGCTCAATCCACGTTTGTTGGGTTGAACCAAAAACGTGTCATCCGTGAAAGAAACAAAACTTAAAATACTACAAATAAGCAAACTACGAAATCTGTCTTGCTTATCACTTCCTTCGCTTAACTAAACATTGGCTGGGCGCTTGGGTGACGTAGGATGACAGACGCTGAGAATGTAAAGACGAGACAGTTCTTGCCCTTTGGGGGCTCGTAGTCTCTTAAGGGAGAAAGAGACCTAAAGCAGCAATTGCAGCTGTACAAGAGCACTGCAGGAAAAGGAACAGGCACCGCAGGAACCACGAGGCAGCTCTGGACGCTGCGCTGCACACAAGGCAGGGGAGGGAGGCTTCCCACGGGGTCATCTCCAGCCAGCACGGCCCATTAGGAGCCAGAGGAACAAGAATTCTCTCGGCCCGGATTTCAAATTCTGTTTGAAACAGATGATAGTCACCGTGAGTGGACAGGGCTGATGTGGAGGAGGAGGTGAAAGGCTGCAAACGAATCCAAAATCATTCAGGAAACAGCTGTCAGATCTGAGAGTTTTTAAACACTGGATATAATGGAGCTAACAAAATGTCATAGAGCAATAGCAAACTTCAAAGAAATATTGATCTTCTTGTATTTCTGTCTTAGTGCCGTCCCTTTGCCTCTCTTATACTGGAATTCATTCAAAAGAACACAGCTTTAATTACAGGAGGACGCACGAGCTACATCTGCTATGCCTAATTTACTGGCGTGTTCTAGGAAAATAAAAGGCAAATGTATAAGGCACAGTTGTGGCAAAGCCGTACCCTGAGCATCTTTAAGATAAGAACTGACATCAGTGCATGATATCGTTGCCGTCAGGCTAGAAAACTAACAGAACATCTGCCACCACACAGGGTAGTGATGTAGGAAAAACATGGGGCTGGGAATAAGATCACAGTCGGTCCCTTAGTACTAACCACTTGAAACCCATTCTGGTTGTCAGCAAAATGAACTTTTTCATACAATAGCTATGGATCATCAAACACGTGTCAGGCACTGTTAAAAACTAGGGAATAAACATGGAAGAGACAAGGACCACGGCCTCACAGAGATTATATTTTAGCAGGTAAAACCATCAAATTATGAGACCTTAGTAACATCAAGGGGAAAGTTGTATTACAAAGAATAAGAGGGGTGGGCCGGCCCGGTGGCTCAGGCGGTTGGAGCTCCGTGCTCCGAACTCCGAAGGCTGCCGGTTCGATTCCCAAATGGGCCAGTGGGCTCCCAACCACAAGGTTGCTGGTTCAACTCCTACAAGAGATGATGGGCAGCGCCCCCTGCAACTAACATTGAACACGGCACCTTGAGCTGAGCTGCCTCCCAGATGGCTCAGTTGGTTGGAGCGCGTCCTCTCAACCACAGGGTTGCCGGTTGGACTCCCGCAAGGGATGGTGGGCTGCACCCCCTGCAACTAGCAACGGGCAACTGGACCTGGAGCTGAGCTGCGCCCTCCACAAGTAAGACTGAAAGGACAACCTGAAGCTGAACAGCACCTTCCACAACTAAGATTGAAAGGACAACAACTTGACTTGGAAAAAAGTCCTGGAAGTGCACACTGTTCCCCAATAAAGTCCCCTCCCCAATAAAATCTTAAAAAAAAGAATAAGAGGGGTAAGGGATTAAAGTGTTTGAAGTAGAGGTGAGAGGCTGTTTCAGATAAGGTGGTCTCTCCCTTCAGCGGAAAAATATTCAGATACTTTCCACCTCCCTGAGAGTAAAGCCCATTCTCCAGACTGGCCCTTTTTATAAAGCTTTCCTAAAAAGGTGCCTCAAAGTACCTCAAGTAACATTAACAGAAATCCACTGAGAAATTTATTGGCTTTTGGCATAAACTGTTAATAAATTCATTCCACATACCATACAGATTTCAGATGATTTCAATGTTAGAAAATATTTAACAATTTTATTTGACATTTAAAGTTACTTTCTACTTCAACCTGGGTCAATGAAATCCCTATAACCTGCCTTCTTCATTTTTAATCACATATGTCTATATGCCAGACCAAAGCACCACCTTCCCCAATGCTAACACAAAATGGTAACTGGAAATACTCTACCGTGTTTCCCCGAAAATCAGACCTAGCCGGACCATCAGCTCTAATGCGTCTTTTGGAGCAAAAATTAATATAAGACCCGGTCTTATTTTAATATAAGACCAGGTATAATATAATATAATATAATATAATATAATATAATATAATATAATATAAATATAATACCGGTCTTATATAAGACCGGGTATAATATAATACCAGGTCTCATATAAAATATAACATATAATAATATACTACCGGGTCTTATATTAATTTTTGCTCCAAAAGACGCATTAGAGCTGATGGTCTGGCTAGGTCTTACTTTTGGGGAAACACGGTACTAACAATAATTCATACTGTTTTCCAGCTTCATAATTTTGCAGCACTAAGATACACGGAAATTTTTGAGAGATTGCCAAGCACCACCTATTTGGTCCATGAAAATGAAACCAGCAGATGGCGCACGGTAAAGCTGTTGAGTTCTCCCTAAGGTTGTAGAAACCATTCTCCCTAATGGGGAAGAATCTTCAAACTTCAGCTGGAAAAAGAATCCAATTACAGAAAATTTAGAAATCATTTAATGTGCGGTCCCCTTAACAGGAAGTGTTCCTTAAAAAGAAGAGAGTTTTTGAACATCCTAAGAATATAAGCTTTTTGTTTCCATGTACAACCCTGCCTCTGTCTATTCTTGTTTAAGCAAAACTAAATTGGTTGGAGGGTGTTGGCTGGTGGCTAAAAAAAAAAAAAAAAAGGCCTCTCCCTCCCACAAATGTTTCACAACTCTTTGGAACTACCACAATAAATAGGCCACCAGTTAAAGAGACAGTCTTCCCTTTGTTACTAGGACCAGATATTTGGTTAAAATGCAGAGAACATAAGGAATTTTATTAATTCCTGATCGAAATTTAATCAAAGAATTGCAGGTGGTTGCATATTAGATAAATCAATCTCTCTCTTCCCGTTCTCCCCTCCCAGACAGCAGAAGATTGAAATGGGGGACATTCTGTAATGAAAATCTATCAATTTGACTTCTGTTCTCACCCACCCCACTCTTACTCACCTAGCTTCCTTTGTCAGTTCTCTGGGTTTTCCTCTACAGTCATCCACGGAATTGGGTCTCCAGGCTTCTAGGCTAGCCCTCCACACACTAGGTAGTAATAGAAGAGTCTCCCAAATCCAACGTGATCAAGTGAGTCCCCTGAAACTCTGGGAAGGGCCACAGGACACCCCACTAACAACTCCTGAGCATGTCCCTTCCGTGCGCAGCAGAGGCCCTCACGACCCAGCCGCTCCCCCTCCAGCTCATCTCCGCACAGAGCCTCTCCCCACTCGCTACAACCCACCCAGCCGCGGGCGGCTCAAGAACGCACGAAGACGGTTAAGCCTCACTCTTTACTAGTCTCTCTGCTTGGCCGTGCTGCTCCCTTTACCTGCCACAATCTCCTCCCACCTGACTGATGATTAGAGCGAGACAGCGAAGCATGAAGACGATGCCTTTCTTTCCGGTCCTCGCCCTGAGGTGAAAGGCCTCCGGACCTGACCCAACACCCACCTTCTTCACCTCCTGCACGTACATCCAGCTCGTAGATCCAGCTCTTGACTGCCCTGAACCTGCCCACGTGGGGTCCGTGCACGCGCAGGAGCAGGGGAACCCAGCAGGTCACGTCGAACCACACTTACTCCTATCTCACTCCCAACGCACGATACAACTAACTATGAGGCCACAGGAAAGAGACATGCAAGTGGGACACTGGCAACTACATCAAGGGTAAGAAGAGAGGCTGTCGGTACAGAACGGGAGGCCTTGCTCTAGGAGGAAGACCATGTGCTTTGCAATCACAGGACTCAGACAGCAGCTTCACCTGTCACCAGCACTGTGGTGGTTTCAGGAACTACCCAAAGGCTTTCTGGCAACTGCTCGACTGTAAAGCCTATCAGGATAGAAACTTATTATGTTCACATATCTGAAGTGCATGAAACAATAATGGCTCTTTCATCAAGTGTTAACTATCCACCAGCCCCGTTTTCGAGTCTTACACAGATCAGGGTTACCATTGAAACCCTCACCCACCATACAAAGTAAGTACTGGTGTTTTACCAAGGTATTTCAAGTATCTAGCATACAACAGGCACAAAATAAATGCTCCCATCCATTCTCAAGTAAACAAAAATATCCCACATTTCAGTTTCTCCAGGTCTTTACTGTCCTTAAAATCTCCTCTAGTATATCATATTTTTCCTCAAAAAAGCCAAATAAAGTAATGAGTTTTACTATTTTTTGGTCTTACTTAATTACAGGTGAAGAATTTTAAGTAAGTGGCAAAATTAGCTTTATGAAACCCTCTAAAAAGCAGTCACGGGAATATATAGAGAATACAAAAATCAATTTGTTTTAAAGGTAAATTATAAAGCTTTTTAAAGCTAGTTAATGTTTCTAATTGATAACAAATATGGGCATTAAACAATCCACAGTACTGAAAAACCATAAACATAGTAAGAAGAAATATTCTATCATTTCAGATTAAAATAGACATTTTCCTTGTCCAGCGTTACTGGTAAAACCGTTTCACATAACTATCCAGCTTTTTTTTAAAGTGTCAAATTTTTGAAAAGAAGTAAACGAGCCTTATGCAAATCTAAGGCGCACCACACAGGTCCTGGCCTTCTTCAGGGAAGGCAGGAAGACCGGGCACACGGGCATACGATTAGCTCGGATCTTTCCACGTGGGGACAGCATTTACCTGTCGAAGAGTGAATGACTTATGTGAAGCACTTCTCAAAGTACCTGGTACTGAGTAAGTATTCAACAAACGCTAGATATTGCTGCCCTTTTTCAAATAATATTTAATCCCCACAAAAACCCTGTAATATCGGTATCCCCGTGCTGGATTTTACAGATGGAGAATGCAAGGCTCCGTCCGCGGGTTCCTACTAGCACAGGGATGTAAACCCACATCCACGTGACTCCTCAGCCCCTGAACTTTGCTCCGCAGGCGCAGGAATTCTCAACGTGTGGCCCCAGGACCAGCAGCGACACCCCCCCCACACCCCCAGGGAACTTGACAGAAATGAAAAATTTCAGCCTATTTTTGGCTCATGGTGAAGAGGAAAGCCCACTTTTAATTCTGAGGCTTACGTAGTAAAATAAGGACAGCATATTTGGTGGCAAGGGTAAAATAAACAATTTCAAAGCGATCTAGAAAATGGGGGTTTGTGGAGGAAAGCTACTGGCTATGGGAACGGCCCACAGCAATAGCTTAATGTTATGCTGCCTGGGATTCTGCTCACCACGCAGATAGGACGAACCAGACAATGTTGGCAAACCTAATACACTTTAAGTAGAATTCAGGGGTGTGGGAGGTGACCGAGAAGGAACTCCTGTTGGTGAGAGAAGGGGAAGAGCACGCCTGGCCTGCAACTAGTTCAAGAGGATGACAGGAATGGTAGGAAATGAGCCCACAATCAGCCTGGTGGGTCCCATGGACCAAAAAAGGAACGTACCACTGCCTGAGTAGTAAGATAAAACTCCCATTTCCTTCTGTGGACATAACAACGAGAGACAGCTGAGAATTCCACCCGAGATGCCAGATGCTCCGTATATCACGAGGGGGCAGCAGTTAATCCAAACAGAGCTTTGTGAAGGGCTCCAAAGATGCACGAAGGCCCCTGGCTTTCTTAGTTTAACAAAGACGAAACAAAACTCTGAGTACAGATAAGGGTCTCCATACGAAGGGTAAGGACCCAAAGTCAATCCCCACATGAAAGGAAACAAACCAGTCTATTAATCAATCAATAAATGACTGTACCTTCAGGAAAATGTAATTTCTACATCCCTGCTGATATACATTCCTAATGTTCTATTTATGGATTTCTGAATTACAGATTCAGTGGGTGACTCTATGAATGTACCTAACAGTCTCATCTCAGATGGCACAGAGAATTCCGAAGAGGGTTACGAAAATCTTCAGCCTTATGAATAGACTAGAACTGTATAAAGCTTGCTGTCTCAGTTTCCCCATCTGTAAAATAAGTAAAGAATTCCTTCTAATTCACAGAGCAATAAAATGAGATTAACGCAGAAAGAAGCAAACAGAGAGAGTTCCAAGTAAACAGGCCATATACAACACAGAAATATTAAACAATTTGGGTTGAAATTCAGTTTTTCACCAAGTGTTAGTCCCAACTTTTCCTCGAGGTCCTATCTCAGGGGTCAAAGCAAAGTGACACTTCTGTCACTGGTTCCAGGTCACATGTAATTTCATCTCTTGACTGATGATTTACAGTGGCCTTGCCTTTGGGGTCATAAATCTTTACCAAAAAAGATCTCGTCTTTAGCCAGACTTTTACAACCATTCACACATGGAGCAAAGCTCTTTCCCGAAGAACAGTTTTAATTAACTCTATTTAATCAAAAACACTGAGCACCTATTATGTGTAAGGTACTATGATAGAAGCTGAAGTCAAAATGAGAGCAATAAAAACAACTGAAACGTAAAGCCTCTGCCCTCAGTACAGTGAGTGGGGAAAGGCATGTGAACAAAGTGTGCTCATTTACGGTGTTTGAGGTGTTCTAGTGAAGTCTGCACAGCGGAGGTGGGCCTGGTGGGAGGAGTGACAGATTCCACAGGAGGTTGAAGGTTCAGGAAGGCCCCGTAGAGACAAGTGACAGGAAACGGACTCTGTAAGATGAGCAGTTGGGGGGAATGGGGTGGAGGGGGTGACTGTGTTGCACAGAGGAAGAGATGCGGAAACGGTTTCCCATGGCTGGTGGCTGCACACCCAGAGCTGGAATTACCTGAAGCACCACTGACTCTGCGTGGAGTCCACAGCTGGGAGTTTTAAACTCCCAAATGGTGACTTCAAAATGTTTTCCTTTTTTGCTGCCCCAAAATAAGTTACAGAAGCCTGTCTACAACCTCATTCTAAACCCCTTTTATCAGTTCCATTTGCATTGTGACCTGCTCTGCTAACTAACTACAAAGCAGATCTAATTATTCAGAACAACACACAGAAGAACACATGAGAAATCTTAAATTACATTTAAAAATACTGTGAAAAGCAACATGAAGCATTAGCTCCCTTAACTGACTTGACTGAAAATCACTACTAGCTCTTAATGAGATAACCAGCCGTGTTCAGTTGTACACATCTTGGTATTATTTCCAGTCAATAATCGAGTAGTAATTTACCCAGGAATCTAGCCTTAAAAAGAAGTCACACATCTGTCCTTTTGAAATTACATCCTACTCAATGCGTATGATTTCCCATGTTATCTTTACAATCAACCACGACTGACAACTTAGCAGGCAGCCATTTTTAAAGTCCTAAAGCTGCCCCAACGGCTCTAATTTAATTCATAAGAAAGAAGTGTTCAAAAGCATCCTTTTTGTTCATTTGGGTCATGTTTACACTTCAGAGTGTATCAGAAACATCTGAAGGCCTTACTCAGAAGCGGCTTGTTGGGTCCCACCTGATTCAGCAGATCTGGGGTGGGGCCTAAAAATGTTCATCTCTGACAGTTCCCAGGGGCGCCATGCTGATGGCTGGGGACCACACTTTGGAAACCAGTGTCCCAGACCAACCCAGCTGCAGGTCGGTCCAGGTCACCCCCATACCGACCATCGCTGCGAGGAAACAATTTTGATAAGATCTATATCTTATATTTGAAAAAGGAAAAGCAAGCGGAACTGAGGGCTACAGCCTGGAAATGTGGATGTGCTGTCAGCATCGGGCTTCGAGTTACCAGGTCAAGGGAGGGCGCTGCCACTTAGAGGCCCTGATAGTGACGCTATCCTTACTTGTCGAGATGAGATAAAAAGAGCACGAGTTTTCCGTTCAAATCTCTGTCTGCTTCACCTCTTCCCAGCTTTGTTGCTTCCCCTGCAACATGAGCCTCCCAAGCGGGAGGAAATACCTTACGTGGAAGGTGCTCAATATATGGCAGTTCCTCTCCGCTTTCTAAGCCAACAGGGAAAGAATAGGCGACACACATGTAACGCATGCAGAAGGTGGAAGAGGAAGCCACACATAGGATTATCTGCTTTCACATCGTGTCAAAATACAGGAGAGGGGTCTCCTTAAAACGACCCAGATTCAAAGCTGCTATATGCCCATCTGGGCGATGTGCTTCACAGACACCCCGATTTCACCCTCACTACCACCTGTAGGGTTCTTGTAAAGGCGTGACTGTGCTCCCTCAGGTTCTACAGACTCCCCACTCACTGGTGGCACCCCATGTCCCGCTGCGCCTCAAGGGACACACGTGCGGCTCTTCGATGCCCCCAGTCATCCCACCGGACACGATCCCCCAGGCCGCCCTCTGGAACAGCTGGCTCCTTCTCACAGCCCACTCGGAACGGCAAAACAGCCAAGGGACGGGTCTGCTCACTCCACGGTCCCCACCTTCCTCTCCTCTCCCGCGCAGTGTTCTCTGGGTGCTACTCTCACCCTGTCACTACCGGCCTGGCCAAAACAGCTCCAGGGCTCTCCATCCTGCTGTGGAAAACTTCGTAGGCCCTACGTTAGTGCTGGCCAACAGACTTTTCTGCAGTGACGGAAACACACTATTCTCTGTACTGCCCAACAGGGAAGCCACTAACCACGTGTGGCAACTAAGCGCATTGCATGGGAGGAACTGACTATGTTTTATTTCATTTTAATTACTGTACTTTGCCGTGTATGCGTATAAGGCACACTTTATTGCCCAAATCTGTGAGGGGAAAATAAGGGTGCGCATTATACATGGGTAGTTCTAATTCCTTATCTATGTAAATGTTTAATTCTTTTATTTATGCTTATGAGTTAAAAGTGTCATAATAAATACATGCCAAAATTCCTTTATCATACAAAAAACAAGTACCTAACTATAAACAAATACAATTTGAATTAAAAAATTGAAATGAAAGTTCTTTTCCCCCTGAAAGTTTGGGCCCTAAACGTGGGTGCGCATTCTACACCACCGTCAGCTAGCGACACTACCAGGCACAGAACGACTATCCATGGGACCTCAGCTCCGAGTGTGCTCCGTGTGAACTGTGCTCTCCCGTCAAAGCCAGCTCACTCAGCGCCCCTGATAACACCACGTCAATGCCTTATTTCAAAGACTGTTTCCTTCCCTCCCTCTGCTCTCTGCTCTCTCCACAGCCGACCTCTCCAGGCCAGCAGAACTCCCCACCCTTCCGGGAGGCTTTCCAGTCATTTCCACCCATGTGTCATCTCTGCTATGAACCATCACTGCCGGCATAACTCATCTAGATCTGGAACAGGCACTGCTTGTGCAGTCACGTAACTCCCCCTGCACCTGAACCCCTGTTAAAGAATCTACTTCTCTAAGACCAGACAGTCCATTCTCTTAACAGGTACTTCACAAACACTGAATGAATGAATTAAAGGTACAGAGCGTTACGTTCATTTTGGTCATCCTGACAGCAAGACTTCTCTTCACTAGAAGCAAAAGGAAATTCCATTTTTTTCAGATGCTTGGGAAACACCAAGTTATTGTAAAAGCATCTTGCAGATAGGCCCTGAAAAGTCACTGACCTATGTATCTTCTTCTGCTCTGAAAATGTCAAGGAAAAATAAGAAAATGCTGCCTGCAAATGCAAAACCTATTAACTTCCAAGCAAGTTTCTGGAGACTGATTAAAAAGTCCAACAGAAGGAAACTGAAGGTCTGGTTCGGTAAAAACCATCAAAAGCGACGCTGAGGAACACTTGACTTCCGTATTTCTTCTGGCACTAGTGATAAAGTGTCACTATTTAAACACAGGCCACAGACATGGCTGCAAAGGGCCACCAATCTACAAAATGTTGGAGCTGGCCCACCAGACACGTATTGTTCAGGCAATGGAAGGTAATTCATTTAAGAGATGTGTCGGCTGATAAAGCACTTTGTAGGAGCAAAATGTAATCTAACGGCCAAGCAACAGGCACAGCCACGTTATTTTTAATTCCTGCTATGGAAACCGGGATGCTAAAACGCTGCCATTACCCCACAGGTCCTCTTCTCTACAATGAGGCAACTGAGAACATGAAGCTGGGATAACCTAAATTCAAAAATTTGACTTATGAAAACTCATTCAAGAATCATTTTTTTTAATTGACAGAAATTGTTAAACCTCTTCTTCTGAGCAGGTCTCCACCCTCAGCTTCTGTGGGTTTGGGCTCTGATATCTGTTCTGATTTTTTTTCCCCATAGCAATTAGACATTTATGCAACTTATGAAGTGATCACCCCAATAAATACAGTACCCATCTGACACCATCCATAGCTGTTACATTATTTCTGGCTATATCCCCTCTTCTGTACTTTACATCCCCATGACCACTTTGTAACTAC
This sequence comes from Rhinolophus sinicus, assembly GCF_057876585.1. Classification (NCBI taxonomy): domain Eukaryota; kingdom Metazoa; phylum Chordata; class Mammalia; order Chiroptera; family Rhinolophidae; genus Rhinolophus; species Rhinolophus sinicus. The sequence continues at coordinate 56,511,851 of NC_142513.1, read as the reverse complement.
CAATCTGTACTTCTTACTCCCTTCCCCCTTTTTTACCCAGTCCCCCAATCCCCTTCCCTCTGGCAACTACCAACTATCAGTTTGTCCTGTGTATCTATGAGTCTGTTGTTTTGTTTGTTCCTTTTTGTTGTTCTTTAGATTCCACCTCTACGTGAGATCACATGGTATTTGTCTTCCTCGGACTTATTTCGCTGAGCAGAATACCCTCCAGTCCATCCCTATTCTGACCCATCAGCACGCGCAAAGCACATGAATCCACCATACAGAGACCAAGTCTCCACCGAGGCTGGAAACGTAAGCCCAGAGTCAACCAGAATCCAGGGCGGTGGCAGGAAATGAGTCTAGTAAGTTTTTCTCAAGATCTGCATGCGAGTCCAATGGAGATGCTTTCCTGGTCACCTTTATTTAAATGGGCTTTGGAGTCACTCACTGGCTTTGACTCACAGAGGTCCACCAGAGCTGCGCCACCTTCCACAAGCAAGTTACTCCATTGAACCCTCACTTCCCTGGCTGTAAAGTGGAAACAGTAACGAAATCCTACATGTCCGCTGGGAAGATTATACCAGCGAATGTATATTAAGTATCCACCACAGTACCTGTGCCAAGAGTGGGTTCTCAACCAGTACCAGTACCCGAACCTCCTTCCCCTTCCTAGGAAAAGCAGATCATCACCATCAGAAATGGTCCCTATTCTAACAGAAATAATTATAATCATTAGATATTGTTTTGTACATTTGAAATAAAGGCATCCAGCGACAAAGATATTCCTCTATCATCATGTTCCTCTACTGTCATGTAACTGCTCCTCCCAGAAGCAGTTACATGCAAAAACATTTAGTATTAAGGAAAAGGAAGAAAGGAAGGAAAATATAATAAACCACATCTGTCGGGGTTCTGGAAATTTATTTTGTAATTGGAATGGCTCTTCCCCTTGAAAATCTAATAAATGTGGGTTTTATCCCAAACATATGGCAGGTAATGATAATTATCCCACATGTAACCTTGGAGCATGCCTCGGAGAAGAATTTACATCTCACATCTGAGTCTCTCTCTGGTTTTACAAAGCATTTCATTTGGAGGGGGCAACGCCTTTTGGCTTTCCTAAGGTAGACCTAGAGATGGGTTCAATAGACCGCAAATCTTGGGGACACAAAAAATAAGCTTATAATGTTAGATCTGAGAAATGCACCCCAAGCTTTCCCTCTTTCAATGTGTTCTTAAGGTCATTCTAGTTAGTGAATCATCACCAATACAAACCTTCTTGATCAGTGTTGGCCAGGGCCATTCATTAACCACAAAGTACCTATGCCGAAGGGAACACTTTGAAACCAGGAAAGAGCATTATTCTAATTCGGAAAAGCACTGAAAGAGCTGCAAGAGCTGTGAGTTACAAGAAAAGTGCCTATTGTGTCAGGGCCTTGACCTTCCTTTCACTGGTCCTGGCTAAGAAGTCACCCATCCTCTTGAGGAAATTGTAAGTATAAAGACAAGTATCCCACTTTAATTCACTGGGATGGCTATTACAGACTTCCCTACAGCAAAAGTTAGAACACACGTTTATTTTGACCCCTTTTTCCACTTGAGGGATTCAAGTAATAACTATAAACTATTCTCCAATGTGTCTATGCCCCAACATATTACCTGTTCACTCCTCTGAAAAAGCTCCACGCCATCTTTTCAAATATTTGTCTCTTCCAGTCTTCCCTTTGCTACCTTTTTTTCTCTTACTTAGCTCACTTATTCTGAGTCTTGTACTTTTAAGTTCTATGCAGTACTTTGAATCTTAACTAACGACCTGCCTCCTGTAACACTGGCGAGGCTAATAATTTGCAGATTCTGCTACCTGACCAGGTCTATCACGACCTCCATTAAATATTAGGCCAATCCCTCAATCTCCCTGCAGCTCAGTTTCTTCACTCTTCCAGAAGACTGGGCTCAACCTGAAAATACGATTCCTACGACACATCACATTTTTCTCCAGTCCTGACCTTTCTCACAGAGTTCATTCCCACACGTGGGTCATTCACTTGGGTGCACGATGACGTTTTCTCCAGAAGACTACAGTGATGGAAGAGAAAGGAGGTGACCTCCTCTGGCATTTGAGATTAATCCAGGTCTCTTTATTGTTGACACCTATCGGACCGTGTAGAGATTCAGGCCTGGCCTTGCCAGATCTTTTCTAGAACAAGGCTGGGGCCTGAGATAAGAGGCATCCAAAGACCCTTTCCTCTTCCTCCTTCGGAAGTTTAAAAATATGGCTTCCTTTTCAGCTGTTCGTCTGGGGGTGGATTTGTTTACTGTTGCGTGTCCAGTTGCTAGGTTGCTAGGCCCCCGTAGAGTTTAGTGTGTGGGTGGTGGTAGGGCCTATTTTATTTGTTTTATAAATACCAACATTTGCTTCATGTGCCTGGCTTTTCCTCTTATCATCTGACAGCATCCCTCAGCCGCAACCCCTTTTGGGAAAAGTTCATGCTTTTATCTTGAGGGAGAAGGGCACTGGAGCCAAAGGACACATGTACTATATTCATTAAAAAAAAAAAAAAAGTAGTCATGCGGTTTGCTGTATGTAGTTTACTGTGAACAAGTGGCTCAGACCTGAAGTCCCATTAGAACTAAAGATAATAATTCAGGACTGGGGATAACAGGCACTATTTCTAGCAGGCCTTTTCAATTCGCAAATGACTAGGTAAGGTCGTTATTCCACAGAATACATCTCTACAATAAACTTATCAGACATACTGTATAGATTTCCTACAACTGTAAAGGACAGTTACACAGGCACAGTGAAGATACTGTTATCACATTTATTTCTGTTAGAACACCTTCACTCACAAAGATGGCATTACTAACTACTCAGGGCCAAAACAAATAAATTAATAAACTTGGGAAACGAATGACTTTAAGGCAGGTTGTTGTATCAAAAAAGGGTTAAGTTTACTGAAATTTACAGTGTTCTCCAAATTGTATGCCATTCACTCATTTGGCAAACGTTCACTATATTCCGTATTAAATACGGTGTAATGGCTGACTTGATTACATTTGTTTAAACACCGTGTGTGTATCCACAAGGGCCGACACAACTCTCTGTTCAACTCTGTCCAAACCGCAGACAATGAATCACTCAATGCGACATCAGCCCTTTCACCTTAAGAGACAAGGTCGCCCCATGTTAGGAAAATCAAATATGCAAAAGGTACTTTCCAAACCAGAAACTATTGAAGGAGGAAAGTGAGCAATTACACCATCTTCTTTAAATGCCCAATTGCTCTGGAACACATAGATTAAATTATGCAAATTCAACACCACAAAAAGCCAAGGGATAAAAGTTAACAGCTCCAGTAACTGGACAAGAGCATAGCATGTGCCCTAATGTGATACTCCAATAAGGGCATCGTTTATGTAGTACTCCGGCCAAAATTAGGAGAAAACATCATACAAACCCCAACTGCTACAAAGTAACTGGCCTACAACAGTCCAAAATGTCAGTACCATTAAATGACAAAGAGAAGCAGAGGAACTACTCCTGATTAACAAACTAAACAGACAAATACAATGTGTAATCCTTGATTAAATCCTGGATTGGAAAGGGGGCAGGAGGAGGATGCTATAAAGAACATTATGGGGACAATTATAGAAATCTGGATACGGGCTTACATTACATAAGAGTATTACATCAATGTCACAATTCCTGTTTTTGTTAATTGCACTGTGGTTATGAAAGAGAATGTCCTAGCTCTTAAGAAATATATGCTGAAATATTTAGGGGAATAGGGTATGCTGGCTGCAACTTTCAAACGATTCAAAAAAATATGGAATATTAACAACGATAAACAAATGTGACTAAATGTTAGTAAGAGATGAACAGAGGTGAGTTGTACTCCTGCAAGTTTGCTGTAAATTTGAACTTATTTCAAGTAAAACATTTAAAAAAATTTAAAAGATGTGAAATGCAAGATTAACCTTGGGTTATTTTAAAAAGGACTACAGTTGTACAAGTCTCTATCATATTAAGTGCTGTGAGATTTGTGTGTTTTACGTTTCTCAGGATTCAGTGTTTTTCCTTATTTACTAATAGTTTTCTCTCTTCTGCTGATGATATTCACCCCAACAGACCCCAAATATAAACTGAAAGAAAAACGTCCACACACGCTTGTTCTTCTTTTGTGTGTGACTTTTTTCTCTAGGAGCAGAGAATTGACGCCCTCTCCAGTGGCCTGTCAAGTAACAGTCACTTTCTTCACCAAAACAGCATAAGTCCCTGTGACTTGACTTAGAACAAACTACAATGTCACTCTCCTTGTAAAGAACGGGAAAAACGATCGCTCCATTCAGTATTACTGCTATCGGACACAGAAACGTGAAATCCAGAGTTTAAAATTTTCTTCAGCAGAGCCTGTCCAGTTAAATGCATAATCATATTTAAAGCACTTACTTTACTAAGAATGTTCCTCAGGACTGTTATCTAGAGCCTTGCTACCCTAAGAAACACAGCTTTTTTAAGCTTAACAAGCTGTACAGTGATTTCTACGATAAGCCTCTAGAAAATACAGATGGACACCACAATTTTACCACCAATTAGCTGGGCCACCGTATCACATCATCTTCAGAACCCATTTCCTCATCTCTAAAACAGAGAGGTAGAAGTAGATAATATTAAAGTCTTTATTCAGATTCCCTGATGGCAAGTTCAGAAAGTTTCTAACTGTTCTCCTTGCCTCTATTTGCTCCTTCTAAATTATCCTTCACATTACCACTGATTAATTTCCCCCAAACTACTACTGTATTCGTTTCCTATTGCTGTTACAAAAAAATCACTACACACTCAGAAGCTTTAAGCAACACAAATTTATTCTCTTACAATTCTGGAGGTCAGAAATCTGAAACACTTTCAATGGGCTGAGAGATGGGTGTCGGGCTGTGCTTCTGGTGGCTGTAGGCGGAAAACTGTTCCCTGGCTTTTCCCAGCTTCCAGAGGCTCACGGCCCCTTCCTCCTCCTGCAAAGCCAGCGGCTTAGCAGCCACACTTCTCCCTCCGACTCGTGCTTCTCTGGACCCCCTCTCTACCTTTTAAGGACTCTTGTGACTCCTGGGCTACCCAGAAAATTCAAGGTAATCTCCCATCTCAAGGTCCTTAGCTCAATCAAATCTTCAAGTTCCTTCCATCATATAAGATAAATATTTAGTTTCTTGGGATTAAGATGTAGAAACACTGAGGAGCCATGATTCTGCCAACACAACTACTTAGTTACATCAGTCCCCTAATCAAAAACTTCCAATGTCCAAAACCAGACAAAGACATCTGAAAAACGATCTCTATTTTCAGATGACATGGTCTTCTACGTAGAAAATCCTAAGGAATCCACTAAAAAACCATTAGCTAATAAATAAGTTCAGCAAGGTTATAGGTTAAGAGATCAATATACAAAAACCAATTGTATTTCTACATACTAGCAGTGAATAATCTGAAAATAAAATTAGGAAGCTATCATTTACAGTAGCATTAAAAAGAGTAAAATACTTGACAAAAGTACAAAGCTTGTACATTGAAAACTATAAAATATTGGTGAAAGAAATTAAAGATGACCTAAATGAAAGGAAAAGAATTTAGAGTTCAGAAATAATTCCTTACATTTATGATCAACTAGTTTTCAACAAGGGTGCCCAAGATAACTCAATGGGGAAAGAACTGTCGTTTCAGCCAATGGTGCTGGGACAACGAGATATCCTCATGTAAAAGAAGGAAGTTAGATCCTTGCCTTACAGCACACACAAAAATTAACTCCAGAGTCACATACCCAAATGTACAGGCTGAAACTATGAAACTCCTACAAACCGTAGGAGTAAATCTTTGTGACCTTGAGTTAGGCAAAACACTCTTAGCTATAATACCAAAAGTATAAGCAAGGAAGGAAAGACCGGGTGAACTGCACATCATCAAAACGAAAAACTTTTGTGCTTCAAAAGACTCCATCAAAAGTGAAACGAAACAAAAAAAGTGAAACGATAACCCACAGGAGAAAATTTTTGCAAATCATATACCTGAGAAGAGACTGTTATCCATTAATATATAAAGAACACTTACAACTCAATAAAAAGACACATAACCCAATTTAAAAACGAGCAAATAGACAGTTCTCTGTAGATACACGTATGGCCAATAAGCACATAAAAAGAAGTCAAAATCATTAGCATTAGGGAAACGCAAATCAAAACCACAAGGAGATACCATTTCACACTGACCAGGATAGCTACAATGAAAAAGTCAGATAACAGCCAGTATAGGCAATAATATAGAGAAATGGAAAGTTTCAGCCTTACTGGTGGGGATGTAAAATGGTGCAGCTGCTGTAGGAGACTGGCAATTCCTCAAAACGTTAAACACAGTGATCATGTAACCAAGCAATTATATTCTTAAGTATATACCCAAGAGAAATGAAAACATATGCCTACGCGCGCGCGCACGCACACACACACACACACACACACACACACACACACAAATTGCTGTTCACAGCATCATTATTCGTAATGGCCAAAAAGTGGAAACAACCCAAATCCCTATCAACTGATAAATGGATAAAATAAAATGTGGCCTATCCATACAATGGAATGTTATTTGTCAATACAAAGAACAAAGTACTAATGCATGCAAAACATGAACCTTAAAACACTATGCTAAGTGAAACAAGCCAGAAGGTTGCATGATTCCATTTCCCTCAACTTTCCAGAATAGGAAAATCCATGAAGACCTAACGTAGATAAGTAGTTGTCTGGAGCCGGGAGGAAGGGGCACGGTGAGTGACTGCTAATGAACGTGGGGGTTTTTTTGGGGCAATAATGAAAATGTCCTGAAAATGAAGTAGGTAATGGTTATAATTACACATCTATGAACGTACTAAAACCCACTGAATCATAAATTTAAATGGGTAAATTTTATGCTATGTGAATCATAACGCAAAAAACTGTTTTTAAAAATCCAAGGATTTGGTTCATGTTTAAACCCAGTGGTGAACATAAAGTCTCTCCAAGTAGTCTGGAAAGAAAATAAGGATATAAAGTATCTTCTAAGGATGCATGTATTTTTCTTCAAATGCCACACTTAACATAAAAATCATCTATGCAGCAGTGTTCTGTTAGAAAAGTATATGCCTGTTATTAACACGGCGTGGTTAAAAATAAATGCATAACACGAGTGGCAGATTTGAAATCAACACCATGCAAATCTCCTCAGTGACCACAAAATAAAACCCCGCACCTTTGTTTGCCTTCACCACTGAGCCCCCACCGTCCTTGTAAACTGATGGCCCATTATTCCCCACACAAATGGAGTTGGTCAGACTTTCCACTACCCGCCCTCCCAGCACTCATCACACACCACGCTCACCGCCACCCGTCCCGCTACCATCTGCCTCGTGTCTTGAACAAATTCTGGGGACTTTTCACCCAACAAAATGTTCCTTATTCTTCGAGGCCTGACTCAAGTCCTCTCCCATCACAGAACTGTTTCTCGGCCTCTCCAGACGATACCAACCCAAACTCCACTGGCCTCTCACAGCTCAAACTACCCATCCCTCTTAGGGGACGCCTCCACGACAGGCACTTTTCACCACCCCGATTCAGCTAATTCACTCTCACAACACCCCCACCACCAACAAAAAGTCACCCAGACCTTACCTTTTCTAGCCCTGACTCATTCATTTATCCATTTCATCCTCTAATTCCCTCACTTTAGGGAGATGATGTCTCAACTTTTACTCAGACTCCTAAACAGCACTCTTGCCAGTGACAGAGCGCCACCTAGTTGTAACACAGGGTAACGCACAATGGCAGGAGGAAGATGTCCATACACTTTTACAGAAATGCCCTGTAGGTAAAAAGAAGCCACAATATCCTTTTGCAGGGAATTGTCATCTGTGAGCATCTGTCACCCCCACTAATTTAGCTCACAAGTCTTACAGCTATTTGTTCTCAACTCAGTGCCATGAACTTATTATCATTTCGTATTTCCTACATCAAATTCAATTTCTGAAGTGTACTACGCCAATACATTCACATGCAGATGGTTACAAATTCCTTTGAAAATCACAAGAGCTTTGTTTTAGTTTAACATGTAAACAGCATAGATAAGTATGGAGTGAAAAGAGATCTCATGCTTTACTCACATATAATGGAGCTTGTTGTGGATTAAGTTTCATGACCCAGGACACTGAAAGAAAAGAGAGAGAAATAAATGAGAATACAATTAAAAGTTAGCATCAAAAATATAAAAACCACCTAAAGTCCCAGATGCCAAGCACAGCTATCTGAGCACACTCAGAAGTCTGAGGTTACGGGATACTGGGAAGGCAAGGTCAAAGATTGCAAAACTCCTTGCAGCCCAGATTCAATCTTTTCAAGTGGAGAGAAAGATTTTCTGACTGAAAAATAAAGACAAAAGGCTTCCTTGTCATAGAAGTTTACAACGAACAGACCATTAAACGAACAGACCATTCAATGCAGTTCCCAGTACAGCAAAAACAGTGTATGTTTAGTTGGGCTTTTACATAATCCCCCCAATTCACAAAATTCCACTTAACCAGAGGCCGGTTAAGCCCGGCCCAGTCTCAGCAGGGAGCTTGGGGAAAGGGAGACAGGACCACTAGGGCTCTCTCTTCCTCTCTGCCCTTCCCTCGGGCAAGGGCGGCTATAGCTGGCCTCCAACAACTATAAGATGTCGCCATCCTCAGAATTAACAGCTGAATTCCCTTCTGTTACTTTCATTAAATGGATTCTCACAAAAAATCTTACGCAGACCTTCAGATTGCAGAATATATTCCTAAATATTAAGAAGACCACTCATCGGTACGTGGGTGACCTGGACAGGCCAGGACTTCATCTAAGCGAAAATAGTTCGGTCCAGAATCGTGGGCTTCGGAAGGGCAGGGCCTTTGCCAAACACCCCAAATTTGAGAGTAAGCTGATCCCTTCTTCGTGTCAGAAAAGCAGACCCAATTAATTTCACTATAATTTGATCTAAAGAAGTATCTTACCCATAATAAGAAAGTAAATAAAGACATATACTAATCAGCAATATAAGCAACAGTACAGGGGCCGGGCTGGTGGCTCAGGCAATTAGAGCTCCATGGTCCTAACTCCGAAGGTTGCCGGTTCGATTCCCACATGGGCCAGTGGGCTCTCAACCACAAGGTTGCGGGTTCGACTCCTCAATTCCCACAAGGGATGGTGGGCTTCGCCCTCTACAACTAAGATTGAACACGGCACCTTGAGCTGAGCTGCCGCTGAGCTCCTGGATGGCTCAGTTGGTTGGAGTGCGTCCTCTCAACCACAAGGTTGCCGGTTTGACTCCCACAAGGGATGGTGGGCTGCGCCCCCTGCAATGGACCTGGAGCTGAACTGTGCCCTCCACAACTAAGATTGAAAGGACAACTTGACTTGGAAAAAAAGTCCTGGAAGTACACACTGTTCCCCAATAATCTCCTGTTTTCCTTCCTCAATAAAATCTAAAAACAAACAAAAAACAGCAGTACAGAAATTCACTCATACATGGAAAAAAAAAGATAAAAGTCCCACAACTGGCGTTCTACCAGAGTATAAAATCTGACTATTAACTGAAATCCAAACAGCATAAATTGAAGGTTATCAATGACCAAATGTTTAGAAAAAAGAGCAATGTCTTAGCGATAACACACAATTTAAACCTCACAGATCTGCCAGTTTGGTCAGGCCGTGTATGTCCAAGATTAAGGATCACACAGGGGGGAAAAAAATCTATAGCCAGGCTCTTAAACCCACAGGCTTCAACGTCTTCTGCTGGACACAGGCCGCAGGGTGCTGGCAGCCAGCTGGCTCCCCCCCCCCCACTGACTGACCACCCCCATGCCCACCCCCACTCATGCACCCTCCACACTGAATCGGATTTCCTAGTTCAGGGCTCTCTTCTCGTCCTGCCCGCCTTCATTTAATGAGTTCTGTTCTCATAGCTGCTAAAATCACCTGCAGAAATCCACGCTGAAAATCAAGCTTGAGAAATGTAGCAATGACCAACCCTTTTAGTAGGGGGAAAAAAAAAAATCAAGATTTCCAGCCCATCAGATTCAAATAGCAACCATGAATTAAGAAGAGCGATTAAAGAGAGAGATTGAAGCGCCTGAGTACTTTCTCAATGCCTTAAATATCCATTTAATTTAAAATTAAGTTCACTGTGCTCACTGGCCCTTTTAATCAGCTTTCCAGGTCCTGTTCAGACTTGCCTGGGACAAAGGATTGGAAAAAACCTACAAATTTAGGAACCAATTTGTCTTTTCTGAAATATTCTTGTCATCACAAGCGAAGACATATCAGGGGGAACTGAAACAGGAATTAACACCTTGGTGATCCCTAAGGATCAGAGAAATCTATGGAGACACACTAGTGACTAACCAGTCCTCTGATGTTTCTGGATTTGCCAAGAAATTGAGGGTGACTGTGTGTAAGGACCACAAACATCAACCTACGGGAGCGGCTCCCACTGCGTTTGCACGAAAGAGCTGGGGGAACTCACATGGCTGTCAGGAAGGGCTGGTGCCACCTGAACAGTTTGGAATTATAAACTTGTCTAAACATATTTCACATTCAAAACCCATCCAAGTTGTTCTGACGTCAGGATTAAAAGTGTCTGTCCTCCAGCACTGGTCAAAGGAAGAGGTCATTGTTACGCTGGCAACACAGGCTGTTGAAAGAACGAATCTGTCAGAAGTCATCAAGGCCATGACCCCAGAAGCAATGGATTGGTAAGTTCAGGTCGCCTTTAGGCTTCAGCAGTGATGACACTCTCAAGGGGAAAGAGAGCACTAACATTTATAGAGCTTTATATCCAATATCATATTTAATCCCCATAAAAAGATATTCTTTCTCCCCCCCCCCCCCATTTCATTGGTGAAACAAATTGAGTCTTTGGGTGATTAAATTATTTAACACAAATGTCAAGAAGTGGGAGAACGTCAAACCCGGTCTGAAACGTATGCTTTTCCCAAAAGCTGAAGAGGACTCCTGCTAACCACCTCCATCTACAAACTGGCTCCCCCCTCTCGCCCTCATTGTACAAACAAGACAGATTCTCCCTGACTTTGTCAATTCAGCTATCACTGTGGCCTACAATGTGCCAGGCATTCCTCAGGGCACTGAGGGTACAGCCGCTTCACAGAGCTTATTCCAGGAGTAACACACATAAATAAAACATTAAAATCAATGGTCTTCAAACAGTGATAAGTTCCATGGCAAAAAGAAAAAAACAAAACAAAAAGGAGACAGAATAGCAAATGAGTAGGATACCATTTTAAAAGCCTCTCTCAGGTGACATTTACCCCAAAATTTAAAGATTAAGAAGAAAAGTAATACAAACGACCGGTGTTCCAGACCGACAAACTGGTCCTAAAACTGAGAAGTCAGAGTTCTGATGCTAACCCACCAAAAACTTGCTACATATGTCAACTGATGGTCAATGGTTGTTCACACCAATTCACCGCCAACAGGAATCCCCAATCTGGGGTGCGGTGAAGGAGGAGACCTTATTCAATGCAAACAGCTCAACTGTGACAGTGCGGCTGGGGAACAGCACAGTTTGGAGAAAACTCAGTAGTGTTATAAGTCAGTCATGACAGAGCACGTCCGTGAGGCGGCTCTCGGCTGAGGCCCGTCTCCCATAGACAGCTCAGCTCTGCTCTCCACCTGCTCTGCTCCGCTGAGGTCCAGCGAGAAGTCTTTGGTGTTGCAGCGGCAGCCAGGAAACCACCATGAGTGGTGGGAAAGGAACATGCACTCTGAGCTGGAGGGAAGCTGACTTATACAAAGAGAAGTCCCCGCCCTGGTCCCTGATTGGTCCATTCTCATGCAACTGGAGACTCCAAATCCTCAGTTTGACTCCTCCAGAAAGCACTGTCCTGATTGGTTGGAATGGAGCCGCTCTGATTGGTCGGTGAAGATGCTGATGGGGATATAGCTGTGCCAGGTCCAATTGGATGGGGAAAGTGTAGACCCTACTGGTTGAAACTCTTTTATAAAGGCTCTAGCTCAGCTGTCAGGAACAAAGGGCAGGCAGGCAATTCAATGCAGGCTTCTCCCTGAAGAGCAGTTTACGTGAGGGACCCCTGTGTAGAAATGGCTGCTGGGTTCGGCTTTTAAATTTGAGCCGTTAGCCACCAGGTATCTTGGTAGGTATCTTCTTTCTCGGGACCAACATATATAATGCATTAACTTATTTTACACATTTAAGCAAACTTACTGTACTTGAGAACCACATTCTAAAGGAAAGAGTATATTATAGGAAGACAGTCTTTAGCTCTGAGTAAACGCACTTAGAAACAAAACCTATACGCTAAGACCAACTACAAGTGTTTGTTTTATCAATAGACTTGATGAAGCTTTCCCAAAGGGAAAATTTGAAAAATGTACTATGCCCAACTAATGATTTCATCGAGGAATTTTAGAGAGAAAAACCCTACAATTTCTTCCTTATCCGGTAACTAGTGAATAACTGAGCAAGTTCACAAATTTACAGGGGCTGCTCTCACCTAACACAAGTACAACACATGACAGACACAGTGAGACAATAAAGGCTGCATACCATTTGAAAGTCTACAAAGGAAGGAAAATATCAAAATTCAAAGACTAAAATGATGTGGTTAAAAGTATGTTCATCAAATCTTCTACTCAGTAGTAACCAGCTAAGAGTTCTGAGAAGTCATACATTTGAGGGGTGTGAAACAGTAACAAGCACAGTAATTATTTTTTTTCTTCCCACATTTCCCATGTTTTCCCAAAATACTGTAAGAAAACAAATTTAATATTGCACTGTTGTATACAAATAACGTTTACTTTGTCACCCAATTTTAATGCCACTATCTCAATTACATAAACCTACATTCTCCCACAATGCCCACATGTAAGAAATCTCAGGGCGCTTTAGATGAGAGAAACAAAGACTATGGCTACAATCTCTTCCTGCACTTTCATGTCAACTCTCACCAGCCTTTCTTCACAGAGTGTTCTGTGCACACACCCTCACCAGGATGCACCAGCACTGGGTGCACAATGCTTATAAAGGTTAACGGTAGCAAGTTTTGGAACTTTTTGCAATTCACGCTCCATGCAAAGGACTATGTAGAAATACAGTCATTAATACAGGCTCACACAGAAACTCGGGCATGAAATGATGTGGCACTTTGATTGGTTGGGGGGAAGCAAAGGACAGGAAGACCGTCCCCCACCAATGTGTCTGAACAAATGAATGCAAAACAACCTTAGAAGCTCAAAAAACAAAAACAAACAAACAAAACAAAACAACAAAGAACCATACACACACCTAAATAAAAAATTGGTTTCTACAGGAGGGGTCAGCAAACATTTTTTGTAAAGAGCCAGATGGTAATTATTTTAGTCTTTGCAGGTCAGATGGTCTGTGTTACGATATGTAAATGAAAAGGTGTGTCATGTTCCAATAAAACTTCTATTTACAAAAAGGGGCAGCAGGCTAGGTTTGGCCAGTGAGCCACAGAATGCCAACTCCTGTTCAGAAACTAGCCAGCTGCCTCTTAATCAGGCAAAGAAGCAGTGCCCTCATTCAACAGCTTCACACATCTCAAAGCTATTTTCAGCTAAAAATCACTTCTCAGTACAGGAAAGGCATAAGATGCTGCATAATATTCTCCAGACAAGAAATCAAATAAAATGGGTAAGCACCCCAAGTTCAGTCTCCTTAGGTGCAGAAAGAGCATAATAACTCCTGCCTATGTCAAGGGGTTGATGGGAGAGTGAAAAGAGACAAGTCAAGCACAGTGCTTAAACACACCGCCCGGCACACAGCAGAAGCCACAGGCTCCTCCTTGCCAAGTCTCTGGGTCTCAAAGGAGACTGACCACCAAGTGAAATACTGCGAAAACCAGAAATGGTTACATGAAAGGCTTCAGGTACACCAGAGGTGCATTTCTGTCTTAAGATATAGTGGTGGGCAAATTATCAGTCTAAAATGTAACAAAATAATCAGAAAAGAATCTGGAGAACCAAATATCAAAATGTTAAGTATACATATGTCTGGGGACTACAGGGAGTTTTCATTCCTACGTTATCTGTTTCTTAAGCACAACTATTCAAATAATGAACAGATACTACTTTTATAATCAGGAAGAAAACATTCACAGCACATCTGTTAAAAGTCCCCCGTCATTCAATGCATCACAACTGACCTGGAATTGAATAAAAAGACTCTTCCTATATGTGCAAACTGTAATCTACAATCTGTACTAATGGTCCCTAGAACTGATAAGAGAAAGGCAATTAAAACAGAAATGTCTGTACCTTTATGTATATAACATAAACCAAACTCACTGTGCTTTAGTCCTACCCACACAGTACACTAGAGAACCCTGTAACAGGTACTCTGCAATTAATGAAATGTCCGCGATTGAGGGGAACCACAGGCCCCCCAGCACTGTATCAGGTAATTACACTGCAAACTGCAAACTCTCTTAAACCTGTTGGCTTGGTGAGCTCAGCCCATTTCCCAAGGACCGGCTGTTCAGGTCTGACAAACTCATCACTTCAATGGACATGGGCTTCGTTCTTCACAACAGGGAAGATTCCAAATCCACAAAAAAGAGGTGCAAAGCACCCCCAGTTTCAGTAGAAGGAGGGCAGGTGTTTGGGACTCAGCCAAGTATAAACAGACTGTTTTACCTACAGCGCACTTGCATGGCAGGACGTGCTTTAGACACAGCTGCACGGCCGGGGACCTGCTCACACTGGGCTACAGCCGCCTTCGAAACCCACACACATTTGGGGTGAGGGCAAACATGGCAGCGACAGTGCGTACTCTAGATTCTTGTACAGCAGTCAATGTTCAGGAAAGTAACAGGCTCCAAAGACTCCTCCACTCCTAAGGCGCCTGGGCTGGTGGTGGCGAGAAACACGTTCTGCACTGGCTGGGGGGGCGCGGTGGGGGCAGCATGGAATTCTGAACAAAAGAAGCGGGTTACACAAGGGAAAAGGCCTGATGAAGACGTCAAGTTCTACACAAAATATAAAATACTGCACGCACCAAATAGATTTCCTAAACAAGGGACTGAGGAAATCTTGCAGGAGTCTAATAAATGATTCCTTCTGTTTACACCTTCATTAAATAATAACTGAGTGGTTAGCCTTAAGCGGCGACTCTCAGATCTCAGCGCACCAGCACCTCAGTTGGAGGCCCGGTGACACCAAGCCTGTTCTTTCCATGCCCCGCCCCCACTCCCACCCTCAGAGTCCAAATCAGAAGACCGGACCCAGTGCGGTTTGGCCTTCGAATCACGGACCATACTTTGGGAAACAAAGGTGTCTGATTTTGTGTCCCAACTTATGTCTGGTTCTCTCGAGGCACAGTGAGCCCTGCTCTGTCCCACCATCGCATGACGTGGTACGCACTAAGCACCAGAAAAAAAGCCAAGCACTGGTCACAACTGGGGTGAGATACAGAGGGGGCCCTACGGCGGGTACACAGGACATGAACAGAGCGAAGAGTCCAACACAGGGAAACACGCACAGGAAGGACAGAGCGAACTCAAACAAGACACTCAACAACACAAACAGTAACACCCAATGCACTCGTTTAATTTCTTATCAGTGCCGGATTCCCCGGTGAGCCTGAATTTAGGGCAAACATATACACACAAAGTTAATTATTGTGGAATAAAAAAAGCAGAAGTCTTACCACGATAGTTAATGAAAATAATGAAAGTTTTTGATAATTTAAAAATCAGAACTCTTTCTTCCCCTCATCTTAGAGCTTACTTTGAAATTCATATGGGAGAGCACACCATCTTTTCAGGGCTTAGGGCCTCCTTTTCTTTATATGTGTGTACGAGAATCTCCCTGGCACATAAAGACTAAATGGCATAAAGACTCTAAATTCCTGAGCCCCTAAAATATTACATGTATACATGTTCAGCTTTAGGGATAAATGATACATGGCCCCTACCAATTTAGTAAGGGGCATATACATGCAAACAGGTAATTATATAACAGTATGGTATGTACAGTAATAAAACTTTTACAAGGATCAGGAAGGGGCAATACACTCTCTCGAGGTGGAGACCCAGGCAGAGCTGACTGGAGGCGGCCAACCCTGAGGCGTGTCACCCAGTGGACACAGCGGGACAAGCGCAGGGTCATTCAGAGGCACGACGGCTCAGTGCGTTCAGATCTGTAGAGAGGAATGCCAAGTGCAAGCAGGAGACGACGGCAGAGGGCGCAGGGCAGGCACCCCTGTGAATCCACATCCCTCCCTGCAAGCTGCTTAGCCTCAGAAGCCAAGGAGGGGAGACGGGAGAAAACCCACAAACCACTGTGACACTAAAGAAATGACAGCCATACCATGGCACGAGCATCAGCAAATCTCCCCTTTGGTTTCCTTCTTTTCTTCCATTGTCTTTTCTTTCCCTCCTTTTCTTTTTCGCTCAGTTCAAATTTTTGTTCATTCAGGACTACAGGTTCAAAGATTCATAAAAGGTAGCAATGGAAGACGTTTGTCATCACGTAGCCTAACGTCTAACCCAGACAGAGCAAGTGTTCGGGGAGCGAGCGTTAACAGCCAGTAAGGCCAGGCCAGACCCCACCGTGGGTTCCCTGAGGAGCAACAAGTGATGGCTGGCTTTTCCATCAATCCCCACAGACCCTGGGGTCCTGATCCCAAACCCCAGCCAATCCCTGTTGGCCCCAGAACTTTACAAGTAGAAGGGGTCTCAGAAGCAGCCCACATGCCCCTTCTCCCCCAGCAGGAATCACTGCCAGTCTACCTGCCTCTGCTCGTAGGCGTGAGTGCCAGGGTCTCACCACCTTGAGAAAATGTCTCCATGCTCCACCTGCACCCTGACTCAACCTTCCTAGAAGGCTACTTTCATTCTGGAGCCCCCTGCCCGCCCAGTAGTAAGCAGTCGCTGAGACAGGTTCCTCTGGGGCAGCAAACTCTTCTCTTCAGGACATCCTAGGGGATGGCACTAACATCTGCCCTGACTCAAGGTAAGATGAGAAAAGCTTAAAAATAAAATGTGATCGCAGTTTTGGGGACACCTTTAATCCGTCTTAGTTTTTCTAGAGCTTCCCCCTTAAAGGTGGAGCCTGTATCCTGGGGCTCATAAGCCCAGAGCTGCATCTGTGGACACACGGCAGCTGGGCACGGGCAGTGGCCAGCAGAGACCAAACCTTCACATTTCCTTTATTAAACATTCAATATATTTATTTTACACCAACTTTCGGTACGTCCCTTTGAGGAACGATGGCGATAGTAACGGAAGAAATGACTGCAACGTCCTCGTCTACACTGGACACAATCTGCTAAGCATTCAGGAATTCTTAACAACCGCAGGAGAAGAATGCCAAGCTGGGAATGAGAATGGCAGTATCAGTCAGAGGAGACAGATCAGCCTGCATCCGGGGTGTCACTCTGGCACATCTGGCTGCATTACCCTGGACAAGTTACTTAACTTCCACGCTTGATTCTCATCTGTCAAATGGGGGGCAGTAAGAACAACAGAGCAGGGCAAACCGTTTAATACACTGGAAGTCAGCAAGAAAACACTCAGTACATTAAGTTCCTGTTCTGCCGGCCTTGTGTGAGCAACGACCTCCTAACCCATTCAACTCCCATGTCCCCTGGCCCATCCGAACGCTGTGCTGACCCCTAATTCTAAATAAAGGGCATCGCTGAGGGGATGGTAGACGCCAACAGAGAAGGTGCACTACTAAATATGCACTTTATGTTCGAGGAACTCTCAGAAGCCATCCAGGCTCCCCACGCCCCTTCTGCTGTCTCTGGACAGTGCTCAGTGCGTTACCTATGAGCCTCGTTTAGCTCTGCCCCCCCCCTCCACACCCCACACACTCACACCGTCCCCCCAGCTCCTGCACGCCCCGTCTGCATGCACCACGCTCGTGACAATGCCCTCCACCCTTGCTGGTTTTGCTCTTAGGACGACCGCTGGTCATCTAACCCACACAACCAGCAGCAAGCACAGGCTGCCTTGTAGTTTTACGTCTGCGCTCGCCTTTGCTCCGTAACTTGTTTATTCTGGCCCGCCTCATTGCAGACGCCATCTGTACCACCCCTCCACACCCCCACTGTTCCTGCCATAGCTTCGGGCACAGGGCTGAGCACCCAATAAATACCCAAGAAATACTGACTGGCGTGCACAGCAGAGACAGAAATTAACCGGCAGCTTTTCTGTACCACTTGATGGTAAAGGATCCCCAGCTACAGCTGTAAGAACAACAATCAAAATCCAAATACCTAAGGTCTGTCTAGTCCCAGAAGGTGAATCCAGAAGCTCATTAAAGGTAGTGGGGACCTTGCCAAGTGTAGTCCAGCCTGATCAACATGCTTAACGGGCCAAAGACGTACCAGGGAGCAGAGTGGAGGAATTCCACAGCATCCACCTGGCCGCAGAGCAGAGGGGAGGGCGAGGCGCTGCCAAGCCCTACACTTACGCTCCCACATCATGGCCGGTGCCTCTGGTAAGAGGACACATGCACGTGTTATTTCAATTCTCTTTTGGTGTTTAACCCAGGCTTGAGGTTTCCTGCAAAAGAATAAAATGGTTTCTGCTGCCTTGCAGAGATCTATATGGAGAAGAAAAGTCCAAATGGCTATTCCACAGGTGAGCATTTTGCCGCCAGCTGTATCCTGTTATCCAAAGGAAACGGAACTATAAGCTGCCAGGAGGTCCAGACCCAGGAGAGTAAGACCATCAATTCAATAAACGCCGACACTCTTATCCCTGTGCGAATAAGAATAAGAGACTTTAAATTTAGAAGAATTCACACACACAGCTGGCTTTTATGTAAATTACCTTCAGAGGGGGTTAAAATAGATATCCGGTAAAGAGATCGCCAAATTCAAGCCTTTATATTTCCTTTCATCCTCCCCAACCTTTATCATCCATAAAAGCAAGCAGCGCAAGGGACTAAGCCACTTATAAACCATTTGGAAAGACTAATACAGGCAAGCGGACCTTGCTGAGCTGGATGGCCCGACCTGGACCGATCCCAGGGCCCAGAGTGGCTCCTCTGCTAGGAATTACTCAGGACGCACAGTTTACCTTCCCGGACACATTACACAACAAAAGCACTATTGGATTATTCCCGTTTAAGTGGCAGGCAGAAGAGGTGTTACAAATAGATACTAGAAATGTTTCAATGTTGTAAATGGCTAAAATGGTTATTTTGTCTCAGGGATTTTTGAGACATTGTCTTCAAGGAAAGAACAGAACTGTTTCTCAGCCTTTCACTACATAAGAAAGGTATCGCTCAGTAAGCTCTCCTCCAAATACCACCCAAACTGGTGCTCCAGGAACTTGAAAGTGCACTCAGAACATCCACAGTAGAAGAAGGGGAAGTTCCTACACATTTTGAAAACAGAGCTGTGTTTACACAAGCTGTGGCTTATTCTGCTTGGCTATTAATAAAGATAAGTCACTTTCAATTCCGACATACTTCGCAAAACAAATGTAACAAGTGGTTGACAATTTTAAAATAATGGGTAAGATTACATCTCAACTGAGTAAAAAATCAACTACTAGGTTAAAAAAAATTGTGTTCTGCAATTTCTTCTACGTTGATCAATTCACTGAAAATGGTTTAAGAAAATGATTAAAAAGGCAACTTTGCATCAAATTAAAAAGTTACTGCAATCTAAGTTTGGGTGGCATTACATTTGTTCTGGACTTAGAAATAACAGATACAAAAGAAATTGTAGAGATTCCCTGAATTTCAAATTTTCTGAATTCTTCATAATGGGAAGAATTATGAGAGGGCCATATATGTTAAGAACTTATCCAACAATGTATGAATGGGAAATTAATTTCCCCACATGAACTAAGTTACAAAATAAAGTTGTCATAAAAATACAGACCGTGTTGATGGAAGGAGAACGGACTCCGGGTGGGGAGCACACAATGTGATTTATAGATGAGGGATTACAGAATTGTACACCTGAAACCTATGTAACTTTACTAACAATTGTCACTCCAATAAACTCGAATAAAAAAAAAAATACAGACCTGATGTTTAAAGCATCTTAGCAGTTCTAGCTGTGTATGAGCCGATAAATGGCACTTAATAGAAATGCGTAATAATTACTGTTTCTAGTAAATGCGGAAACGGGCCACAATACCATGCACGAGACTCCAAATAATATCGTTAAGCTAGAGAAAGTCACGCATTTACTACACAATAGATTTCCTCTAACATTACAACACTTCAAAACTCAAAAAATATATAGTACAGGTAGTTCATCTAATCAATATGCTATAGAACAACCCAAGTGCTAAGAATTTGGTCACAATGAGCAGACCAAATTGGCTACTTTTCCTGGGAATCTTCAAGATGAAAAAGGAAATTCATTTAAGGGGAAAAGACTGAAGAGTTTGGGGCATACTATCCTAAAAGTAACACTTGCTTTGCAGGCCTTGTTTACTGGGGGTGAGGAGCTCCGTCTTCAGAGAGCCCAGGCCATCCAGAAAGGAAGTCCACGTGGAAGGGGATGAGGAGACAGAAGACGTACAGCAGGCAAACCAAAGGTACACAACAGTCATTCACTGCAACAAATACGTGCGTGCGCGCTCCAGCAACTGGACAGAACAGCAAACTACAAATAGTCCAAATAAACTCTCCAGAGAGCCGAGATCTTGGCTTTCTGACTCTCCACATAAATTAAGTAGGCCCCACAGCAGGACTCCCCTCTCCAGCAAACAGTGGGTCCAGCACTAGAATAGTCATGGTTAGAAGGCGGCCAGATGCAGACTGATCTGAAGGACAGAGGAACTTGCTCCAAAAATCGGAGACCGCCAACTGCCAAAGCGAAGAATCGCACCTTGCCCATCGCATGTCAACTGATGACAGGCCAGGCTGCTGTGGCCCCTGGAAGAGGCTGTGGGGGAGGAGAGAGCTGGAGCCCAACCCCTTGCTAGCTATGAGGGCTTTACTAGTCCTGAAACAGAGATAAAAATCACCTGCCTCTGAGAACTGATGTCGGTCAAATAAATCTGTAGGGCGCTAAGGTGGGGCAGTAGTGGTGGCGAGCGGATGTTCCCCTGACAGCAGCCCAGCAAACAGGCATGCCTGACTGGGGACAGCCAACAGAAAAACAAAACAAAATAGCAATGCAAGATGGGAAACAAGCAGCAAACCAAAGCTTCACTCCTTCCTCGCAGACACAGCAGAATCCTTAATAGAACCCACTCAAATAACCACCACTTTGGAAGTTTCAAGTCCAAACCTCAATGATTCCAGTTCTCCCTCTAAGTGACTTGAAAACATGAAAAGGTGTTTGCCACTCTCAGGCTTGGGCTCCGAACGGTTCTTTGTGGCTGGCTCTCCATCAGCAGGAAGTCGCAATGGTGAAAACCGCAAGCCAACCACTCTCAGCCCCACCCACGAGGTGGAAGCTCATAGGGCAACTTGTTTCTTACTTTTAAAAATATATTCCTGATTCCCCATTCTTTCCCTCTGCTCCCCTGCCCAAATACTGGTACAACCAAACTAAAGACCACATTCTAAAATTCTCTCCAGAAGCACTGAAATAGCAAACTGCCCCACTGCATACTGTAGGGAAAAGCTAAGCAAAGCTGAAGGCTGACAGCTGACTGCTGGCTCTACCTCCCGTTCCCCTCACCCTGGGCTCCTTCCTCCCCAGCGTGGCAGATGACATCTCTATGGAGAGACCCGGTCATTTTCTAGCTCATCTGTTTGCACAGAAATAGAGACACTGGAAATGTTCAGAGAACAGAGTAAAAGGATTAGCCACGAGCTCCAATTATACCAGCTGATCTCATCCTCTTGTTACAAGCAGCTTCCTGGCCTCTCAGAGCCTTTTCTGAAACTCAACCAAGGGCATTTTTAAAACTATTCCCCTCTCCCTCACTCTTCCTCAAGCACACACTTTGGAAATATACCGGGTGGCAAACATTGGCACTCACCGGCTTTCAGCATTCATACCCTTCAAAACCACACAGCATACATGTAACAAATTCACTGACAACGAAGCTGTAGCCTCGTCTCCCCCCCTCAATGGGTGTTCTCATTAGTTCTCCAAAAAGTAAACAGCTCGATTCCATAGTTCTCACTCACATCTTACAGCGTATCTCCTACAAAGACAACTAACTGCCATCGTCGTCTGTGCTGGCACTTAAGAGCTTACTTAGTCCGTTCCAGGTCCTTTGCGAATCCTCACATTAACCCATTTTACGAATGAAGAGATTCACACTTGAAATGACCTCTATACGGTCATACAGCCAGTAAATAAAATCTGAACCAAGATCTGACTCCAAAACTCATGCCTTAACCTCTAACTACGACATCACTGCTCTCCCGAGCTGAAGCCAGGCTCCCGGCCTCCGTTTCTTATATTGTGAATGGAAGGAGTCGGATCAGGTCATCACGGAGCGCCTCCCACGTCTAACACATCATAATTCCACGCACAGCAACCCTGAGTACCTTAGGTATATAATAAACAAATCAGGCAGAGGGATTCTGTAGGTGGGGCCTACACACAGTGAGGGTGAGAAGGAAGAGAAATTCTTCTCATTCATTTAAATGGAAAACGCTTGATGGACAAGGGAGCGTCACACTAATGAGAAGGCTGAAGGGAGAAGGCAGGCAGAGGCATACACTTGCCTAAAACTTCTCTGTATAATCCATCTGCTTCATCTCCCCAATCCTTACCATCGCAGGCTAACTTACAGCTGTGCCCCACTCTGCTTTTCCAAAGGAGCATATCGTGGCCTATGGGGAAAAAAGGCAGCTGCGTAGTTAGTTACCCAACAAGTAAAGCAACTCCACAGACCAACATGTTCCTACCCAAATCCAAATGGCAATGTTTACGAGCCTGAGAATCAGCTGGGAAGGGACTGACTCCCTTCCACACAAACAGAGGCTCACAGCCACCAGCTGAAATGTGCTGCCCAAAAAATTTAGTTGCTGTTACATAAGCAACAGGAACTTCTGAGAATGTTTCCCCCCTAAATTCTACCAAAATCTGATAGAGAAAATAATCGCGCTTCCAAACCAATATGCAAGCTTATTACGGAGAGTGAGTGGGGAGCCTTTCACATGAGAAGTGCAGTGAAGGGGAATGACTGCACTGTGTTAGATTCCAGAAACTCCGGTAAGCAGCAGACTGTCCCATCGCCTCACGGCACACACGGAAAATGACGCTGGCTTTTCACACAGGTGATGAGCCATCCTGAGTCCGCGATAAAGCCGAAAAGAAAATAGAAAGACAAAACTACTAGGCAAGATGGCCAGACTACCGGCACATATACCATAACCTTCCAGTATCCCAGGTCAGCAAGGAACAAACACAGAATGCTGCCACCACGGGACACCTCCACCCCGCACAACAGGAAAAAGAACACTGAGGTGGGTCATCTAAAAACTCAGGCGTGGAGTTTCCAAGGAGACACTCCTCAGTTGTCAGTCAGCTGTGCGCTAACAGCCTCACCATTTGCTGGCTGCACAATCGTGGGCAACCCAGTCGGGCCTCTGAACTGTAGGCTGCGCCCTGCAAAGATGGATGAGGAAGAAACTACCAGGTTTTAATTCCCTCTGTGAAATCCTTTCCTTAAAACAGAATTGCACGCAAAAGGTACAAAATTAGAAATGACCTAGAATAACTAGTTATGATGAGACCAAAAGGAAATCAAAGGAATAATTATGTGGAAGGCTTATTACTATATACAGATTTTTTTAAAGCTTCAAAAACTCCTGAGAAGTAGGTATTATCTCTATTCTACAGAAAAAAAACAGACATTGGGGTTCAAAGGACTTGTGTAGGGACACCCTGCTCAAGAGTGCAGAGCTGTGTCTTTGTCCATCCTATACTACACGGCCGCCCCAACCCCGTAACTGGATTCCTAACCCTCTGGAGGACACACACAGGACGAGCACAGGAAGAGGGGCTGGCAGGGGAGACGCATGAATAGTGACGAGCAGGGAAGTCACTGGTCTGGTAAAGCCGGAGAGACAGCAGGACCCCTCATGCCAGACGTTAACCCTTCGGGTGCGGGACCACAGGGGCTGTGCTGAAAGGGAAGGGACCATACTGGGGGAGGGCCAAAGTCAGCCAGAGCAAGAAGTGGGAACAGGGGCGTGGGCAGTCATTTTCACGAGCAGGATAGCTTCAACAGTGGGTGTGAGCTGGGTGTGAGCACGCATTTCTAAAAACGTTAAGGACAGAGTCACAGGACTCTGGTCACCGCGTTTCAGCCAAGGACATTAGGACCTTCTCATCGCCGAGTGACCCCCAGACTGCAACATGGTCCAGGAGAGAAAAGCAAAGACCCAACAAAAGCCTCCCCAGAGGCGGGCTGCTGCCAAGGCTGACTCTGGGATCAACAGAACTCACTGCCTTTGAGGCAGCCAGTCCAGCTCCGATGCACCAGGCTCCTTTGTGTCCCTTCGCAGAAACAGGAAGAGGTTAGCAGGGAAGGAAAGCAAAGGAGAAAGGCCAAGGGAATGGCAGCACACACAAAAAGCGCCAGTGTTCGCTGCAGACCTCCCAAAGCAACCAGTCCTGGCACATTTCGCAAAACCGCCATATTCTACCATTTTGTGCAATGTGGTGTTAGCTGCAACTTTATCTCCTTATCTCGTGACAGTGTGATCTGTAAGGCCCAGAAAGAAACAGTACAGGGATGGAAATCAGTCAGGCTTGTTAAGACCAGACATTTGGGGAAAAGTAGGACAATCAAGCCTCCATTCTTCCCAGGCTCCATGCTCGTCCTTTCCCTCCTCTCTCCTTGTGAACAACGTCAAACAATAATGATTTCCACATAATTCTTTCCTTTAATTTAGGAAACGTTTATCCCTATTCCCCAAAGGAATTTTTTGTTCCATTCTCCCTCTCGTCTCTTTCTGGAACTTCATTACACGCATATTATACACCTTGTTTTAATGGTCCCATAGGTCCCTACGGTTCTGCTCACTGTTGTTTCCATCTCCTGTCTCTCTTCTTCAGATTAGATCATTCTGAGTGACCAAAAAGTTCAGTGAATTTTTTCCCATCATCTCTGTTCTGTTAAGTGTATCGTGTAAAACGTGTATTTCAAATAATGTCTTTTTTCACATTTTTATTTCTGTGCCAAGATTTCAGAGCTTTTCATTACAAGTAGATCTCCTTGTACATAACGGAGTAAAGCAGTAACAGTGCTTTTATACCCTTATCTTCTACATCTAACGTGTGAGTCATCTTGGGGTCGATCTCTACTGATCAGACTGCTCTTAAGAATGGGTCACATTTTCCTGTTTCTTCATATTCTGATTAATTTTAGATTGTATCCTGGAAATTGTGGTGACTCTGGATTGTTCCATTCCTCCAAAGAAACTTTGATTTTTTTGTTTGTTTGTTTTCTTTCAGCAGGTAGTTAACTGAACTCAGATGGCAAACTGCTTCCTGGGTCTAACACGGCAGCTCTAAGCTCCAGTCAGTGTCTGCTTTCGGTTGGCTGCCCTGCTCATGAACGGATCCCTCACATGTGCAGTCATTACTCCTGGACAGTGAGATTATGGGTAATTTATATTTTTCTACTTGTAGTTCTAAAATTTTCATGATGACTTAAGTTCTACATATTTCGGAATTTCCATGATGAGCATGTATTACTCAAAATCAGGATCAAGGGGATACTTACTTTTAAGGGATACTTACAAGTCAGTTGTTTTTTCTTGTTTGTTTTTCAGCTGCTTAAGGCCTCACCCCTTGAAGGGACCTATTTCTATCTGACAAACTTTCAAATCTCTTTTCATGACACTTGGGTTTACAAAGTTCGAACAGGGCATCCATCACAATTAGGCCAAGTAGTCACAACTGAGTCACCCTCCACCCAGGGCTGTGTGAAGACAGACATCGTAAATACAAGCCTAAAATAAAGGCAAATCATTTTGTCTGTTACCACACACCTGATGTCTGCGGAAACAGCTGTGTCCAAGCAGAGCGTGACATACAGATCAGGGCAAGGAGACGCGAGCCACAGCGAGACACCTCGGTGCTGACACAGATCATCGCCGCCGACTTCTCCGGGGGCTCCGCCTCTGCACATCGATGACAGATTCAGCCCACTGCTTCCCCAAGGATGGGAGGTCCGCTTTTCTAGAAAAAGTCTTAGTGGCTTCCCCCACCCTAATTAAAAAAAAACCCAAAATGCCTGTACAGGCTGCGGGTGTGTTTTCTTCCACTCCAAAGCCTCCAAAGCAGCTGGCACAGCACCACAGCCCAGGGAGGCCCCCACAGCAGCAAGAAACTCACTTTCGAGATCAGCAAGACCTAGATTAGAATTCTGGGTGTGCTCCTACCATTTGAGTTACTTTTAGAGACTGAGTTAAAAATGCAGATGTAGAACAGGTTACTTGAAGCACTCTGGAGCAGTGCATTTGGCCTCCCCAAGCTCCGGAGCCTGGGCAGTAGGAAGGGGATGAGGGCGTCCTCACAGCACTGCTGGGAGGACGGCGCAGAAAACGGAAGCAGGACGCCTGCCTGCCGGTGCCTGGCACGCCGCAGGAAGTGAATTACAGTCTGTGCTGTTCAGCATCGAAAGCTCCTCAGATCCAGAACCTCGTGGAACCTCCCTGCAAGGTCCACGAACTCAACAAAAGCTCACAGCCAATAGCTGTGCCTGAGGGAGGGGAAGGCTGCCACCCTGAGCCCTAAGAAGAGCACGTGCAGGGAGTGAGTTTCCCACAGACTCTGAGACGAGACAGGCCTGTTACCTGATGCTGATGGAGGAGGAGTGGTCAGGACCCATGTTCATCTCTAACGCTTTGTTAGCAGTCATTCCAACCCACAGCAGAAAGGCCTGTTTAACTAAAGTGTTCAGTGTATATATTCGAGTGACTGAACAATTCAACACTTCTGAGTTTGCTTACAAGGATGAACCTATCAGAGTTTAGAGGGGAACGGCACAAAGGGTGTGATTCTTTACTCCAAAAATGACCTGAAGTTTGGGAAAATGCCGTGGACTACACAAAGGGCTTTTCTATTTCTCTATGTCCGAGGCAAGACAAACACAGACGATGCAAGACCTACCGCTCAGGGTGGTGGTGTGTGTACAAAAGGAAGTTCATCAAACATTTCTTTAGCCATTTTTACGTCCTTCTTGTCTACAAATGAGAATGCGCTTCAGAGAACATGATACAGAACACATAACAGCAAAGCAAAAATTAACAAGACATGGAGAAAGTGTCAGGTGTGACGTACAGGAGCTTGTCCCAGGCCAGAAAGATACTTCCTGAGTCCTGAAAGATTATGCAAGAATAAAAGATGGAAAAATAGTTTGCAGTAAGAAAGTAGATTCTATAAACTGTAATCTACTGAGTTTTATCTGAATGTCAGACACAAATTGTTAAAAAGATGGTTTCTGAGCCTTAAAAAGGGAAGCAGCGATCGGAGAATCCAGCATAGAGTAACGAATAAGACACACCAGAGTTCCCTTTTTTTCTTAGTAACTTTTTTCCATCCAAGGGATTGATTGTGTCTGAATGCCAACAAAACAGCTGCCCAAATCTTCCAGAATATTGCTGTAAACAATGGGAACACATCTAGTTAAGAAGGCATGATGGCCTCAGACACACGACTGAAATTTGAATTTTAGTCTGACTACGATTCTCCCTCCTCCCGCACATGCTTTTGTCTCTGCTGCTAAAGCCACAGAATGTGCTTTTAGAGGTTCAAGCGTGTGGTCGTTCTAGAAATCTAAGGAAGCACGATAGGCGCAGAACAGGCCCCCAATCCCACCTTTGACGTCCCCACTGGATCGTGATTTCAACAAAGCACCATGAGTAAGCAACTGATGCACAGCTACGAGAAACGAGGTTTCTGTCACAGGCCAATGTGCCTCTTCCCCAGCCCACCTCTGCCCAAGTCTGATGAACACTTTTTACGAAGGCCTTGAAATCCCTGATGACAAAGTGATCACATAAACAGACGGGCTGCGATTCACATTGGAAGTCAGACAGAAGCTCCCCAAACCCTGACTGGCTGAAAGGACATACCCAGGACGTACACGAGAGAGCAAATGTACCGAGGTGAAACTGAGTGAGGTACAAATGGATCCAGCACGTCTACATCACGACGCCCACGTGAACAGAGAGAAGACAGAAGAAACCTATCTCACTGGCATATATAGGAAGAGACCTGTAACTTTGGGTAGCCAGTAATCTCTCCGCTGTCAGTAAGAGGAATTAAGGTTCTCGGGTCAAACAAGGGGGCAATCGCACTCAATTTCTTGCCAGCTGTTAAGAGGCCAAGTGAAAAAAGTGAACTGAGCTTCAGACAGCTGAGTTATTCAAGATACAATAGTTACTACCTGCTAGGTCAGGGTGATGGCTCTGGGGGGCGTGGTTTCTTTTGGGGTTAATGAAAATGTTGCAAGATCACTGGGGTGACTCTTACACAACTCTGCATATACTAAAAGTCACTGAATTGTACACTTTAAGTGGGTGACTTACGTGGTATATGAATTATATCTCAATAAAGCCATTTAAAAGAGTTAAAGAATCAAACCCAGGTCTATACCCTTTCCATTTTACTGAACAGCTCTTATTTAAAAAACAAAAACTATTATTTTAAAAAACAAGCCAGAGGTTCTGATATTTTCTGACTACACATCCTTTCTTTCCTTCTCTTTTTTTTTTTTTGGGGGGGGCAGGGGGGCTTGCCCCGTTCCTCATCCCTTCTTTAAAGTTCAGAAAGCAGGATAAAGAACATTAAATCTTGTCTAGTAGAACAGCAAAACCCAATGAAGTCATGGAAACTCGGGCCCACGTCTGCCCACAGTGTTTGATATGGCACTGACTTTGCTCCCACACAAAACGGGCATCTCGTTTACCCGACTTGCATTTCCAAGGGGATGCCCAACGCGCCCGTCCACAGTAACATTACGCCTCACTCCCAACACCAGGGCAATGGAGGACCCGCCCTCGGACGTCATCAGCCGACACTGTTCCCCACCTGCAGTCTCTCTTTATTACTGAATGACTACTCTATCCAGTTCAAACAATAATTGTGTACCTTACACCTCTTCCCATGCTCCTTCTGTGACCTCTAATTACCCGAGGCTCACACATTCATTTAACATACAGTCCGAGAGCTCCTCCCATGGAACAGGAGAAATACCAGCTATCGTGGAGAGAAGGTTTGTGCTCTGAGGGTTTAGAGTCTAGTGAGACCAAAAAAATCACATAATCACACAAATAAATAGAAAAGTGCAACAACAGCACAAAGGTGAGGCATATGGCGTTATGAAAACAAACAACAGATTTCATCTGTTTGGGGAAGTCGAGGGTGAGCTTGCCTGAGGAAGTGAATGTTTGGGCTGAGAGCTGAGAAAAAAGTAACCACAGTCGAAGAGAAGAATCTTTCAGGTACCAGGACCCTGCAAAAGAGACTAGGTGAATTGGAAGGAGTGAAAGAGAACAACTTGGCAGAAGCACAGAGAACAGAGGGAACCATGTGGGGTGAGGCCGGGCGAGCGCAGGGGCCACCGAGGGCCGCCAGGACCCGGCAACGATTTTGGTCAGGGTTTTAAAAGTAAGGGTCACAATTAGCTTTGTACTTTAAAAGGATCGCTTTTTCAATATAATGGACAATAGAGGGAAAGAAGGCAGGAAGCGGACACGGGGATTCCATCTAGAAAGAAGGTTGTGGCAATAATTCAAGGAAGGGGAAATAGCTAGGGTTTGGGTGAGAGTGGTGATGGAAAGAAAAAGAAAGGGGTAGACAACCGATATTAAGGATATTAAACTCAACAAGGTTTGTGGATAACTGTGATAAATATAGGGAGTAAGAAGGAAGGAGTCTCAAGGGTCAGTTGTAGATTTCTGCCTTGCGTGGTGCACACTGAGTGTGGAAAAGAGAATTGTGAATCCCCGCGTGCCTGACTTCTTCTCCAAGACTTCCGGTTCTATTATAGTCACACAGTGGCTCTCCAAACACTAATGAATGTACCCGTGGTACAAACTAACCAGGACTCCATCTAAATGACCCCCTTCAGTCCATTTTCTGAACAATTCTAGGTGAGCAACAGAAAACGGCTGTCACAAAAACTACTCTAAAACTTAGCTAAAAGTGACTACCACGTGTTCCAGTATAGAAGGAACACCTCAAAAACATCCATGCCAAAATACTATCACATGCTGGATTTCTGCTTCCCACACCGTCTCTTTCCCCAAACCAATGTATTATGACCTTCTTCAATAACAATGCTAACACACCAATTATTTTCCTTTGGTGTTTAAATGTCCTTCTTTGTTTTCTACAGTTATTGCTAGGGTACATTTATCTTTCGAGACCCGTTTCTAGGAATGACCGTCTCAAATCTAAAAGGAAATGTTGATAATGTATCTTACAGAAAACGACGACGAGGCCCTAAGAAGTAACTTGCCCAGTGGTAGGACTACCCCACCCCCCACCACTGCCAAGCAAAGATTTTCCAACATACAGTATCACTTTAACTTATTTGACCCTTTCTGAAAACGTCTAATGATTACAGCAACTGGCTGGAGGATTGAGAATAAAACGCTCACTGAACTGCAGCTCATCTGCAAGCCTCACAGCAGCCGGGGTGGAGGACTGACGTGACAGCAGGTTTGTCAGCCCAGCAGAAGGAGGGAGGGTGAGAAGAAAGCAAACCGTTCAAACCGATTATTGCTCATGGCTCCACTTCCCACCTCAGCTACAACCAAGGGTGGGCAAAGCCGTTCCATCTCCCCCAGAGCCTTCATCTAATCAAGGAAAAAGGAGAGGAGAAGCTCAAATCCACTTGTCTGCGCAGTAGTTTTGAAGTTACTGGTAGCAAAGGGAATGACTGGGGGAGAGTAAGTTTTCTCTGGATTAGATAGTACCAAATTACTATCTGGACCATTTAGAACGGGTATCAGAGTATAGAGTAACAAGAGCTAATAACTGCAGCTTAGGACACACCAGGGTATCCTCTGTTACAAGGATTCTCCACTAAGGAATTATTGAGTCCTTGCAATCTCTCTGCTTTACGCCGGAGGCAGCAGAGCAGTGACGTTGAATACACGGCCCAAGGTGCCACAGCTAAGGAAGTGACGGCCAGTAAGGCGCAGAGAAAGGCTTAGTACCCAAGCATCCTGGCCCTAGAATCTATGCTCTTCACCACCACACAGGACTGCCTGTCACAGTACGTGTAGGTAGTGAACCCCAAATATTTATGCCGTCAACTATTTACACAATGTTAACTAATGTGAGGATTTTAAATTCTCTTCATCAGAGCCCAGAGCTTTAGGAGAAAACAGAATTAAATGCTATTTCAGGACACAGAATATCCTAAATAACGATTAGGAAGGGCTGGGCAAAGTGGGGGCGAAGAAAAGGCAGGTTTGCCTGGCCCCACCACCTAGCCAACTGACCGCTGGATAAGCCCTCACACCCCACACGTGTTGTTCCTGCCCGTTTCCTTACTGCCACTGTCACGTACTCGTACATGCGGATTGCTGACGCTGACTCTCTAGCCCCAGTGTCTTTCCTAAGCTCCACACATACCTCATTGCCAGCTGTTCCCCTCGGATGTTCTGCACAACCCCACCTCCTGACTCTCCTTCATCCTCATGAATAGTCTCACTTCAAGCTCTCAAGCAACCATTTCCTTCTCCTTAACCTCCTACGTTGTCTCTCAACAAAACCTGCTGCTTTTCCTCTGCAGCGTCCGGACGGCCCAAGCCCCCACCCTCCTCCTGGGACGCCAGCTGCCTGCCACGGAGCAAACTCTCTCTTCCACACTATCCCAAGGCTGAACCCCCGCAATATGGATATGATCTGTGTCAATTCGCTGATCAAATTCTTTCAAGGACCTCTTGCTTTTCGCAACAAGGCCAAACTCCCTAGCCCCAAGTTATTACTCTGTATCTTTATTTCCTGCTGCCATCACAGCTCTGGTAATACCAGGCTGCTCACCAATCATGGCGCTTCTACAACTAAGTCCAAATAGTCAGAAGGAAAACTTCAGGTACAGAGACATTACAATAGACAAATGATTAATTTTTGGCTCTCTCCATCTCTGCCTTACTTTCATTAATTGGTTGGATTTGGTTGATCTAATGACGGATTGATCTTTATTCACAGCTGATCTCTTTCTCCCCAAGTCAGCCTATAAGTAAGTACTACAATAAAGGTAAATCGCAGTACTGTGGGGACACAGAGAAAGCTGTAATTAAATGAATTTTCTTCAGAACACACTGCTTACCTAAAATACTTCAGTAATATGACAAGCAGGTAAGAAAACAGAATTAAATGATAGTTCAGGACACAGAATATCCTCAATAACGAGTTTCTTGCATCGATGAACACTAAGAATCCTTGGATGTATCAGTTTGCTTTTCTGTCTCCAACATCAGCACATCTGTTTTCTCCAGGTTGACGCTCACTGATGGCCTCACAGCCTAGCGCGCTCACCGTGAGCTCTTTCAGGGTCAAGTGCCAAGTGGATCACCCTTTTCCTGGTATCCTTGGGGCCTCAGAGGTGAGGCCCACAAACGGTGCTAACTGAATATCCCTTTAAATTATCTAACATCTTTTAAAAATACAAATAACCCCGAGGCGGTTCATTCCAAAGAACTGTCTGATCAGATAATGCCCCAGAACTTACCGAGATCAGATGATAAGGGCTTTTTGACTGAGGAAGCTATTGGAGGATGAGGAAAAGGAAGAGTGCCTTTCAAATCTTACATACTTTAAGACATTAAATAGAAAAACATGCGGACCTTGTGCAAATTCTCTCTACCTTCTTTTCCTCCACTGTAGCAGTTTTGAGAACAGCTGTGATCCCTGTACCACATGAAGAGTTAACTACTTCTGTGGTAAGCGAATACCCCAGGGCCAAGCGGCTGGGAGAGAAAGCCTCCAGGAAGGAGGAGGTCCAAAGTGGAAAGGAGGCCAAAACCCACTCTCCAGGAAGTGCCGCTGGAATCCTGGTGTTAACCTAACTACATTTTAACTCAATCGTAATCCCTTCCCCACAAAGCCTATGCGGTCTTCTGAAAGAGATTAAAATTGATCTTGTAGTCACTTCTAGACATCAGAAAAGGATTGTTTTGTTTGTTAGTATTTCACTCAACCACTACTAACAGCTTTTCTTTCCAGTTTTTTTCTGAACAAGTGAAAAGCAAAAATAACAATCAATGCAAAGTAAACATTTTACTCTATAAACAACTTCTTACTCCCATGTGGATTTCTTCTGCAACCAAGTCAAAAGTTCACTAGAATAAGAGAGAGGAAAATCATTCCTCTCTCTTATTTCCTTTAGGATTTCTTTTCCACACCTCCTAACGTTTAGGATTCTTCATCCTGATTCACCGATCCAAATATGTTCAGCTGATCATTGGAACCTGTGACCTTTGGTTGTTTTTTGTTTTGTTTGTTTGTTTGTTTGTTTTAATGAGGCTGGTTAGCAGGGAAAAGCTCCATTCTAGCCTGAGTTCTAGTCGTCAGCCCCAACAAACCATTTGCCAGAAATAAATACAATTGATACAAGGAGTAGCTGGCTTAAATCACTGCACAAAGTAGTTTAGTGATTAACAGAGTGGGTTAGGTTAATATAAAGAACTCTTCTTTTTTAACTGTCCAGAGTCCACAAACACCCCACCTCCCTTTGCACTCATTACACTCCCAAGCCTTAGCCTGAATCACTAAGAAACAAATTTCTGCTGGCAAATGTCAATGAGGGTGGGAAAAAAGTCCGGATTCCAGTACCAACATTTCATCCACCTTTCTGTTCCCAGGCAGAATACTATGGCAACTATGTAAGCAACAGATGAGAATAAGTTATGCTACTTGATAAACTGAGGGTGTCAGTGGGAGGTTCCGGCTGTCAAGAGGCCCCCACACCCCACTGTTCAAAACAGCTCCTGAAGGAAGGAGGAAGAACAACTAAGCACCAGAATCACAAATACCCTACACACACACACACACACACACACACACACACATTTTGTTTACATAAAAAGGACAGTACAATTGATGCTTCCTACCTATTAACTTAATGCAAACAGTTTGTTGATTTGAGATTTAAGGTTCCTTATAAGAAGACAGAGGCTTTTAAATACTGGTCCCAATGGCAGATACCTCTGACCCTATCGCCAGAACCTTATTTCATGGCTCCACTAACACAAAAAATTAGGAATGTTGACACAATGTGAAAGGATCTTTGCTGAGTGCTAGTCCATTTTATGGAGGAAGAACCTAAACGGCCTGCCTGGTGATCCACAGCTAATTATTAATGCTTAAAAAATTAAAATCCAATTGAAGGAATTTTCGTTGTTAAAAACCCCAGCTCTCTTCTTATCTTTCTATTCAGCTAACAAACACCAAAGTTAAAACTAAGGCTCTCAAAGTTGAAAGCACAGCACAGAAAGGAGAAGAGAAACAAACCTTAATTTATTTGAGCAAGACATAAGGGGATCTGGGAACTTCTACTTTTGAGAGAGAATAAAAGGGAGGCCACATGTGCCAGAAAAGAAAGAAAAGGAGAACTTGATCCTTTCTTCTTTTTAAAGCCTTTCAAATCATGAAAGTAAACCCAGGTTAAGGATTTTAACTGAAAGATGCTTAAATTTTCCCCCCGATTTTCAGATCTATCACACACTAGCTGAGTGACACTGGACAAATTATTTAACCCAAGACTGTAAGAGAAGGGGCAGGGAAGATAGAGAAAGGGGATACATGTTTAATACTATTTAAGTATCATTTTAATACTTCATAAAGCTTTGTGAAGTACAAGGCTTATAATAAATGCTCATCAAATATTAGCACCTAACCTTTTCCCTTCCTATGAGAAATGCAAGGAAACAGGCGTGAACCCATCAGTAGATCCAAATATTGTTCCAAGGATCTATGCTGTCCAGAGTCCATACACAAAATTTAAAAGGTATTGCTGTGTTAAAGTCGGGATGGCAGTGATGGGGGAACAAAGGTTTTCCTTCATACTTCGGTAATTTCCAAAAGTTTCTATGATAAACATGTTTTGCTTTTATGGTTCGAAATAACTTGTTTGGAAAAAGAAAATGTTTCAAGAAGGGTTTCATCATTCTCATGTAGGAACTATTTTTACCAAATGTTCAAGTTAGCTTACACTATCCTAGACTTATCTGGCCCGAACTGTGTGTTAAAATAAGATTTCATAATCACCGTCAGAGGGAGAAGATAACACAGCAACTTCTTAACTGAAACCAAGCTGCTTGAAACTCTACTCATTGTTTACAAAGACTCTGTGGACACCATTTGAACAGAATCGGAATCAAGCGACACAAACTCTGGTAACAAGACTCACTTACAATAAGGCCACGACCCAAGAGAAACCCCTCCTCTCCTCCTCCAACTCAATCAGAAAATAAAGCCTTCTTTAAAAAAAAAAAGAAGAAGAAGAAGAAAATAAAGCCTTCTGCTCATTAGCACATCCAAGACCGAGCAGTAAGATCTTCAAGGAAAAGCACCTTTAAGAGTCTTCAACACAGGGCAGTAGAACAAGCGGGATACCCACATGCAAAAATAAGTAAATGCTCAGCTCACACCGCCCCCAAAAATTAACCCCAAAATGGATCCAAGACGTAAATATAAGAGCTAAAACTTTCAGGAGAAAATCTTTGTGATCTTGGCTAAAGATCTGTTCGAAGTGACATCAAAAGTATGATCCATAGAAGAAAATATGATAAACTAGACTTCATCAAAATTAAAAACTCTTCCTCTTCCAAAGACACCAGGAAGGCAATGAAAAGACAAGCCAGAGATGAGGAGAAAATGCGTGCAAATCAAGTATTTGATAAAAGATTTGTATCCAGAAAACAGAGAGAATATATGGCTCTTGCAGCTGCTATCGTAGCTCCTCTGCGACAGCCGGCTGCGTTGTTCACATTACTCTTCTTTCTTCCTTTTTTTTTTCAATTTTCCACCACAGTAAGTCCTCCCCAGACTTGGTCCTTGGTTTTTGAATGGCCATCATTACTTTGCTAGAGGCTAGGGAAAGCGATAACTAAGCTTTAAATTGCCTACATGAGGAGAGGAATGGGCGGCTCTGAGAAAGGAGTTTCCCCAGGAAGAGAAAAGCGTGTGAGCGCATGTGTGCAACGCCACCCAGCCGACTGACTGCTCAGAATCTCCCCTCCCTCTGCTACCTGACTGACCTCAAGGTAAGTGAACGCTGGTTAATTAAAGAAAAGGTTTACCTATGCAATACCAACCAGAACAATTTCTCCCTGTGAGTACAAAGCTCTTTTACCTGTATGACAACTGCCTGTTGAAGACTGTACGTCAGCTCTCTCTTCAGGGTCAAAGCCGGGTCCCTCCTGGCTAGTAGGATCCATGAGTTTATAACAGCGCCGGCAACAGCAGCAGCAGCATTTCAGAGAACATGAATAAATTCCAGAGAAACAGGCACTGCGTTTGAGCAAGTTTCACCTACGAAACAGAAGTACGCCCAATACCTACGGCGCTAAAGCTGTCTAAACAAGGTGGCAGGTGGCCTATAAGCTGAGCACCAGCTAGTCGCGGTCCAGACAAAAGGCCACAGGGAGGAGATGACCGAGGTGTTTGCTTTGATGAGGAGAAGGGCAGAGAGAGACCTCAGGACTGGTTCTTCTGGAAGCACAAACTGGTTCAGCCGAAGTCGTTGCTACATTTCTAAAGGATGGGCAGAGAACACTGTACACACGGGCAGCTTTGCTGGGTGCTCTTTTCCTTTCACAGGGAATTTCCAAATGCTTGCTCAACTATCCAGTGACAGCCTGGTTTTAATGAAACCACTTCAGACCTGGTCTAACACAAACATTCAGGTGGTTAGGAAGTTTAGTTAGTAACACAAAGGGTTGATCACGAAATCCCCAGGGTCAGGTTCAGACCAAAACAAAGGCCACGGAGCTTAAGAGCTGACCACCTAGCAGGCATTTCTAAGACAGGTGCAATCTCACTGCATTTTCCACTATAAATCAAGAAAGCGTAGGAAAACAAAAGTGCCCACTGCTGACAAAGGTGTGACAAAACAAATACACATATGATACTCACCTATTCAGATCATAAGCATAAAACATAAAGTGGTGATAAGTATTTTGGATAAAATTAAACAAATTTAACAATATGCATAAAGAAACGTGAAAATGTTCAAACTTTAAAAAAATAATTTTACTTTATCATAAGGAAATAATGATGGAACTGAGGGGAAAATTTATTTTGACCAAAAAATTAAATGTCTACTAATAGAGAATTAATTAAATCTGATAGCTCCCCACAACAGAATTATGCTATCCCTTAAAATAATATTCAGAAACTATACTACATGAGAACACATTATTAAATGGAAAAAAAGCCCAGAAAATAGTATATACCGTAAATCTGATCTTAACTATGTATTTCTTAAACCAAAATGTCTACTATCTCTAGGTAATGGGATTACTTGCTCTCATGTATTTCCCAAATTTTATTTATCACATAGAATTGCACGGTAGCAAGGGGAGATTAATTCCACCCCCACCACCTTATAGAAATATGATAGCAAATGCTTTCAACCATAAGAAACAAAGCTGTCCGAAATCTGCCCAGAGACTCTCTCAATAGATTTCTGCTCTTTTAGAGTAACGTGATTCTAAATAACAGATCAGACTGTGGCCACACTGTCAGGATCACAGATCATTTTTATGTCTTTCTAATAGCGTAATCAAGTCCACTTTTGCAAAGGAAAGTGAGTGAAAATGCAGTTGTATAATGAGGCTTACATTTACCTACGTCTTTTTTAGATGACAAAGTTTGTCCTGGTTTCTATGTTGAAGTGAACTCTTAACAGGCTCCTTCTAAACCTAGAACTTTTCCAGAACAACAAAGACATCAACCGTAATCTCTGTATCAGGTAAACTGCTACTGAATGATGCCATGAGAAGGAATCCAATAGAAATCTTACAAACCACTTCTACATCAAAAATGTTTCCGCAATCCTCAAACTCAACCAAAAATTTTTTTAAGACTGGCAGAGGCATGAACAGAGCTCAAGGGGTTAGAAAAATAATGGCAGGGGGAAAGATAATCCAAAATAAATATGTGTTAGCTTGCATTTTTCCCCCCCTCACTAAAGGAAAAATGTATTTTCATAGCAGATAAAAAGTGGGCAATATTTTGCAGCCAAAATCAACTATAAAGTTAGGTTAAGCTAGGACTGAGGTTAGAATGAGTTGAGACAGCTAAAAGTGAAAGCTGTTTTCTATTGTTCTTAGACTAAAGTACATATTTTAATGAAAAAGAAGAAGTAAGAACTAATCTGGTATGTAACATGCAACAGTCAAAAACACAGAATCCCAGAAATAGAATTGGAAAGAGCCCCTCATCTAAACGGTCTCCCAATGACATTCAGAAGTCATTAGCAAAAACGTATTTCTTTCGATTGAAGAACTTTTGAATTTTTTTCAAGTGCTCAGCTATTATTTCAGTCATTGTTACGATCAGATGATGACAAAGGATCATGAAATCTTCTATCAGAAAAACTCTTAAATCGTCTGCTCCAGTTCAGAAGCTGATTCAGATACAACCCAAGAATGTCATTCTTGCTGTACTGCAAAAATGCAACACAGATTTAGTACAAAAGAACTTACGATGCGGGTGATACTGTGCTGTGTCACTTTTCGGTTGGGGAATGGTTATGAATACACATGCCACTCTACAGAACAGTCACCCACCCAAAAGTTTCAACCACCCGCCTTTCTACTTTACTCCATTTCCTTCTCGCTGACCTGACCACAATATGTAAGTATGTTACTCCTTAAACAGTTTTAAATAGTCTATGTTCATAATTTTAAAAATGGAAATTGAAACAGATAATCACTAACTAAATCATTTATCTAGGATATCCTACAAGGAAATTTTGCACAGTTCAGAGGCCCTTAGTAAAAAAAGGAAATGGTTTCCCACCCCGACCTTACACAGCAAGATAGGTTTCCTTGATGGGTTTTGTTCGAAAACTTAGGATGTGTTTAAACATTACAGAGAAGACTACACAAAACAGTTTGGTTAAATACATGTAATTTCTTAGAGTAATTTTTAAAGCATCTATTTCGTACACCAATCCCCAGATCTGTACAATTACACCATTCCTCCCTTCTGATCAGTAACTGAGACTTGACAGCTCTTTCACCTGCATCCCTCCAACCGACCCAAACACACAAGCACGCACGACTCCATCTCAGATTTTTCAAGTTACATCAATCCTAAGGTGAGTCTGGCAAGAGAATGGGGTAATCAATTTCTTACTACCTACCTCACTGTCATATCACCTACAAGCAAGAATATGTTGAATCATAAACTACTTTAAAATGTTTAGAAACATTGCAGAACTTAGAATTTTTATATCCCCGAAGTATATTTATATTACTTACAGGCTGGAAGTAGTACAGCTTAGGAACACCAACGCAAGTCTGCATAACACTGAAGGACAAACTGACCAGCACCTTGTCACGGGACCACCTGCAGCTCAGAGCTCTGATCTAATTATCAAAGCTCTAAACCTAATACGACTGTGATCTTCCCATGGGAAGGCAACACGTGCAGCTTACCATGTGCACGATGCTCCGCGAGGAACCTAACACTGTCATATTTCATCCTCACGTTCTCTTTTGAGGAAGGTGCTAGTACTGCCCGTGTTTCACAGGTGAGGCAACGGTGGGGAGGTGATTTGCTGGGGTCGCAGAGCTAAGGTATGAGTGAGTGTGAAGGGTCCAGCTCCCAGCCTAAGCCCTTCTTCACTGGACCGGCATAACCAGAGGTAGTGTAGATTTTCCTGAGACTCCTGGTTCCTGATTGATAACAAACACACTCCTAAACAAAGTTACTGTGCTAGGCTGAGCGTGAGCCCCTGCACCATCAGTCTGAACGGCGGGGAAGTAACACGATCATGGTAATTCCAATCCCCGGAATCAGCCCCCAGTGATTATAAAAAACGCTAAGTCGTCACTGACGATGACCTTTCCCTGTCAGTGTCACCGGGAGAACCCACTTGAAAACGTACAGGTGTTTACCAACGTGACAAGGAAGAGAAAACTGATGGTGAGTATCTGGCTGAGTCCAGAAGCAGCTCAAGTAAAGGTTGTGAAGGCGGATGTGGGCCCTTTAATTTGTTAGCTCTATGACCTAAGGCAAGTATTTACACCCTCAAAAGCTCCCTTTTCTCATAGGCAAGATATGGTAACAATAGTCCCACTCACGTAGGTATTATTATGAATATTACACAAATAGTGTAAAGCCATCAAGTGTAATGCCCGGTGTACATTAAGCATTCAAATGCGAGTTATTATGTGCAGTGACTAGGAGTAAAGAAGGCCAGACAAACAGTAACTGCCTGGCATGTAAAAACAGGATGAAATGCAGAAACACTACATAGACCCACAGCATCGCTTCAAGCACAGGAGCAGGAATGACTAAGAACTTCAAGACAACAAAACTACAGTCACAAATCAAATGGGCTAGTCCAGTGACATACAACTCAAAGCTTTTAAGAAACAAATCCATCAATAGCCACTAACACATATATCACTCATCTGCCCTCATGGGAGGGATTCTGAGTCACACCTCTCTCTCTCTCTCTCTCTCTCTCTCTCTCTCTCTCTCTCTCTCTCTCTCTCTCTCTCCAATTGAGGGAAAGTGTCAGCATATTTCTGTACAGAGAAAAGAGTTTACAATTTCAACTAATTTCAAACTGCTTGGGAAAGATAATTTGGTGACAAATGTTAATGAACTAAGGAAATGTTATACTTTATAGACAATACCTTGAAACTAGGAGCCAATAAAACATTGCCAAGAAGAGACTCGATGTGCCCTGCCACAATGATTAAAACATGTAATTAGCACACACGGTGAACAGTCATGCCCTTAAGGATGGGCTTTACCCCAGTCTGCCTCCAAAATACAAATTTTAATTAATCAAGTCCAAAATAATGAGATTGCACAGAATGATCATGCTTTGCTATTTACTAAACACACAAATTTTCCCAAAACGTGTACATATAAATGAAGTCTACTTTACTAGGTTCTATAATGAACTGCAAGACAGACTGAACTTACTTGCACATTAGAAATTCTGAAGTCAATCACCGATTACCTTCACAGATCTAACTAGACAAAAGGCATCCCATTCCAGCGCAACTATTCCCACTTCAGAGTAAAGCTCAGGAGAAAGTTGAGGGAAAATGCAAAGGTTTATTCAGAAGATGGGAACAAACCTGTTTCTGAGAAGAAAACAAAAGATTCTCCTGGATGGCAAAACTCACGGTGTGTGTGTATCAGAATCCCCGATTCCTGCCCTGATACAATACAGTGCAATACAATACAGGGTCTTATATGAATTTTTGCTCCAAAAGACGCAGTAGAGCTGATTGTCCGACTAGGTCTTATTTTCAGGGAAACACAGTACTAGATGTTCAACCAGTAAAGTAAATTAGTCCAATTAAAAAAAAATACTAAGAAACAGCTTAGGGAATCACTTCCTCTTTCCTGACCTGAAAAACAACTCCCAGATGGACCACCAGTCATGTAAGGGAGCGAATAAAGGAAAAGAACATCTGGGGAAAACTCTACAAGTAGCACATGATCCTGAATTAGAAACTCAGGAAAATCCACCAGGGAAAAAGGGAAGACACAGATAAAGGGCCTGAGAAGTAAATAATGAGGTAGAAGAGGATGGTGGTTGTTAGACCATTCTAAACAAGAGAAACATAATTTGTCTTCTGTGGTCGTAAAATAAATGATATACAAGCTCTTTTGGGTCAAGACACAACTGGATTCAAATTCCAGCTCCACCAGCAAATGACATTACCTCATTCATGTGCCACAGTTTTCTCATTTTGTCCCACAAGTGGGTAAGAATGCTAGCATAAAGTAGAGAAAAATGAGATGGTTGTAGGAATGATAGAAGGACGTGCCAGTCAATAAGCGCCTGGCTCATCAGCTGGTACATCCCAGGTGTTCCATACAATGTGGTTGCCTACCTGCCTCCTCAGGTGGAAGCTCAGAAGGTAAGATAAGCAAAGTGACCAGAGTGGTCCTTCTAGCACCATTGTTGACTGTGCTTTCTCAGACGTTTGCTGGCTTTTATTTTTTATTCCTGTAGTTGTGCCAACGCTCAGTGCCACCCTCAGTGCCACCTCTGATATTAAGATCACAGGAAAGCTAAAAAGTGACTGAAATGCCCATGAATCTGTTAAGGTGTTTTTGAAACAAGACCTTAACAGCAGAGCTACAAATGCACCAATGACCAATTGAACCCCCCAGCCACCCTGGGGGTGGAGGGGAAAAGAGAGACCTCATCTTTCCGGAGCCTCAGGGCCTGACTTTGCAGATACTGAGAAAGAACGACTTCTAACCTTCACAGCTGAAATCGGGGTACGATGTCCTGAGCAGGGCTCTAGGAAAGCAAAAGGTGCTACTGTGACCTTCATGCAGTAGTTAAGGCAAGAGAGCCGTGTTAAGGGAAACGGGGGGAAAGCCGGACTTGTTCATGTGGCCAGAACAACACGTGCCGTCATACAGTGACCTGGTTACACAGCGCTCGGGAGGACGAGCCGGAAGGTAAGCCCAACTCGCTCGTCGATGTTCCCGACAGTGGCTCATCTGGGACGAAACCCGGACACTCCAAATCTCCCAGTGTGTCCCTCTCCCCCGGCAGGCCACCACGATCCGGCTCCTTTGACATTATACTTTTCGTACCACCATTCAAGATCCACTTAGCAATTCTGACCGCCATGTCCCTCACGACTAAAGTACACTTATTGTGGTCAACTAAGGCTCTCATTATACCAAGACTCTGTCAGTAACAAATATGCATCTCTGTCCTATTTTCTGTTGCTAAGTGTCATTACCTAAGGGTCAGTAGGGCAATGAGAAGGGAAACTGTGCACCTCGCTTTCTCTCTGGGGTTGCAGAGTGAGGAGATGGAGAAGGAAGACCCTTTCGTATTCTTGTCATTTCTAGAAGGCTTAAGAGTGGCCACTCTCGTAACTCTTCTTACAGAGCTGGGGTACCTTCGGGAGGTACCCCTACAGTCCCTTCATTTTTATGACGGCCTGCAAACCAGCTTCTTGGAAAGTCCGTTACGGCCCTTCAGCCCAGTCTGTGACCCTTCCTGCTTGAAAAACTGGGTGTGTACTCATTACCTTTCCATCCCACGTGAAGACCACTGCCCAGCTATTCGTAAAGCAATCAGTTGACCATCTCCCGACAGGAAAAACAATGCAAGTTGGAGGCTGATACTTAAAACTCAGACCCTAACTGGGATATGCAGGAGGAAGACCTTATTCTGCCAGAACGTTTTGCTGAGGGTAAAACGTAGGAATCAGAGGTACATTTCAAAGGAGGTCAAGCCAGCTATTTCATGTGAGAGAAGTTATCCGCACAGCATGGGATCTCAAAATCCAAAACCGACTAGAAGCTCACCTGGTATACATTCAGAAAAGCATGG
Organism: Rhinolophus sinicus; assembly: GCF_057876585.1. Taxonomy (NCBI): domain Eukaryota; kingdom Metazoa; phylum Chordata; class Mammalia; order Chiroptera; family Rhinolophidae; genus Rhinolophus; species Rhinolophus sinicus. Next base: position 56,468,358 of record NC_142513.1, on the reverse strand, counting down.
TCCCTACTTATAATGAACAAATTAATATTTCTAATACCAATTAGAACTTAAACAATCAGCAAGAAAATGTTACCTGTTGTTCCTAGGTTAGCAAGCTTAGAAGGAAATTGCGTTACAAAACTCAGTTGTTCAAGGTAAACATTAAGTTTCTTTTGGGAAGGAACAGAGGAAGACAGTTACACTGGTGAATAAGTCCCCTTATTTCATACTGAAACATAGCACATTTCTAGGACTCTAACATATCACAAACTCCATGACAGATAAATATCAATTTTGCAAGCATGTAACCACTGTGGACCATCTTTCATGTTACAGGACAATTTTAAGGAAGCCTGTGTGTAGAACGCCCAATTTACTATGTTTTGATGGAGAGGGAAGAGGAGGAGTGAACACTGAGGGTAAGAAACCCGTGGTCTTGGTGAGGATGGAGGAGAGGGCACATACTGCTTTTCAAGAGGGTTAATTTTCCGCAGGATGACCTTGACGCTCACATTCAAACTTATTCCAAAATTCCCATAATCGTAACAGATGCAATTTGATACTTTACATGTCCAACAAGTTAAAGCAAATTACTCAGCTTCTCTCAAATCTCCTTTTCCCCACCAAAACCTAGTGAGCTGTAGAAAAAAATTAAGCACTGTGGACATACTCATTAACCCCTGGAGTCCCCAGTATTGTGGCTACCTGTCGGTCACACCCAGGGGTACTAGCAGGAGAGACAGAAGGTGTGACTTTACATTAATGAAGTGGATGGTTTCCAGAGTGGCGTAACAGCAGGGAGGGGGAAAAAATAAACAGAAGGCACAGAAAGGCACGGCCTGCCATAGTACCTGGCTACGCACAGCTGAGCCCTGAACCAACTTTATTCAGGGTGCTCACAGAGTACCCCAAAAATGATTGCGACAGGACCACCATATATTTCTTTTCTAACTCCTCCCCCAAGCACCCAGCGCAGTGCTAAACAGAAACTGAACAATGACTAGAGTTGTTTAGACTAATTCTTAAGTGTCCACTTACATAAACAGGCAGTCCAGTGACTGAGTTTACAGAAGGCAGAGCCGGTCCCTTTCTTCATGAAAGCTCTCAAGGCTTTCCAGCATCCTCTCCACCTTGTTCCCCAACTCCTCGGGGCAGAGATGGTTGCTTCACCATGTTTCTCCCTCACTTGGTTCAAATCTCTTGGTTCAGATCTTCCTGAAGACATTTACCATGCTGACTCATTATTTTTCTGCTCATAAATCGGCCTCAATCCATGAATTCTGAGCTCAAGAAAGGATCCACACAAGCCAAACTACAGGGCTTTGAGTCCATCAGCTCTCGCAGTAGACCTCCTGTCACCCCTGAAAAGCTAATAGTCGATATATTCGTGCCTCACTTTAAAAAGTCATTCTTCTCTGAAATTTTGCAGGAGACCAAATAAATAAATAAACAAACAATTTCTAGAGACCTTAACAATCAGCCCACCCCGAAACTAAAATTTAACAAGCACTCCAACCTTAGACAACCCAACCAAACAGCTCGCAGGACACACTGAGGTTACAGTCGGTTTTCTCCCCCGTCACAAAGCTGCCCGCCATTCCACACGGTGCAAGCCCAGAATCTACTTTAGGAAACTGAACACTAGCCCTCCTCCCAGGCCATCTTAGTCACATCCAGTCACACACTTCCCCAAAAGAAGAGGAGGCTAAAAGCAGCGCGCGTCTCAAGCAGATGCCAACGGTCTCAGAGTGAAAACATCGTCCCCACTTGTCCTTTGCTCAAAGGCAGACATTGGAAAGAACCAAGAACAAATTAACCATTCATCTTAGAAATGCATCCACACAAGAAAAGGCATTTTGACGTCAGAATTAACAAAACATGTAGCTCACCAACTTTGGAGCTCCCTAACTAAATAAAGGAGCACTGCACCCGTTACCATTTGGATTAATAGTCTGTTTCCCACCTTCATTCTACAGCTCATCACCTTCATCTCACTACAAATCATTGTTATTTACAGATGGGACTCTTTTTATTAAGTATTACTGAAATAAAAGCCACTGACTATTTTACAGGGGGAAAAAAACCAAATGATTATATTCCTCTTCAATTTTTTTTTTTTACTGTGCAGTTAACGATTCCCTAGTTCTTGTTTTGTTTTCCCCTCATTGTAAAGCTCCTTCGCACAATCAGCGATTCAACTCCACCACAAAATACAGTTTTAGAAATGAATGGGCAATCTTCACAACAGTTTAAATTTGCTCCCTGTCAAAGTCTATTTACGTAACACAAACCTGAAAGACAAGTTCCAATTATACACTGACCACTGCAGCGCTCAGTGAAAGGAAGAATGGCAGCGACACATCTGGGAGTGAAGCCCAAGTTAATCAAGACCAAAATATAAAAAAGAAATTACACCTCCTTTCCCTGCGCTTCGGGTGAAAATAGGTACTCCTACTTCCATTTCCATTGAGGTGGTTTAAAAAATAATAAAAAAAGAGAAAATAATGACAATTCAATGATTATAATAAAGTATCATAAAATACTTATGTGTATACACACACAAACTCTTTAATAAAGAAGCATAATGTGTAATACAAATAATATAATTTCAAAACAAATTTGCAAAGACAATATAAAACTACCTACGTAGCAGAAAGTTAAGTTGCTTCAGCATGTGGGACACTGAGATACCAACACTTGCGAGGTTCTCTGGGTTGGCAAACCCACGAAGCAGAAACAAAAGTATTCTGCAGACAGTGCCCAATGAGAAGCCCCGAGAACACACACGCTGCCCTCGCCACCTGGAGCTGCAACCGTGGCGACTTACTAGGTTCCTGTACAAGGCGCCTGGGTTCCCCTTTTCGCCGCCTGTGCTGCCACACTTGCTTTCTTTTCGGTCACCTGACACTCTGAGCACAAAAACCCAAAAGCCTGGGATCAGACAGACAGTGCCATTCTCCTCGCTTTCACCTGACTTCAACTCCATTCCCATTTCCTTTTCTCCCAGTGGGAAAACTCCTGTCTGATCCAAAATAACACTTTCAGCCGATCTAAGGCTTTTGCATTCCTGAATGAAATCAAGACGGGTGACTAACGCAAACAGTGGCCTCTGAACTACAGCCCTCTTGTAAATCTCCCCAACCCTGAGCTACATTTACGCTACATTAGCTAGTACTAAATGCAGCGTAAGTTAGACATTAAGCCTACGGACTCCCAGTAACGATCTGTTCTGAAGTTCTGCTCATCTTCATGGATCTGGTTCCACAGAGCAGGCCAAGATTACAGCCTGGGTTGAAAAGAAAATACGGGCAGGGCCCTCAGCCACTGCCTGAAACCTGCACGAACCATCTTCAGGTAATTCCAGAGCTGATTTATCCCCTGCACTTTTCTGTGAGTTGGTAGAAAGCAGCATGATGTGGAAATACCACAAAGCCCCTGAAAGTCTGAATTTCCGAGGTGTTTTGGGAAGACCCGTCTAAACGGTGTGCAGAAAAACCAAGGTAAGAGAAATGTGAGGCAGAGGAGCGATTTGGAAGCCACCGCCATCTAGGTGACCGTGGGTGAGGAATGGCACGAGCAGCGACAACAGCACGGGCACGTCACACAGACTGGGCTCTAACCGCGCAGTTGGTGGTGAGTGACCAGCGCAGGGAAATAATGACCATAATGCTTATTCTAGTAATCACGGTCATGGGCCATAAAAAAGGGGGGGAAGCGACATCATTCAGGAGCTCCTCAGTCAGTATACCCCACCTAGAAAGTAAAATTTCAAAAGAAGAGAATGCCAACCCACTTTCAGCCAAACTCTAAACCTCTATCATCCTCCTCTAAAGGAAAAGGGAGAAAGCTAATTCCTTGGTTTGAACTCAGGGAACTTACTTCAGAAGCAACAACTCTCCCCTCGTAATTTAATGTTCATGAAAAGAATACTGGCTGCATCAAAAGACACAATCAAAACAACGGAATGGGAAAAAAATGTTTGTACATCACATATACCTGAAAAGGGGTTAGTATCCAGAATATATAAAGAACTCCTTCAACTTAACAACAAAAATACAAACAACAAAATTTAAAGACAGGCAAAGCATCCGAACAGTATTCCTCCAAAGGAGACACACAAATGGCCAATAAACCCATGAAAAGATGCTCGGTATCGCTAGTCATTAGAGACTCGTAGCTCAGAATTACAATGAGACACCGCCTCCCACCCATTACAACTACTACCGTTAAAAACAAGCAAACAAGAAATAACAAGTGTTGGAGAGGCTGTGGAGAAACTGGAATTCTTGTGCACGGCTATTTGGAATGCAAAATGGCGCAGCCTCTATGGAAAACAGCCTGGTGGTGGCTCCTCAAAAAACTGAGAAATAGATTATAGGATCCAACAATTACAGGTATGTCCACCCAAAAAAGTGAAAGCGAGGACTTAAAGAGATATTTGCACACCCATGTTCATAGCGTCATATTTCACAACAGCCAAGAGGTGGAAGCCACCCAAGTGTCCATCGATGGATAAATGGATAAGCGAAATGGGGTCTATACATACAGAGGAATACTGCTCAGTCCTAAAAAGGAAGGAAATTCTGACACGTGGGTGAACCCTGAAGACATTACTCTAAGTGAAATAAGCCTGTCACAAAAGACAAGTACTGTATGATTCCACTTACATAAAGAAACTAGAATAGACAAATTCGTAGAGAAAGAAAGTAGAACAGTGGTTGCCTAAGGCCGAGGCATAGGAGGAAATGGGTACTTACTGTTTAATGGGGACAGAATTTCGGTTCCAAAGCTGGATGATGGTGATGGTTGTATGACAATGTAATATCCCTGAACCGAATGTAACAGCACTGAACTGTACTTAATACTCCTGAATTGTACACTTTAAATGGTTAAGATGGTTGGTAAACTTTGTTATGTGTATTTCACTGGTTATTTTATTTAAAAAATACAGATTATTGGCACACAGTACGCACAGATGGTGTTTTCTGCGTGAATAAATGAACTCTGAAACAGACTGTAGGTGAAAGCAAAAAGCCACTTTGAAAGAGGTCATCTAAGCCAAGCTCAGAAGTCACCTCCTCCAGGATGCCAGAATGAATCATGCCCTCAGTACACAATCACTCATCCAGCATCCTAGGCTGGAAACTCCCTGTCACCCTGGACAACCACCACCCCTTACTTCCCACTATCTACTCACCAAGTTTACTCCATTCAACCTTGAAGACGTCTAGTAGGTCTGCTGACTCCCTCTCCTCACTGCACCATTCAGGCCCTCGTCGCCTGTGTCCTACACTATTGTAATGGTCTCCTGCAACTTTTCTCTGAGGGGCGGTGCCCCCCCAAACCCCCCCCTCCCGTCACTCTCCATACTGCTCCCAGAAGGAGCTATCCAAAACGAAACCAGACTGCCCTCTCTTTTGCTTCAGGAGGACAAACTCTAAATTCCCTAGCACAACAGACACTCCACCCACCCTACCTTAAGTTTTCCACGTAAGTCTGGGACTACACCCACCCACAGTACATAACGCAACCTCACTGCTCACTCTGCTCAAACACACCAAGCTCTGACATGTTTCCTTGCACATACGAGTGCGAAGGACTGCTCTCTCTCCCTGCAGGACTGCCATTCTATTCCTTCTGTCCTCAGTCCATGCCTGGCTTTAAAATCCAGTTCAAAGGTCACATCCCTCATCTGTGTTCCTTAGAAGTTTGCACATATCACTGTTATGCCAAAGCCCCATATCCCTCCTTAAACCCCAAAATTATCTTGGCGTTCTTAGTGGCTGCTTCCATTCACTCTGCTCAAGTATTTTTTTTATGCGCTAATACTACTTGTACTTATAACGGCCATACTATGTATTCTTTCTGTTTTGTGAGCAAGGTGCGTATCCTTCAGAGATGAGCTTTTAGTGCAATGGAAGTGTGCATTCCTCTCCCGCTGTTCTCTCAGAGCCTAGCCCATAATGTGCTGTTTCAAATGTCTGCTGAACAGAATCCCAAAATAGCCTGCCCCTAGAAACAAATCAAGTTAGCTTCATGCTCACATACTTTCCCCTCAAAGTATCTATGCTGTTTACACAAAATGTTGATTGTGAAACTTAATTGCATTTACAAAATCAGCACAGAGACAAAGTTGCAAACAACTCATTAGAGCAGGAGACAATTCATGTATCTTCCAGCAGGAGCACACAAACAACCATGACTAACTTATTTCTTAACAGGAATGTACACTGCGAAGGTCAGTATCTGCCTCTGCGGGTCTTTTTCCCTTCCAACGTCCTATTACCATAATCTACCCTTTTTAAAAAATCCTTCCCAATAGCTACAACTACAGGTGAAATCCAGCAGCATCATGCATAGCGGGGGGGGGGGGGGGGGGGCAAAACATGCATGGCACATGACGTATTCATCATTTATTATCGGTATACACTGAGCATTACAATTTAGTACAGTTTTTTCCTATCTTAAAATGTGTATACAGTTTTTGGCACCCTCTGTGTATAAAGTAGGTATTGGTTTTTCCATTTTATGCACAAGAGAACTGCAGCTCCTAAAAGACTAAGTATTTTGTCCAAGGTCACAAAAAACTGGTAAGATCCCAAGAGCAGGGAGAGGATTTCACATCAGCTTTTCAATGCTTCTAGCCAGAAGTGACACATGTCATTTCTGCTCACCTTTCATTGGCTAGAACAAGTCACATGGCCCACCTGGAGCTGGAAGAGGATGGGACGTTGGCCCTTAACACGCCTAAGAAGGAAGAACTAGAAACCGTGGTGAATGGTGCATCACAATGTGTGTCTTTACAATGCTCAGTAATGAGCTATTACATTTTGAAGGAAAAAAAGCCCAGTTTCTTTGCAATTAGATAACATCATAGTCAACTTTTTCTTGAGGCATCAAAATTATCACCAAATTTCCTATGTAGTCTTATAAATATCATGAATATTTATAATTGTTACTGATTATGTATTGTTACTGATTATGTAACAATCTAATCTGTGTAAATTCACTGACTCTAAAGTAGCACCATCTATTGTAGATTTTCTTTTTTAGTTTATCATTCTTTCAAGAATAATTTCCAAGTTTTTATAAAACCACACAGACTATTTCATCTTCTCTAATCTGGTAAATTTCTCATTTATGCCTCATTTATCAGGATATAACAAAGGGAATATACACAGATGGATCATTTCTGCCCTATTATTAAGAGTCCGTGACATAACCCAAGCAGTTAAGAACAAGGAAAGGGGCCAGTCGCTTTTACCACCAGATTTCATTAATGAGAAACATGAGCGTTAATCATTCTATTAATAATTTCTTCAAGCTGAAAAACCCCTGTAAATTTAGGAAAAGCAAGCCAAGAAAAGAATGCACACATTTTGGAAATACAATCCTACTTTCAAACCCCAGCTCTGTCACTTACTAGCCGTGGGAGCGTGGCCAGGCTAAGCTACAGAATCTCTGTTAACTGCAGCTCCTTCACGAGACCATCCCAGGGTTGAATGAGACAATTTGTATAAAATGTTACCAGGTAGATGCCCAATAAAGTGGCAGGTAGCACAAACATGTTCTGATAAGCAAGCAATGTGATTTTTTTTGCCTTTTCATTAGAATTCTCCAAATTAGGAGAGGTTAAAAAGTGCTTTAATTTCTAATGGCTTAGTTGAAAAAAGCTATGTACACTTGACATCAGGGCACAGCTGAGGAGTTAAACACCACTCTTACGCTTTGTACTAGTTACGTAGGTCACTTCGCAATTGCACCAATTATTTCCTTGACCCTGAGACAATTATGCCAAGAACAAAGGCAATGAATGGGTAATTCGTAAATACCAAATCTTAGCATCAAAAGGCATTTTCAAGATTTTCAGTCTAGATGTTTCCACACTGATTTCTGGCCATGGGACTTTCTTCAAAGGAAACATTCCAGGAAACCCACAAAAGTGACACAGAAAACAGTGGAGCTATTCTGTGGGAGACAATCTGGTCTCATCCTCAGGCCCTCCCCAACTCCAAAAAAACTAAACACACAAAAATGGATGCATTGACCTTTTAATGGCAGAAACTGGGGGTAGGGAGGGCCTAGTGAGTTGCCCAAGGTTGTCAGCAGCAAACTTAGCCTAGAACCAAAATCTGCTGAATCCTGATCCACTGTCTGTCCACCAACAATCACGTTTTTCTCAGCTACAGAATGCTTTCCGTCAGAATTCCATCAGAATTCCCGTCTTCAGCACAGTCGGTAGGCTTCAACTCTCCACGTTATAACCCGGCGTCCTTACTTTCTTATGACTCTCACATTACTCATTCCCTTATTTTGCTCGTTAGTCTCGTCATGTGACCCAGAACAACTGCAGTGAAACGTTTCACTCCTAACACTGATTTACCAAGCCTATTATGTTTATGCCTCGGTCCCCAAGACTCAAAGGGAAAATCCTCTGAAATGGCAGAGGCTGAGATCCCACTTCCTGCCTGACCTGCTCAATGTTATTACTCGCTTTTCTGTACCCCCAAAAGGGCAGGTTATCAAGAGAATGCTGGGGTGCAAACGACTAGCTTCTGTGGCAGAACGACTGTAGCTCAGGTTACCCGGGGGAAGAAGGAGTGAGAAAGTAGGATGGACACTTCTGAGGTTTGAGTCCAAATAATGTGACTGTAACAGAAAAAATACAACAGCTCACCTGCCCCACCAAAAAAGAGCTCGCCTGATTTACAAAACAGAGGTTCTTTGGGAATACAGGTTGGCAGAGAGGATGTCCTCAAAATTCCACCTAAGAGGGTTCCTACCGAGCCAAAATACCACTAGGGGGTTCCCAGGGGGTCACAGAAGCCCTCCCACCACTGAAGAACCATCTCCATGGTCAGAAACATTCATTAAAGAGGTATCAGAAATCAGTTCCTCACGAGTTAGGAGGTGTCCACTGAGTTAACCAGCTCGTTCCCTAACCAGGGAGAGACTTAAAGATCTGCAAACTCCTACTCCCAACGATGCCCAACGGAGCCGGGTGCCAGGAGACCCGCTTATGCACCAGTCTCAGAACTTTCTAGACAACTGACTCTTCCTTCCTACAGCACAGAAAACCTTGACAAATGAAACTTGAGAATCGCTGCTGTCATAACTGAGACCACTTATCTCTGGCTCACAGAAAAACGTTTGGCTGTATTAATAAATCAAGAGCACAGTCCAATGCTTAATGCGCTCATTTCTTGGTTATTTAAACCATAATGTCAACACATGACTGCGATCTGGGGGACACATGTGGATTACGCACAGGTTCATAATGAGATTAGATATAATATGAATTTTAAAAGCTTCTCAGATGCATTCGGATGTGGAAGGGAATGGCCACAGATAACCTCTCGGAGCGCTTTCTGGGGAAGGGCCTTATCGTCTCTGGAGGTCTTATCTCAGACGCCTCCCAACTGCTGGCCTGAATCCGGACCAGCAACTAAGGAGCAGCCAAAAGGACAGGACACCACTGACTCGATCTGCAAGTTTCCTTCTCGTGCCTTGTAACACCGAGAGCCGCTCTTAGATCAACTCTCAGGGCTTAAGAGTAGCTGACTACGTTTCTCGTTTCTTCCTACTTTTAGAAATAAAAGGATTAAAAGTAGTCCTTTTATTAATTTATTTATTTGTTCATTCATTTATTTATATTTGGTATGGGCTGCCGGTAGGCTGGTAATTCTACTAGTAATTCTAAAACGGCATTTAAAACTTCCTTTCAGTATCTTGGATTTTTGTAAAACTTTCTGAAGGTTATGGAGAAATGGTAAACAAGCACGCATACTCTGCCAGTGGGAGCATAAAGGATATAAGCTTTCTGCAGTCAACTTGACCATATCTATTAAAAGCTGTTGAAATGTACAGCCTTTGCCCTCCAATTGCATTTCTGTGAGAAAGAGGAAAACCAGGACACAAAGATTATGACCCACCTGTTCATCACAGCCATGCTTCTAACAGCAGGAAGGGGCAAAGGAAGGAGGGAAGGAAGGAGAGAAGGAGAGGAGGGGAGGAGGGAAGGAGGGAAGGAGGGAGGGAGGGAGGGAAGGAGGGAGGGAGGGAGGGAGGGAGGGAGGGAGGGAGGGAGGGAGGAGACAGCAAAGAAATACAACTTAAATATTCAAATAAGAGGGTAATGAGTGAACTGAGGATAAATCTAAATCTACATAATGAAATACTATATAGCCATTAAAATAATTATGTAGGTTACCTGATAGCATATAAAGGCACAGTCATGAAATATGCTTTACAATCTTATAGTCAAGAGCATATAGAATAGGATCACATATGGTGTATACACACACACTCTCTACAAAATTTCAAGTTTGGAAAGAAAACCACGAAATTGTACCCCCAAAAAAATTTCAGGTTGTGTCATTTATTCCTATGTGCATTTTTTTCACTTATGTATATAATTCCTGAATTTCTAGAGGGACTGTGCATTACTATTTTTAGTACAAATATGACAAATCCTTTCATGCATGAAACCCACCTGATGGCTTCTAGAATAAGAGGTCATATAGTAGAAAGTTAACCATAAACATAAACCTACTGGCAAACTCAGTTACATAAAGTTCTGCCAAAACCATAGCTCACGAGGATGTCCCTTTCACATAGTGATTTTAACTCTTGCTAGAAACGTTCTTGATGCGTGTAGAGAAAAGCTTGGTCCCTACACTCAGACGCAGGTTCAAACCCCAACTCTGCCACATCCTAACCGTGACCCTGAGTAAGTTAGCCAGCCTCTGAGTCTCCTCATCCATGAAGTATGGATAATAACAGGCTCCACCTCTTAAGAGTTTGTGGGGATTAAAGTGAAATAAGTGTGTATAGAACACATTGTGTAAGCTTGGCACACACTAAGCAATAATTTGATGGCAATTATTACTATTATTATTGTCACTATCCTATTAATCGAGACAAAATCGTGGGGGCCGGCCCGGTGGCTCAGGCGGTTGGAGCTCCATGCTCCTAACTCCGAAGGCTGCCGGTTCGATTCCCACATGGGCCAGGGGGCTCTCAACCACAAGGTTGCCAGTTCAATTCCTCGAGTCTCACAAGGGATGGTGGGCAGCTCCCCCTGCAACTAAGATTGAAGATGGCACTTTGAGCTGAGCTGCCTCCCAGATGGCTCAGTTGTTGGTTGGAGCGCGTCCTCTCAACCACAAGGTTGCCGGTTTGACTCCCGCAAGGGATGGTGGGCTGTGCCCCCTGCAACTAGCAACGGCAACTGGACCTGGAGCTGAGCTGCGCCCTCCACAAAAGACTGAAAGGACAACAACTTGACTTGGAAAAAAGGCTTGGAAGTACACACTGTTCCCCAATAAAATCTTTTTTAAAAAAAAGAAAAAAAAGAGACAAAATCGCAAGTGCTTTAAAGGCAGGGACCATGTCATACTTGGGTTCATTCCTGGACACCTAGCACTATGCCTGACACACAGCAGGCCGTCCGTAAATGTTTGCTGAACGAAGTACACCTAAAATTAATTAATCTCCCTGCACCTCAATGTCCTTTTCTGGCAAAATCATAAAACACCTTGCAGAGGTGAGAACTGATAAATGTCAGACACTTATGTTCAACAGAGGGTCCCACAAAATGACAGCTATTGTATCAGTGAAACTGTCCCTATAGACTTCAACAGGCACCGAGGCTGAAGGGAGAGAACAGAAATAATACGTCCTCTGAATGTCCTTTACTATTTGGGTCCTAAGGTACGACACAGAGGAGCCATTTCTTTTATTTGGATCTCGGGAAAAACATGCTCCATTTATGGGCACACATGCTAGTGAGCTAACTATTAAAGTGGTAATCCTCAGACTGCCACAAGCACTTTTGGCAACGCAGCCAAAATAGTACTTTACCACAGAGGGGGAGAAAAGGATGGTATTTCAGAGAATCCATGAGCTTAGGACACAATATATACAAACAGTGGCCATGAAAAACAGTGGATCAATTGTTCTTGGGGCTTCAAATGAAAGCTTTTAAGATGGTGATCTGAATTAGGAAGCAACACTTTTAATATATGTTGCCAAATGAATTAGTAAGGAAATACAACATTTATGAAGGTATTCAATTACCTAAAAGCATTTTCTTCATAAAAATCAAACAAACAGGAATGCAGTGTAAGAAGAAAATCAGATCTTCAGGAGGAAAATAAATCACTAAATTCTATGGGGGGGATGTGAAAAACCTACTGACATGAAACCAAAAATAATTTTGTGTAAGTCGTAACATTCTTGCACTGGTATTTAAGAGAAACAGTCAACTGAAAAAAAAACAAAAAACAAAAAGCTTAACATAAGGGAGAAGAATGCAAAAGCTGCAGAGATCAGTAATTTGTGCAGCTTTAATTTTCCATGTCTAATTTGACAGAAACCTCAGATTTCATACAAAAATGTTTAATAGAAGGTTTATGGTCCTATTTCTCTAATGAGTCTATTGAAAAGAAAAAAAAGGCTACTCAGCACTTGTTTGCTCTGAGTTAGTCGTCTGTTCCGTATCCTGGAAACATATCATGCCATAATTTACAGAGACATTTCATGGTTTACAGTGTTATACACACTGGAGTAAAAATACCATATAAAAATCACGATTGAGAAAATAATAGTTTGGAAGTGACTTTCAACACAACTAGAATAAACATATTAAAGTGAAGCAGGGGTGAATTTTATCAGATATAGGTTATATCTCAATAAAACTGTTATTTTTAAAAATGACATATGCAGAGAATGGCAAAATCTGGCAAATTTTCTGGAATCTGAGTAACGGATGTACAGGGGTCAATTCCACTGTTCTAACTTTTTTAATTAGGCAGACAAGCCACACCTACATTTGCACGTCAATCATACGTCAGTGATGAAGCCAGTTAATGTAAAGTGACAGACCGACACGACCGAGCACCAAAAGCAGCGAGAGGTGTACAGATTTCACCGCCAGACTTGGGCCACACTGGCCAATCTTCCACTTAACATGGGCCTCTCTTCCCCAAAAGGGATTATTTACCTCACTGGAATCAAACTACAACTGATGCTAGGAGGAAAAAGCTAAACTCTGTTTGCTCTCAACAGGAGAGATGTTATTAATAGTCTGGTGTTATATTATTAATATAGTTTTGTCACAAATTCATTCATCCAGCCATCCGTCAAACCAAACATTTCCTGAGTAGCGAATAACTACTACCAGCCTGCCAATGCCAGGTGCTGGGAATACAGCCACAAAGAAAGCAGATGAAATCTGTCCTCCAGGAACTTATAACCCAGGAGGAAAAGCAGACACATGGCACTACCTTTCCCCACCTCGTCCGTCAGTGAGCAACGTGACAAACGAATCCTACTGAATTAACTGGGAGGGAGAAAATGACCAGTGGGGGAAAGACAATACAGAAAAAAAAAATGAGGGGATGGAAACAGTACAACCCAAGATACCTAACAACAGGAGACACAACCTTTCGTCCTAGTTGCTGGCACAGTATCTTAGAAAAATCCATTTATTTCTGTAGCTTATGATATTGCTATAACCAACCAGGTGTTTCCAAAAGAAAACTCTATCTTGTCTAATTTATATACACAATTCAGCCTGAACAAAAACACAAAAAACGAAACTTTTTCAAAAAAGTAAATATTACCTATAGACATTCTTTAATATGAAAGAATGGCTTTAAATATTTAACTAAGTCAATATCAATCATTCAAAGTTCACATATAGTATTATTCAAGGTCAGCTGTATAACATTTCTCCCAAGTTACCATAAATCTTGGTAGAAAAGGAGGAAAAGCTTAAACCTGGGTGTATTTAATGTTACGAAAGGTTCAAAAGCCAACTCATCTCACTTTTAAGTTGTCAGATTTTTCAAGAAGTAAACGAAAAGGGGGAAAGAGAGAAGGACCTGATAAAGAGAAAAGTTCAGGGCCATCCCTATATGGACCCATTAAAAGAACAGATTCCATTCATGATAAAAATTTAATTAAATATACATGCCAAGCTCTCAGAATTCTTCTCTTTTCTGCCATCACTTTACTAAGGTTTCCCTGGCAAGGTCACCTAGACAAAGATTCATGAACAGGTCCCTCTCACGTCCTGTCTTAGGAAGTCACCCAGACTCAATATTTATTCGATGATTCTATTTTTATTGTTCTGCATTGGGGGGGGGGGGGGGCGGGGAACGATGTTTAAAATGTAGTTAGGTGGTTGGCAACGATAGTTAAGAAAATAAATAAATTACTGCAATCACAGTAGGAAGGAAGAAGTCACGGCGACTGAAGAATCCTCACTGATATGAAGATATCCTCTGCCCCACTTCATGTCCAAGACACCAACCCTCCAGGACGCAGTGAAAGGTGAGTTATTAACACATTTCACAGAACAAAAAAACTCAAGGGCAGAAGAAAAGTAGTAACCTGCTCAAGGTCACACAGCTAGTTACGTGACAGAAACACAACTGAACTGGGACTAACGTCTCCTTCCAAATCTTTTTCCAACCACACAAACTTGCCAAGTAAAAGTCATTTTACTGAGGGTGTAGGGGAGAGGAGATGGAATCAGGTGACAAGTGGTAACTAGCACAGTATTCGATTCCAGTTATCTCCTAAGCCAGGAGTGGAAAAGAATGTTTCCCAGAAATTAGCATGTGTAACGAATCTGTTCACTTGCCAGAGTCCCTGTGCCAATTACTTCCTGACCCTCAAAACCCCCACAGGAATTCATAATGGACAATTCACGTGTAAGAGAGTACAGAAAAGAAAGCTGCACTACAGTTCAAGGAATCACCCAGGTCTTTCTTTCCCCAACTATCCTGGAGCCAGTGTCTTTCTTTCAGTCCACACAATTCCATTCCCCTGCATTAACCAGAAGACGTACAACTCCCCAAAACATGCCTGATATGAGCTGGACTGGGCCTAAAGCTAGAAGAAGACGGAAGAAAGCTGTTTAATGTCGCATGGTGCGAACCTGCATTTTTCTCACTGAGGACTTACTCCTTATTCCCCTAACACTTCAGCACTGCTAAAATGAACCCAAAAAACTGGTTTTTCAACTTGCAAAATAGGTTAAACATGAACTAATTAACTGTTTGCAAAACACTTTGAAGATGTAAAAGAGTGTGCAAGTGTTAATTATTAATGTTGAGCCACGAAGCTCCTGCACGCAAAATAAAATACAATTCGACTGGTAAGTTTCTGCTACTTTCAAGGCACAGACAGACAGAGAAGCCCATTCTTGTTTTTAAGATTTCTAGGAAAACTTTAAAGGCAGACCACAATGACTTTCTATTTCCAACAAGAACAAGCTGGAATTTTAAGCTGGCTGTTTTGGATATAATTACATCAGTAGGGGGGAAAAAGTGACTTACGGCATATATTATACAGTAAAACTAGAGTATGTTGACAGGTCACCAAGTCCTGGATGAAAATTATAGTTCATTGACCTCAGAAGCAAAATCTCTGAACCCCCATTTTCTCATTAAAAAAAAAAAAGGCAGGGGGATACCTATTTTGTAGGGTGGTTGTAAGGAATTAGGAGAAAGTCAGTCTGCAAGAATGCAGGCAGGCACACAGTAAGTTTCTTCTTTTCCCTTTAGTGACTTTGCTTTTCCTAAAACACCTTTTAGGAAATAAACTGCCTCAACAGTGCTCGCTCGCTCTCTCGCGCTCTCGCTCTCTCTCTCTCTCTCTCTCTCTCTCTCTCTCTCTCTCTCTCTCTCTCTCTCTCGGAAATGTCGTGTAAATACACACATTACCCTACGCTCTCGGCATATGTACAGCACCATTTCGGCAGGAGGGCCCAGGAAACAGCTTTGGCCATTCCTGTCCACTGACCCACACGTACGCTTGATTCTCAGAGAACACACCTCCGCCAGGCCTCACGTGACCAAAGGAACAATTAGAACTCTACTTCTCAACTCTTGCTGCCACTTTTTTTTTTTCCTAAATAACTCCCGAACTGCAAGGTTGCATCCAGTTTCTCTGTATTCTGAGCCCAGCCACTCTGTGGCCAAAAAAACAACAACAAAAAAGACATTTTCTCCCAGCTTATGAAAGGTAACAGAAATTATTTTCATGCAGTATCACAATGGACTTCCCTTGCCCCGCTCCAGAAATACGTCTACTGTAGACAGGGCAGACATCAACCGGCAAGACCAGGTAGATGGATTCATTTACAGACACCATTTCAAATTATACTGACTGTGCTTTTAGAAGTGATTCATGAGTCATAGAAAATGTTAAATGTGCAAACAGCTGCTGTCACACCTACCACCTTTAGCACTGTCCGCACCTGGGAAAAGAAAGACTTCAAAATCTAAGTTAACGCTGACAGTATAATTCAGAATTAGAAAAACAAAATTGTGCTCAATTCAATCTATGTGAAGTGATCTGCCCGCCACAATGCAAATGCGACATGATGTCGTCCCCTTTGAACAAAACGGTGCCACATCGAGCCTGGTGGGGAGCACACGTGCTGACAATTGTCCCAGGAGCTGTCATGGACTCAAATCCAAACCACCGGTACTCTCTTGCCTGAGTTCCGCCCCCCGAGATCAAGGGGAAAATTTTCCAAACAGACCACAGCCAAAGACTCAGCTATAGAAAGTAGTGTGAGCGATCACACACCAAGGAAATGCATCAGCCAGGAGCTTACCAACTAAGCAGACTCTCCAAAAATACTAACTCCCTTAATTAAAAATAAAGTTTATATGTATACATATATATACACACATTATATATATATACACTACACACACACACACACGCACACACACACACACACACACACACTGAGAATATTTAGAAGATCAAAACTACCCTCCCTACCATCTCACTCCTCAAACGTACCTGACGTTAACACTTTGCAGGAGGCTCCTTCCCGACTATCCGGTATACTAAGTGTGCGATGTACATGCGTGTGACACCCCTGCATCATATTAAAAATCACGACATCCTTAAAGACTGGAAACGTACAACAGATTTCACTAGTATCTCTGTCATGATCAAAGGAGAGAAGTTTGCAGCACGCGTGGAGTCCTGACTCTGACATGACGTACAAGGCACTGTTTTAAGCCACGACCATCTTCCTTCATTCAGACGTACCCCTGCCCAGGTACACTACCTGCTTGTTGCATGCCACTGTCGTTACTACCAGCTTCCAGGCCATGTGCCCCTCCAGTGCCAGGAGCTTTACGTACCCCTAATTCTCACAGTAACCCCCCCCATCTCCCTTCCCTATCTACAATTCTCTAAATCGTATACCCAGTCCAGACTTCATCCCTGAACTCCCGATTTCCACACCCAAATACTAAGCTCTACAACCTAAAAATCTCAGAGATCAAACCCAGCATGTCCACAAGAGAAATCACAATTTCTTCCTCTGCATCTTTCCCACCTAGGACTCATCCGTGATTCCTTTCTGTCCTTCAGCACCATTTTCCACTCCGTAAGTGATCGTCAGTTCTACCTTCCACGTGCGCGTCCGGTCCAAGCCCTCCCCACTCCCCTGCTACCACCCTAAGCCAAGCCAGCATTTTCTGTACAGACCTACGGCCACAGCAGAACCCTTCCCTGGTCTCCCCCGTCCATTCCCGCTCCCTTGGAAACGACATCAGCCCTTGCCATTCCTTGTCAGCACATCAGCCTATGGGATCTGGCTTCTGCCTACACGCACTGCGTTACGCCCTGTAGTTCTCCTTCCTCACCCCATCCCAGCCACTCTCGCCTCCCCGTTCACGCTCCCTCCCGAAGCTCTTTGCACTTGTTCCTTTCGCTTTTGCTCGGAACATTCTGGGATCTTCAGGGGGCTTGTCTCCTTCGCTTCCTTCAGGTTTCTGCTCACACCTCTCTCCTCAGAAAGGCCTTGTCCAGCCTCCTCCATGTCTGCTAACACTCTTCCGATTCTTCCTAGAATCACCACCACCAACATCACTGAACTTGTCTGTTCACTTGTTTCTTTTCTGCTTCCCTCACTAGAATGTCAACTCCTTGACAGCAGCAACTACCTTTCATTTGTCACTGAATTCCCATCATCTAGAACAGAGGGCACCCAATATGTGTTGAATAAATTAACAAACACCCCTCCATATCAACAAATGTCATGTGCCCACTTTACAAGAGGAAAACTGAGTTTCAGAGGCAAATAACTTACTCAAAGCCACACAGCAAAATGTCACCAAATGTATCTGAAAGAGGCAGCACTCTAGCCACTGAGTCACTACATTTTGTACCATAAAACTGAATTATACATACATGTTAGAAAACAAAACTAAAAGAAAAAAAAAGCATTTCTACTGTCCATGAAAATATCAGACCACAGCGATCTTTCTGTTCATCGCTAGAGCATTTCACACCTTTAATAAATATTACGTATGTACCTCTTCAACAGGAAGATACTTACTCTTTTGTAATCAGCACAGAATAAGGGCTGAGCTAGACAGCAGACCCTTAACAAATGTTTCTTTGACATGTATGTCCCCAAAGATTGAAAGAATCCTGTCATGAGACTTTCAATACCACCAATTATACTCATCCAAGGGACTTCATTTTCCAAACATGATGGAGTAACTGGACCCAGATTTATCCTGCCACGCCCCCTCCAACAACTAGAAAAATGGATGAACTATATGAGGCAACATCTTTTAGACTCTGGACAAGAGGCAGCACAGGACGCCCTAACAGAAGGGAACAGATGAGCTGAACCCCACAATTGTACCAGCTTTCTCGGCCTAGGGACGCATAATGGAGCCCAAGCAGCGCAGGGCAGTCCAGTCGGGTGGAGCCGTCAGACACAGCAGTTTGAGAAGCTGAGGAATCTAAACACTGCAGGGCACCAGAAAGGAGGGGGGAGCCTGAAGGATCTCCGGAAGTCAGCACAGACGCCTCTCTGAGTCTGATATGGAACAGTAAGCCACACGTGTACACTACACTGCGGGACTCCGGGAGGGCAGGCAAAGAACGACCCAAGAACTGTGAGCTAAGGGATCCCAGCGCTCACACAGGGCGGCAGACATTCCTATTCCGAGCAGTCAGAGCAGAGAACATCGAACACCTAGTGGAAACTATGGAGACTTAGTAATGGGTAAAGCAAGCGTTAGACTATAAGCGACTCTAGACCAAGCCCCAAAAGTTTAAAAACAAGCCTCAGAAGTATCAAGCAAATAATCTGCCCAAACAAAGTCCAATACTCTGTAAAGCAATGGTTCCCATATTAGGGATGCTTTTGTCCTCCAGAGGACAGCTAGCATGTAGAGACATTTTTGGTTGTCACAACTGGGGGTGCTACTACTGGCATCTAGCAGACAGAGGCAGGCATGTGCTAAACCTCTTACTGTGCTCAGGACAGCTCCCCCAACAGAGAATTATCTGGCCCCAAATGTCAGTAAGACCAAGGTTGAAAAACCCTACTTTAAAAGAAGACAATAAAATCCAGCAATCAGCTTAAAATTCACCATTTCCAGAATCCAACAAGAAATTACTAGACATGCAAAGAAGGAAGAAAATGTAACCCATCATGAAAGAAAAATCACCCATAAAAACAGAAATGATGGGGGTGGGGGGGAGAAGCGGCCAGATGGCTCAGTTGGTTAGAGCGCGAGCTCTCAACAAGGTTGCCGGTTCAATTCCCGCATTGGGATGGTGGGCTGTGCTCCCTGCAACTAAAGACTGAAAATGTCAACTGCACTTGGAGCTGAATGGGCCCTCCACAAGTAGACTGAAGGAGAACAACTTGGAGCTGATGGGCCCTGGAGAAACACACTGTTCCCCAATATTCCCCAATAAAATAAAATAAATTAGAAAAAAATAGAACTGATGAGGCTAACAGACAAGTACTTTAACAACTATTATGAATATTATAGAATTTATTAAAGAATTTTTTTAAATGAATTTAAGTAGGAGACAAATGGAGAACTAAAAAAGATTCAGTAGCAAACTGAATCCAACAATTATATAAAGAATACATCATGGCCAACTAAGGAGTATCAGAAGAATGCAAGGCTAGTTCAGCATTCAAAAATCAGTGTCATTCACCATATCCACAGAGTAAAGAAGAAAAAAAACATACCATCATTTTGATATGCAGAAAAAGCCCTTGGCAACATTCAATATCCATTCATGATAAAAACTCTCAACAAACTAGAAATAGAACAGAACTTCCTCAAAGTAATAAAGGACATGTACAAAAACAAGCAAACTATAAATATCATATTAATGGTGAGACACTGAATGTTTTCCCCCTAATATCAGGAAAGGACGTCCATTCTCAAAACTCCTGTTCGACATTGTATTAGGGGTCCTAGCCAGTTCAATACAGCAAGAAAAAGAAATAAAAAGCATTCAGACTGCAAAGGAAGAAATCAAACTGCCTGGATTTGCCCATGAGATTATTGTCTATGCAGAAAATCCCAAAGAACCTACAAAAGTCTTCTAGAACTAAAAGGAGGTTAGCAACGTTGTAAAAGGTCGGCATACAAAATTCAATCCTACTGCTATATATCAGCAATGAACAACTGGAAATTGAAATTTTAAGAGGGTCATTTACAACAGCACCAGAAAACATGAAAGAGAGATCAAAAAGAGATTAAAAAAGTAACAGTGCACGCACTCAGTAGCCTGGTTAAAAAAATTTTAATTCAACTATAAAAATACAATTGGAGGAAAAACAGGGCAAGTTGAATGTGCACTGAATATTATAGAATTCTTAATTTCCTTAGATGTGATTGTTGCATTTGGTTATGTAGAATGAGAATCAGCAAACTTATACTATAAAAGGTCAGACAGTATTTTCAGCCTGTGGACCACACAGTCTTTTGTAACTACTGTCACTGCAGCACCAAAGCAGCCACAGACAATATGAAAACAAATGAGCACTGCTATGTCCCAATAAAACTTTATTTCGGCGCAGTGGCTCAGGCGGTTAGAGCTCCATGCTCCTAACTCCGAAGGCTGCCAGTTCGATTCCCACATGGCCCAGTGGGCTCTCAACCACAAGGTTGCTAGTTCGATTCCTCGACTCCCGCAAGGGATGGTGGGCTGTACCCCTGCAACTAGAAAACGGCAACTGGACCTGGAGCTGAGCTGCGCCCTCCACAACTAAGACTGAAAGGACAACAACTTGAAGCTGAATGGCGCCCTCCACAACTAAGATTGAAAGAACAACAACTTGACTTGGAAAAAAAGGCCTGGAAGTACACACTGTTCCCCAATAAAGTCCTGTTCCCCTCCCCCAATAAAATCTTTAAAAAAAAAAAACAGGTGGTAGGCCAGATTTGGCCTGCAGGCCATAGTTTAAGGACCCCTAATGTAGACAAAACTGCAGTGACAGAAAGCACAGTGTTTGCCTTCAGTGAGATAGGCAATGGGGTGAGGGCTGATGGGACAAACGGTTTGAAGAGTGGCACCAGGGAACTTTCTGGAACAATGGAAATGCTCTGTATCATCACTGTGCTGTTCAGTTACATGCATGGATACATTTGACAAAACCCATCAAACTCTATATACTTATAAATGGGTATACAAATAATATCTCCATAAATTTGATTTATTTTAAAATGTACTCTTTCAAGCTGACAGTACCAATGATGTGAAAAGCATGGCCTCTCAGGTGAGTAGAATCTGAGTTCAAATTTTAGCACCATAATTTAACGGTTTTATGAGCACCATCAAATCACCTTTGGGGCTGTTCCGTCATCCTAAAACTGGTTAATAATGCTTACCTCATGGGGTTGTTTTAAAAATTAAATAAGAAAGGTAGGTAAGACACATAGTGTAACATCTGGCACCTAAGAGGCACACGCCCGATTGGAGTAAACCAATTTGTAAAAAATTGTAATTTAAGAAAATGAATCAGTAAAGATCAGAAAACTACACTGTCTTCTTTTGCCCTCTTCTGAAATATTCGGACATTCTGCTCACTGTGTATTGTGGTTTCTTCACCTGACTTCAGGCACTGGCATCAAATGTCAGTTCCTGTGATTTCACAGTAATTTGGATCTAAATTTCTTTGGTTTAGAAAAACATTTCATGACAAATATATTGTAAAAGAAAATCTGAGAGGAGCCAAAAGTAAAAAGTATCAATTTTCCCAAGAAAGAAGCATGGCAGTAGAAATGGTATATTTTAATTACTTTGTATAAAGAAAAACCAATAAAGTCAGTTGTTTTCCCCTTTTAGACTAGAATCTGAATTTATTCCAAACCAACAAAATTACAAAATGACATCATATCTGTACAGTGCTTTATCTCATATGTTTGTGACTTACTATGTAGCAGATAGGATATCAAATTTGTTTTTATTTTATAAATAAAGATATCAGTCTGAGGCAGAGGAAGTGACTTGTTCAAGAACACACAGCCAATAAATGGCAGAGTCTGGGTGTGGAGTCAGAGGTATGGCTCCGTATCAACTGCTTCAGCAGAGATCACCATCCGAGAACCATCTCGGCTTCTGTGAAATTCTGTACAACGACCTGTAGCTGCTCTTCCCTAAATTAACATCATTGTCTAAAAGACAAATAAATTACATATTTTCTTAATTCCTCCCCAGTCAGGCATATCTAGCCATTTGGGGTGGTAGAGGCTATGGCCAGATAGGGGTGTCGTGCGGGAGACTCTGCTGGCTGCGCCATTTGTCGTGCGGGGCAGCCTGCGGGGTCTCTGGTCCCGCTCCCCACTGTCCCCACAGGGGCTTCTGATAGGATCAGAAGTGGAAATTGAAAAGGACGAATTTCTAATAGAAGAGCCTACAGAGTGAAATATACCATAAATCCCTCACACCTTTTCCTTCATGCCCTTCACAACCACATCCCACAAACACACTGATACCCACCTTCCCCATCATCTTCTAATTAACCAATCAACCCACAGGTGGATCACCAAACCATAAATGAGAGGACATGTGAACAAAACAAACTTCCTTCCAATAACAGCTTCCTTATCTCCCTATTTACAGTAAGACAGCCTGACAGTGAGTGACTCAGGAACACTTCTTCCGAATGGACACTTGTCCCCATCAGGAATAACCAATTCTACTCAAGTGAACTTACATGCTAACTTTAAAAGAGCGGGTTATCAAAAGTCCAAGGTTATTTATCTAGCTTTGCCAACGATGCTATATTCCTTAATCTATGAGTCTGAGCAAATATAATTTTTAAAAGTTTACTACATTCCTTCATGGTTAAAATCCTTATTTTATGAGAAAACTAATGGAAGGATGAGACTTAATATGCAGAAATGTCGCTTACAGGTTAATATTTCTAGAAAGTATCTATCCCATTTGGTATCGTGAGTACTCTAAACTGGAGCTGGTAAAACTGATTTAAATCACTGTTTCTTTCGGTGAACAATAGCAATGTCAAAAAACATTATCTTGAAGGGAAAATGAGTGATTTACTCTTGTCTCTGAATTGTACTAACCTGATATTAACTCCCAGTCCGGTTCTATCTTAAGCAAGTTTGAGAAATGTAGTCATAATCCATATCTATTATTTTTCAAGACTAAGATAAAATAAGAAAAGCTGAAACTGACTACATAACTCAGAGATCCCATCACTAATGTTGAAAATAATCCGTCTCTTACCATTTCCTAAACACTACAAATGCACAGAATTCTACCCAACCAAGCCACTCTACAAAGCCCACTCAAAAACTAACAACTGTTCAACATAAAAGTAATTTTTATTAACACTTAGTTCGACTAGTAACTTGAAGAAATTGCATTTGAGTAAGACCCAATTCTCAGGAGGATTCCTTATTTGTGAAAGAAATAGCTAAACCACTATACTCACAAGCATCAGACTTTTAAAAAATGCCTTTTTAAGTCATAAAAATATTATCAAAATTATTATCCTACCAGGATAATAACAGCTACCAGGTAATGGGCACCTACTTAAGTGTTTAGGCACACATAGTTTCATTTAACCTAAGAACCCTGCAAAATATGTTACTACACCTTCAATTGTAGGAAACCCAAGCTCTGAGAAATTAAGTGAACTGCTCCAGGCTACACTAGTCAATGGAAGTGTGGGGATTTGAATTCAAATCTACCTAACTCTAAAGAACGTCTGTTTTTCTAAACTGGGCTACCGCCCCATTTCACAATAGAGAAAAAGACAGAGTGTGAATGGATCTGTCCTGCAGTTTTAAGCATTTCACCAAAAAAGGGAGACCGTTTCTAAATCAGAACCACTTTTTGAAATCCACATGCATCTTTTCAAGACGTAATTAAAGGTTCAAAAGAAAGGTTAGAAATCCTTTTGAAGTAAACTAAATTTCATCACAGATCTGCAAGTGAACTGTCATTTTGGACAAGTTCCCAGTTAGTAGTTCTATATGCACTACCACTCACTAGTACAAAGCTCTTCACCCAATTCAAACGCATACTCAACACCTGCATTGCATTAAGACTCCTTCCCGGCAAAGAGGGTACTAAGTTAAATAATAAGGCTATTTTGTACACCTGAAACTGATAATATTAAATTAAAAAAAAAAAAGAAAGAAAGAAAGAAGGCCCATCACAAGCCAAATAATAAGGCTATTTTGTACACCTGAAACTGATAATATTAAATTTAAAAAAAAAAAGAAAGAAAGAAAGAAGGCCCATCACAAGCCTCAAGGAGACATACTAGAGGAGTCCACTCATATGACCATTATCTAGTTAGCATTCGTCAGGCAAATAAATGAAGTGTGAGAAATGCTAAAACAAAAGTATGTGTAACATGCCATCCCAGCTCAGAGAAGGAAAGCAACTGGCCTACTTGTCCCATTATGTTGTAACAGTATTTGTTTACATTTCGTCCCTCCCTGACAACCCTTCCAACCTGTCAACCTCTGGCCCGACAATCCCCCCACGCAGGCACACACAACAGAAAGGAAAGCTGTAAGAACAAGAATTTCGACTCCTGAAAGTGATCTTGTTGTTGTAGTTTAAAATGCACAATGCTTATTTGTTGATATATATGATGTAAGCATTACACTTTTCAAAATACATATATTCATAAACTGGAAAAAAAAAGTACAAAGCTTCCGCCATCAGGGCAATTTTCTTTTTCTTTAGCTTCGCCAGGCAAGAAAGTGAAGTTTTCAAGAGGCCAACCAAACCAGAAAAACCCAGGAACACTTCCCTACATTACTCACTTAGCATAAGAAACCAATCAAAACCAACTGCCACACACACTGTTTCTCGAATTTTTCTTTTTAATTTAGCAGATGTCAAAAGGATATAACAACTGATATTAACACATCCTGGTCATTTTGTTCCACTTGAATTTGACTGACATTGAAGCCAGTTCCACCTGGAGGGTTTAAACAGAATTACTCTCACATGGTAAGCTAAATGAACCAAATTTAGTAGAATCGCGCAATCAAAACTTGTCAACAAGGCTCGCCCTTAACGCAGTCTGCAAGCCCCCAAGATACCACCAAGGACTAACGGCAAGAACTGTTAACAGTGATTGATCTCAGCTGATCCTAACTCCTTTACAAACTTGCAAAAAAATGATCTTTCAAAAACTGCTGTATTTGTCCTGATCTGGGCAATCCAATGTCTTAGAAAAACAGAATAATCTGCTTCTTCTGAAAATAAAAAGAAGGGTTGCCGAATAAGAAAAAGAAGGGCACATCGCTTTTTCCTTTAGCTCTGTATGCCTGAGGCAATAAACTCTCAAAATAACTTCACTGAGTGTAAAAGCTAAGAATGAACAACACCAGAATACAATCCAACTTTCACTGTGAATTCTAAGTTCACAGTAAGATCTAGAAACTTAAATGGGATGAAATCATTTTGCTTTAACAACTATTTCCAAACACCAAATACACCCGTCTATCCTTCTTTCTTGATAAAAAATATTTTGAGGGTTTTCCCGATAGTGTGTTAAAACTTTTCACATACTGCTTGACTTTGCAAAAAAAAAAAAAAAAAAAAGTGTCAGTAAGCCATATTTAAAAAAAAAAAAGAAGATTTGGTCTCAAAGTATGGCTGCATTTGAACACGGTATCGAGTTGAGCCCGTTGCACGGTCCCAGAGCCGGTCCCCTCTTGGCTGCACGCCTCCGACCCGCGCGGGTCCCTGGCAGGCGCCAAAAGCGCCCCCCAAAGGCGAGCGATGCCCGGCGTGTTTACCGCCCGCGTCCGCCCCGGAGAGCTGCTCCCTCGCGTCTCCAGCACTAGTTCGCGGACTCGGTCGGATGCGAGGGATCCATTGAGCAGCCGAAGCTCCCCGACCCCGGAGGAGCCGACCCGGGGAAGCCCCGAGTCTGGGGGTCCAGGCCCCGCGGGGTGAGGGGGCACATGAGGGGGCATCCGCGGCGTTGCCGGGCGGCCGCGCCCCCCAGCCCGGGAACTGAGGCGCCCTCGAAGTGGGGCTGCGGGCCCGGCACAGCCCCGGAGCAGACAATGCGGGAGAGCGGGGCGCGGAGGGAGGAGGGGGCTGCAGAGCCGGGGACGCTCGGAGGCCGCCCATTCATCCCCGCCTGCCCGCGCGTCCCTCCCCGCCCTGGCGGCCCCGGACCCCAGCCCCCTCTCGGAGGAGCGGCCGTAGGGGAGGGGCCCGCGCTCCTCGCTGGACCCCTCCTCAAATCACAAAACTTCCCCCAACTCCGCCAACTAAGTTGCGCTCTCACCGTGTGGCGCCCGGGGCTCCCCCGCGGGCCGAGTCCAAGCAGCTCCGCAGCTTCGTCGCGGAGAAAGACAATAGGCGGCCGCTCCCCCGGCGGCGGCGACGGTTTGAGGCTGCGGCGGCCGAGGCGAGAAGCAGGCACGGCGGTCCCAGCGGAGCCCAGGAGCTTTTCCGCGGCTGCTCCAGCTCCGCGCTGGCCCTGAACACAGCGCCCGACCGACCGCGCATGCGCCCCAAGCCGCTCGGGGCGGGCGGACCAGCCTGTGGTAACGCCTACGAGCCCTGCCGAGAATAAGCGTGGAGCCAAGAGTTGCGAGCTGGGATTACACGGAAGAGCTGCCCGTCAAGCTCCGTGAGACCAATAGGAAGGCACCTGGGCGGTGCGCTCAGGTTGCTAAGGAAGGCTGAGGTTGAACGCCGGGGCTGGACCGCGGCAGTGACATCCTAGTCGGGTGGAAAGGTTGCCCTGGGAAATGCCCACCCACCCTCTCTCCTCTCCGCCCTGACTCCGGAAACCGCCCTTCCCCTGTGTGCTGGTGCTTACCTGAACTGGAGCACTTTCCGCACATACTGAAATGGTTTATTTTTCAATTTCCCTCCACTTAAACTCGGAAAGTGGGATTTAGACTTCTCTGTGTCTAGTGTCCAGGAGTCATTGCTAGGTATTCAATGTGTTTCTTGGATGGATGGATGGATGGATGGATGGATCTGAGGAGGCATCAGGATTGTGACAATGCATTCCAGGTACTTTTGGCTACTCAGTCACCTCAAAATCATACAGTCTTCGAGTTTCAAAGGACCTCAGAAATCATCTGGTGGCATTTGAGAGAAACAAAATGTCTCTTGGTACAGGAAGAAACTTCATTTTGATGGCTGTGTGTTTATTTTAATGCATATGGGGGAGGGGCAGGGGGAAACGTCTATCACGTCAAACCTTTATTTCATTGACGTTATTTCTTAGATCAAATAGAAAGTTGCAAAAAATGAGTCTCCCTAAAGGAAATAGTAAGTAGAAAATGGAGACACTTTACGTGGAGTTCAAGAACGCGCAAATTGATAATGACTGAAGTAAGTATACTGGTTACCTACGGGGGGGGGGGGGGGGGGGGGCCTGGGGGGAAGGGTTATTGGCCCAGAGGCAACAGGAGGGGTGTTGGAAGTGGTCTGTATTTTGATCTGGGTGGTGGATAACAGCTGTAGACACATGTGGAAATTCATCCAGCTGTACACCTAAGATTAGTCCACTTTACACATTTTACACATGTATTTTTATGTCAATTTTTAAAACTACTGGTATAGGATATAGAAAAAAAAATGCGAAGACGAAAATGACTGCCCTTTGGGAAACCCTGAGCCAGGCAAGCTCACTACCAGTGACTGAATACCATGAGAAAACTCAGTGCTTGTAACAGGCCCTGCCATTGTTCCGTGGCTCGAAATCTCAGAAATGCTTCTAGCCCTGAACTGAAATTTGCTTCCCTAAGTGGACTTGGTTCCCACACGTATTTTCTTAGTTCACTCTCACAGAGTGAAAAAACAAGGCCAAACATTTCCAGGGCTTCTTGTGAAATGATCTTGTGCAATCGTGCTGCTTACCCTCCTTCACCCTCACTCTGATGTCTTTGTCAATATTTACAAGGTGACACAGACAGAGGAGACCCCTAGACTCCTAGATCCTTGACTCTGCCACAAAGCAGCCATAGATGACTCCTCCTCAGAGAACCTCAGTCTCCTGTAAAGCAAAGGAGCTAACCTAGAAAACTGCTCGGACCCTAACTTGTGATACTAAGATGGTGTCTTAAGTATTAAGACCTGGTCTGTTACAGAGGCAGCAGGAAATGTTACCTTGTCATCTTTCTAGTGACTGCTGATAACACCATTGCCTGCTTCCTGCTCAGCAGAATTTACACCTTTCCAACGGGGTGCACTTTTCCAAGTTCACTGCGACTACAAGTCACCTGGGAGATTGAGTTAAATATGGATTTTGACTCGGCTCCAAGGTGGAATCTGGGAGTCTGCATTTCTGACAAGCTCCCTGGCGATACTGACACTGCTGGTCTGGGACCCCACTTTGAGTAGCAAGGGTCTCGTCTAAATTCCACAGACAGCTGAGCCCTTATCTTCTTTGGGAAGTCCTATCTGCATGGCTGGCACTTTCTCATCATTCAAGTATCAGCTCTAATGTCCCTTAGCAGAGAAAATATCCTTGGCCAGCCTATCTAAAATAACCCACTCTTACCTAGTCCCTCCCATTCATATTACTCAGTTTTTTTCATAGCATTTATCCCAGTCTGAAAGTATCCTATTTATTTCATGTGTTTATTGACTGTCTCCCCGATTACAACATAAGCTACCTGAAGTCTGCTTTGTTTACAGATTTTATCTCTCTGTACCTATAATAGTGCCTGTAGGAACAGTCGGGAACCAATAAAAGTTTGGCATGAAAGAATTTGTACAGGAAGAGCGACTATGAGATGCCCTCAAACTGAGTGTCCCTGATACTAGAAATTTGTTCTTCCAAAGCACACCAAACGTCTCTATCCAGTGTGCCCCATTTCAGCAGAAAGCAATTTGGGGTTTAGAAATTTTCTCTCATTGGGGCAGTGCAGGAGGCTTGGGTATGTGTTCACAGGGAGCAGAGGACCTTCCAGAAAAAGGAAGAGCATACCAAGACGTGGAGGTATATCGGAAAGACAACACACACGAGAAACTGGAGGGGGCAGACGGAGCGGGTGAAACTGAAGGAAGTCAGCCGAAGCCCGGTTGCCATGCCTGACTAAGGAGCACACTGTTCTGAAAGGCCGAGAGGAACCCTCAAAACATTTAAGCGAACTATTGAGGACAGATGTTCATCTTAGATCACCCTAGCACCATGGGCTTAGGCTGGATTTAAGTGGGGGATGAGGATGAGAGGCAGGGGACAGAGGAATCGCTAATGGATCCAGGAAGGAGATTTTGCCGTCCAGACCTAAGTTTTCTCTTCTCGGGTGGCAGAGGGAACCTTCCTTCCTCAATGTCAAGCCCAATGTTGTCCAATAGAAATACGTGGTGAGTCATACACGTGATCTAAAATGTTCTAGTAGCCACATTTAAAAGGAAAAAAAAAAGGTAAAATTAATTTTAAGGATTTTTTAAAACAACTATATCCCAAATATTACCATTTTAACATGTAATCTATATCAAATTTAGTAATGAGGTATCTTACATCATTTTTCTCATACTAAGTCTTCAATATAACCCAGTGAGTATTTGACATTTGCAGCACATCTCAATTCAGATTGGCCGTATTTCAAACGCTCAAACGCCACGTATGGCTGGTGGCTACGGTACAGTCAGTATAGGTCAGGTTGATCGATTCTGAAACAGTCTCTGTCCCAGGAGTTGATTCCAAACCACAGCATGTGCCTCAGGCCGTAAGTCCCACACTCTGCCTCTTTCATTTGCATTATCTCATTTATTTTTTACACCCCTGGGCTGGTGCTATTATGCCCCTTCTGAAAGAAACTCAGGCTTAAAGAGATTAAGTAACTTGCTCCAAATCACATAGCTACTGATTGGCAAAGCTTATCTCCCAAAGGGTTGAAAACTAAGGGAAAGTCGCTAAATCCAGTTTAGAATAGCACACCCACTAGGTCTTCCCTCACTTGGGCTCTCTCACCTCCTCCCCTCCCTTTCTCCCTTTAAAACTGTGAGAGCTCAGACTATCTCCAGAGTAGGTGTTCAGTGAAGAGGTATTTAAGCAACCAATCCCTTGTTCAGGATCTATCCCTATAACACGTTTCAGAAATTCTGCAGAATTTCTGCAGAATTCAGAACAATGTCAAAGAATGGATTAGAGTTATATGCTGGATTACTAATAAATGCATGGTGAATGGCATTGATCATTCTGATTATTTACTTTTAAGGACCTTGATGCATACCCATTGCAAATAGTCATCCAGAAAGCTTATGCTGGTTTCCATCCTTGCTGGTAGAGTGTCAGAGTGCCTAACTGCCCTGACTTAAGTTCATCTTATCTTAGAAAGAACAGAGCTTTCGAAGCAGCCACAGCTGGTGGCTCAAATTCTGTTTGTAAAGCAATCCCTCCCATCCAGTAGTCACGCGATGACAAACACATAACCCTTAGCACGTTACCTGGCACAGTGCAAGTGCTCGGCCCACTTGAACTTCCTCCTTTACGGACATAAAGAGAAACACAGTCTAGGAGTAGGTCTCATTATGCAGAAAATATGCTGTTAGAGAAATGCCAGAAAACACAGACCAGGCCACAACTGGAAGAGAATTTCCAACAAAAAGTGCATCTTGTCATTATCCGTATTGAGCTCCCCAATAGAGGTGGCAGTCATCGAGTCTCCTGCTGCCAAGTTCACCAGCCTTCAATTAATACATGCCAGATGTACCACGAGTGATAGAACAATTTATTTAATTTCTGAAACCCTTGATTTTCTCCATAATGACCCTTCCAGTAATAGGTTTGCTTAAAGGCTGCTCAGGGGATCAAATTAAGCTTCTAAGGTGATTATATTTCCAATGGTAGAAGAATTAGGGGCTGCTGGGTTGACGCAAAAAAGGGAATCAGAGAGCCTCAGGACAGAAGGACCGCCCTGGCCTCAAAAATAAGTTACTGCTGTATTTCCTGGTTGGGAGTCAAGGGGATTTAACTTGGGGGTTGTAAAAGGGTCTGGAGATTCCCTTCCAATAACTGCAAAAGAAAACCAGAGTCACTTTTTGGGGTAACCTTATTTTGATTTGATTCGGTTTGGTTTGGTGTTTAAGCGTAGGTTGCAGTTTGGAGAAGATGGGCACTGTTATTCTGATTCCAGAGAGATTTATGGACTGGCTCAAGGACTGCACATTTCATCCAATTGCTTTTCTCTTTATGCCCAGCCTTTTCCAGTTTAT
Organism: Rhinolophus sinicus; assembly: GCF_057876585.1. Lineage (NCBI taxonomy): Eukaryota > Metazoa > Chordata > Mammalia > Chiroptera > Rhinolophidae > Rhinolophus > Rhinolophus sinicus. The sequence continues at coordinate 56,436,885 of NC_142513.1, read as the reverse complement.
TCAGCTGCTCTGATAATTATCCCCAATTATTTATAATGGTAGGTTTCTGAAGCTGGAGTTAGAGAGAAACACCATGTTTTTTGAGGCCTAAGCACTATTTAATGGAAAGGGACTCCAACAACTCGTGTGAAGCCTAAACTCAGGTTTCCTTGGGAAGACTTTTTTATTTTATTTTGTTTTCACCTCTAATACAATTTTTTTTTTCCAAAATGATATGGAGTTTGCAATATTAAAGGACAGAAATCCTTATTTGCACACAACTGTTACCAATAGCTACAGTTTCAGCACAACTTAAATCAACTTTTCTTTCTTTCTTTTTAATGGAGCAAACATATCACTTGTAATTTTTCTTGTGTTTTTTTCAGATCTTACAATATATAAATACCCAGATACCAAGTACTTCAGTAAAGAGCTGGTTAATTAGAATATAATTGAGTCAGAATCTTGTTTTTTTCCCTACTTTTTATTATCGAATATACAGTTCATATGCAAACTTTACCAGTTGTCCCAATATGATTTTTATAGTTGTATGCTTGTTTTTCCCCTCCAGGATCTGCTCAAAGCTCATATATTGTGTTTATTAATAATGTCTCTTTAGACTCCTTTAATTTAGAGAGGTTGCCTTGTCTTTTTCTTTTCCTTTACCGTTGGGTCTTTCATGACATTGACTTATTTGAAGAGTCTAGATCAACTGTTTTGTAGTTTGTTGCACAACCTGGATTTGTCTGATTGCTCCCTCATTGGCAGAATCAGGTTAATTTTTTTGCAAGAATACTACCTAGGTGATATATCCTTTCCATCGCATCACATCATAAGGGTCCATTTGGCCCCTATTAAACCAGTATCTTTGAAGTACTTTCCTTGAAACATTAGTTTCTAGAGCTATTTGTTATAAAAAGCGTTGTCTGTTTAAGGGAATACAGGAAATGCTTTATATTCTATATTCCTGTTCTCTTGAAAAAAATCACTGCGCATAGTATCATCACATATTAAGGCTCTGAGAAGTACTGCACTTACAAACTTGTTTAGCTTTGTTTAACCCCATTTTCTCAAACTTACTTGATCATAAAACCAATTTCTCTTGGGAAACACATTAATCTCTCATAGAGGAAAACTGACGTATTGTGAACAGAAGCAGTTGGGATGGATGCTGGAAAGGCAAAATCAACAGACGCCCATCTCAATCACCTTCCCTCCCAAATCCATTCCTTTTTCTGTTTAGTCGTCAGTAAAGGTCACCACATGGGCTGAAACCTGTAAGTCCCTTCTGACACCTCCCTCTGCCCTGCCCCAAACACCCAGATTGATGCCAAGTCCTTCTGACTGTCTAGCTTCACGTGGCAAAGCATGTCTTCTGGTTTCTTCTTTCCTGTCCCTACTGATTTGTTTACCTGTACCGATAATACCCTCTTATTGCATCTTTGCCTGGTTAATTCCTCAAACTTAAAAGCCAGCTCAAAAACTGAAGCTCCCAACTTAGGAGGAGTCAGATTAGTCACCAACTTCTAGGAAGATAGTTCTGGGCCTTGCTGGAGCTGCTCTCAAAGTTAAATATAGCTCTTAACCAAGACCTTTGGAACTTGGGAAAACTTGGAAACAGATACAGGCGAAAAGCCGGCCCTTCACCTCCTCTTCTCTCTCTCCAAAACTGCCTAAATGTAGAAATCCATTCATCCACATCTAAGGCATCAGAGAATGTTTTTAAAATTTCACATCTGTGTCTCAATTTGCGAAACTTCACTGAAGTTTATGAAAGAACGATTTAATTTTGTTTTCTTTTCCCTCTCTGGCTTCAATTCGGATTTGATGGGTCTCCGTCACATTAGCTTGAGGAGGCCCTCTGTTAATGCACTTAAATCTTGACCTCCAGACCCCAGTAGGTGTGTAATTCCCAGCTGAGCTGTGACTGGAACTCCACGTGGGGAAGCTTTGGCCTCAGCACATATTAGGGACAAAGCTTGTGACACAAGACACTCTTTAGCAGGGGTAATTTTAGCTGGTCTCTTGCAGTAGATATCAGGACGACTTGGAAATCTGCTTTACTTCTCTTTGTTTTTTTCTCTCAAGGTCTTCGTCTCTCCCTTTTCATTTTAAGTACAACACTACCTCCTGGTTTTCTATTTTAAGTATTCAGTGACAGAAAGACAGCAGCTGTATCACACACACACACACACACACACACACACACACACACACACACGGAGCCCGATTTGAAAAGTAAGCCCAGACCTGTCTCACTTCAGCAGGGTTGCCAAGGCAGAGAGTAACCTTCCAAATAACTTTTGTGTTGGGACCTGGGTTTGTCTCTGCTGACAGTTACACATTCCAGCTTGTCATTTGTCTCTGACTTGCTTTCTCAAATGCTTCCATTGAGTTATGCCACTTATCACCTGCTTAGTATGTGACACTTTATCTGCCAAGACAAATGTCATATTAGAAGAGCCCGCTGGTGAATGAGGACAAAGAAGGATTGCAACACAGAAAGCTCGGGCTTTTTCTTTTAATCCGCTTTCTACGTCTGCTCTCCAGACCCTGCCTGTTGCTGGGGGTAGTGGGATTTTTATTCTATGCCGGCGTGCGGTGCTCTATTTAGGTTATAGAGACAGAGCATCAGATAAACGGGTCCTGATTGGTAGGACACACTGCCCTTGAAACTCGAAAACCCTGACAGTACATTTGATCAAAAGAAGTGACGGTGATTAAAAACAAATGTTCACAAATGTTGTGGCGCTACCAAAAAATGAGGTCATCAGATTTTCAGGGCCCTTCTATAGACCTTTCACAATCATAATATTTTTTTAACTTAATGAACTAAATGCTTTTGAAAGTGAGAAGCTGACAGCTTTGGTTAGGGCCAGAAATAGACGGCAAGCAGTGGGGTGCCTTCACAGCAAAACTTTATAGTCCTACACTGCTTCTGTAATAAATTTCAGGGCTGGGCTACAGCCCTCGTGCTCTATCACACCTGAGAAGCCTCTCAGAGAACCTGTTTGTCAGAGTGAAAATCATTGTCTCCAGATTTGGTAAAAATCTCAAAATCGGGTCCATGTTATGAGAACCTTGGATTTGGCTCTGCAAGTGACGCAACGCCACCCCGCAACGCCACCCCCAATGAACACAACCCAAATCCCATCCAGCAGGAACTTCTTTGACAATTTCAATTTTTGAAGCTATAACTTTCTCTTTTCTGTGTGTGTGTGTGGGGGGGTGGGGGTTAAATAGTGTCATGAGTCCATAAAAACACATGAAATCTGTGGACGTAAAATTTCACGGCAATTTAAAAAAGCAAATCTGATCGCGTTACCCTCCTGCTTGGACTTCTTCAAAGACTACACATTTCATGTGAAAGCCCACATTGCATAGCTTAGTTCCCCAGACGCTTTCTGATCTGACCTGAGCACCGGTCCAGCTTCTGCTTTGGTCTCCCCACCCCTCCCCTCTCCACTCCTCCCACCACAATCCCTCTGGCCTGCAGGTCAGAACTAATGGTGACTTCACACTCTGCCGGGCATATGCTGTTCTGGCACGGGCAGAGCCAATGCCCACCTTCCCTCTTCTCCTGGTCTAGTCCTGACGTTCAGACTCTCAACAGCCCCCACTTCCCACCATATCTTACTCCCCAACACGCACACCCATCAAGAATTTCCTGAGCATTCCATGGAGATAGTCTTCCTAGGACGTGCTCAGCGTTCTCTTTTGGTCCTTATAGATGTCACAATAGTCCTATTTGTCTGTTTCCCCCTCTACATTGACCCCCACAATTCATTTATATATTCCCCAGCTCAGGGTTCAGTTCCTAACACAAACAACGTGCTTAATCATTTTTATTGCATAAAAGAACAATGGCACTGCCTATTGTGTTTCTAGAGCACAGAATACCCTGCACTGCATTTCCGATCAATGAGTCCTATGTTAAGAAGAAGAGCTGGTACAACGACTCTCAGAGGAACTTGGGAAGAGAAAGATGTACAGGTCAGTCCAGGAGATGGGGTGCCAGGTACAGGTAACTAGGAGCCAGACAGCGTCCAGAACTCTTTCACATGTCATTTCTCATTTAACGTTCTCAAAACCTGTCCACTGGAAGCCGTGCTTTCTCCATGGTGGATGCACAGCAACGTCTCCTTTCTCTAGGGGACTCTGGGTAAGGAGAACACCACCTAGTTTCCGTCTTTGGAAAGAAGGAAGATGCATATTACTTAGCTCTACAGGAGCCTCGGTCTGTAGATCCTGACACACTCGGACCCCCACATTTGCAGACAAAGTTCAGATTCAGAGACAGACACGGAGATGATGGGGAAGGCCTGGACCAAGGAAAACATGTGACAAACCTTTTTTTCTGTTATGCTTACATGTCTACAAACCCATGTCCCTGGTTATGGGATAGCGTGCTGTCATCGTAGACATTTTCTTCGGGACTAGCTCACCTGGTGGTTATTATTTAATAATACGAAGCAGCCATGCCTCCATTTGGACACATTATAGTCATCTTTAAGGAGGGCCCCGGGTACCGTGAAGAGCAGAATTCAGCGGGGCCGCTTCCACCTACGTGACTGCGGGACTGTTTTCTGCCACAGCGGCACCGATAATGCTTCGTCTATGACCACAGCTCCGAAGACCTGCCCAGTTCATCTCTTTGGTGCCCAGGAGAAATGCTCTTTCTCCTCAGGACAGCCCCCTGGAGTGGGTGAAACCAGCTGTACCTTAGCAAGCCCCGGCCTGGGATTCACTGGGCCTGAGGTTATTCTGAGACTTTTCTGACTCACAATTTTGGGGCCGACTCTGAGCACCAAGCCCCAGCCCTGCCCTCGTTTGCTTTTTCTCTGGGCTGATTCACACTGGGTTGGGATTTTATTGTCAGCAGTCATAATTGGGCATGGGTGGAACTTGGATTTTAAAGATGACAGAAGGCCAAGTCGAGGGCTCTGCTGGCTTTGTTATTGACTGTGTCGTTTTTCTTAATTGAAAAGAGGAAGGAAGGAAAGAAGAAAGAGAAATGTTCCACCAACGTCAGCTGAAATCTGTCCTCTTCTACCCTCTATATTTTCTCCAAGGCTTGTCCTGGATCTGGCTCACAGACAGGAAGCCAGGTCTAGTAGAAAAAGTGTAGATTTGGAATCAGCACGTCTGAGTAAGTGTGTGGTGGTGGGCACGTTATTTAACCTCTTCCAACCTCTGACTCCTCATCTGTAGAACAGCAATAGTAATATTTACCTGGTAGGGTGGTCATGATGGTTAGGAATACTCCACAGAAAGTGGCTGGCACATGAGGACGCATCTCATAAGTGACAAATATAATTGCTATAGCTATTTTTATTAAGGGGCCCTTTGAAGCAGTGAGAATGTGGCCTCACAGGGTAGACTCTGAGATTGTGGCACGTTGTCATACGCTCCCCTTGAGTGGGGCCTGGGGTGTGTCTGGTGTCATGGTGGTTAGGTCCCAGGGATGGACTCAAGCTGTGAAAATGACCACAGCAGTCAGGACGGGAGACAACCAGGCAACAGACGAAGGACAGAGTTCCGTCTGGCTCAGTGGCCAGGGGCTCCCCCACTTACTATCAGAAGGATCTCTGCCACGGTGCTTAAATCACTAGGGCTAGGTTCTCTTATCTGGACTTATCTGTATCGCTACCTTTGTGTTGTCCCGAGGATTAGAAGAGATCACATATGCAAAGTGCCTACTGCACACAAAGTGCTTAGGCAAAAATTATCTTAGACGCTAAGGAGAGACAAGTTGAAATGTATAGAGGTCAAGTGAAGTATGGCATAGACTTTGGAGCAATGCTGCCTGGTTCTAATCTGTGTTCCACGGCGGTCTGCCTCATTTTCTCATTTGTAAAATGGGTATAATCATAGCTTCCTTTTTCATATGTTTGTCACGAGGGATAAATGAGTTAATATCTATAAAGCATTTAGAACGTCACTTGGCATGTGGCCAAATACTATATAAGTACTGATTAAATAGATAAATAGAGGGGTCAGTGCTGGCACAGAACAAAAGATAACACCAGAATGGAAGAAATCAAAGCTGGTTGACCCTGGATCAGAATGGGGCATAAAGAAGGAAGGAAGTAATGAAGCAAGAGCTTCAAAGGTAGTTGCCCTAAGCTGAGCTGCAATATTTGTATTCACGTCACTTTGTTTTTATTTGGTGGCAGTCAGTGAACTGTGGGTATGTCAGCCTGGATTAAATATTGGGTGGACACAGTCCTTCCAAGGAGCCATGGGCTTCAGGAGAATGGCCTGATATGACTGTAACAGCAGGGCCTACTTCCTCAGCTCCCCAGACCTGAGACCTGAGAAGAGCAGCTCGACACCTTTTCTGGGGGATGGGTTTGCTCAGGGAAAGCCTGCTCCTCAAGGAAGGGCCAGGACCATTTCCGAGACCAAATGAGGAGTCGATAGGAAACTGTGGCCACTTCTGCTTCTTCTGCTGTCTGATTTTGGTGCACACGTTGGACATAAAATGTTCACATTCCAGTGATGGAGAGCCAACTGTGCAAATTCCTGGCAGGCAAATTGAGGCCCATTATCTGTAATTACAGTTGCCCGAATTCCATGCCAGAGAGTCCCTGTTTTCCAGCCGTCAGTAATCGCAGCTGCTGCTCTGGGGCCAAATGCATCCAGGGAAAAGTCCCAAGAATGGAGAAGAGCCGGCCTCCTGGCAGCCATTGTCAAGAAACCCAGTTCTCCTCTGCTTACAACCTTCAAACGGCTCTGCAGCTCTCAGGATAAATGCTTCAGTTAGGCTGGTCAACACCTGGTCCATCTCCATCTTCTCCCCTTCTTAAGCCACTCTGAATCACTCGTTTCTGATGAACGACCTGGTCCCCGATTCCATCATGCTGCCCTTTGTTAAGGTGCTGTCCCTGTGTGATTTAGTCCTTCTGCCTGGAGTCACCCTGTCCCTAACTCCAACTCACCCTTAAGCATTTAGCTCGTGTCCCCCTCTCTTCTCTCAGAAGCTTTCCTTGACTCCCTCAGACTGAACTGAATTCCTTTTCTCTGGGCTTCCGTTGTGCCTGTGCGTAGATGGCCACCTTCTCACTGTGCCCTCACATGGAGGAATGAGACAGCGAGCTCTCTGGTGTCTCTTATAAGGGCACCAATCCCATCAAGAGGGCCCCATCCTCATGACCTCATCTAACCCTAATTACCTCCCAGAGGCCCCATCTTCAAATACCATCACACCGGGGATAGGGTTTTAACATACAAATTTGGTGGAGGGGGGGGGTTATATACATTCAGTCCCTAACAGTCCCTAATAAATTAAATAAGTAGATAATAAAAGTCATGTCACCTTTTGCCAGGAGCCCACAATTTACCACCCGTGACCCATCAGAATTCACACACCATCGAAAAGTCCTCTTTCGGATCAGCCATTCTAAAACCAGGTAGACATGCTAACAATGGGCCAAAAATACTGGTTCCCGTACTGAGCCACGTGTATATCCTTGGTTGTTCCTCTGTCGTGGATTCACCACAGATGAGCAAGACATCCTGATGTGTCAGTTTAGTGAGCTCTGTTTCTCCTTCTCGTTGGTTACCCTGCGTGTAAATCAGCTGTACTGAGAGGCTGCAATGTGGCAGGCACGTGCCAATGTTATCATCTCCTCTAATCTCAGCATAACCCTGAGAGTGGAAATTATTATGCTCTTTTTTTAGATGAGAAACTGAATCTCAATGAGATGAAGTCATGTTTACAACATCAAGTAACCAGTAGTTGGCGGAGTCCACATTGGAACCCAAGACTTCCCAAAGGCTCGGGGAAGATTTTGGTGTCTGTGTTGCTTGTCCAAATATTCATTCACTCCTTGAACCAATATTTACTGAGCTCCTACTATGTGCCAGGCTCTGTGCAGATGATGGGGATACAGTAATGACTAAAACACCCACAAAAATCCCCTCCCTGACTACTTCCTTTCCAGGTATGGGAGAAAGATAATGAACAAAACAAATAAGCAAAATAACTAGTGTATTATACGGTGATAAGTGAAAAGTAGACCAAGGGAGAAGAGAAGGATTACTGGGTAGGAGGAAATCAGATTTGAAAATACATTGGTCAGGAAAGGCTTTATAGAGGAGACAGTTAAGCCAAGATATGGAAAAGGTTAAGTTCTATCAGACTTTCATTAATTCTGAGGCCCCAAAGACTCAAGGGAGAGTAACTGTTTTTGAAAAGCCATTTTGTCAGGATGTTTAAGTAACAGCCTCAAATTGACTTAAGTAAAAAGTGGGAACTTATTAACTCAGGAAACTGAGAAGTCCAGGCCAGGCTGGATTTAGGGGTCAAACAATGTAATTAGGACACAAGCTCCTTTTTTTTATATCTGTCTTACTTCATTTGGGCTGCTGTATCAAAAGTGCTCTAGCCTGGGTGGCTTAAACAACAGCCATTTATTTCTCCAAGACCAAGATGCTGGCAGACTCAGTGTCAGAAGGGAACTGGCTTCCTGGTTTATAGATGGCTGTGTTCTCGCTGTGTCCTTACATGAAGGGAGTGGCGAGAGATCTCTCTGTGGTCTCTTTTGTAAAAGCACTGACTCCCATCGATGAAGGATTCCACCCTTACGAACTAATCATCTCACAAAGGCCCCACCAACTAATACCGTCTCGCTGGGGTTAGGATTTCCACATATGAATTTGGGGGGACACAAACGTTCAGGCCCTAGCAGTATCTCTGCTGTCCTCTCTGGAGGCTTTATTCTCTAGCTCCCCACGGAGGTAACCTGGCTACTGGCCCTTCCAGGCCAACATCCTGCCAGGTTCAATCCCAGAAGGAAGGAGAGAGCCTTTCTACCTACCGTCCAAGCAAATACTCATTGCATCGTATTGGGTTGCACGCTCACCTGGACACAATACTGTGCTCGGGAAAGGATCTGTGGCTCTGATTGTCTGTGCCTCGTCACTTATCTGCCCCTGAAATCAAAAGGAGAGTCACCCTATCAAACAGCAGGGGAGGGTGGGGCCCAGAGGAAATTTGGGGTGTTGGCAGAAGGAAATGAATGACTGCCGAGTGGAGAAAGCAATGTGTCTCCTCTACATCTCTGACCTAAAAGCAATTTATTTTATCCCACTGTGTACAATGCCGATTCAGTGTGCTCCAAACCCAGAGGATGGTGAAGCATAGGTTTTTCCCTAGGAGATGGTCTACAGAGAGGGGAAGCTTGTTCAGTGAGACTGGTGGTTTCTGGGGGGGGGGGGGGGTGGTCTCCTGTTACCACGCAGAGCATGTGGACGGGAGAGTCATGGGCAATCAGTCCCTGCAGAGTGGCTGCATGTGTGGTTTTGGCCTGTGACCTCTGGTGTTTCCTCCGTGGGCCCCAGGGAGCCACATCACAAGGGCTGGACATCACCAATGTCAAATTTCATGGCTGTTACAGTCTTGCTCCCCTCATCCCGACACATCACCCACTGGGCCTGACAACGTGTTAAGGCCGCAGTCCTAAATTCAGAAAACAGAACCCACTACTGTAGTTGAATGCCACTGTTTTTCTCGGAAGTTCCACGTTTGTGTTTTGGTCCCAGGGCTGAATCTGGACCTTACCACTTACGTGCTGTGCAACCCTGGGCAAGTCATGTGACTTCCTGAGCCTTGGTTTTCTCATTTGCATAGTGAGATCACCGAGAAGCATCAATAAATGACCTTGTAGACAGAAGCTAGCCAGCAGCCTGGCATACAGTGGGAGCTCGGAAAATGTTGTTCTTTTTTTTCCTGTTCCCTGCTCCCTTTTTCCATGAGGTCATTATCAATCTCCCTTGGAGTTCATATTATGCAACTTGCAGATAAACCTGTCATCTAAAAGGAATGCAGAGGATGGGCAAGAGAACCCTGGGGCGGAACTGGGGGCTGTGCAGTTGAATGGAAAATCATAGGCTTTGGAATTAGGCTGGGTTTCAAATCCAGGAGACCTTGGGAAAATTACTTAATATCCCAGAGTCATTTTTCTCATCTCCACAATGAGGAAAACATTTATTGCTATTTATGGCTGCAAGGATTAATTGAAATAATGTGTGTCAGGAACCATATAGAGGTCTTCAATGAGTCTTAGTTCTGTTTGTTTTGAAAAGTACTTAATGCCTCAGTGATACCTGAGGAACAGTCAAAAAACACATGAAAATGCCCAGAGCAAATTATCTAATTTTGGGGAGGCTAGAATGTCCAGACCTCTGCCTTATTTTCCTCCCTTTTGGCTTGGGTCTGTTTTTCCTTATGTTGGAGGCTGGGAACAGGAAATAAAAGTCAGTCAACAAAGGTGTAATGCTGTATGTTGTGGGCGGGAAAGCAAATAACTAAAAGATAGGATCCTTTTCCTTGTGAAGCTTCTGACCTAACGAAGGGAAATAAAATGTGCAAAAGAGGCCATTGGAACCACTAGTTAACAAGATAATGGCCCATCTGCCAAAGGCCAAGCTAGTCTGTGGAGGCGACACCAGAGTTGGTTGTGAAAAGTCAGAAAGACTCCTAAAGACAGAGATTAGCAGGCAGCCCAGAGGGGGAATGAGACATCTCCTGGGAGTGGGGTGCTGACCTCCCCTGACATTTGCACACCAGGAAGGCACCATGTGGAGGTGATGAGATAAGTGAAGAGCCTCTTGGGCAATGGAATGAGGTCAATCGCAAGTCGGTGTTATTACCTGTAACTACTGGCTCTGGTAACAAAAACAGTCTCCCAAGACTGACAGGTTAGAAGGAGAGCTGACATTCTCCCTTCGCACAGTGGGGACCGTCCTGTTGTCTGAGTTTTATCTAAGTGTGAACTTTCTGGCAATTCTTACGTGGTGGCAGGGCGAGCTTTCTCTGTGTAGGGTGGTACTGCACAAGCACTAGAATTCCCTCAAGCACCCCGTGTCAGCCCAGAACAAACCATGGTGTCACCTCTCACCGGAGTTTAGATCTGCCGCCCCCACCGCCCAGGACAGAGGACGCTGAAGGTGAGGCCACCCCCTCTGACACTGGTCTGCAGTTTCAGTCTCCCAGGCCTCCCGTGGCTTCTGAGCGGAACCTTCCTCTCTGCTGTTCCCTACAGCGGGGTGAGGTCATGCATGCTGGTTATGGGCATGGCTCTGTCTCTTACTTGCTGCATGCATTTAGCGAGCTAAATATTAGGATGCTGCTAATGATGGTCATTCCTAGGACTGCTGCAAGGTAATTCATTTAAAAGGCTTAGAGAAAGAGAGAGAGAGAGAGAGAGAGAGAGAGAGAGAGAGAGAGAGAGAGAGAGAGGAAGAGAGCGAGGGAGGGAGGGAGGAAGGGAGGGAGAGAGAAAGAAAGAAAGAAAAGAAAAGAGAAAGAAAAAAAGTAAATAAATAAAAGGCTTAGCACCGTGTCAGGCACACACTGATAACTTCACTAAACAGAAACTTTTTGTTACCTTAAACTAGTTGCAAGTTTGGTGACATTGGGATACTGTTTCTGTCTGTAGCACAAAGGGCAGATTTTTGTGGCCCAGAATGGACTGCAGTTTAGGTTAAATCCAGACGTGATTCTAGCCCGGGAGAATGAAGACTCTTCTCCCTTTAACTTTCTGGTGAGTTGAACGCTCGAAACACTCTGCAGTAGGAGGGTGCATGGAAAGACTCGTTGGAACAGAAGCCTGTGTGTACGCTAACATTTTTTTGTTTGAGTATTCAAAGTACAGCTACCCTTTCAAGGCATTGCATAGAAATGCACCTTATGTGTATGTCTGTTATGCATTCAGTAATATATTCCTGTAGTTTAGTTTATACACATATGTAAACTACACTGTTCGTTCATTTTCAGAATGGTGGCCTGGAGACAGAAAGACTCAACAATGGCTTGACCACTTGCTAAACGTGTGATGTGGAGAATGCTAGGTCCTGCCTCAGTGTCCTCTGTTGCACATTGTGAGTAAGTTATCTATCTCAGAGGGCTGCTGTGAGGATGAAATGGGATACCGAACGGGATGCGCCTGGCACAGAGCAGTATTTCCTTTTCTTCAGATGTTATATAAAAGTTGCACTGGGATACGGAGCATTGCCAACGGAGCCTTGGCGTCTTACCCAGCTCCTTTATGCCCTGGGACAGTTTGGAAGAAATGACTGATGAGAGAAAGGCTGCTTGGAGAAGACTTGACAAGGAAGAGAACTGGATGGCTAAACATACTTGATTCTTGATGCAATGTTAATGACTCTTACTACAACCGGAACCTTCTTTAGACAGATGATGGTGTCATGTAGCCTATCCTGGTAGGAGGTTTCAAAATGAATGAGGTTGTTTGGATAGAAGATTGCATTTATGACCTAGATCCACCCTCTCTCTGGACCACAGCTGACAAATGGACGGATGTGGATTCTCACGGTTCGGGCCCAGGAGGCTGAGAGGGTGGAGGCTGCAGCCCTGGGCTGGGAGGGAAGAGACCTGAGGACTGGTCCCACTCACTGCTCGCCCGTGGGTGTGTCACTTCATGTCTGGGTCTCAGCTTCCGTGGGTTCCAACTGATATTCTCTAAATCCCTTCCAAGTCCTGGTGTTGTATAATTCCATAAATGTGTAACTTGGTTCCTAGCTGAAGAACATGGTCTTACTGGACTAAAGCGATGCCAACACGAAATTGCCTCATTCCGTTATGAAATGTCTCTGGCTTTCTCCAAGGGGCAGGGAAGAGTTCAGCCAGATGAATAATGAGGATGAAAGAATACGTCACTAAATCCAGGACAGAGTCTGGTCTGCAATGACTTACAGGGGATGCCCTCTGCTGCCTGTAATACCCCGGCCCCTGTGACCTGATTCCTTCTGGTCAGGAAGAAGCTTTTTCACTCTCTGACCGAGGTTGTTCTCTTGTATTCCAAGCTGTTTTGCACGTCCACGTCAGCCCAGAGAGTCTTCTCTCTGCTCTCAGACACCCAGCTGGGGCAGCCCACGAACTCTTTCCACTTGTTATGGTGGAGGGATGTGTCAGAACACGTCGAGTCATGGGGAAAGCATGAGTGCTCCTATGTGCTTCCCAAACAGGTCCCTCGGGGCTGTTTTCTCTGGAACCAAGTTCATTTACTTGACAAACTCGCAGAACAGAGATGTCTCTAAAATTCCAGGAGGACTGTCTGTTCCCAGGTGAAGTACTTTGTTTGGTTGTGTTTATACATTTGATAGGCCTCTCCTGAGAGAAGCCACCCATTGAGTGGGGAGAACTGGCCACCCAGAATATAACTGGGCATTTTCTAACACAGGCAAACTGAATTGACCACGTTTACGTTTTTTAAGCACTTGGCCATTGATGGAGTCCCTTCACATGCTTTGTATCACCTATTGGCTTCCCAACATCACTGCCTGGTAGGTATTATTAAACCCATTTAACAGATGAGGAAAGTGAGGTTTAGGGAGACTTGGTGTTGTTCAAAGTCACATAACAAATAAAGACTGGACCTGGGCACTGAAATCCAAGTCATCTAATCCTGAGTTCAGTGTTCTTACCATGAATACAACAGAACAAGGAAAATGATTCAAATCCACATCCCCACAAAAGCAGGAAGAATTCTGTGAACATTCCTCAGTCACTGATCTCATGACTCATCGGCCCAAGTTGTTTGCCAATACCATTTTCATCCTGGTTTAGTCATTTTCCTGACACCTATGTTTCATGCAGAATAAAATTAAGTAGATAAGATCCTGGGGCCACACATAAGAAGTTTACATTCCAGAGAAACCATTCAAGTGAGAGAACAATGTTTTATGTGTTTTTGTTCAAAGTGAGGGCAGACTAAGGGGCAGGAGACTCAAAAAAATAAAAAAGGTTCTTCTAGGAAAACTTGTTCCATGAAAGCAAGTTAAAGTCGTCAATACATTCTTTCGTTCATCAAATATTAACTAAGTATCTATTATGTGTCAAGCTCTGTACTAGCAACTGGGGACAGAATGAAGACAGAATCCCCACCATCAAGTGACTGACAGCTCCATGGGGGGCAAAGAAACATGAACAAGTCATTGCAATCAGATGTGACGAGAACTCCTGGAGAGACATGTATGTAAAGTTCTGTGGTTACACTGAGATAGGGCAGGCCTGACAGAAGAGGTTAGTATTTTCCTCAGATTGTAAAGGATTAATGTCATCTTGCCAAACACATAAGGGGGAGATGATCATTTCAGAAAATCAGCACCAACAGCAGCAGCTCCCCATGACCATATAATTACCCCCCGTGCCAGACACTGTTCTAAACATTCCGTCGACGTGAACTCATCTGAGCCTAACAATAAACCACAAGGAAGTTTTGTAATTAGCTCCATTTTTCAGAGGAGGAAATGGACAGACTGACTTATCCAAAGTCACCCAGCTAGTAAGTGGCAGAGTCAGGATTTGAACCTGGGCCATTCCACCCCACCGACCACAGAGATGCTTACAGGGGAAGGGCAACCGGTGCAGAGGTGAGGAGGTGAGAGCTTGGGTGTTTGTGTGAAGCGCTCGGAGCACTAGCGTGTGCCTGGAGCCTGGCACACAAACTGTCTGTCTTTGCTGCCCTCCCTCCGACCTCTCTGTGCCCCATCTCCCATTTTCTCACCACACTCTTCATGTTGTACCAGTGAAGATTGAGGCTGTAAACCTGTGAACGTGCTAGCCGGTGGTGACAACCGCCCAAAGACAGGTTTTCTCTCTTTTCTTTTCTCCTGACAGCTGACCAGAGACCTTGCTCCCTGCGGTCCCATGGGGGAGGCTGTGGGAGGGGCCAGTGTGCCTCTGATTCACAAGCCCTTGAGAAAGTGAGTGGGGAAACCCTGGCAACCCCTAGCCGTGACTTTTGGCCCCTTGTCCTGAGAAGTCATCAAACCACAGCCCGGATAATCCAGATTAGCAAACGCCTTCAGAAGAAAAGGGGCATGGAGGCTCTGCTGTCTGTGGGTTCTTGCTTTCTTTTAGATTTAAGCCTGGAATGATGATTATTTATTGATTTATTTATCACCATTTTGTCAGTTCTTTGATGCTCTTAGGAAGATGAAAAGAAAAATGATCCTGCAGGCTTAGTTATTTTCAGCAGAAGGGTTGGTCCCAATAATGAGCCCTTCAACCACAGGAAACTCAAAGTCCCAAAACTCGTCCAACTATAACAGCAACCCTATGATGTAGACTCAATTCACCAGATTTTCCCAATGAAGCAAATGTGATTCAGGGAGCTTCAGTAAGTTGCAAAAGGTCACACAGCTCATAGACGACGGGGCCATGATTCTAACCCAAGTTTGTCTAAATTCAGTCCCTCCACTTCTCTCTCCACACCAGGCTCACCACTCACTCGCTGCCTGACCTGCAGGAAATCATGTCACCTCTCTGGGCTGAAATGTCATCATTTACATGAAGACAATAAAATAATCTTCATTAAATAACTGTACAGATGAAATGAGGTAATGCGTGGGAAGATTTATAGCTACGTCTTATACATAGAAAGAACTTAATAAATGTTTGTAGTTATTACAATTCTCTAGGGAAATCAGGCTTGTGGAGAAGCTGGAAGTTTATGACTTGTTTTGAGTAGCATACTTGCCAATCTCTCTCTCTTATTCATTCAGCATTTATGGGCCACCTCTATCGTATAAGGACGCCTACATAGGGTACATTTCGGCCTTCCAGAGCTTTGAGCCAAGGCCATGGGTATCTCCCAGCTCTGGGAGTCCTATTTTCCAAAGGAAGGAATTACTTCCTTCCTGGTCTCTAGAATAAGTGAAGAGACCTGTGTGTAGCCACAGTATTTGTTGGTCTCCTTTCCTATTTTCTTCTCCTGTTTCTTTCAGCCTCCAAATACACAGTGGCTACATTCTAAAACAGGGACTACTATTGTGAAGGTTCTGCCAACAGGCCTCTCCTCTCAGATTACAGGAATCCTAAAGCTCCAGTTAATTGCCTCTCTCTCTCTCTCTCTGTCTCTCTCTCTCTCTCTCTCTCTCTCTCTCTCTCTCTCTCTCTCTCTCTCTCTCAAGCTTTAGCTGCCTCTCCAGAGACTAGCAGGTCCTCTCTGAAAGAAGAGAAGCAAAACCCAGCAGAACCGGTCATCCACGAGGTGAACAGTTGACTAGCCACAGATGTCCCCCAAGTCCTTGCCATGAGCAAAGCACTCTGTGTTGGCTGGCATTGTGGAGGGCATGGCCGTAACCATGACACAGCCCTAGGACAAGGCAAAGAGCACCACAGACCATACATGATAGTTTTATTTATTTAACTGTGGCTGATTGTCAGAAGGCAGCATTTAGATGCAAGGTGAATTGCACGGCTCCCTGGGCTAGGTGCAACGGCTTCAGAAAGGACAGAGAGAAGTGTAAGCATGTGTGTGTGTGTTGTGATTGGTGTTAGGTTCCCATTGGGAGGCAAGTTGAGTAGGAACTCTGTTCATGGGATGGAGAATGGGGCAACGGTGGGTCGCAAGATCCAGGAAAAATGGGGAAGGATTAGAGGCAATATATCTAGTTAGAGTACAAAGATTCTCTGGGAGGAGCCCAGGCCATCATAGGTATTTAATCCGAAGGGTGGTTCAAGGCAATACACATGAAATCAAGTAACATCCATCCTGATTGGGTTCATGGAAGCCAGTTGACCTATCCACACACCACAACTTTTTGAGAAGGCTAGTCCTGGATGCATCAATGCTTTTCGGAGTAATCACCTAGAACCCTTCACTTCTTGCCCTTGAGAATAGGAAAGTGAAAGAGCCCCTAATTCATAGACTTGCTGGACTGTGAAAGCACAACGGTCAGATTCAGAAGAAACAGAACCTAACCTCTTCTGTTCTGGCCCGAATCCTGGGCTTAACATAACTTCTTTCTGCTCGCAAAGATTTCCTTCTGGATCCTCACTCCCTTAGATGTGGTCTTGCCCCTGACCTTGGGACCTGCATGAAATGAAGCATAGGAAAGGGACTGAAAAAAGTGGTTAAGAACTAGGACCAAGAAAAAGGTTCACTCTGTATGGTGCCTGGTATCTGTTTCAGGAATGGGCGAGACTTGTTTAAAGTGTTGACTGGATTGGACCACTTGTGAATGTAAAATACAATGGTATTGACACATGTGTTAATTTACAATTTTATCAAGATGTAAATTTTTTGTTGAGGTACAAATGACAGACAAGATTATATTAGTTTCAGGCATACAACATTATGATTCAAAATGATCACCACAATAAATCTAGTTAATATATGTTCCATAGCTCCAAAAATTCTCTTTTCTTGTGATGAGGACTTTTAAAACCTACTCTCTTAGCAACATTCAACTATGCAATACAGTATCATTAACTATTGTCACCATGCTGTATGTTACACCCCCAGGACTTATTTATAACTGTAAGTTTGTACGTCTTGACCTTTTTTGCTCATTTCACCCACCTCCCACCCTCACCTATGGCAACCATCAGTCTGTCTTGTTCTCTGGATCTAAGAGCTTGATTTGGGGGGGGGGGGGTGAAGGTAGGGGGAGGGGTTGTTTTTTGTTTTTAGATTCCACATATGGGTGAGATCATACAGTATTTGTCTTTCTCAGTCTCACATATTTCACTCAGCATAATACCCTCTAGGTTCATCTATGTTGTTGTAGATGGCTAGAGTTCATTCTTTTTTATGGCTGAGTAATATTTATATGTATTTCACATTTTCTTTATTAATCTATTGGTGGACACTTACGTTGTTTGCATAGCTTGGCTATTATAAAGAATGCTACAATGAACATAGGGGCTGCTCTTTCTGAATTAGTGTTTTTGGGTTTTTTTTGGATAAATACCAAGAAATGGAATTGCTGGGTCATAAGGTAGTTCCATTTCCAGATTTTTGAGGAACCTCCATACTGTTTTCCATAGCGGCTGCACCAATCTGCAATCCCACCAACAGAGCATGGGGGTTCCCATTTCGCCATATCCTCACCAACACTTGTTTCTATCAAGATGTAATTTTATTGAAGTTTTTAATACTAATAATTTCATCATTCTGTTTTATGTTTGTGTGTCATTTTGTACAAAGCACAGATTTGTTGCAGATCTATTTGTTGTGTATTTCTTAATCTTAATGCCTCCGGCTAACTGATTGTGAGATAGATTCAAAGTATTCTCTCTTGTGTTACTTTGGGAGAAGGGATGAAGGAACAGAAATAGCAGGGTGAGCAATGGAAAAAGGAGGGAGTGGGGTTTTAACCTTGGTCCCCCAGAGGCAGCAAAGGAAAAACAACACAAAGCGAATGAGAAATCCAGAAAGTCATGGAAAGGAGAGGGAAACGCCTCAGGAAATGCAAGAGAAAGCAAAGGCGGAGGACTAGGAAATAGACAGAGACTGACAGTCCCAAGCACGGGCACTAAAGGAAGTGGGAGAGTCCCACTTGGAGATGGAAGCATTTTCCAAAGAGATGAAAGCTGGTCACTGCTGGAAACAAAAAGGAAGTTGGAAGCAAAGCGCATGATGGGGTGACCGCTCTGCCGCGGACCAGGTGCTGGATGCCAGTTGAGGTAAAGCTGTGTAAGTAGGAGCTTTACCTGGGCAGACACACGCTGCAGAGCCTGGAAATAATTCCAACATAAATCCCTTAAAAAACACGAAACAATACCGGGGGTGCCAAAAACATGTCTACAAGTGGACACTTTGGTCAGCGTTGCTCAAGCAGTAGTTCGCCGTCATCAGAAGTGTCTGGGTGCTGATGGGAACCACTATGAGCACCTCTTGTCATTGCAGACGTCACACGTGACTTGTATTCATCTCCTGTTATTGGTATGTATCGAGTATTACAATTTTAATACAGTTTTCCTTTCTTAAAATGTGCACACGTTTTCTTGGCCCCCTCTGTGTATGGAAATGGATTCCCAACAACCCTGGGTGCTCAGGCTTGAGCTGAGTCCCTATAAACTGTGGGGTAAGCCTTTGACCACAGAGGAGAAGGGAGTGCACATTTGTTGATCAGCACGACAATGCCGAGAAAGGGAAGCTGTTATCTGCACTTCACAGGTGAGCAGAGGGATGGAGTATAAAGTGACAATGTATTATTCATCCATTCCCAAGGTCACACGGCCCAGAAGTGTGAAGCTGAGATTCAAACCCCCAGCCTTTCCATGCCCAAGCCTCACCGCTTACGTCATGCTGGGCATTGTTTCATTTTTGGAAATCCCACCGAGGGCCAAGTTCTTTGTAGACTTTCTCTGAGCTATAACAGGAGCCAGCCGTGTGCTTAAGTGTCAGCGTGTCAGCATTTCAAAAACCTGCCACTTCCCCGTGACCCCAACACCTAGAGCTAAAATGGAACAGGGTCTCAGAGCCCAAGCGTTTCTTTCCTTTTCTGATGATCTCATGGGGCATAGGGGTGAGGCAGGAAGCCCGGAGTGGGGTAGAGTCCAGATTAGGAAATATATCCCTAACTGGCACGTGGGCTTGCTGTCATATATTCTCGCCTCATACTCAGAGCCGCGTTTAAGAAATATAGTCCCCAGAAGAGGGAACACAGCCCGTAGGTTTTCCTTCTGCTATTTGGAGGGATGGTGTGATAGGATTACTTTATGTCTTTGTTAGAAACACCTTTGTTTGGCCTTCTGTCTTAAATGATTTGAAAGTAGAAGCATTTTAAATAAAAATAGCGAGTTGGGGGAAGGGAACTAACATTCATTGTGAACTTGTTATGCGTCATTTGCTTTGATCTATATTATTTCACTGACTTCTGGGAGGAATGTATTATGGTATTGCGCTCACTTTATAGATGAGAAAACTGAGGTTCAGAGGCACTATAAAAGGAGTAGGTGGCAGAGTTGGGATTTGAACCCAAGGACACGTGAATTGTAACTAGGCAGCATGTCAAGCTTTCAAAAGGAAGTCTGGGGAATAAAGGAATAAAACCTTGACGGAGTGAGCTTTAAGGAGCTGAGAACACTATCTGGAACATAGTAAACTTTATATACATGTTAACTATTGTTACCATTTTTGAAGAGAATCCCCAATACATTTGTTTCTCAACCACATCTGGCAGATCAACTGACACCTAGAGATACAAAATGACCATTATTCTGACAGTAACACTGGCGCTGGAAGTATACAGAGTGAGGGGCTTTGTGAGCTTTCCAGTATCTCCATTCTTAGGGCAAAAGGGCCGTCATATGAGTTTCCAGAAAGCTGTTGACTTGTTCTTTCTTAGTGAACAAGGAGAACACGAATTGCATGAGATCAGAGTGCTGGTGGAGGTTTTCAAAAGGCAAAATGCAGGCCTTCCTCGTGAAGAACAGAAAACTGCCACAGGTCAGAGATAAGAGGCAGGAGGGTGGAGGCAGTTGAGAAAGACTTGCCTGGAACTCTGTCTGCCTGAGCTGGGTGAAGAGGATGAGGGTGAGCTTATTACCAAAGACCAATCTAATTCAGGAAGAACAGGAATGGCTAATATTTACGGACTATGGAATCAAATTCAAGTTTACTTTAAAACTTGCTCCACGTGGGCTACAAGCTTGCTATTCAATTTTTCAAGTGTTAAAAAACAACAACAGCAAAGTTACATTTTGGTGACAGCGCCCCACACTATTTCCCTGCTGGGGGCCTTAGTCTGCTGTTCTCTCCTTTGCCTCCTCTGCCTGAGCCCCTCCTGCTATCCCTCAGGGTGACGTCAGCATTATTTCCCCCAAGAAGCCTGGCTGAACTGCCTGCCCCATCTCTCTGTCCCCCGGCTCTGGGGGCAGGGCCCTTCTCTGCGCTGGATGACACCCTGGGCTGACTTCTCTACCTGGAGCACAGCTCACATCACCTTGAATTGACCTCTTTTTCTGAGTATATCCCTTTACCTCTTATTTTTGAAAATATCTGGTATGTGTCTGAATGTCCATTGGACAGGACTCCTGGGCCTTCTCTCACTCATCATCGCCATGCTGGTGCGCAGGAAGTGTTCTAGAACGAGGACGTGAACGGAACAGCATCCAAAACAGAGCGAACCCATCTCTCCGCGAGCCTCGCAGATGGTAGTTGGAATCAGGTGCCTAAAAAATAACCGACCCCCCATCTTTCTTTTCCCGAGTACTCTCTCTAATTGCCGAGTCCTGTTTGGAGAAATGAAAAGACATATGGAAAGGCGACTCTGAATATCTAAGTATAAAGAGAGATGACAAAGTGACCAGAGATGATAAGGATCAAAGTTTGGGGGATCATTTTATCTTTCCCAGAAGGTAGACTTCCTTGGGGCTGCCTGATGTGTTTGTTGCCTCCATTCGTTTAACGTGCTTTTAGGTCAACAGCCAGAAATGGAGCTAGATGTCATGCTGTCTCCACGGATGGACGCAGGCTGCTCCAGCAGCTCTTCCTGCTGGTGCATGGGAGGCTGGGTTTGCACTCCCCTGGCACATGTATAAAACAGTGGGATCCAACTGGTAGCAGAAATTCCAAGTTTATGCAGAACAACGTCTGCAGATTTTATCTCCAGTACAAGCCAGTTACAGTCACACTTAGTATTTAAAGAATGAAGTGAAGCAACCACAGAAAGAGATAAAACGGCAAGGACTCTCTGTCCAAAATCTCTGTAGCTGTTTCAAACACACAAAGAGCTTCATCCCTAGAAAAGGGAAATAGGAAAATTGGGGGGTTGCGGGGGGTGGAGGACAGAGATCTGAGCATGTATCTATCAGAGCTGACGCAGAGAACCAGTTCTGTGTCAGCTTTGGAGTAAAGGGAACATAAACTATTTAGAGCTGGAAAGACGAGGGCTCCTAGCTCTGGCACGTGCAACACGATCTAACTACCAAGCTATTCATGGCAACATTGTTTATTGTTAAGAAAAGATTGGAAACACCCTGATCGCCAACAATGGAGGACTAATTAATTAAATTATGGTATGTCTATACAATGGAATACTGTGTGGCTATAAAAAGAAAAGAATGAGGAAGCTCTTAACGAGTTGATATAGAAAGAGCTACAAGACATCTTGGTAAGTAAAAGAGAAACAAGCCACAGAGCAGTATGTATCTAGTACGCCACGCTTTGTGTAAAAAAAGGAGGAAAAATAATATGTGTTCTTATTAACTGGTATGTGCGTAAAGAAATGCTAAAAGCATACAAGGAACAGACGATAGTTACCTGTGTATGTGGCAAAGGAGACGAGAGAGAAAGGGAACTGTATATTTGGAAATCAGAAGGGACAAGAGACTTTTTGAATTCTATACCTTCCTATGCTTTATAACTTTTGAAACATGTGACTGCATTATCTATTTATAAACTAATCAAAGAAAGAAGCATCTTAGCTCTGCCACTTTGTTACCAGCTGACCCTGAACAATTACTTAACATCGTCCAGTCTGTTTCCACACCAGGGAAATGGGGAGAGTCGGACTTGCTCCACTGGCCCTGTTAGGTCACCGAACAACAGAACAGAGAAAGTCCTAAGTGCAGGACCCGGAGGGGTACCCCCAAATGTTGGGTGATTCCCCTTCCCTGCGACAGCGTCAGGGTGTCTGCCCTGAGCAGGACTGTGATCCATGGACTCAGATGCTCTCAAGAAACATTTGAGGAGCAACTTTCTCCTTTGCCTTGCCAGGGCTCTACCTGAGTCCTCACGCCACAGCTACCGTGTTTCCCAGAAAAGAAGACCTCGCAGGAGAATAAGCCCTAGCAGATTTTTCAGGATGACATCCCTTGAACATAAGCCCTAGTGAGTCTTTTGGAGCAAACCTTAACATAAGACTCGGTCTTATTTTAGGGGAAACACGGTAAAAATGTCCAGGGACCTTAAGAGTTCAGTTGCCACTGAACACTTCTCTTTTAGGCTGGGCAGACCCTAGAAACCTCGGTTTAATTTCCCCCCTTGGTCCATTTCTTCCAATTCCGTTCCTCTTGCAGTGTCACCTCCTGCCCAGCCTCCTGGGGAGCAGTCCCCAATTTCCAGTGCCTCACTGTTTGACTGCGCTCTGAGCATTTGGTAGCATTCAGGTTTACTTTTTCTCCAAATCAGTTCTCTGGGCTTCAGAACGCCCCAATGCAATGAGGGGACAAAAGCCTATTTTCACCTAAGTAAATCTTCTGCCCCGGGGAGGCCTGGGAAGGAAACTGAGAGACAGAAAAGGGCCTCCAAGGGGCCACCCAGCACCCCACCCTCCCTTTGTAATTTGGGGCCACGGGGTGCTCTGACTCTGAGGCTGGTATGTGCTCTCCTGCCGACCTATGCAGAGCCATAAGCAGAATGCGGGGATGTTAGGAAAGAACACACAGTGCTGGGGGCTGAACAAAGCCAGCTGCAAACCTGCTCAGGCTCTTTGGTTGCCTCAGTAGAGGGACCCAGCGCGGCCTCTAGTGGCCCCACCTATATCTGCCCTCCTGAGCCTTCACACTTAGGGACTGTCCACCTTCAACTAGGCCACAGCTCTGCAGCCACGGGAAAGATGGTCAGGACCGTGGGACGTCATCCTCGGCAAACCTCTGCCAGGCAGAGGGGTGGCCTGTCCTGCAGGTAAGTGTGTGTCAGGCTGGCCCTGCCCCTGCCATGCGGCTTGGTTGGTTCCCGAGTGAGCCCAGCTTCTAAACCCCTAAAACGCCTCCCCCTCCTTCCTCCAGCTCCTCTCAGTCCCACTCTCATCCCCCAGCTCTGTCCCTTTTCCACCTCAGTTATCAGGGCTGCCTGCTGCACTTAGTCTCAGGCAGTGGTTTGTTTGCAGCGCTGCTTCCTGCACTCCGTGAAGCTTTTCTTTGCACAGTGTCTGGGGTCTAATACTGAATGAATGAAGCCAAGCCCATGTGAGTAAGTTGAGAACAGACCTGACCCTGACCCTGATCCATATACCTTAACTCACCTGTTTTCTAGGTTATTTAAAAACACAACATTGACTCTTTTTTTTTTCTTTCTTGTGATAAAATTTTGGTATTGTGGAAGGTGTGTTGGAAATATTGATCAAATCAATCCCTCTCATTTCACAGGTCAGCATAAATTCTATTTTTGTTCCCTACTGGAAATAAAACCCCGAATACTTGAGCACTCCTTGGACACATGAAACAGTTTTAGGAGCTAGGCAATACATTTCCTCTAACCCAAGGTGGGTCCCTCTAGGACAATTAAAAGGATATAACATGGCATTAGCTTTTTGCACATTTTCCTTCAAATTTCTGTTTTCTATATTACAAGCTACTGTCCACAGAGGGTCACAAATCCCCCGGAGAAGTCATATGTTACACCACGTGATTTGCTTTGCATCTGTTTTGCAGCTGTTCACTCTGCAGTTTTATTTTGCCTTCTGGAAACCCTAGAGCGGTGCTTCTCCAACACGAATGTGCATAGAGTTACTTAGGGGATGTTTTTAAAATGCAGATTTTGAGTCAGGAGGTCTGGGAAAGGCTGAGAGTGTCCAGTTCTAAGGAGATGCCAGGTGGTGCCAATTCTGCTGCTCTGGACACCACACTTAGAGTAGTGAGGTGGATGAAAAACAGGAAGAAACGGATTCTGAGAGTGCTCGTAGCACTGAGAACCAGTTAGGCAGGGGAGCTGTTTTCCTTGGTGATTCTGGCCTACTCTTCCCCTTACCCCTTCACTCTCCCTTTCCTTTAAAAATATCCTTTTTAAAGGATATTTAAAAGAAATATCCTGAGTGGAGAGAAACTGCAGGGGCAAAGTCAAAAGCCATCTTGATACAAGATTGGTGGGTAGCGTCTTACGTTTCTTCAGGTCATCTGGGAAGGAAGAAAACAAAAGGGTCCTGCAGCCGGCTGTAACTGAAATCAATGTGACCTCTGTGCTACGTGTGTGAGGACCAGAGACAGGCCGCAAACCAGGGGTTTCAATTCCCTCAGCTTTACGTTGCTACTTTGAGAGAAGCCACGAGCTCTGGTCTGCTCCCTTCTGGCCCCCATGCAGTTTCCTCAGCTGTGGCACTGCTGGCATTTGGGGCTGAACAATGGTTTGCTGCGGGGGGAGGCTGAGCCCGTGCATTGCAGAATGTGTGGCAGCATCGCTGGATTCTACCCACGAGACACCAGTAGCCGCTCCCAGTGGTGACAAGGACAAATGTCTCCAGGCATTCCCAGATAGCAGTGCGGGGGCCACCCTTGCCTCTGGTGGAGAACCACTTACTAGGATCAAGTACACTCTCTCACTTCTACCGCATGTCCATCTTCCCCACCATTATCTACCTGCCTTTTCAAATTGCACCATATTTGCCACGTTTTAGGTGAAATGTTTCCAAGTCGGGTACCACAAAACGCAATTTCCAAATAAGTGCAGCTAAGCCATAGGGGTCTGTACACTGCCTATTCCAACTGATTAGTTCTGGCTACTAGCGACACCAGGTTGAAAATGATTCTGAGAGTCCATACGCAGCAGGAGACAACACTGTCTGCCGTGGGTGTGCATGTGGGGTAGAGGGGCCATTACGCTGGACATGGGTTTGTCTTGTTTAAAACTGGAAGTTGTCATCTTGCATCCCAACGTTTAGTTTGTTCTCCGCAGAGCAGTCGCTGTGGTAAATAGCTGTTGGCCTTGGGTTGTAAAGATCCGAGTTGGAATCCCAGCTATGCCACTTACTAAACATGACCTTGAAAGAGTGGGTGATTTAATCTCCCTGAGTCTCAGTTTCCTCAGCTTGGACTATGGGCTATTTATTCCTAGCTCCTAAGGTGGCTGTGAGGATAAAAGGAGATAAATGAAAGTATCTAAATAATTCCTGGCTTACAGGGAATGCCCAGTAATATATGTATGTTTATACGTTCTTTCTTTCATTATTCATTCAATACATAGGCAATACAAATTTAAGGCCACTGGATATGATCCTATACTGAGTGTTTCAGAAGATGAAAGTAGTTTCTGAAAGAGCCTGTCCAGAAGGAGAAAGGAAAGAGCTGGGAGGGTTGGGCCAGTCGTGCTCTCAAAGTGAAGGTTTATTTGGAAGGCTTCAAATGGGCCCCCACTGAGAGAATAATTTGGAAGAAGAAAGTAGTATCTGTATTTGTAGAGAGGACTCATCAGGGAAGCCCTAATGATTTTTCAAAGTGTGGTCCCCAAACCAGTAGCAAAAGCATCACCGGGGAGCCTGTCAGAAATGAAGCAACAAAGGCCAGATCCTAAAGCTCACTTGATTCAGGGTAAGAAACTCAGGTCTTCACTCAGAGTTATTTAGTCCTGCTTCTTACGAAGTATGCATTTTCTAATTCATAGCAGAGAAGAAACAGTAAATGAGCAGATGTGGAATTGGACTAATGAAGGCAAACATAGGTGACAATTGATAAAGAATGGAAAGCCCCCAAATATGTAGACTAGACTTAGGGCTTTTCATGTAAGGCAAACAGCCACGTACCCCTCTGCAAGTCTGGTGGTCATTACTCCGTATTCTAAAAGTAGATGTCTGTAACGTTGGCCTAGAATCGTCAAGAAAAATTTAAACCATGTTTTCTGTACTCTGTTTAAAGTCACAGGATGATATAGATTTCAGAAATATTTTTAAAGATAAAATATACATACCAAATAAATAAAGTTTGAGTACTTTAATGAGGTAGCTTTACTTATTTGAGAATTACACCTATGGCAAGCTTCCTTCCCTAGGAAACTGATCGTGAGGCATCACTATAATTGTTAGAGGTTGAGAGCCATACTTTGCCCCATACTTTTCTCTGCATATACTTGGGCACAGTGTAAGAACTCAATACATACATGTGTCATTTTGTACAAAGCTTCACACAGAAAAGTGAGATGTTCGGTCTCTTGCTCTTCCTTACTTTGTTTAGGCATCAGAGATATTTCCACTTAGAAAATGTGTCTTCCTATAAAAACAACACTGAATGCTCAGAATCAAATGTGTCTGAAATACTAACATTGCCATTACAATATACTTTAGGTATATTATGAGTTAAAAACAAGCCTAACAGGCTTTTGTGTGCTGACCGAGGAACTTAATTATCCACTTATTTCTTTGTTTAGTCATGCCTTTAAAAAACACAATACAGTTTCCCTATGGGGAAATATAGTCCCAATTCCCAAAATGTAATTTACACATGACTTTTGGGACATGCTCTGTTCACTAGATGTTTCTAGATGTATTATATCTTTAATGGAATCCAGACAGTCAAACTCGAGGAGCCGGGGGTTTGGAAGCTCTTTCCTCAATACTAATTGTCTTCTTTGTAATTAAAGTCAAAGTCAAAAGACAGCACGGTTGTGACTTCTTTCTGGTGCTGACTGTGCTAAATTGAAACAGAGAAGTCAGGCATTAGGGCAACGCTGGGCTCACTGAGGCACCGAGGAAAGTGAAAACGGTCTGGGCCCCTGTTTGGCCATGAAATGACACTCACTGACTGCAGAAGTTCTCAGTGTGTACCCCATTTCTTCAGTCACCACACCACACAGGGTGGTTTCAGGGTTAGAGCTCCAGGTCCTTGAAATGAACCACTCATGTTCTCTGCCTAAGAGCAGAGGCACCAATCGTGAGGCAGGGTCTCAACCTTGGTGCAAGGTCAACGATAAGTTCTCTCTTTCTTAAAATTGGTCTGTGAATATCTAAGTCGATCTGTCCCAAGGAGACTGCTCATTTATTTAAATCAGTGTGGCATGGTGGACACTGGGGCCTAGGGGAAAGAGTATCTGGGTTATGACACTGGCCTTCTTTGGGGCATGTCATCTGAGCTTGCAACCTTTCTGAGCCTACATTTGCACGTCTGTGAAAGGGTGGTAATGATGACGAGGCTGAGGATGATGGTAATACCACTCAACCATCCTAATTCCCAGGGCCATTGTTATAAGGACCGAATGAGATGATGTATGTATATGAACAGCTTAACCAGGTCTATGAGGGCATGGAATATTTAGCCAGAAAAATCTCTACAGAGGCAGCAGTGGACCTGTTTTAAACCACAGGGGGACCTTCTGATGGCAGAACACACAGGAAGCCACTACAGGTGGAATGGACTTGAGTAATGGGAGAGATTTTCCAAGATAACATTTAACCCACTGTGTGTCTCTGAAAATAAGACCTAGTCGGACCATCAGCTCTAATGCGTCTTTTGGAGCAAAAATTAATATAAGAACCGGTATTGTATTATCATATTATATTATATTATACCAGGTATTATATTATATTGTACTATATTATATTATATTATATTATATTATATTATATTATATTATATTATATTATATTAAAGACCCAGTCTTATATTAAAATAAGACCAGGTCTTGTATTAATTTTTGCTCCAAAAGACGCATTAGAGCTGATGGCCTGGCTAGGTCTTATTTTTGGGGAAATACGGTAGGAGTTCCTCTTTTCCTACGTACAGCCAAGGACTCCCCATCCCTTCCACCCCAACTGGAGACTGTGTTCACGTATGTTTCTCACAAGTGTTTGTAGGGGTGGTTCTGCAGAGGGCATTCACAGGCAAGAATTTAAACACACCAACCATGTTTCAGCATTTGCGTGGAGCTTTTCAGCCATCAGTGACTACAAATTCAGCAGATGGATAGAAATGCAATTGAAGAATCTGAACTTGATAAACTGTAAACAGGAAAGGCATGTTGTCCTATCACTCATGATTGCCCTTACAGACTATGGCAGAGACCTGGAGGTTTTATCTCTGAAGGGATACAGCAGAGGGCCTCCGGATGGGGTGCTTCAGATATGTTTGTGGGTACAGACACCATTCTATGTCAACACTGTACCAAAAGGTTAAGTGGCCATAGGTACACTGAATTCAGCATGAAGGGACCTCGTGCCCTGTTCCTCCAGCTGGCTCCCAGACCACTGGCATCAGGGCTCTTACCTCTTGGCAGGAGCTTGGAAGGCTCTGCTTTGAGAAATTGACTAGCCCAAGAGGAAAGACCTATAGATACTGACATCAGGGTTTTCTCCCAAAGGGCACTGCCCCCACAATCCTACAGTGAAGTTCAAAGTCAATAAAGTTCACCATATGCTCAGAGCTCCCAATCAACTTTTCTTCTCTACTTATTATGAATTATGAATAGACGAACAAAATGTACTACAATACAAGAAAAGTCTCTGTCATAACAAGTTGAGATGAAGGAAAAAACAAAAAGCAAATAAATAAACAACAGTGGCTTAGAACACACAGAGACAAGATGGGGGGAAAAAGTAGTAAAAAAGAACCTATTGTTAAAAGGGGAACATACCGTGACTGTGAGAAACATACTGTCTTTGAACAAGAGGCTATAAAAAAGAAACACTCAGAGGACAAAAATTTGCTTCTGGAAATTACAAATGTAATAGAAGAATAGGAAATAAACCAGAGTAAAACACGTAGGAACGAAAACAAGAATAAAGACATAAGAAAATTAAAGGATCAGTTCAGGAGATCCAGTCTCTAAATAACTTGAATTTCTACAATGAGAGGGCAGAGAAAACAAGGGGACAAAACTATTAAAGAAATAATTTAAGAAAATTTCCCTGAATTGAAGGATGTAAGTTGCCAGACTGGAAGAGTCTGTTGAATGCACAGCAAAATAGATAAAAACAGACTTACAATAAGGTACTTACTAGGAATTTCAGAACATGGGTAACAAAGAGAAGTTTCTACAAGCTTCCAAAGAGACAAATAAATAAATAAAAAGGATTGGGAACAAAAATCCTTTTGGACTTTTCAATAGCAACATTAAAAAGCAAGACAATAAGAGCAGTGCCTTCAAACTTCCTAGGGAGAATTATTTCCACCCGAAAATGCTATACCCAAACTGTCATTTAAATTTGAGAACTGAAAAACAACATTTTCAGGCACGTACAGTCAAAAAACCTTTATGTCTCATGAAGCGTTTCTCCAGCAGCTCATCTCAAGTAGGGTGCACTCCACCCAAAAGGAGATAACCAAGAAAGACATGGGGCACAGGACTCATGAGAAGGAGTCGCTTGGATGATGGAAGAAGACGACCCCAGAGAGCTGTCTTGCACAGCAGCCAACCACATGGATTGGAGGAGTGAACTTGAGAGACAGGTGAGTGTTCTCACCGGCAAGTTCCCCCCCATGCCATTGACTTTTCTTTCAACTTGGGAACAGCATGTCTGAGCTTCACACTGTCCTCTTAACTTAGCTGTGTTGACCACGTATTGACGAAATGCCTATGTGCCCTCTGCTTAGATGGACTGGGGACATTCATTTCACGCCACAGGCTTTTCTGTTTACACTACTCCTGAGAGCTAGCAATAAGTCATGGGTTTCACAGCAGAAAAATACTCCACGGCCCGTCTAGAATATTGAACGTCCTGTGCCTGGCCCACGCTACAGTCCTGCCTGATGCCCCAAATAGGGCAAGCTCTGTGTTTCTGAGGCCTCACTGACATGACCTGGCCCTGCCATCTTCACCAGAAGGGGTGGAAGTGGAAGCCAGGTTGTGACTCAGAGACTCAGTTCAGCTTTCCTTTTCTTAGGAGCCTTCATCTAAAAGAGGCAATATTGCCTGTTCCATCCATGGCTAGGGGTGTGCGTATTACTAAGTTTTAAAAAATGAAACAGTGTAAGAAGAACAAAGAAAAGAAAAAAGAAACCAAAAAAAAGAAATTTTTAAAAAGTGCAAAAATAAAAAATAAAAATGAAATAATGTATTGTTTAGAGAGACATACATTCACGCGACAACCATTTTTTAAAAAAATGCAAAAGAATGTTTAACATTAAAGTCAGAATAGTGGTTCCTTCTCCAGGGCGTGAGGGGGCGGGCGCAGGGTGCAATTAGGGAGAGGCACACAGGGGACTTTAAAATGACTCATATTTCTTCCACAGGTGGTGGGAATGTTGTAGTTTAATTATTATTTTAAAGTGTACATTTATGTTTTAAACACTCTCCTTTATTTATTTCATATATTGTAACAAAATTTTTGAAATAAAAATGGACCAAAATTATGGCAAAGGGGAATTCCTAGAGTGAGTGGGTGCTTGAGTTATATTGAGCCCAACATGGAAGGAGCTAAGGTAGAATTATTTGACTCTGATAGAGAGGAGGAAATTCCCGATTACTTAGGTATTAAATTTTCCCAACAAACTTTCTCCCTGACTTGCAGGGGCCTGTTCTTTAGGAATGGAGTCACAGGAAAAATCAAGAAAGATATGGTTACTTCTTTACCAGCTGCTGGGCTGTGCTTATGCTCTCTGCCTTAAATCAGGTATTACTGGTGGGGGGAACCCCTAATTATAGTCGGTTACTGACTCATAACCATACTTTGCTCATGGTTATTTCCTCTAAGAAGGTATGTAGTATTTTTGCCTAATGTGTGCTCCATGATGTTCAGCCATAGGGTGCGCCTTCCTAGGAGCTCTTTAAGTCGGCTCCAGCTGTGTGCATGGCCGTTGGATTGCTTTAATAAACACAACCAGGATTTGGGTGTGGCTTTGAAATGCCCAGCTCTCATGAATGTCATTCCACACTACCTGCTGTGCTGCTCAGTAGTAACTGCACAGGATGTGGACGCTAACCTATTTCTATGTACTGCTCAGGACTCTTTAAGTTGCAAGGGGTTAGAAACCCAGTTCACAGATTTAAACACACAGAGATGTATAGTCTCACTTAACTGCATAGAATAGGAGGGGATTCAGGTACAGCAGGATCCAAACGCTCTGATAAAATCGTGGGCATCTGTTTCTATCTGCTTTCTTCCATATTGGCTTCCTTTCCAGGCAGACTGTCCCTGATGTGGTGGCCTGGAGCCACTACAGATTGCATTTCACCTGCTGAGTAAGTCAGCATAGAAACACCTCTTCCTCACAGCAAAAGTACTGGCCTCTTATTGGGCCACCGATGGCCATGTGACCATCCTGGAAGAATCACATTGGCTGCGGTGATAGAGTGAGCACACACGCCCATCCCATTCTTGGGGAGGGTTTTAGATCCACTATAAGACATGGAGCGAGAAGAAAGGCAGTTTTCATTATAGCAGCTATTTGTACATGGAAACTACTCTGGAGTTAATTTCGAATGACCCATTTTTTAATTTATGTTTGAAATGATAAATTTTATGTCTAATTTATGCATTGCCACTAGCTTCTGACCTAGCCATATTTTACGAATTTTCTTACTTAATGAAAACGTACTTTAAAAACAAAGAGTTTTCCAATTAAGATGAGTAAAGAAAGTCTCTTTTTACTAAAGAAATTTGACACCCGTGTAGCCCTTATGTCTTTATATTGAATGTGGGGGTGGGGTGGGGGGGCTCAACAGAAGATCTCTGCTGTTTTCCAATAGATCTCAGAGCACTTTAGTCTGATGTGGAACTTTTGGTTCAATTTGATTTATCAGCTCATGGTTTTGGTTTAATTCGAAGGCTTGTACATTCAGTCTTCTTACTGAAGGGATTTCTAACATAGTACCTGGAAAAAGAAAGTGATCTTAGAGCTACAAAGCTTATTCCAAAGTCTCTCCCTTATTAAGGAAGACACATTTCTGACTTCATGTTCTGCCGTCTCAGTGGGCTTGTGTTACTCCCTTTCATTGCACAGTAGACAAGACATACTTTAGAGCGGTACTGGTTGGTTTCAAATCCCTTACCGACTCTGTGACTTTCTCAGTTAGTTACTGTGCCTTCTATGCTTCCATTTTCTCATCTGTGAAAACCTCCTATATGGGGTTGGCTGAAGAAATGCATTAGGACAGAGCCTGGCACGTAGCGAGCCCTTTCTGAGTATTTGCTACCATTCTTGTTATTTCAAGAGCTCTCAAAGAACATAACCATGAGCCTGTTTTACTTTGGCTTGAGATGGAAGCTGGGAGGGCAGAGGGCAGATGCCTGAAGCTAAGCCGCCTATTAAAAGTAGAATAGAAATAGATGAGAGGAAATCCAAGCCCTTTTCTCTTTAGATAGCTATCAAACCACGCTCCACTGCAGACTCGGGGCTTGGGTATGGTCAGAGATCAAAGGCCCTCTTATGTGCAGTGACATTTTTTTTTTTTCCATTCTTCCGCCTCTACCCCCCCACCCCCCCGCCACTCCAGTTCAAGCCGTTGTTTCTCAGTCTAGTTGTGTAGGACACAGCTCCCCGGCCCCTGCTGGTATTATGAGCCTTGTGCTCCCCCCTCAATGGTCGGCCACTCACAGGAGCTCACGGTAGCCCACAGCAGCAAACAGCCACCTATGGTAGCCCACAGCAGCTCACAGCAGCCCAGCTCCAGGGAGAGCTGTTATTCACAGTCTTAGCTGTAGGGGGGCGTACCTCACTGGCCCATGTGGGAATCGAACCGGTGACCTCAGAGATAGCAGCACGGCACTCCAACCACCTGAGCCACCGGGCCAGCCCACAGTGACATTTCTGAGCACAGGGCTGACTTATAAAACTCTTGAATGGAAGGTTTTGGCACTTGGAAAGGCTTGGGATAGAATGGCAGGGTTTTTATAGGGGCGATTCATGGAACTGCTTATGCTGCTGTTGAATCCAGACTGTGATGACTCACTTGTCTCTTTATTGCTTTGGACAAAGAACTGTTGCTTCTTTTTAAGTCCATCCATAGAAGCTGAGCTATAGCCCAAGGTCAAGAGAACTTTTTCAGGAAGACAGTGTGGTTTCAGTGAGTGTTGGGCTCTGAGTCAAGCTCACTGGACAAGCTGAATATGGACTTTATTTTTTACCAGGGAATAGAATTTCTTCTGGAAACTGGCAATATCCTTACTGCTTCTTTAACATCAGATAGGCTTTCCTGTTGTCTGCCTACCATTTTCATTTTCTGAAAGCTCAGGCTAAGTTAGATCATGTGACATGGAGAGGACAATAGAACAACTTTGGAAAATAAAAATCAGTGTGACTGGCTGGCTACATATGGAACTAGGAACAACAGGAGGGGTCATTTGGAGTCTGGTTTGCCTGAGGTCCTTCTAGGTCTCGTGGAAAAAACTGGGAAGAGGATATTTGGACCGATGGCAAGACCCAGTGGTAGGCAGACTTCTAAGAGAGCTCCCAATTTCCCCTGATACTTACTCCTTTGTGTGTTATCTCTTCCTCTTGTGTTTAGGCTAAACCTGGGGACCTGCTTCTCCGGAGCAAAATACGACAAAAGTACGGGGATCTCACTTCCATGTTTAGGTTACAAAAGATTGATTTCTACTTTCTCTCTTGATGCCCCTTTCTTATTCTCTCTTTTGCATTCTCGGTTTGAATGCTTTGATAAAGTCGGATGCTGTGCTGGAGAGGCACACCTGGCTAGAAACTGAGGGGGGCTTCTGGACAACATCCTGCAAAGAAGTGAGACCCCCAGTCCAATGCCTGTGAGGAACTGCCAACAACCGCTGGGTAAGTTGAGTCTGTTCCTCGAAGTGCCTCCTGCCCCAGTTGAACCTTGAGTTGAACCCCTGATGTCACCTGATTTGTTTTGTGAGAGGCTCTGAAGCTAAGCAGTGCCTGGGCTCCTGACCCCTTGAAACTGTGAACTGATAATTGCGCATTATTTTAATCTGCTAAAGTTTGGGGTACATTTTTAATGCAGCAATAGGTAACTAATGGGCATGGCCATTTTACATTGCATTTTCTTTCCCCAGGGGCTTGAAATGTCACTACGGTCAAGTTCCAAGTTGTCATTTACATGTGAGTGAGTCTATTTCAAGGCTTCTAATTCTGTTCTCTTGACTGAGTTTTTTTTGTTTTTTGGGGTCTGGGATGGGTCTTGGTGCCTCTTCTGTTTTCTTCACATAACATTACTTCATAGGAATTTTTTTTCTAAATTAAAGTTTATTGGGTGACAACTGTTAGTAAAGTGACATAAATTTCAGGTGTACAATTCTGTATTACATCGTCTATAAATCCCATTGTGTGTTCACCACCCAGAGTCAGTTCTCCTTCCATCACCATATATTTGATCCCCTTTACCCTCATTTACCATCCCTCACCCCCATAGGAATTTTTTGAGGAAACTTTAAAGGCTGCCAGAGTGTGTGGGCCATGGGGAACACAGCTGTAAGAAGTGAGGTTTTTGAGAAACTTAGATTCCCAGTGAACATACTAAGCACAGACTCAAGAGAGAGAGACCCCCCAAAACACTCCGGATCGTCCTTCTCACTAAGTGTGATGAGGCAGCTACACAGCTGGGATTGTAAGTATGATCGTACACGTGGGAGAAAACGGAGCAGGGAGCTTTGGCCTGTCCTGGTCTTCTATTGCTCTCCCTGAAAGTTTATCTGAATTACTGAACTTGTCACTATCGCACAGATTACTAAAAAATCAAACCACATAACAGAAGAGGTAACATACCTATTTATCAGAGTAGGAAATGGGTTTAAAGAAATAAGTGTCATAAAAGACAAAGAAAGGCTATGTAATTAGTCCAGATTCACGGAGATTAAAGATGTAAGACAGCTAAATGCAATACTGAGACGAGACTGGATTGTGTACTTTGGGGATGGGGGAGAAGGTGCTAGTGTGTGTGTCAGAGTATGTGTGTAAATGTGTGGGTATGGAGAGAGACCAAACAGTAAAGCAAATGGAGTAAAACATTAAAAGTGGATGAGTCTAGGTAAATGTACGAGTATTTTTAATACTATTTTTATCGTGCAAATGTTCTTTAAATTTGAAACTATTTCCAAATGTTCAAAAAAACAAAACAAACAAATACCAGAGAGACAAAACAGATTAGCTACAGGGGAGAATAAGTCAGTGGGGAGCACAGTTCTCATCAGCAAGAAGCCAGGGGCAATAGAACTGTATTTTCAAATAGCTAAAGTAGTGCAGCTTTCAGTCTAGTAGATTTTTCCTAGCTAAACTATCATTCAGGAGTGAGGGTAAAATAAAAATATTTGAAAAAATAAAAACATTTAGATAATGATTAAACTGACTACTTAACAGTTTCTTGCTGAACGAACTACGAAAGGATGCACTCCAGGAAGAAGGAAATATAGTGCAGAAGAAAGAAGTGGGATGCAAGGTGCAAAGCTGAGAGCTGAATGGTAAATATTAGTTTGCCAGATTAAGGAGAATAGCTGATTGAAGGGAATAGGTTTTAGTTTTCAGATATTCTAGGCAGAGCAAAAAACAACTTGGACAAAAACCAGTAGGGGATAAAAAGCATTTGCAAATCGAAAGTAATCCCTTGCGTTAATATATAGATTGCAGGGGAGAGGAGGAAAGATGAGACAGGAGAGGAAAGCAGAGGTCAGATCACAAAAGGCTTTACAAGGAAGATTAGGGGATGGGCTTTATGTGGTCAGTGAAGAGCCACTAAATCTTTTTAAGCAGATGGTGTATAATATAATCATATTTGCATTTTAGACAGGTTACCCTGAGGATGAACTTGAGATAGGTAAGACTAGAGGGGTTTCTTTCAGGAAGTTGTTGCGCTAGACTCAGGTGGGGACGGTGGGGCTGGAGAGACATGGCCACAGCAGAAAAGATGGCTTAAAGCAGCCACCCTGAAGTGGGTATCCTGTCCCACTCAGGTGGTGCTGTCATTATAGGACAGCCCTGCAAAATGCAAATTGTCATCTGGTTTGATTTTAGCTAGACGGTGAACTCACTGGGGGCAGGGAAAATTTTGTATTCATCTCTGTCTGTAGTATGTTGCTATTATCACACATTAAGGTGAAAATGCTTTAGCTGGGTGCACTGTGCATATTGCAACACCCAGGCTGTCTTTTCCTGATTCGGTTCTGCCATCTGCTGTGAGAAGTATGTCATGGCACCCCAAAGCAAGACAACCAATGAAGAAACTTTGTGGTAGGAACAGTGGACAATACCCTGACAATTTATAACTTAAGAGAAGAAACAAACGTTCCATCTATGCTACTTTCCGTTTTCAGTTAATCTGCCATATTTTCCAAAGACAAAATAGCCCTATGTTTTTTTTAATGCAGACTATCTTAAATAATTGTATTATCCTTTGAGTGTTTGCAACAACCCTATGATAACCATTATTATTATTACTACTAGTTTTCACAAGAGGAAACAGAAGCCCAGAAACTTAAATGAAATGCCAACTTTAAATAGTAGATAAGTGGTCGAGTCAGGACTAAAGCCCCCTTTCCTCCCAGTTCCACACTTTTCTCATTAAACATCTCAAAACAAAATGAGTGAGTTTGAGAGGGCCTGAAATAAACTGCTCGTCTGTAACATGGACCGGGCAAGTGTAGCCCGCAGGTGGAGAGGGCTGGTGATTCTTCAAGCTTTAGTACATGTGTGTGGTTTGTTGGTGTGAGGCTTGGGGAGGGGGAGCAGAGAGCAGTAGGAGCAATTCTCCCACATGATATGTTTCCCAAGGACAAGTCAAGGTCATGTCCCAGGTTGGGAAAATTTTTGTAAGTCTGTGAAAATTGAGAGAACTTGAACTAAGACGGTACCTGAAACTTTGGGGGATGTTGTCAAAACAGATACCGCAATTTGGGCTAACATGCATGGTTAAGACAAACACACCATCCTTTTCTCATTTAAACTTAAGTTATTCTTAAGTTTATTCATAAATCTATGCTTCTATAAAGACACAAATACTCTTGGTGTTAAAAAAACCCAAACATTCACATAAAGCTAAAATCCTCCCTCACTTGCCCCAAAGACAACCACAGTCAGTGCTTTGCTTCCAGGTCTTTTTCCATGTGTTTACACAAACATGTTTGTTCCTGCAGGAACCTAGAGGACTGTTTCGTGTTTCATCCCCCTAGATGAATGACCTTTGCTGGACTGTACGGCCCTGCCTCTCCAGCTGAGGGGCCCACACTCCCCTGACTCATGGGATATGCAGTTTGGTTTGCATGAGGCCCCATCTCGTTTAGCCAAACGACCTATCCTAAAGGAAGATTTATAAGCCTTAACCTTCCCCTCTGTGTCTTGGTACGAATCTCCAGAAGGAAACCACTGTGTTTCAATTTTCAGTTCTCTAAAAAGTTGATGAGCATTAGTTTGCTTCTCCAAATAATAAACTGGTAGCAACCACTACGCCATCCGTCCTGTAGAGAATGATCTATTGGTTTTTTCTCTGGTAGGACTTAGCTCCCGTCTGCCGCCGCGCAGCTTTCCTTCCCCCACTGGTTCCGATGCTGGACCTCGCTCTAGCTCCCCACCTGTGCTGTGGGCTTTGCAGTCCTCCCACCTCCACACTTCCCCCTTTGACCTTGGGCTCAGCCATGTGACGCCCCATGGGTAATGAGCTGATGCAAGTAGGGGTTAGAACACTGTGCAGCAGCGTCTGCCCTCTTGCACCTGTGCCATCACCTGGCTAGCACGCGGGTCTCAGAAGGATAAGCGACACAGGGCAAAGCCATCCCAGTGGACTTGTAGACCCTCAGACAGAAGCAAAGCCAGCTGTCCTTAACTTTTCCGATCTTTTGATTTCCTCAAATAATAAAAATGAATGCCTGCACAATAGATTTTGAGGGGAAGAGCAGACAAGATGACATACACAAAGTACCTCACGTGCCTGAATCACAGAGGGCACCTAACAAAAGCTATGGGTCTTCGTTATCGTTCTTATTATCCATCAGCCTGAGATACACGTCCATTTTAATATTTAACTTCAGGCATTCCATTATCCCATAGCCCTTATAGTGAGAATGTATGTTTTCCTCCTCCCACTATCTTTTCTTCTGTGATAATAAGGCCCCTTCTCCCACCAGGGGCACTCGGTGATTCCGGCATACTATTAGGTTGGTGCAAAAGCCAATTGTTTTTAACCTTTTAAACCGCAATTACTTTTGCACCAACCTAATATCATTCCCAGCAGAGAAACCTGGAAAACCACGGTGTCCAGGGTTTGGGGCTGTTGTTGCCGGTCCTGTCACACAGTGTCGCTGTTGAAACAGGCAATCTTGCTGGTCCATCCTCCTGGCCCAGTGCCCAGTGTTCTTAGGGAACGGGACGGGCAGTGATCTGAGAGCAGCTGCTAAATCCCATTTCAGTCTCCTGGAAGATTACCTCTATGTAAGTCCTTCTCGTGAGGGAAACAAAGCTTTGAGCATACCACAGGTACACTCGCGACTCAAATAAATGATCTCAGATTCCACAAAAATTCAACGTGTAATGTCATCAAAGTCACTTTCCAACTAGCAGTGAACTGCAAGACAAAGAGGTCATTTGCAGTTAAGTCAGGGAGAAGGTCAGGTTCAGATGAGCCATACGGGGGCTTCCTGCTCCAACTTGCACACACCATCGATTGACAGACATGCTGTCTCGTCGCCAGAGTGGTCAGACAGCACACAGACCCCTACCTATCTGTCGTCAAATTCTTTTGAAGGGAGACAATCCTCGTGGTCTGCAGAGAATGTCAAATGTAATATGTGTCTTCAAATGCTATTAGTATAATTAAACCCTCTTGTGTAAGAAGTAGCCGCACTTCTAAGACACTGTTGTTGGAGTTTTTAATTGGCTCAGCCATTTGGAGAACAAACCGGCATCAGAAAGATGAAGATGCAGACATCCTAGCAATTCCATCAGTAGCATCACTAAGGATTTATTTCCCAGTCAGCAAGCCCAGACAACTCAATAGTACAACTGCATATATAAATGACTCCCAGTGGCTTCGTTGTTCGGTAAGATGACATCTGAGGAGCAGGAAAAAAAATTGACCAAATTCTTATGAGAAGAAAAATCGATGCTGTTTGAATGCTGCTGTCAGTAGCTGCAAGTGCACATTGGAAGCAAGTTTCTAAATGATGGAGATAATCACGCTTACAGCCCTTTTCAGAGCAAGCCTATCTGAGAGTCAGAATCTGCACAGGTCAAGATATCTGCAGAAAGAAGAATCAATGAAGTATTGTCTCAAGTCGTTCTTACAGGTGGATGGGAAAATACATGAGAATCATAAACTCTACAGTAACATTTTAGCTGGCTTTATTTTATTTTTTAATTAACAGAAGTGCTGATTCAGGAAGAATAGAAACATTGTAGAATTTATCTGTTACAGGGTAAGTGGAGGTTTACAGCTAATAATTTGCTCTGTAGACCGACTAGTCAAGTAACATGATAAGAATATGAGCGATCTCTATAGTGGCATGTATAGCAAATTTTCTTTTCTATGGTCACTTATTTGAGGACCTTAGTTCTTCAGAATATGCTGGAAATATAAAATATAGATAAAATGAAACAGGCCTCTGAGCAAATACATGCCACAGACTTCATGGGCTAAAGCTCACTCACTTTACCATAAACAGTGGTTTTCTCACTATTACTCAGAGCTTGTTTAATTTCGTGTCTTTGTCTAATAAGCCTGAGGGCTGTTTCCTCCTTTAAACAGCATAGTAAGAAGGAATAAATTAGAAGCATATCTGTGTGCATGCGTGTGTGTGTGTGTGTGTGCGTGCGTGCGTTTTCACCTACAACAGTGGTTCTTTGCTGGGGGTGATTTTGCCTCTCCCTCCACTAAGGGACATTTGGCAACATCTGGAGACTTTTTTATTATAATAACTGGGGAAGATGGGCAAGGTGTTATTGGCATCTAGAAGATGAGGCAGGGAAGCTGATATAGATACTAAAATATACAGGACAGGCTCCCCCCCGCTCCAAAAAATAATTATTTGGCCCAAAACGTCAATCGTGCCTGGCTATAAACAAGCATAAAGGATATCTGCAAGTTGTGTGTGGCAGCTTACAACCTAACAGTGAGGTAAGAGACAGGAAAAGGTTAAAAACAGACACATGAGGTTCAAAAAATTAAATTTACAAAAGCATGTGAGTGTGGCATAGTTTACCAAGGAGGCAAAGAACTCTATGCAAGTCAATAACCCCTGAAGCTATCTCTGCATCAGAGGCTCACTGGTAATGGCTGTTCAAATAATGTTAATATATTCAGTTTAATAAAATAGATGGGAGATCTTTATTACCTGCAGCTAAAAGGGAATGCAAATGGCAGAGGCTGACATCAGGGATAAACAGATATTTCTGAACTCTGCCTGGAGCGAAGGGACTGCCACCCAGTGTATTGCAGGCAGAATTTATGTGGGAAGTACATGCATTGAGGCATCCCAGCTCTGTCACTGTATGACCTTGGACAAATTTTAAATCCTCTGAGTCTCTATAGGGATTATAGTATCTATCATTGTGAGTGCTATGAAGATTAAGTAAAAATATCTGTAAAGTGCCTGATGCATAGAAGGCATTTAATAAATGACAGTTCTTATTACTGTTTGTAAGACAGGGAGAACAGTATCTGCCTTTTCGAGTTGTAGGGAAGGCCAAATGAAGACTGTAGTGGGAGCTGCTTTTTAAAGGCTACGTTCATTCAATTTTCAGTTTTGTTTAATTTCTTTTACTGGCTTCCCTAATATTTTTCCAAAGCAGAGACCTGGCCTACCATTTTAGACCATGGGGACTCGTCAGGGAACGGGTTCTTACTCTCAGTGGCATTTTCCTAACTGTCTTGATCTAGAAGCAGGGCTGTGAGCTGGTGAAGCTTCTGCCAAGGCCAAGCCCTCCCCTAGGTCAATGGTTCTGTGGAGGCTCTGAGGATGGGTTAGCATCTGTGACAAATCCACAGGAAACACATGCTGGGATCTTTAGGTCATTTCTCTTTCCTGATCCTGTAACTGCCACGTGCACAGGGAAGTTGTGAGTCTGAATATTAAATCTGGGGAACTGACAGTAGCTCCTTCGATGAACAATTTTCAGTCTGATTCTCAGCGGCATGGAACTTAACTGGTGAGACCTCATTGCTTGATTGATGATGTTTTTGCAAAGGCTTTCTGTTTTAATCTTTCAAATTTTTCAGCTTGCTTGCAACCCAGGGGCTCCAGGCACAGGCTGTTCTACTCTCTTCTAGGAAAATAGACCTCTTGCAATGAAATGAATTTGTTTCCGAAGGCTCATTTTGATCTCTCTCTCTCTCTCTCTCTCTCTCTCTCTCTCTCTCTCTCTCTCTCTCTCCACCCCCACCCTTGCTCTCTTTCTCCCTTTCTGTAATCTCTAAGCCCATCTAAGAAAGCTGCAGTAAGGTAGCCCCTGCCCCTTGCAAATCTGGAAATAAGGGGAAAATGATGCATATAGAAAATAAAATAGAAAATGTCATGCCAGACAGGATTATCTATCTGTGGACTAAACCATAAGACCGTATGCCTGTAAATATTTAAGCAAATAGTTGAAGGACACTCCAGGCTCTAACCAAATGGAAAAACACAGGCTCTACAGTCAAAGAATCCACTTTAAATATTGGCTCTACCATCTGCTACTTGAATAATCTTGGGCAAGTTTCTTCATTTCTCTAAATCTTAGTTTCCTTCTTTTCCGATTATGGGTGGAAATGTATAGAGCAGAGAATTAATTGTAACAATTAAGTGAGGTATTGTATCCAAAGCACATTGTGCATCACAGGTTTTAAGTAAAAGGTTAATATCAACATAATTGTGCCCCAATTGAAGTTGGATGAAGACGGTGGTGACCAAAATCACCATCTTCATCACCAGATTCATTGGGGCACAATTTCAAGGTGGGACTATTAGAGGTGACTACAATTTTGAAAAAGAATTGTCAACATTTCTAGGAGCGCTCGCTACATGCCGAGCATTGAACTAAATGCTGTTCTGTCTATTAACTCAACAGCACTGGGAGGTAGGTACTGTTCTTATGTCTATTTTGTACATCAGGAAACACATATTCGTATTGTAAACATGAACAGTGAACAGAGTTTCGGACAAAAGCAGGGCGTGAATCTCTATAACTTAGGACAAGTTAAATCTGTTAATTTATTGATTTTGGGCAAGTGAAAAAAAAGAAGATGCATATCTGAAAGTTGGATTTCAATTAATTGTTTGGCCCTAGACTTGTGCATGGTCAGTTCAAAATGTTTTCCACAGCAACATAGAACTATTGACATTTTGTATCATTTTCTTGCGAAGGCACAAAAACTCTTGTAAGCCAGTCCAGCTTTCTTCCTCCAAACAATTGCAAAAACAAACAAACAAAAAGCTTTCCCTATGAAATTAATTTGATCACAGAAACGCAAACAGCAGAGCAATTATTCAGAGGAACACGCTTCAAATAAAAAGAGGCACAGTGTACTACTGCTGAAGCGCTGATAAAACCATCCTGGGAGTTAACGACAATTACATCCAGCAGGACACAGCAAGAGCGACGGATGGGACGAGAGTATGACTGTGACAGTGTTTGAGGCCAAACATTATCAATAGTGTCCAACGTGGAAGAGCAATTGCCACTGCTGAGCATTCTGGGAGCTATCTGACTTGACATCTGGATACAGCCATTGAGGGGTTGTATTAGTCTCCTGGGGCTGCCACAAAAAACGACCACCAAGTGTTCTGGAGGCCAGAAGTCCAAAATCAGTGTCACTGGGCTGAAGAGA
The DNA here is from genome assembly GCF_057876585.1 of Rhinolophus sinicus. Lineage (NCBI taxonomy): Eukaryota > Metazoa > Chordata > Mammalia > Chiroptera > Rhinolophidae > Rhinolophus > Rhinolophus sinicus. The sequence goes on along the minus strand of NC_142513.1, from coordinate 56,393,803 downwards.
AGGTGTTGACAGGGCCATGCTCCCTCTGGAGGCTCTGGGGGAGATCCAGACCTTGTCTCTTCCAGCTTCTGGTGGCTGGTCTGTGGTATAAAACCACTGATGCTTCTGTATCATTTGCCAGCATCGCTTGCTTCCCTTGGCTTGTGACTGTATCACTGCAATCTCTTTATCCATCCTCACATCACCTTCTCCTCTGTGCCTGCGAAAGCTTCCTCAGCCTCCCTCTTATAAGGAAACGTGATGGCATTCAGGGCCACCCTAACTATCCAGGGTAATCTCCCTGTCTCAAGATTCTTCATTTATTCACATCTACAAAAACTTTACCAGGTAAGGTAACATTTACAGGTTCCAGGAATTAGGGCCTGATTTTTATTTTTATTTTTTTTGAGGGAGGCAGGGGTCGCATCCTTCAGCCCACTATAGGCACACAGTGGGAATAATAGGGGTATGTATATAAAGAAGTGCACATTGACTTTTATTTTACTTGTCACTGAAATTTGCGTGTTGCAAGAGGAAAGATTTTAAAAATTTAATCAATAATACTTTGTGGGCCATGATGTAGACTTAAATAGGGTTATTGGGAAAAATACTGATGGACCATCGCTAATTTATAGGGAGAAAGACTTATGTCACATGAATCAAAGAAGTGGCCCTTGAGTGTCAAACCACAAAATGCTTTCTCACAAAGAATAATTGGCACTTAACTGCAAGCCTGCTACTCTTCATTTAGCATGGAAGGAAATACTGAAAACTGTGAATAAGAACAAATTGTGGCCTCTATCAGCACATCTTTTCAAGCTGATGGGAGAGACACATAGTTAGGGCAACCCTGCTTTTCCCATGAGTACACTGTTTGGGTGAGAACGGTACACGTTTGTCTCTGAAATAGGGATGGAATTAAAATAATTTTTTCCATAATGCTGTTTATGCCTGAATTCATAAATGTCAGTATCTAGAATAGTGTAAACTAAGGCCCTAGGCTCTCACAGCAGAAGCAAAATATCTTTATGACAAATACGCAGGGCAAGACAGCAGGATTTCTCTGGTTGGCTGAACTGTGGTGCAAAGGGTTTGACTGCCGGGCGTTTGCTTACCAGTAGTTAATGACTTCCCTCACTTGTTAGAGAAATGAAAAAGAACAAGATATAGTGCTGGACATGAAAACAAAATCCACATCTGCGTCCAAGCACCGCAACAGAACATGAAACCATACTTTCTAGAGCCACAGTTAATGAAAGCGTGAAAAAGATCTGTACTCAAGGTCGTCTCTGAAGCAGAAACATTTACCCTCTGGCTTCAGATGTGATTGCCGGTCCATGTAGGTTCCAACAGAGCAGTGAAGGTAGTATTCGGTGAGAACCCAGTTCAGGTAGTTTGGGGCTAAGTATACACCTGTGAAATCATCACCACCATCAAGGCCATAAACGTACCCATCACCTCCCAAAGGAGAAACCACTTCGTTTTCCAGTTGATTTCTCAAATTTGTATCAAAGAGACAGTGAACAATTACTGCCAACCTGAACTTTGAGTTGGGATTTTCTAATTTAGTAAAAAGGTAGAAGAGAAAAGCAAACTATGAGAGGAAGAAAGATAGAATATAGAACCTGACCTACGGCTCAAACGATAGGACACTGAGCCCGATGCAGTGACATCAGTGAAAGATTGCAAAGGATATCATTTCCGTAGCTGATAAAATGTTTCTATTAATGTTAATTATAAATATTTAATTTATGCCTTTAAAATGTATTATTTATAATATAAAATTGCTAGTATTACTTTAAAAATACAGAAGATGCCAAAAAAATATATACGCATTTTAAGAAAGGGAAAAACTATTAAAATTGTAATACTCAATATATACTGATAACAAAACATGAATACAAGTCATGGTTGACTTCTGAAATGACAAGAGGTGCACAAAGTGGTTCCCATCAGCGTAACTTTAATACAGTTATTTCCTTTCTTAAAATGTGTATACATCTTTTTGGCACCCTCTATATTTTTATAATTTATTTTGTCTACCAATTCTATTCTCTATCAATTATTCTTGTTATTGATGAAATGTTATTCCTCTTAACTTTAGTAACATTTTATTTTTAATAAACACATTTTATTCCAAATTGCATCTGCTTTACCTAAACCCATGGTCCACATTTGTGCTGGGCAAGCATTCATTAAGCTCTCCACACAGGGAAAAAATTTGAGAAACTCTTCTCCATCAAATCCTACTTCAAGCTAGGCACCGGGGAAGAAAGAGGAACAGAACGTGCTCTTCCTCATATCAAGGATTTGAAATCTAAGCGGGAGATGAGCATATGCATAAATTACCAGGAGCACAAGGCAGTATATAATTTGTAATTGCATCAAGAAGCTTGCATTTGCCTATGACCACTCAACAAGTTAAGTGCAGAGCTAACTCCAGGAGGGGGTTCTTTGACTGTGTCACTGTCTCAGTCGTCTTTTAGAATTTAATGTTTAGTGTGGAAAATTTTAAATGCATACGAAAAAGAATAGTATGGTACGCCACCATTTCCTCATGACACAAATTAAAAATCATGAAGTCCACGGCCATTCTTATTTCATCTATATTGCCAACCAGTTCTTCCTCGGTTATACTGAAGCACAGCCCTGGCATATTATTTCATCCATAATTATCATCAGTCTGTATCTTTAAAAGATATGTGCTTAAAAACCCTTGCGATACCATTAAATGACATAAAAAGTTACTGCTTTCCTGCTTTCTAATCTTCAGTATTTGATTAGTGTTTCAAATTTCCTTTATTGTCTTATAAGTGTGTGTGTGTCTGTGTGTGTGTGTGTGTGTGTGTGTGTGTTTGTATACGTGGTTTGTCGGAATCAGGATGCAAATAGGACCCATAAATTATATTTAATTGATTTACCTCTTAAGTGTCTTTTTTATCTATAGGTTCCCTTTCCCTCTTCTTTCTGCTGCCTAACCATAAAGAAAACCACTTATGTGGTCAAATTGATCCATTTTTACCTTCCTGTTTCTGGAATCTGTGTCATGTTTAGGAAAGATTTCCCCACTCCCAGGTTGGATACATTCACCCATGTTTTCTTCTGTATGGTTTCAAATCTTGTATTTAAACCTCTGATCCATTTGGAATATATTCTAGAGTACGGAGTGAAAAATGAATCTAATTTTGTGTTTTTCCAAATGACTACCCAAATTTCCCAGCACCATTTATAAAACATCCATTCCCACAATGCTTCTTAAATTTCCTCATCTTGTTCCTCAAGGGAGAACTTTAGTGTGAGGGAGGTGGATAAATATTATTCAAACATTATAACAAATAAGGCAATCCATATGTACTGATGTAGGAAAATGTCCCTCATACATTATTAATATTATATATATATTATGTCCCTTATATATGTCCCTCATATGTTATATGTATTATATATATTAATATATGTCCCTCATATATTATTAAAGAAAATAATGTAAGAGAGTATGCATTATAATCAACTTTTGCTTAACAATTATTTGTATATATGTAAATATACATGTATACATATATACATATATATATTCATATAAAGGAAAATATTCTTCACACTGTCAATAATAGTCAACAGTGGTTACTTCTAGTGGTGAGATAGAGGAAATAGCTTTAATTTTCTTCTTTGCATAATTTAGTGTTTATTTGTTTTATAATGAGAACATACTACATTTGTTTAAGAAAATTCAAATTGTTAATACAAAAAAAATAGATCATTAGCATATCCTGAACTTCATTCAACAAATATTTATTGAATTCCACTGTGTGCTCTATGTCTGTATGTTTCCCCACCTCATATTTTCAAGTCATCTGCCTTCTCTGTTTCTCAGTTTCCTCCTCTCTGAAAACTGAAAGCTTCAGAATGCACTCAGGAGACCATTTGGAGACCTGGGTTTTTGTCCCCACTTCTGCAGGCTAGCTTGTGAACTTGGGTTAGTGCATAGCTTCTCCGACCCTCTGTGTCAGCACCTGTGAAATGGGGGCTTCGATCGGATCCTGTCTGCATTGTGTTTACCATCTCTGGAATTCTGTAATTTGGTAATATTCACAGGCACTCTGCATGAGTCATCTGACCACTCTCATTCTAGCCAAGCTGGCCAATTCCAGTAAGTTCCTGCCCTTTCAGCCTGATTGGGAAATAGTATGCATTGAGCATTTACGCTGTCTGGTTATGTCCATTCTGCAGTCTAGGACAGTGATTTATTGAATGTATATTTAATAACTATCATAGTTGGCAAATGGCAGGGCAATGTTTTGGAGGGCGATTAAGAAAGTATTACATAAGCCCTTTAAATAATTCTTTTGTTGGATATTGAGGTTATTCTATTTCCTTCAATAATTTTTTTTGAGTAATAAGTTTTAATATAGCCTTTTTTATGAGTACAGTGCAATTGCGTTATAAATGTATTCAGATTAAACAAATTCAACTATATGTATGTGATTCTAGGACTTATATTTCATACAACATGGACTTCAGATACACGTTGACTTTCTCATCTGGTGCTTAGCTGAAGAAACAGGTACCAGTTCCACAGAAATAACTGGTTAGATTGATCAATGTATGTCTGAGTACTATATTTATGCTTTAGTAAAGGCTGCCATTGGAAGCACATATGGATATAAAATACATTTCTGTTTTAATATATGTTCATTGCAGAAAATTGGAAAAATAAATATGGCAGCAAAGCTAAAACTCCCCTCTAATCCCTCTGCAGAGAGATAACAACTGTAATGATGGTTAAGGGTACATAGCTCCCCAGTATCTATTGTATGCACATATTTATGTGGCATGATATACATCTTAGATATTATTCTGGGTACTTTCACCCACTTCATTCCCTTGAACTCTATCCTGGGACCATCCTCAACCCACTTTATTTCATTACTTCTTCAGGGTTCAACGTTCCCTTGTGAAATTTATGTCAGAATTAAAAGGCTTGCAGGTTAAGTTCTGGGATGTGAATATTTTGAAAGCTCATGTTCCAATGAATTCAGTGCATAAAATTTAATAAAGAGGAAGAGGAGCCAGGAGATGAGGAATCCCCAGCCTGCGGAAAAGCACAGGGAGGACACAGCACTTGCCAAGAGAGAGATGGGCGGGGCCGAGAGTGACGAGGTGGCCCAGAGGGGTCTCAGCACTAAGCTGCTGCCCAGCCTCTAGAGCAAGTGCCATCTGTTGCTGACAATGGGAGCCTTGAGGGGGCCGTGTCAGGCCCCTCTGGCCACTGCGCCCAACGTGAGTAAGCATCTGTCTTACCAGTGCCAGGGAACTAAGTTGGTGTTCCCTCCCGGCCATTGCACTAGCTACGCCCACGGAGATCAGCTAGTGGGTTTCTGGCACACGGACCCACTGCCATGAGTGTTGTCCATCTGTTCCCTGAGACACTGCTAGTCTCCATCTGAATTACCTTGCGTGGCCTGGACTGCTTCATTGGTCAACAACACTTGTGAGCCCAGCTGGAGCCTGGGCTCTGCACGCCCGGAGGGGCAGTGAGTGGTGAGGTCATACGGAAAGACCCAGCCAGGCTGCTTTGGTGCAACTGTGTGCAAACAGCTCTCTGGAGCACCCACCCCACCTCTTAGACACCTAAAATCAGGATCATGTGGTACGGCCTATTTCCACATCGTAAGCTAATCACGCACTTTCCTGTGGTTAAATATTCCCCCAGAAAGATTTTAATGGTTTCAGAGCACATGCAGGTACCATGATTTACTCTAAAAATCCTCTCTTGTTGGACATTAAGGTGATACCTTAGTGTTTTGCTGCTACAAATAATGTAACAATGACTTTCCTTGTGAAATCTTTGTGAACGTCTCTGAATTGAAAACAGATTCCTAAAAAATGGCGAGCCATCACACGATGAGTACTGTGAATATTATTGTCTTGGTGGTGGCCTAACTTGCCGGGATTATTAGCGGCCCATAAAGCAGCCGAGGCCCCAGCTGCATTGCAGATGGGCAAAGCCTGCAGAGGCTCAGTATGGAGTTAACACACTGGATGGAGGAAGAAAGGCAGACACAGAAATATAAAATTGCCATGGAAACATGCTTCCTGGCTAAACACACATCTTGGTATCTATCCCATGTCTCAGAGTCTATGATGACCTGTGTTTATGAAATGAGCTCCCACTTTGTGCTCAGCAATTTTAGAGGAGACTCTGCAGTCCCCAGTAGCCTTTGACATTTCCCTGTGATTCAGAAAGTCCAGGCTGAGTTGACCTTACACATGAACAGAAAAGCCATTAAATATTAATGCTGTGTTACTGACTCGGCTACAAACACTTAAAGAGCATCAGTCCCTTCCAAATCAATAAGCTTTGCATTATGCATAAGAGAGACACAAAGTCACACTTACCATTTCCTTTGGGTTGCACGGTGGGAGGGCTAGAAGCACACACCGGAAGAAGATGCCAATCCTGGAGGGTTGCAATCCCCTTTCTCAATGTTTTTATTGCAGAACAAACTCAATCAGTGTCAGAGAACAGGAGTGTGTTACTCATCCAATACCTCAAGACTTGGAAGCCTAATATTTGAATAAGACCAAACCATAGGGTCAGTTTGATTTTCCCCTTCTTTGATGGTAGGAAAAGGGGAATGGTAGAATTTTAACATATTTTATCTCTCTTTACCTATGAGGAACACATACTCAATAGAGTAAATTTGGAGACTACAGAGGTATTGAAACTAAAAAAAAAAAATACCCATCTAAATAGATTTTTGCTTTCAGAATAGTTTTAGGTTCACAGCAAAATTGAGCCCAGAAAGTTCGCAGAGTTCCCATATATCCCCTAACCCCACACATCCATAGCCTCGCCCATGATCAATACCCCTCACCAAAGTGGTACATTTCTTACTGTCAATGAACCTATATTGGCACATCACCCAAAGTCCATAGTTTCCTTTAGGGTTCACTCTTGGTGCTGCACATTCTATGGGTTTGGACAGGTGTATAATGACATGTGTCCACCATACATTTATCATACAGAGTAGTTTCATTGCCCTAAAAATCCACCTATTCATCCCTATATTTTTAATCTATTTGTGTCTTTATATTTAAAGTGGGTTTCTCGTGAACAATATAGAGCCGAGTCTTGTTTTTTGATCCACTCTGTCATTGGTGTATTTACACCATTGACATTTAATGTGATAAATTACGTAGTTGGATTAACATCGACCATCTTTGTATCTATTTTCTATTCATTGTCTATGTTCTTTGTTCCCGTTTTTGTCTTCCACTCTTTTTCTGGTATGTGTGGTTTTAATTGAGCATTTTATAATGATTCCATTTTTCTCTCCTTTCTTAGTATTACACTTTTTTTTTTTACACTTTTTTTAGTGGTTTAGATAGAGTTTGCAATGTATATTTACAGCTAATACAAGTCCACTTTCAAATAACACTATACTGCCTCATGGGTAGTGCAAAAACCTCATCATAAGAGAACATTCCTAATTCCTTCCTCTTGTATCTTGTGTCAATGTTGTCCTTCACCTCACTTACGCAGAAGTAGAAGAAGGAAGGAAGGATATCTGTGGCCCTTGAGAAGGGGAAGGAAGCTGGCCTCCTCGGGTGGAGGTCGAAGTTAAGTAAGGGAAGGCCTTGACTTCTAGACTTAGTCTAATACACAAAAAGGAGTCATGGTAGGTGTTTGCAGAAAGTGGTGTGACCTGCGGGAAGAGGTGTTTTAGGAAGGGAGTAGCTCACTGAGCCTCAAAGCAATTGGAGACCCATCCATCGTCTGGTCTGAGCACACAGCCAGAAGTCAGGGAGGAGGGTGTGTGTATACACATATGCTTATATCTGCTATTACTCATGCATTATACATATACATATGCATTACGTATAATAAATAAGCATCATCATCAAATACACTTGCTGTTATTTTTAACAAATTGTTATCTGTAATATCAGTTAGTAAGAAAAATAAAAGTTTTTGTTTTACCTCCACGTATGCCTTCTCTAACGTTCTTCCTTTCTTTATGCAGGTCGGAGGGTCTGACCTCCATCAATTTCCTTCTGTTCCTGGAGAGGACATGACCGCGGGTTGCCCCGCGAGCTGGACCTGGGTAATCCGAGGCTCCTCACCCCATTGGATTGCGTGCGCTGCCCACCGTTCCACTAGTGGGAGCCACTTCCAAGGACGCAGACTTCAGAGCCTGGGGTTGGCGAACACGTGACTGAACTCCGTGAAGGCCTCCATATAAACTTTTAAGATTCTGGTGCGCGGCATGGAAAGTTACTTGTCTTGTGGCGCCTTCGACGAAAGCCTCGTCGGTAAGTGCCTTTTGCTTGTTATACCGCCACCTACCCATCTGGAGTGGCCTGGCTGCCTCTGTCTTAGGTCCCTGCCTGCCCTCCGTGTCCCGGGGCCACTTTCAAATCCCACCCGAGAAGCTCCCGGGGTTTGGAACCAACACCTTCTCTCTGAAGAACTCTGCATATTTCTTGCAAGGCAAAGTCGGCTGGTTAGTCCCTCTGTTTTTGTTTGTCTGAGAAAGTATTTCTTCTTCAGTTTTGAGGGATAATTTCTTGGAATGCAGAATTCTTGTTTTTTGTTTTGTTTTGTTTTTTACCCTCTCAACTCTTCAAATGTTTTCCACTCTTCTTGCTTGCATGCTTTCTGAGAAGTTGGCTGGAACTTTTAAACTTTGCTCCTGTAACGGGTGAGGTATTTTTGTTTCCTCCCCCCACTCTGGCTTCTTTCAAGACGTTTTCTTTAGTTTTGGTTCTCTGCCCTTTTGAATATGATACGCCCATAAACAAATCCAAAACGCCATGGAGCCAAAAGGAGAGACTTTTTTTTTCCCCCCCCCAGGTAACAGTTTTCACACTTGGCAGTCCCAGAAACGGAAAGCATGCTTTACTGGGGCAAAAAGGCGGCAGGCCTTTTCCCGCCTAGGCTCCTAATTAGGCCCATCTTATGTAAATGAGGTAGCAAAGTTTGCTCTGATTAGTCTGAATTGTGCAGTCCTGCTCGCTCAGTATTACGCATCCTGATTGGTTGTTCTGGAACAGTCCTGATTGGATGGGGCAGGTGTCAGTCTCTTCATCAGAACAGGAAATGAGGGGCATATGTAGCCAGCGTGGGAAGCGGAGGGTTGTCAGAGATTCTTCACCGTGTGCAGGTGGCCCACCGCCAGGCTCTCATTATTTCTAAAATTGGGGCCCTCAGTTGACCATGGTGAGTCCAACCCAGCAGTTAAATTCTTTCTCGGGGTTCACATCAAATGCATCTTTCTTTTCAGGGTTCACGTACCTAAATATAGTTTTTTCGCCTTTATTCTGCCTATTCTCTGAACTTCCTGGATATGCGGTCTGGTGACATTAATTTTGGAAAATTCTCAGTCATTTTTGCTTTGAGTATTTCTTCTGTTCCTTTTTCTCTTCTCTTGGTATTCCCATTACTTGGATGTGAATACCTTTTGCAGTTGTCCCTCCGTTCTTGGATATTCTGTTCCAGTTTTTCAGCCTTATTTCCTCTTTGCTTTTCAGTTTTGGAAGTTTCGATTGACATGTCCTCAAGCTCAGATTTTTTTCCTCAGCCATTTCCAGTCTACCAATTGGCCCATCCAAGGCCTTCTTCGTTCCTATTACAGTGATTTTGATTTGTAGCATTTCTTTTTGATTCTTAGAAGTTCCATCTCTCTGCTTACATTATTCATCTGTGCGTGCGTGTTATCGACTTTTTCCATTAGAGCCCTTTGCATATTATTCACAGTTGTTTTAAATTCCCAATCTGACAATTCCAGCATCCCTGCCGTATGTGAGTATGGTTCTGTCTCTTCAAATTGTGGTTTTCATCTTTCAATATGCCTTCTAATTTTTTTGTGGAAAGCTGGACATGGTATACTGGGTAAAAGAAACCTCAGGGAAGAGACCTTTAGTGATGTGGTGGTAAGATTTGGAGGGAGGGGAAGCATTCTGTTGTCCCTTGGTTCTGTCCCAGTCTTTTGAGGAGCTTCCGCCGTGAGCTTTACAAGTGCCTCTCAGTCTCTGCTCCCTTCAGTAGGACAGCATGACAACAGTTGGGGGCTACAGTTGGGTTTTTCCCTTCCCTGAAGTTGGTTAGGCTCTGACAAAACCCCAATAAATTATTTTGCTTGGGTAAAATATTTGCTCTTGAGGGCAGGCTTTGTTACAAAGAGCAGCATGCTGTGGCCTATTTCAAAATGGTCACATTTCCCCCTGTATTTACTGAAAGCATGAGGGTATTTTTCTTCTCATCTTCCCTGTGAGAACCTGGGTGAGCTCCTGAGGGTAAAACTCACAAAAGTGTGGTGGCTCCCTGATGACTGGGTCCCTCTGGGATTTTTGTCTCGCAGACTTGTTCACACTGTGCCGCCTGCAGTTTGTCTACCGCAGTTCAAGTTTTCCTGTGCTGACTGGTTCCTGTGTAGGTTTCCACTCGGGATTCTGCTCTGGTAACTGTGGATTCTCTGTATCTGTCTGTTTGTCTCTCCGGTTTTGGGAACAGTGATTTGTCCTGTGACCTCACTTTTCATAAGGATCAAAGAAGAGTTGTTGACTTTTCAGGGTTGTTGTTTTTCCAGCTTGAGTTCTCAAATACTGCAGGTGAGACTGTAAATTTCGGTAGTATCTAGTAAAACAAAACATGCACTACCCTATGACCTAGCAATTCTATTCCTAGTTACATACTCAAAAAAAAAAAAAAGGCCGGCCGGTGGCTCAGGTGGTTAGAGCTCCGTGCTCCTAACTCCGAAGGCTGCCGGTTCGATTCCCACATGGGCCAGTGGGCTCTCAACCACAAGGTTGCCAGTTCAATTCCTCGAGTCCGGCAAGGGATGGTGGGCAGCGCCCCCTGCAACTAAGATTGAACACGGCACCTTGAGCTGAGCTGCCTCCCAGATGGCTCTGTTGGTTGGAGCACGTCCTCTCGATCACAGGGCTGCCGGTTGGACTCCCGCAGGGGATGGTGGGCTGCGCCCCCTGCAACTAGCAACGGGCAACTGGACCTGGCGCTGAGCTGCACCCTCCACAACTAAGACTGAAAGGACAACAACTTGACTTGGAAAAAAGTCCTGGAAGTACACACTGTTCCCCAGTCAAGTCCTGTACCCCTTCCCCAATTTAAAAAAAAAGGTGCATATGTCTATCATACATTCACAGTGGCTTTATTCATAACAGTTAAAAACTGGAGGCAACCGGAATGTCTGCCTCCAGGAAAGAGATGAATAAATTGTGTTACGTTCAGCCAATGGAATACTATGCAGCAATAAATAATTACCCACCAATATGTGTACTAATGTGAATGAAGTGAGTCTCATACCGTGTTTCGGTCTGGCTAGGTCTTATTTTGGGGGAAACATGGTAGATATTACTTTGAGTAAAAGAAACCATGCACAAATGAATATATACTTGCATGTCCATGCCAGTGCTCGTGTGAGAACGGGCAATACTAACTGATGCTGAAAGATGTGAGTGTAGTGATTACATCTAGGGGATGAGTGGTCATTGCCTGGGAAGGAACATTAAAAAAACCCTCTGGATGCCAGAATGGATCTATATCTTGATCTAGATGGGGGTGTACTCATAGAGATTGAGCAGACACTATATGCTGTGTGCCCTGTGGCACGTGTGGCAAACAAAAGAGACATGCTTTTTGACAACTGACATTCTAGTAAGGAGGATAGACATTAGGCAACTAAGTTTAGTGACATGTGTTGGGGGTGGTGGCAGAGAAAAGAGTGGTGGCTCTAGGCACGTGGAGCAGGGAGAACTCAGTTAGTGTAGGGATGAGGGGAGAATTCCTGGAGGATGAGATGTCTCAACTGAGAACCGTTAGGCATTCGGCAGGGATAAAACGACTGGGAGGAAGAGACCATTGCATGTATGGGAACAGTCTATGCAAAGGCCTGGAGGTGAGAGACGGAGGCATGTGCAAGGAATTAAAAGTTTGGTATGGCTGGAGTACATGGGGAGAGATGGGGATGGAGGGGAGGCTGTGGGGTTCAGCAGGGGCCTGCCCTTTGGTGACCTGATGAGACCGGTGAAGAGAGTTTTGGCTTCTCTGAGGGCTTTGGGAAGGCAGTGTATGGATTTAGGGAGCAAAGGGTCAAGACCACATGTACATTTTAAGAAACGTGCCTAGGAGGCTGAGCCGTTGAAGCCCTTGCCATCATCCCAGTGACAGATGATGGGGCCAGAAGCAGGGAAGAAACAGGGGAGCTGCCAGCCGTGCGCTGACTGTACAGATAGTGAGGAGGTGGGGCTGCAGGCCTTGTGATGGAGGCTTGTGCTGGGTGGGGAGGACGGAAGGGGCCGTTAGGCCTGGGCTCCATCTCAGCACTATGGGAAAAGGAATGCAGGGCCAGACCCTAGAGGAGGCCATTATGTTGTTTGATTTCACCTCCGAATTTTCAGTGCCGTTTCATTGCTTCTCACTGCCTCCTAGGGCACTGCCTCGCTCCTGAGAAGAGCCTTTCAGGTGACTTTTCAGGTGAATGGACTGTCCTCTTTTGTGGGTGGAAATGAGGTGGGGTGGGAAAGAGGGAGACCTGTGGAGGGCTTTGTTTAATGCATCAAGCCTACCTCGGCCTCCTCCTTCCCCCCACTTGCCAAGTAGGTTATTTTCAGTTCCCTTGTGGGGTAACAAGGGCAGCGATTTAATTACACCCATGAGCTAAAGTACTTTGGGGGTGGGACTCTCAGAGGATTCCCCTTCCGGGTATTTGAGTCCTACCCTCTGACATGTCCTAGTTTGGAGATGGTGAATGGCAATCCCCTCGCCCCAGGCTGGGTAGAGAGCGCCAATCCAAACAATCAATTGGGTACGAATTCGAAACAAGAATAAAAAGTTTAATATTTATTGGTCTGCAAATCCAGATAGCCTGGGGTCCCACTGGGTCCCCTCCCCACCGAACGATCCCAAACACTCTGCCTGGAATCAGAAGGGGATTTAGAAATGAAGAGCTGCCCACAGCGAACATCTTTAATGCCCAGGCCGAGTAGAGAGCGGGTTAGCGACTGGTTAGGGGACCCAGGAGCCTCCCACCCTCGGTGCTCCGGGCGGCGGGGGCGCGCAGCGCGCTGCGCCAGGGCCGGCGGCGGCAGCGTGGGCTCGGTGATGCAGGTGTGACACCCGCGGGCTCCTGCCTCCGCCGGGATCGCCTGGGGTGGCCGCTGCTCGGTCCTCACCCGGGAGCGGCCGCCCACGGATTTCCCACCCAGGTAGGGGACTGCGCTCGGGGCGCGGACTGGGGGCTCCCAGGCTCTCCTGCTGGTGCTGGAACGTGCAGCGGGTACCTCTGAATGTTGGTCGTCAGTGGCACAAAAGGCAAGGGGAAGTCTTGGAAAGCGGGCGCAGAAAAGCGAGGAGTTGCCCGCCGCCCAGGGCTGCGCGCTTCCCCGAAGGTGGCGTCCCCAAGGGCTGTTTTTAAAACCCCGTTGGAACTGTTAGTTCCCTACGTAGTTTTGCAACTTATGCTGCGGACATTGGTAGCTCCGTTTCCCTCAGCGTCGTAGCCACCGCTTTTACTTTCAATTCTATTCCTGTGGGATTCGATTTTGTTGTTGTTGTTGTTGGTCTGTTCTTGAGAAACAGATGGGAAACACGCTTACACCTGGTGACTCCGGGTTGGGGTTTGTGAGTGTGCGTTTCTGTGTGTGGAGGGCGCCCTCCACGGGCGTGGGAGCGGTTTCTTAGGGACACAGGATTTGTTTATAGATGGATTTTAGCGCAAGGAAAGGAACATGATTTGCTCTGCAGGGATGGGTGAGCAAATGCGTTTAGCCAGGGAGGAGCGAGGCACTGCTGTTTCTTCCGCAGCCCGGTGTTAGATATCTCGTCTGTCCAGGGTTCAGCCCGGCTGCTGAAACACGATCCTTCCACCAGAAATCACAGATGCGCCGTTTCAAGGTAACTTAATGTCGCTGTCTTGGGCTCCGATAAGAGTGGCCCCGGTGGGTGGCGTGGGGCACTGGGGGATGCGTGCTCCTTTTGTAAAAGCCTGTTCAGGAGATAAATGTGGGTGGATTTGAGGTTCAGGGAGTGGCAGGTGAGGGATGAGGGGCGTGTGTGTGTGTGTGTGTGTGTGTGTGTGTGTGTGTGTGTGTGTGTTTGGGGGAGAATTGGGCATTGTCACCAGCATGAGTGGGCCTCTGGTCTGCACTGGTCTTTGGTATGTTTCTGCTTCCTGCCCTTTCCAGACTTGTCCTGTTTGCTCCAGCCCAGGCAGCAGATACAGTGCAGGCTCAGTCTGCATCTTTCTTGAGTCAGCAAATCCACCCTGGGCACCTAGTATGTGTCAGAGGCCAGATTAATCCTTGGGGTTGCAGAGATGACAAAAACACAGACCAGGCTCCCCGGCAGCTCACACCTGGTGTGGGAGAAACACCTGTAATAATGAAGTGTGATAAGTTCAGTAATGCAGGTGTGAAAAAACCGTGGTGGGAACAGAGATGGAGGAGGAATGAATTGTGGCAGGGATTATTTTTTAAATGAAGCCATCATACCTGAGGTGTGGCATCGATTTCAGTAGGGACTGGGTCCCTCTCTTGGTCCCTTAGTCTGTGAGTGACCCATATCCTTCTCCCACCCCATCAACGTCACCACCATTGGATGGGGACAGCTTAACAGGTCACAAAAGGGCTGGCGCTGGTAGTACGTGACCAGACCCCAGTAGACACAGGCACAGGCTGACACCAGAAGAGGAATGCATCCAATGCAGGTCAGGCTATTTTTTTTTTTTAATGGATTGTTCTCCTAAGTTCCAGTCCAGGAAGGTTTTGAAGCAGTACTTCCCCAAAGCAGGGATTCTGGAAAATTCTGAGGGATTCTCAGAGCAGTTGAACTTCTGCTTTCTTCCCCCTTCGGTCCCTGACCTGTGGTTTGCTTGTCCCAGCCCAGTTCAAAAGGAAAGCTCTGATGGTGATTGTCTCTCAATGGGGGGGGGGGGGGGGGGTTGGAGGGGGAATAAAGGAAAGCTAAAGCTGTTACTTCCAGTCTTTTCTGGGAGATGAACATCCAGGCTCATGGGTGTTTCTTCCTGGACAAAAGCTGTGGTGAGTGATGAAAAACGATAAAACAAAGAGCTTTGGTGTTCTGCGTATTTGCCAGAGCTGTATATGGCATGTACTTTTATCACGTAAACCATCATTAAGGTACTTGAAAAGCAGACTGGTGCATGGCAAGAAACGTGGGCTTTCATGTTCAAATGGACCGAGGTGAGTGTCTTGGGCAAGTGACTTAGCCTTTCCTTCAGCTTCGGTTTGCTGAGCTGTCAAATGGAGAGATAACAACAGAGTTATAATATTGACGTAGTAGGCGCTTAACATTATCTCTTCACTGTGAAATGCTTGTCGGATATAAATTACTTGGCACAAGTTGGTGCTCAAGAAATAACTGGCAGTTCATTCACTGAGTACCTACTACGTGTTCGGTACTGCTCTATGGGTGAGTAATATGGAAATGTACTAAATAAAACCCCTCAAAGGGCTTAACATGTACGTGCGTGCGTGTGTGTGTTAATGGACAAATAAATAAGTAACTAGATAGTGTATCAGCCAGTGGTGCATTGCAATGAAGAACAATAAAGTACGGTAAAAGGAATGGGGAGTGCTGCCAGAGGGCAGGGAAAGGATTATTTTTTTATGCAGCTTGGTCAGAGAAAGCTTTGCTGATAAGTGACATTTGGCCAGATCCCTGGGAAAGTGAGGGAGCGAGCCAGGCCTATGTCTGAGGGAGAGCATTCTGGGCAGAGTAACAGCACCTATAAAAACCCCAAAGCAGGACAGAGGTATGTTCATAGGAAAACCAGAGAGAGGAGCCCAAGGGGGCTGTGGGAGTGAGTGAGGGGACCCAAAGTAGGAAAGTCAGAGGGGTACCATGCCCAGGTCACAGGGGCATTTTCTCTTATGATTTACATTTGTCACTAAGATTTATGTCTTGAGCTCTTGTCTGAGGAATTGGCTGAAATCCTACACTGTACGTTTAGAAGCTTGGTTGGTAGACATAGCTTCCTGTGGTCAATCAGATAAACGAATGTAGCAAGCAGAGGCACCGTCTTTACAAGGCGATGGGAAGGGCAAGAATCAGGGAGACTGAAGAAAACACTGTTCGGATAGCTTTCATCCAGATCAAGAACTGTATTTATGTTTCTTTTGAGCCTTCGTAATATGTTGGTTTCCTTTCCCCTGCAATGAAAGAAAGGGTCGCCTTTATCAAATAGCCCTGCAGGTATTGTCCTTGCTAGTTATTATTCTTTTTTTTTCTTGGAGAACAATAATAGTTTCTATGGTTATGGAAAGGTGTTGGAATCCCCTGGAAACGTACAGACCTTTGGTGTGCCGTGGAATGCATTTGCATAACACTGTGCTGTGAATTTATTCGAAGCTTTCATCCTGGAGGCTTAATATGAAGATCAGTTTGCTCTTCTGTCCCTTTTGGTTCCTCTGGAGAACATGATTTTGGGACATGAGAGCCCCATTCCACAGGACAGACCCCGTCACCTGGGTGCAATAAGGCTACTAGTGTGCGTTTCATGGACAGAAACAGGGCTGGATGCCAGAAAACTTTGTCAAAGTCTGTGAACTAGGATGTGGTGAGACTGGGTCACGGTCAGGGTGGCTGGCTGCATGTCCCCTGAGTCACCTTAGAAGGCGACATTTACCTCTGTGAATTTCCCTGATCCGAGGTCTGGCTTTCATTCTTGCTGCTGGAGAGGTCGGATCTGTGTCTCTGGGCCACATCCCAGGGACCTCGCTCACCTATATGCCAGTCTATTGATTTGCAGTGGCTGAGACCCTGTGTGGCATGGCTAGTGTGTCTTCTTCCTGTAGAACCGCACTCCTTCCCTCCCCCCCCCCCTCCATGAGAGCTAAATCACAAGGAGACGCTTTCCTTGATGAGCACATACTCAGAACAAAGCAGCTTACATGTCTCCCCTAAGGACCAATCATGTGCATTAGGGCCCGTCTGGCCGGTGGGACTATCAAACAAAGCACCCCAAAGCTTCGTGGCTTAAGACAGTAGCCCTTTATTTTTTTTCTCATGACTGTGCATTGGCTGGGCGGTTCTGCAGACCTGGGCTGTGCTGGGTTGATCTCCGTGGGGCTTGCTCATGTGGATTTGGTCTGCTGATGGTGAGGCGGAGGGCTGGCTGCTCTAGGATGACCTCAGGTGGGATGACAGACGAGCCCAGTGTGTTCACGTGAAGGGCAGGAGCCTACGGGAGAGCGGACACTTGCATGGCCCCTGGAGGCCTAAGCTTGCCACTGGCACACTGGCACTCCATCCTTGCCTGTTGACAAGAGTCAGTCACAAGGCCAGCCCAGAGCGAGGGAGGGAGGAGCCACGTTACAAAGAGGGGATCCTGGGAGGGGGAGAAGTGGGGGTAGCTTTACAATCAATCTACCGTAGGGACTTTAGTATTTCAAGTCCCCTTGACTAAGCCTCCTTTTCTCCTGGACTCTGCTTGAATGGGCAATGCCTGCAACTTGCTCTTTTTCTGTTCTTTTTTTTTTTTCTGTCTTTCCATGGCTGACCTACTTTCGACATATATATGGTTAGGTAGTGATTCATTCACTAAATATTTATTGAGTGTTCTCTGTGTGCCAGGGGATCCAACAGTAAAAACAATGTGATCCATTGTCATGAAGCATTCATTTTAGTTGGAGGGGACAAATAATATGTAAGTAAAGAAGCAAATGTGTACTATCAGGTGATGAAAGAACATCCTGCAGGAAAAGGAGGATGGGGAAGGCCTGGTTGAGTGGGGGTAGGGAAGTAGGGTAGAGTAGGGGATGGGCATTTTATAGAATGGTTATCTGGGGAAAGATCCTTCCAGGCAGGGGAAACAAGTGCAAAGGGCCTTAAGCAACAGAGTACTGGCCGGTTCTGGGGACAGCAAAGAGACTCATGTAGAAGGAACCCAGGGAGGGGGAGCATGGTAGAAGATGAGCTCAGACAAACAGCACGCATCTAGGTAATACTGAGCCTTGTAGGGACTAGTATGGACTTGGGCCGTTACTCTAAGTGAGCTAGGAAGCCATTGGAGAATTTTGAGCCCAGGGTGTCATTATCTGATTTATGTTTTATGGTGATCACTTGAGCTTTAGACCTTAGAATAGGCTCCAGAGGGTCCAGGGTGAATGCAGGAAGGTCAGCCAGGCTACAGCAATGATCCACGTGAAGAATGATGGTGGTTTGGACCAGGACGGATAGTGGCAGAGATGGTGAGAAGTGGCCAAATTCTGGATATATTTTATGATAGAGCAGATAGGACTTACTGATGGCTTAGATGTAGGGTGTGAAAGAAAGAAAGGAGTCAAGGATGATGCCACATAATTAGACCTGAGCCACAGGAAGGCGTTTCCCTTTACTGAGGTGGAGAAGGCATCGTTATGGGGTTCGATGGGCCATCCAATGGGATATGTTAAGTAGATAGTTGTACATATGAGTCTAGTGTGGAAGCAAGAAATCACGAAGGAGATATACACTTGTGTATCATTAACATGTTATTTGTCCCTTCAAATGGGCCAAGTTACTGCTGTGTCACCAGCACCCAGAGTATTGCCTGGCACGTAGTATGTGCTCAGTGAATATTTATTGAATGAATGAATGAATGGAACCATTTACTCACTGGAGGTGACTGTAAGTCTTTGTTTTGGTGGATCTGGAACTGTAACTCCCTGAGGTTAATCTCTTTCTTTCCCAGGTCTCCTGGGAGGCTTATTGGGGACCTAGTTCTCTAAAAACAGACTTTACATGTGGAGGCTCCAATCGCTTACATCTTATAGAGAGCAATGTGTGATGACAAGTAAGAAAGAGAAACAAGTGGAAACCCCAAAAAATAGCTCATACTTTCAAAAAGGAGGCAAAATCCTCCAGAGAGAGGTGGCTAAAATTCAGGGGTGTGATGTTCTTGGGTTATTATTATACTGCTCTTCATGTAAGATGGAGCAGGAGCAGGGAAGCATCTTGAAAAAGGGAGAAATTTATTTAAATTGATTTTATGCCAAGTGAAAGAGTGTCACCAGCTTGCCCGAAAAAAATCCCGTATCGACAGCATCCTGCATAATGTGCTCCTGTTTATAAAAGGAGAGAAGTAGGCAGTAGCCCTAGAGGAAAAGGGGAAGGCTGGAGTGACTTCAGTCTGACTCAAGGTGCTGGTCATTTTCTCCCCATGGTGTGGCTGAATATGGTGAGTGTGAGTTTCGTTTGCAGTGGGACTGGGTTTGTACTCACGCGTCCTTACTTTCTAGCTGGGGGAACATGAGCAAGTTGTTTAACTTCTCTGAGCCTTGGTTTCTTCAGTTGTAAAATGATGATGGTGGTGGTGGTGGTGCTGGTGGTGCTGGTGGTGCTGGTGGTAGTAATAATACTCAAGTATTCTTCAGTTCCCTTTATGCTCCTGGACTTGGAAATATGTTCTAAATGTCTAAATGTCAACTAAGGGCTCACCATACCTGCTGAGGGACTTAAAAATTCTGTGTGAAGAGAGAATTGAGCACCTGCCATTTAATGTCCCCAGTGCTATTGAGAAGATGATTTGCACGGGACCCATGATGTCTAAAATCAGACAAGTGGATGATAAACAGCCTCATGGGCTGGAGATGCCTGAGGCGCCGCAGAGGAAAACCAACCTTCTATTCTCTGCCGTAAGCTCACCCCACTAGTTCAGCTCTGCAATGTCCCATAGTTCATTGGAATTCCATGTGGAAATTTCTGAGTCAGTTTGCCCCATTGTGTGTTCTCCTGCAAGAGTCTACTGTTCTCCCTGTTCCAGGCACACAATAAGTACACAATAGGTATTTATTAGACACATGAATGAGGAAATACTGTTGTGGTTGCTCTACTGCCCAAGCCTCTTTCTAGTTATTCCTCACTGGCCTGGGCAAGAAATGAGAGTGGACGTGACCGTGATGAGCTAAGTCTTCAGCACCTACTAGGTACCCGGCAGCTAATGGTTTCTGTGCCTCCCACCTCCATGCCTTGGCTGCCATCCTGGTCTCCTCTAGATCCAGGACCATACACGCACCATTGCCTTGGAGCTGCCCGATGTATCAGCAGCAAAGCCAAAGCTCCCTTGCTAACCTGACCATTGATTATGTCTCACCCAACAGTGCCTCCTGCTCTAGCAATAAAGACCCACACCACGGATCCCCTCCTTCAGCTCACCACTCAAAAGTCTATGGCCGTAACACGTCTTCCTGTTTACCTATAGAAACTCCTGCTCGACCCACTTCCTGTTCCCTTCAGTAATGAGAGCTTGCTTCTGTCGTGAGTGGCAGCGGAGAGAGTAGCATTAACTTTCTGCTCCCAAAAGACAATTGAAAATTCTCCCTTAACTGGTGACTGTCATCCCTCAGCAGCAGAGTTGAACTGCACTTCTTGTAGGAGCTAGATCGTATAGGCTATAGCCTTTCTCTCGTTTCCATTTTATAGATGGGAAATCTGAGGCTCAGAGAAAACAAATCACAGGCAAAAGTACCCCTGGAGAAGTGGACGCACAACCTCCTTCCTTTCGCGTCCAGCTCTGCATAGGTGCAAGGGCAGGTCATTTTGCCAGACCGCTGGGGCCTTCCTGAGTCACAGATGTCTGGGTCTGGAGGTCGGGCTGTTCAAGCTGGGAGCCGCTTCCTGTATCAGCCCCAGATAACACTTATGTTGGCAGGAGCTCTGGGCTCCTAAAACTCACCCAAGCAGGGACAGTGAGTTTTCAAGGTCTTCCATGACAGAAACCTGCAAATGAATATTGCCAAGGAGAAGGAACAGAACATGTCCCTGTATAAATGCACCAGCCATCACTACTCCTGAGTGTGCAGGTTTTGTTTTAATCAATATTTCATGGGCAGGTTTCTTTTTTCAGTTCCAGAATAAGTTCAAGGCAAGGGAGGCATTTATTTGAACTATAGGGTCTCAGTGCTCCAGAGCTGAAGGGACCTTACAAAGCAGGAATCTAAATTCCTTACTAAGCAGAGGAGGGAGCTGAGTCTAGAGAAGGAACTTCGTGAAGGTCCTACAGGAAGTTAATGATAGAGAGAGGACCAGAGCCCAAATCAGTGCCGCAGCAACCTAAGGTCATCTGAGGGGAGAGATTAAGAGGGAACTGGAAAATGGGGCCTGGGTCTTCTTTCTTATGCTTAGAAATCCACGGCTCATTTTCCCTGGCAGGTGAGAGCCTGGGTAGGCTCCTAAACAGCTTGCTCTGAAGCATCCTGTGGGATTTCCCCTGTCGGCTCCCCAAGGCCACGTGCTCTGAAGGCTGCCCTTTGCTAGTCTGCGGCCCCTGCTCTCCTGCCACGCACGGAATCTGACGGTGGCCTCTCGCCTGATCTGGGGTACAGCAGATGGCCCCGAGGAATGGAGCCCAGCTGGCACGCAGGCAGCTCTGGGGAGAGGACGTGGCCTTGTGGGGTGGCCTGCTCTGGGCAGAGTGCTGGGCCAGGGAATGCGGCTGGAGAGGTCAGAGCAATGTCAGGAGTTTCTGACCTTGGCCGTGGAAGGTGCACGGGACTCAGTTCTAGTCCTTCCCCGACGATGACTGATGAACGCATCCCACCCATGGTCCATGGAGTAAAAGCAAACACTTTATAATTAAAGCATCAGAATAAAGCTTTAAGTAAAGGGAAGCTATAGAAAAGCCATGTAGAAGCAGTCGATTAAAAATTGAAGTTAGGAAAAATAAGCTCAAGTAGAATGATGAAGAGGTGGGTTAGAAATGGGCAGAGGCAGCATGGGGACAGGGTGGGGTGCTGAGCCAAGGTCTCCTCTCACTCCCTGTGATGGTGACTTGCTTTGTGTCCTCCTTTTGGTGCTGGTGGCCGACTGCTGGCAGAGAAGCTATGCTCGGCTCCAGCCCTCACGTCGCAGGACTGGTGGCCTCCTGTTTGCACGGTGGCGTTAGTTTCCACATCTGTAAAATGGTCATAATAAGATCATTCTGGAGTTCTTGAGGGGCATTTACTGAGAAGATCATGGGTGTTTAGTGCTTGTTAGCAGGGTACGTGGCACTCTGTTGGTGCCTTCTCCCCGGACTGAATGCTCCCTGGGAACTGGGACCATGTCTTCTTCTGGACCACCGTAGCTCTGATGTCTAACACACGCCCTGGCACACAGGAGGTGCTCCGTGGTTGGCTATGTACCAGCCTCGGAGTTTCTTAAACAAACCTGCATATTTCAAAGGAGAAATGCTATAACTCTGGATTGGGAAACTGAGAAAGGTGGGGGAGGAACGTGGAGAGGGTCTAACCCCTTGACCTTGGGGTGCCGGCAGGTTCATCCATCAGCTCACCCAAAGGGTCAGAGAGCAAGAGCTTGCCAGAGGAGGTGCGGGAGCTTCCCATTTCTAATGTTGTGCTTGGATTGCTCTATATTTGGACGATGGCTCTCATCTGAGCGTTAATCCTCTTTGTCCGAGTTGTCCAGCTGGGGGATTAAGTGTTTTAAACTCCAAGCCACGCGGGCTCTGACAATGCCAGCTTTGTGTTGCCAAGACCCAGCCCTTCCAGGGCTCAATTTCTATGGATCCAACACATGGGGCTCCTTTGTGGTTATTGAAGCCCAGCCCCTTAATACTGTGGAGGGAGAGACTGAGGTCTCCCCACCTCGCCCCAAGGGGGAGGTGACTTATTTCTTGGGGCCCATTAGAACCCCTGTTAGCAGATTGGAGTTCTCCAATGCAGGGTTCAGGGAAAGGAGTTTGGCTGAAAGAACAAAAACAGGGGGTCAGTGGGAGTGCTTGAGGGCTGGTGTCAGTTCTGTATTGTCTTCTGGGGACGTCTCCAGTCTGTCTGTGAAAAGTCCTGCCTGCTCCCTTGCTAACAGATGGGCTATTTAGAAACACCCCCAAAGGGACTGAGTCCTTCAACCACTTTCTGGATTTGTGTGCTCAGCTTAAGATTCACCTTCTGGGATGAGAGAATCTGCCTGGCTCAGTTCGGGTCACAGACCCACACCTGAGACCACCCCAACTATGAGTCCCACGTGGACTGAGGGAAGGGGAATTCCTCAAAGGAAGATGGAGGTCTTGTTAGCTAAAGAAGGGGGCATGGTTGCTGGGCGGGCAAAGCCCACAAATGTCCACCACACACACTGAGCTTCTCGTGCTGAAACCAAGACCACGAAGCATTCGCTTTGTTGGTGAGTGTCACAGACTTAGGTTCTGGCTGTGTCTCCATATTCCCTTCCCTAAGGGGTTCTCATTTTCATAATCCTGTCCTGACTTGCCCTACTCTTGCATTTGAGGAGTAAAAATATTCAAAATTCAAAGATCGATTCCCCACTCCCCTTTAAATCCCTGTTACATGTTTTTATTTAACAAGTATGTACTGACTGCCCTCGGAGCTAGGCATTGGGGTTAGTGGTAAGTAAAGAAGACATGATGTTTGTTCTCAGAATCGCTGGCTTGTGTATAATTAAAGATCGGTCAGCCCCATTGCGGCCCGTCAGGGGCACCAACTTTGGTTAAAGAAAAAAGTGTGTCACTGAATGAATCACGTTGATGCGTTATTCTGCCAAAGAACGTGACTGTGCATTCTCCCTGTGCATAGAACATTTTGAGAAGTTGAAGACTGAAAATCCATCTCAGGACCAAACAGCCTGCTACTCTGTTCTCCCCAAAGCGGGAGAGAGTGGGTGGCCTGGATTTGTTCTGCTTCTGTTTGCAGGCTCTGAAGGAGAACTGGCACCCGAGGCTGCGTTGTTTTGCGTGGTGGTGTTTGCACACCGGACAGCATATTGCTTTGCTATTATCAGGTTACGTGTATAATCCCAGCAGCTGGCAATTGTGTAATAATAATATACTATTCAGGAGAAAAATCCAGCGATATTTATTTGCTTAGCCTAAGAACAGGCAGAGAAAGCTGTGTGCGGTGCAGTGCTGCGCTGATCGTTGGATGACTGCACTTCACAAAGGCAAGCTTGTTCCTCGGGTAGAATTCCCCGTGGGACTTCCCCTCCTTGAAGTTCAGGGGAGGGTCATGTATTCTGGAAGGGCGGCCTGTCTCATTCTCTTTGCACACACTGACAGAGCTAGAAAAATGGCCGCAGTCCTTGGGATCTGGTGAGACTTATGCTGATAGGAAGCTCCTAAGCAACCATGTGACTTTGAGCCCAAGGTCAATGTCAGAGTATAGACTTAGAAGAACACAGAGTTATATATACCTTTCTCTCCTTCTGTTTTATGCTCCATGGTGGAGGCTCTGGAGTCAGGTTATTGGGTTGGAAGCTTATCTCCTTCACTTACTAATTGTGCTTAAATGCTCTGTGCCTCAGTTTCCGTATTTGTAAAACAAGCATAAGAGTAGTAGTGCTCTATCCGTACAGTTGTTAAGAGAAATAAATTAAGTGAGATAATATCGTGTTCAACAAAACGTTTGGCCTGTAGCGAATGGATGAGTCAGCTATTACTGCATACTAATAATGCTGCGTAACAAATGGCCCCAGGCATCTCAGTGGCTCCCACAACACACGTTACTTATCTTACTCATGAGTTTGACGGTCAGCTGGAGAGATTCTTCTTCATGCTGCAGGTCAGGTTCAGGTTTGCTCCACCTGTCTCTCATCCAGCCAATAGGGTGCTACTAGCAGCTACTAAGGATATGTTCATCTCCTGGCAAATGATGAGTGTCAGATACTTTTGGTACGAGGATGCCAACCTGTACAAGCACATTTAAAACCTCTGTGCACATCAGGCTTGCTAATATCATTGCCCAAAGTCACTCACATGGCCACGCCCAACATCAATGAGGTGGGAAAGTATATTCCTCTCACCATGGAAAACACTGCAAGTTTACATGACTGAGAATGTGGATTGTAATATTACACAAGGGAGAAGAATTGGAGTTAATAATTGGATCCACCAAAGCAAGGTAACTTAGTGTGACAGGATGTCGAGTGGGACTTTTCTATTGTCCCCGAATGGGCGTTCATAGTACAAATCTGAAAATACGAAGGCTCCGGCACTCTGCTTTTTAAAGTGAGCCACAAATCACAGGGTTCCCTCGTGGGTTTTTAAGAGGTAGCCGAGCTGGCCTTGGAGCCCTCAGCTCTAAGCCCCCAGGTCGATGTCAGCATAGAGACGGAAAGGAAAAGCAGAATCTTTGGCTTCTTGGCCTGTAGGAAGTACTTGCTCCCCACAAAATCAAGTGAAGGGACTCTGAGAGACTCCCTTGGGTAGACGTGGGAAAGCTTGAAAGCAGGGGGTGTTGCGGTCGCTTGCAGCCTGGCCGAGTGTTTGCTCACCTGCAAGCCAGCAGACACTCCACTCCCCTGTGGTATTAGTGGAGTGGACTATGCACGAGAGCTCTGAGGAGGGCTTGACATGTCCCCTGGACTTTGGGACAGATGAAGACATAGAGCTTGGTGCCGACTTCTGGTCTGGACATTTTGGCGAGCAGGAGGCTTAATGGAGTAGCGGATACCATCAGGAAAAGACGGATGGTTGTACAGCACTAAGGGACGAAAAGCACGTGTTTCTGTTCCACTCACTGAGGGTTTAGGAAGGTCCAGACGGCTCCACACGGGAAACATAAAGCTTAGGGGAGAAGCAGAAGGCCCAGAGCTGCCCACACAGTAGCCGAATCACCACAGGAAGACATGTACCTGAAGAAGTGGCCTGCTGCCTCGGCAGCTGGTAGAGCTGAACTGGGGTCCAGGGTTCCTTCTCTCAGAGGCCCCTCAGCGCTAAGGTGGTCCACTGAGAATGAACGGGGCCCTATATAGAGTTTTAATTGTGAGCACAAAATGGACTAATAACTCTGACAGCTCCCTCAGTCACAAAGTGACAGTCACGCCGTGAAAGGCATACCCAGTTAACGCCCGAACTGGATAACTCGAGGCCCAGGGTGGAGTGTGACCATGTGGATGGCTCTTCCGAACTGCAGATGGGGGCGCCGCACCCACTCTCAGCATAAAATCAGAGCTCTCTGATGGCTCCTCGCTCAGGCCTCAACTGACAGCTGACGACCACGGCTGCACTCATTCCAGAAACAGCACTTGAAGCCTCGCCTCCTGACAGTCTCGCCAGCCCGGCCTGACGCCCGACGCTATGCAACCCAGCTCCGAAGGGGCTCTCGCTGAACACCGGACTCTCTCATCCTTCTTTCCTAAGACTCAGTTCACCTGGCCTAGCCCTATCGCTTGCAAACCTGTGCGACCCTCTCGTGTGAAACCACTATCCCTCGACTATTGGAGGCCATCGTCTGGCCAGAGCCTTGGTTAATGTCTGTGGGAATCCGAGTCCGTAGGACTAGATCCGTAGCTTTAGTCTAATAAAGGCTGGCATTGTGGAAGGACACAAACGTGTGTGAGACTGCTCCTTTGATCGTCACGTCTGGCTCACGACTGGGCACCCCAAAACAGCATACACAGGAGCCACCAGCTTCAGGGGGGCCAGTCTGAACCAGAGCAGTTCTGGGGAGTGCTACCATCATCATCATCATCATCATCATCATCGTCACATTGTTACGCTTCACTCGCTTGCCAGGTTGACAAACACTATGCATCTACTTCCTTCCCCCACAGGCTCCTCTTACGGCTCCTCCCTCAGCTCTGTGTGGCGCCTCACTCTGTTCTGCCCTGGCTGATGAGCTCTCTGCAGGAAGCCTGGCCTGGGGGTGTGGGCACTCGGGCTGATCCGCTTGGGGCTCCCGGCTTTTACTCCTAATCCCCAGCTTCTGTCTGGCCGGCAGCAGATGGAAACCTCTGCAGGATGCCCGGCCAAGTGGCTCCACTTTTGAAAGGAAGGCGGGGTCCAAAATCCATACATAAAATGCTGGCACGGAGCATATCCTTGCAAAGAGCAAAGGGTTGGCGTTTCTGGGGGGAATAAGCTCTTTCTTCCCAGTGGTGAAAGCTATCTTTTCAAAGATCAATCTTTTCCTAATTTGACAATGCCTTCGCTTCCAGGGAGAGACTAAATGGCTAAAGTGGATGAGGGAAGAAGGAAGGTAAGCTGTGCCTAAGGTACTCTGTCATTTGAGATGGGAGTTCAAAGCCGTGATGAGCAGTTCATTTGTTCTCGTGCTGAAGTCCGGGCCGCTTGCTGACCTCCCTGAATTTATTAGGAAGTGACAAATCCCACTCCTGGTTCTGGTTGCTGTAAACTGATGTAATACAGTACGTATGGCTTACTCTAAGCCTTGCATTTGCGAGGGAATTTGAAATGACCCAAATTTATTGGTAAAATTGGTGAATATTTAAACCAGAAACTCTAGGGAATGGACTGGGAAATGGAATTTTTTAAGGAAACTGTCCGGTGAGCCTAACATGCCGCCAAAAGTTGAGACCCAGTGACAGCGTAAACTTTTCATTGTTATTTCTGTTTCTGTTCTCATTTGCTTTCTAGAGTCACCCACAATCCTTGTGTAGAATCTCATTTCTTTGACTTTCACGTCTGTTATATTTTTTTCATAATTTTACTGTCTTTTTTTTTTTTCTGAAGATGAACTCAGCAGCAGGGCAAACCAAACAGGGCACCTACTACAGTAGCTGGAGGGGAAGGGAGAGGAGTTGGCTTAAAAATGGAAGCAAATGAGATCAAAACCTCAGCTCTCTTGGACCACGTGGGTCCTCATCCCAGTTGGGGTTCAGTTCCCCTCTGCCACTCGCTTCCCTTCTGCACCCACTTCAGGAAAGCATCTGTTTAAATTAACCATAGTTTTAAAAGTAATGCCTGTCCGTGGACTCCAGGAGTCTGACCACAAAGGCTGCGTCCCTGGTATGTGCTATACAGTTCACATTTGGCAAGTGCTTCCTATGTCCGGTCCTAGAGACATATTTCACTGACGTATGTCGCTTAGGTCAGGGGTGTTGTGCACGCAGGTAAGACAAGCATAGAGCCTGATTCAGAGGAGATATTATAATCAAGGTGCCCTCCCTCCCTCTCAAGGCTTAAGTCATGATGTTCACAAAGAGGGCCCTTAGGCATTCTTCCTGGGGACCCAGCTGGGAAAGTAGGGGTGCATGGGGTTGAGTCCCCTGTCTGAATCGTCATAATGGCTCTACTTTCTTCAGCCGGCTTGACTCTGCTCCATCCTTACGCCTTGCGAGCCATTTGGACTGCGGTCCTGTGCTTGCTCTCTGCCAGCACACTTGCTGAAGAGCTGATGCCTCCAGTTCTGGCTCCCTTTCCATCCTGTCTGCTGCTTCTAGTTGCTTGTTTTGTCTCTCTGAGTCATTTCACAAAACCAGACGTCCCAGTTAGGATGGTTTGCATCTGGGGCTCATCTTCTCCAACCTTTTGTCTGTTCTTAGTCCTGTATTGTCCAAAGCATCTATTTACGTAAGAGCTCGGGAAAGAGACTGTGTGGGTGGCCCATAAAACCAGAGAGCCTGCATTCGTTTATCCAGGAATAACCTAGAAAGTCAGGATCCATGCAGCAGACACTCATGGGTCCCTGTGCACGCTATGCTATTTCCCACACACACAAGGGGAGATTCGCAGAGGTTGAATGCATTCTTCGCCTGCCATTTTCTAAAGAGCAGACCTCGTGTGCTCTTCACAACAAGTTCCTGCAAGGTAGGCAGTATGATTCGCACTTTGCAGAGAAGCTTAGTCACTCATCTGAGGTCTCCTAGTTGGTGTGTGGTGTGATCCAGGCCTTCGGACTCCTCGTCCAGTGCTCTGTTCCCTCCACTGGGCATGTCTTCACTGACGGCCTCCAGAGATGAGCAAGGACAGAGCGATTGGGAATGGGCTGGATTTGCTGGGTAAGCAATCTCCAGGGGAGACCGCCCTAAGCGCTGAGCACACTTGCTCTGTGTGCCCTGCATGTTTCCAGGGACCCCTTTACCTGGAAATCACCTGGGCCCGTGTAGAGGACTGGTGCCCAGAGAGGTGTCCTGAAGAGGTGCACGGGGAAAATGGGGTGCATTGTGTTGCTCTATACCCATCGCAAGGTGTTACACTTTTCCAGTTGAGGAAGGAAGGATGCTTCCAATCCCTTGGGAAATCGTTTGTCCACGTGACCTTGTGCCCCTCCTTATGGCGCTGGGTTAACACCAGGGCGGGCAAACTGTTTTGGCTTGCTGGTGTGGGTTTGCTATTCTTTCCTTACTGCATTCATTACATTATCAAATTATTATTTATTAAGGTTTAAATGAAACTTTCCAGCCTCAGGGCCCATCTGTTCTCTCTATTTATTCCCTCAGGGAAGTCACGAATCTGTCAGTTGCGATTTTTTTTTTTTTTGTCATTTGCGATGTTGCAGGGTTTTTTTTGTTTGTTTTTTTTTTATTTGTGGCGCCAGTGGTGTGGTGTTTCCTCTGCAGGCTCTGATGCATGAGTCTCCATGCTGGACTCTTGGGGGGATTGTGAAGCTAATGTACCTCCTTCCTCAGGAAGTGAGAAACCCTCTCCTGAGTGCCGGGCTCAGCAGCTGAGTCCCGGTGGGAAAACATGCATCCTTACTTCCCAAAGCAGAGGTGGACGGGCCCACAGGGATTGGGGACATCTTTTAAGTCATGAGACAGCTTTCTGTTGTGCAGAGATGCAAAAAAAAAAAAAAAATATATGTGTTCTTGAAAGGGGTGTGTATGAGTTTGCTAGGGCGGCCATAACAAAATATCGCAGACCGGGCGGCTTCAGCAGCAGACATTTATGTCCTCACGGGTCTGGAAGCTGGGAATCTAACATCAGGGTGCCAGCAGCTTGGCTTCCTCCAGGGCCTCTCTCCTTGGCTTGCAGACGGCCACCCTGTTGACACCTCTTCATGTGTCATGGGGTCCTGTCCCTCTGATTGCACTTATCCTCGCTGCCTCTTTTGTGTGTCCTCAGCTCCTCTTTTTATAAGGACACCAGTCCGATGGGGTCAGGGCTCAGCCTAACGGCCTTTTGTTTTTTGTTTTTTTACCTAATCATCTCTTTAAAGGCTTGATGTCAAAATAGAGTCACCTCCTGAGGCACTTGGGGTTAGGACTTCAACATATGAATTCAGAGGGGACGCAGTTCAGCCCATAACGGAGAGTGAGTGGACGAGGCTATAAACACTTGCTGAGTTTCTGTTCTATGCCGGGCCCTGTACTCACAGGTTCACGTACATTTTCTGATTTATTGAAAAGGATCGTACAGATTGTCCAACAATGATCCCAGGTGACCTTTGTATACTCACTGTTGTGCAACCAGTACAAGGGGTGAGACTTTCCCTTGAAAACTGGGAAATTTAACACCAGGGAATAAAGAGCAGAGTGTGAAAATAAAGTCACCTTGAAGCGAGAAAAGTGCCCCCAACCCACTGAACTGGATTGAATATGAATAATAATGATAACGATAATAATGATAATAAATGACGTTTATTGATGCTTACTTTTGGCTAAGCCTGCGTTCTAAGTGCGTTAGAAATACTACTTATTTAATAGCCATAATCCTAAAGAAAGAACACATCTAACCCTCTTAAAAGGTGCTAGTCAGCCGAGTGTGCATAGAGAAAGGAGCTTCTCAGAAGATGACGTTGGGAGTGCCTTCCAAACACTGCCCCAGAAAGAGGGCGTTCTAGCCAAGAGACTCAAGTATGTCTCTAGCCAAGAGACACAGTAGGCAAGGCGGTGCCTACCGTGGGCACGAGTGCAGCGGGCTCTGAGCTGGAGCCCGGGAGCGGGGTGACTCCTCTGCCTCTCCTTGCTCTGGTCCCGTGTTCCTTAGCATCCTTCCAAAGATGGCTGGGCCTCCCAGGTTGGTCTGCCTGATGGGAGAGGAGGTGCTGGTCATGCCAAGGTTGGGATTCTGCCTTACCTGTAGACTACTCCTTGCAAATAAGCTAGGTTGGCCTTCTGGTTGATATCCCAGTCTGGAACGCGTGGGTGATGGAGACAGATTCATGTGATAGGGCTGATACCTGATTTAGGGTGAGAGCCAGACCTTGGGCTGGGATATTGTGTTTGTTTCCTACTGCTGCTGAAACAAATTACCACAAACTTAGTGGCTTGAGACAATGCACATTTATTATCTTACAGTTCTGGCGATCAGAAGCTGGAATGGGTCTCACTGAGCGAAAATCAGGGTGTCAGCAGGGCTGTGTTCCTTCTGGAGGCCCGAGAGGAGAATCAGTTCCCTTGCCTCTTCCAGCTTCTCGAGGCCACCTGCATTCCTAGGCTTGTAGCCCCTAACC
Organism: Rhinolophus sinicus; assembly: GCF_057876585.1. NCBI lineage: Eukaryota > Metazoa > Chordata > Mammalia > Chiroptera > Rhinolophidae > Rhinolophus > Rhinolophus sinicus. The sequence continues at coordinate 56,362,714 of NC_142513.1, read as the reverse complement.
AGCAGCTTAACATTTTCAAATTTCTCTCTGGCTCCGACCCTCCTGCCTTCTTCTTTCAGTAATAAGGATTTTGGGGATTCCAGTGAATCCACTCAGACAACTCAGGATAGTCTCCCCATTTCGAGATCCTTAACTTAATTACATCTGCAAGTCCCTTTTGCCATGTAAAAAACCACACACAAAACAACAACAACAACAATAAAAACACCACAGGTCCCAGGGATTAGGAGGTGGGTGTCTTTGGGAGGCTATTATTCAGCCTACCACAATTCTCCTTACTGAGGTCAGGCATAGCCCTTTAGGAAAACTTCTGGATGATGGTCAGCAGTCTACCTTAGTTATACCCACGCTTAACGTTGGCTGCATTTTTGAAGTTGATCTTTCCTACCTGGTGAGGCACGGAGGGGGCTATTATTACCCCATGTGAAACTCTCATGGGTCACAAAGGCTGAGTAATTTTCTGGGATTCCAGCAGCTCTGACATTTCCATGATACTGTGCTCCCTTTCCAATCCGTTGCATAGATAGGCACATGAGACTTAGTTCCGTTAAGATAAATATGTGGGCAACCATAAGAAGGAATACACTTTTTCCCAGCCTGGTGGTGGGCATGGAGAAAGAAGGCATAGATCAAAGAAGGTTTAGAGCTTCACATGGTGAGCCAGGGTTGCTCTGTCTGCTGCAACAGCTAACATTCCTTGGTCAGTGGTGTCACTCTGCGTTTGGCTTTATCATAAAACTTAATCAACACGTCTGGTTACAAACCACCTCAGGAAGGAAGTAGGAAAATCTCTTATTTCATTAAACTGTTCACTCATGCATTCAGTCATTCGTTCTTTTATCGCTCATGGGAGGGCCTTTGGTGAGTGCTCTGGATAATATAGAGATGTTTACGGCTTGGCTCTTGTTCTCAAGGAGTATACAGCTGAGCGGTTCAGTCTGGTCCTTTGTCCTGTAGGACACATAGCATGGATTTTGGGGTAGAAAGACTGGGACTCTAATGTTAGATCCGTCAATCACTAGCTGTGTGATGTTGGGCAAGTTGCTTAACCTCTCTGAGCTTTCCTCAGTTCCTCCTTCTGTACAATGGGATAATAACCATATGTACCCTGAAGGGTCCTGGTGAGCACTGAACGAATGTCAGGCTTCCAGCTCTGAGCTGGGCCTGTGGCAGATGCTCCTCAGATGTTTTCTACTTTTCCTTCCCCTGGGTGCTCAGCTTTATCTTTAGAGAAAAGTGTGGCTGAGACAGGGCGAGGAGCGTGGGAGTTGAGTTTAAGCATTTCAGGGATGTTCTAACTAATGAGCAGAGGCCAGGCTGGAAATGGCTCCACCGCGCCCTTTGTGTGGCTGACCCGGAATACGCTCTTTGTTTGAGGCTGTCGGGAACTGATTCTCTTCTCCAAAGCCACACGCCCACAGCACTGTCCAGCGCTCTTCTCGCCTCCTCTGGCAGAAAGACTCCGTAGGTGTTTCAAAAGCTGATTGTCTGTCCTGTCCTGATTCTAGGGGAAAAAAGAAGTTCTTTCTATGGAACAAATAGCCTCTTGGATGAGAAAGAAATGAAATACTCCAGAGGTATCACAGGCACGGAATGGGCCCAGGGCCGTCCCAGAAGGGCGTTTGGGTGGGTCGGGAGCTGAGATGTCTGTGAGGAAGGAGCAGCAGGGCATTTGCTCTAAGTGTTCTGCTGGGCTCCGGCATGATGCTTTCCTAGGTGGAGCCCTGCCTATCGGGGTGGAGAAATACTCCCAGGGGTTCAGCAGCGTTATTATGTTAACTCTGCCAAGCTTAGCAGATTCCAGAGTCATTCTTTGAGCTTTTCTTTTTCTCATTTTGAACCTTAAAATGACATGTACTTTATGAACTGTTAGGAACTCGGGAGGAGGTAGTGAATATGACATTTGGTGCTCTGAAAAAGAAGCATATACACCTGTGAAGGCTCTTAATCTTCCTCCGCTTTATCCCAAGGGCTCCAATCAAACCTGAAATTGGGCAGAGACGGCTTCCAGCCTCTGGGGACAAAGCCCATCACCAGCCCTGCTCTGTATCTAGCAGAGATTGTCGGATCTGTTTTCATCCTGTCCCACCAGTGAGTCATCCCCAGAAGCCGTTTTCCCAGAAGGTGGGATGGGAGAGCGGGAGGAGGTGTCAGAATGGGAAAGCTGTTCTGTTCTTTCCTTGAAAATGAACGTTGCAGCTTGTGAGCAGTGAGTTTTCTGTGCGGAGTCAGAAAAGTGAGTAGACCAGGTCGTGACCCAGGGTCTGGAACCCCCACCTCCCCACCACCCGATCGAATGGGAGATCTCTCTTTTAGTTACGTGCAAGTCTCTCGTCCTGCTGCTTTTCTAACAGGCGTGAAATAATCCCAGTGGCCGTGAATACGTGAGATCCCTGGGATCCAGTTGTTCCACAGATGTTTCACATGCCTTAGGGGCAATGCATGACGTGCAGAAATGAGTATGTTGAGGGTATTTGCCCTCAAGAGAGACCAAAATAAATACAGGAGCCCCCCCCCTTGTTTGTAGGGGGACTATGCAAGACCCCAGGGGATGCCTGAAACCACGGAGAGAACCGAACCCCATGTATACTCTATTTTTTCCTATACACACACACCTATGATAAAGTTTATAAATTAGGCACAGTCAGAGATTAATGATAATCGCTAATAATAAAAGAGCACAATTCTAACAATATACTGTAACAAAGGTTATGTGAATGGTTTTGGGGCCATGATTAAGTAAAATAGGGTGATTTGAACACAAGCCCTGTGATACCATGATAGTCGATCTGATAACCGAGATGAGTAAGGGGCAGGGAGCGTCCACAGCGTGGAGATGCTGGACGAAGGGATGCGTCACATCCAGGGCCATTCACGCTCCTCAGAACAGCGTGTGATTTAAAACTTACGAATTGTTTCTTTGGGGGATTTTCCTTTTAATGTTGTCGAGCTGAGGTTGACTGAATTCAGGTAACTGACGCTTCAGGAAGCAAACCTGCCGATACGGGGGGACTACAGGATACAAACGACTATCACAGGAGGGAGGGTGAGATGAAGGTGATGGCAAAGGTATGGATAAAGTGCTGGAGGTGCCAAGAAAGGAGAAATTGATTGTCCGGAGTTGGGATTAGGGGAGGAGGGAGCACGGGGACGGAGCCAAGTGAGATGGCACAGCCAGCGGAAGGTTGCTAAGTTTAGGGGAAGCCCAGAAGTGGAACGTGGCCTGAGTGCCCAGAAGTGGCTGCACAAGTGGACAGAACCCAAGTGGGAGTAACACGTGGAGGGTCCAGTGTGATGGGTCTGGCACAGCTGGTGGCTGCCTGGGAGGTTTGGGGACAATGCTGGGGAAACTGGTAGGCGGTGGGGAGCCACCAGTAGGGTTGTTTGAAGGTGTGTGTGTGTGTGTGTGTGTGTGTGTGTGTATATACATATATGGGCCTAATTCTCTGGTTGGTCTCTTAGCCCTGCCACTTACTAATTGTGTGACACGAGAATGATTTTCCTTGGCCTCTGCTTTGTCATCTGTAAAATGGGGGCAGGAATCGTACACACGTTGGGGTTGTGGGAGAGTCCAGTGGGATGACACACGTGGACTTCTTAGCTCACTGACTGGTACTTGCCAGGCATAGCAACGGGAGTGCCTATTACCAGCCGTTCCCAGGAGATGGTTCTCCCCAGTGGAGGGAGGGAGGGAAAGGAGGGGCTGACAATGGGGGAGGACGAGAGGCCAGCATGGGAAGTGGGGCTGAGGTTCGTAGATTAAGGCAACTGGGAGGGAGGACGGGAGGAGTGTTAGAGGAATGCTGACTTTCACGTTGGGCATTTCTGGGGTTGGTGGACATCGGCATGGGCACGCTCATGGTGTTCTGGCAAATTCAAAGGCAAGGTCAAGGTCTTGTTACGTGGTGATGCAGAAGTGGCTGTTATTATCCAGGGAGTCAGCAGAGGCAGAAGAGAAAAGTACCGTGCATAGAACCACGGAGAACATTCCCATTTAAAATGCAGGTGGGGGTAACGAAAGAGGGAACAAGAGAGAGAAGCAGCATCCAGGAAGGAAGGAAGAGAAAGCCAGGACAGACAGGGTGTCATGGACCCCAAAGCAGGAGAGATCTAACCAAGAGTGGTGTCCAGGAGGATGGGGACCCACAAGAGGTGCCTGAATGGTCAGTAAGACATAAGGAAAGAGACTCGAGGGCGTGCTGCCAGCATGGCCGTGAGAATAACCACCTCAGTTCCGGGAGCGAAGAAATGAGTGTGTGTGAGATGGGGGACGTGGGCCAGTGAATCCAGACATTCTTTCAGGTGATTGGTAGTGAAAAGAACATGTAGACTGAGCAGGTAAGAGCGTCGCAAGTGATGGTTTCAGATAGTGCAATATTTGAGCATTTTTACAGGGTGAAAAAGGGATGGGTGAGAGGAGTAAGAGCTGAAAGATGCAAAGGGAGGAGTTGGTGGATGGAGTCAAGTTTGGGGGGAACATGGGAGGGGTGGGGCTGAGCCCAGGGAATTAGCCTTAGAGATGGGCAGTGGTGCTGCAAAGGCAGAGAGGAGGAGGAGAGTGCAGCAGACGAAGACGGGGACAGTATGAGAGAAAGTTCCAGTAGTCAGTGAACTGGGGGTGAGTGCAGGAAGCAGAACAGTTTTGCAAGTGGGGTGGGATTCACGGAAAAGGTTTGGAACAGCCCTCATGGGGAATAAACGTAGGCGGTAGGGAGCCACCCGTACCTTGTACAAATCTGACAAGCAGGACAGGGGCTCAGTTCATTGGAACCTCTGTATTGGAGGTTGAACGGACAAGTACGTGTATGTGCACATATATGTGTATTCTGTGTGTGCATATATGTATATGTTGTTTATTTTGTTGTTTTTGACCAGGAGCGTTTGGCAGCCGCAGCTATGGGGATAGAGTAAGCAGCTTTATGCAGGGCCGGAAATGGTGGTGGCTGTGGTGCCTCATGGGAACGAGCACCATTCTGCGTAAGGTGCATAGTAAGGGAAGGGAGACAAAAGACTGTTGGGCATCTGATGTGTGCCAGAGCTTGGGAAAGGTGCGTTACCCCATTACCTCATTTACTACTGTCAGAACCCCGTGAGAGGGGCCACATTACTATTCCCATTTTGCAGGTGGACAAACTGAGGGTCATACACGTTAAGTGACTTGCCCGCGGTGACACACAGAATCAGTGGGGGAGTTGGAAATAGACACCTGTGAATGTGTAAGAGCTCGGTATTTTCTCCTATGTTCTGTGCCTGCTGTGTCCACTTGGTTTTAGGGCTGGTTAGACATGGAAGGGCCGCATTTTCTGTTTGGTCAAGCGCACCAGTGAGCAGGGGCTTTGGCTCTAGCATAAAAAACGGTACCATTGAACCACCACCCTCCTCCTGTTCCACTACACTCAGGCAATATATGTGGGGGCTTTTTATTCCCTTTTCGTTTTTTCTTCTTTTTTTTTCTTCTGAGGCTGTCTGCTCAAATGCAAAGAAACTGAAAGTTTCTAACGATGGTCTATTTTGGAGGGAGTGTTAAATTATTCAGACGCAGACACAAATAGAATGTCTCCAGCAGCAAGGACTTCCTGCTTGAACTGGCAATTTGCGGAGACCTGCGGGGGTCTGCAGACCACGACTTCTGGCCAGAGGACAGGAGGGAGGGCTTTCATCTGTTCCCCAAGAGGCCAGTGCTTGCTGGCTGCTGTCCGGAGCTCCATACCCTCCGGTTTCCAGTTCCAGGCTCAGGGTCCTTGGGTAAGGCTTGGCGCCATGGCAACCAGACCATGGCTGGGGCGGGGCAGGGGTGGGTGGGGTTGGGGTGGGTGGGTGGGGAGCTTCTCCTGTTTCCTCTCAGTCGCCTCCACAGGTGGGCCTCCCAGGTATGCAGTCCACCAGACGCTGGAACTGGTGCAGCACGCTTCCGTGGTGATCACACTTGTGGTTCTGCATTTCTCGGAGCTCCAAAAGGTCCACGTGTGCACCAGGGCTTTTTGCAGGATGGTCCCAAAAGTAAGGCATTTCTTAACATGGGACCGGTCCGCTCCTACCTCTCTGCCACTTTCATCTCTCATTCTCCTCCGGGAACTTCTTTGCCTCCTCCGATGAGGATGTTGCTGCAAGAATCCATTCAGGCTTGCTCTGATTCTAGACCTTTCCTGTGGAAAGACCTGGAGGGATGGACAGAGCAACAATGTAGCTTCCACGAAGCATGATTCATTAACTTAGTCTCCAAACCAGGGCACTTATGAGAGTAAAAGTGGATGCTCTTTAACAAGAGGGTCCTCCAGTACACGAGGCATACGCAGGTACTGTCCAGGGCAATTTGGGAGGACGGCCACTTAGAAAGAACATGGGCTTCTGATTGAAATGTTTTGCTTAACTTCAGAGGTCCTCGGTTTTTCTCATGTGTTAAACGGAAACCTACTTTTCATGGTCATGTTGGAGTAATACATATACTGCGCCAGGCATAGTTCCCAGCACATAAATGTTCAGTACATGTTAGCTCTCATTTTCTTCTTTCTTGAAAACAGACAAACCTAATTAAAACAACAGCGGCAGCAAGAACTGTTCCCCACCAAAAATCATTTGTAGGTGGGATTGAATGCCTCCCATTTTTACCGCCTCTTCCACAGCTGTTATTCCAGCTAATTCAGATGTGATATCTTCCTTCTTCAGTTAGCTCTTTCCTTCTCACATGTTTCTAGTCTCTATATTGTGGTCTTTCTGAACCCCCTCTTTTTTTTTTCACTACTACCTCCCAAGGAGACTTTTTAGACATCCCTCCCCCCCCAATTGCTGACCCTACCCTCCTTACCAGGACATTTTACACTATATGTCTGCTTATGGACCATGGTTCTTTGAGGAGCCACAAACCCCTGTGATATGTAAGAACCCTCCCCCTCTTGCATAGCCAAGTTTTGGTCCCTCCAAGAAGTGATTTTCACCCCCCTTGGGGGTGACATAGCATGATCATTTTTTTCTCTTCCCACGCCATCTCAGATTCTCCCACGCGTGGGGTGTGGTGCTTCTCACATGGTAGGAGGGAAAAAACACCACGAAAATCATCAGTAAGCACTCCCTTCTGTTGAGCATATGCTTCAAGCCACACTGTGTAATCCTCACAGCAGCCCTGCAAGGAACATTTTCTTTCATGGATGAGAAAACTCAGGCTCAGTGGGGGTGAGTCACCCACAGCCATGTGGCTGTTGATTGACAGGGAGCGTGTAAGACTGTGTCAGATACGAACATCGAAACCGCTACGCCACACTGCGTCTTCTTTCATCCGCCAGGGAGGAGGGAATGGTGGAAGGAAACCAGCATTCACTAAGCTCCTACTGTGTGCTCGGGCTCCCTCCGGTGCTCCATCAACTTTCATTTAATTCTCATTTAATTTAATCTCTTCATCTCATTTAATTCTCACCTCTGCTCTGTGAGAGGGGTGGGATGTCTCCAGTTTCCCACAAAAATGGGTTTGCGGTGATTGTTTTGTTAATGTTTACACAGCCCGCAGTGCATGAAGGCTGGGTTATTACCTGGCTTGCTCCTAAACCCACTGTGTGTCCTTAAGAAACAGAGTCGGCAGGAGGAAGTGCTCTGAGCCGCTACCTTGCAGCAGGCTGAGAGAACCTCCACAGTTGTAGCTTCCTCCCATGGACACTTTTGTATGCCCTCAGCACTGCTCCCCTTCCCCAACACACACACTCAATTTTTTTTTTGGTGAGGGGGACGTTGCACAGTTAGGTATGAAGAGATGTATAACCCATAATGTTTTGAAAACTTTGTAAATATCACTACTTTCACAAACGCCTGGGGTTCCGGGAATCCCAGATGAAATCCCTGGTCTTGGGTAGAGCACAGAGTGAGCTGTGTTCTCGGGAGAGGATTGAGCAGGATGGCTTTCAGGCAGTCACAGGTGGACGGTGTGGTGTCCGTGTGGAGCTCAGATCAGGAGGGAGGAACGGAGGGACCTGACCTCAGAGGGTGGGGAAGGTGTGACGCCGGGTTAATGCACCTGATAACTTCAGAGGTGAGGAGTCAGTTTGTGGGGTTTACTCTCTAGGGGCGTTTGGTGTATTTTGAGGGGAGCACCTTTATCTACGTGCTGACTCTAGCCTGCGGAGCACCAGTGGGGGGTTGGGGGGGCTTTGTTCCAGACAGAGAACTATGCAGTGGAATCAGGGATCATGGGGGCGACCGTCAGCAAGCCCCTGACATCTTTCATTTCCTCATTGGCCCGTTCGCTGAGCCCACCAGACCTGACAGCCCGGTAGAACCAATGCTGGCTTCCACACCCTCCAGGAAGGAAGCTCCGGATCCGGTAGGCAGACTGCCTTTTTAGTTGTCATCATATGTGTCTCTCCAGGAGCAGAAATGGCTGCCTCCTTCCCTGGGGGAGGCAGGGGTGGTGACAGCCAGGGCTGGCTGGCTTTCCTGCTGCACTGAGAGTCATCTGGAAGCTGGCTCGTGGGGCTGCAGAGCTGGCAGTGATGAAACTGTGTGTGTGTGTGTGTGTGGGGGGCTTTGGCCGGAGAAGCGAGATGGCTCTAGGGGGCGAGGAGTGGGGGGCGAGCTCTTTCTGCCCTCCTGGTCACAGGCTGCGTAACCTGACTCAGGGTGTGGCAGATTAGGAAAGTCATATCTGCTCCTCACTGAAAAACTGGACCTGTGCTGAAGACAAATCTGCAGGCAAACCTAAAGTGCCTGTGTCTGATTTTCAGAGAATGGAAATCCCAGCTCGTAAACCAATTGTTGCAATGACTGCAACTTTGCCGAGCCTCAGTTTCCCCAGCTATAACATGCGAGGTCGGTATTTTTTTTCTGGTTCTATAAATTTAAAAAATGGCTTTATTGAAAAGTTGAATATGCTGTGGAATACCCCTGAAGACTCTTAATTACGAAACACCCCAAACATTAATGAGTGTTTAGACCAATGTTGTATCAGAATCTAGCCAGCTCAAACATTTTGAAAATTGTGTGAATCCAAATGTGTGATTGAAGGTCAGGATAGCATTACCATGTTGACCACAAAGCTATTACTTATTTTTAATTTATAATTAGTTGTTAACTTATTTTAAAACTTATTTAATTACTTAATGTAACTATTTATATGTTACATATAAATATATATACATTGTATAGAATATAATATTTATAAATAAATAACTTACTTAAATTAATTTTTACTCATGATTACTTATCCATTTTTAATGGATACAGAGTCAACCAATGACTAGTGAGTACACATAAGCCAGGCAGGAGATGGTGGGTGAATTAGTTGTGCACTTTCCTTTAGCCTCAGACATCTTACTTCTAAAATTTAATTCCAAAAATACAGTGGTAAATATAGGAAAGACATGAAACCCACAGATTCACAATGGCACTCAGAGCAAAACACCTCGGTCACTTTTGGAAGATGCTGGGGAACCAACTTCTTATTTTGAAAACTGGTTAAGAAAGAGAGAGGATCGGGTGTCTCACCTTACCTTTCCCTTCTAAACTGCCTCTCAGGACAGGCAAATAGTAGATATGGGGAAGTTCCTCTTCTTCTTGGAAGAATTCCAGCTACTAAATGAAGAATTCCAGCTTCTAAATAGAATTAGAATTTCGTAATTCTGAGTTGTAGAGTCTAGGTGACGATTGCCCAGAAGAAAGACAAGATTTGATGGACTGCTTGACAGAAATACCATAACACTGAAGTATCGGGTGTGTGTGTGTGTGTGTGTGTGTGTGTGTGTGTGTGTGTGTGTGTGTGTGAAACCACAAAAGACAACCCGACCTGAATGAGCAAGAGCAGTAATGTCCAGTAGAACTTTCTGTGATAGTAGAATGGGTACCAGGTAATTGTATAAAGTCTAACAAAAGTCATGCAGCAGTTATCCATTAAGAAGGATTTTAAAATAACGTAAACATGCCTTTTAGCATTTTGTGTAAAACATTTCCTATCCCAAAGGTCTGGTGGTTACTCCCCGAGAAGCAGGACAGAAATATCACCTTTTGAAAAGAGTCTTTAATTAGACGTTTGCCTCTCCTGTGTATCAGTTTGTGGAATTGTCCAAGTTCACAAACACTTTTGCCTGGAACTGGTCCTGAGTTAGCGCTCGCTCGTTTAAACCACTCCTGTCTGTTCTCTTTCATCGCCTCCAAAAAAAAAATATGGAGAACATGGCTGATGTTGTTTCTCTTTCCCCACTGGCCTTCCTGAACTAACCAGACTGGGTTTGGGGCACGTACTGGTATGTCTGTGGCTTTATCTCTGCTGGTGTGCGTGAGCTTTTCCTGAACAAGTTCCTGGCAGACCCCACTGGCTGTTTATCACCTCTGTGTGAAGCGTAACAGGATGGGCCCCTCGTTAATTACAGCCTTGCTAGGAGTTGATAAACATATGGTGGACTGTGTCTCTCTGCTTTCTTATGGCCATGGGCACCAAACAGAAACCCATACAGCCTGAGATGAACATATGTTAACGCCAAGATTCCCCACATTTCCCCCAACTTCTCTTAAAAGTGGAGCTATTATTGTGATGGCAGCTAGCAGTGCTATAAAGCGTTAGGGTGGTACTTCCTGTACCTGAGAGTAGCATAGAATCACAGTGTTCCTTACACCCCACTTCTGGAACCGGCTACGTTATTTGGGGACCTTTTTCTAAAAAGTCTTTTTTGCACCTTATTCCCAAAAGAATTTACTTGAGCAGGTCTGCATTGAGACCTGAGAAACTCCCATTTGGGAAGGTTTCTTAGGGTATTCTGATGTACAGTTTGAGTTTGGAAATGCTGGACATTCGAGTGAATGTTGCAAGATTTTCCAGATCTTTTGCTGGTGCCAGAGAGGGTCTTCTGCAGATGAGGGACATGCTGTTCTTTAGGAGAACTTGACATTGTCAGAAGCCTCTCTGCAATTTTCTCCTCCACCCTAAGCCCCCTCCAGGTGAGTCTGTCTGGGTGCTTGGTCAGGAGCACAGACAGCTTCTGCCATAGGGCCTGTCAGGGTCATTCCAAAACGTATTTCGTTCCACTCTTCTAACCTAATTCACTTCAAAACCATTTCTTTTCTTTTTTTTTTCTTTTCTTTTTAAAGATTTTCTTTTAGAAGTCTTATTATTATTATTATTATTATTATTTTAAGATTTTTATTGGGGAAGGGGACAGGACTTTTTTTTATGGGGGAACAGTGTGTACTTCCAGGACTTTTTTCCAAGTCAAGTTGTCCTTTCAATCTTAGTTGTGGAGGGCACAGCTCAGCTCCAGGTACAGTTGCCATTGCTAGCTGCAGGGGGCGCAGCCCACCATCCCTTGTGGGAGTCGAACCAGCAACCTTGTGGCCGAGAGGACATGCTCCAACCAACTGAGCCATCCAGGAGCTCAGCGGCAGCTCAGCTCAAGGTGCCATGTTCAATCTTAGTTGCAGGGGGTGGAGCCCACCATCCCTTGCGGGACTCGAGGAGTTGAACTGGCAACCTTGTGGTTGAGAGCCCACTGGCCCATGTGGGAATCGAACCGGCAGCCTTCGGCATTAGGAGCACAGAGCTCCAACCGCCTGAGCCACCGGGCCGGCCCTAAAACCATTTCTGATAAAACATAAAGTTCAGGATATGTCATTATGTTTCGTAGCCTGCAATTTGGGTCTTTTTAAATATGATTTCTTAGGTGAAAGCAACAAAAGCATGCTACCTCGTAATTGCAAATGAGGCTTCTCTTTCTTCCATGTCAGATCAGGGCTAGCGGTTGGCAGTTCCCCGCAGTTAGGGACAGAATGGGTTGGCTTGCTCACAAGGGAGGCATTTGGGCTAAGGCTATAGGGCCACTTGGTTAGGATGTTGTGAGCATTGGGATTTGGATGAGAGGTTCCCAAATAGGCCTGTCCATCAGAATCACTGAAAATCCAGATGCCTGGATTTTCTTGATATCCAGACATATTTCAGTATGTCTCAGAGGCCCTTCAAACGTACCCCCAGGTGATTCTACGGCATACCTAGGCTTGGTGACTGTTGGAATAGGTTGCCATTAGCACCCCTCTCTCATGAGAGTCTATGAATCTTGTCTTCTGTTATGGGAGGAAGAGTCATAGTCTTCCCTGCCTGTATCTTGTGAAGCCCAAGGTTCTATTTATGTGGGCAGTGATGACAGGTCTCACACTATTTATCGTTCCTCCTTGGAGAAGACAGAGTACCGAGCTGCTTTATAATATCTGTTTGCAGAGTCTCTTTGTAATGGAAAATGTTACCTCCTCCAGTAGTACTTGTTGACGGTGCCAGTGGGCCACACACATGTCACTTGGGAGAGGCTGGATAATGTTTATACACCTGCAGGAACCTCTAGCTAGAGGGATCAAGATGGAGTTCGTAGTTGATACCCTAGTTGTTGTTTTTTTTAAATGGAAGAATCACCACAAGACTGAGGTGGTTTGGGGGAGTACAGCATACTTTAAGGAGGAAAAGAAAACTTCTCAGGAAATTTGATGGAGAATGTGTATTTTCTGGGCCATGGAGAATATACTGCCCAGTATTTCTCTAGTTCTTGGGTTGAAGTTTTCACGGATTTTTTTTTTTTAAATTATTATTAAAGTATCAGTTCATTCTTTCCCAAATAGATGGATGCTGGTGATAAATAACGAAAACATGTCAAATGCTAGGAAGATGACACTTTTCCTTCCTCCTGGATAGAAGCCCCATTTAATAATTGAGGCACCCATCTTTTCTAGTGGCAGAGGGTCTTTCCTTAAGGGAAATGTAATATGGACAAGGCTGAGAGAGCCTTTCTGAGCCCACGACCAGCTCCAAGGCATTGAGCACTAAACCGTTTGCTTCTCCACGGAGGGGTGTCTTTCAGGCAAAGATACAGGGTACAGGGGTGGTGCCTTTCTCCACTTTCCTCACTTTATTCTGTGATGCTGAGCCTTCCGTGGCAGCTGGCCTGTTCCTCATTTTTTAACTAGAAAGGCTGTCTAATTAACTCGAGCCTATTTCTGCTGTGTTAATTAATGTGTGCATACATGAGGTTACTGTTCTCCCTTAAGGTGTGATGGAAAGGAGCGGTAGTCACCGAGAGTTTTAGCAGCTGTAGCAACTGGCTCTGGGAAACAGTCACATTGCAAAGCAAGGCACGACACTCATTCTACTCGATAAAGTCCACCCGGGTCCAGGGTATAAAGAGTGGTCCCCAGACTCCTCTAGGCTGTCATTTGAGGATGATGAGCAGAGTGACAGGGCACTGTCCACTGAAATCGCTCGCCCCGTAGCGAGTGTGTGGTCTTTGGGAAGTCACTTAACCAATCTGAGTCTTGTTTGCTCCCTCATACATGGGGCACAGAACACCTCATTTTGTCAGAATTAATTGAGACAATATTTGGGAAGCTTGAGACACGTCACTCAATTCATGAGCCTACAAGTTGTCTGTGAGTTTATCCTGTCAGACGGTCAGCCCCTCAGGAGTAGAGACTGTCCTATTTAATTCATGTCTCCCATGCCTAGTAACTGTAGGAACTCATCCTTATGAAAAGAATGAAAGCCGAGTTGCTCTCATTTGATTAGTAACCGTCACGACAGCACGGTGGTTAATGTGGGGGCGGGGACACATTTTTTCAGCCCTAAATCTTAACACGTCTCTGTACCTAACGGGCTTTGGGTCCATCACTCAGACTTCCTCAACCTGCCTGGCCCAGGATTGGGCTTTCCAGGCCACAAAGGCTATCCTGAGACCTGCGCTGCCCCTTCCTGCGTGGTCCTTCTGGTCTGGGAGTCTTCTGTAGCTCCCTGAGATGCAAGGTAGATGCAAAAGTTTGCAGAGATGCCTCCCCACTTAGTTGTCAGATGGGTTATCAGAGAGGGAGAGAGAGAGAGGCCACAAGTCACATAACTTTTACTGCAGTATGTTGTTATAATTGTTCTATTTTCTTATTAGTTATTGGTAATCTCTTACTGTGCCCAATGTATAAATTAAACCTTATCATAGAGATGCATGCATAGAAAACTAGTAATGCTATAGGGTTCAGTACTCTCTGTGGTTTCAGGCATCCACGGGGGTCTTGGAATGTACACAGCATGAATAAGGGAGGGTCACTCTGTATGCTTCTGCACTTGTTGTGAAGACTCACATCCAGGCCAGTGGCAGCAAGGTTTTTTTTTTGTTTTCCTGATAGAATAATTTGCACTGACCCTCTGTCTCTCTTGCTCTGTCTCTCTGCTTCTCTCCCTCTCTGATAAGATGCATGCAGCTGGCAGTTGGTCAACAACTCTGCCCAGTTTGCTGATGAGAAATTGGCTGAGAATGATTAAGTTCAAGGTTGTACAACTGGTTAGTGGCAGAACCACAATTTGCATCTCAATCAGTCTGACTCGGATTCATGTGCCCTTAACTGCTGTGCTGTGACAAGGCAGAGAAGCATGGGAGGTAGCCTCTGGGTTTCTGGAGCTGGGCTTCCTGGGGCTTGAATCATGGCTCTGCTGTGTGACCTGAGGCAAGTGGCTAGACCTTTCTGTGCCTTAGTTTCATCCCCTCTAAAATGGAGCTAAGACTAGTACTCACCTAATCGAGTTTCAAGGTAAGTAAATAAGTTTTTAGTATGTAAAGCGCATAGTAAATAGTTCACAAAAGTAATTTTCTATCATTATTTCTGAGCACAGGGAGTTTGGGTGCTTGGACTTTTGAAGTGGTGGCAGGGATGTCTTGAATATCTGGGCCAGGCCGCCTTTCTGCCACTGCAGTAACTCTGGCCGCAGCCTATGCAGTAGACTGCACTCGACATCAGACACTTTACACTTGCCCGGTCTGCCGGTTGCAGTCATGTGTCAAGTTGGCAGCTAATTTTCTCAGAGCACTGGCTTGGAATGGGACCCAGAGGCTGTGCCTGTGGTCGTAAACCACACAGATCCAGCTCAAATGGCCATCATCTCTCCTCGTCATGACATGGATGGTGCGGGGAGAGCAAGCGATGGCTGGCACAAAAAGCCCTCTGGTTAACCCATACAGGCCCGTTCCGCTGCGTTGCGCTCTCTTTTCTTGTGGCCTATGGACAAAAGGCCTGTGGCTTCACAATGTTCCAGGGAGTATTGTAAAGTTCTTGGCTGTTTGTGAATCTGTCTTGCTCCATGGATCAACAGCTGAGATAACTGAAGACATCTGCGGGGGGGGGGGGGGGGGGGGACGGGCCTCCTTGAATCACCCCCTCTCCACGCCTGCATCATCTTTCCAAAATAGCAATCTGATTGTGTCACTTCCTTGCTTAACACTCTGCAGTGATGAGACTTTTTGGGGTGATAGAAATCTTGATGACCATGATTGTGGTGGTGGTTAAATGTCAAAGCTCATCACACTGTATGTTAATATGGCATCATTCCGATGGACGTCACACCTCGGTAAAATCCATCAAGAGCAGGGAAAACACCAAACTCCCTCGCGGGTCATTCCGCGCTGGGCACGAGCGCCTCACAGGTGTGGAAGACACAGCCCAACCTCTCTGAGTCACACTGAGCACGTCTGTCCCTTCTTCTGTCTCCAGTGAGTCTTGTTGTTTGTGTGGCCCGTGGGAACGGAGAGAAGGGAGGGGAGACACGAGTAGGTAGGAGGGCCTGGGTGTAAGATTCCCTTAAGCTTCTATTTTGTGCCTCCTTTCAAGAAGCCTCCTGTCCTGTTTCCAACAAACAGAAACAGGTGAGCAGAGCAGTTAAGAGTTTGGACTCTGGAGACAGTCTGTCCTAGCCGTAGTGTTAGCTGTGTGATTTCGGGCAAGTTCCAAAACCTCTCTGTTCCTTGGTTTCATATTTGTAAGATAATGAGGACAGTGATAGTTTCCACCACAAAGGTTTCAATGGATTAATACATGTAAAGTACTAAAGGTGGTATCTGGATCAAAATAAAGGTTATATAAGTATTGCTATTATTGTTATTATTATTATTATTGCCCACCAAATATACCGATGATTAAGAGCCCTCTTTGCAGGAGCATTTTTTCTAGTGGAGAACTGCAGACAACCAGCAAATGAACCAATCAATACGTAGGTGATACACATTGTGGATAGTGCTATGAGAGGAACAGAGAAGGTACGGTGCACTGCCCGTCCTACTTTCCTCTATCTTCTCATTAAATAACATCCGCGAGGTGGGATCCAGCATGCCGAAAGCTGCTGGCTCTCGCAGGCAGTTTATACCTTGGGGAGGAGCCCACGGAGGAGATTTGCATTCAGGGGACAAAATGGCATCTTACTGTAGCGGTAATAGAAGAAAAGCTTTTTCTAAAATAGCTCTCCAAATCTGTGACATTTCTAGTAGCTCATTAAAAGATGGTTCCAGCCGCTCCTGAATGGGCCATTCTCCCAGCACTGAGCTGTCTGAGCCCACTGGTGTCCCCAGGGGAGGAGTCACCTTGAGGGGTAGACCCCCAGCAGAGGGTAGGCGAGCTCAGACCCAGCGTCTCCACCTGCAGGTGGCAGAGACCTTTTCCGCCCTGCCGATCATAGCAGAGATGCCAAGGGGTGGTGTTGGTTGTGTCAGGGAAGGTGAGAATAGTGATGGGATGGGGTCTGTAAGAGCGTGGGTGTGCGGAGTCCTCTTTAGTTATCTATGTTGCTGTAGCGGGCGCACATTTCAGACGTATGAACATGAATGAAGCAAGTCAGGAAAATAGTAGCTCTCCGACAAAGTCCTTACGTTCTCGAGTGTGACATGGTCTGCTCCCCTGTTGCCTTTCTCCTACTAATAAAAAAAATCAATCTTCCATTTCACTGACTATCAGGCATTTTAAGCAAAGGAAAGGCAACAAACGTTTTCTCAGTTTGTAGTAAGTGCCAACATTTTAAGTGCATGATTTCATTTGCTTCTCACCTTATCCCTGTGAGGTAGGCGAGAATTATCTCCACTTGATAGATGAGGAATCTAAGGGTTAGAAAATTGAAGCCATTCGTCCAGGGTCATGTGACTAGGAAATAGAAGGCAGGATTCAAAATCTCATCTGTGTGACTCCGGAGACCAACTCTTTTCCATTCACTGAATTACCTTCCTTCCAAGTTGCTTTCATGTTCAAGGGTCTGTATTTAAAGGGACATTGTGACAGGTCTGTGTTAGGCACTGATGCTGCAGAGATAAATGAGACACCCATTCAGGTCTCGCTTATGCATTATGAGTTTCCAATGTGAATGTTAAGTGTTCTAGATACTCATAAAAGATGAAGGTGGATACAGTATCTTCTTAACAAGACCAGCAATTAAATAATTGCTCTCCTGGACACATTGCAGTTAGTTTTTTGGCCTTGGGCGGTGATTTAGGGTGTTAAGCAAGTGGTGAAAATAAGACATGTAGAAATGATGAGCAGATGAAAATGTCAACATTTTCAAAGGCCGGGAGGAAAATTCAATTTGTGTTCCATCCTGTCCTTGGCACCTACTCAGTTTCCTCCCCCTCTGTTTTCCTGTTAATTGCAAGTGACTGTAACTCTGGCTTCTTTACTTCTTTGATCTGTTTACTAATTGACATTCACACAGCTGTGGGACTGGGGCTTTCATTTCCTTTGTCATTTTGATGAATGTCTGGGCAATTCCGTAGCAAAATGACTGTGAAGTCCAATAAAAGTGATTCAACAGTAGAACGTAGTCTGGGGGAAGGCGAGATGACATCTTACAAGCAAGGAAACAACCTATGATGGTATCTGTCATGTTGTGTGGAGAGTTTTGGAGAACTAGGCCTCAAAGTTTTGACTTATAGCAAGTCCTACATCTTAAGCTAGACATTAAAACTGGATGTAAGTGCACCCACTGAGGGGGACAACCTGAGCAGCTATAGGTACAATTCCCATCTAACTGCTTATCATGAAGTATCTATAGAATGAAGGCAAAAATATGTTCTGGTCAGTTGCTTTGGTTCTCCACTGGATGTTTCAGTAGCTCACAACAGGAAATCCCATTGCAGTATCTGGGTCATTCAAACGGAGGCTAAATTTCCCTGTAGTTATCTATCTAATTTCATCCCAGTGTGTATTTAATTGGGATTGTATGGTGATCGTAGCAATTTATTAGGTAATTTTCATCCGTCAGCTCTCTTTTCAAAGACCACCTCCTTAGAGAAGTCTTTCTTAAGGACTAGGTGAGCTCCTTGGTAAGTGACTCCAAATGACGGCTTCTTCTTTGCTTTTATAGGATTGTACTTTGTGATACTTCTCTTGCCTAGAACATGTACCCCATGAGGGCAGGGTCTTGCAGCTTGTCTCTCCAGGCTTCTCACTGTGCCTGGCACACAGTAGGTGCCCAATAGCAGCTGCTAAACAAAGAAACATGAAGTAGTAGCACAAATCTTAGGACCCCTGGATATATAGATGAATGACACATTTCTGTGACAGTTTCTGAACTTGACAGTTCTATGTCCTTTGAGCCTGGACTGTGGTCAGCTAATACCTAGCAGAATTGTGGATTTTCCCCCCTTCACCAATGGCAGTGGCAGTTGTAAAGGTGGCAGGGACAAGAAAATTTAGAGGAAGTCCTTAAAATGAAGGACCCAAAGAGATACTCCTGCCCTCCACCACGAGAACAGGCAGTTTGGTCTTATTTATCCAGCTGTGACTCAGTGCTGACCTTTCTTAGGTTCCCACGTTAGGGGCACACGTTTGAGAGATGTCTATAGCATAGCATGGTGGCTCAGAATAACCAAAGCTGACTGTCCTCCAGCAGAATCAATGGAACCATCTTCACGTTTGTAATCTTACTTCATACTCTTTGAAATAGGAACTCCTGGATTTTGAGCTTTTGTGACTTCCCTTCTATTCAGTTATGCAAGTTTGCACGCACTCAACCACTATTAACTGAGCACTTGCTATGTGCCTGCCACAACACGAGGCTCTAAATTTCGTGCAGAGTCTGAAGCAAAGCAGCTGCTCCGTCACAGTGGCGGTTCAATGGGTGGCCACGCGTCTTGAGAGGGTTCTAAGAGGAAAGCATTTGAACTGATCCTTGCTTTAAATTCATCATAGGAAAAACATCCCTCTTCTGTGTTTTCAAGTTTCTCCTACTTGAATTTATTGTGAAGTGTCAGCATGTCTTTAATTTGACTGCATTTTTTGAATCAGAAGGCCAGCGATAACGTGTTTCTAGACAACCTTACATTGGAGATGAGTATTTCAAAATGAAAGAAGAAAGTGCAGAATGGCAAGTGTTCATATTCTCTCCTTGTCTTTTGGACTTAAGGTCTTCAAAAAATGTCTGTAATGTAAATGTACGTATTTGTCTGCCTCTATCTCTAGATAAAGATTGTAGAGACTTATGATCCAGCTTGAACTAAAATCTCGCTGGTTCTAAGAGACCAGATGCTATGGAGTTTCTTACATTACTTTACAAATAATCCAGTACAGGTACAACCATGGAATAAGTGACAGATGACAACCCCTTTACTTAGAGAAGTGACAGTCTCATGATGGTTATTAAATGATATTATTAAACCGATTATTCCATTGTTTACCTAATTGGTTAATTGGGTGAGTCCTCATTTAAAGATAAGGAGCTACAATAAAACTTTTTAAAAAAGTCTTAGTAAGAATCAGTGCTCTTTTGTAGATATAAAAATGAAAGGAAGAAAACACTAATTAGCTTCAGTCCCTGATGTTAGGAAATGCTCACCCCCAGCATAGTAGGACGGTCTTGCAGTGTCAGTTCTATCCAAGGTATGACTCAGTGAGAATTTGAATGGGTCATCTCTGATGAGATTTTACTTTTGAAGGAAGAGGGAATTTTTTTTCTTGTTCATTTCAATAAGTTGAGCTGTATGAAAACATTTTTTAAACTTTCAAGCAGTTGATTCCACAGTCTTCACAGAAGTACCTACAGTTTAGAGTTAAGAACATGGGCTCTGAGTCACATTTCCCGGTTTGTACCTGGGCACCTCTATGGATTTGCTAAGTGTCCGTGGGCAAGTCATTTAATTTCTCAGAGCTTTCGTGTTCTCCTGTGAAAAATGGGGACGGTGGTGGTTCTCACCTCCAAGGATTAGAGAGTGCTTGTAAAATGCTGGGCACCGTCTTGGCACTTAATACCTTTTCAATCAATGCTGCCTATTAACCCCTTACCTGGGCATCCTGAGTGGATTTCAGGTGTTGTGAGATGTGCTGAATAGGTGCCAGTTGTTTCTTGGGGAAAATGTTGGTGTTGATAATAATCCTCTCCAAAACGTCCCTTTCTCTTAGAGTCTCCCCCAAGGTCCGCCTATCGGAGCATGTGGGCATCCAAACTCTGATTCATCACCCCAGGACTTTCTGTTCCCCAGTTTCTTTCTTTAGCTTGTTTTTTTCCATAGCTTGTCAGTTGCTTCTTCCTTTGTGAGCTCGAAAAGTGCCTACTCACGACTTATCCATTACTTCAAAGCCATATGTTTTATCGCTGGCATCCAACTTATCTATCTGACCTTCACCACTTTGTTCAGAATTTGAGCAGTCAGAAGCAATTGCCTTTCATCTCCTCAAATGTTTGCTTAAAAACTCTAAGTCAGTACATTGTATTCCGTTAATTAAACATGAAAAAATTATGTCTCAAAAACAGAAACAACAAAAAAACCTCTAAGTCAAAATGTCACCATGGTGTCTTAAGATTTGTCAGACTATTTTGCATAACTGTACACAAGAGAATAGACATATGCACATGGTCTACTAATATTAGTATAATAAAATTCTTTTGAATCCACTGCAGTTACGATAGTTAGAAAAGTTTCTTTTATTTTAAAAGAGATATGATATTGGAAATTATTCTCTCCTGTCACTGGCGCTTTCTTCTGAAATATGTTCTGTCCATCCAGTTGAATACCAACTAAAAGACATTTAAGAAAAACATTAACCTCTTTGAAATAAAATTTATTGTGATTTCTATTTCACGAAGATGGGCCGCACATTTCTGTTTTTTGTCTCTTTGCATCTGTTGGATTTTGCATGTAGTTCTTCCAACATACTATGGATAATGCTTTCCTTTCTTCCATGTAAACAGTCAGTGGGCACAGCTTAACCTATAAGGCATGCAGCTGTCTTCCCGCACAAGTGTCCTGGTCTTGTCGGTCTGGACCAACATATAGCTCATAGCTGTATTAGAAGATATGATAGTTGTCCTATACAAGCCAAGCACAATATGGAAATAAATGGAATGGGACTGAGGTGTTTCTGCCCCTCACACTGCTAGAGCAGTGTCCTTTGAGGTTTCCTGGGGAAAGTACTACTGAACATTTTCAAAGGTCAAATTGCTGAACTGGAAAAGTGATGTGATAGTGATTAGAATGGTGATAATGGCTCGCATTTGTTCGACCCTTACCCTGCGCTCAGTACTCATTGAACTCTCATAATACCCGGCTAAGTAAACAGCCAATAGGTATGTGAAAAGATGCTCAACCTCCCTAGCTATTAGGGAAATGCAAATCAAAACCCACAATGGGATTTATAGATGATGTAATACAGAATTGTACACCTGAACTCTATGTAATTTTACTAACAATTGTCACTCCAATAAATTTAAAAAAATAAATTAAAAAAAAAAAACAAACCAAAATGAGATACCACCTCACACCTGGAGGAATGGCTGTTATCAACAAGAAAAGTCATATGAGTGTTGGAGAGGCTGTGGAGAAAAAGAAACCCTCATACACTGCTGGTGGGAATGTAAATTGGTGCAGCCGCTATGGGAAACTATGGAGGTTCCTCAAAAATTTAAGAATAGAATTACCGTAGGACCCAGCAATCCCTCTTCTGGGTATCTACCCCCAAAATTTGAAAACATTTACCCATAAAGATATATGTACCCCTGTGTTCGTTGCAGCATTATTGATGGTTGTTAAGACATGGAAACAACTGACGTGTCCTTTGATAGATGATTGGATAAAGAAGATGTACATACATACAATGGACTATTACTTGGCCATAAGAAAAGATGAAACACTGCCATTTGCAACAACATGAATGGATCTTGAGATTAGCATGCTAAGTGAAATAAGTCAGACAGAAAAAGTCAAGAACCATATGATGGTTATTAAATAATGTAGAATATAAAACTGAAATGTTTTATTAATTATAAATGTAGGGTATAAAGCTGAAAACAAACGAACAAGACAAACAAACAAACAAAAACTCATAGACACAAACAACAGTTTAGTGGTTACCAGAGGGAAAAGGGGATGAGGGAGGTAGAAGATGATATATGACAGAATTGTACACTTGGAGCCTATATAATTTTATTAGCCAATGTCACCCCAGTAAATTTAATAATAATAATAATAAAATACCCTGTGAGGTAAATCTCATTATCTCCTTTTTCCATGTGAAAGAATTTAAAGCTCAGGGGATTCAGTACCTTGCCCAAGGTCACGTTGCCGTGGCCTGATGCCACATCCCACGCCCGTCACCACGATGCCACACTGTGAGGGTGACCAGTGTTTTAGAATCAGTTTGACCTGCTACTGTAATGGGGCGGAGACCAGACTCTTCCTAAAACAGGCTCCTACCTTTCTGAGGCCGTCCCTGGACCCGGCTCCTTCCCTCTTCTCTCTTCATATTTATAAACAGGAGGATTATTTACAAGGGACTAGAACACTATGGTATTTTTCTTTTCACAACAAGAATGCAGGATTTGGCATGGAATCACCTCCTTACTTTCTCATAACAAAATATCCCCTGGCCAATCTGAGATGTGGAGTAGAAGAAGGCTGAGACTAATTTCTTTTACAGCCAAAGCTAGTAACTACGAGTCCTCGGGAGATGTATTTGGCAGCTCACTGTCATAAACGTGTTTTCTTTTACGTAAATAGAACTTATGATTCAGTTTAGATTTATTTCTTTATGTTTTGTTATGAGCTAAATCATCAAGCAAAAATCCTTTGTAAAACGTTTTATAGTGGAGAAGCATCATGATAAATAGAAAATGTATTATGCATGGAGTTGGTCAAAGCTACTTTCAAAGTCCAGCTCCACAATGTACTTGATGTGTGTCCTTTGGCAAGTAGCTTAACCCTTGTTTTTCTAATTTGTAAGGGAAAGCATCACACCTACCAGTAGAGTTACTGAACAAGTTATAGAAAAGTGAAAAGATCCTAGATGCTTAATGAATGTTACACAAGAAGAGGAGACAAATCTTTCTTAGGCAATTAACTTGAAAAGCATGATATATCAACCAAATTGACAAAAGAGATTGATTTGGGGGTCTTGTTTATCTTTTAAAAGTATACTTATTTTTTGCACTGGAAAGAGATGATTGTTTGGACATGATCTATTCTTTTTTTTTTTTTTAACTTTTGTTTACTTTAAGTGTGTTTTTCCAGAACCCATCAGCTCCAAATCGATTGTTGTTTCAATCTAGTTGTGGAGGGCGCAGCTCACAGTGGCCCATGTGGGGATTGAACCAGCAACCTTGTTGTTAAGAGCACCGTGCTCTAACCAACTGAGCTAACCTGCCCATGATCCATTCTTTTAATGAGTGCAGGAGAAGGTCTGAGTGAGTCATTCACATAAGGCATATTTTTAAAGAAAAACTGTCAGGCCTTACTAGCATTTCCTAGCCATCTATCTCTGGATGCATGAACACTGCATTAAAAAACAAAACAAAACAAAAAAAAACCCACTGGCATTACACTTTGTGGCATATTGTTGGAGGTGAAGACTTTATCTGGTGTGACTGCTTGAGGAAATATTATTCCATATTTTCAAGTGGATACTTCTGTCTCATGTAATAAATTTATTGCATAGGTAAAATGAATTCTATAATGCTCTTAAATGTTACTCAGTAAGAGATGAATCTCAGAGTCTCGTGTTTAATCAATAAATTTTTTACTTGACAGCAGAGTTAGGAGAGCATTCCTAACCAGCTTGCTTACCAGCATCAGAAAACAGCCGGGACAAAGGTTACTGTCCAATGTACTGAAAGCCTCTGCTGCTTATGAAATAAGTGAGTCTAGGTTTTCCTGGAAGGCAGCTCCTTCTAATATGCAATCCAATATTTTAAAATACTTCACAGTATTTAAAGTAAACTTCTTGTGGCTTATAGGATAACATCTGTCAAGTACTGCTTTGATGCCTAGGAAAATCATGAAAATCTTGAAATAATTTGTTTTTTTTTTTTTTATTGTGGTAATAAGTAAAAAATTCTCCTTGCTGCAAAGATAAGTGGATTTGAGTTCTTTTTATTGAGTGTGAATTATGCCTAATTTAATATTTTTCTATATTCATATATTAGGAAGCAGCACCCGGGATTTGTGGTTTTTCTTCTTTACAAAATACTGACTGTATTTCTTTTAAGCATGGTGTTTCATAGTATGTATCAGCACACCTATACAAATAAACTGTTTCAGTTCTTGTCTAGGATGATTTTTTGTCTGCTTTGTTTTTTTCTGACAAGGAAGTATTAAAATCTCTAGCTACAATGGCTGACTTACCCACTTCTCTATAGTTCTGTCAATGGTGCTTCATATATTTTGATACTGTATTTAGATCTTTACATTCATGGCTATTCCAGTGTATTGCTCGAGTGGCTCTTTTCTATCTGTATATATGTCTTTATCCTCATGGTAATTTTTGCTTTAACTTCTATTTAGTCTGATATTAAGGTTGTTACTATGACTTTCTCTTGGTTCGTATTGTTTCATTCCTTTATTTTCAGCTGACAGTGCCTCCTTCCTTGACCATGCTTTTGCCAGGCTCCTCCAATCCTCGTCGTGACCAGACCTGGACGTTGGCCTGCTAATGTGTGTAAATATGACTTCTCGAGTATAGTGTTTCTGTCATAAGGTCTGAGGTCAGTCT
This sequence comes from Rhinolophus sinicus, assembly GCF_057876585.1. Classification (NCBI taxonomy): domain Eukaryota; kingdom Metazoa; phylum Chordata; class Mammalia; order Chiroptera; family Rhinolophidae; genus Rhinolophus; species Rhinolophus sinicus. The sequence goes on along the minus strand of NC_142513.1, from coordinate 56,337,988 downwards.
TACAAGCGACACTTGGCCTCTCTGAACATCCAAGTTCCTCGTCTGTAAAATGAGATAATACCCGTGTGCATTTCACAGTGAGTGTGAGAAGCAATGCATGAAGTCGTGTGTGCGAACACGTGACATTCTCCGTGTGTTTGTGGAGAAAAGTCACCGAGGTGCCCCTTCTCTGGCTCTGCAGTATTTGACAAAATTCTTCCTTTTACAAAAGGATGGGACAAAAAAGGGAAAGCAGGTGACATTTTCTTGGAATTCACAAGGTCAGGGAAGTCACTGCAATTTTTCCCAGTTTTAAAAAATCACGGGAAGTTTTTCTTGCTGAGGACAGATTGATGACTTTTAGCAGCTTCTTTTTATGACACGGGCCTCAGGGACCGGCGCGTGAGTCTCAGCTTGAAACCAAGCTGTGCGGTTTTCAAAGCACCTGGTGTGTAGGCTCGTGGGGCCGGGCAGGGTGGAGGCTCTCCGTGACGCAGAGGTGGCCTGGGTAGGTCACATCTGTCCTTTTCAGGCTGTGGCTGCTCCCACACCTTATACTGTTTTTCCTCCCATTTTCCCTCTGTGAAGCAGAAAAAGAAACAGCAACAAATCGGGTCACTCGTTGGTTTTCTGGCCGTTAACAATAGCAGTTCCTTTTAGTCAGTGAGGCATCTGCTTCTTAGGCACCTGTGTTTGCTGGGTATGGTGCCCGGTGCAGCTCTGGGAAGTGAATGAGTAGGGGAGTCAGGAGAGGTGAGCCAGAGAAGGCAGCAGGATGGAAAGGAGCCCCTGCGAGTGTCGTAGGAGGGGAGCCCGGATAGGATGCATTTGCCTTGCCTACTTGGTACCCCACCTTGTAGGAGCATCTCAACAAACAGTTGTTGAAAAATATACCTGTTTGACATTATGTGTACGGGTTAGCCTTTGGTTTCCAAGAAAGCAGGGTTAACTTTGCTTTGCCATGACATTTTCCCAATTGGGTATTTATAAAAACAAAAACAAAAGCTACCTCAGAGCCAGGGAACACCCCTCTTTGGAAGACCCAAGCCGTCTGTGTTCCCTTCTCTTCCTTGGAGCAGAGCAAATGGTAGCTCCACTTGCCAGGCCTAAGCGAGAAGAGGCAGATCTGAGTGGACCCACACCAGGCATTTTGAAAATTTGAAGGCCTTTGAAGACATCCAAATAAGGGAGAAAAAGCACCAGGAGTCTTGTCAACGCAAGAATAAAAGCAGCTTTCATCTTCTCAAAGTTGTGTCACCTCCTAGGTCTAGCGAGCACGCAGCTTTCGCACCTGTCCATTTATATTAACGTGAGGACTGCTTCTCAAGTGCAGTGCGTGTAAAATGACTACAGAAGAGGTCACCAGCCTAGATTTAAATAATACGAATGTGCTTATGTTCTCAGAGGCAGCTGGCCCAATAAAGATATCATTTGTTTTCTTCCACATTCCGACATGTTTAGGTATGTATCAAATCTAAATTATAACCGTGAGCACCCACAAAGTTTTCTCCTCCTTTCATAGTGTGAAGGTGGGAGTTGCAGACCCATGTTGTGTCAGATAACTCATCATCAGGAACTAGATGATTCAGAGAGCTCCTTTTTTATAGGAACCAGGCCAGGGCAGGAGAGAAGTGAATTGAGGCAGAGTCAGCTGGGATTAGGGTTTCTAGGTGGGAATTCCTGACCGTTCTCAGGAATTTATTTCGCTTTCCCGTTCCCAAATCCCAAGAAAAGTTGGTCGGGAAAATCGGGAAAATTGGCTCCTTGAACCCAGGTGATTGGTAGTATTGGCCGTCACTTTGTGGAAACTATTCATCGTGGAGAACAGAAAACAGAAAGTTTGTATCTCGGCATTCAGGAACGGGAAAGCGAAAAAAATTTCTGAGAACGGGTGGGAATTCCCGCCTGGAAACCTTAGCTGGGATCAGTTAAGAGCAGTTTTGCTTGGTGTCTGGCAGTAGAGAGAAAAGACAGTGTTGAGTTAAGCAGACAGGGTAGGCTAGAGAAGCAGGGAGCCCTGGCTCACTGACTTGGGTGAGAAACCCAGCAGTGCACGTGGCACGGGAATGCTTGGTTTCCGCCTGTAGCTCTGCCTTGTAAAGGTGTGACCCTCACGTCTCGGGGCCTCATAGATTCATTTCCTGTTTTGATAAAGTTAAGATAGTACCTTTGGGTAGTTGGGTTGCTTCCAGTTTGGGGTGATTGTGAGTAAAGCTACTGAGAACATTCCCAGATGCATTTGGCACATATGCCTTGGATAAATACCAGCGCTAGAGAGGAAGGAAAATCAGCAAAGTTATGAATCATCGTCTCTTTAATATCAAGGAAAGTGTTTTGATCCCACACGAGTTCAAGCCTCTCCTCCTGCTTATGTTCCGATATTTCATCATTTACCAGGAGGTCCGGTTTCTGCTGAGGAAATCGGGTACCTTACGTCTGCGTCTCATCTTTGTGGCCCATTTCACTGAGATCCAGGCAGAATTGCTCGGCCAGAATCAAGCTTTTGACCTTTGAAATAGTCTTTCTCCAGCAGAATTGATAGGAGCAGGAAGGTAGAGAGTTTAGGGATATTTAGGGAGGCATATGGCCCGGAAGCCTGTTCAAATAGAGTTAGAAGAAAGGCAAATGTCAGCTCCTGTTGGTTAATTTTTGAACACACTTGCCTGGGGGATAAGGAAGGAAACTTCAGGGGTGTCTGTTGGCAGGCGTCGCTGGGCAGCTTTTGGAAACGCCAATATGTCAACATGAGGTTTTCGCGTGGTCAGCAGTGGCGGCCCACCACTCAGTGAAGACAGATGCACGAAAAGGTCAGACGGACTGGACTCGGGTTTATCTACTTTGTATAAATAGACTGGAAGCCATTCTCCTTCTCTTCGGGCAGATCGTGGATTCCATAGTATCACGGACAAGCATAAATCCAAGTGGCACAAGATAACCATTTCTGTTTGGCTTTTACTGCCTGTTGGCTATATTTTCAAGGAAATGGTCATGCTGGCCCCTCTGTCTTGAAGTGTCCCCGCTCCTTCCACTCTCTCTGTCCTTCTGGCTACCTCCTGTTCATCTTTCGATGTCCATCCCAGGCCTCACCTCCCCTGGGAAGCAAGTCTTCACATACAGTGACTCACTCTTGCTGGGCACCTGTTTGTACCTGATGGGGTCCAGAATATCGGTGACAGCACTGGGTTAACGCAAAGCAGTAAGAAGGTGTGATCCCAAGCGTTTGCTGAAATGCGCTGTCGTGGTTATGGTTACTGCTTTGAATGTCAGTTCAGTAAAAGTCACAAAAGTCCCAGGAATTTCTTTGCATGAGAATCAGATTGAACATGCTCCGTTTGCTTGGGACGTGAGCAGGGACATCCATCTGGGGATATTGTGGGCAGCGCTTGCTCAGAAGCCAATCGTCACACACAGTCATTCTGAGTGAGTGGGAGTGAGCTGGGGCCAGGCATTTTAAAAGGACACTGGAGTTGTCTTCGGTTTGTCAACGGATGAGCTCATAAGAATATAAATGTTAGATGTAGGACCTGCTATCTTTCCTCTTGGCTTGATTATATTATAAAAAGAGCAAGTTTGAAGTCTGGGTGTCCAGAGGAGGGAAAATGGGTCCTCTGATCAAATTTTTTTTTTGTTTTGAGTTTTGGATTTTTTTTTCTTATTTATTGGGGTGACAATTGTTAGTAAAATTACATAGATTTCAGGTGTACAATTCTGTATTACATCATCTATAAATCCCATTGTGTGTTCACCACCCAGAGTCAGTTCTCCTTCCATCACCATATATTTGATCCCCCTTACCCTCATCTCTGATCAATTTAGTTTGAAAGTCTGATGTTTGGACCCCTTACTTAGCTAAATCACCCCAAATAGGAACTAGATTGCCATGCAGTCCTGGGGAATAGCTGCCAGAGAGGCCTGAGAGAGTGAGAAGGGAGCATTTTAGTTGAGACCAAGGGCAAGATGATAGCTATCAAAGATGTGGAATTGAACTATAAGCATTTTTCTTTAAAACATTCTTCTGCTGAACGTTTAAAAAGGTGGCATGAAGAATCTCTTTGTGGAAAGCATCCTGTGTCAAAAGCAAAACATAGGCTCAGCAAGGACTCTTACTCGTCCCTGTAACTAAAAGTGGCCTGCGTGACCTGTGTGACACCTACCACAGCAGTTGATTCATCCAGTTCATGCAAACAAAGGGCCAATTTACTAGGGCGTGTCCACAAGTCGGCTTGTTTAGCTTGTTATCAACAGGCTAGCCAGGGTTTCTGAGCCCAGTGGATGCAGCTGCAGCTTTTCTGATACAGTGGAGACTTACTGGTGTCTGAGCAGGTGGGTTCAAATTCCCTAGCACAGACCACTCAGTTATGCAAAAAGTTGTGTATCTACACTTCTGTTTATATGCACAACAGCTTGCCAATTACATCTTTTGTGCTTAGATCCGTTGGGGGGGTGGGAATCCTTACCATGTGGTTCCTGATGAAAAGAGAGGTATTGTTTTCCCCTTTGGGAAGAAAACAAAGCTAGGTTAGTTTCCAGAGATCATTTTACTAATGACAGCCGCCTATATTTGGGGAACACAGAAAGACCTCGTGTGTTTGGTTTCAAGGCTCCGATGACAGCTGCAGGCAGCTCTGGGGGTGGACCTCAGGGCCACCTGAGCAGGAATCGTCCTTCAGGCAGCGTGTTGCAGAAAGGCACCATCTGTTTCTAGGATGATTCCAGTAGCTGTTGAAACGCCCGTGAAAATAGCCCGGCCAGGTCTTCCCAAAATTCATCTTTTCCCCTCCTTGTGTATGACAACCCTCTATGTAATAAGGCAGTTTAGGAACAGGAGGGCAGTGAAAACGCGTCTTTAAAAAAAAAAAAAGATCGTCCTGTCACCTAGTTCTGCCCTCTCCTACCTGCCTCCTCCCTTCTATTCTGCTCACACTCCAGGATGTCGCTCTTGCAGAGTTCATTTTCCTATCCAAGGACAGACTAAAGGACGCTGGGATGGATTATTTGGGTCTCCCCTGCTCTGGGCTTCAGGTGGGCGGGAGTCCAGTCATCGCTTTCTTTTTCGTTTGTAATAATAGATGGATTCAGTGCCTATGAATTGCGCTGTGCTGCTGCCGGCTTCACTGGGGACAGAGACGAGAGACGAGAGACGTGGATCCTACCCTGAAGCCGCAAGAGTGAGCGATGGGTGGCAGTACTGCTTTTGGTGGCGGAATTAGAGTTCTTTAAAATGTTGCCATCGTTTGAAATCTTTCCTTGCCGAAATATGTAGGAGTCATTTCAACAGGAAAGCCAAACCGCGGCCAGGGGCCTGTCGAGCAATTCCATCACCCCGTTAGCCGAGGCCGTCAGGTGCCAGACTGAGAACGGGGGATTCTCGGTGGTTTTATGGGGAAGCCCAAAGATCACTGCAGAATATAGACCTGGGGGGTTGAATCCGACTGCCTCTTCCCAGGTTTGTGAGCTTAGGTGGTTTCTCTTGGCCTCTCTGGGCTCTGTCACCGAAGCCCACTTCTCCAGTCTTTCGGAAGATTGAATGCGATTGTGCATGAGAAAGCTCCTTACATAGTCAAGCTCATTAAAGGTTTCTTCCTTTCCCTATTTTCCTTTTTGCAGTTACTGTAGAATTTGGAGTGGAGCCTAGAAATGTTCAAAATTCCAGGCTCTCGCTCTAAATAAGTTTGCCTTCCTGGCAACATTTTAGCCCTTTTTAATTGCAGTGTTTATACTTGGCCGAAGCTGAATTAGGGGAAAGGATGGAGAGAAGGAAGGGACTCGTTATAGAGACGTAATAGACTGGAGTCCGGGGCAGCGCAGGACGACAGGGCCAGTCACACCCAGAGGCTGAGTAATTCCGGGATAATTAGGAGATGGAGACAGGAATTGAAATGCACCAGGGTGAGTTGAAAAAAAATTATTTCAGGGACATCCGCAGGACTGATAAGAGCAAGGTAAGCTGTGACGCCGGTGTTGAGAAGCTGGAGCTGGTGTATTGATTTAAGAATATGCAGACGATGACCTACTGAAGGTGGGCACACAAGCCAAACACATGAGGTTGACAGGTAACACCCTCAGCATCCAAGCCCCCGCTCGCTCTGAGGACCCGAAACCGACAGGTCCTTTTAAATTGAAGGAGCAGTTTCAATACACCCACACAAAGGAAGTCGAGTCACAAGATTTATTATTAGGTGGGTGCAAAAGTAATTGCGGTTTAAAAGGTTAAACAGAATTGCAAAAACCGCAATTACTTTTGCACCAACCTAATACTTACAGCTCCCAGAAGCAAGGTGGGGACGGAGGTCCCCACAATGGGCTGGGGGAAAGGGCAGCCCTCTGTCCCAGGTGACGAGTGAGCAGGAGCAGGAGATAGCACCTATAAGGTGCTTGCGGCAGAGGTCACTACCTTTTTGTGGGCTTCAGTTAGGTGGTTATTTTAGAAGGTTCTCCCAGAACAGCCAAGCGGGAACTTGTGATGAGAATTCTAAGCCCAAGTCCTTCTCTGCAGTCCAGACGCTAGATGTGAGCAGGGATATCAGGTTGTTACACGCCTGTGCAGTAGCAGAGGAAAACAAATGCTGTTTTTCAAAAGCTTCAAAAACAGAGAAAAACAGAAGTTTTTCTCATCATAAGACCTCTATTACAATTTCCCCAAAGTGAGGTATGTGGGCGAGGTTTCCAGGGGCCAGGAGAACGGCCAGATGAGAGGGTTTGGGGTGGCGCTGGAACTGGGCAGTGGGGACCAGGGGCCCCAAACCAAGCAGTGTGTGCTGAGTCCACAGGCTTTCGCTGCAGAGGATGCTAACAGCCTGCAATCCTAGAGGAGAGGACATTTCATGGCTGGGGACTGTCGCAAAGAGCAGGTTTATTAGGGCATGTCCGCTCGTGCATGAAGGTGAAGATGAGAACAGAGGCAGATGAAGACAGAAGTGCTCCTTCCAGCCGGCCCATGGCTTTCAGACTTGCCTTTGGGGTGAAAAGAATGGTCTTGGTTTGAATGGATTGACATCATCTATATTCGTTTGTTCATCTGCCCGTCTTCATTTTCCTCAATAACTCATAGATCTGTGTTCACAAAGGTTTTCGAGCCTTTTAGAGAGAGATCCAAATTTTCAGCCAGCGTGCCCCGTTGGAGCAATCAATCGTTTTAAGTTTAATGCCAGTTCCGTAGTTTCACTTTCTGGGATATACTTCCCAAGTTTCTAATGAACCGGAAGATGTAGAATATCTTATGTGTGAAGAGAGGGCTCGCTCCTTACAGAAAGTCTGTTCTTCTTAGATTTAGTAAAATTTCTATTAACTCGACCGTCAGGGACATGAGAGCAGGAGCTTGTTATGTTCTCCTCGGTGTTCCCAGCACCTGGCACAGGACCTACCAGGTAGTAGATGCTCCACAGTATTTATGGAATAGATGAGTGACTGTAATGATGACAATTTAGTAAGACTAGTCCCCTCGGGAGGGGCCACCAGAAAGGAACAGAATGAAACTGGGGAGGTGCAGTGGGTGTTGTTTAATGAGGGTCTTTCAAGACCAAATTATGACTGTGGTTTGAAGGTTTTGAGAAGCCACTAGGAGAGTTAGGCCGTGTGGAAGTTGGCTGACTGTTTTGGGATAACTCAGATAAGAGATGCACTAACCAGAGTGGGGTGCTAAAAATCCAGGGGGTCTCACCTACGAAGGTTGTGGGTTTGCTTCCTGTGGGGTGAATTAAGCCTCTGGTATGCATTACCACAGAGGTTAGTGCATACATGGAAATGCTTATCTGTTTGTTGTGCATTTCTATGACAGCTGTTTTTATTGAGCTCTTTTTGGGTACCAAGCTTTTTGAACATATTACCTCATTTAATTCTTATCACAACCCCATGAATAGGAACTCATAGTCCTTTCATTTCACACATGAAGAAACTGGAGCTTAAAGGTCAAACAACTTGCTCGGATTGTCAGAGCTTGTCAGCGGCAGAGCCGGCCTCTGTACACCCGCGTATATACAGTAGGCAAGAATTTGCGTTACAACACCATGCTAAGGCAAGAAGTGTCCTTAAACACGTTTTTCTTAATCAAATTGCAGTGGGGTTGGTAAGGTGGCCATTATCAGTCTTTTTTTGAGGGCCCCCTCCCTCACTGCACTGGACCACTTAAGTGAGTGGTCCCCCAAACAGTGGGGGTGCCTGCTTAGTCTGTGGCTGTAGCCACAGTGATTCCCCTTGATCTGTGCGTTACTCAGTGCTGCCTGTAGGAGGAAGCTTTTGATTCTCTATAGATGGTGCTGGGGGAGGGGGCCCTTCTGTTGCCCATCCCAGGGCTGCAGGATAATAGCCTCCATAGGGGCTCCACAGCTGTCCGTCATTCAGAGTGCTGCCTGTGAGAGGTACAGGGTCCCATCTCCTTTCTTTCGGGGAACACACATCCTTCTATGAGGCCCCCTCCCCCAGGGCTGGGGCACCTCCCTGCACGTCAAAGCACCAGCCTCTCTTCTCCTTACTTTCGAGCTTAGCTCCCTCCTGGGAGGGTCTCGTTGTCTGATGACTGGGTTCAGGGCTTCCATGCCCTTGCTCTCGAGTCACAAACAAATTAACTGAGTAAGAAGCGCATTGGCCAGAAGTTCTCGACTTGGAGTGAGCCCAGGAATTCCCTGGAGAGCTTGCACATGTGGCAGGTTTCTGTCCCCCTTCTGTTGCACAAGGTTTGGAATGGGGTCCAGGAATCTGTATTCATCTGGCTCCAAGTGTTTGTCCTGCTGGGGGTTGAGGACCCCACTGTGAACGTCATTGACCTGCTTTAGAACAAAGAGCCAAAAGGGAGAAAATGAGCATTTCAGGGGGAACTGGGCAAATATTACCATCCTGCCAGATACATTCACACAACATAAATACATATTTATAATGTATATTGTGGAAACTATTGGTATATTTTTGATACAAATATATGATTTATCTGGCATTTTCACCTAATATAATTGTGTGATCATTTTCTTTTTCTTTTTTAAATAAGTCCTTCAAAAGCCATAGTTTCTATGTCACCATAATGTGTAACTGTGTAAGTATGCTAACATTTAGTTACCTGGTCCCCGTTGTTTCATATAAGTGTTGTTTTCCAGGTTTGCTGTTCTGAATAATGCTTTGATTAACACACTTCTCCATAAATTCTTACCTTGCTTTTGCATTTTAAAATGAACTTTCAAATGATGGCTGGCCTTCCTTTCAAGGATTTGGTAGGACTTTAAAGTATTTCTCCCGTCCCCCAATAAAAAGATCATGTGGGTTGGTTCTCATTTAAAAATCAATTGTTTCCCACACCTGGGAAAGGAGCTTTCTGTTTTAACAACAATGGAAATAGCTGGATGATTCAGCCAAGGGAGAAGTACTTCTTTTTTCCTTTCCCCCTTTCAAAAAAGTTAATTTGACATACCGCATTGTATTAGTGTCAGGCGTACCGCACCGTGACTTGACATCAGTGTGCCTTAAGAAGAGAGAAGTATTTCTGATGCCAAACTAACAAACAGACACTGTCATGAGTGGGACCAGGCCCCTGGTTATTGGAAGCCTCAGAGAACAGTCTCCCAATACCAGCCAGATAAGTCCCAATATTCTCAGCCCATGGGTTGATGTAACCTACCCCAGAAACATCAAGCAGTGTATTTTAGGAAGCATCACAGGTGGTCAAGACGTATTTTATAGTTAGGAAGTTGACAATGGATAAATTAGGGCCCCCCCCCTCACCCCCAACAATCTCATTTGGGAACTTGGTGTTAATAGAAAACCAGTAGGGGCGTAAGAGAGTGAATGAGTCTTTCTGAAGGGTGGTGTCTTCAGGGTGACAGCTGATCTGACTTTTTTTTTTTCTCTTAAACAAGGTAAACCAGTTGATCTATTTCCAGCAAGGGCAGGGGCATTCTGATTCATGGGCCATTTTTGACTCACTTTCAGCCAGGCCCTGAATAACTGTTGACCTCCATTATTGAGCAACCATTTTCAAGCACCTACTATGGTTAAAGACGCTGTGTCTGGTGCTGAAGATTAAAAAAATAAGTAAAACCCAGTGCTTTATCTATCCTGGAATTGCTCACAATCTATCTCCTGGCAGAGAGACACATAAATACTTACAATAAATAATGTGACAATAGAGATGTGTACACAGTACCGTGGGACTCCTTGGAGTAATTCTAAATGCTTAAAAATAAAGAGCCATCAAATTGCCAAAAAATGGTTAATCAGTGTGTAAATGTTGCTCTTAACTCGAAATATGTTTAACATTTTAAGAAACTGCCAAACTGTGTTCCGAAGAGGCTGAACTGTTTTTTCATACCTACCCACAATGTACCAGAATGTTCCAGGCCGTCACATGCTAGCCACCCCTTACTACAATCTATCGATTGCCGCTGTTCTGATGGGTGTGTACTGTTAGCTTATTGTGGTGTGAATAGGTTTTTATTCCGGTCTCTCACAGCGTTTAATATATTATAGCAATGTGTGTTATACATCTCCAAAAAAGAATGGTGGGGAGGGTAGGCCATGTTTCCTAAACTCATTTTCTCTTGGAATTCTTCCCCCCCCCCTTAAATGGGCATATTAAAGGCCTAATGTTCTGCAGAACACATTTTGGGAAGCATTACATCATTTAATTATAATATTATTTTTAGCTTTGTTCTCTGTGATATTTGATTATGAACGAGTGTTTACCACACAGCGATTTTTGAATCAAATAGCGTGGCCTCAGAGGTTAATAGAATGTAAGGCTTAAAGGCGGCTGCTGAAGAGATTGGTGCTAGGACAGTTTTGGGGGGTGGTGGTTTTCATGAGGAACTAAATGGTAGTTTGTTTTTCTCTGTACTTGGTTTCCCAGCCTAGCCCAGATGGGCCCCAGATCTCAAATAAAACTACATTGGGCTCAAGCTGAGATCCTGGCTACGTTTTAATGATCAACACTCAGCTAATAATCATGATTATAACAACAATGAAAACAAAATCAAATTTATATTGGTCGCATCTGTGCCAGGCACTGTGCTAAGTAAGCACTGTTGATGGATTATCTCACTAAATCTTCCCAGTGACCCTGCAGTGTAGGTACTATTATTGTGACCATTTTGCAGATGAGGAAACCGAGGCACGGAGTGGTCAGTAGTTTGTACACACATAGTAGGAAGTGGCAGAGTCCGCATTTGACCCTGGGGGGGGGGGTTCTGACAGCAGGGTCTGTGCTTTTGCACACTCTGCCACCCCACCAAAAAGGAGACCAGGGGGAACAAAGATTTTTGTCTTAATCACACAGCAGTTGTGGGGTGCCGGAAGGATTTCCTGTCCAGAATGGGCCTCCCTCAAGTTGCCTTATTCCACTCACTCTGGCTCTCTCCCTCTCACCTGGCAGGAAAAACACAACTTGTTCTCCTGTGGGAGTCCACTCATGGCACCTTTCCTTCCAGTCCCGTTGTCACCACCTTTGTCCACACCTGACCTCATCTCTGGACTGTTCACACACACACACACACACACACACACACACACACACGCACACGAGGAAACTTCTGTCTGGTTTTATGGTCCCTAGGTTTCCTCTTAGAAACCAGGCCTCAATCCCCACCAGGGAGATTTCTCCAGATCCTCGGCCTGCGTGCCACACTGCTCTGCTTGGTTTGGCAACAACCTTCCTGGCCGCCGTTGCTCAAAGGAAAATGCCCAGTTCCTGAGCAGGGCATTTAGATTGCCTGCTGTTGTCTCCCCATCGCATCTCCCCTAATTCACTCTCTTGGCTCGTCTGCTGTTGGCCAACTGGCCTCTTCATTGCTGTCTACACCAGCATCGCCATTCCTGCGTCCATCCTTTGCTTATCCTTGCTCTCCAGCCTGCAGTGCCCTCCTCTTTACTGTGTGATTCTCTGAGCCCTTCCCTGTTCTTGGAAGTCCCCCGACCTCTAGGAAGCTATGGCAGCAGATTCCAGCCCTTAGCGACCTCTCACTCCTCTGAAACCTCTGGGAGAACCTACTGTCTGTGACCTTGGGTCATCTGACCTCTTCAGCCTCAGTCTTGTTTTCAGTAAAATGGGTGTAATAATAGTCCCTGCCTCACAGGGTTGTTCAGGTTAAAAATGTAAAGCATGTGCTATACTTAGTGTAGTACCTGGCACCAAGCCACGAGGCAAGTATCCAATGAATGAAAGGAGATATTAATAATTAAGATGGTCATTTTTATTCCTGCATGATGCTTGTGTTGTTTTACTCTCTCATGAGACATAGTCGTATTGAGAATGACATCAAGTCATGTCATATGTACTGCAGTGCCTTACGCGTCAGACATCCTGGCAAATGTTTGCTGAGGGTGAATGAAGAAACTAACTTGGGAGTCAGGAGCCCGATGTCAATCTTAGCTCTTCAGAAACTCAGCTTGTGACCTTAACTTGTCTCAAGGACAGGAGAGAGTGGGAGGCAATCCCAGTCTCTTCCACTGTATAGCTTGCCTGATGTTATTTTTGAACTTGGCTTCAAATCCAAGCTCTGAGATTGATTCTCTGTGTTAATCTGGGCATTCTCTAATCTTCTCAGCCCTCAGTTTCTTCATCTGTGAAATAGAGAGAATAACCTTGCTTCATTATCGGCTGTGAGAATAAATAAGATATTCCTTGTAAAATGCTCACTTTAATATTCAGTTAATAGCTGCTCTTCTGGTTCATTGTTGTTTAGTTGATAAACTCTAGGTTTGTTAATGTTTTTGAATGTGTTAGTTTCCTTCCTTGACAAAGTACTACAAATTGCATGGGTTGAACAGTAGAAATTTGTCTCCCAGTTCTGAAGGCTAGAAATCTATCATCAAGGTGTCAGCAAAGTTAGTTTCTTTTGAGGTCTGTGAGGGAGAATCTGTTCCATGCCTGTCTCGTAGCTTCTGGTAGCCTCAGGTGTTCTGTGGCTTGTAGGTGGGACTTTCTCTGTGTCTTCCCATCACCTTCCCTTTATATTAGTCTTTCTCTGCTTCCCAATTTCCCCTTTTTCTAAAGACACTAGTCGTATTGAGTTAGAGCCCACCCAGATGACCTCCTCTTAACTTGATTACCTCTATAAAGACCGTATTTCTAAATAAGATCTCATTCTGGGGCCCTGGGAGTTAGGGCTTCAACATACCCCGGGGGAGGGGTCATAATCCAACTTGTAACTGAAAAGGATTAATAAGAATATTCCCTGAAAAATGCTGAAAACATAACGTGGCATTTCTCAATGAAAGAGAAAAACAACAACAGTCACACTAGACAGTGATTTCCCCTTCTTCCATTGCCCTTGACATGCACAGCTGTTTCATTACCTGGAACAGTTAAAGTGAAGTAGTTTTGACGAAGATGAACTTCTTCCCACAAAGCCAGTCCCAGGACCTTTGCCCCCGTGGTATTTCCCACGTGTGCCTTCAGATTTGCAAGTCTCTCAATTCAGGTTCATGATATTTCCGCAGAGCCCCCAGGATGGAAATAACACACCCGTTCTCTGGCAGCTGGCATTCCGTCTCCATTTTTTATAGCACTCTGCAAAACTCTTGTGCTGTTTACATGTGATTTATATTCCTCCTGTGGTCCCTCAATGGATGTAATAAAAACAGATTTAGAATATTAATCTGGCATGGTGCAGGCCAGCATGGTCGAATACAAATTATTTACTGGGGGTGATGAAAAATCAAAAAGGATAAAAAGTGAGACCCAGTTCTTAGTAAATATGTCTTGCTCGCTCTACGGCACTGTTTCTCAAGGCACGGTCCACTGGATTCCACATGATGGATTTCGGAAAATGCAGGTTTCCAGGCCCCACCCCCACTCTGCAAGTTCAGAGTTTTTGGGGCAGGGTCCTGGGATGTGCGTTTCTAATGAGTCCCCCCTTGCCCCCGTGCCCTGTGTGGTTCTGGCCCACCCTGCATTGGAGAAGCATTGGTCCTGGGCATTCCCCAAGAGAAATGCATTGCGTTGAGTCACATGAGTTCCAGAGCTGGAGTCATTCCAGGAGTGACGGCAGGCAGGTATGGGGCAGAGGGCCCAGGGATACACTGCGGGGGAAGGGTAGGGTCCAGCTGCCACCCTGAAGACAGGTGTGTCCAGTCCATTATGACGTGACGTATGCCGAGTTTGGGGAAAGGACAGTTTGGATTTGGGGTGTGACAGCAAGACCTGTAAAGGTTGATGGTGTATATACATATCGGCAGGTGGATTTTGCTGGCGAGTGGGTTTCTGGCAGCCTCAGTGAGGAGGTCTGAACATCCATCTGGCAGCAGGGCAGAATTGGAGGAGGGTAAGAGGTATAGGAGGGCCTGGCCACCACCCCTGAGGGACTGCCCAGTGCGGAGCTGGGCCGCAGAGCCACTTGGGAAGCTGTGCGAAAACTTAGGTTTCTGAGCTTGAGCCAGCCCTTCTACATGCTCTGGGAATCTGTATTTCCAAAGCTCCCCAGGTGATTGAAAATGACAGTTCCTCAGGACAGCGTTTGGGAAACACAGGGGCCATGGGACAAAAACTGACTTTGGGATCACTAGACCTTGATGTCCCATCCTTTATCTGTGTGACGATACAAATACTTTTTATCTTTCTCCTTTGTTGTGAGAATTAGGGGTAAGAGATGGGACACCCTCAGCACACTAGGCATTACTAAATGGTGCCTCCAAAGCCTGTGAGAACTGGGCTTCTAGGAGGGTAGCTGGGGCAGGGTGCTAGTCCGTTGTGCCCAGGGGTCAACCGAGGGACCCAGTGATTAGAATTGAGACACAGGGTATAGTCTTGGCTCTCACAGCACTGGATCCTGATTTCCCAAACTGGAACTAGAAAGAAAATAAAAAGAGCAACAATACTGTCAAGGTTTTGATAGCATTTACCATGCAGGTCAGGTGCTGTTTTAAGCACTGTATGCATAACCTTATGACTTGAGAACTATTGTTATCCCCACTTTACGGATGAGAAAAATTGAGGCTCAGAAAGACATGTGCATGGTCACATAGCTATTATGGGGCAGAATCAAATTTCAGACCCAAGCTCTCTGGCTCTGGGTCGTCAGTGACTGTTCCTGCCTATTTTAGCCAAGTCCAAGGTCAGAGTGACCCTTGAACCACAATGCGGAGTTTCAAAAGTAAACTGGGCCTTAGGAAACACGGTCCTGGATATTTTCTTTGTCACACGTCTCTAGATGTAAAATTGTCCGGCCCCTTCATAACAAAGTTAGCAAGGCGTTTTCGTAACCGAAGCTGAGCTGTATGTAGTAAACCTGTGTTGTTGCCAAAGGCTTGATAAATTCTAACAGAAAATCTATAACACAAAATTGTCTTGGACTGAAAACCTTTGCCGCCTTCTGTTTCATTCTCGTGTAAGATTTGACCCTGTTCACGGGCGAGTCAACACTTCAAAGGGCCTCTCTGACCCTGTTCTTTCTCCCCTTCTCCTGTGTCTCACTGATTCGGTCTTCATTCATTTGGTAGGAATCTGCAAGTCTCGTTAAGGTTTCCTCCGCCTTACACACAAAGCGCAGGCATTAGTAAATATGTTTGTTTAATCCTGAGCGTGCCTATTAGCATTTCGGCAGTTCGTAATACTCTCCTCTTTCCCTTCTCTGTACTCCAGGTCATAACCTTCAGTAACAGAACACATCAGGCCAGCCAGCAGGCTGCCACGTCCTGCCAGCGCCTTGTCACGCAACCCAGCTGGACCCATTTCTAATCACCGTCTCCCAACACAACATCTCGGGGTCACCGAAGGAAACCAGACCAGAATTTGAAATTTTCCAAAGACGTCGAACGCAAAAGGAGACTTTGGGTGTCTTGGCACAGATCTGCTCTATTTGCGAGACAAAGGAGGGGGGAGAATACCGGTGCCCCTTTCACCCAGGTAGTCACATGAGCACGTTCTACGTTTAAACCTTTACACATAGGATGGAGGATGGTTATCGAAACAGCCCACACCTCTACCACGGCGCGAGGGATCTAGCTCGAGAGGCGACCCGGCAGTCCCGCAATCAAGGAATGGACGACTACACATACCAGGACAGCTATGAGGGCTATGCCCCAAGTGATGGCTATTACCGTGGCAACGAGTCCAACCCAGAAGAGGACGCGCAGAGCGATGTCACAGAAGGCCACGACGAGGAGGATGAGATCTACGAGGGCGAGTACCAAGGCATCCCTCACCCAGATGACGTCAAGGCCAGGCAGACCAAGATGGCGCCCTCCAGGGCGGACGGCCTTCGGGGCCGGGCCGACCTGCTGGCCGAGAGGATGGAAGATGAGGAGCAGCTGGCCCACCAATATGAGACCATCATTGACGAGTGTGGCCACGGGCGCTTCCAGTGGACCCTCTTTTTCGTCTTGGGTTTGGCCCTGATGGCCGATGGGGTGGAGGTGTTCGTGGTGAGTTTTGTCCTGCCCAGCGCAGAGAAGGACATGTGTCTGTCCAGTTCTAAGAAAGGAATGCTTGGTAAGTGCACGTTTTCAAAGATGGTTCTCTTCTTGGCATTCAAGTATGAAGAGGAAAGAGCAGCAAAATGTGTATAGCACCTGTCACTGTTTGGCACCTTACATCTATCCCAATGTCCTTGCCACGTCATCATTTTACACGCATTTTGCCGTTCAGGTGTTGTTTTTATATTTCTTTCTTTCTTTTTTTTTTTTTATTTCTTTTTAAAAATTTATTGGGGTGACAATTGTTAGTAAAATTACATAGATTTCAGGTGTACAATTCTGTATTACATCATCTATAAATCCCATTGTGTGTTCACCACCCAGAGTCAGTTCTCCTTCCATCACCATATATTTGATCCCCCTCATCTCCCACCCCCCACCCCCCTTACCCTCTGGTAACCACTAAACTATTGTCTGTGTCTATGAGTTTCTGTTTCTCATTTGTTTGTCTTGTTCTTTTGTTGTTTTTGGTTTATATACCACATATCAGTGAAATCACATGGTTCTCTGCTTTTTCTGTCTGACTTATTTCGCTCAGCATTACTCCCTCAAGATCCATCCATGTTGTCACAAATGTTCCTATATCATCTTTTCTTACCACCGAATAGTATTCCATTGTGTATATACCACAACTTCTTTATCCATTCATCTATCGAAGGACATTTTGGTTGTTTCCATGTCTTGGCCACCGTAAAGAAAGCCGCAATGAACATTGGAGCACACGTGTTTTTATCTATAAATGTTTTCAGATTTTTTGGGTAGATACCCAGGAGAGGGATTGCTGGGTCATATGGCAATTCTATTTGTAATTTTTTGAGGAACCTCCACACTGCCTTCATTCAGGTGTTGTTTTTAACCTCAGATAAATTAATTGATTGGCTCAAGTTTACACAGCCAGTAAGTATTAGCGCTTAGATTCCTCCTCAGGTCTGTCTGACTCTCAAGCTCTTATTTTTTTTCCAAATCTTGTTGCCTGCTTGAGAGTCTGATTTCTCTCTTCTTCGTATGAACCCATCCTCTTCCTACCCAAATGACAGATATGTTTTGTGAGTGGCAGGCCGAGGGCTCTACCACTCCAGTGCTTTGCTCTGCGTCCTTCCAGAATCCCATCTGCTCCTGGCTTCTCTTCTATCTCTAAGTATTTGTAGCTGAATGCTGGGAAATGATTGCTGGGCTGAGCACAGAGCCCCTGCAGGCTCTGGGGAACCACAGTGTGAAGCACAGATGGATTCTGCAGGATGGAGGACCAGCGTTACAAATCAGTGATGAGGCTAGTGCCAAGCAACAGATATCAGGGCTTGAAACAGAGGAGGGCGGAGTTAGAGAAAGGATGGGCACCAGTGGGGTGGCATGGAAGGCACTCATCGTATATAGACAAGGCTGTGTTGGGTCATTAAATGTCCCGCAAAACATACCCGTTCTCTACATTTCGAGTCCCTGCAATTGATCATTTAGCAGACACGCAGTTAGTGAGGGCTTGTTTTTAGTCAGGTTCTGACTTAAGACTGAAACATGCTCGTGGCTCTCCAAAACTCAGAATCTACTTAGCAACTTAGCTTATGCCTCCAACAAATATTTATGTCTTGTGTACTGTGTAGTTGTCTTCTGCCGAGCCTCTGGGGAGAGAATACTGAACTAGATACACAGATTCCTTGCCCCTGAAAGAATTTACCTATAGCAGGATAAACAGGCATTAACACACACAGAAACTTCTTTAATTACTGTGGAGATACGTGCTATGAAATACCTTGTGAGACTCTGGTCCCCAGCACTGGTTTTACAGCATGGGTTGGCAAACAGTTTTTGTAAAAACCCAGATAGTAAATATTTTAGGCTTTGCAGGCCCAGATGGTCTCTGTCACCACTAATCGAGTCTGCCTCGGTAGCACAAAGGCAACCATAGACAAAACGTAAACAAGTGTACAGGACTGTGTTCTAATAAAACTTTATTTACAGGGAAAGGCAGTGGGCCGGATTTAGCCTAGGGGCTGTAGTTTGCCGACCCCTGATTAGAGCCACTGTAAATAAGATTGGGCTATAAAACATCTGCATAATGGATTGTCCCTGGGGGCTTTTGAGAATTGTTTTATCCATCCCTGCTAAACTATAAGGACAATTTACAATGAGTAGAACTGTGCCCGATATGACCATTAGGAAACCAAAAGAGACCGAGTATATACAAACAAAAGAAATGGCTTGAGAAGCAGGGCTGTCACTCGGAGTTTTTATACACCAACAGAATTTTAGTACAGTGATTATCATCATTATTTAAAAAATTCTGCTAGGTGCCTTCAAGTTTGAATAGATATTTTTAAAAGGGCGAAAACAAAACAAAACAAGACAAACCCCAGACTAAAATCCAACCAGACCGTCCCCAATTGATCTAAACATTTCCAAGACGGTAATTGGTTTTGTGGTATTCTCAGCTGAAACCCCACGTCCCTGTTCATCCCAACTGGCCCTGTCAGTAACGATTTCACGCCTTCTTGGTCTGTCCGCCACCCCGGAGCCTGTGGCAGCCTCATTAACAGAGCTGCAGCCGTTGCCGCTCCCGCTGGCTTCCCAGACAAATGCTGGGAGTCAGGGGAACAGGGACCGGGTCTGGAGAGCCCACATCTGTGCAAAATTTTGCTTTCAGCCTTTGCAAAGAAGATGCTAGGCTCAGCCCAAGAGTGGCAGCCCGGCCACCTGAACAGGGCTGGACTTCCAGGCATTTGTGGGGTCCCCTTTGTAGTCAAGGAAATGGGTGTTTAAATGCATCTGGGGAAGTGGATAGTTGAAGGGTCTCGTGAGGCCAGCATTTTCATATGCTGTCCCATGTGACTTTCTTAGTCACCATGGTAGTTACAGAACTTTTTTATCCCCTGCTGTATTTAGTAAATTAACACCAAAGTTTTCCCATAATCATAAAAAGATTTCTTAAGCCGGAACTGGGTGCTAGTCTTACGTTCATGTTGACCAAACGAAACAGAACCCACATTTAGGTAAGAGTTCCATTTTTGCCTTGAGAATTTTTATTTCCTGGAAGGGGCTAGCTGCTTGGGGTATATTTTATTGGCTGTTAGTTTTTCTTGCCATCTGCAGTGGGAAGGCTGAGGGAGTCCGATGCTTCAGATGATTTAGAACCTAACAGGGGATCCCTGGGGCCTGGTGTCTGCCTGAGCTCTAGGGAGGAAGGGGGCAGTGTCAGGTGGGTGGATTCATTAGAGTACATTTGTGAGTTGCGTTTCCATAGCACTCAGAGATGGATGTATTACTCTGCTGTCACAAAAGATTATCCTTTAATTGCTTTATATGCAAATTCGAGGTGAGCATCCGGGCAGAACATGTGATTTATAAGCCACTTTTTCTTTAGCCCTGAATTCAGAGTGTCGGTTCCTGAGAGGAGGGGCCACTCTGTGCCCCAGGGCCTGGCACCAAATATGTGCTCAGTCAACACGTCAAGCCCTGCTATTTCCTTTACATTCTATTTGTTGAAATAATAAAGGCCTTTTAAATTTCATGGACAGAGGAATAAAATAGACTCCATGTCTTGAATGGGGGAGTGACAAGGTTCTGGAGAGCAGGTGGAACCAGAAACATTGCTGAACCATTTTGTACAGGAATCAGCCAGCGACTCTGTCTTTTAAACCAGTCCTCTGTGTGGCCTCTGTCAACAACACGCATGACTGACATTTTAGACGAGATACTTCTTCGCCCCGGGGTGCTGTCCTGTGCACGACAGGCCTCCGCCCACCAGATGTCTGTGGCACCCAGTTTCCTGTTATGACAAACAAAAATGTTTCCAGATATTGGCACATGTCCTCTGGGAGACAAAAAAATCACTTCCAGTTGAGAACCATTCCTCTAGATGAGTGATTTCAACCCTGTCTGCCCATTAGAGCACATGGGGAGCTGTTTAAGACAAACAAAGAAACAAACAAAAAAAACAGGCTCTGTTCTAGAATGATTAAGTAAGCATCCCTAGGGTGAGCTATGGGCGGAGGCATTTTTTTAACAGCTCCCTGGTCTAGGAAGTTAACACAGAGACTCAGGGTCAATCAGAACTGCTGAGATGTCAGGGGATTTGCTCTTGTGCTTTGTGCCCCAGACGGTTTCTTTCTTGTGCTCATGGTGGTGGTTGGGATATTTGCACACACTTTGACGAGCATTGAAAAAAATGGGACCCTCCCCCAAAATCCTGTTGACATCTTCACGGTGCATTACAGATTTTCAGTGGTCTTCATAGATCCTCTTATTTGGACCTTTAAATGATCCTGTGAGATGGTCAGAGTTATAACCCCCAGTTTCCATGACTGGGAGTGTTGCTCAGAGACCTTAAGTAATGCATGCGGGATTGCAGTCCGTAATGTATCACAGTTTTCTTGTCTTCTATTGCCACTCATGTTCACCGTGGGCTATTTTATAGTAATGACATTGGAAGGTTTGTTTTCTCATGTGTAGATTCTTACATAGAAGCAAAAGGAACTGACGCCAAAGAGTCAGGTATTTACTGGGTGCAACCTCTGTTACCTTTCTTCTACTTTCAAAACACATTACAATAATTATACTACCACCACCAAGAGTTATAAATTTAATAAGCTCTTCCCTTGCTTCCATTTCATAGCAGGTATTTTACATGACATTTCTTTTTTTAAATTTATTTTTTGTTTTTTTATTTTTATTTATTTATTTTTTTTACATGACATTTCTTATCTTTGTAACAACCTGTAAGGGAAGCATTATTTTCACCATCTTACAGAGGAGAAAACTTAAACTCGAAGAGGTTCAAGTAACTTATCAAAAAGTAGTTAGTGACAGATCTAGGATTTGAAACCAGTTAGGTCTGACTTCAAAGTCTATTGCTTCTCCTTTGCCTCGCTGTCCTGTCCGTGAAAGACATTTCCAGGTACCCATTACATGTATAACCTTTGGACAACCTTTTATGCAAAATGCATCGCTCGAATCAGATGCAGTTGTAAAGTGGATGCTGGGCCTCCATCAGCCTGCTGGCGGCGGTTACAGCCATCTTTGTAGATGAGAGGGTAACACAGTCCATCTCCCATCAGCCGGCCCCAATGTCACGAGAGCTCTGAGTGTACCTGCGGCCTAGACTGTCAGCCCAGGAGAGGCTTTCCAGAGAGCTGAGGAGCCACGCTGCCACCCTCCTGTGTCAGGCCAGGAAAAGGGTCCCGAGGAATAATCCATCCCCCTGTACAGACCAGAGCAGCAGTGGCACAAAATGAGTCCCCACACCCCCTCTGCCAGGAAGCACATCAGAGAGCACTCAGGTACAACGTAGAACTCATGAGTGCACCGCTAAGAGGGCCCTTTGTAGGCCAGTGGATGTAAAACACCCCTCTTTATTTATAAGTCTCATGCAGCACAAGCCCCGATGAGCTGCTTTTCCCTTTGCAAAGGATTGATATCATTTCCAGAGAAGGAAGCTTCCAAATCTCAGATGTGAACAGGGCTTGGTTGTGGGAAGGGGGAGATAGATACATGGTCCTGGGACTGTAACCGGCTTTGAAATGCCCCATAGGGTCCCCTGAACAGGCTGAATGTGAACCCCTGCCTGCCCATGGGAGCTGGCCAGGGCTGCTCAAATGTGCAGCGTGAGTGTTTTCTGTTTCCCATCATCCTATAAGTCAGCGCAGGTCTGATTATATATTTCCTCACCCTGCTGCCTGTGGTGTTGAGAGGATATATTCTGTGTGAAAATCCTCTCGAGAGTTGGTGAGAGGTTGGTGACACCTACTAGCTCTAGAAGAAAATCTGGCATTGTGTCTCAAGACCCACAAGCTCATCAAGTCCCTTTGACCTCGCAGTTCCATGTCTTAGAATTCATTCTGAGCAAACACCCAGCCATGCAGACAAAGACACATAAAGGTGTTCTTTGCGGAGTTGTTTATCAGGTGGAAAAAGATAAGTTGTGAAACTTCCGAATACAGACTGGTCTCAACCATGTCCATACAGTATGTGGTTGTATGTGTCTGAGGACAGAGAATGAGACACTCTAACAGCAGCTGTGTGTTTCTTGGACAGAGATTAATGAAGAGCTTACTATGTACCAGTGTCTGTATTACGTGCCAGAGCCACAATGGGAGTAGAATCGACAGTCTGTCTTTCCAGGAGTTTACAGTCAAAGGCCTTATCAGATGTTGAATAAATAGCTATATAATGGCAAATAGACACATGTAACATGAAGGAAGGAATAGCATGTTGTAGAAAGAGAAGCAGGGATGACAAAACGGGTCAGCCAACAATGGCCCACAGGTCTGTGGCTTGTTTTTATTTTTTAAAGGATTGTTAAAAAAAAAAATGAAGGAAGAAGGAGAAGGTATCACAGAGGCCATAGAACATTTGCAAAGTAAATTATTTACAAGTGAAATTTTTATTCTCTGGTGCTTTACCAAAAAACTTAGTTGAGTCCTTGCTTGCAACATTACAGATGCCTGTCTAAGGGGATGACATTTAATCTGGGAATTTAAGAAATCTAAGTAAGAGTTAGCAAAAAAAATTAAAAAAATAAAAAATCCCCCCCCCCCCCCTGCAAAAAAATCTTGTTAGAGAAAACTTGAAAAATATTTTGGTCAAAAAGAGCTTTTTACAGGCATCTGACGTCTTCAGGTAAGGCGAGAGGGAGATATATTTAAAGGGCAGGCTGCTATAAATAAGTTTCTTCTACTAGTCTCTGTCCTTTTTCCACAAAATCCTTTAATATATGGTTGGTTTGATTTTAAAATACCACCACACGATTTTTCAGTTTTCTAATCCTGTATCTTTCTCAGGTCACAGCCAATTCTCCGCTGCACCGCTCATAACAACAGTAGCAGCTTTTCTTAATTGTGCATTTCCTTTTGTGCCAGGCATCCTGCTTGAGACTTTCAGTCCACTGTCCTATATAATCCTAACAACTCTGCAAGATGGGCCCTATTATCTGAGGTTTACAGAGAAGGAGCCGTGATCAGAAAGAGCCGCATGGATGGCTGTGGTCCAATGCCAGGAATCAGTGGAACCAGGACTGTGGCCCAGGCCATCTCACTCTCCAGACTGGGCATCTTCTTTCTTGACACCTATCAGTGCAAGCTCCTCCCCCTTCCTAGGATGCCTGTTCTGGATTCAAATCCCTTCCCTCCCCACCGTGCCTCCCGCCTTCACCTCCATCCTCCCTACTCTGCAAGTAGCAACCAAGGTTCTTAATTGCCTTAAAAAGCTCAGTGTATTAGGGGGATATCGCCCTAATATGCCCCTGAGCTTATTGGGTGGAAGTGAAGGGTGATAGACTCTCTAGCTTTCTAACTAGTTCCTTATCTGCTCCCTGCTGAAGTAATTTTTGATAACTCCATTGCACTCTAATTTTCCAAATTTATCGTCTTAATTTCTTCTGCTAAAGACAGATTTTAAATGAGCTTAATAGCATAGCCATTCTGGAGTTGTCGTTAATTTCATATTTTTCTTCTCTGTGGATAGGCCCATTTTCCCTCCATTGTTTATTTTCCTAGCCTCCAAAGACAGTCAGGGGAGGAAAAACGTCTTCCCTCAGTCCTTGTTTCTATGGTTGGGGGTCCTGGGAACTGAACTGAGAAAAAACGGATTAACAAGAGAAAAACAAACAGCTTATTAACACCGTGTGCATACACACGAGCAACTCAGAGGGGTGGTTAGAACTTGGGCTAGGATAGCGTCGTCACAAAGAAAAATGAATTTGTAGAGCAGTGACAAGAAAAACGAAAAAGGTTTTAGGCTTTCCTGAGTGGCAGAGTGTGAGAAGGTAAATATATGGGGCAAACTAATGGAAGTTAAGAGTGCTTTAGTAAGTTTGTGTGTGTGTGTGTGTGCTTTCTTAGTTGTATTTACCACAAAATGTATTTCTGTCAGTAGATGTGGACTATTTTGACAAAAAAAAAAAAAAAAAAAGAACAGTTTGTATTGTTAGCAAAGTGTTCTCCTGAATCTTTCTCCACTTTCAATGGCAAGGTAGGTAATCACATCTTTTGAGACTGATACAATGATATTCAAAGGTGCAATAGGAATATAAACGAATGGTACTTGGTGTTTATTATGGGCCGGGCACGTTTGATACACAAAGTCATTTAACTTCCCCAGCGATCTCCAGTGATAGGTCATCAGTTTTCTGATTTTGCACATGAGGAAAATGAGGCTCAGCGAAGTTCCCAGAACGCACCAGGCTCCAACACAACCCCAGGCGCACTCTTTGCCCCAGGCCAGGCCGCCTCTTTCCCACATCCCTGCGTTTAGATGCACTGTCATTTCTGAAGGAAGTCGTACCAATTCAGAAGTTCAGTGTCTCTCCAAGGACCACCCTAAATCCATGGCTATGTTTGTAAAGCAAGTGATACATCAAAATCAGTAAGGTTCCATACGTAGATTGCTCTTGGTGCTGTGTCTGGGCTGATAAGAGTCTCTGGTGTTTGACTTTAAGCAGCACGTGCTGTTAGGCAAATGGGGGGCAGGGCAGAGAGGGGGTTTTTTGTTTTTGTTTTTTGTTTGTTTGTTTGTTTGTTTTGGTGTCTGCTGTTTCTCAACTGTCTTGAGCTCACAGTAATCCTTCTGCCAAAGTGGTGTATTTTGGGCTGGCGTCATCTCGTCCTCTGCAACAGCATTCTGAGAAGCATTCCGTGTTCTCTCTCGTTCCTCCTTTGCCTTGGGCAGTCTTTTGGTAGCACAAAAACACCAGGCGTGGGGCCAGGAGACAGGCAGGACAGTGTGTGCCGATCCTGGGCCAACCGCAAGGTTCCGGAAAGTCACTGACTTTCTCTGGGGCGCAGCCTCCTCTTGGAATCGATAGCTAACCTCTAAGATGCATCAATTTCCCTGTGTGTCTGGATGCGTGAGTGTATACTCAGGAGACAGAAATCGTACCACATTCGAACAGAGAGACTGAATATAAACATTATTAAGCGGACAAGTGGAATGTTCTAAAAAAAGTATGCTGAGGCGAAGAATGCAGGGGGCAGTTGCTGCCCCTGAGGAATGGGGGGAGAAAGGGAACAGATTGGAATGGTTATAACTTAGAAGCTCAGAGAAGGGGCCTCATGGGGCTGCAGCTCAAATCTCTGGCAAGGGGACCTTGGCTGCCTGGTGCTGGTGTGGACCTGGAAAGGAGGGCAGGGTGTGGCTGCTTCTGTGAACTGGATTCAGCTGCTACCGTGGAGGGGCATTGCTGCTGCAGAGTGAAAAAAGGATTGCACCGTGCAATGCACAAGAACAGAAAGCACCGCTCTTCCTTCCTTCTGTAACCTTTAAGCCTCTCTCTAGTGCCCCCTACTGGCAAGGCCCAGCAGGGAGGGGCTGGCGAAGCACATGTGGGGTTTGTGGACAGAGAGGGGCAAAAAGGGTGGCTGCAGAGCTGAGAGGCAATAGCTTAATAACTGACACGATGTTCATTGTTGAAATTCCAAACTGGTGGCCTGGGAGCATCACTCGTGCTTGCTTGGTGGGGATGGGTCCTGGTAGCAGAAGATGGTTTTAAAATGCCCTGATCAGTGAGTAGGGCAGTTCTGCAATGGCTCACATCTGAGCAAGATTAATTCTGCAGGGAACCAGATGTTGAAAACTTTTGGCGAGTCAGAGCTGCATCAGGCAGATCAACTTCCAATCGAGCAGGGAACACGGACCCACACATTGTTACAATACAACGTGACACATGCTGTGAGTTGGATTTGCAAATCGTGACTCATTTTCTCACAAATGTCAGTGGCCCGATCTAGTGCGAAATGGTTCAGTACATTTCCTGAGCTGAGGGCTGGGAAATAGGGAGAATGGGAAATCCTCACTGTGTCACTTCTCTGGGAATCTTCCAAGTGTGCAGAAAAACCGCCTCCGGAAAGAACCCAGGAACACAAGGTTCAGCAGTTTCCCTGAGATATTCCCATGTGTGGCTCCATTCAGGTCTTTCCCCCAATGTCCCACCTCCGTGAAAACTTCCCGAACTGCCTTATTTAAAATTGCCACCTCCCACCCTGGCTCTCCCCATGCCATACACACACACATTATTTTTCTCTGATCAGTAGTCCACTTACTATATATTTTACTCACTTATTTATTTACTATCTCTTTTCCCCAACTAGAATGTAAGCTCCATGAAGGCAGGGATTTTTATGTGTTTGTATTGTGTTTTCCTTACCTAATAACTGGCATTTAATACATACTTGAAGGCTCATAGGCATGTTTCATGAAGTGACATCATATACTGAAAAGAAAAAGGAAATAATGTATTTTGTGACTTTGAAAATAATAAAAGAAGGAAATCTGGCACCCCCATGTTAATTGCAGCATTATTTACAATAGCCAAGATAAAGAAACAACCTAAGTGTCCATAGACAAATAAATGGGTTAAAAAATGTGCCATATGCACACACACACACACACACAGAGGAATATTATTCAGCCATAAAAAAGAATAAAATATTGCCATTTGCAACAACATGGATAGACCCTGAGAGCATTATGCTAAGTAAAATAAGCCAGACAAAGAAAGACAAATACGGTATGATCTCACTTATATGTGGAATTTTAAAACAAAACAAAACACCACAGAACAGATTGGTGGTGGCCAGAGGTGGGGGTGGGTGGGTGGGAGAAGAGAGTCAAAAGGTACACATTTCCAGTTTTAAAATAAATAAGTCATAGGGCAGTAATGTACAACATGGCGACTGTACTTAATAATACTATGTTGCATATTTGAAAGTTGCTAAGAGAATAAATCTTAGAAGTTCTCATCACAAGAAAAAAATTCTGTAACTCTGTATGGTGACGGATGTTAAGTAGAGTTATTGTGGTGACCGTTTCACAATATATACAAATATTGAGTCATGAAGTTGTATACCGGAAACGAATACAATGTCGCATGTCAATTAACCCTCAATGCAATAAATAAAATATAAAAAGAAGGAACTCTACCACTGGGGAGATAAAGCAGAGTGTAGTTAGCTTTTTGCTTTTGGGGATGTACCTTCAAGCTGTTGAACCAGCTAATTGTAGCTCTTTGCTTTACGTGGGTCCTTCCTGGCGCACATCTGCATAAAGAAAGTATCCACAGGTCCAGGAGAATTTTCCTGGCTGTAAAGACAGTTTGTGTTCATCATGTGATGTACCGCCAAGGCTGGGCAAAAGGATACTTGCAGAATTTGTATTCAACATTTTCTTTGCATGCAAGTCCTTCTGCAAAGTTTCCTCCGTGGGTTTAGTCAAGACCGTACCAACACAGTCGTTGATAATGAATGTGCACTCAGTATTTAATAGGAAAGAATCATCTGTGTGCTTGGGGAGATTTGCCATTTCTGTGAGCATGCTGGCTTTCACTGGAATACCACAAACATCTCTACAGCCATATATGCATGTGATAGCTTAAATGAACTGATTTTATTATAAGGCAAGCAGTAATTACAGGCACTTCAGAAAGGACAGCTCATTGCTACTCTCGTCCACATTCCCCTAAGAAATGGGAACATGGGTTGTAGCTTGGAAAAGGTCCTTTTTGGGTGTTCAGTAAAATCTGGGGGTTTTCAAAATAGCTGGTCTCATTGGCAATTGCTGTTTTTCACTTGTACCAATTTTCTTCCTTCCCGATGTTCCCCATTCCCGCTTTGCCACACTTTCCCCTGGAAATCCTCTCTTTAAACATTACCCTGCAGGTAAGGACTTTTGTACACAAACATTTTGTTTTTGGCTTAAAAATAAAATGACAGCATTTTCTTCATGCGCAGATTATGTCCCTAAAAGAGTAGCCTGTAAGGGGAGGGTACATTGAACCCACTTGTGGTTGATCTGATTTAGTATGTGTACAGATGTGTAAGCCTGCTGAGCCTATTTTAGTTTTCTGAATAGCATTCCTAAGAAGTTGAATTTGTACAGAACTTCTAATTTGACACGAACTTCTGTTGCATTCCACCTTTTGTCTGTGACGTGGAGTTTCTATGGATGCATAAAAATGGGCGTCGGATTTTTTGAAACATCACATGGTCTCTAATATCCTGTCTTTTCTCTCTCTCCCATCTCGCCCCTCACAGGTATGATCGTCTACCTGGGAATGATGGCGGGGGCCTTCGTCCTGGGGGGCCTGGCTGATAAGCTGGGGAGGAAGAGAGCCCTCAGCATGTCTCTGGCGCTCAATGCCTCCTTTGCCTCCCTCTCCTCCTTCGTTCAGGGTTATGGAGGCTTCCTCTTCTGCCGACTCATCTCAGGCATCGGGTATGTAATCTCAGAGCTTCCGTGGAAACGTCCTACACCAATGGTCCTTCCATCCTGGTCCTCCAGCTCTGAGAGGCACTTGCGCAAAACCTGGGGCTGCGTTTTTTTGTTTGACTTCCAAGATACTATATTGAAGTTGACCGTTAGAAAGGGGTCAGGTCGTAAAGTCAGTGCATTCGGTCAAAATAACCCAGCGCTGCCTTGGGCAGTCTTTCAAATTCACTGGATTATTTCACCATAGAGTCTGAGGATGATGGGGTATAAAGCAACTTGGTTTCTGCTCTGACCACTTTTACTGTATAACTTGATTCTTTTCTTTCTGGCATTTTTCTCTCTGCAGTATTGGGGGCGCTCTGCCCATCGTTTTTGCCTATTTTTCTGAATTCTTATCTCGGGAGAAGCGAGGAGAGCACCTCAGTTGGTTGGGTATCTTCTGGATGACGGGGGGCATTTATGCGTCTGCCATGGCCTGGACCATCATTCCACATTATGGTGAGCACTGTGGCTCAAAAATAGAGCCCACGGGCCCTTGTTCCTATGGCACCTGCATCCAAACGACATTTGCCGTGCTCAGCCTTATTCCCCATGCACACACGCAGTTCCTCTGTATGACCTTGGTCTTTCTAACGAACGTCCAATCCTGGGGACACATTGCTAATTTCAATACACGTCTTTCTGGAAAAAATACAGTCTATCCTCACTCCCTCCACCCTCCCCTTCCCTTCTTCTCTCCTTCCCTTTCTTCTTTTCTTCCTTTTATTTGAAAGGAGTTCACCCATTGTCTCCTCCAGCCCTCCTCCCCCGAAAAAGTGAGGTTTCGATAACCCCGTTTTATAGATGATGTAACAGAAGCCAAGAGAAGTTGGCGATTTGGCCAAGGTCACATCCCTGGTATGACCTTGAGACCTTGGTCCTGATGTTCCTGTCACCCCCTCCCCCCCAGGCCCCCATGCAGTCTCCTATAGACTGCAGAGTGGAGCAGCCCTGACAGACCAGGTCATCTTCAGCCAGGACAATGTTATTATCCTGGATAATTGCAAAAAAGTGGATTCTCTACACAGAGCCCTGGCCATGTTAACTTTCACTATTGGTTTGGTTAAGAGTAAAGGAGGGAGCATTTGATGATGCCTTTTGAGTATCCTCGACAACAAATAACCATCAACATCCTTCAGCATCATTTCTGGTACGCCGCCAATTATGGGCGTAGGCTTTGATTTAAAATCCTGCTGACTTATTGGGGGCGGCATACAACTGCCTGTAAAACTAACCAACCTGTCTCTGCCCATTTACCGCCTTGGTGTCCTTGTTTTAAATCTGTTCCTCTGTGTGTTCTGAGCTCACGGAGGTTCCATGTGTATCTTTTTAAGTAGCTTTGGTGCAAACAATGCCTACTTTATCAGTTAAGGTACAGCTGGGTCATTACCCTGATAAACCCTGAAATGTCAGTGGTTTAACACAGTAGACATGTCCCCCTACTGTAAAGTGTCGCTGCTGTCTCTGATCTGCAGGTGGCTCTGTTCATCAGTAATTTGGGGGTTCAGACTCCTTCTAGCATGTGTTTCCACCAGCTTCCACATGTAACTTGAAGGTCTCTGGTTTGGGGACAGAGCACAGGCAGTTGTCCATGGGTGGTTTTGAAGGGCCGGCTAGGAGATGGGGCATATCCTCTCTGCTACATCCCACCGGCCCCAAATCTTGTTAGCCAATCAAAATGTATGAACACTAAGGAATATTCATATTTCCACACTTAAATTGAGTAAAAAAAACTTTTTGGGGAAGAGGAACAAAAAAAATCTGGATAAAAGCTGAGTTGAAGTAATGGTGCTGTGTGATTTGGAACAAGTTACTCCATCACGGCCAGCCTTGGTTCTTTCACCCAAAAATTGGAGGGGGAGGAAGCGAAGAGAACTGAATGTAGACAGCCCCTGCCAGTCCTAACGTTCAGCAGTTCATGCAATGGAAAGGGGAGTGTGGGGCTAGCTCCCCTCTAGACAGTACTAGCAGTTTTCGGCCTCCTATTTGCAGACTGTTTGTTCCACAAGGAAAGCAGGCCCTCACACTCGACCAATGAGCAGAGGTCTTTGGCTTCCCTCTGATTGGGTCAGCTTAGGTCATGTACCCACCTCAGCCAATCAACACACCACAGAGGACGCCAGGTCCTGAATGGGTTCCATATACTTCCTTCCTCGTTCCTGGCACTGGGGGTGGGGTCAGTCCCACCCAAACCACATGTGTGCAACACAATGGAGAAGGAAGGACGGACGGATATTGTGAAGGGAGTAACCCACCATAGTCACTACAAACTGCATTGTTTTTTCACTTCACTTCACACACAAACACACACCAATGTCTGGGTATCTGGTTTCTAAGAAAGCAACAAAATCGTGCATGTTGGACGCACATTGTCCAAAATGGAATGGGATCCCGTGGCAGAGGGGCTGCACGGCTGCTGGCTGACCACTGCTGGATGATAGCAGGGCTTGTGGTTAAATATTAGGTTGGTGCAAAAGTACTTGTGGTTTTTGTAGTTATTTTTAACCTTTTAAACCGCAATTACTTTTGCACCAGCCTAATATTTCACCCCAAATAGACAAGATATTTTTTTTTTTTTTGGTCTGCCTGTATGAAATCTGTGACGTTTACATTCCGTTTAACACATACAAGCTTCTTGCATGGTCTGACTCAAATGAAAGAGGCGTAACCTAGAAATATGGTGGAATTGAGTCACAGTCTCACAGGAGTGATGATTTATTTTAAGCCTCATTTTACCAGGACCAGCTGTTTTGTCCATAGTGAACCAGGCATCTGACGATATTCCTCAATATGCCTAAGACATTAACCCTCTCATCACCCCCCAAGCCCCCCCAAGGGTAACTTCAGAAAGGAGGGTGATGTTTCTGTACAGCTTGTGCAACCCCTTTAATTGCTGTCGCAGGAACGAAGCGATGGGAGGTCTTGGCACCAGGAATTTGGGTGACTGAGTCATTGAGAAAGAAAACGACAAAGCACAGAATGTTTTCCTGGGAACTCAGAAAAAAATGGATATATTATGGAAGATTAATTCCCATTGTAGTCAACACCACCATCTGTTTGTGAAATCCTGATGCAGAAAAGTAGGGCAAGCTCAAAGATCAGTGAGCAGAACAATCCCTGTTTCCAAATTAATAGCTGTTCCATGTATTCGGGAGCAGTTCGCTGTTAAATTTTATTTAATTTAAGGCCCCAAAGATGTGACTCATAAATGCGTTAAGTGCAGATGACTAAAATCACCATAAAAACCATATGCATAAGGGGATGATGGATTTTGGATAACTTACCCATTCTCATCAAGGGAAAAAAAATTGTTCTCAGTCAAAATACTTTATAAACATACCTGCTTCTGCCTTTCTTCCCTTGTTATCCACCTGAGTTTGCCTGCTGTATAGTTTTGATCAATTTGACTTGCAATTACGCCAGAATCATTTTCGAACGTGAGTTGAGCATGTGTAAATAATTTGATGGTTTTTATCTTCCTAGTGTCACTCTCAGGAGAAGGGAAAGGCTTTTTAATTAAAACTCAAACAAACAAACAAACCCCGGTGAGATGGAAAGAGAAGAGACCATGCTGTGGAAAAGAGATGTGATTCTGATTGAGAAGGTTGGATGGCACGTGTGTTGTGTGGCCAGATGTTTCAACGCGGTCACAGCCTCACACTTCTCTACCCGGGAGTCCCTCTGGCTCGTCCTTTCATTGTGCACACTGAGTAGGAAACCCCTGCAGAAACAGCAGATGTTGGTTAGGTTTCCATAGCACGTAGAAACTCAAAGTACAATAAGGATTCATAGAAAATTCAAGACATCAACTGCCCAGCCCTGGAGCTGGCCATGTGGTATATTTTAAAGTTAATGGAATAGAGATTTTTACAGTCAAATAAGGATTACCCTTTGAACTTTAGAAATCAATATATTTGACTGTATAGTTTTGCTTTTTAAAAAAAATGCTGTTGGAATTGTCTTCAGAGATACTTTGAGTGGCATGAGAAAACCAATCTCTTTATTTTATAACCTTGGCTTTAAAAAAAACCC
Source organism: Rhinolophus sinicus (assembly GCF_057876585.1). NCBI lineage: Eukaryota > Metazoa > Chordata > Mammalia > Chiroptera > Rhinolophidae > Rhinolophus > Rhinolophus sinicus. The sequence goes on along the minus strand of NC_142513.1, from coordinate 56,305,357 downwards.
ACAAACAATTCCTTTGCCGATCTTTACTGGTATTTGCCTGTTTTACTCCACATCGTTGGCACTAAATGCCATGTAGCTATTTCTGAACCAATCAGAGCTTCCCTAAAAGCAGGTGAGTTCCTATTGGTTGCGGGGAGCGTTCCCATGTGGCAAATCAGTGCAGGTATCATGAGATGCCCTCTGTAGCTGTGAAAACCCCTCAGCCCAATAATGACATGAGAAACACGTGCCTTGAATTCTGATAGATGTGACTGCAACAGTCCAAGCTCTTCCCACCGTGGGACCATTCCTAAAAAGAGGGAAATGTGTGACCCATGAGGATATTCGAAATAATGTTTCGTAGATTCTGAAAATGAATTTTAGAAATGCTTTGAATAATGACAGCTGAGTGGGAGCTGATCACCCCTCCATTTCAATGATGGCAAAATTCATTAGAATGTAAACGCTCAGCTTTAGAATTTAAAAACATAGTTTTAATATTATGACTGACAGTGATTTTCAAAGTGTGACCCTGAACCCTATGTGTTGGAATCACTGACAGCTGATATTGGCCTTTGACCTGGGTAAGAGGAATCTTCTACGGAAACTTGAGTCCTATATGGCCCTGCCTTGGCTTTCCTCCAGCTGTACCCCTTCCTGTGAGGCAAGGGGTCTCTGACGCCCTGACCCCCACTCCATCAGATCCTGCTCTGGGGACTCAGGACTCAGGAATTTGCACTGAACTCGGGATCACTGCCTATGGTCTCACCATGGTGGTGTGTGTGGCGTGTCCACACATGAGGACTCACCCTGGGGAAGGGGTTCCAGGAGGGGTCAGAAGGGGGTCCTGAAAGGGTGGGTCCTGTCCTGTGCAGTTCTGGGCCTGGCCTTTGGTGTTTTGTCAGGGCAGGGGGACAGAACATCTATTACGTGACAGTTTGCGAACTTAAATTTCAATGGATATATAAAAATATGGGCTGTTGCTTCTATTTGTACTCTCATCTAAGGCCTGTAAACGTCAGGCCAGACTTACGGGGCCGGGGCAGGGAGGTTGTCAGGATACAGAGTTCCAGCGTCTGTCCCTGACTTGGAATCAGAAGCTTGGGGGGCACAGCGGGGAGCCTACATTAGAACCTGGTCCCCAGGCGGTGCCCTTGTGCCCTGCAGTTGGAGAGCCAGTGTTTTCAGTTTCCCCTAAGAGAGTGTCACAAATCCTCTGATGTCTTCTTCACAGGCTGGGGCTTCAGCATGGGCACCCATTACCATTTCCACAGCTGGAGAGTGTTTGTCATCGTCTGCGCTCTGCCCTGCACTGTCTCCATGGTGGCCCTGAAGTTCATGCCAGAGAGCCCCCGGTTTCTGTTAGAGGTGAGTCGGCAGCCCCATCCCTAGTGAAAGCAGTGGGCTGGCGACAGGAGCGAGCCCTGCTTTCGTAACCCCTTCGTCCCTCTTTCTCTCCTGCTTGCTTATTGCAAACACCCCCAGGTAGGCTGACCTGGCCCATCATTAAATCCCGCTCTGTTACCATCTGTGATGGTTGCGCGTCCTGGAGAGTTAGGGACTTAGGAGCTCACTGAGCACTGGTGGGGGGGGGGGGGCTCCTGAGGCTGTTTCCGGCACCCACTCTCTCCAGAGATCCCGCTTATGAGGCTCTGGAAAGCTGTGTGACGTTTTTCTATGTTGCAGCAGTGAGATCTGTGACAAAGCTCGTCACAGCTCCCAAACCCTTTAGGGGTCTCAGCCGTGCAGGACCCCTCCCTACCAGAGAGCTGCTCCCAGTGTCTTACGAGATGAGTCCTTGGAGCCTTCCACCTTGGGGGGCCTTGGGGTGGGGCTAGCTGAGGGGCAGTAGGACGCACGGGCTTTTATAGGCCCGATTCTGAGTCCACCTGCGTGCCTCCTTCTAGAACATTCTGCAGAGTGTGATTCTTCTTGTTGCATTTCCCATTGATCCAGCGGCAGATGCAGCAGGGAGTGTTTTTAACCAGGGATATCTCAGAAGTTTCCCTTTGTTGTGTGTTAGTGTCCTAATGCTGTTGTAACAAAGGAGCCCAAACTCAGTGGCACAGAAGAACAGACATTATTGCCTCACCGTTCTGGAGGCTGGAAGTCCAAAATCGAGGTGTCATCAGGGCCACACTCCCTCTGAAGCCCTTAGGAGAATCCCTCCTTGCCTCTTATCCTTGGCTCGCAGCTATATCACTGCAATCCCTGCCTTTGTTATCACATGATGTTCTCCTTGCCCACTTCTGCGTCTTCGCATGGCTGCTGCTTAGAAGGGTGCAGTCATGTTGGATTAGGGGCTCACCCTGCTGCAGGACAGTAGGGCCCACCCTCATCTTAATGACATCTGCAGCCACCCTCTTTCCAAACAAAGTCACGTCCTGAGGAGCTGGGCATTAGGACTCCAGCGTGTCTTGTGTCTTTGCTTTACCCTGTCAGTGAGGAAAGGACCCCCACCCAGCAGTCCGTTCAACCTTACTGGAGTGTAATGATATGAAAACTGAGCATTTACTTGAAGGCACAACCTTATTGTCCCTCCACCATGGGCTGGGGACAGACACCAGTCCTAGCATTTCGCAAGTCCTACGTAGTAATGAGTGCACGTCCTGTCGCCTCAGACGCGATGTCAGCATGAATCAGTCAGGGGTTTTTCATGTCTCTTCCCTTGGTTTTACCAGATGGGCAAACATGACGAAGCTTGGATGATTCTCAAGCAAGTCCACGACACCAACATGAGAGCAAAAGGGACCCCAGAGAAGGTGTTCACGGTGAGCGAATGCTTGTCTATGCCATCAAGAGGGGGCCTCACCTCTTTGCTGCTTTGGTTTTCTGGAAAATAATTGTTTTATGTAAGCACATCACAGAAAATTTGTCGAGGAGAAGAAAACCCCTGACATTCTTCTCACTGTTCACAATTAATTCTTACATTTTGATGGATATTCTTCTCAGTACCAGTAATTATTAAATGATGAAAGAAAAAGCCAGCTATATTCACGTGGGGATAAGCAAAATTATGTGTTATTTACATATACATGTTACTGAAGAGTTCTCACAGGCATTCTCTATGTTGTCTCCTAGTATTCATAACCATCCTTTCCTTAAAATTAGTTTCTGCTATACCAGACAGCATAGTGATTAGACATTTATACACCTCACAAAGTAATAACCCCAATAAGTCTATTACCCATCTGACACTGTGCGTAGTTTTTAGAGTATTATTGACTGTATTCCCTCTGCTATACTCTATATCCCCGTGACTATTTTTTTTAATTATAGTTCACATTCAATATTATTTTATATTAGTTTCAGTTTAACCATCCTTTAATGAACATTAATGCTAGGAGCATTTGTGGTTTTCCTAAATATGTCCCTAGGGTTAGAGATTGATGTCCCCTCTTTTAGTACCTTGTCTCTGTAAATATTGCTGCAATGAACCATCTCACACACAGAGTTCCTTCCCCTTTCTTCATATTCTGAGTTTGTTTCCCAAGAGTTGATGCCTAGAAATAAAATGACTGGTTCCAAGAGCATGCGTATTTGCATAGCTCTTGAGATATATCGCCACACGACATTTCAGCAGGGTTGTACCAGGCCACAAGGCCACAAGCAACAGGCTATCCATTTCTCTACACCCTTACCAGCATTGTCTATTAGACTGAATTTTGTTTCTTGCTAGTTTACAAAGTTAAAAAACTAGTAAAGGGTCATTTCCACGAAGATATCGCGTTAGTTACCAGGATCTGTGCTGCTCCCCACCAAACTCTGTCACCAAATCTGAGGAGTGCCCACTGCGGGCATCTCTGTACATCTATTTGCTTAACTTCCTTTCCGACCAACCTCAAATGCGTTTCCTCCAGGAAGCCTTCCTGGGTTAACTCCTACCTGCACGGGGTGCATATACGTTTCGAATTAGTGAATATTAATCCCATATCAGCTATATGATTTGCAAATATTTTTCCCCTTCAGTAGGTCGCCTTTTTATTTTTGTTGATGATTTCTTTGTTGCACAGAAGGCGTACATACTTTCTCATATTCTGTGTTGTTTTTTAAACGTCTTAAGTAGCAAACTCCTTTTCCCCACCACACAGCACTGTTGTCTGCATGGGCTCTGGACTTCTGTGATGTTAATATCCGCTAAGGATAAACTTGTGAGTTTTAAGGTGAAGCCAGCTCTACTGTGGGAAAATCAGACGTAACTGGGAATTCAGTGTATTATGACCCACTGATTTCCCCAAGGCATGACTGAGTGAAAAGATGGAATTGTTTTGTCTGCAGTGGGATAAAGATCTCTCGGAGATGCCACGTGCATGTTTGGTTAAGAACCACTGCACTAGAGGGTCACCAAAATCTCTAGCCCTCAATGCATTAATGTAATCAGTTACATTAAACCGAAACTTGAAAAGGCTGACCCAAAGTGGGGTTCAGATTCTCTAGCGCATCTTTGCTTTACAGGTTTCCAACATCAAAACTCCCAAGCAAATGGATGAATTCATTGAGATCCAAAGTTCAACAGGAACCTGGTACCAGCGCTGGCTGGTGAGGTTCAAGACCACTTTCAAGCAGGTATGGTTGGGGACAGGTGGTGGATGAGAGGGAAGCCCTGTGTGCATGTGTAGCCTCAGGGAGAGGTCTGCAGAGGCCCCCTCAACCCCAGGCAGAGCGATGGAGAGGAAGCAACCCTGCACGGGGACGTTTGGGTCCTAGCCCATGCCGCTTTTCACTCACTGTCAGCCCCTGGGCCACAGACTCTCTGAGCCTTAGTTTCTCGTCTTTGCTCTTCCTTCCTCAGGCAGATTCTGAAAATAGGGAAAATGTCTGGTCTGAGTAAACCTCCTTGCCTCTCACATCTTCTCGTTAAAGAAACGACGGGAGGCAAGAAGTGAGTGGAATGAATGAACCCCTGGAGGTTTGTTAGTGATTTCTGAGAAAGTCCTCATGAAGGGCAAAGCCATTTCTTCGGAGAAGTGGCTTCTGCAGGCATGTGGGCCGTTGAGCACCGGAGCGGCCAGCCCGAGTCTACTGAGACTGGATGACCTTGGTGTCTGGTTGTTAACTGTTTGGGATGTCAACCCGTTCCCACACGCAGCAAGCAGAACTCAGCACTCACGTTGACTCAGGGCCTTCCAACCCCGACTCTGTGCACTTTTGATCACGTGCATGGATACTGTTGTATTCCCAGGGAAGATGCTGCACGACTGTCAGAGGTTGAGGCCAGTAAGAAGGGGAGAGGCTTTCCTTGTAATCTGAATAGAATTGCCGCTCCTGGGAGATAATGGCTGCCCATTCTCCCCAGGGCTTCTTAGGCAATTCATTCGAAACCCTTAGAAAGGAGCTGTGCCAAGTCCTAAGTTCCTTCCTCTCACAGCCGTTCTCCTGTGTGGGTTCTAGGTCTGGGATAACGCTCTGTACTGTGTGCTGGGACCCTGCAGGAGGAACACGTTTGTTCTGGCCGTGGTCTGGTTGACCATGGCTTTGAGGTAAGTTCTGTCTTCCTCAAGTTCACGAATTTCTCTGTGCCTCAGGTGCCTCATCTAAAAATTGAGGGTTAGGCTTGGTGCTAAGTCATAGAGTCTGTGTCAGATTGGATGCTTTCTGGCTGCAAGTAGCAGGCAAGCCACTCTAGGGGCTTCTAGAGTGAGGAGATGTCTTATCCTTGCAACCAGAATTCCACAGGGAGGCAGGCTACAGGAGGAATTTCAGCCTCAGCCTCGTTCTTAGTGTGATTGCAAGATACCTGGGCTGTCTTTGGCATCCTGTCCCAAGTGGGAAGATGCCTCTCCCTGAGCCTCCCTTTTTAACAGCTTGGAAGCCTTTCTTAGGAGATGTGTGTCACACACCTAGGGCTAAACTAATCACCAGTGAAAGGGATGTGATTTCCCAGCGATTCTAGGCTAATCAGGATTTGCCTCTGAGCTGACGATACCATTGGCCTTCCTGGGGGTTGATAACAAAATTAAGTTTCTGTTCCCGAGGAGGAAGAGGAGTGAGTGCTGTGTAGGTGGCCATCAGTGTCACTGTGAATATTAAATAGATAAAACAGGGAAACTCTGCAATAGTGTGCCCTGTAATGAAGAAAATTAAATATAATTCAATATAATCTAGTGATAAACTGGCTCCTCTCTGAAACACAGGCTTTCACTCCAGTTATTTCATTCACCTCCCAATGACATGCCTCTTCTTTCTGTGCAAGCGTGGAGGCCACTTACAGCATTCTAAGGCTGTTTAATTGTAGTGTGTGTGTGTGTGTGTGTGTGTGTGTGTGTGTGTGTGTGTGTATAAAGTGCTTGCAATAGTTTGTGGCATATAGGTGCTTCATAAATTATCAACTAGGAACTTTTAAACTTTCATCAATGATATTGCTTTGTTCACTGCCACCCACACCCACACATTCCTTTGACCCAGGAAATTAAATTGGCTCTAATGACCTCTTTGATTATGGGAGGAATAGGTCTGATTTCTTCCAATACCTATGCCTGGAGACCCAAACAGGTAAAAGTGGAGAGGAAGCCAGACCCTGCTACCATCCACCTGTTCAGTCTCAACTAGGAGAGAACATTCCAGAAGCCAAAGATGGTAGACACCAGCATTCAATTCGTTGACAGTTTTTAAATATGTTTTACTTATATTATGTCTGATTCAATTTTGCTAAATAGGTAATGCATTTCAAATGTTGTAACAATAGAGAAAGTTTGCATCCATCCCTTGCCTCCCCTCCTGCCTCCTATATGTAATTATCTTTTATTTCCTTACTTATCATTCCAGTGTTTCTTTTTGCAAATTTAAGCACGTATATGTGTATATTATATGTACTTATTCTTTTTTCTTCGTCAAAGGAACATGTTGTCGCACCTACTTTTTGTGCTCAATACATTCTGGAGCTTTCTCACACCAGTAAATTGAGATTTTCCTCCTTCTTCTTTACGGTGGCATAGCACACGTGCACAGCTCTCCACAGAGAAGTACCTCACTTTATTCACCCAAGGATTTATGGCTAGATTCTCGGGGCGTTTTCAGACTTTCGGTATTGCAAAAAATGCCGCAATGAGTAATGGTGTTTGGAGGCTGCTTTGTATTGTGCAAGTTTCTCAGTGGACTAGATTCCTCAGGTTGGAATTATGGCGTCAAAGGAGGGGACTCCATCAGTAATTTATTTAGACATTGACCAGTGTCCTCCATGTGTTATTGTACAATTTTGCCCTTTTGGCCAGAAATGTAGGAGGCGACCTATTTACTTAGAGCCTCACCAACAGAGTGTTTCAGTAAACTTCTGGGTTTGGACAATCTAGTAGGCAAGAATGGCAACACAGGGTAGTTATAATTTGCATTTTTCTTATTATCAGTGGGATCGAGCATCTTTTTTTTTTTTACGGGTTTAGCGACCCTTTTTTTTGAGTTGGTTATCTTGAGTTTTCAGGTATAAAATCGTATCATCTACAAGTTGAGATAAGACAGTTTTACCTCTTGTTTTGCAGTTTTGTATTTCTAAGTCCTTTCTTTTGTCTTAAGTGAGTTGGCTGAGACCTACAATACACTGTTCAAAAGTCGTGATGATAATGGTTATCCTGGTCTTGTTTCTGATGTTTGTGGGAATTCTTTACTGTTTTCCCATTACGTAAGATTCTACCTTTTGAGCTGAGATACGTATTTTCTTACATGTCAAGGAGATGTCCTTCAGTTGCCAATCTATTGCTGTTTTCATCAGGAATGAATGTTGTTTTTACATCAAATGCTCTCTTGCCATCTATGGAGGTGATCACGGTTTGCTTCCTTAGATCTGTTACTGTGATGAGTTACATGGTTTGATTTCCTAACAATCAGCAGTATTAATACATTTAAAATGAGCTTTATCGACATGAAGTGAGGAATGCAGACTCTGACCATGAAACAATAAAGCTGCTCAAATATCCCGTCTTCTCTATCACAGTTACTATGGACTGACAGTGTGGTTTCCCGATATGATCCGGTATTTTCAAGACGAAGAATACAAGTCCAAAATGAAGGTATTTTTCGGTGAGCACGTGTACGGTGCCACGATCAACTTCACCATGGAAAATCAGATTCACCAACACGGGACGCTTGTGAATGACAAGTAAGTGAGAGACCCTGGGCTTTCCCCAGATCAGGGGGACGGTCCATGGGGACCGTTCTTGGGAAAGAGCTGTTGGAAATACGGTTCAGTCTGTCAGGGGAATGAGCTCCCAGGCCGTCATGGTATCACAGCCTATCGCGGCTGCCGGGGACACTGTAATTTCTGCGCAGCTCTGTCTGTGTGATGCTGGCTCTTAGTCTTCCCTCATCTCCTGGCTGTAGCTGTTTCATCCGAGGTTGGAGACATTTAACTGAGGAGGGTTTGATCAGATCGTCTTTCCTGAGACCTCATACCTTTCGTAGAGATTCCAGGGAGCTGTCACCCTCTAATTTCACTGCCTAAAGAGAGGACCCAGAGCGCTCACCGCTGAGGTCCCTGCACCAACCTACTGCCTGGTTGTTGAGTTTTTTTCTTTGATTCTGGAAGCTTTTGCAGGCCAGGGCTAACAGGACACCGTCTTATGTTATTCTTTCACCCGGTATGACCTCCAAGGGTCCGTAGCATGGCCTGTCTTCCTCACGAGTGTCAGGAGAAAACACTGAGTGGAGTATTAGAAAAGTCCTGTCTGTAACTTTTCTAGGAGAAATGCTTCCTCAATCCTCCTATTTCTATTCCTGGGACAGACGAGATGGTTAGGCCAGGCCGCTGCACTTGAAGCATGCTGCTTGGAGGCAGCTCTCTGAAGGCCCCCAAATGGGTCAGGACAGGACTACGTTTACACGAGGCCACTGGATACCTCTGCTAGTTCCCATCTTGAGTTGTACTCAGCAAGTTCAAACTCAGGCTGAGTGGTGGCACCCAAAGGACCACGGCCCAGAGAGTTCCATGCCAGTGATAGAAACTGCCCCATATTCACCACCTCTGCCCAAGAACTAACAGCGTGGGCTCTCCCAGCCAGTGTGTGGTCCACGTCCCGCAGCCATGCCCACCTGTGTGTCTGAGTGAAGTCACCTTGCTCGGGACTGTCACCTCCTATGGGGAAGGAACATATGGATGAAATGCAGGGGGGATGGCTTCTGCAGTCTAGTCCACGTGGCTCTTGCAGGCCAGACCTGAGCAAGCGTTCTCTGTGTTAAGGAGAAGAAAGTGTGAAAGGAAAGGGGACTATTCTTCATACACATATCAGCCCTTAGGGAGGAGGGTGAGAACCCAGTAGCAGTGGAGATGGAATTCAGATTTTCAGATGACTTTTCTAAAGGCTGGAGCTCAGTCGCAAACATCTACGCATTCACGTGCCCTTGCATGCACACACCCTCTGCGGGGACACTTCCGAGCCACTCCAGCAGTGGCAAGTCCAAAGCGAGTGGTGGTGGACCCAGGATTTCTCGAGGGTTCCCCCAGGATTTCTCACTCTCAGGGCTCTTCAGCAGAAGTCAAGGGATCTTGTGTTGGCATTGCCAAGGAAGCAATGTTGCCCTTGCTTTATTAGAACATTTTACAGGTGTTGAAACCAAAGGAGCTTATGGATGGCTAGATGGCACTCATGATAGGACGTCATTCCCTGCAGAGATGTATTCACTAAAAGAGACTTCATTTATGAAGTTGCTGACATGCAGTGATACTCTGCTGTGACGTTAGTAATCGTACTGAGTAAAGACCAAGATAATAAGGCCAGTAATAATGACGATGTAATAATGACAATGGCAGCCAACATGACTGAGCACCTCTGTATGCCTTACAGAGACTTTCTCATGTAATCCTCACAAAAACTCCAGGAGGCAAGACATATGCTTTGTGCTTTACAGGTGGGGAAACAGAAGCTTAGAGAGGTTGAGTAACTAGCCCGAGTCACACAGCTAATATAAGTATTAATAGAACCCAACCCAGGCATGTGGATTCCAATCCCATCCCCTTGCCGACTGCAGATATTATCTCCTTGGGAAACTCTCCATCCCCACAGAGGCCCTGTTTTACATGGAATTTTCTGCATTACAAAGTTAATGACAAAGCCAGAGCCCTCGGGATTTACAACAGGCTGGTTTTGGAGCGCTAAGACTTAGCCATGAAGAAAATGGGAACCTTTGGTCCACTCTGTTCTTTTAACCTTTCTCAGCCTCCTGAAGCTGCTGGGTGGGAATGAGGAGGAAACAAGCTTGATGAAAGCAGGGGTCTTATCTGGGGCACCCAGGACCCCAAGTGACGATAGAGCCATTGTGAAGGGTCTGGGGAGACCTAGTCATGGTGAGACTTGTCTGGGACTGGATGCAAATATTCTGCACGCACAGAAGTTCTACCATGTTGCTATGTTTCAAGTGGATATTTTTGCGTGATTATTAAAATGTAGATTCCTTCAAAAGTTGCAAAGAGTTCATTTTAACTTGTCATATGTATGTGTTTTAACCAATGGATATTAAAAGTACAATAACTTAAAGCATATCTACCCCCCACCAAACAGTCGAATAAAAAGGGTGTTTTTCTCCTTGGAAAATGAGGAACCTTTGAAACTGATCTAAAGAAACAAACCTGGTTTCTTTTCTTGAGTTATGCTGCCATCTGCTGCTCATGAGCTAGAAAACACTTCATCTTTGAAAACCCCAAGTCTCTTTGGAGAGTTAAATTGACGTTCTTGAGCTTGGAGGGCAGTTTTCCAATCATACCAGTATTCCCCATTTGCATTTATCCATGCTTTGCTGAGTTAACATTTAGATAAAAGTATTTACTTTATTGACCATCACACGTAGGGGGAAATACCTTTGTGTAAAAGGGGCTTCAAAGTTTACCCTGGGATTTTGTCAATAAAAGAGATCCTAGCGAAAACTAACTTCCTCCCGCTGTGAAACAATCCCTTTGGCCCCACGAAGGAAGAAAGTACACAGATGAGCTCTGGCCTGCTCCCCCAGCGCCATCTGCAGCCTTCTGCTGCATCTTACATGATCAGATGCCCTTGAATTCTCATACTGCTTTTGCTTCAGAACTCCCAGTTTTTGGAAAAAGAAAGAAAGGCAAAAGAAAAAAAATATTCATATTGTAAGCCCTGAGCCAAAATGTCAGGTCAGGCGTCTCTTATTGTTAATTAAACACAGGATAGCTTTTCATCCCAGAGCATGTATTAACTTACCAGAGCATGTAGTAACTTAATGAATTAACTTACCCTCTCTGTTTGGGAAGAAATTTCTGTTTCGCGGGCTCATTGCTATGAGGTTTAGGATGGGAAAAAGAGGATTATCTGATTTCAACCTCTCTGGACATCAGGGGCTGTGCCTGCTTCCTGTGTGTGATGTTTCATGACCCAGGACGTGATGTTATAACCCTGAGCTTTCCTCACAGCAGAAAGGGAGGTTGATGCTGTGTTCTACGTAGGGTTTGGAACCTCTGCCAACGAGTAATATTCCGCACAAGACAATTGGCTAGCGAAAAATAGGCGAAAAGCTCTCACGAGTTCTTATTGAAGGTCAAGGCTGAATAGCTCAGGATGAAAAAGAAATTTGCAAGATTTAACTCTGAAATGAGGTCTGTAGCATATAGTAAGAGGGCAGGGAGAGCAGGGAGGGGAAAAAGCAAACACACAACTAGAAAACAGGTCGTTGTTTCACACATCACACTGACATGTTACCCACACTATTACAAGCTCCTTTTAGCGGGACATAAATAAGAATTTTCTTTAGCTGCTGTGGGCCTAGTTCAATGCAGTAAAGCTCTGTGAAGCTGCCAATGGTGGGAAACGTGTCAGCGCACCTTCTGGCTTCTTGGGTCTGAGGAGGTCGTCGCGCTTGGAGGGGCTGGGGTATTGGCTGTTGTGGTTTCCAGTTCCGTGCCTGTTCATGGGCTTTGTTTGTTTTGCTTATTGGATGATCGGTTTCATATTAATTTGCATGAGGTCTTAGTCTGTTTGGGCTACTATAACAAAATACCACAGATTGGGTGGCTTACAAACAACAAAAAATTCATTTTTCCCAGTTCTGGAGGCTGGGAAGTCCGAGATAAAGGCATGAGCAGATTCGGTGTTTGGTGAGGACTCATTTGCTTCCTGGTTCATAGTCAACCAGCTTCTTGCTGTGTCGTCACAGGGAGGAGTGGGAGAGGGAGCTTTCTGTGGCCTCTTTTATAAGGGCGCGGATCCCATTCCTCAGGGCTCCACCCTCAGGACACTGAGGCCCCGCCTCCTAACACCATGACCTTGGAGGTTAGGTTTCAAATGAAGTTTGGACAGTGTTTTTTAATCTAATGCGTAGAAAGCAATCGTTTTTTAAAAAATAATGCACATGGGTTGTTTTACTTTTTAAATAATGCATAGAAAACAATCATCAATCATGTGTTTGAACATTTTCTGTCTGTGATTTATTTTTTTTACAATGAACTTTTAATTTTAGAACAGTTTTAGATACACTGAAAAATTGCACAGCTAGTGCAGAAAGTTTCGATAGAACCATCACCTAGTTTCTTATCATTCACATCTTCTATCACTATGGTATATTTGTTATACTTAATAAAGCAATATCGATAAACTATTATTAGCCACAGTCCATACTGTCGTCAGATGTCCCTAGTGTTCCTTTTCTGTTCCAGGGTCTCCTGCAAGTTACCGCATCACGTGCAGTAGCCCTGTCTCCTTGGGCTCCTCTTGGCTGTGACAGTTTGTGACGTGCTTTTTCATTTTGCATATGGAGTCCTTTCTGGTGCCGATATTTTATTTTTAAGGCCAAATTTGTCACCTTTCCCTTCCAGGTTTGTGCCTTTTGGCTTTTATTGCAGAAATCCTTCATATTTGAAGTCATAAAGTCACATTCTATTTTTTTTTTCTCCCTAAGTTTTGAAGTTTGCCTTTTCACATGGAGGTTTCTAATTTTTCTGAATGTGGTCTCTGTAGATGCGAGAGGCACTAACGTGATTCCTTTCCACCCCCCTTCCCCATAGGAGTAGCCAATTGTCTCCGCAACATTTATGAAATTACCTGTCTTTTCCCTAATGATATGTACTAACACTTTTATGATATGCCAAGTGTCTTGACATGCATTATTGTGTTTCTAAGCTCTCTGGTTCCGTGGATCTGCTTGTTTTTCCCTTTACCAAAACCACACTGATTTAATTGCCACAACTTTATTGTTCCATCGTGTTTCCAGGAGTATTCGTTTCCTCCACCCAGTTGTTAATGTTTTTCTTGGCTACTTTTGCCCCCTGCTCTTCTCCAATGAACTTCAGGTTCAAGTTCTAAAATTCCATTGAAAACAGCTGGCTGGGATTTTGACTGGAATTGTATAGACTCTCTGGATTCATTTGGGACATCTCTACAGCACGGAATCTTCCACTCTGTGAATACTGTCTTTCTCCCTACGTACGCATTCTTTTATGACCTTCAATAATGGTTGATACTGTTCTCCATAAAGGTCTCGGACACATTTGGTTGGGGTTGTTATTGGTACCTTATTGCTCTAGGGGCTATTGCATGTGGGGTCTCCCTTCACCTCCATTCTTTTACTATCTTTCTCTTCCTCCTTCTCCTTCCTTCACCTCTTCTTTTCCTCTCTTCCTTCTCTCCTCCTCTTTCTTTTCTCCCTCCTTCTCTTCCTTTTTTTTTCTAATGCATGATTTATTTTTTGTACCCAACTCTCTTACTCGTTTGATGGTTTCTTGGTATATCTGCTTGGCTTTTCTAGGGAGGCAAACATATTGACAAAAATTAATGACAGTCTCATCTCTTCCTTTCTTATCCTTATAATTTTATTCTCATCTCTTCTTGCTGTATTGCCTTGTCTGCGACCTGTAGTGCAGTGATGGACAGGAGCAGTGCTAATGCATGTTCTGACTTCAGTGGAGGTGCTTTTGGTGTCTTACCTTTGAGTATGATATTTGCTATATGGTTTTGGTTGACACCCTTGATAAAGTTAAGGAAATCCTCTTCTTGTCCTTCGGAATCAGTCATCTCATGCTTTTCCCAGGCCTGTAGCTTGATAATTATCACACTTAATTTTAAGTGTCAGTTTTCTCATTTATTTCTTTAATTAGACTCAGTTTCTTGAGGGTAATGCCATCAAGTCTAAAACATGGTGACTGAATAGATGTGACTTTTGGCATAGTTTAGATTATTTGGTGGACTAACCATTGAACCTGAGGCTAACTGAAATATAATATTTGTAATAATAATTCTGCCGGAGTCTGGATTGCCAATGGCTTCTGTTTTCTTTTTTTTTTTTTTTTTTTTTAATTAAATTTATTGGGGTGACAATTGTTAGTAAAATTACATAGATTTCAGGTGTACAATTCTGTATTACATCATCTATAAATCCCATTGTGTGTTCATCACCCAGAGTCAGTTCTCCTTCCATCACCATATATTTGATCCCCCTTACCCTCATCTCCCACCCCCCACCCCCCGCCCCCGTTACCCTCTGGCTTCTGTTTTCTTACACAAAAAGTTTTACATGATACTTTTGCTGACATTTTTTTTTTTTTCAGCCTTTGAACTCTCCTGAATATAGACTCTTGGCCCAGTTCAGTATATACTTTAGAGATCGGAGGTGATGAGTTATGTAAAGACTCATAAAATATGCCTTGGCCTTTTCTCCTTTTTCTCTTCCTTTGTAACTTTGGTTTTTTTATAATTCACTTGGAGATACATTTTAAGGTCTGCCTGCATGGGGCCCATTATGATTTATGGCTCTGCTTTCCCACCCACCCTTGGCAGAACATTAAAATGTCACTGAAAGCCTCATCAGCAGCCTATTACTATATGAAAGAGAAGAATGTATTAAGAAAGTCATCAACCTGTGACAGTCTCTAGAAATACCTTTCCTGAGTAAATACGTCCAGCATACAAATTACATTTATTTTGAAATCAAAGGCATCTTCTTGTAACAAGAGGCATATCCATTAGTTTCTCCATGAATCTGAAGAGTTCAGTGATAGCTTTTCGAAGCCTCTGTTTAAGAGTCTGTAGTAAATTTGACCCTAAGAAAAATTATTCAGAATAACTTGGCTTTCTGGATCAATGACGCTCACATTTTTTTTTTTTAAAGTATAATAAACTGGTATCAGACTCCGCGGATTATTGTTTAGGAGGTCTGGGTAGGAAACTGCATCTTTCATAAGAGCCTCCCGTTCAATTCTGATGCAAATGGTCTGGGACATCTCTTTGAGAAGCATTTGCCCAGGCCTTCTTATTGGGTTGGAGGTCTTTTTGCAGAAGCTAATGATAGGTGGCTCTACGTTCTCAGCAGACTGCAACATAGCGTGAAGGAAAAAGGGGAACTGGCCATCACATGTGGTCATGGGCTGACTTATCTGGTGGCTTGGAAGAGGAACAACGACCCTCCCCTCAGCACCCTGTGCTGCTTCTATCGCTGACTCCCACTGTACATTAGTTATCTGCTGTTTTTTGTTTGGTTGGTTTTTTTTCCCCCCCAATTATACCTGAAGGCAGGGACCATGGCTTTCCCTTCTGGACTCATAGCACCTAACACCATGCTCAGGAAGTGTTTGCTGAGGACTGAATATGTAAATGCATGCATAGACAAATGGTCATTCAGGGGTGGAATGAATGGGTTGTAATTCTTCACAGATGAAAATCTATCCAGAGGTTTCTAGCTGAGAACTTTGACCAAGCTTGGTAAATATAACCAACGGCAGATGATGTTAATGAATGTCAGTGCATGTTTCTTGTGTGACTCTCCAGATATATTCTATGCATTTGGAGACATAGGTGTCATATCCTTTCATACACAAATGGTCACATGATATAAACACTACATTTCACTTTTGTTTGTAGTTAACAATACATCTCAAAGATTGTTCCATATTAAGACATATAGATCTATAGATCTAGTAATAAGTATAATGGCTACATGGTATTCCATTTTATGGTAGCTATCCACGTGTCTACCTACCTACCTACCTACCTACCTACCTACCTACCTGTCATCTACCTAGTAATCAATTCTTGTTGTAAGAAATGTTGCCAGTTAGCTCAGTTGGCTAGAACACCAAGGTTGCTGGTTCGATCCCCGCATGGGCCACTCTGAGCTGTGCCCTCCTTAAAAAAAATAAAAAAAATAAAAAATAAAATACAACACAATCAGAAATGTTGCAATGAGCACCAGTGACTGTATCTCTTTGAATACATGAGCAGCGACATGTACGATAAATTCTTAGAGGTGGTATTCCTAGATCAAAAGGACTGTGCGCTAAAAGTTTTGCAAAATTACTCCCTAAAGAGGCTGAACCAATTATATTCTACCAACAGTGCGAATGAAAGGGGCTATTTATCCACATTTTTGTTGGAGCAAATTTTTTAACATGAAGATTCTCAGACCATCCCAAACCTATTGCTTCCAAACCTTCTAACACCCGCTGAGGGACCTGCGTGGTTTTTAAAGCTCCTCATAAAATGAGAAGCTAGCAATATTTTCATTTCACACAATTCCACATTTCTGGGATTTTGATATAGGAGACCCATGGACCTACATTCGGGAATCAGCAGGCTGATGTCTAGTGCCCTGTAGACACCGGGACCGGACACCAGCTTCCACGCCCCTGAAGCCCTTCCTCACTGATAAACCAACAGCTAAGAACTAGGAACTAGTCTAGGTTGAAAATAATTTTTCCGCATCTTTTGATTTGCAGTTCTTTTTCTGCCTTTCTATGTTTTTCATGTTGATCTCTAGTCTCCTTTTTTTTTTCTTGTATGGATCACTCAGGGGCAAATGTCTTCTCCACAGGTTCACAAAGATGTACTTTAAAAATGTTCTCTTTGAAGACACGTTCTTTGACGAGTGCTATTTCGAAGACGTTACATCTACGGATACCTACTTCAAAAACTGCACCATTGAATCCACCATCTTTTATAACACAGGTAAGAACATGGACAGGGTGGGGAGACTGCAGCAAGGGTGGACTCGTCTTGTCTAAGAACCAAACTGCTCAGTCTTAAGCTTTAGGAGCAGTAACATAGCTACCGATACGAGTACTGAGCCTTAGGATGGAGAAATGGGTCCTAGCCCCAGCTGTGACACAAATGAGATGCATCGTCTTCACCAAGGCATTTAATGTATCTGCATCTCAGTTTCACCACATGTCAAAGTTCTGGGCGAGTGTTCTGATTTCAGTGAGACGGACGCTATATACTAAGGGTCCTTGGTAGGAACAAAGGATGACACAGAGTTAAAACACAGCCTTCTGGGAGGGTTGCATGTTATGCATGGAGCGCATTCTTGAAGATCTTGCCTCATTTGAAACTTGCAAAATTACGCATCATGGCCTTACGATAATACATGAAGAGGGAAGATGGCATCCTTCCAAACTTTGTGCATGAAGTTAAGATAATGAGAATATTTTATAATCCCATCATTTCAGATTTCCATTACTGAGAAAAGAAGCACAGATACCACCAGTCTCTCATTCCTTGTTACATTTACCACTCTCATCGTAAGTTAATAACATACCAGATGGAGTTGGGATATAAAGAATTTCCCAAGGATTTCGCCTACGTTGTGTCAAGTGAGAAATGTTCCATTAGACCCATTTTACAGCTAAGGAAACTGAGGCTTAAGCCACTTGCCCAAGGGCACAGCTAGCAAGTTTAGGGAGCTTGGATTCGTTCCTCAATTGTTTGTCTCTAAAGTCTGTGATCTTTCCCCTAAATTACTTGCATTATGTCCAAACCAGTGCTTTCTTCCTGTCATCAGCACCGAGGGACAGTTATGCAAGGACGTCTTTTTCCTTCATGATGTCAACCTCCAAAGATTCACTATCTGGCTTCACATATCCCTCAGTCTCTAAGTAATCCATGATGAGACTTGCCTTTCTAAATTTTTCTTTCAGCCTGAACTTAAAAAAGTAATGAGTTCAATACATTTGCTATTTGTCGTTAAAACCTGGCATATCTTTTCTTCTTTCAAGTTTTAACGACGCCCTCTGTTTGCATACTCTTAACGTCAGGAGTTTTGCAAACACTTGTAGTCCTGAAACATCAGAACTGGGAAGCCATGGACATAATGAGGGGTACTCCTCTAATTTTGTGGGTGGAGGTTCAAGGAGTTTTTAAAGAGGGTCATTAGCACCAGAGTCGGTCCCCCAAACCCGTGTTTCCTGGGAGCCTAGTTAGCGATCTTTCTGCCAGGACAGCTGGTGTTAGAAGGCGTCAGAAGGCATGGGAACTGGTTCCAATGCATATGGTTTCTACTTTTCAAGGCTTAATTATTTTAGAAAAGTTTTAGGTTTATACCAAAATTAGAAGGAAGATACAGAGATATTCATATACCTCCTGCCCCTACACGCCGTCTTCCCGTTACCAACATCCCCACCAGAGTGGTACATTTGTTACAATTGATGAACCTACAGAGACACGTCATTATCACCCAAAGTGCATAGTTTACATGAGGGTTCGCTGTTGGTGTGACACGTTGTATACTTAGTGTTATACATTGGAGACCTGGTGTTACACAGTGGCCTGGACAAACATATACATAATGACATATATCCATCATTATAGTATCACAAAGAGTAATTTCACTGTTCTAAAACATCGTCTGTGCTCCCCTGTTCGTCTCCCTACCCGGGCCCCCTGCTCACCCCCCTGCCCTGGAAACCACTGAGCAAATGGGTTTTATTTTGAAGAATGGTCAGGTTTCTGTATGGGCTCTCGAGTGGTCGACTCAATCTGGACCTGATTCTTTTGTCTTCTGCTTCCTATAAGCCAAGTAGCCTTGGAGGGGTGGTCCAGCCACTGGGACCTGTGCTGTCATCTCATTGATACAAACAGGACTGTTCTCTGGCTGGAGAGATGCTGTATGTAAACACGCCTCTCCGTGAATGTGTGTTTCATTGCCCCGTGCTGATCGATGTATTAATAGGACGGGTCATTACACTTCTAGTGGCTTCTCGCTTCATCCGTACCTGGCCACGTGTCACCTTGACTTTGAGACTGATTGCTAGAGGCTGGTGCCACCTGCCCACGGAAGGGGCACGACTTCATGCCTGACTCTGCCCCATCTCTCCCCAGACCTCTACGAACACAAGTTCATCAACTGCCGGTTTGTCAACTCCACCTTTCTGGAGCAGAAGGAGGGTTGCCACATGGACTTGGAGCAAGATAACGACTTCCTCATCTACCTGGTCAGCTTCCTCGGCAGTCTGTCCGTCTTGCCTGGGAATATCATTTCTGCCCTGCTCATGGATCGAATCGGAAGGCTCAAGATGATCGGTGAGTTGTTAGGGACACCCCATCTGTGCTCCTCTGGGCCAGGGAGGTGGCTTCATGGGTTAGTAAAGCAGTGGAACTTCTCATTTTCTTAAAGAAATCGTGCAGAGAAAACCACACGGGTAAGATGGATTCTGCTGGTGTAGAGTCAAGGAGGCATGTCAACAAAACCCCAGGGCCCCGTGGGGGTGGTCTGGGACCTCTGGTCCGGGTGAGGGGCTCGTCTCTATTTCCTAACTGAGTGATTCCGAGTGGACCATCTAACGTACTTGAAGGACAGGTCCCTGACTGCTATTTGACTTCTTTGATGATAATATTTTATACTCAAAAAACATTTGTCAGCATTTCTTATAAGCCAAGCCCCATGGCTGGCTGCTCTACAGGATGCATGCATGTGGGTGATACAGTTCTCAGTGCAATTGTGGTCCAGCCAATGCCAGTCTCCTCTCCTTCTGGTTGTCTGCTGGCTGTTTGCAAAGAGGTAACCAGGCTACCTGCTCGTAGCCCTCCCCCTTCCCAAAATCAGCAGGATCCAGCTGGACAGTAACCATTTCCCAGCTGCTCAGCAGAGGTTGGCATTAGTTTTGGCTGCTCCAGGTACGACGGTGAGATTCCACCACCACTTGGTGGTGAGGCCAGACCAGCCTTCTGGCTTCTTGAACCGGAAGTGCCAGCTCCCCAGGCTCCTGACATTTGCTGGGGACTCTTCGGGACTTTTTTGCCCTCTTTCCCAGCTGGTTGTTTGGGACCTGTTTTCTCACCTCCCCACTGCTCAGAGCAGGGCTGAGAAGGGCAGATCAGGTGTCTGGGATGGAGATGGGCATAAATGGAAAACAGGCAGATTTTCCTTCGATAGTCCATTTATGGTTGTGTTCTCACTAGGATGTAAGCTGCATGAGAACGTTTTTTGTTTTGTTTTGTTTCGTATTTTGTATATATTTGTATCTCAAGCACCTAGAAGAATCTGGGGCACATAATAGACTCTCAACTAACGCCCCCTCTGCCTTGTCCCCAGTTATTTTGAGCTGGGCAGCACCACAGAACAAAGGTTCCAGAACCCTTCCCAGAGCTAACTCTGGGGACGTGACCCATGCAGAGGCACCAATTCCATGGCCGGGGTACTATGTGGAGGTTCATGCTGTGCTGTCTGTGTAGAGAGGACCTTGACCTTGAGATAACCTGTTCCTTCAGGTGTGCCTGTGGGGATGGGAGATGGGGTAAGACCCGTGGGTGACAGTCTTGTCTGAGACATGGGCCTCACGCTTCTTTGTGCCCTCGGCCTCCCTTCACAGGTGGCTCCATGCTGCTCTCAGCAGTCTGCTGCTTCTTCCTGTTTTTTGGCAACAGCGAGTCAGCGATGATCGGCTGGCAATGCCTGTTCTGCGGGACCAGCATTGCTGCCTGGAACGCCTTGGATGTGATCACGGTGGAGCTGTACCCCACCAACCAGAGGTCAGCTCTTCCCTGGCTTCTCTCGGGGACTTGTATGGGCTTCTCTCCCTGCTCCCCTGATCCTTCACCACGGCCATCTCGGTGTCCCGCTGTTCCACGTACCAGACGTGTCTCAGGTTGTTGAGTGTTTCCTGCGTGAGGCCTGGAAGTGGGCAGGCTGAGGCTGGATAGGGTGGGTGGATGGCAGGATGCAAAGGGTGAGTGCACAGCATGCCCAGGAGAGAAGACTAGGAGGGCAACAGCCACATGCATCACGCAGTCCCAGAGAGTTAAGAACAGGCCTGCCGATGGGAGATGACGTGAAAAGGTGCAAGGCCAGATGGGCACAGGACTGGGGAGAGGTGAGGGCAATAAAGATGGGGATGAGGTATGATGGTCGGGGGCCTTTGCAGAGAATTGCGGTGAGGTGCTCTGGGTCTTCTTTTATTTTGCACAAGCCACACAGAAAGAAGCTTGATTTAAAGGCATAGCGTCAACGCCATTACTTAGCAGTTATTTCCCCTCATGGAGGGGGAATTGTGAATTTTAAGAATAACAGATAAAGGGGCCTTGTGATTAAAAAGGACGTGAAGTCGTGTGGAAGGCAGGCACATGAAATGCTGCAAAAAACCCTAAATTGGTGACAGCAGTACTGGGATTTAGGCTGCTATAGAAAAGCACAGCACACTATGTCCTGAACCGAAGATCGTCTAAGTTTTACAAAATATAAGAAGAGGAGAAATTATCATTATCTGAATGGAACGTGATGGTACATCTAGGAATCCCAAGAGAGTTAATTAAAGAGACTACTGGAAATAACAAATAATTTGGTAAGGTGGTCATTAATACAGCTGACTTAATAATGTATATATTTTAGAATATATTAAAAAATTAAAAATAAAATTGAAATCCTAGTAACAGCAGAAATCGTAAAATATCTAGGAATCAATTTGATGAGAAAGGTGAAACACTTACATGAAGAAAACCACAAAGCTTTACTGAGAGATGTACAAGGAGACTTAAGTGTATGTCAGGATATACGTTATTGAATTCTAAGAAGATTTACAAAAATGTCAAATCTTCTTTAGTTTTTCTTTAACTTAAAAGAATCCATTCAAAATTCAATGAAATTCCCCCCTCCTCCTCCCCCTGGGAACTTGAAAAAATTAGTCTAGAGCTTATTTGGAAAAAGAAAATTGTGAAAATATCCAAAAAAATATCCTGCAAACAAAAAGACGGGGGTCAGAGGCTGGTGCTTGAAAAGGAATAGTGTGATAGTTACAGAAAAGAAAATGGAAAAAAAGAATTTAAAGTACAAATATATAGCCACCTTCTTAATCAACTTGTGGTATGGGAAAGAAACATTTCTTGGATGGAGAGAGAGTGCTAGGAATATTGTCTCTGTATACAGATGGAGTCAAGAAAGGATAGATGGTGAATCGTAGTAATCAGGGGAGTGTGATCGAGGAATAATATTTAGGGTGAAGTTCTGCCTTGGGTAACAGAAAACCCCCCAAACTGTAGTCTTTGTTTTATTTTTCCTCTCCAGAAGAAGCCCAGAGCAGGCTCGTTCTATTCTGTTGTTCTCCCTTTCATGATCTCAGCCATGGTCCAATTTAGGGTTTTTATGCATTCCAGGAAGCAGGATGGAAGGAAAAAGGATGAAAGAAGAGAGCAAAAGGCCCACTCAGGACATTTCTTAGGGAAGTCTCCCAGGAGCTGCCACTTACACTTGCATCTCATTGGCCAAAACTTAGTCACATGGCCACGTTCAGCAACTAGGGTGTCAGGGAAATGTAGTCTTACCCTTGGAGAAATGCTATTAAAGGTCATCTAGAAGTCTCTGACACACGAGGATGGAGGGTGTTATTAAGGGGGAACATTTACACTTCATCTCTGTTCATTCTTTTGGTATTTCATAATACTCATGTATGACCTGAGAAAATTTCAAAAAGAGAGATATTTGAAAATTATTTACTTTCTTCTTTCACAGGGCAACAGCCTTTGGCATCCTCAATGGATTATGCAAATTTGGAGCCATTCTGGGAAATACCATCTTCGCTTCTTTTGTGGGGATAACCAAAGTGGTCCCCATCCTTCTGGCTGCCACGTCTCTCGTTGGGGGTGGCCTGATTGCTCTACGTCTGCCCGAGACCCGAGAGCAGGTCCTGATGTGACCCACCTATGGGGAAAGGAAATGGTGCAAGAACCTTGTTCAGGAACCGTCAGTGCACCCACGCTTCCTGTCTGTCACCGTCCAGAGGATCCTGGGTAGCACCGGAGGAGAAGTTGATTTTGTGACCCCTAGTTTAGGACCCCTCTCAGCTGTCAAGATGTGTGTAACTCAGGTGACTGATTTGGGGTGTCCTGAACCACCCTGATCATTACAGAGCTGCGTGCTTAGTTTCGGGTCTCCCCGGCCCAAGGCTGGGGGGAGGGATAACATGCTCCAGTTGGTGCACATACTGAGCAAGGAGTGTGGTTTCCCCTATTGAGGTGCCAGGACTTACTTGCCTTTCAAAATGCATTTGAACGTGAGAAACACTCAAACTCCTTCATCAAGTTCCTCGGAGCCCAATGACCTAACAAATTGACTTTGGCAGGAAGTTCGAGTCGTCATATAAATATTGGGCTTGAAGTACAGGATACGTATATTTTTGCATTTAAAAGTATCACCTATCATATTTTCCATTTGAAAATTGGCACAATAGCATTGAAGATACTCTGATACAGAAAACCAAATATTCAAGCATTATCTATAGAAACCTACTTCCCCACCCCCTTCCCAGGTGTCCTAAGGTCTCTAGGATGATTAGATGCTAAATTTAAGAATGATATTTATTCCTATATTGATCTATTCAAAGAAACTTAATGGGATAGATATTCCGTAAACTGACTTTGTACATATTGCATTTGGGTTTAATTTGCAGAAATGGTCTCTGCAAATCCTTGCCAGCATTATAGCCATATTTTGGGAGGACGTGGTGTTTGAGGTCCCAGGAAACTGGGCCCGACCGAATGGAAGAAACGCAAGCACAATTTCTTAGAGCCATTGAACTTGCTGTGGGGCGTCTGCTCTTAGCAAACTCACATTGTACAGCGCATTTAATCCAGGCCCTTTTCTTCGTGTAGGTGGAGTACGCCCCTCTCTTAACAGATCACTTGTGAGATGCAGTCAGCACTGGCTTAGACTTTGCTGCCCTCCCAGCCACAGCCTGAGTGACAAGTGTTTAGTGGCCTCTGGCACTGTCTCTGTAGGTGAGGATGAAACACAATGGACAACACATGGGATGGAGGGAGGGACGAGGAAGTGTAGCCACAGTTCTTCAATGTGTACAGTCTTCCTGTTCCTTTTCACAGGAAAACACGATCCAGGTCTGTTACAATGCTCAGGTCCCATGAGAAATCAATCTCTGCTGTGTGTCTCGATTCGGGACTTTTGAAACAGATGTCACTGGCATGGGAGTAGGGAGTGTCGTGAATGTTCATTGTTTGACTTGAGTGCTCTAAGAGAACTCACTCCTGACATCCAGTGTGGAACGGGAAGTGGGGGTGGGGAGGGTGGGGTGAGGAACCTAGGGCAAACTGCTTTGGCAAGGGTCAGCAATACGCTGAGGTCTTGACTCCACAGGAAAGGAACAATGTATTATCCATCAGAACTGATCTGCACGGAGGGGACAGTGAGCTATGAACTTGAGACACTGACAGTGAACTTGATGAGACCAGGTGAACAGAAGTCTCCGAAAGTGGAAAACAGAACCATGCTGGCTATGCTGAGTGTTTTCTCAGTTTTGGAGAAACACTTAGGTCCCGTGATAGCTTATCCCCCAAATAGGCCATCTTCCTATCTTCTTGTTCTCTGGAGTAACAGGTAGTTGGGGTGGGGGCAGTAAATGCTGTCGCGCCTTTCTACCCTCAAGTTGAGATCAGTTCTAATGGTTAAAATATTTGCTCTGCTTCTCTTGTCCCCCGCCTCTTTGTTTCTTTTTTTTCTGTATAATGAAGACACATCAACTCTGATTTGACACCCTGAGTCCCCCAAATATATAAATATACCGCTGTGTATTAATGTTTCTTTCAGAGTTTTAGAGAAATTACCTGACATAAATAAATGCTACGTCAATAATGAGAAGCCCCATGTAATATAGCTGTAATATACTCGTACGTGCCACTTTCTTATGCTGTGAGAGACAGTGGCTAGTTCACCCACGAGAGCTGTGGAAACCTGGGGTTACTACATGCCTTCTACCATTGCTCTTCAATGGGATAATATGATTCATTAAGCAGCTACCACTTAAGAAATTTACAAGGCGGTCAGAGTCTGCGTTTCTAGTTCACGTGGATCTCGTAAATCGAAAACGTGGTTAATTTTTGAGTGTTGAGGTGGCTGCAACAATTTAGGGGTAAACTTGTTTTGATTTCCAAACTCTAACTTCTGCACTGCCTTCCTGGCTCCTTACACTAACTGCTGAACCAACCAAGGGCAATTCTCACCTCATTCGTGCTCAGTCGCCTGTCCCCATGAAGGATTGTCTGGCACTGGAATGGGGCCACTCCTTAAATGCTGTCACTCCCGCTGAAATAAGTGCTTCTTTAAATATAGTCTCTGTGTCAGGTCACTGGGGGATAGTATACAGCAGTCCTGGCCATTCGCTCCTTTTGCATTTCGTGTTCCACCTGGAGAAACTCCCAATGTGGCGTCCATGGGGCTTTAAAGGGATGAGGTTCTCCTTCGTTGAGCAAATCTGTTCCCAGTTCTTGCTGTATTCTATGATGCCCAGTTTGGGAGTAGTTACTTCAATAGTATCAACTGTACTGTGCCATTTCCTGATGCTGATTTTCCATCTTTTGTTTTATTGGAAGTAATTAGTGGAAGGGGTTTGTGCCTGTTTGTGAAGTTTATAGCACATGAGCCCAAGGTCATGTTATGAATCACCCCATTGCCAGGGTTCCCTGGTACCTTGTGTTAGTTCATTAAAAATAATAATAAAAATAATTGTAAGCAAACCTTGAAGCACTGGGGTTAGAGATTATTTTCAGATACTAAGGTCTCTTCTGGATTCCATCATTGATAGAATCAGCTGGGAAGAGAGCATCGAGAATCATTGCCTTTAATTTAAGTTTGTATATGGGGACCTTGAGAGGTTACATAGTGTGACCAAGGTGACATGTGGTGAGGAGTGTGTTACAAGGCCTGCAATGATGCTCTCTCTGTAATTCTGGGCTAATTCCTGTCACTGATAAACCTACCGCAGGAACTCCCTCAGTAAATCTTTGGGGGATAGGACAATATGACCAGCCCTTTACCCTTTATTCCCTGAGGCCAGTCATTGGAAACTCACTTGATTGGTTTACCTGAAATGAATGGGAGGATCAGAAAAATTGGTATTCATTCATTCATTCATTCATTCATTCAACAAATCCTTCCTGAGCCCCTACTGTGTGTGACACCTTGGGGATCCAGTGGTGAAAAAATGGGGTACAGTTCCCACCTCCTTCCTCATTTCACTTACAGCTGTTGGGGCAAGATGGATATTGAATTGGTAATAAAAGCAAACCTTATAATCAGTCAAATACACATTTCTTTGTAGTAAGAGGATTCTAACTTCTGTATCACCTGCTGTGGATTCCTGACAGTGGTTACCCTCTCCAGTGCCTCTTTCCTCCAGGAGAGCACCAGTTCTTATCTTTATAAACCAGGTAAGGAAAAAGACTCACTTGCTCATTATCCCACAGAGCTGAATCAGTTTTTACTTAATCGACTTTACAGGAAACGTTCCATGGGAGAAGGGATGGGGGCCAGGAATGCAAACAGGCCACTGGCTAGTGGGGCAAGAAGGTTCCCGGGGCTCCTGGGAAAGGTGTTTCCACCGCCATGTGTGGCTTTTTGTACTTGTGGCACATTGCAGTCCATTGGGCCTCATAATAATATGCTTTGATTCTAAAAGCTTTCTCCTACCTAGAGAAGCACAGAAGGTGATAACAATATGGCTAGATGTGAACCTCACTTGTGCTGACAGTTAACTTGAACTTGGCTTGAAAATGTCTCTTTTAAAGGGTGAAAGTTCTTCATTTAGAGACGAGGAAGGCAGAAAGGCATAAATTCCATTTAGACCTCATTCAACACGTGTTTTCATAAGGGCTACGGTACGTGCCATAGGTCCCTGCCTCAAAGTGGTTCTGTCCCGGTCCAAAGCTTTGTGCTTTTGGGGGTGGCTGCATCATTTTTGGTCACAGCCCTAAGAATAGTTTGGAAATAAGTGACATAGAGCCTTTGCTTTTGGGGCATGCTTAAAGCCCATTTTATTTAATTTGCAGAGGCAGGGTGGGAAAGTCGAGATGCACGGCTTTTGTGGCAGCAGAGAGGTTTCCAAACAGAGGAATAATGAAATGCAACCGAGATGAGAGCTAGCCACCAAGGTTAAATGGAGACATAAAAGTTGTTATAGTCGTTGCTCATTATAGAATGAGGTCTACTTGGCAGAAAGTTCAAGACATAAGCGGGGGAGTGAGGGGTCCTTGCCATCTCACCTGAAAACACGTGCTTAGCTGTCCATTTACCTCTGGTCCTGGTGGCTTAGAATATCACAAAATTTCAGAGACCAGGAGTATGTGTTCCCTCAGAAAGCAAAGGTCTGTCAGGAGCTGTCTTCTACCAACGTGAATGTTGGAATTATCACCACATTTGATAATTTCATTACATTAGGGAGGTCTGTTGATTCACAGCAACCATCATTCAGGAGAGCAAACTGCCCAAAACCAGCTGTCATGTCCCCCACTTGTCACATACATATAGAATCGCAGGAATTCAGATTTCTCTAAATCAGTATGTGTGATTTTCATAGGGTTGGAACAAAAGCCTATAAAAATAGCTTTCCGGGAAAATTAGGCTTTGGACTATCTCACAAAGAGTTGCTTCAATGTTCAGAAAAATAACTGGTAAGCAATTGATGAACCACTTATAAATGACTCTTATTTGTTCAACTGTTTCTGCCAAATAATTACAAAGCAAATTTTTTCGATCTCAAAAATATTTGAAACTGGCAAAACTATACTTCTTTAAAATGTGTTTTATGGTATAGCTTTCTTTCCAATTTGGAGTTGGTCTGGATGAGCCAAGAAATCCCAACTTTGACAAATGTTTGGAGTGAATTACTGATCAGCTAATTTGCTAGTATTTGTACTAATGATGTTAATAAAAATACTTTTCAGAAATCTACACTCTATATAGTTTACAGTGGAAACATCAAACTATAAGCTGAAGATTTGCACTCAATATAGATAGTACATTGCTGAGATGTGTGTTAGAACTTAGGTTGTGACAAGGGAGGCAGAAAGGGGTATTTTATAGGTAGTTCTGAATAGACAGATGTGTATCCAGTAAGTTTAACAGATGATTTGGATTGAAGCTCAACTATTGAAAATTACATTTGGGGGAAGTAATAAGATGGAGGTGTTTATGACATAAAAAAATACCCCCCACAGCATACAGATAGATATGAAAACTATTTTATTGTTTAATATACATGCCATGGATTAGTCAGTTTTGATTTGAGCTCTTTCAGATACGGGATAAAAGTCTAAAATATATTTTAAAATTTAAAAGTGTGAAATATTTATCAGGTGGTTAAATAGATTTGTCAGTTCTGCTACATTTCCAATGGGTCAAATGTTAAAATAGCTGAGCTGTGTATTTTAGCTTTCACGAATAGAGAAGCATTTAATGTGCTTAGCTGTCCATTTAGCATTTTTCTGCGTGAGGTTTGGTCGCGGCTTTTTGGACCTTCTGAATCCTAGAGGTCCCCAACCCTAATGGAGTAAGAGACTGTCTGTATCTTTTGTTATTTCTTGTTTGTTCTTGATGTGATGGGTAATATACATAAAGCAGGCAGAGGTATTGGGGAGAGCTCTTCTTAAAGTTTGCTGATTCCTTTTTCTATAAATTTATGCTTACAAATCATTAAAAAATGTTTCTATTCCAAAGAAGTAGGCTAAACTTGGAAAGTGCAGACTGAGCCTTTTGGTTCCAGGGAGCATTACTGGGGAATTAGAAGTTTCTTTCCTTCTGGGGGGAGAGAAGCCTGGAGACATGCCTATGTTGGGGAGAGGTGAAAAGTATCCAGATGGGGGTGACTCTTCATGGTCTTCCCTGAGTGTTTGACAAGTGGTTTTGAATCTTTTCCATAGTCACTGCTATCCAAGTGGCTCTCTCAGGTTTTGGACTACATGGCACACTTGGCGTGTCTCAGATGTGCGAGGTTGAATCGTAATGTCCACAATGGCCTTTGGCTCCTGAAATGGCGGTGTCCCGGAATAAACTTCATAAAGACAGTCTCGTCAGGTATCAGCTGTGGTCCTGGGAAGTGCTCTAAGAGTTGTAGCGAATGCTTTGTAGGTATGGAGGGCACTTCTAATGCTATTGCTGTTGATGACGTGTGCTGACACCCAGCCCGTGGAGGAAAGTGATATTTCTTTGGAGGCGTCTTCAAGCTGAGAGGACGAGAAGTCAGGTACATATCACAGTCCTGTGTCATACTGACCCGTCCTCAGTTCCATGGCCATGAGCAAGGCACAGAGCCAAATGCTGTGAGCCATGGAAAGGAAATGTGCATGTTATTAGCAAAGGGACCCATCACCTGGTTTACAATGGTTTGACAAGGGGCTGAATAATCCAATACCACATGTCTAACTAGAACTGTTTGGATACGTCTGTAAATAATACCATGTACAGTGAAAGCATCTACTGAAGCATTAAACTGATGGTGTGAGTGTGAAATGACCGAAACCATCTTTGTGTTCTCTTCGTATTTTTCACGCTCTAGTTTCCCCATCCCTTGAAATGTTTTTCCATCTGACTGTCCCCGGAAGGTGGAATTGCTCTGTAGACCTAAGCTTTTTTGTTCTTTAGTATATTAAAGTAATAGAAACATTTGATTTGGTGGATACATTTTTCACCTTTAATACTTTATGATCCAAATATTGGCAAACACATATTGAACATTTATGACAAGGGCTGTGATAAAGATTTTTACAGACGATCGCCTTTCATCCTCGTAGCGACCTAATGATCTGTTGCTTGCTTCCCTTTGGTGGTGGGGAACCTGAAATGTAGAAAGCTAAAGTAACTCACCAAAGACCAAAAAGCTATTGAGAGATGGAGCCAAGGTCTGGCCCGTTATCAGTTGGCAGACAGTGCAGTGTAATCGCCCCTCTGATCTTCCTCCCAGAGAAGCCCGGGTGTGGATTAGTCATTGGCTGCTAATGTTTTCAGGCTACTAGGACAATATTAATTAAGTTAGATGCCATCTTTAGGGTAGAGGGTCCCATGAGACCGACCTTATAGAACCTTTTTTTTTTCCCTGTGCATGGTGACTAACACAGCAGCTAGCACATAGTAGGTATTGCTAAATGAGGACTAGACAGACGGGTGAACACCTTAGTTGAATGGTGAGCAATGAAAATGCCCCATTCAAATTATTTAATCAGTGGCTTGATCCAAATGTGTCCGCAGCTCTGGGTCAGAGTCTCACGGCTCCTGCTTTGTCGAACATTAAGGCTTTGGTTATTGGATGGTGGAGAGGTACTCAGGGGGCTTTTGCCAACTGATACAGAAGCATTTCAGTAGTCTAACAGGTGTGAATTGGCTGAATAGTGTGAATTGGCTGAGTAGTGTGAATTGGCTGAGTAGTGTGAATTGGCTGAATAGAAATCTTGGGCGAACCACTGGTGATCCCCAGAGCAACGTCCTCTTCTAGTGGTGGTTGCCAAGGACCTACTAAGGCTGCTGGGACTTCATTCATTGAAAAACTCGGTGAGGCTGGATTTAGACTCCACCGCATATACGTTTTGTTTTATTTCTGAAACACTAGAGGGCAGTAGCTACCTTGAAAAGGTAAAACAGGTCTTGACTCCAGCGTAGGTTACCAGTTTCTGTCAAGTGAAATGAGACAGCTTTTGCAAAATGTCCCCTCTATTCTTTAGGATGCACTCAAATGTGGAGATGATTCCAGAATACATTTGCTGGGGGCTCAGCGTGCCCTTCAGCCATTTGTAATAGGTTTGGGCCTGGAAGAGAGAGACTTTTCCTAATCTATGAGGGCAGTTGTTCAGATTCAGATCCAGCAACTATTAAGAAAATGCTCATGTTAAAATACCTAGACCATCCTAGCAGACAACTGGCATTGAACCCATGTGTCTTTAACCAGTCCTTCGCCACGTACGATTGCTGGGTAATTTCACATAGGTCAAAACCTCTGGGTGTGCCTGGGCATTTGCCAAGATGAAGTGTTTACAAACATGAATGCAGCTCTGGGTCAGGGTCTCGAGGCCCCTGCTTTGTCAAACGTTAACACTTTGGTTATTGGATGGTGGAGAGGTACTCAGGGGGCTTTTGGCAGAAGTGCTTTGCATATTCACAATGTGTCTGTGCAAAAATTGAACTCGTCCACATATGGGCGATGGCTGTTGATATCAGCGATACTTAAACACATGTAGCCACTGTCCTAGCTGAGTTCTTTTCAGCACTACTGATGCATGTGAAGGCAGTCAGGTCCTTTAGGAGAAGCTCCATTTGGGAGACCAGAGGTTCTTGCTTCACGTCTAACTTGTGTGATCTAGGAAACGGCTGTGAGGTCTTGGGCTGTTTGCTTAACCCCAATTACCTCATCTTTAAAATAGAAGAGGTCAAATTTGGACTTTCTACGGTGAGAACAATGTCCACTAAAGAATGCATCCAAGCAGAACACAGAAATTGGACTTTCTGGATGTGTGAGTCTTGGTAGGGTGCAAGGAAGACAGTGCGTGCAATGTTAGATCTGTTTCATTCTGAGACACTTGACAGGATGTTGCTTATTCCTCGCCAGGGGCTTCTGCTGAAGGAAAAAGTGGCAGGTGATCTGTAAGTATAATACGGAGGGAAATCTGGGTTCAGGGCTAACTTAAAGAAAAAAGAAAAAGGAAGTGCCCACAGAGAAAATGGAGTTTAATTTTTATATTTGGATCTTAACTCAGATACCCACAAGTAGTGACAAGAAACTGCATTTAGCCATCCCAATGGCAACTATGAAAGAAAATAAAGAGGAGAGAGGAGAAAAGCGGGTGGGGAGTGAGAGAGGAGAGAGAGAGAGAGAGAGAGAGAGAGAGAGTTTTATTCTCAGTCCCAGGGTTCAGCTCTTGGTTCTATCATTTATTAGATGGTTAAGCTTGGGCAAGTGAGGGACCTCTCTTAGCCTCTGTCTATAAATGTTACATAGTTGCCCCCCCTTCTTTTGCCTTCCCTTGTACCTGTAGTTCTAAGAGGGAAAAAAAAGTGATTCATGTTTTATCTATTCAGTACAAATAATTCTCCCTGAAGCCAAATGGATAGAAACAGCACCACACCAGCACGTATAGTAAAAATCACGTACATTAACTTTGGCCTGAAGGCACCATGCCATTTCCAGAATGTTCTGCAGCCAGAGATGAAAGGAGACCAGAAAAGATAGCTAGGCGAGGGGTCTGGAAATGTATCTTGAGTGTGAGTCCTGGTATGTTTCGTGAAATGGACCTTCCTGGCATTAGTTTGCACGGCAGAATTATTTGTGGCTGGAGAAGCACAGACCAGATGTGTGCACCATGACGGGGGGGGGGGGCGGGCGGGGGGAAGAAGGGTAGGGAAGACGATGTCGTCTCAGAGGTGGGTCACCGGGCACCTCCCTGGACTTGTACGTAGCCCCATGGGAGAGGAGACTACAGGACTGTGAACAGCGGCCCTCGCAATGGTGATAGTTGGGAAAAGCTGGGTGAGGGGCACTAGGCATCAAAGCGGGGACCAAAGCAGACAGAAGAACGTGAGGAAAACACGTATATGCAAATGTGTCAGCTCCCGTGAGCTTTGAGAAATAACCAGGTGAAACGCTTAATAGGGTGGGAAATCCTACATTAATAGCCTGGAGAAAACCCTAAGAAACTTGGGTGCTTACTGTAAATGTGACCCAGTTTATGGGAAATACATAAATACGTAGGAAACATACAAACATAGCCCATGCACCATAGTAAGACTGACTGAGGGAAATTTGGGTTTCTTACATGGAAAACAGATGTAGGGTAACTGGGTGAGGTTCTGCAGAAATTATCTTTTCCGAAACTCTGGTGCTAAGGTTTCATGGAGTCTGAATGCACAGCTTATGACACCGATAGAATGCTTTAGAAAGCCATGCCTTCGTGATTTGATCATTATATATTTACTTCTTTTCAGCCTGCTTCGTATTAAATAACTTCAACTTCATAATTTTGTTAAAGGAATTTTGGCAAGCAAAAATAATAGACTAGCCACAATTTACATGATCTTGCTTTAAAAAAAATCAATATTGCGTTTGCATTCAGTTCTCAGATGTAATTTACACTGCATGTAGGATTTCCCCCGAGGAAACCTAGCCTAAAGGAAAGAGGAGAAAGAGAGAGAATGAATTAGGTGGTGGGGACATCAGAGCCCAGAAGGTGGGGACGAGGACAGGACCTGGAGCAGGTCCGAGTCAGAAGGGGACAGCAGGTGGTGCCCAGAGAAGCAGGAAAGGTCATCCTGAGAAATTCTAGGCACACAGAAGGAGAGCGTGTTCCGAGATCCTGGCCTCACCTCTTGCTTCAATCACAGCTGCTGTGCCCGTCAATCCACCCTGACTGACAGGTTTCCTAAAGGTACCTGTCCCTGGCAGTACCTTCCCTCAAACCTGTGTGCGGACCTCTCACTTGCTGCCTTAGGTATGTTGGACACACAGCATGGTGCACTCATAGAGTTGTCCCGTGCCCCCAAAATGCTCAACTCTGAAATGGAGTGGGGTTCATATCCCTTGGAGGATGTCCCTGGACCCAGAAGGCACAGGAACCCATGGGTAAATTGTTTCCCCTTTCTTACCCCAGACAGAAGATTCAGAGACACGTTTCTTATGTGCTGACGTGGCCCAAGACAGGGCCAGTGAGGCTATGCAAATGCATTTTTGTACTGGCTTGCCTTCTCATCCTTTCTTTGTCCCCCCTCCAGTCCTGTTCCCTGGAATCACCCCCAAATGAAGTACGCTCACACAAGCTTTTATCATGGTCTCTACTTCAGCTAACCCAGGCTAGGAGAAGAATCAACTGCAAGTGAGGAGAAGGGACTCACTTCTCTGGAAGGGCTTTTTGCCCATAATATATCACTGTAGGGAGCAGGGTGGGAGGGGCCCTCAGAAAAACAGTGAGAGCCCTGACACATCGTTTGCTTGGGGGTGGGGGTGGGGGCAGCAGCAAATGCCTCCCTAGTTAAGGATATTTTTCAGGATGCATTCCTCTGTTCTTCAGAGATGAATTAACATAAAACACAGGCTTTACGATATAAAATTCTACCCACTTCTTCAGACCAAAGACTCTCAGTTTCTCCAGGGTTTAGTTTTAAGACGTGGTTTACAGATCTGCTCACTGATTTGGTCTCCTGCCCCTGAAGGCAGATGTGTTCATCAGTGTTCCCCTGAAACGTGTCCCTTGAGCGCCGGACATCCCTCCAGGTGTGACCCGACAGAAGCAAATGCAAGGGACTTCTTCCCGCCTGCCGCTGAGGTCCAGTTCTTGGGGAGATGACTGAGACCCAGGTTGTAGAATGAGGTCTTCGATTTCAGGAAATTCAATTACAGTGTTGGAAGCACTAATGACCTGCTTTAAAAACCACCATTATCAGCCAAGAATAATTATTACCACAAGGAAAGTGGAAACAGTCAGGAAAGAGCACATGTTTAATGCCACCTTCCATTTCAGCCTTCCTCCTAGCAGAGAAGGGAATGTAGGAATTCTCTATTCTCCCTTCTGTTAAAAAAGAAGTGCAAACAATCTGCTGCTGAATCCCATTTATAGTCTTTATCTTCCATGGGAGTAGTAATTAAACATGGTGACAGAAACGCCACATGTGGAGGTAGGTTCATACCACTTTGGTATTTGTTATTTTAAGCTCATTTTAAGGATATAAGTGATTTTTGAGTACGTTATGGTTTGTGTGCAAAGTATGTGAAGTGTGTGTGTGTGTGTGTGTGTGTGTGTGTGTGTGTGGAGGGGCGGGTAGCATAGTGAGGTTTCGTGGTTACCATGACTACCCCCTGGAACTCCCCTGACAACTTGAACCGTGTACTGGCAAAAAAAGTGGGTTTGAAAAATCATACCAATGAAATCAGAGGGGGTTACAATTTCTGAAACTGGAAAACGATATTTCCTTAAATATCACTACCATCTGGGCACATTCTCTTTTAAGATGCTGTACTCCAGATGCATGTTTGTCAAACAAAGCAGAGTTATTTTTTAGTAATACAGGATTAAAGGAGCAATGACTGAATGTAACGACGCTAAGGAAACCTGAGAGTTGACCATACAGGCATGTGTGGTTTGGCCGGCACTGTTGGGGTGTCTGTGCCACACAAACAACATATCCCCTTAATGGGAGCCGCCTGGTTGAACTGGGCATAGCGAAGAGTCCCACTGTCCTCCCTTAACCTGCATCTGTTACGTCTCTTCTGCATCTACCTGGGCTCCCAAAGATGCCACAGCTTTGGGGAGAGAGAATGAAAGAAAGGGTGATAAGATCGAACCATTGATTTTGGGGGCCTCCCTTTCTCCATCCATCAATGATGAGGTTTGGAGTAAGAAACACTTCAGATCTTGTGCTTTTCACGCTACCTTGTCATGAATTACCAGTGTTCTAGACGGGCAGTTGATGGGACAGACCCTAGCAGCATGATGGCACGTGATACTCCGCAGATCTACTCACCCGTGAAACTGGTGAAAGGGAAAAAAACAAAACAAAACACAAACAACCATTTACAGACTCTGGAAGTGGCCCACACTTTCACTGTGTGGTAAGAAAGGGGAGACTTTGTGGTATTTGAACCCGGACCACGCCTATCCTCAGTGACGTGGGGACTCCACTCTGGATGGCTGCATCCAAGCACACGCCCACCCCCCAGCCCCCGCTTCCAGTCGAGGGCTTTATTCCAGGAAGAGCAGGGCTTCAGTAGTTCTCATCCTGCCACCAACTACCTGATGCTGGGGGCAAGGCCCAGGTGACTGTGGTTGGAAAGTGGGGGCTCCCTTTTTCGGCCCAACCCCCACTTGTGGGACAATGTCCCACGTTGGGCATGGTGTGCTATGAATACTGGCTAACGATGTCAGGTGTGTATCCTTCCGTACTCTTCTCTATGCTCGTGAGAAAAATAAGAAAATATGCATTTACATATGTGGCTTTTCTTTCCTGTA
This sequence comes from Rhinolophus sinicus, assembly GCF_057876585.1. Taxonomy (NCBI): domain Eukaryota; kingdom Metazoa; phylum Chordata; class Mammalia; order Chiroptera; family Rhinolophidae; genus Rhinolophus; species Rhinolophus sinicus. The sequence continues at coordinate 56,269,475 of NC_142513.1, read as the reverse complement.
TAAAATAGAGGGATAATATTCCATTGTTTGGATGCACCACAATTTATTTCGTTACTTCCCCTTGCAGCGTTTTCCCTGGTGGACATTTAACGACAATGATTTTGTGTCTCTGAAAGCAGACATTACTATGTGAAATTTATTCCCAACTATGTAGGATTTTAGAACTTCAGGCAATACTTGTATAGAAATCGGTTTGATAGAATTCATTGTCATTTGTAGGGCATGCCCCAGCCCAGTTGGGATACTTTAGGTGTGGGAGGTCACAGAGAAAGGACAACCAAGAGGAACTTGTTCGGTATCCCACTGGGTTCAGCCCAATTGCCCATATGTCAAGTGTGATTTGAGTAAAAGTTTTAGACTGTGCATTAGTATGGCACAGAAAAAAGACTGGATTTGGAGTAAGAGGTGTGAGTTTGAATTCTGACTTAGTCACTATTTCAGTTTACTATGGCTGCAATAATGCTAAGTAACAACCAATCACAAAATCTCGGTAGTGTAACAATGCGGATTAGTTTAGCTCCTGTGTGTGTGGGGCAGTGTGGGGGTTGGGTGTGTAGGGGGTAAACTGAACTTGGCTCAGCTGAGGCCACTCTGCTTCATGTGCCTTCTTTGAAAGAAAAGACTAGGCTGATGATGGCAGAAGGGGAAGAACAAGACCATCTGCAAAAAGCACTTTCAGAGTTTCTGCTTGAATCCCATCTGCTAAAATCCCATCAGCCAAAACAAGTCATGTAGCTGAACCTAGAGGCAAGAGGGCATTGCAAGTTTACAGGGTAAGAGGTGTGGTATATGATTCTACTGCTGGGAACAGAGAAAGGATTTGGAATCCTAACTCAGTCTGTTACAATTGTTTATAGCAAGTTTCTTTGTTATCTTAAAGGAGATAACACCACCCACCTTGTCATTTTGTTGCCAGTGTAAATTGCAATATAGTATGTGTACATCTTTCAATATATAGTACATATTCAATGGCTAGTAACTTCCTTGCTTTACAAAAGGTCTCATGGAATATACGATTCATTTTTGTTCAAAATCTTATATAGTGTTGGTCAAAATGAGAAAAAATTTTAAAAATGTGTATGCAATAATTAAATGTTTTTCCCAACACTAGTACAATAATAATAGCTTAAACATTGCTCATTATATTCCACTTGCATACATTCTTTTTTTTTTTTTTTTTTTTTGCACAGTTGCATCCAGAGTGCATGGGCCATTCTGAATTTTGCTGTTTTAAATTTTCTTACACCAAAAACATCGTCTTCTATGCTGTTTTTCTAATAATCCCTTTTTGTGGCTGGGTGATAGTTTATCATGTAGCTGGACCATCTGAGGTAAAGTATTTCATGGAGAGGTTTAAGGCCTCTGGCCTGAGCATCAGTTACCTGGGTCGGTGTCCTATTGGTGGTTCCAGAGCATTGGCACCTGCTGAGTGATGGCAGGAAGGATCTCAGGGAATGGAGCTCTTGAGCTCCTATAAATCCTCTCTTCCCTGAGAAGACAAGCAAGCGTGCTGGAAAAGTAATAAAGTCTTCCATGTTTTATTAGTGAGACTGTGCCTGTGGGAGGAAAAACAAAGCCATCTGCAGGTTCTGTCAGCGACAATAACACACGGCACCTGGGTCCAGCCCCACTGAGTTGATTTTGTGGTTTAAAATATTTTAGCCAGAAGTAGGACTGAAGCTGTGGCTTTGTAAGTCTGATGAAATAGCCATATTGGCTCATTTCTTAAATTCATTCATTCATTCATTTCTATTGTTTTTAAAAATAAATGTTTGTTGAAAGAATGGACAATATATAGTACTCATATTTTGTTCTAGTTACTTTTTAAAAATTGAATGTCTACATTTTAAAAAAAATTCCCATCCTCCCACCCTCTCCCCTTTGGCAACCATCAATTTGTTCTCTATACCTGAGTCTGTTTCTGTTTGGTTTTGTTTATTCATTTATTATCATTATTTTTAGATTTCACATATAAGTGAGATCATATAGTATTTGTATTTCTCTGACTTATTTCACTTAGCACAATACCCTCTAAGACCATACATGTTGTTGCAAATGGCAAGACTACCTTCTTTTTATGGCTGAATAATATTCCAGTGCATATTTTATACACACATACACACACACACACACACACGGTGCCAAAAAAATGTATACACATTTTAAGAAAGGAAAACTGTATTAAAAGTGTAATACTCAATATATACTGATAACTAACAACGAATACAAGTCACATGTGACGTCTGCAATTACAAGAGGTGCTCAAAGTGGTTACCATCAGCGTCCAGACACTTTCAATGACAGCGAGCTACTGCTTGAGCAACATGGACCAAAGTGTCCACTTGTATACATTTTTTTTTGGCACCCTGCTGTGTGTGTGTGTGTGTGTATCACATCATGTTTATTCGTTTATCTATTGATGGACATCTAGGTTTCTTCCATATCTTGCCTATTACTAGTAATGCTGCAATGACTATAGGGGTGCATATATATTTTTGAATTAGTGTTTTTGTTTTCTTTGGATAAATACCCAGAAGTGGGATGGCTAGATCTCATGGCAGTTCTATTTTTAATTTTTTGAGGAATCTCCATACTGTTTTCCGTTGTGGTTGCACTAATTTACAATCCTACCATCAGTGCACAAGGGTTCCCTTTTCTCTACATCCTCCCATCACTTGTTTGTTGATTTACTGATGATAGTTGTTCTAACAGGGTGAGATGATAATATCTCGTTGTGGTTTTGATTTGCATTTCCCTGATGATTAGTGATGTTGAGCATCTTTTCATAGGTCTATTGGCCATCTGTATGTCCTCTTTTTGGATTACCTCTTTGTAATTATGCAATGTCCTTTATCTTTGCTCACATTTTTTATTATAAAGTTTATTTTGTCTGATATAAGTATTGCTACTCCAGATTTCTTTTCATTTCTATTTGCATGGAATATCCTTTTCCATCCCTTAACTCTCAGTCTGTATGTGTCTTTGGATTTGAAGTGAATCTTTTGTAAGCAGCACACAGATGGGCCATGTTTTGTAATCCATTCTGCCACGCTATGTCTTTTTATTGGAGCTTTTAATACATTTACATTTAAAGTAATTATGTACTTATTGCCATTTTGTTATTGTTTCAGGTTGTGTTTGTAGGTTTCCTCTGTGCCTTTCTTCTTCTTTTGACCTCTTCCCTTGTGGTTTGCTGTTTTTCTTTGGTGTTTTGTTTAGGTTCGTTTCTCTTTGTTCTTTGTATATCTTTTGCAGTTTTTTTGTTTATGGTTACCATGAGGTTTATGTATATAATTCTTTATAGCAGCCTATTTTAAGCTGATAGGCATTTAAGGTCTAATATATTCTATAAGGACTACATTTTCACTCCTCCCTCCATGCTTTGTGTTACGGATGTCATAGATCGTTTGTGTTGTGTATCTCCTAACTACTGACTGTAGTTTGAGTTTGATACTTTTTTCTTTTAACCTTTGTAGTAGCTTTTTAAATGTCTGATTTGCTGTATTTATTGAACATTTGGCTTTAGCTGTGAGGATTTTTCCTTTCTCATACTTCCTTATTTCTGGGTATGTCCTTTCATTTTCTACTTAAAGAAGACGCTTTAACATTTCTTGTGAAGCTGGTTTAATGGTGATAAAGTCCTTTAGTTTTGGCTTGTCTGGAAAACTCTGTATCGCTCCTTCAATTCTATATAATAATAGCCTTGATGAGTAAATTATTCTAGGTTATAGGGTCTTCTTTCAGCACTTTAAAGATGTCCTGCCACTCCCTTCTGGCCATAAAGTTACTGATATCACCTGATAGACTTATAGGGTTTCCTTTGTATGTAACTTGTTTTTCTCTTGCTTCCTTCAAGATTGTCTCCTTAACTTTTGTCATTTTAACTACAGTATGTATTGGTGTTGGTCTGGTTCATCTTGTTTGGAACTCTGTGTGCTTCCTGGACCAAGATGTTTGTTTCCTTTCCCAGGTTAGGAAAGTTTTCAGCCGTTATTCCTTTAACGAAAGTTTCTGTTTCTTTCTGTCTGTCTTCTTCTGGGATCCCTATAATGCTAATGTTTGAGCACTTGGTGTTATACCAGCGGTCCCTGAAACTATCCTTGTTTTTTAAAATTCTTTTTTCTTTCTGCTGTTGTGTTTGTTTGATTTCTACTAGTCTATCTTGAGGTCACTGCTCCAGTCTTCTGTTTTAGCTAATCTGCTGTTGATTCCTTCTAATATGTTTTTTTCATTTGTTACTGTATTCCTCAGGTCTGCTTGGCTGTTTCTTATACTGTCTAACTCTTCGTTCAAGTTTTCCCTAAGTTCCTCTATTCCACTTGCAAGTTTGGTGCGGATCCTTATGACTGTTTCTTTGAATTTTTTATCAGGCAGATTACTTATTTTTATTTTCTTAGTCTTTTTTCCTGGTGATATCTTTTTTTATTTGTTTTGTTCCATCATTTGAGAGCTATTGTTCTGTTTTTTCCCCCATTTTTGTTTGACTTTCTATGTTTATAGCAATTAGACGAAATAGCTGTATCTGCCAGTCTTGGAGAAGTGGCCTGATGTAGAAGCGGGCTGTGTGTGGGCTGTGTGTGCAGGTGGTTTGGGGAGGCCGGTGGGAGCCGAGCAGGGGCCTAAGGCCTCCGGGGCACCGCCTACCAGCAGGAGCAGCCCCCGGTGGGGAGGCCAGGTGTGTGCGGCAATGCCCTGTTGGTCCTGCTCGCTCCCTTAGTCCGGGCCGAAATGGGCTCGGGCGAAGTGTCCGGAACACACTGCAGTGGCCTTGCAGGCAGGCCCGAACTGCTGGGTAGAGCCCCCATTTGCCCTTTCGAGGTGGGAAGGGTGCAAACGGCCTCCTCCGGCTGCAGAGAGCTCCCACAGCCCCTTGTAAGGCCCCGCAGCTCCCCAGCCTTCTGTCACCCGGTGTGTTGCACCCACAGCGGCCCGTGTAGACGTGACCTCGGTGCGGCTCTAAGTGCCAGGTGGTTGCAGCAGCCGCTGGGCTCCGAGCATGCGCTCAGGGCGCCCGGCGCACTGCCTGCCGGGAGGAGCCGCTCTCCTCAGGGCGCCCGGCGCACTGCCTGCCGGGAGGAGCCGCTCTCCTCAGGGCGCCCGGCGCACTGCCTGCCGGGAGGAGCCGCTCTCCTCAGGGCGCCCGGCGCACTGCCTGCCGGGAGGAGCCGCTCTCCTCAGGGCGCCCGGCGCACTGCCTGCCGGGAGGAGCCGCTCTCCTCAGGGCGCCCGGCGCACTGCCTGCCGGGAGGAGCCGCTCTCCTCAGGGCGCCCAGGTGCCTGAGGTGACGCCCTGCGCTTCCCGCGTCTCCCTGTGTGTGGAGGCCACAGGCGCCGGGCCATGACGCTGGGACCGCCCCGTGGGGACCTCGCAGGTAGGCCGAAGCCCCTGTAGTGCCCCCGCCGCCGCACGGCCCCGGAGAGCTCCCGCCATCCCGGGGTTCCCGCCACTCCCCAGCCTTCTCTCCTCCATTTCCTTCTCTTGTTTGTTGTCAGAAGCCGGACATTCGGGCTCGGTTGTCCCGCAGGAGTCGCTGCTGCTTGGAGGCCTGTGTATGTGGCTTTGCTCTGTGAGGGGAGAGCGGCGGCCTCGTACGCCGCCGCCGTCTTGGGCCTCGTGGTTTGTTGAATTTAAAACCAGTGCAGTGGACCTAGAATTGGTTTAATGAGGAAGTGGCTACACAGGTACGGAGAGCAGCAGGTGCTGCCTGCTCCCTGGGCAGGTTTAGTCCAATTAAGGACAGTTTGGGCCGCAGGCCATTGGTCTTTTGGGGGCCCGTGTGACAAGCCACTGATGCTGAGACTAGTTCCATGACGAGAACCCAGAGGATCCATGTCAAACGATGGGCTGTTCAGGCGGGAGAAGGGACCTCTTTTGTTCAGGGTTGTCTGATACACGTACTTCCTGTGAGATTGGCCCCCCTGCAGCCCAAGCTCGGTACCACATCCTAACCAACCATCCGGAAGTCGTTACTTCTTGTCTTAGGCTTGCCCAGGAGTTTCAGAGGATGGGCTGAGTGTATGTCGTGTTTCTCAGGAGCGTCCTTCAATCTCCATCTGAAGCGTGTCTTCTGTGTCTGTGCCTCCGTCCCCATGTCCCGCAATGGGTCCCTGAATCGATGGATAAATGACACCGTGGTTAACAGAATGGACTCCGGAGCCAGACAGTAGGTTTCACTCCTGGCTCGTACCCTTCCTGTTGCCACCTTGGGCAAGTTACTGTATTTTGCCGTGTGTAATGCACACCCACGTTTGCGGCCCAAACTTTCAGGGGAAATCTTTCGTTTTAATTTTTTGAATTCAAATTGTAATTTGTTTACATGTAGGTACTTGTTTTTTGTCTTATCAAGGAATTTTAGCATTTTTAAACATATTACGGTACAAAATATTGTATGTAACAAATAATTATAAAACACAAGAACAGATACAAGGTACAAGAAATTTTAAGTACTGCTAACACATTTGTGATATGCATGCATCATAGAAGGCCCAGAACTCTGCGTGGTTGCAAGTTCGTTGTAAGTTCAATAAAACCGATTATCGTATTCCGGAGCATTATTTTGTGTGCGGATATCGTTATTGATTTCTAGGGTTACACTTTGAACTCATAAGCATAAATAAAAGGAATTAAAAACATTTATATAAATAGAGAATTAGTACTACCCATGTATAATGCGCATCCTTATTTTTCCCTTCCAAATTTGGGCAAAAACGTGTATATTATACATGGCAAAATACGAAATACGGTACTTAACCTATCCATGCATCATTCCATTCCTCTCCTTTAAAATGGGCATCCCAATGTGCCCTGCCTCAATATAATAGAGTTGTTTCAGGAATCAAGCAATTTTTAGAATGCCTGGAGGAGTTCCTGGTACCTAGTGTTGTATAAATGTGTCTATTGTTATCTTAAGGCCTTAATGAACCTTAATTAAATGGCTAATGCAGGTAGTATTCTAAGCATATAGAGGACACTGAATTGTAGATATTATCATTATTATTGCAAGGTATTTGAGTTTTATTTCCTCTTGGACAAGATGCCTGAATGTTGGGAGTTCAGGCTTTTGGACTTTAGCTTCCTCTTCTCCTGGATGGCACTGTTCATAATAAAATAGCCAATCTTTCTCCACTGCCAAAAAATAAAAAAAAAAGGAGAGTGAGAGAGACAAAGACAAAGAAAGAAAAAAAGAAAAGCCTGAATGTTAACAGAGGCCTCTTGCAGATAAAGCCCTAACCTGCTTTTTCCCCAACTGAGTCCAGCTCTACAGAGGAGTGAGTTCTGTGGTCACAGAAGCCGCGCTTCGTGGCTGTGTGTGTGTGTGTGTATGTGTGTGTGTTTCTAATACGTATTCAGACCATAGAACTATTTTGCCTGAGAAACACACTTTGGAATAGTTTTTCTATAACACATTGAATGAGAGTAGAGATTTCTGGCGAGGAGAATTGTTGGGGGGAAATAGAATTCCAATCTTTTCTCAAATAATGCTCATCAAGGAAACTGCTTGTCTCACCTCCATGGGTAATGAAGGGGATTGATTCACATGTCCTGTGTTTCAGGCATTGACCTTGGCACTTCAGATCCATTATTGCTAATAAAAACATGCTAGTATCTACCACTTATTGACCACCTAGCATGTGCCAGGCATTTTATAGAAATTATTTCTACTATCCGTAACAGTTTTGCAGAGTAGACACGTTATCATCAACCAGTTTAAAGATGGGGTGATTGAGGTTCACGTGGCAAGTAGGTGGAGCCCAGGTTCAAGCTCAGGTTTGAAGGTTTCAAAGCTTCTCTCTTTGTGCAAACTTGGTGGGAGAATTTGTCCTTCTCAGCAGCACTTTAGGACGTTAGGGAAGGAAAGAGGACGAGAAGTAATCATAATAGCAGATGTTTATGTTCATTTCCCAGTGCAGTTTCTCTTTTGCTTCCAGGATGCATAATCGAGTTTCAACCTTCCTGTCCAGCTCTGCTCCCACGGTTCCCCCCATGGGAGGCTCCACCCAGGGAGCCCAGGTTTCATTCTCTCCACTCGCTTGGCTCTTGTGACTTCCTGCCTCTTCTCACATTGATCTCTGGTCATGGTTGACTTGATGAATTTTCCACGTTCTAGTTTGTCTTCCTGGAGCACCTCGTCCCAACTCCTCCAGACAGAATCGATTGCTGTTTCTTCTCTGTGCCTCAGGATTTTATTTAAGACCACCTGTTGTGGTTATCACATTGAATTATAATTGCTGGTTGAAAGAATGAATGGTGAGCATGGTGAGTTCCGTATTTCAGGCGGGCGTTAGTTCTTGTTTTTGTGTTGTTGAATGAGGATAGTAAAGCTTAGAGAGATTTGGTGACTTGTCCAAAGTCATATAAGTTATCATTGGTGGAGCTAGGGGTTCAGCCTTGATTCAGGAATCGGAATCCAACCAAAAAGAATTAGTGATGAGAGTTAAGTTTTCATAGACTTTTTACCCAGTTTCTTCCCTGAAGGAGAATAACTTCTAAGGCAGGATTTATGAGCTAAGCCAGAGAACGCTTACAGAATGAGTGAATGAAAAAAGTAGCTATAGCCTCCTATTTATATGCATATTACAGTTTACAAACCACCCTCTCTTCTAGCCACTTCAACATTTATCGTGTTTCCCTGAAAATAAGACCTAACTGGAAAATAAGCCCTAGCATGATTTTTCAGGATGACATCCCCTGAACATAAGCCCAAATGCGTCTTCTGGAGCAGAAATTAATATAAGACCTGGACTTATTTTCGCGGAAACATGGTATATGAAGAGATTCACATGGTGATGAGCTATTTTTTCCTAACACATTGAGATAAGCGAGTATATCTTCTACCCTGCTTCCCTGAAAATAAGACCTAGCCGGACAATCAGCTCTGATGCATCTTTTGGAGCAAAAATTAATATAAGACCCGGTCTTATATTATATTTTATATGGACCCCTTCTATTGTATGGTATTGTATTGTATTGTATTGTGTTCTGTTCTAGTCTAGTCTAGTCTAGTCTAGTCTATTAGACCTGGTCTTATAGTAAAATAAAACTGGGTCTTATATTAATTTTTGCTCCAAAAGATGCATCAGAGCTGATTGTCCGGCTAGGTCTTATTTTCGGGGAAACACAGTAGGAGTCTTTAAATTAAAGGAACGTGCCCACCACAAACCTCCCATGATCTCTCTCCCCCACTGACAGCGAGCTCCCAACCTAGGAGGCCTTGATTAGGCAAAAGCTTTGCTGCTCTTGTGTTTTCTTGGAATGTTCCCTCTGCAGGCTGGTTTAAGCTTCAGTCAGGGCAGCGAGATAGAACATGTCAGCTGGAGCAGATGGGCTGCCCCATTTTCTCTTTGAAAGTTGGAATCTAAATGCATATTAGTGCCAGCCATGATATTAATTATAGCCATGACTTGCATGGCAAGGCTTCCTGATTACTTTTGGTAAATTTGCTTTGGAGACGAGGAGGAGACCCTTAAGCTCAGATTATGGTTTGTTCAGTTCTTGGAAGTGCCTGTTAGGGCAGCATTTGAAGTCTAGACAATGAAGAGCAGAGTCCAATCCTGAGCATGAAAAGGGGTGACACGTTGCTGCGCTGGGGAGCAGCTCCGAGTCCGGCCCACAAATGTTCCCCATCCATCACTGCCTAGCCCTCGAGGCTTCTCTTCTGATTGTTTGGTTAAGATGGTGGAAATGTGGCTTAAGACTTCGCAAGAAGATCCAAAAAGAAGCTTTCTCTGTTATAGTCCTCTTTTTTCCCCCTTAGAGTTCTCTCTCTCTCTCTCTCTCTCTCTCTCTCTCTCTCTCTCTCTCTCTCTCTCAGATCAAAGTTGTCTGTTACAATCTGGCTCCCTCGTGTGATAGGGCAGGCCTTGAATTTGTGGAACTCATTGAAGGCCGAGATGTTCTTTTATTCTGAAACCAGAATCTTGGAGTGGAACTGGAGAATGATCTGGTTATGCCTGAGCTAAACCTGTCTCTTTCATTAACCCTTCTTCCTACTGACTGTGGACTTTATGTAAGATTCAGACTTTGACTTCCTGCAGTTTCACTAAGTCTTCTTTTTTTTTTTTTTAATTGAGCATGTTGGGTATTACATCTCAGGTGAATACTTTGATGCCTGTAGTTTTCACTTGTCATTTAAAAACCTAAGGTCTCTAGAGAGTTCTGGATGTAGCCTCAATTACACCTCAATGAATGATGACCTTCAGAGTAGTCACCTTGGGTGAACGTACTACTCTTAGAATCATTTAGGTGCAAGCTGAAGAAAATCACACTAGCTAAATTAAGCAAAAGGGAGATTTATTTTAAGGCTTTGGGGTGTCTCACAGCACCTGAGAACACAAATGTGACCAGTTCTCAGGAAAACATTTCTAGATGCCCTCAGAAGTGACTTTCTTTTGTCTCTGATTCTCTCTACAAACCAGTTTCTTTCTTCCCCTTTTTAAATGCATGATGTTTCTTCCATTTCTCTAGTAGACGTCACAGGAAACTAGAACATAAATCCAGCCTGAGTTTCTCATCCTATAGTAAACCCCTCAATGTTGGCTTATATTGGGACAGGTGCCCGACTCACAGGGCTCTCCAGGTAGCCTTCTGAGTGGAGTGGGCAGATATGGTAGGTGGGTGTCAGAAGAAGGGTGAGGGTATTGGGAAAATAAAAATAAGCATGAAACCAGCAACCCGTCAGTGTGTTTATAAGCAAACACTAAATTCATTAGTTTTGTTAAATTTAGTCAGTTTTCCTAGGAAGTGAACGGTTGTAGATTTTTGAGTCTGTGAACTATTAGCCTCTATTATTAATGGAATTTAGTTCCTTAGAGAATCAATTCCTTTATAAGACAACCATTTATTTAAACGTATCTATTTACATTCTCCTTTTCTTTAGGGAGCTTAGAATAATAGCAAACACATATAGGGCTTATTCTCTGCAGGCACTGTTCTATGTGTGTGTGTGCACACATGTGCACTCATTCTGGTCCTAAAAATAACCATATGAGGAAACTGAGGCACAGAGAGTTTAAAAAATTTCCCCAGGGTCAAGAGGTAATTAATGGTGGAACTTAGAATCCAACGTATGTGATAAACTAAGGAGAGAAGATATATTCAAATTAACATAATAATGCAGTACAGAATGTGGTATAATGAATGTTTTTTAAACAAATGTCCTAGAATTTGGGAAAGTTTAAGAACCACATGAACCAGTCTTATTGCTTTGTGTTTCTATTATTTTTGACAGAATTGCTATTATTGACATGGTAACTACTGCTGCACAAGACTTGAGAAAAGAGTTTAAATTTTACCAGACAACTTTTTATACTAGGATGTTTCAGAATGACCATAAGGGCATGGGGCTGGGCAGGAAAACTTATCTTCAGACATTTGAACGGTAGTCAAGTGGAGGAGGGGAAGACTTCCTTAATATTGCTCCTACGGGCAGAACCTGAAAGGACAGAAGGAAAGGAAAGGGGCCAGGACTGCATGCAGCGTGGAAACCTCGCTGACTATGAAGGCTGCTCTGAGCACCCCAAAGTGTAGCATCAGTACCTGGGAACCTGTTAGAAATGCACATTCTCAGGCCCCACCTCAGACCTGGTGAATCAGAAACTCGGGGGCCTGGGTCCATCCCCTTGTTTCCACAAGCCCTCCAGGTGGTTCTGATGCCTCCTGAAGTCTGAGACTCACTGTCATAAAGGCCACCGACAGAATAAAAAAAAAATCGAAATTGGTTGAAAGAGAGAGAAGGCAGAGACCCAAACTCCAATGAGTGGAGGGAGGGGCAAAGTCCTGAATATAAATATGGGAAACACTGCTGTTTGGGGCCGAGTTGCTGTATTGTCCCAAGAATGACACCTGCCTGGTTGTATTGCCGTAAAAACATTGGGAGGATCATGCATGAATGTCACGCGAGACTTCTACTGTCCACGTAGTGTTTTACCGCCCTTCATTTTATAGACCAAAAAACTACTGAGGGCCAGAGATGAGAAGTTGGAATTAGAACATGAATCTCCATAGTCTCAATTCAGTGACAGTTACAGAAGAGACTAGTGCACACTAATTGGCAGGGACTGCAGGGAGTATCCCAGTAAGTGACCTCTGAGCCATTTCCACATGCATATGTGTGGTTTCTGAGCTACATCAGGTGACCGGTAACGAGGGGAAGGTTATTTTCCTAATCAGGACACCTTGCTTTTGGCCCAAGCACTTCTCCTTACTAGAATGTGAATTTGCTGTAGTCACAAGAGAATCATAGAGATTTAGCCTAGTTCAACCCACTCATTTTACAGATGGGAAAACAAAGAGACAGAAAAACCAAACCTCAAAAACCAGAATGCTAAAGAGCCCACAGCTATATAATACCAGGTCTTACGTTTTCAGAATACACTGAAATTTTGCACTTTCTTTTGCATTATGTCAGTGTCTATTTCAATTCAGTTTTCTCACTTCCAAGATAAATATAATGATATTTCTATTCCTGCTTAAAATAGAAGTTGTTGAGGATAAAATGAACACAAATTGAAAAACATTGTTATAGAATACAATGTTGTGGAATATTCAATGCCATTATCTTCACCATTGATTTTATCGTAAGATCTATCCTCCTGTATGTTGCATAGGCTTCAGTCATAAGATTTTAATGCTAGGAGGATCCTTAGAGTTCATTTCTTTCAAGCCCTCATTTTACAGATGAGGACGCTGAGGCCCAAGAAGGTCACATATCTCAAAAAAGTTCTCCAATATTGGACTCCTCTAAGGAGAAACATCTTGTGGAGTGGTTCCCTTGAATGCCTACCCCAAATCAAGCTGAAGCTGTTGTCTATTTCACATGTAATTTCCCCCCTGGTATTTGACATCACAGATGAAAACACAAGGCCAGATGCTTAATTGCTTCTAAACGGAGGCTGTGAAATGATAAGCAACTTTTTGCCATCTTTTCTGTGGGTCATTGTGTCTTCTCCAAAGTCATTGTATTTTTGTTGTTTGTTAGCTTATTTCCAAACTGGGAATTATAAAAATGATCTTTTAAAGCATTAGAAGGACTTATGGCAAATTATAATGTAGCATTTCTAGGTTTCTCAGCCATTCTGTGCTACCTTACATTTCCATTTGGTATGTAGTTAGATGACCGTCACTGGTATATTTCTAGTCAGCTTTCTGCACAACAAAGCTGTAATGGAAAGAGGCTGTTTCTGGCCAGATAGATATCCTTTCCAGCCCACTTTTCTTTCCTTCCTTAATAAGAAATAGCATTTACGTACATTGCAGAAAAACGAGAACATATTTCTAAATGTAGGAACATGCAAAACTATCCATAGTCTCATGACTCAGAGAAAAATCTCCTTTGTTCTTTCAGTGTATTTCATTCCAACTTAAAAATAAATAAATATTTTTATGGTAATAAAAATACATAAAACGGATATTACTCTATTAACATGGAGTAATAAAGCTTAATGAATATTACTAAACCAACATCTGTTTTAATACCTAATTATCTCTCATCTGGTCAGGAAACGCAGCACTGCAGGCCCCGCTGAGAATACCTGTGTGGGCCCTGTGATGGCAACATCCTCCCTTTCCTTTGGATATTCTCACTGTATATTTTGTAGCTTCTCTGTATCCTTTTAATACCTTTACTTGCAACATTCGTTACAATGAATGAACCAGTATGGATACACGGTTATTAATTCAAGTCCACGGTTTATTCAACTTTCCTTAGTTTTTATCTAATGTCATTTTTCTGCTGTAGGATCCCACCCATGACACCGCACAGCATTCAGTTGTAATGTCTCCCGAGGCTCCTCTTTGCTGGAACAGTGTTTTTACATTTTCCTTGTTTTTGATGACCTTAACAATTTTGATGAATGCTGGTCAGGTGTTTTGTACGATGTCTCTCTACTGGACTTTTTTTTTTTTTTGATGTTTTTCTCATGATTAGACTGAAATTATGGGTTTTGGGGGAGTAGATCACAAAAGCAAAGTGACACTTCTATCACAGCATGTAAACGGTACATACCACTTGGGTTTTTTATGACTGTTGATGTTGACCTTGATTACCTAGCTGAGGTAGTGTTTGTCAAGTTTCTCCACTGTGAAGTTACTCTTTTTTCCTTCTTTCCATGCTGTGCTCTTTCGCAGGAAGGCAGCATGTGCAAATCACACCTGACGATTGGGGAGTTATACTCCCTGTCCTTCAGCACGGAGGATCTGCATACATTGTTTGTAATTCTTCTGCACGGATTTGTCTCTTCTTCCGTAGTTATTATGTATTTATATCATGATTGACTCATAAATATTTATATTTTCTGTTATAATCCAATACTACTTTATGCTGTTGCTCAAATTGTGGCATCTTTGGCCATTGGGAGCTTTTTTCGTTGGCTTCTGAGTCCCATCTGTGACCCAGGAAGTGGGCCCTCACTGATAGCAGGTCTGCTGGTACTTGGATCCGACACTTCCAGCCTCTAGAACTGGGAGAAATTCTAAGCCACCCAGTCCGTGGTATTCTGTTAGAGCAACCCCGATGGACGAAGGCACTGGAAAATACCTTTTTCCTAGTTTTTTCTTTAGTTATGTTTAATCTCCTGTCCAACACAACCTCTGAGGTCTTAATTCCTTTTATTATATATTTTATACCTAAAAGTTCTGTTTGGTTTGTTTCAAATCGACTGTGTCACTTCTTACTGTTTCCTGTTACCATTGAATAGTTTCAAGCTTGCCTTTTATCTCTGTAGACATAACAATCACAGCGGTTTTATAATCCGTGTGTAATTCTGCTGCCTGTTCCTTCGGTGTGTTTTCTTTCCTGTTGCGTTGCCCCCTTGCATGCCTGGTGATCTTTGCCAACTGGGTGGGCATTGCACTTACACAGTCTTTGTTCAGATTCTCCGAGGTCAAGGGTGGATGTGCCCAAGAAGCCTGAGGTTTCCTGGCTGACTCCAGGCTACAGGAAGCGGTGGTGGGGTCGCACAGCAGATGGGTTTTTGTCTGGTTTGTCCCTACCGTTAGGGGTCATGCTTAATGAGGTAAAGAACTCCTGTAATAATCCCAGCCGTGGGCAGGCTTTGGGCCTGAGCTTTGGCGCTTGTGCTCTGCAAAGCTTTAGGGTCTAAGCTGTTGTATTGGCCTCCAAGCCAATGCTCCAGTCATCATCCTTGGGATCCTGCATTGCACAATATTCTCTACTCGGAGGCGTTTCTCTTAACATTGTAACGTAATTGCTTTCCATGTATCTTTTTACAATGTAACACAGTTGTCTTCTAGTACTATCAAAGGCGTTTTTAAAAAAATCTTATGATTTCAACCACATTGATAACTTGAAATGTTTTCAACGTAATTGTCTACTACCACTAAATCCTGGTTACCTGTTAGCTCTTATCTGATGGAGAAATGAAAATACTCAAAATCACAACATTTTAATTTAGGACGAGAGAATGGAAAACTGAACTTGATGGTCTATCAGATGAATAACACCAAAAAAAACAAAAAACCAAAAAACAAACAAACAAACAAACAAAACCCCAACAGTATGTGAAGAAGAGAAGAGGAGGGAAAGAGTGTTGGATCTGCCTATGTCAGTAGCTGGGCTTTGATTTCTGGACCCCTCCTTCCTGGTCCAGCTAGGGACTTGTACTAACTGTCTCTCGCAGGCTGAAAGCTAGCCACCAGCAGGGAATAATTCCCGCTCCAATAAGAAACGGGCTGACCCTCCGTCAGTTCTGGGAGGAGTGTACTTTGCCACAGCTCTTCTGAAGACCAATACAACACTATTTAGTGCAATTCGGTATCACATGCCCTGCACCCCAGCAGTTTCACTTCTGAGTGCTGTGTCCAGAGAAACCCTCGCACAGGCACATAATGAGATGTGTGAGAACGTGTGAGGAGCAGAAACACGAGGCAGTGCAACCGTTCAACCCCAGAAGGATGGGTATGTAAGTATGAGCAGGATGGATATGTACATATGACCTGTGCATCTGACAGAATGCCGTGTAGCAGCCAGAAGGAGTGAAACAGATCTACAAATAGCAACATCTCAAATACATGATGCGAAACAGAAAAAAAGTAAACAGAATGAGATCTGTCCCTTCATCATTGTTTGTTGCGGCTAGCACACCAGCCTGAACTTACCGGCTTCTAACAACTGCTTATGAGCTCGTGAGGCTGTGAGGGAACGTGTTGGGTCGGGAGAAGGAGGGCAGTTCTCCTGGGCTCGCTCACTCCCCTGCAGTTGCTTGTCAGTTGGGACAGTTGTGTCTGGGTCTCATGGCTCCCCCTGCCCATGTAGGTATTGATGTGGCGCCTCCTCTCTGGGCGGGCCTCATGCCTGCAACAACTAGTGGGCGAGCTCGGGCTTTGGCGCATAGTCGCAGAAGAGTTGTCAGCAGCAAGAAGGGGCAAATGCAATGCCTAAGCCTTAGATCAGTCGTGTTTGCTAATGTTCCAGTAGCCAGAGTGTGTCGCATACCAAGCCTGTGGTCAGTGACTGAGAATACGTGAGAGGCTGGATCCAGTGTGTGGGCCACTGAGTGGCAGGACTGCAGCCGTCCCCACCATAGCACACTAGTTATGGGCGGGACGTGTCCCCCGAAGATTCATGTCACCCTCAGTACCTCAGACAAGGTTTTAAAAGAGGTAGTTAAGTTAAAAGGAGGGGTTTTTGTTTGTTTGTTTTTGTTTTTTAGGTTGGGTTCAATATAGTCTGACTGGTATCCTTAGGAAAACAGGAAATGTAGATACCAGACATGTGTTCATGCAGAGGAAACACCTTGTGGGGACCCAGTGACAGGTAGCCATCGATAAGCCAAGGAGAGAGGCCTCAGAAGAAACCAAACCCGCCAACACCTTGGTTTTTGGCTTCTAGCCTCTAGCACTGCGAGAGACGTCTGTTGTCAAGTCTCCTCGTCTGTGGTGTTTGTTATGGTGACTATAGAAATTTAAACACTTTACCTGCAAGCCATACTTTGCCTTTTTCCATAGATATAAAGGGAATTGAATAAACACATGTGGATTTGCAGTACGTATACTCAGTATGGAGTGAAGGAACTTTTGAAGGGAAGAGAACAGGATTGGAGCCAGACATAAAGTGGAAAACAGTTTAAAAAGAGCCATAGATGGATGGTTGATGACAGTGTGCCATCTCCTGAGGAAGACGATCAACTCAAACCTATGTACTGAGCTCAAAAAATTGGATAAAATAAAAATAGTCTTTCCTGGTCGAGGCAGAGTTGGCTTTCTTACCAGTAATAAGACCAATTTCTAAAACCTAATTTTATTGAATACTATTATATGATAGTATCTCTTATGTCATTATAGTCCTTTGCATGGAGAAACCATCGCTTCTGTTTATAGGAGAGGAAACTGAGGCAAAGAGAATTTAAATAAGCTGCCCACAGGTGCAATAAGTGCTTGGCTGAGGGCCGGACCCCAGTCTGTGTGACTCCCCTCCTGAGCCCTGGTAGCTCCCACTTGATCACCCGTCACGGAGCCTCTGTGTCTCTTCAGTTCCTTAGCCCCTCTCCTTGCGTCTGGAACGGACTCCTCTCTGGCTCTCGGAAGCCGGTCTGGTTTCTGAGTCACTGCTCTCGGCCCCCTCGCCTGTGCCCCACTGTGTGCCGGCTCTGACTCATAGCTTGGCTCTGCCCTGGTGAGGGCCTGGCCCCGCCAGTGTGCTCTGCCTCCAGAGTGGCTCCAAGGCTGTCTGCACGAGGCCTGAGACAGTGAGGGAGCCTGGGAGAGAAATAGCGCAGCCAGTGACAGGCGGAAAAGGCATAGGACGCGGCCCTAACTCCATTAGCTGTGGGCACTTTGAACTATGGATGGACGACAGGGGCCCATCTCCAGAGAGGCCGATGTAGCTCGTCGGGGGTGCAACGAAGGTGACAAAAAAATTTTTTTAATTCATCAGGTGATTATAATGTACAGGCAGGTGGAGAACCATTGCGCTGAAGTTTGAATTTTAGTGCTCACTGGATATGGAATACATACATATCTAATATATGTAAAAGAAGAGATATATACTATATAGAGAATAAAGGAGAGATATGTATCTCGTTTTAAATTCTTCTCTCTGTTTTGTTGACGTATAATTGACAAAATTATAAGATGTTTAAAATGACATGTGATGATTCCATCTACGTATACTTGTGAAAGGATTGCCTCCATCAAGTTAATTAACATCCATCACCTCACATATTAATGCCCACCCCCTTTTTGGTGGGAATATTTATGTTCTACTCTCAGCAAGTTTCAATTGTACAATAGAGTATTAACTGTAGTCACCATGTTATACATTAGACTTTATTCATCTTATAGCTGAAAGGAGGTGCCTTTGTACCAATTTCTCCCTAGAGCCCCCTCCCAACCCCAGCCCCTGGAAACCACTTTTCTACTCTATTTCTATGAGTTTTATATAAAAGAATAGAGTCAGTGTCAGGCTGGAGCTGGCTTATGAGGCTAGTGAGAGCAGAGTGTTAAGTGTAGAAGATTTTTCCAAGCTGGTTGTTAGTAGCTTGAAATCACCATGGGGAGAGTATTTCACCCCAGAAATTGGCAAATGTGACAAATGGGAGCTTGTTTTCTGAAGAGCTGGTTTATCAGAACCCCTCTGGATAGACTTTCCAGGGCTATAAAATCCACGTGTGCACGAGGTTCTAACCCTGTGTAATGTAGTAAGGGGTCTGTGTGGCGGTGTTAGCATACCTGAACTCAAACCAGACACTGCACAACTTGAAAGCCAGGTGACGCATGGCGAGTGATTTTGCTGTGCCTTGCCGTAATTGTCTTAGCTGGTAAGTAGGACTGATTACGCCTGCTGCACTGACGTGCTGTGAGGCATAAAGAGCGCATGTGAAAGCATCGTGCACAAAATAGGTGCTTGAAAAATGTTAGTTGACTTCGCCCGAGGAGCTACGTCTACCACTAATAAGCCCATCCATAATGCTTTCAGGAAACGCAAGTAATAATAATATTTGCAGATGTTTACTGCATACCAGATACTATGTTTTTCCTGCCTTAGTCTCCTTTACTTATAACCACCTTTGAAGGTAGGTCCTGTTCTTTGTCATCATTTTCAAGACGATTAAACTCAGAGAGCTGTTGTTTGATAGGGGCTGGCTCGGAATTCAGAGGCAGCCGTACCCGTTACATGCTCTTGGTAAAGGGTGAGGAGTGCTCAGTGACGGTCACGCGTGCAGTAAACATGATCACATGTGGTAAGTGTGTGTCTGCCTCATTCAATCAGGTGTGAGGTCATCTGGAAAACAGCACCCTTTGTATCAGAGAGTGTGGACGCACAGCTTCATTCATCCCTCAGGGACCACCTGAGATCTCTGCCGGAAAAGATGCCATAAATTGTGGTCATGTTTTATGCAGTGCAGTCACTTCTTTCTGTCCTGTGGGGATTAGAGCCTTACTGGAGCAGGGTCTTATCATCTTCAGCTTAACCAACTCGAAGCCCAAATTCTCATTCCATGATCCTATTAACAGACCTTTGATATGGTACCGATAACTGCCAGTCTCTCTGCAGTTAGTCTTTCTGCCTTCTTCGGAGCCTGGGCCAGCTCCTCCCAAGTACATAGTCACTCATTTCATCCCACTCTCCTGGCTTAATCAGTTATGCTCCATCTGGGCCATTAGAAGATCCTCAATGCCTTCATCTATCAACACTGCATTTCAAATAAGGGCAAAGGTGGGTTTTTTTCCCTCTGGAATTTTCCCTCCTGTCTGGTACCCTACAGAACAGAGGCAATGCAAGAAGCTTCCTCTTTTCTTTTCATGGAAAAGAAACCTGGAAAATGGATGCTACTTCCCTACCACTTACTTTTTAAAATTCAGCAGCTACACTTATTCCTGATAGAGAAGAAGCAGCATCCTTTCCCCTCCTTCTCTCCTCTCCCTCCCTCCCTCCGCCTCCCTCCTTCGCTTCTCCTTCCTTCCTTCCCTCCTTCCTTCCCTCCTTCCTTCCTTCCTCTCACCTTTATAAAATGACTTATATAATCACGTTAAGCGTAATTTCACCCAAGAGGAGTTGCCAAAATAGTACCCTGACTCTACTGAGACTGAAACAACAGAAGTAATTTGTTTCTACAGCACAGTTAATCGGATTTTGAGAGGAAACTTAAAGTTTCAACTTGAGAGTTTAGCTTTAAGTATCTCCTAATTACTAAATAATGTTCCCAAGTCACACCATACATAGATAATCCAGGTGGTTGTTGCAGATCTTTCTTTGGTGTGTGTGTGTGTGTGTGTGTGTGTGTGTGTGTGTGTGTGTGAGATGTGCACAGATACACCTGTTGGGAGGTTCTGGTTTAAAATGATTGAGAAGTGCTTGAAAAATAAAAGGTGGTTCCAAGTAGAATAACTTTTATTTTCAAGAAATCAAGGAAGAGGGAGGAAAGAGGCTGATATACACACCATTCTAATTAGAGAGGGAGGCAGACCTTGGAACTGTCCATTTGCAGAAGGGTAAGTGTGAGCTTTGGTGTGGGGTGCACATGTGGCTTGGGGTATGTCGCAGTGTTTGTCACTCCTCAAAGATGACGTCATACCCCTTTTACCTGAGGCTTTCTTTGTCTTTGCTATGGTTGGTTTCACATGCGAATTTGTGGCACAGAGGGAATAACCCGTGATTTGACTCTCTTTCCAATTAGAGTAGCAAGTTTTATTATAATAAATGCTGGGGTATAAGTCTGGGAATTAAACTGTAATCCTGGTTTTACCTTTCGCCGTCTGTGCAAATTGGGATAAATTCTTAACCTCATAAGCCTTGACTTCAGAAAGGATCTTAACGCAGAAACTGGAGAAGTGTTTGTGGAAGGTGGGAGGGTGCAGCGGGAACTGTCCAGCGGAGCTTCAGCTGAAATCACATCCAAGGTGAGAATGTACAATAAGGAGGGCCTGGCCATTTCCCCATTGTGGGGGGAAATGCTTTCCTTTAAAATTAATGGGAAGTCTGCCAAAGTTTAAGGCATCTGAAGAGCTATGAAAATGAAAATCACTTCAGAATTTTGCTGCAGGTTCTTACAATTCCATGTTGTCACGGCTAGTCTGGCTTCCTTCTGTAACCACCCAATAATTATAGTTGGGAGTAAACCATTGGTTAAAAAAAATGTGTAATACAATTATTGTGTGTGTGTGTGTGTGTGTGTGTGTGTGTGTGTGTTCAGAATAGTAGCACTTTTAGAAAGTAAAACTTGTTTTATACGATCTCAAAGGCTGTCTCTCCTCCTCAATATGTCTTGTAAAATCACCCACCCACTGCGGAAGCAGCTGATACTGCTTCCTGAAAAACTAACCACTCTTTTCTTAGCAGGGGCACACGTAGTCTAAGGGAAGGAGAATAAGAGAATGCATATCAATTGCCCCCAGCATGTATCATATTTGGACAATAACGTGATAGCCACAGTTTCCTCTGAGGTGTGTGATGGGGAGAGAATGTGCCTCTGAAGATCTCTAATGATTAGATTTAGCAAAGATTGGGCATGAGCTTTAGCTCCCTAAATAGTTGTTTCTGAAAGAATGGCTACCAGTCCAAATACCAACCCTCTTTCAAACTACATTATCCGTACGCATTATGATTCTCTTGGAGGATGGAAAGTATATGTGCTTTAGCATCAGACAAACCTGGGTCTGAACTCTGACTCTGCTGCTTACAAATTTCATGACCTCAGGGTAGACAGTTAATCTCTCGAGTTTTGACTTTCTCATCCCCACAGGGAAAAATAACATTTCTTTCACAGTTTTGTTTCAAGAATTAAGTGAGGCGCTATCCATTAAACTTCGGGTGGAGAGTCCATACTCAACACCGTTAGTTCCTTCCCTGTTCCCTTAGCTAAGTAGAGACCCATATTCCTCGTTGGGATATCTCTTACCTACAGTGTAGCCATCATTGTTGAGATCCCAAGGCTCTGAGAAGCAGACGTGCATTCATTTTATTTATTTATTAGATTTTAAAATTATTTAATTATTAGATGTATTTGTTATTCACTTATTAGATTTTTCTCAATCAGGTTTTCCGTGGACTGTCCTAAAGTAATTAGACTATTGGGATTATTAGAAACAGACTTTTATAGGGGTGACCCAGAAGAAAAAGGAACAAAGGACACGGACGTGCAATTAATGGAAGATGAAAACCAAATGGTCAATAAACACATGATAAGATACTCCATCTTATGAGTAATAATGTAAATGAAAATAAGTGTTATGAGATGTCATTTCAAATCCCTCCACTTACAAAAACTGGTAAGACTGACGGTATTAAGAGGTGGTGAGGTGGCAGAGTAATAAATATCTCAGGCACTGCTGGTGGTTGTGCAAATGTGTAAAGCTACTTTACAGACCGATTTGGCAGTTTGCAGCAAAGTTGAAAGCATACACACACTTGAACCAAGCAATTGCAGTTCTAGAGAACGTACTGTAGAGAAACTGTCACATATGAACATTGTTGTTACGTAATAACAGATGAAGGGAGGCGCAATCTCAATATCCATCCATAAACCTGGATGAATGATATATTCTAGTGCTTTCCTATGCTAGAATGCTGTAGCTATTAAAAAGACGAGTTATAACAATATATACGGACATGAAAAGGTCTCCAAGAGGTCCTGTTTTATTAAGAACATGTCACATGGCGCCTGGAGATACGTGTAAGGATGTTTGCTCATGTTGTCTGCAGCGGTATTGCAATAAGTGAAAAGTTGGGAACAAATACACCATACCAGCAGGAGAAGTGATAAATGACAATGGGAGAGTCATGAAGTGGATTATTAAATGGAGCTCAATTAAATGAGAGCAGTCACATCCGTATCGGTAGCTATCAAATACAGGAGGAAATATGTACTTTTTAAAAGTTAAAAGCATGTAAAGTAATATTAGGTATTGTTTAATAATATATACATGTGTTATTAAATTATAGAGGCATATGGGGGAAAATAAACTCCAAACTTGGAGTAATTGTCACGGCAGATGTGAGGAGGAAAGGAAATGTAATGGATGGGAACAGAGAGGGGTGTTTTATGTACCTGAAATATTTGTTAATGATAATTGGAAAATAGGCATCTTAACGCGAGAGAAATTGCCTCTACTAATTTAAACTAATTTTATTTAGAAAAGAAAATGATTTAAAAAAAAGGGTTTTCCCTCCCATTAGTTGCAGGATCTAGGCAAGCAATGGCTAGCCTGTGTTTCTATGCTTTGGGCTTTCAGAATTCATGAGGGGAGCTTAGATCCTATTGTGTAGGCATCCTGGCCCTGGCTGAACACACGTAAAGGCCAGAAATGAGGTGGCTCCATAAGTGGGTGCAGGTGAGAACCTGTAGGGCTAACCAATGTCCAAGGAGGGTCCGATTCAGGATCAGAATAGCTTTTCCCCCCTGAACTTAAGCCGTGATTCTAGACATGGAATCCTAGGCGAGCCCCTTTGGAGATTTTAAAAGCATGGTGTGGTTTGGGCTGGTGAGTTTCCTGTTCTTTCCCAGACAGGAGGCCAGATGGGGAGGTTTGTTTCAGATGGATTTGGACACAGCTCTCCAGGCTCTTGGTTCCCGTGGGGTAGGGGCTGAGTAGAGTTCCAGCTTCTGGACCCCTTTTTCTTCTGGCTGGTACAGTTTTGTTTGCATATTCAAACCGGAAGGCAAGCTATCAGGAGGAAGAAGAAAATCCCACTGAGTGTGATTTGTCAGTTTGCTTGATGAAGTGATCCTGCTGCGGAATTAGTTTAACTCTGTGAGGTCTGGACATTCACATGCAGGACTCGGGTTTTTATAATTCAATCAGTTGCTTAAACTTCTAGAATAGAATGGAGATTGGAGCAGGAAAAAAACCCAACTCTACTAATAACTGCATAATAAGCCTAATATATTGAATATACCCTTCTATTCACCCTTCAAATAAGCATTGACATTCTGTGCTGCAGGAAGGCTGTGTTGTTCTCAGGGAAGAAGACTTAGCCGGTGGAATTGAGGGCATGATGGTTGAACTTCCAGCTGGAGCTTATCAGAACAATGACCTAAAATTAATTTTCAGAGTAGAGGCCTAATTGTGACGACAGGGAGGTCTCTCTCTTTTTAGCTGCCACATGGTTTGCTATTTGTTACTGACATTCAGCCAGTGTGCGTGATTATGGGTGCCAGCTGGCTTCTGTTCTTACCCATTGCGTGTCCATTGTGCTTTGTTAGTGGCAGTTTCATGCAGTTTGTTGAATATAATTACCACCTTAATCCATTGCTCCATGGGTGTCTCATTATTTCATTGGTCCCTTACTGATTGACACTTGAGTGTTTTCCTCCCAGTTCGTTTGCCATTATAAATAATGCTTCAATAAATATCATTGCATCATGGCACATACCATACAACATACGTAGGTGCAAGAATATTCATAGGGCAAATCCCTAGAATCTGAACTTCTTCACCCAAGTTGTATGTTTGAAAGATATTGCTCTCCAATGAAGTTGCCCAGAGTTGTGAGATGGAAGGAGCAGAAGAGGGTTATGCTGTGTATCTGTGTGTAGCAGACCCTTTTGTTGTCGCGTGTCACTTCCTGGTGGTCCACCTGTGATTTCAGTGCTGGCTGAACTGTACGGTTGTACGTCCGCTGGCCTCGGTGGCAACTGCTTCCCACCTCTGGCACTCTGAGTCTCTACACTTTCTGTCGCAGGGCTTTCTTCCTGGCAGCTGCAGCTGGCTCAGCCTGTACGCAGTAGCAGCCAGGCAGTGGGGTGGGGGCAGTCCATATCCCTCAGAGCGGCCCTATCCAAGGGGGAATGGGAGGCAGTGGATACATGCCCCAGTGCTCTGTTGTGGGGTGTTCTGCATACACCTCGGAGCTCCCTGCAGAGCCCAGCCCATTGCTTTGTGCAGCGACTTTGAAAATGCTCTTTCCTGAACTTTCCCCCTCGGTCTCAGTCTCTCCATTCCCTCACTTGTGTATTGAGGCATCATCACCTACCCAACGGCTCACTCAGGGTGCTTACGGGAAATTCCCAAATAAGACATGATGTAAGGTACTAAACGCTTGGTGGCATGTAAGAAAGAGGAGACACAGGAATAAAAGAAAGCAGCAGCAATGCTATGTGTGCAGGTGGTTCAGGCGTCCCCTGCAATCTGCTTTGAGAGAAAATGAGGGACTAAAGATTGCTTGAGACTGGGCATTTCTCTGGGGAAGAAAGAAGAGCGATTTCCCTCTAAGCATAATACCTAACACTTGCACAGCACCGCTCGAGTAATTTTCACAAGTCTTTCGTTTGCTCATCTCAGTGGTCCTGCACAGTAAGCAGATGTAGCCTCATTTTACAGATGACAATACAGGATCAGAAAGGCTGGTTTCCCCACCCGAGTTCCCATGGGGACATCAGTGACCTGGGTACAAACTCAGGCTTTGTGATGCCGAGCCTTGTGCGAATTCCGTGGGACCATGGCTGCCTTCCTCAGATAGGGGTGGCTCTGGGTGGGGGACAAGAGAAGCTTTCTGCAGAAAACATAGCCACATCTGGGACTAGTTGGAACCCCCAGCCCGCCGCCCACGAATAGAGCCGGCAGGTATCCTAGTGAGTGCTTCGCGTAACGCGCACGCCTGGGGGGCAGTGCTTCCCCGGGGGCCAGCAGTGCCAAGACCCTTCCACCCTCTTGTCTCTTGGATTCTCTCTCCCATTCTGTGATCTGATTGGTGCTGAATCTCCTGCCTCTACCAAAAGATTCCGTTGATACAAGAGGGTGGACTTGTCTGTAGCATCAACTCTGCCTATGGAAACAGGCGGGTAAGGTCACCGCCGTTCAGGGTAAAACAGGGCCCACGGATCCATTCTCGGTAAGACTGCGGGAAAGATGTGCCGCGATAATGGCTCTATTGTGTTCCGCACAGCGCCCGAGACAGACTTGTGGCTGCTCTGGTCCTCGGTTGGGCGTAACTCCTATTAGTCCCGTTTTAAACCAGCGGTAATTACAAGTCTGTCACGAGGCCTCAACCTTCCACAGTTGGATGCTGAGGCGCCTGCCTCAGCTCCCAGCTCCAGCACACCACTTCTAGGTTTTGGATTATGAGGCCTGCCCACGTCTCTCTCCTTCTCAGAATTTGTCTCTGCTTCCTTTCCCCATGACGGCCAGTACGTTTAAGATAAACTAATAGAAAAATGGGAAGCACTCTTGCCTAAAAGTGCTGCCGTGTAAAATAACAACAATGCCAGGCTCATCTCAGCAGCCTCATCACACCCTCTGTGAAGCCACAGACCTGCTCACTCAGGTCCATCCCTCCCCCGAGAAGCCATGAGACTTCAGCCCTGTGCCCAGGTCTTCAGGCCTGTTCAGTCTTAGAAGAGACCCCCCCCCCCAGCCTGTGATCCTGGGGTGACAGCGCTTAACTGATTCTGAGGAGCACAGAACAGGCAGCCCCGGCTAGCCCGCGATATGGCCCGGGGTGTTAATCTCCCATTTCCTTCCCCAGGCGGAATGAAGCCTCAGTTTGCATTTTTGATTGAGTCTCTCTTTGCTGACAGACATTCTCCGGGCAACCTGGAAAGTCCTCAGCACGTGATAATGTGATGGAGGCGCTAACAGATCCATAACTCCTCTGCTGGAATTCTTTCCTGGAGCCTTTAAGGTGTCAGGGCTGCAGTGTTACAAGGGAAGTCGGGCCTGAGCTGGTCGACCAGGCGACAGAATGGCTGTGTGAACCTGCTCCCTAGCCCTTTTCCAAGCATGGGCTGCTCCTTTTCAGAGGCAACATGGGGGTGGGGGGAGAGCCAGGTAGCCTTGGGTTTGAATCTGAGCTCTGCCACTCGGCGGCATTGCTACGCTTGCTGTGGAGATCCTGTGAACGACACCGATAATAATTACTAACAGCTGTGATTCTCTTACATCCTCCTCACTCAAAGTGTGGTCCCTGGACCAGCAGCCTCTGCATCTCCCGCCAGCTTGCTGAAATGCAGAGTCTCAGGCCCCCTCCGGACTTAGGAATTGGAATCTGAATTTTCCCAAAACCTCCAGGTAATTCGTATACTCCTGAAAGTTTGAGAAGCACTTGCAATGCTCTCATGTATCCCTCATTAGACTTTGAATGCTTCTGGAAGGTGTTGCTGGCTCTGCGTCACTCTTGCCCCACTGCAAAAGGCTTGGTGACAGCTGCTCCTGGCTGAACAGCTAGGGTGACAGACAGTCCCCCACATGCCAGCGTCGTGTTCTCTTCCTCATGACATATCGCTTAGGTTTTCCTAGGGCAGAGACAGGGTGAGTTCTAGAAGTTCCTCTTATTTCCTTCTCTCAAAGGTGTTACATGAATGGTCCAGTCTTTAGGGAGACTGAGGTTTCAAAATTTATTTGCTTTGGGAAAAGAAGGGGCTGTGATTCATAAATACATTTTTTTTTTTTAGAGATGAGTATGTTTATTGTTAACAACCAGTTTCTACGGTCTTGGTTTCTCAGTAATAAGGATGATAAATCATAAAGGACAGGAGGATGATAGAGGTATTTTTAAAAAGAGAAATGTGGGGTCTGGACTAAATCAACACAAATATACTTAAGCGCACGATCCTGTCACTTTAGGATCCAATATTTCAACAAGATGCATCTCAGATCTTATTATGTGTTCGTCAGAGCACAGATCAGATGTAGAGCCTGTGACATTCACGCTGCCCAGTCAACCTTATCTCAGGCTTTAGACACGAGTGTGCTGGGAGGAAATTGCTTGCAGACAAGATGAAAAACTTCTGGGGCAGCTGGGTGGAGGCCATGGGAAAAATCCGATTATCAAAGTCACTTCTCTTCTTTGATTAATGTCTGTGAGAAGGAGGTTAGGGAACTACTGACAAGGGGAATTATGACTACGTTTTGGGGAGAGAGGCCGGGGATTCAGGAGGAGAAGGGGAAGAGGCACATGCCTGGAGAGACTTCTGCCCATCATGGAAACTGTGTTGGTTATTTATTGCTACATAACACACTTCCTCACAACGAAGTGACTTAAATAGCCATAGACATTTATTATTGACACAGTGTGTCAGGAATCGGGGAGCAGCTTGCCCGGGTGGCTCTCTCCTGAGGTCATTGTCAAGCTGTGAAAGGGCTCTTGAATGTCCTCACGGCATAATGACTGGTTTCCCTCAGAGCCAGTGATTCATGAGAGCAAGACCCAAACCACGACATGCTTTATGGCCTAGCCTCAGAAGTCTCACCTTGTCATTTCTACGGTATCCTATGGGTGGTACAAGTCAGCCTTCTTTAGTGTAGAAGGAAGTCACAGGCGTGTGAATACTCGGAGACGGGTCATCGGAGGCCGTGTTTGACGGTGGCTACCGCAGCCGGTACAATATAACTTTAGGGACCGGAGGAAGTGTCCTGATTGAACTCCTAACTTCCGCCTTCATTATATGATGTTAGAGGATTTGTAACCTCTTAGTCCCAGCTTCTTAATCGCTAAAGAAGTTAGAATAGCTGATCTCATGCGTTGCAACGCTATAGGCCCTGGCTGTGATGGAAATGGCAGAGTCTCAGTCTGAGGACCTGGGTTCGAATCCTGCGCCCCTCTCACTTGTCTAAGGCCCGTCACTTCCTGCTCTGAAGAGTAGGTTTCAGAGCTGCAAAGTGGGGACAGTCCTGGGCATTAAAAGAGAGAATGGGTATGGAAGTGTCGTACACATGTAAGCTTCTTTCACTCGAAAGGTGTTTTTATTTCCTCGTGACGAAGCTGAAGCAGAGGAAGCTGCAGACGTGTCATTGTCGTGCACAGTGACGTTGCCTGCTACTCCGCAGTGCTTCCGGAGCCTCCAGACGGGCTCTTCCACCTGTCAGGTCAGGGTCTAATCCTCTGAGCTATGCCAGCTGCTTATTAGAACAGAAACTAAAAGTCATGTTATTTCACGTGTGTACTTTGCAAACAGCTTTTACTGACATTATGTTATTTGGGGCTCATTATTATTATTTTTTTTGTTGATTCTTTCGTATAAAATATCTTAAAAGCACTTTTTAAACCAGTACTTTTTAGAAATGTGAATGTAATATTGTTCATGCTCGTTGTTATTTTTATGATTGATTTTCACCCTCTCCCATGAAGCAGGTAAAGTTAGCCGGTAGGTCTCATCCTTACCTTCTGTCACATGAGGAATTTGCATCTCAGAAAAGTTAAGTGGCTTAGCTGAGGTCACAGATCTACTTAGGAGGAATGTGTAGAGACACTTGTCTTAGGTCCATGGCGATTCTGTATGTTTAAGAATCATGCTCTAGGGTGGCCGGATGGCTCAGTTGGTTAGAGCGCGAGCTCCCAACAACAAGGTTGCCAGTTCAATTCCCGCATAGGATGGTGGGCTGTGCACCCTACAACTAAGATTGAAGGACAACGAATTGGAGCTGATGGGCCCTGGAGAAACACACTGTTCCCCAGTATTGCCCAATACAATTTATATAAAAAAAAGAAATCATGCTCTGAACTACTGAGATGAAAAAGACCACAAATTGAATCATGACGATTATTGCTGTGAAGTTCTATAAATGGGCTTTGGGTGCTTCCCTCATGCCAAGTGCTGGAGTCACAGAGGTGAAGATGTGGTTTGTGTGACTCACTTGCTGGTGGATAGGGTGGGTCAGGCTAGACGTTTAGATAAGTCATTTCAGGGTAGTATGATATGTCTCATGGCAGAAGTTTATAAAAGGTCTGCACTTTGGGGGAACCATCGATGAACAAAGCATAGTCCTCTGATTGAGTAGGTAAAGAAACAGGAAGTGGTGCTTTGAGCTGAAATTTGAGTCCAGTGAGGGAGCTGTTAGGAAGCTGATGGTGATGAGTAGTGAGGCAGGGAGGGCGGCTTGGCAGCAGGACACTTCCTCCAGACGTGATGGCCAGGTCCGTGGCCTGAGGCACACATCGCAACTATTTTGGACTTTGTTCCATAAATTATAGCAAACCGCTGGTGTGGTAAAATATTTTCTTCTGATTATAAGTATATTGAAGACTTTTGAACAGGGAGAGCACGTGAAGAGGGCCATGAGAAATATGTTTAAAAGGGTGCAAGAGTGAAGGCAGTTCATTCATCACTGAAGGAGGACGTCAGGCAGGAATGAAAGGGCATGTCGTGCTGACCTGCATGGGGGGGTGAATGGCTATGTAGCCTGTGAGCAGTAATGTGCTGTAGCTCAGGGGTCAACAAAACGTTTTCTGTAAAGGGCTAGATCGTAAATGTTTTAGGTTTTTCTGCCCGTCTGGTCTCTGTTGCAAATACTTAGCTCTGCTGTTCTAATACGAAAACAGACATAGATAGTCTGTAAATGATCGCCCATGGCTGTATTCCAATAAAACTTTATTTGTGATGCTAAATTTGTATTTTATACAGTTTTCACATACTTTCATACAATTTTCACATGTCACAAAATGTTGTTACTCTCTTGAATTTTTCAACCATTTAGAAATGTGTAAGAACCGCTCTTGGTTCGTGGGCCTTCCCGAAACAGGCAATGGGCCATGTCTCACCCATGGGCCATGGTTTGCCCACCCCTATGGTAGCTTTATTCACACCCCCCCACCCCATCTGCCCGCGCGGTCTTGGCGAGTGCAGGCACACCAGGCATAGCAAATGCAAACTTCACAGAGCAGCCTTCCGTTTCAGAGCAGTCTTCTCCAGGTTACATTTGGAGTTGAAACACACTGATAAATAGTAAAACTTATTCATGGGGAGGCATGTATGCCCACTCCCGCCATCTTCCTGAGATTCTATAGATGGAGAGATTTCCTCCTCGAATTCTCGCCTCCGAGTTTTTACACGTGCCTCTGCACTGGGCCATCCCAGGCTGGCTGGGCTTATGACTGTGGGCAGGTTCACGTGTGGAATAGCTTGGCTCAGAGGAAAGAGGAACTTCTGTGCTTGTGGGGCAGTGATGGAAGAGATGGGGGTCAAATGGAAGACATGTGAAACTGGCACATATAGTTGAGCAATTTAAATCTTTTTTTTTTTTTTTTTGAGAGGTCTATTCTAGTCCTTTGCCCATTTTTAAATTGGGTTATTTGGGGTTTTTGCCACTGAGTTGTAGAAGTTCCTTATATATTTTGGATATTAATTCCTTATCAGGTGTATGGTTTGTAAATATTTTCTCCCATTCCGGGCTGCCTTTTCTCTCTGTTGATTATTTCCTTTGCTGTGCAGAAATTTTTAGTTTGATGTAGTCCCACTTATCTATTTTGCCTTTGTTGCTTGTGCTTTTGGTGTTGTATCCCAGAAATCATTGTCAAGCCCAATGTCATGAAGCTTTCCCCCTGTTTTCTTCTAGGAGTTGTACAGTTTCAGGACTTACGTTTAAATCTGCAATCCATTTTTGGGAGGTTCAGTAATGTTAATGAGTTTTGAAAGAAATGCACAGAAGCGTTGCATTATTTCATTTTTGGGAGGTTCAGTAATGTTAATGAGTTTTGACAGAAACGCACAGAACAGTTGCATTATTTCATTGACAACCTTGTTTCATACATGGGAAGAAGAGAAGCCATTTAGAATCATCCAAGGGAGCATGGGCAGAATTTGGGACTCACAGCCGGATCACCTGACTCCAAACCCCATTCTCTTTCTGCCTCCCCACCTGGCCTTTTATTTGATACGTTTGAATGGGAGCAGGGAAGGCGAGAGGAGAGAAAGAAGGGTGAACGGAACAGAGTGCCCAGGAGACTGCCTTCTTCCAGACACAGCAGGGCTGCGTTTGGTCAGTCCCCTAAGGAGAGAGCTGGGCTTTCTTACGCTATTTTTAGCCCTGACTACCTCGCCCTGTCTCTCTCTCTCTACCTCCTACCAGCACATGTAAGCAATTACTGTCATACCCGGGTCAGGAAACACGAAAGCAAACGGTACCTTAACAAACATATGATTTTAAAACACAATGATCCAGGTATTTGAACTTCAGTGAACACGTGGCCAGTAAAGATTCTGTTTTTCATCAATGATATTTTTGGCAAAGAGGAAAGGACAGAACTGAGGCGATTTCGTGATTTTTCTAGAAGGAAACTTTTCTGGTTTGCCTCTGTTTGGATGGTAAAAAAACAACCTAAGAGCAATGATGAAAATTCTCCAGTTTCCCTCTTTACTGTCTCCGTTCTAAATCAGGCGTGTCCCTTTGAGAATTATCAGAGAACACTTCCATATGTAATGCTCTTCTAGACTCTGACAGGACGGATGGCTTCCTGAATGAATGATTGGATCCCCGCTGTCAGCTGGGTAGATGACGGGTGGTATCCTAGAAGCCAAAGTTGTTGGCCGTATTTTCTCAGATGGTGCAGAATTGGGTGATTTCTTCCCCCATCTCCCTGTTTTTGCCTCCCTACACCGAATAAGTACAATCGAATTCTACACTTTTTATCGTTTTATGCAACACAGCCTGGGGCCATTGCTTTCCCAGGAGAAGGCCTAGATGGGGGCTCTCGTTGTGTGAGGTCTGCTGTCACTCCTCACCGTCTTGTATGGGGGTCAGTTCCTCTCTACACCTCTAGACTCATATCAAAACATTTATAAGTAGGCTAAATTTTCATGATGATTTTGAAGACAGAAGGAAAGAGGGGGTACATTGCACACCCTGGAGCAAATGTCTCAGATTCCTTTGGACGTGTTCTCTATTTCCCCAGTCCTCTCCTGTCGCTCCTCCCCTCTTTCTCTGACACCCCCCCACCCCCTCCCACTTACCTCAATTCTGTCCTTGGTCCTTTCTCCCCACTTCTAAATTATCCTCTAGGTCTCAATCTCTCAACTCTTTCTGATGAGTAGTTTAGCTCTACCTGGCTTCTACTTTCAAAATCCTCCAGGTACCAAGACCTACCCTCCTTAGAGAGCTGTGGGGGATTTTAATAACAAAAAATTGTTCCATCACATTTAGAAGATTTGGTTTCTTATCTTTATTATTTATAAACTGTGCAAGATTACACAAAATACTTTGTCTTGCTATAGCATGAAACTCACATCTGTTCTGCTGTCCAGAGGCTCATCAAAATATAAAACAATCATAGCTAATATGTGGAGGACCAACCATGCCCCAGGCACCATGTTAAGTATTTTATGCTTGTGACCTCATTTACCTTATGCTGTTGGATCTATTATCACCCCCATTTCATAGACTATTAAATTGAGTGTCTGAACTGCTAAGTAACTTGCCCAAGATTTTCCAGCTGGTAAGGGGGCAGAGCCACCATTGGAAGTTGAGATATAAACCTCGTGTACACAAAAGGTGCCAAGGTACCATTCTAGGTTCTCTGGTACTTTGCCCAGGTAAGGGTTCACACCTGTTGGGTCCTTGAATGGGGGAAACTAGACTAAATGCTCTTCTTTTAGGATGCTGGGAGGCATTGTGTGAATTTCCCCAAAACTGCAGGATAATTTGAAATTACTCATTATATTGGTCTTATTGGTATTTAACTCAATTATGCAGTAAACATGTCCCACAGAAACAGGCCAGTATGGGATAGTGTCACTGCAAAGAGACCAGGATTTAGGAGCTGGGCAAGCAGGGTAAGCTTTCTAAGCCTCCATTGCTCATCTGTACTTTTTATAATTTGACTTATAAAAGCACCTGTGTACATTGCTCTAAGGATTCAAGGAGCTGTGCATTTGAAGTGTTTTATGTATGACCTGCGTATACCAGTTACTGAACACATCTTGTCTATTAATGACAGTCACAGCAACGATAATGAAATGAGAAAACAGCCCCGTAAAGTTCAAGAGAGTTTTGACCCTGCCTCACTCCCCTGTTGAGTGGCTCCATGATTTTTTTCGTCTTCATTATATGGCTTAACACTGGCAGGCGGGGGCTTTTCACAGACATAGAACTGGAGAGCAACAAGACTTGTATTTTAGTCGCTTCTATCCTTTGTTTTGTGAGCTTGAGCAAGGCACTTTTTCTAAGTTAATCTCACTTATAAAAATAACAGTAAAAGCCCCTTCCCTTCCTCCCCACCCACTACAGTGTTAGGTTTTGTTGACAGAGTGTGTGTGATGGGACTTTATAAACTCTAAAGTACTTTGGACACATTATTTTTTTGTTTCTCCCTTCCTTTTTGGAGCAGTGTTTTTGGTTCCCCTGAGATGACCCGGCACTACACCCCTGGTTAATAAATACATTTGTGCATGAGCCTTGGGCTAATAATGGGGTCTGTATTTGCAATTGATGCTTTTCCTTGCTCAGCAAAGTGAGCCAATGGGAGCTAAGCTGTGGCAGTGACAATTAAAATAATAAGTTTATAAGAGCAATTGCTACCTTGCCTATCTGGTTTGCTAGTGTGGCGTAATAGAGAGTAGAGTGAGCATGTCGGTAAACTGGCAATTTGAGAGAGTGGTCAAAGAAGAGAGTGGAAAGAAACCAATGTCTGAGATCTTGAATTTACAATCAGCTCAAGAAAGAAGAGCCTATAAGAACAGCTACCATGTATTTGGGGGAGTGCCATGGTAGGCACTTTCTAGAAACTTCTCTAAAGCTTCCAACAACCTTGTGACATAGGCATTACTACCCCCACTTTACAGATGAGGAAATAGGCTCAGGGGTTTGAGGCACCAGTCTGAGCCGCCTTGAATTCTGTTTTTCAGAGTGTGGCGTTGCCCCCTCCCAGTGATACCAGCCACTGTCCTTTGAGTTAGCGTTGGTGTGTTTCCTTCTCTCACTTCCCACAGCCAGTCTATCACTAAGGCATATTGACTTCAACTCTCTAGCTTACGTTCGCTCTTTCCATTGACATCACCAGCTCTTGTGTGGGTTATTGCACTGGCCTCCTACCCTCCCACCCATGTCCTAGCTGCCTGCGGTTCTCCACGCTTGGTCTGATCGTGTCCTGTAACCCCCCACGTCTCCTAGGCTGAGGACAAAGCCCTCACCACAGCCACAGGCCCCTGTCCGATTTCTGCCCTCCCCACGTTCCCCTTCTCTGTGCTGCAGGCCCCACAGGACTGGACGCCGCCCTCCCCGCACAGCGCCTCGCCTGGGACCCAGGCCCGTCCGCACTGCACTGGCTCGTTGCCCATATGTCCTTCTGATCTCAGCTCCAGGCACCCCTCCTGGGGAAAGCCTTTCTTGACCTTGGTAACTAGAGCAAGCCCTCTGCTGAGTGTCCTAAGTCCAGGGAACTTCCTGCGCAGCACTTTTAATAGTTGACCCTTTGCATTCACTTGGCTGTGTTAGTGTCGGGCTCAGCCCCGGAAGGGGAAAGATGGGGACGGATCTGTTTGCCTTCCTAGAGCGTAGTGCGCTCGAGATGCCGTAGAAGGCCTGACTGATTTGGCCAAGGCGCTGCAGCGAGGAGGTGATGGCTTTGGACTGAACACCTTTCACTTCCGGGCGTTGCCGGTTTACCACTAGGACCGATAAGTGTACTTTAGCCTAAGATCAAACATATTTTGATTCCATCAGGTAAAGGTGAATAACAATGGATTATTAAGAACAGATTTGATAAGCAGATCCGCCTGACCAAGGTTTCAGAATGTTTGCCTCAAAGAGAAAGGTGATGAGGATGGATTAACCTGGGCTGATGGCAGGGGTGGGGGCTGGAGCGTGAAGAGAGTGGCTCCTCTGTGGTGCCCTTGACCCTCGCCTTTCTTCTTCATGCCGGCTGGAACCGGCCACCCTGAGTGCAGTGAGATAAGGGTAGATTATCTCCCTTAGACTGTACACGAGTATATGCTGGGCTCTGGATGAGTGGGCAGCTTCTGTGCAGTTAGAGAATTTGTGGGCAGGTACAAGTGTCTTAGGTGTTTTGACCTAAGTACTGCTCTGTGAGGCCATATTTCTTGGACTTGGTTGTAGTTTCCACTGACGACAGTTGGCAGCTGGATGGAGGGGAAGAAGGGAAAGGCCACATGTTGAACACAGAGCTCTTAGTTTCAGCTCTGCTGCAAACTATCAGACTGATTTTGATCAACCCCCTTAACCTCTCTGGGCCTGTTTCCTCCTCTGAATAATCAGAGCCATGTCCGGAATTCCTTTCAAATCTGCCCTCCATTACCTCCTCCCACTGTGAACACTTAAGGAAGCTGTTGTTCTTATTCTCTCTGATGGACCTTCCGACTTCTGTATTACAAATGTCCTCTCCCACCCAAATGACCCCTCAAGGAAATTAAATCTCGCTTCATTTCCACCTGGTAAGTGAAAAGGCTCAAGGAAAGAGGTTGCTGTCGATAGCTCCGTGGATGGCAGATTAATTCAGTGGAATAGGATCCATGCAAACACGTGCTTGTGCAGTCATAATTTGCCTTTCATTTTCCTTTGCAACTTAGAAAAAAGTGAATAATTTCCAGTGGGCCTCTCATTTGAACATATTGAAAAAACATGTCATTAGCAAGAGGAGCATTTAGTGGCTTGATTACCATATATCTCCAAATATGTGGAACAGTCATTTTTCAGTTGGGGGTAATTTGCCGAGTAGAAAGCTGCAAAGTCTTGAGCGCAGCAAAAATCCATGCAAGTCTTCGATGGGTTTTGAGGAAGCAAAGCGGAAAAAGGGAGAGGGCCGGGGTCAGCTGCATTTCCTTTGTTATTCAGATGCAATTTCCTAGAACAATGAAGGTGGAGTTGTGAGTGGAAATGTGTTTGTAAGGTCTTAGTAACTCAAGAAAAGTGCTAAAGAAAAAGAGCTAAAAGTAAATTTAGAAATTTATTTCATTTGCTTACCTGCTTTTGGTGCCTTCTTATCACTTTGACATTGTTTCTCTTTTTGTTTAAGGCCACTCTGGCTTACCAGCTACAAGGGTGACCTTGGCCAGTTGCGTACATTCTCTAAGCCTCATTTTTTTTCAGTTTGTATAGTTTAGGGCAATAATCCTTGATTTTTCTGCCTTGAGTTATTATTGCTGTTCAGATCCCCTAAGATACGTGGTTATGTATGGGCTTTGTCAAACTCATTACCCAACATGCAATGTGGGCAAGCTTAGATGACAGGGATGTGACAGTTACTGACACAGGGGTGGAGAGGAGTGGCAGAGGAGACGATTGTAGATTGTAGGATTTTCCTAGGTTCTTTTTTTTTTTTCTCCAGAAAATAGCATTGCTCCTATATTTGAAGACACCTGTTTGCATAGATTTAGAGAGATTCTCAGGTTGTCAGAGCTTTGCACTGATTCTAGAGCAGAGTTTTAAGACAGTTAGAGCTGGGCCATCGTTTTACATTATAGATTTTAGTCAACAGCCTGGTCATGGCCGTCCTCAGGTGCAAGGATCTTTTTGACGATGGGAAGACGTAAGGCCGGGATCACGTCTTTTCTCCTTTAGGCGGGCAGGCCATGAGGGCAATGCTGTGTCATTGGCACATATGTCAGCAGTAATAAGGAGCCCCTCTCTTAAAGGCTTCTTAGATTTCCTGGAGATTTATACAAACACTGTATTGATGAAATGGTTCTGATCTTCCTTCTCAGTGGAAATAGCTCAGGTCACTGGGCCACTTAGAACTTTATGTTCCCCTTTCCCAGTAACCCCCCGCTCATAACATTTATTTAGGGAATAGTTCATGCAGTTTAGCTTAAGGCTCTGATTAGCAGTAAAGCTAGTGTTCATGGAATAGCAATATAAATTGCAATATCATAACAGACTTTATTTTAAATTTATCAGACTCTAATTCAATTTTTCCTTAAAAACACAGATTTTGTTTGTTTGTTTGTTTTGGTAACTTAGTTCATTATTAGGAACATGAACAAATTAAAATGCTGGAAAAATTATTTTCATTTAAAATCTATAGCCTTTAATAGAGACAGTGGAAATGCAATGGCTCTGTGCGATGTCAGAGGGATAGTGGATGGGGGGGCTGGGGGGGTTCACACAGTGTGAGGGATATAAATATTAGTTTTTCTTGTGTACCTGGAACTAAAAAAAAAAAAAACAACAACAACAAAACCTATAGCCTTTTATTTAACCCAACTTTTACAGTGATTTTATTATCCCACTATGGGGAAATTGGCATTTAGAATAAAATATGAAGGAAAACAGTCACCCATAAGCCGAACTCCAAGAGTTAACAACTGTTAATATCTTTGTCTGGTTCTGTCTGTATTTCATATGGTTTAATCATATGTAATGAAAAATTATACATATTAACTTTAAAATAACTCATTTTTGTTGTTATAAATGAAATAAATATAAAAAGAAAAATTAAAATCATTTAGAATCTTACCATTTACCAATAATCACCATGAAATGTTGGTGTATTTTCTCAGAATAGATTTTCCTATGTCTTTTTTTCATACTAATAAACAGTTCAAAAGACCCAGAAAAGACAGAGACTAATATAACAAACACGTACCCATCATCTAAATTTTAAAAATATTGATATTTTTCTACACATACTTCAGCTTCGTTTTTTTGTTTTCTGTTATTCAGTGCCCCATCTCCTTCCCTTTTTTGACAAAACAAAACATGATAGTTACAACTGAAGCTTCCTATGCTCAATTTTATCTTTTCAAGATTTATCCATATTGGAATATGTAGCTCTAGTCTGTTTCATTTGCTTGTTGAATAATATTTGACCATATGGACGTAAACACAGTGTACCTACTGTACTACTGACATACAAACTGGTTAGGTCTCTTAAGAAGAATCTCTCTTAGGTACGGGGAATTGCTAATGTGTAGGTTAAGCTTGTTCCCAACTTTACTAGGAATTGACAAACTCTTTAAAGTGGTTGCAACACTTTGTATTCCCACAAGTGACGCTGGAAAATGTGTTTTGGTTTTGGTTTCATTTGGTATTGTTAAGCTTCAAAACTTTTTGCCAATCTTAAGGGTGTAAAATGCCATCTTTAAATTTATATGTTACATATATACTTTATTATTGATGATAAATGTAACCTTTATTTCTAATTCACCAATATCATGGATTTTGTGTTCAGTTCAACGTATTTATTGAGCACGTATTGTGTGTAAGGTTTCCCGAAGCTGCCTCTCCAGCTCTATGCCATTAGCATCACTATTCCTGACTTTCAGTTCCAGTGTTCCCCTTTTCCAGGGTCTGGGAAGGTTCTGGCTAGAGAAAATAACTGAAGTAACAGGACGGATTCTGTTAAAGCAACTCTGTTGTCATCTGACCGAGTAATCATGCAGGCCTTAAAATATATGTATAAAAATTACACATTATACGATGAAAACATGCAATACCGAAGCACGTAAGTACAAGTCCCCTTCATTCTCCTCCTCCCCCAATAAATAACGGCTTGTAGGTAACATCTGCTTTTTCCTTTGTATCTGTGTTTATGTACAAATGCAGTGCATATTCTTGGACGTGTCTCTTTGGGCCCATGAGTAGAAGTTGAATGTGAATTTTTAAACTTCCTGTGATCTGTCAACTACTGCACGCTATTCTGTAATAACTAACTTGACCCTTCTAATGATGGGCAATTAGGTGGCTTCCACTTTTCCATTGTTATAAACAACATTGTGGCAAACATTTTTGCAGATGTCTTTGTTCATCGGTGTGAGAATTGCTATTCACATGCCTTTTTTTTTTTTTAAGCTCCTGAGGAATTGGTCACTTCTAAGTAGGTTTTGGACACAGTACCTAGATTCTCTGAGCTTTATGTCTTGTCCCAAATGGCAGAAGGAGCAGTAGCTACCTGAGAGGGTGGTTATGAGGATTAAGTGAGATAATGTATATAAAGTTCATACATAGAGACTGGACCATAGTAGAGATTCAATCAGTGTTAGTTTTTCACCTTTCTCCTCATCCCTCAGCTCCTAGCAAAGGGAAAATGTGAAAAACAGGGAAATGAAAGATTTCCACTTGTATCAGACTTTGGTCTAGAACTGAAAACAGACAAAATAGTAGAGAAAATTAGAAAAGCAAAAAGGTGACTCTTTGAAATGATCAACATTAATAAACCACTAGCTACTCTGATTATGAAAAAGAAGAGATGACACAAATTCTCAATGTCAGAAGTGAAAGAGGGGTTATCTCTACAGATCCTATAGATGTGAAAAGGTTGATAAGAGACATGAACAACTTCATGGTGACAAATTCAACAAGTTGGATGAAATGAGCAATTGTTTTTGAAACATACAACTTACAAAAACTAAGACAAGATCTAGCAGACATAATCGACAAATTAAAACTTCTGCTCATCAAAAGATGCATTAAAAATGAATATGCAAACCACAGACTGGGAGACAATATTTATAAATTCTTTTCATGACAGAGGACCGGTTTCTAGGATATATAAAGGCTTTTTAAAACCCCAAATAAAAGAGATAAAAAGAAAAACACCCTCCAGAGGGGGAAACGATTTCAAAAGATATTTCACAAACATGATGTACAAGTGGGAAAAGGTTTACAACATGGTTATTCATCAAGAAAATGCGACATGACGGGAAATATTCAGCACCAGTGTTGCCAGGAATGTGTGGCAACTGGGAATCACCTATATTACCGGTGGGAACACAAAATAGGACAACCACTTTGGAAAATTTCTGGAATTTTTTAATAAAACAAAACATACACCTACCCTACAAGTCTACTAATTTCACTATTAGATATTTACTCAAGATTAATTAAAATGTATGTTTACAAAAAAAGACTTGTGGAAGGATGTAACAGCTGTATTCATAATAGCCCCAAACTGGAGACAGTCCAGGAACAGGGAATGGATACGCAAACTATAGTCATTCATACCATATTCATATTCATGAATATTATTATTCAGCAGCAAAAATCAAAGAACTAGTGATATGTACAACAATATGGATAAATATCACAAACATTTTGTTGACTGAAAGCAGCCTAATACCAAAGGGTGATCACTATATGATTGGATTTATGTGGGATTCTAAAATTTGGCAGACTTAATTTCTGCTGGGAAAAAATCACAGGTAGAGGGTGGGGACTGACTGAGGGGGGCATGAAGGGACTTTCTGGGACGATCGTAATGTTCTTTATTTGACAGAGTTTTGGGTTGCACATATGTATGCATTTGTCAAAATGCAGCAAATACATATTTAAGATGGGTACATTTGATTGTATGTAGATTTTATACCAAGAACTGTGCTGAACTCTAGTTAATGCCTGCTGAGGTATTTAGGAGATATATATTGATATCTGCAGTTTTATTTGAAATGCATGAAAATTCAGACAGATTGCTGGATGGAGAAATGAATAGATGGCTAGAGCAAGAATGTAGGTGGTAGGTATACACATGTTCACTGTAAAAATTTTTCAACTTTTGTTATGTTTCTGAAAAGTTTCGTAGTAAAATATTTGCAAAAACCTCTTTATCCTCCGCCCTAACAACCTCAGCCTGAGAAATCTTCATCAGGGAAGGGAGAGGAGGGCAGTTGTTTGGCTGTTTGCCCACCACTACCTTTCTTAGTGGTGGTGTCTGGCTCTTCTAGGGCTTGCTGAGAGGAGGGGAGAGAGGAGAGATAAAGGGATAGATACGGTCTTACTTGGCCTTAACTCTGGGTGCAGGTGTGTAGTTCCGTTTCTCAGGGGACCTGTTTGTGGCTTCCTCAGATTTGCCTGGTAGGAATCTGACTGCAGTTCACTAGCTTAGGCAATACCTTTCCTGGGTGATCACTTATAACGGCCCTGCGGTCTAGCTCTGGTGATACAACACAGTCTCATCCTGCTGCCGCGGCCTCTCCCCAGGCAGGAAGCTTTTTTGGGCAGAGTCTTTTTCAAGTTTTATGGCTTGTTCCCTATTGTGGAATCCATATTTGGCCCATAGTGCGCGCGCGCGTGCACACACACACACACACACACACACACCCCTTTGTCAGCATAACTGGACGTGTGGGCCACTCCCAATTCAAATCTTTCTTTCTCCTCTCTGCCCCCTTATTCAAAGGCAACCTCTTGCTTTGGGACGTTATTCAGATGTGAAGGGCAGTCCTAAAGTTCAAACTTCAGGAAGACCTGTCAGTCTGTCTGAGTGGTTGTTTGGAGGTTCTTCATTCTTGTCGCTTGTCTTAAAATGGGGAGGAAGCATTTCCCCATGGATGGGAAAGACGTAAGGAGGAGGTGTGTACAGCACGCAACCCTCTTAAAGAAGACTAAGCTCTCTCAGCGCCCAATGCAGTTTTGTCCTATAACGCTTGGCGGTGGGTAACTGTCTACACTGGCAAAACTGGTTTTTGACTGTGCTCTTTGCAGCTCTTGCACCGACATCCTAGCACCTGACTTCAGATGGGAGGGTTCTTAGCAGCTATTGTTTGGTACTTAATCTTTGACTCCAGTGCAAAACTTGGAGAAGAGAGCAAGCGTCCATTATCCTGTAACAATAGTAATCTGTTTCTCGTCACTGTTCATGAATTTTTACGAGGTACAGATGTTCGCAGAAAAGCGCTTTGGAAGTAGGGGTCAGGACCCTAACGTGCAGAGGGGGCTTGCAGACCTTCTGATCCCACTCCTTCTCGTCGCAGAGGGGATTCAGAGATGTGATGGGTTTGCCCGGGGAAACACAACTAGGTAATAAAAGAAATTAGCTAATTTCTGGTTCACTGCTCAGAAATCAGCTTTTTATAACCTCTCTTCTGCCAGGAAGATAAAAATTAAGGCAGCAATTTCCCTCCTGTTTCTGGGCCCATGCTGCACTACTCCACGAGTGGAGCCTTTGAACTGTGAGTGGCTGAGAGCAGAGCACCTGCCCCCCACCCCACTAGCCCAGGTAGGACCCCCAGGCCCCCTGAAAGGGATTGCACCACCTTCATTTGAATAGTTGCCCCTTCAAAAGAGGAATTGGACTGAAGGGCTGCATTTGGCTCTGTGAGTCGGCTGCAAGGAGACCCACCAGACAACTCGGAACGAGAGGTGCAGAGAAAAGGGCTGTGTACCTGGCCGTGTGGAGGAGCAGAGCGATGGGACGTCTTCGTTACCAGTGGGGTAATTGTGCCGTGTCTGGTCGTGAACTCGGCCTCCGTTCACTCTGGGACGTCTTCATTGTGTGTATTTCAGAGAGGATGTCTTTGTTCCTTGACCGTCTTCCGAAGGCCAGGGCAGAAAGAGTATTTGAAGCACTTGCTCTCCAGGGGTGGGAGTTGGCAGAGTCAGGTGGCAGTGAGTGACCAAAGGCAGGTGGCCCCTTGGTGAAGGCCTTACCCGTGTGGCCTGAGCCGTGTGTTCGCCCCGCTGACCAGGGCTGTGGCCATCTTAGGGTTCTTCTTCACAGGCGGTCTCAGGGGCCAGGAGCTGGATTGTTTTCATCAGCATTC
Organism: Rhinolophus sinicus; assembly: GCF_057876585.1. NCBI lineage: Eukaryota > Metazoa > Chordata > Mammalia > Chiroptera > Rhinolophidae > Rhinolophus > Rhinolophus sinicus. The sequence goes on along the minus strand of NC_142513.1, from coordinate 56,226,380 downwards.
TGTGTGTGTGGCCCCCAGGCTGGGGACTTTATGCTCATTATTTCATTTCAGACTCACGACAGCCTTGATACTGTATTTCCTTACAGTTGAGAGGTTAAGTAACTTGCCCAGAATCACACCAGGCAGAGTTAGAGGGCCCGAGTTCTTGAAGCAGGCCATGGGGAGACCTTTCCCCAAGGTCTCGGAGAGAAAGGCAATTGCATCGACCTCACAGTTAAACTAATCAAACTGACATTTAACGAAACGCATTGGATTGCCTCCTGTAGCCCCAGGAAGAGCCACTTGACTATAGCTAATCAGGGATATAAATGACTCTATCAAAGGGTGTGTGATCAGAATTCACGGGCAGCAGTGGGGCATAGAAATGTGGGGAAAGAGAAGTGGAAGCCCCAAGGGGTGTTGGACAAGACGCCTCCCCATGCAGCTGGACCCTGACCCATAGGCTGTCGTAGAGATTTTTAAAAAATGGACTTTTCAGTTTAAATTTTTAACATGCATATTGCTTATAGGGTCAAGTAATTGTATGCGGCTCATTGTGAGTCCCAGCATTCTCCTGCCTCCAGTGTCCCTATTCTGTGCCTTTCGTAGGTAGTCACTTCAGTTCCTATAGCGGTTCCGTTTGGTATTGGCTGTCGTATCTCTAAATAATGTGCTTATTCTGTTCCCTCTCCATTGTGGAGGATTTCAGCGTTCTCTAATTTCTCTTTTCACTGATGTTTTTGTATACAGGCACATTTCTCACTCTCCACTTCCTCCTCCACAAGTACCTTTATCATTTTGGTTAGATCAATATTCAGCATTTACATTTTTATGACTATGTAAATGCTATTCATAGCTGTACCATATATGTATACTATGGTAAATTTTCCTTTCTGGCATAATATTTGTTTTCTCTGGAATTAATAATTGTTTTTTGAGTTGTTTTAGGTTTCCATGCATGTACTTAAATCATCCTCAACCTCTCCCTGTAGTTACATTAAAGCATACCAAGTATCCTATAAATTTATCTGCTTGGAGTTATCGCTTCTAGAAAAAAATAAATTTATTCTTTTTTACACTTCAGTGATTGGTTGGGTTTAGTGTTCTCAGTTGGAAATAATTTTCCCTTCAAATTTGAAAGATATTTCTCCATTATTTTCTAGCTTCTGGTGTTGCTGTTAAGAAGCCAGAAACCGTTCTGATTCTTGACCATTTGTAAATAATAATAATATGTTTTGTTTTTTTCTGGAAACTTGTTGGGTCTTCTCTTTGCTGTCTTTCAAATTTTTAAGATAGTGTACCTTGGTATGGGTTTATTTTCATCTGTTTCAATCTGGGAAATTAAGCCTTTCAAATTTGGGAAATTTTCTTTTTGTCTGTCTGTCTGTCTGTCTGTCTCCCCTCCCCTCCCCTCCCCTCCCCTCCCCTCCCCTCCCCTCCCCTCCCCTCCCCTCCCCTCCCCTCCCCTCCCCTCCCCTCCCCTCCCCTCCCCTCCCCTCCCCTCCCCTCCCCTCCCCTCCCCTCCCCTCCCCTCCCCTCCCCTCCCCTCCCCTCCGTTTCTCTCTCTGGAGTTCTGATAATTAGAGGTGCTGAACCATTTCTAATTTTCTTGCATTTTTTTCTTCTATTTTCCAACTCTTAGTTTTATTTCTGGGGGAAATAAAAGTCTTCTACTCAACCTTGTCTTCCTACCCTTCTAATGAGAATTTTACAAAATAAAATCTGCTCTCATATTTTTAATTTTAAAGACCTTTATTATTCTCTGGGTCAAGTTCTTGTTTCATGAAAATGAGATCTGCTTTTGTCTCCTTGAGGATATTCATGATGGATTTTTGAAGGTTTTATCTCCTCCGATAGTCCTTTTTCATCCAGTCTGTTTTTATTTGTCTATTTGCTCTGGTCTCTGTGTTTCATGTTAGAAGCTTTCCTGAGTTGTCTGCTAACAAAGGGATCCCCTAAATGCTGTTAGAAGCCTGGTGTATGTGGGCTTCTGTGGAATGTAACCTGGCTGGGTCAGTTTTCTGGGAACCACTTGCCTCCCCACCCCAATACCAGCATCTTTAGCCATTTCACTCAGGCAGGTGAAATGCTCTCCAGAGAAGAATCTTTCTATCTCCTGCCTGAGTGTCTTCTATTCTCTTTACAACCAAGTGGGAGGAAAAGCTGGAGGGCCTCAGTATTCACTGCAAGCAATCGCTTATGTCTGGTCTTTTCAGAACTCCGAGTGTGGACAGCTCCGGCCCGAGACCCTGCATTTTACCCTGTGGAGAAGAAGTCTCCAGGCTGCCGCCACCTGGAGGTGAGGTCATCCGACCAGGTACAGGATCCGGGCTCTACTTGCTACTTAAATACAATTCAATCCTGCTTTCATCCTTATTCTTACCTCTGCCTTCAGAAATAAATTATGCTGCCAACTCTTGAGCTTCTCAGGGAACCTGGCTGCTTTCCCATTGCTGGCTGAGGGTTCAGCATTCCTGGGTCTCGTATGCCAGGTACCACTTACACCTTCCACTTTCCAGCTTCTAAAATACTGTAGGTGTTATCTTTTCTCTGCTTCCTCTCCTGAAAGTTTTATAAAAAGATTTTTCTCATTGTTACTTTAAGGCGATGTAATGTGAAAGTGGAGGTGTGTGCATTTATTCAATCGCCTCTCTCAGCTGAAGTCTATATATTCCTCTTAGAGTAAAATCTTAATCAGTCAGTGTTTTAATTAGTTAGAATTTTATATATGCATTGTGCTTTGATGACAGAGAGACAGAAACAGAGGAGAGGAGAGGAATGGAAAGGAGAGGAAAGGGAAGCAGGGAGGGAGGAAGGCACGATAAATCAATTTTGGGGCAATGGGCAAGATTTAGTTGTCTTTAGTTTATTGTCATTAGGCCCAAAGGAGAAATATTATAAAACATGTTAAGAATAGTTTCTACAAAGTGATGTTTTCTGATTAACTCTTAAATAATTAGGCATGGAAGGGAGCCCATGCATCTTGGAGTAAGTCAGGGTTCCTTGTGTTTTTCTCTGTGTCAGTAGGTTCTCTCCTACATTGATGTCCTTTGTCTGCAATTTAACATCAAAAAAGTGAAAACAGAGATGCAGAATAGTTGAAATAAAAGGAACAGATCACCCATACCCTGCCCCCCCCCACCCAAAGACAACCATTGTTAACTCTTCCTGTATTCTTTTCATACACTTTTTTTTCTGGGCACTTTTTTTCAAAGCTATTTGTGTTCATGAAATTGTCTTAAAGGGGCTGGCCCGGTGGCTCAGGTGGTTGGAGCTCCATGCTCCTAACTCCAAAGGCTGCCGGTTCTATTCCCACATGGGCCAGTGGGCTCTCAACCACAAGGCTGCCAGTTCAATCCCTCGAGTCCCGCAAGGGATGGTGGGCTCTGCCCCCTGCAACTAAAATTGAACACAGCACCTTGAGCTGAGCTGCCGCTGAGCTCCCAGATGGCTCAGTTGGTTGGTCCTCTCAACCACAAGGTTGCCGGTTCGACTCCTGCGGGGGATGGTGGGCTGCGCCCCCTGCAACTAGCAATGGCAACTGGACCTGGAGCTGAGCTGCGCCCTCCACAACTAACAACTTGAGGCTGAACGGCACCCTCCACGGCTGGGATTGAAGGGACAACAACTTGACTTGGAAAAAAGAAGTCCTGGAATTACACACTGTTCCCCAATAAAGTCCGGTTCCTCTTTCCCAATAAAATCTTAAAAAAAAATTGTCTTAAAGGATGACAATCGGTTGTCAGAGAAAGGGCCACCCACTCTCCTTCCTTCTCCTCATTCTCCGCCTTCCCCACCTTGAAGGTGCTTGACTTGGGAACCCCATATCTGAACTTGATAGTGTTGATATGTCTTCTGTCGCGTCATTCTGTGGTGCTGTCTCCTTAATGCCCTCTTCTTCATTCCCACCTACCTGCTTCGCACACGCACATGCATGATGGGCCAATGAAGGCCACGCAGAAAAATAATGTCACTCTCCAAAAGGAGGGACAGCTACGCTTTTACACATGACAAAGGCAGCTCTGTTTATGAAAGGGATTTTCTGTTAGACTTGGCAAGAAGCTGAAAGGTTCTGCCTCTCTCCAATTGGAGAGTGTGTGTGTGTGTGTGTGTGTGTGTGTGTGTGTGTGTGTGTGTGTAGGGAGAGAGAATAAGAGGGAGAGGGACAGGGAGAGAGAGGAAGGGAGAGGGAGAGAGAGAGGAGAGGGAGAGAAGGAGAAACAGGGAGGAGGGAATGAGGGAGAGATTAAAGAACAAATGCATTGTGGGAAGCTCATCCTGAAGGAGCGGGTTGCAGGCAGCTGCAGAGTTGAGATAGGAGCTTAGAATGCTTCTAGGTGCCAAGTCTGTCAGAAACTGCTCCTGGGGTCTGAGAAAACGACAGCAGGATTCAGCGTTCCTCTGACAACCACTCAGAAATAGAATGTGAAGAAGTAGGAGGAAGGGAAGATGTGGGGCAAGGCATCAAACACTGCCTCCTTCTGCAAGGATGCCTATGAAATGCTGGCCCCTTAAGGGGCACAGGTGAGGGGAGATTTGGACAGGTGGTAAAAAAGGTGCTGCCGAGTCACATAACCTGCTCTTTTAATAATAAATTTTCTTAGCTTAAGTACTTAGGAAGATTGTCCCCCAGTTGACGCAGCCCCCCCTTATCTTAGACTCAGATTTCAGTTTTCTCAGTTGGTCACTTGGCTGATGGTCTGTGTCAGGGGTCAGCAGACATTTTTCTGTGACCCATATGGTTTCTGTCACAACTCTTCAACCTTGCTGTTGGAGTGTGAAAGCAGGCATAGACATATGTACTGGAGTGTGTGTATCTCTGTTCTAGTGTAAGTTTTTTTATGGACACTGAAAATGGAAGTTCACTTAATTTTTATACGTCACAAAATAGTATTATTCTTCTGAATTTTTACAAGCATTTAAAAGTGTAAAAAGCATACTTAGCTCGTGGACTTTACAAAAACAGGTCACAAGCTGGATTTGGCCCATAAGCCACAATTGGCCCAACTCTGGTCTATGTCTAGTCATGGCATAGTAGAGGCAGGAAGAAGGCCTCCCCCTCCCCTCCGCTCCTCTCCCCTCTCCCTGCTCCCCTTCTCCTCAGCTTCCTATTGTGCTGATTTGGAAATCAGAACTGGGTGGGGGGCAGGTTTCTTATTTAACCCATTAGTGGCAGTATCAGGATAAAAACCCAGGCTCCAGGAGCAGTCTGTATAACCCAGAGCAAGACTGTGGGATCCTCTTGTGACGCCAAAGGACAGCTGCCATTGACAGCCGTGTGGCTTAGGGTAGCGCTGGGTCTGAAGCTGCTTTTCTAACATCCTGTTTTATGATTCTTCTTTTCTTTTACTTTTAAATTTCATTTTTAAATTGTTTAAATTAAATTTATTGGGGTAACATTGGTTCTTAGAATAGTTAGTTAATTTGTACTAGTTATTGTACGTCGCAGAAGTGGGCTGTAGAGATAAGCAGGGTACAGGTCTGCCATCTAGGAGCTCACTTCTTCAGGGTATGACTTTGCATAAGCCACATAAATGTACTTATGTGTAGCCTCACCCTTAAAAACGAAATCCAGTTCCCCTTATACAAGTTATAAAGTTTGGGAGTAAACTTCGTCCTTGAAGCAAGTAGGCAAAAGGAATAAAATGCAAATGTAGAAGTCACTTTTCTTACCTGTGTGTTAGGGTTGAAAATAACAAGACCGTTATTTTAAATGGGCACACAAGAAATCTTGCTTCCAAAAAAAAAAAAGAAATCTTGCTTCCAAACACGTACTTACTGTTCCTAACAAGTGATCCATAGATTCCCTGGTTCCAAAGATTTCTGGAAGTGTCCCTATTGCTTAGATTACGTCCTTCTGTAAAGCGCTTCTGGTTACATCTTGATCCTTTGTGGTTGACTTTTCCTTTTGGTAATGGCCACCTTTAAAAACTTTTTTTGCCACCTTTTTTTGGAAGTTACGTTTTGAAGATTAGCTGAAGCATCTTGCTGGGTGGTAATGTTTGAGTTAAAAATATCACAAAAAGCACTTTGTGAACTGATAAGTTGTCACAGCAAAAGCCACAAGTGTTGGGTTGACGGAGAGGGGTGGAAAGAACACAGACTTTAGAGGAAGACCGTTTAGATCCGTTGTCCACCACATATTAGCTGTGTGATGTCAGAGGGGGTACCTGAGCTCTTTGAGACTCAGTTTTCCTATCTGGAAAGTGGGGCTAAGAATACTTTTTTTGCACCGTCGTTGTAAGGATTAGCGATGATGAACGTGAAGTGCTCCGAGCACGCTGGGTACGCGGCACACTTAGGTTCTCTGATTTGTCCAGGGTACTGCAAAGGGTAGTTGACATGACTCAGAATTTTGTCGAACTAGGGTTTGGAGGATAAACTCTGGAGCAGTGTTAAATAAATGACTCAAGATATGTTTCACTTCCGTGTTTGAAGTTTGTCCCTTCTTGGGTTTGGGTGATGTTGAAATTTTCCACAGAAAATTTTGATACCTGACTTCTGAATCACACTAGAAACAACGTATTTCATCACTAGTTATTATTTTCTTAAAAAAAAACCACAGTGTTATATGTCCAGCTTCCCTTGAAAGATCAGCTAAATCTCACATTAGCTCTGCTTCTGTTAATCTTTTAAAATGCTCAGTACAATAGTCATAACTATAGTAGTCAACCCTAATTTCTTCATGCTGAAGTTTATTTAGGAGGTGTTTCTCTAAATATAGTGTTAGAATTTTTACTTTGAGTTAATAAATCCAGCTTTATTTTTCCATATGAAAAATATAGATTCATTATAAAACATCTGGAAAACACAGAAAAGTAGATTCAAAAATATTTTCTTAGTCGTTTCACACAAACATCAGTGCTTTCTCATTTTGATATATTTTGTTTTGATCTCTTTACTCTTTTTACTATCCCACCCCTATTATGGTGATGCGTGATGTTTGTGAATGTGTATATACACATATGTGCAATCCATAAATGTATCTCCTTGAATGGCATCGGTTTGTTATTGGTCATAATGATATATATATATTCCCCATAGGGAAGTTGAAAAATATTGAAAACTGGAAAGGAGTTATGAAAAAAATATTCTTTAGTCCCATCACACAAAAGTAATTTTCTTAAAATTTTTTTCCATTGTATTTTTAGAGTATCTAGATATTACTACACATTCTGATTTTTAAATATAATTAACAAAGAAACACCTACCAGAATAAGTGATTTGTAAAAAAATTTGGAGACAGCTATATTTTCCACCAGGGAGTAGTACGTTAGCCTTTTCCAATTAAAAAGAGATCACTGCCAAAGGTTCAGGTTATTTACCGTGGGTTTTAAAGATAAATTCCTGGGCATGAAAACTGACATTGCGTTTTTATCAACAGCTCAGTTCAAAAAAAAAATGAACTTTTATTTTTTTTAGAGCAGTTTTAGGTTCACAGCAAAATTGAGAGAAAGGTACAGAGATTTCTCATATATACCCTCTTCGCTCACGCATGTGTAGCCTCCCCCATTACCAAATCCCCAGCAGAGCGGTACTTTTGGTACAACTGATGAACCTACACAGACGTGTCATTGTCACCCAAAGTCCATACCGCGTTGCCCCGAAAATAAGACCGAGCCAGACCATCAGCCCTAATGTGTCTTTTGGAGCAAAAATTAATATAAGACCCGGTCTTATATAAAACCCGATCTTACTATTATATTAATGTAAGACTGGGTCTTATATACTATATGTAAAATTTTTATAGAAATAATATTTTGCATGTAGAATTAAAGGACATATTTTATAGTTAACATTCTCTATTACAACACACACACACACACACACACACACACATACACATACACACACCGGTTTAGTCGGCAGTATTGATGAGAAGATCTATCATGTTAGATAAGGGAAAAGTATCAAAGTTACTTTGAAGAAATAAAATAAGTTGAGAAAATTTAAGGAAAAATGTATAGTTCAATGAGATCTTGTGGAGAAAGACAAAATAAAGGAGGGAATGGCAGATGTTTACGTTCTTGCAAAGACAAGAGCAGCGTAGGAGTTGGACCAGATACAGCAGAAGTTCCGGCTGAGAATGCACTGAGAACACTCCCTTCCTGGTTACTTGATAACAACCCCACCTTCTGCTAATGACATTTGAATGAGAAAAATCTTACCAAAGTAGCCAGGACAGGCAGAGTCATATATGACCCAGTGTGCTCCACCTTGGGACAAGTCTGAGGAGGAATTTGGAAAGGGTTGTGCTCCAGGCACAAGATGAGGTAATGACGGAAAATGTTCAGCTCTGGTTCAAGTAACTGTAACGCCTGCTTGTGAATTTCCGAGTACTTGGCCATGTTGTATTTCCTGTTTAATTTTATCCCAGTCAGGGCAAAGGATAAGCTCTGATTATTACAGTTACCACTTGCTGGATGTCTATTACATTTCCCACGAACTGTACCAGAGACTTTATAGAAGTCATTTAATTAAATTTTCCAACCTGCATATGAATTAGATATTATGATGATGATTTTATAGATGAAGAAAATGAGACTGAGGGCAATTAACAAATTGCCCAAGGTCAGATAGCTAGTAAGTACCAGAAGTAAAGCCCAGATCAACTTAATTTCTAAGCCCTCGCTCTTTCAATTATGTTACAGAGTTGATCACAAAAAGAGTTACTCTACAGGCATAACTTCGCTTTATTGTGCTTCATAGATGTTGCGTTTTTTACAAATTGAAGGCAAGACCCTTCACTAGCAAAAAGATTACAACTCACTTTGTTGAGAGGCGCTCTTTGTTGTGACATTTGCTTTACTGCGATGGTCTGAAGAGAACCTGCATCATCTCTGAGTTATGCTTGTATTTGTTTAGGCGGTTTCACTGTCTGTTAGATTTATCTGTCAGACTGTCTAATCAAATGATAGGGATATGCGATGTCAAGACTGAGGATAAAAGATTAAAGTAGTTGACACATGACCAATGATCAGAATATTCTGTCATTGTTTTTCTTTTAAAAAAATTGCAAGAGAATAAAATTTATGCTGAGGTAAACATTTCATCATGTGAAAAATTTTTCACGTTCTGTGTATACAACCTTGGAGATAGCAACTGATAAAAAGAAGGATCTATTTGCCTAGAAAAATCTGAGGTGGTAAGCCAGTTCACAGCCATTCCTAGGTGAATGCCCATTTTATTCTAGGCCTCTGGCCATGGCCAGTTGATCCAAGAGATAAAGATCCGACTTCAAAATATTCTCTTTTATAGGCGTCCAAAGCATGCGAGGGAAGACGCAGAAACCACGGCTACTAGCGTTGAGTTATATAGATAAGAACCCTCCAGAGAGAAAAGAACCACCTTCAGCTACCATGCTCAGTAGTGAAGGCAACACCATACAAACTGAAACTCCTGGGGCCTAGACTATTCAGAAATAAAATACTGGGAATAATATTTTATTCAGAAATAAAATACTTTCCTCTGGGCAAAGAATCCTGACGAGCTGGGTTGTTGGCTAAAGGAAAAAGTCAGGAGGAGGCAAGAGGCCGCAAGGAAATCAGAAATCCAGCCTGGAGTCTTAGGACTCAGCAGCCAAGGCAAAATCTCTCCTCACATCTCTTTGCTGTGTCCCCATCTGTATTAACCTTTAGTTAGGGTTCTTGAACTTTGCTTTGCTTCACAGGCCGTGTAGTTGCAGAATGCCAGGATAGCATGCAAATCTGTAACACAAACGGTTATCATATCGTCTGAAGAACCTGGGTTCGGAAAATTGTGGTCTCATGACATCGTCCCTTGCTTAGCAGCTGGATCCAAATTTGGGTTGTTTTCCGTTGGAGAAGAAGTTGAACATGTTGGTTAATTTCCATGGAATAATTACTTCTAGTTGTAGGGCGGCATCTGCGGCTATGTGTGGAGAAGGACGTGTATATTGGGTGTAGGTACACACACACACACACACACACACACGCACACACACGCTCACCCTCACACTCCAGGCAGCCAAGGGATGGAATATAGGAGACACAAACTGGGCTGCCTGCCCAGCTCCTAATGATTTCCTCAGGGTCATGCCTGCGTGATACACTCAGTCCCCTGGGCATGGCTATTCTTCCAAGAATAGAGATACCTGACCCAACTTGGGTCAATTAGATTCGCTCTCCTAACAATTTGAAAACCTGTATTGAGACACAGAGATAGAAAGTGCATAGAGGTGCACAATCCAGGCAAGGGTCTCCAGTCCCCAGAGGCTGGCGGGCTCGGAACGTCTCTGTTTCAGTCTTCTCAAAGCTTAATTGTTCAGTTCTGCCTTTATTTTATGACTGTCCCCCAAATCTTTGTAATATATCCTTTACTTGAAATAAAAACAATACCCCCCCAAAAAATATAGGGCAGAGTCTAATTTTAAAATTAAATATAACAGAGAAGGCTGATGAAAATGCAGATATTTGTTTAGAGGGCTGTGTTCCTATATTGCAGATATGCTATGGGTCTATTTCAGATGCAGCTAGTTTGATATTACCCTTCTGAAATGGATTCTTTCCTCGTCTTCCGCATTGCTCATGGACCTCCTTTTCTGAAACACCAGTTCTTTACACTTGGCTCTTTTTTTTTTTTTAATTAACGTTTATTGGGGTGAGAATGGTTAGTAAAGTTACACAGGCTTCAAGTGTATAATTCTGTAATACATCATCTATATGTCAATCGCATTGTGTGTGCCTCTTGATGTCATTAGTTACTGATTTGCAGCTGTAACTAAAAGAAAATATGATAAACGCATAAGCAAGTAGGAAATTCATTTTTCTTAAGGAGCAAGAAGTGTAAAGGTTGGGCTCAGGTGGCAGCTCGCTGATACTGTTGAAGCCCAGGTACTTTGTCCTTCTGCTTCCGTGTCGTAAGCCCGAGGCTCTCATCCCCATAGTTACAAAATGCCTGCCAGACCTCTAGGCATCAAGCCAGCCTGTGAGACAGACGAAGGATGAAGGGGGGGGGGGCTACACCAACAGCTTTCTACTAGTGTCTCAATGGCTAGAAACTCTTGTTGTGTGGCCACCTCTAGATATAAGAAAGGCTGGAAAATTAATTTTTTAAGCACGAGGAATAGTCAAGAAAGAGCAAGCAAGAATAGGGGTGGAATGGGTACTGAGTGAACCAACTCACTGTATCTTCCTTCGCTTTCCAGAGCAATTGTAATGGATTTTCTTGACTATAATAATGGTTCTATAAATACCTATGTAATACTCTCCATTTCTCCTCTAGGTCCAAAAGGCCTGCGACATTTACTGTTTGGTTCTTTAAGAAAAGCTTGCTCTAGAGCAGAGGCTTTACTGTGCTTGGATTCTGGGTGGATGGTTTTCTTGCTTCCCCCCAGACACTATCTGAAAGAAGAGAGCACCGATTCTGCCAGGCTTCTCTGTCTCGGTGCACCTGTCGTGTTCCGTACGTCTGTATTCATGACTTCGCGCTATGACTTATGTTCTGTTTGTATGTCTGCAGGTATGTTTCTCCACTAGACAGAAAGCGCTCTGAGGGGAGGGGAAGGCGGAGCCTGGGACGGGGATTATGTACAGTGGAGTCCTAGAAGGGCTGCTGTGAGGGAGGGCCTGCAGGGAGGGAGGAAGCCGGGTGGGTAGAGGAGGAAGCTGGACAAAGAGAATGGGCTGGACTGCAGCCTGACCTCACCTGACCAGACGGGGAGCTCTGGAGCATGACGAGCCCCATGAAATTGTCCCACCTGAAGGCAACGTCCCGGCTTTTTTGTACCCTTATGTTGTTTGTTGGCCTGGACGGCCCTTGGTGGGATGCATGACCTCTCAGGCTTTTCTGGCTGAGGCTGCGTCTCTTGCCTGAGCCCACCTGTGTGTCCTTGGCAGCTACTACTGAAGCAGCCGGGGGTGAGGGATCGCTTCCCGTGTGTCCTTTTATTTTCATCTCTGTTTCCTTGGTTTCTAATACAGTTCCTGGCACTCAAAATGTGTGCAGTAAATCTTGGTTACATGAATGAGTTTCTTCCTAATACAATACGTACTCACTTGTTAATTAAGACAGTATCCACGGTCTTGGTTTATGTTCATGCAATTATTAAAGTAAATCCTCTTCTAACTAGTTAAACAAGATGAAATGAGGTAATGTACAGGCAGGTACCTAGCCAACCACCTGATATATGATAGGCAACAATCAATGTGAGTTTTTTCCCCCTTAGGATTCAGCAGGCTGTGTAACATATTTGATCAGGAAGAGTATCAACTTTCCTGGCAGTGGCTTGTACCAAATTCCAATGACTCCAAAGAGATCTCAGGTTTGATTTCCTGTGCAGCGTCTACTTGAGGCTTCCTAGCATCGGCTCTCTGCTGGGAGGATGTTAGAAAGTATGGTTGCTGTTAAAATGGTTGCCGTTAAAATGGTCTACAATGCAGATAACCATAGCTGCCATGTGTTTTGTGCTGATTACGGGCCAGGCACTGTGCTAGGTGCTCTATGTATCTAGTACTGATCCTCAAAACGACCTGATAAGGTGGATATTAGAAGTGCTAGCTACACACTAGGTGGGCAGGATGTGTAATTAGGATACCCTAAATGCAAGGCGCCAAGATGTTTGATATTAAAAAATATTTTAAAATCATTATGCTAGAAATCAGAATTTTGTGAATTTCTTTACACTTGTTAATTATTTTTTTTAAAAAATTTGAATTATACATGGGAGTCATTGTTAACCTTGTAGCACATAGCATTTCTAAAAGTGTTAATTTCACACCCACCTACTCCCAGATATTATTAGCCTAATTTTAGACAGGAGGAAACTGAAACTGAGAGAGGTCAGATAGCTACTGAGTCAGGAGAAGACGGGAACAAAACGAGGAGGTGATACTCAGATGAGACGTTGCTTCAGCCCACTTAACTAGAGCCCACAAGTCTGCCCCAGCTGCTGAGCAGCTGGTGACACTGTGGACGTCACTTGTACATCCACTGGAGAGGTGCCACTGCAACTCCGTCTGAAACTGGCTTGGACTGCCAGATTCTGGAATAATCCAGATGAAGACACCTAGCAATCTGGCAAGTGCCATGCTCTTGGAGTGAGAAGCAGAAAGCCTCTCTCGGCTTTCTGCCTTCCGGCTCTTGCCAGTGTATTCTATTAGCGGACTCGAACAGGGTCAGCAGGCGAGGGAGCCTTAGAAATGGGGCCTGCAGACTCCCAGTCCTGTAGAGCAGAATAGAAAACGGTGGGCATGGGTTGGAGAGATGATGGGACATTATTCAGGGTCCCCCTACAGCGGGAAGGTGGTACAGCCAGGCTGCCCTCGGTGCCGTTCTGTGAAATGCAGGTAGATATTTAACGGGCAAAGCTCTACTATTTCCTTCACTTGAAAATTCACGTTTGAGTTCATTGAACTCACGTTCCTTGAAAATTCTTATTTCTTAGGCCTGAAAACTGGTTCATTTCTCCTCTGACTCCAGCTCTTTGTCAAACTTTCAATAGTATGTTTCAAAAGGGAGAAGGCATTTTCCATATTGGTGAGTTTATGAGTATGGGCATTGGCCCCCATGGATTGAAATCTTAGCATTCGGGAACCCTGCTGGGATCTTCTGCTGCTACTCATTATGGCATTTTTCTCATGCCCCAGAGAGAGCGCGTTTGAAACTGGAATGGCAATTTATATTCCTTTGTGCAATATCTCAGTTGTTTGGTAGCAATTTGTAAAATGTATCCGGAGCCAAATAGCCTGGGATTTTTCCATTGCTGGTCCCCTTTCAAGAATGAACATTTACCAATCACCCCTGAATTCGGTACTGGGGATGCTAGAATGGATAAAATTCCTGTGAATGGGAGCTCAACCCTAATATTTGACCCAAACTGAGATAGTTTCTATTAGTGCCCAGCAAACACTTTGCTCTGAGAGAAACATTTCCGTTTAGGTTGTATGTTTTATTTTCTTTCTAAAGATACCACTTTGACCCAAAGAATCAAAGACAAAGGAGGGACATTAAGGAAGATACACTTTCTATCATACTATATTCCAGGGTGGTCCCCACGTCCCCCACATACTCCTCCTGGTTTGTCACATTGGTCCTCTATCTCTTTGCTCAAATAATAATGACTGAGAAGGGACTTTATTTGAAGAGTACCTGTTATCTGATAATGGAAGGACAAGTGGGAATACTGTAGCCTGGCTTCCTTCTAATGTTGCTGCCACCTAAGGATCATGGATGTGACAAGCAGGAGAGAGCAAGGGACAGGGATTCTATAGCTCAGGACCATCAAAATACTCCCCAGCAAGAAAATGTGTGACATGGCTAGCTGGGAAGCATTTTTCTCCCTTTTTTTTAAGATTTTTTTTTTTTTAATTGGGGAAGAGGAACAGGACTTTATTGGGGGATTTTTTTCCAAGTCAAGTTGTCCTTTCAGTCATAGTTGTGGAGGGCGCAGCTCAGCTCCAGGTCCAATTGCCATTGCTAGTTGCAGGGGGTGCTGCCCACCATCCCTTGCGGGACTCGAGGAATTGAACTGGCAACCTTGTGGTTGAGAGCCCACTGGCCCATGTGGGAATCGAACTGGCAGCCTTCAGAGTTAGGAGCACGGAGCTCTAACTGCCTGAGCCACCGGGCCGGCCCCATTTTTCTCCCTTTTACACCCTTATTTTTTAAAAAACATTAATACTACCGATCACCTACTAAATCAGTTTAGAATCCATGGCGTGGAGTTAATCCGTTGAACAACTGGCCGTATTCTTCTCTTCCAGTCATGTCCACGATTACACCCAACTCCTCTCTGCTCCAGTTTCAAGGTGTTTGTTTAAGCAAAGCAATCCTTTTTCAGTAAGCCAGAACATTACATAGAGCTGCAAAATGTAACAATAGCTGCAAACAAACAAACAAACAAAAAAAACCCCCACAATTATCCGGTTCGAAATGGCAGGGGGTGCCCTGTCGTCTTTGTGCATTGCCCATGGAGGCAGCTTTCTAACCCCAGGCCACTCTGGCCATTCTAACTGTTTCCTCTTTCTCAATATCTTTTACTCTCTCCCTTTGGATGGTTTTTTATTGGCATACCTTTCTTCTCTAGCACTTCTCATTCAAATACGTCTCCAGCCCAAATTCTACATCTTCCAGGAAGCTCTTCATGGTTTTCCCCACTTGGAACCAGTGTAGACCTCCTCTGCTTTCCCAAAGCATGTGTGTTTCCAATGGCTGTATTCACGAAGCGTTGCCCTACTATGTTGTAAACTGCCTTGAAGTCGGGCATTGAAGATAGATACCTTAGTATCTTCACCATGTCCTGCACATAATAAGTACTCAATGATTTAATTACTTTATAAAAAAGGAGAACATTTACCCTTACATAGGATATTGATGATTCTCTCTGTACAGGTCAAGATTTTCCACTTTGTTTCCCTGTTGCCACCATATGGAATGACTTCCTCCCATCGAGGCTCTGTTCAAATGCCACCCTGTAAATAAAAGCTTTCTCGAATCTTCCTAGATGAAAGTGACATCAGGTTCCTCTGAATGCCCACTGGTACACTTTCCGTCCCTCTCCGAGGACACTGGGCTTTCTGTCGTGTTTTATGTACCACATACTTGCCTGTCCTACACAGTTGGAAGGTACTTAAGAGAAGATCCATGTTACAGAATTATAACAATATCAGATCCCCAGTGACACAAACATGGCTTCAAACCCAGGCCCTGCCAGTTAAAATCTGGGTGACATTGAGCAAAGGACTTGACTTCTTTGAATCTCAGTTTCCTTATTGTAAAATGAGGCTAATAACATCTTCAGAGACTTTTTTGGTGAAGAATACATTCAATAAGATCAAAGTAGCTTACAAACATGAGACGTTCCAAATGATTAGTCCCTTTTCCAATTATCCTTGAGACTTCCCAGAACCTAGGACAGTTCCTTATATGAAGTACATACTCAATTAATTTTTGTTTGCTTGCTGAATTGAATTAGGGCAGTGGAATTACCATTCCAGAAAATGCTAATGAGAGTTAAGTGGGGAAAAAAAAAGTTTCTGTTGCTAAGAAGACTGGGAATCATCAAGTTGTATTTGTGTACATTTTTAAACCAGGATTTAAAAAGCCTTCTGATATTCTAATGTGCATTGTTTGGCTGTTTATCTTGTCCTAGGAAGTCTCACAGGGGTAGTGTTCGTTACAGCAGAGGCTGGGAAATGCAGAACTAGGCTGCTGGCTCTAGAGAGCAGGAGGAGAGCCTTCTGCCCTCTGAGTGTCTTTCCTGCCTGAGGCTGGCTGGCAGGCTCGCAGAGACCCCACAGTGTGGCATTTCCCACGTACATTCACCGTGGCCCACAGACCGATCTTGTAGACTCTTAAAGCTGGTTTGTCAGCCAAAGGATGGGGCCTTTCTCTCATAAACTGACTCACGTGAACCAACTTTAGAGACGGATGAAGAAACATTAATCCGCATTTGTTAATTTGTCACGAGCAAGTCTGACTTCAGGTAGAATATGCCATATGAGTTGGCCCAATTACATAAATGTTTCATTCGGATCTACAGAGAAAGTCAAATGATACTTAGAAGGCTTGTTGATAAGCCTGACTCAGAAAAAGTAGGGAATTACTGAACTTATTTTAAGAGCTGGCCCTCAGCAAAGCCGCCCATCCTTTCCTCCCTCCATCTGTCCTTCCCTTCTATCCATTCAACAAATGCTGCTTGAAAACCAGCCACATGACGCAGGGTAGCAGAGAACTCTGGGATGACACTGCCTATTTTTCAGTCACAGATCTGCTTGCTAGACCTGTGACCTTGGGAACGTTATTTTAACTTCTCGGTGCTGGAGTGTCCTCCTGGGTAATAGCACCCACTCCAGCCAGGTTAAAGGAATTACTACATGCAGGTGACTTAGAACAGTACCTGGGACCAGTGGCTTGCGTACCTCTTTAATGTGCACATAAGATAGATAGGTGGTGCTTTAAATTTCTTATTTTTATTTTTTTAAAATAATTTTTTTAAATACTTTTTTTTTTTTTTTTTAAAGATTTTATTGGGGAAGGGGAACAGGACTTTATTGGGGAACAGTGTATACTTCCAGGCCTTTTTTCCAAGTCAAGTTGTTGTCCTTTCAGTCTTAGTTGAGGATGGCGCAGCTCAGCTCCAGGTCCAGTTGCCATTTACTATTTGCAGGGGGCACAGCCCACCATCCGTTGCGGGAGTCGAACCAGCAACCTTGTGGTTGAGAGGACGCACTCCCACCGACTGAGCCATCTGGGAGGCAGCTTAGCTCAAGGTGCCGTGTTCAATCTTAGTTGCAGGGGGCAGAGCCCACCATCCCTTGTGGGACTCGAGGAATTGAACTGGCAACCTTGTGGTTGAGAGCCCACTGGCCCATGTGGGAATCGAACCAGCAGCCTTTGGAGTTAGGAGCATGGAGCTCTAACCACCTGAGCCACAGGGCCGGCCCTTAAAATAATTTTTGCACGATCGGAAATTGAGTTGCAAAGTGATGAATTGATTGCTTGGCTCTAGTTCACACCCAGTCAATAAGAAGAAGAGTTTGTTCAGGACCAAGTTGTATAATCTCCTGTTTATTTTAGGAAATTGTGGATTTTGGCACCCTGGGAGAAGAAATAAAACATAATAGTTACGTGGGCTCTTATTTCCCTGTACAAAATTCTGAGCCTTTAGAAATAAAGGATGGACTCTAGTTTCTTTGTTTATCATCAACTTTTGATTGTGTCATTTTCCATACTTATCTTCTATAATTTGGACCTCCCTCAAATAGTGTGCTAACAAATGAGGTCAATTTTCCTCTGAAATATTTTTTTTAAAAAAAAGAAATTACAGTCATCCCAGAGTCGTCGTGTTAGGGAGGAAACAGTACATTTGGCAATTTCCATTGCTTCTGGTTGTGATCATACTGCATTTCAGGCAGTCGTCTTCAAGCTATGCCCTAATTAAGATGAACAGATATTGTCAGCTGGCCTGTTTAGTCAGTTTCCCATCTGGCATAATCGTGTTTGTGAGCAGGATCTGCTCTAGCTTGGCTTGGGCAGTAAGGAAAAGCAACAGAGGAAGGCAAGCATATCTGCTACAGTAAGAACCAGGGCCCACTCTTCACCTCTAATCCTAGCGGGGAAATTGCATCTTCAAACCCACAGAAGAAGCGTGTGGGATACTTTCCCTGCTGGAGTCCCATTAGGCTCATGAAATCCATTCATCCATTTTCCCTTCCTTCCATCCATCATCCATCTATCCATCCATCCATTCATCCATATTCGTGCTTATTTCCATCCATTCCATTCCAGGATACATTTCTTGAGCCCCTCATATGTGCTGGGGCCTCTATCACCCAGGGCATACTATTAGGAAAAACAGAGTATTCCTGTTCTCTAGAAGCGGTTGGTGGAATGGAAAAAGTCTCAAAAACATGGATCTGAAAAATAAAGCCTAGTGTTATTTAGGGAAAAATATGAAAACTTCTTGCATTGAAAATAATTACCTATACAGCTTTGTATTCTGTCTGCGAGAATAGTGATTGTGCTAAAGGAGGGAATGCAAGCTGACCTTTGTTACTCTATTTCCTCAAAGGAACATACCTGTGGTAAGTGATTTGTAGCTCGAGGATGGATGGTACTTGATTGATCTCCTGACTAAACAAAGGGCAGACAGCACTGGGAGAGAGTTCAAGTTAACACGGGTGTGAGTGAACTAATACCACTGCTTTTTTTCAGAATGATTTGGGGATCAGAGACAAAATCTTTCGGAATGGTCCTGCTTTTCCCAGTAGCCCATCCAGATGTCAGCTAGTGTGGTAGCTCTTGTAATGTAAACACTACAGGAAAGTCGCTGCAGGGCTCCTTGGCTCAATAATGCCCGTACTGTTCTATTTCACGAAGGGTTTAGTCCAAGTCGTGTTCATAGGAGGCTTATGAGACGAGATGATACAGTTTTAGGAAGAAAATGCGTAGTTGCTAAGGTGAGGTGTGTTTTCCCTTAGGGAATTCCATCAGACGCTGGCTACACCCCTTACTGGAGGAGAGATGAAGTGGAATAGGGGTTCCCACCTGGGAGAAATCCCATTCTCAGCATCCCCGCCGTCCCTGCTCCCTGTGAGCTCCTGAAGCCGGGCGTGTGGGCAGGAAGCCTCATTAGCACATGGGACAAGCCCAGGAGCCTAGGATTCTTTTCCTAAGTAAAGACAGCTGCAGTGTCCCCCAGGAATGGGGCAGTGACCCCCCGGGGGGGGAGCTCGAGTGGCTGTAGGTGAAAGACAACAGGAAGAAGCAAGCAGGGGACTGAGAATCAGAGAAAGGAGGAGAGAGAACATTCACTACCTGCCCAACCACCAAAAGCCCCGACTGTAATCCCTCTGATGTCTCTTCCGAAAGGCGTGAATGATTCTGTCATAACCTCCTGTCTCTGGTGCTTTGGTGCTTGCCTGACTCATTAGTAAATAACTGCTCACTTTTTTTTTCAAATTCTGTGTCTGTTTATTCATGGAAGAGGGTGTGGGATTATTCACAACTAAAGCTGTTCCTCGTAATGTGGGACCACCTGGGGGTGTTCCTAGGAGGCATTGCAGGTGGAAGGGGGGTGTCCGCCTGCCCGTTGGAGTCGCCTCTGTTGAGATCACCGATTTTCCCGTGTCTTCCTGGGCACTGTGAACTGCAGGTCAGATTTCCTGGATTCCCCTGACAACCTCCTCCACCCAGGGACAGGAAGGGGCCCTGTCATACTCTGGTTGTGTAAAATAGCACTCATATGGTTTAAGTTGTTTAACTAGGAAGTGGACCGTGGAGGGAGGGAGGAAGTGACGTCCTTGGTGCCAGAAGTGTTTTAGCAGGTGTTGATCCACAAATTGGAAAGGATACGTGTGGTAAAATTCAAGCATTGTGAGGGTGACCAGAAGTTCCAAACTTAACTGTATGTTGTGTGCAGCTACTGAATTGTGAGAAATGCAACATGGGGTTCTACCCCAAGTCTGGCCAAGTCAGAACCTCTGGAGGTGGAGGCAAAGAATCTGTGCTTCTCCCACAGTGATTCTAAAGCGCAGCCCTGTTTTAGACCCTGGGGCCCAGATGGCCTTTAAGACAGAAATCCAGTGCTGAGATTTCACGTGTTTCATATGAAAAGCAACTGAAATCTCAGAAGTTTGATCAGCGTTGACAACCTCCCTATGCGTTGGCTCACTTTTAAACTCTGGTATCTTGTAGAAATTGGGTGAGTTTTAACTGGGTGTTGAAAGACTGTCACAGTAAGAGTGGTTGCATTTCAGTTATTACCTGCTGGGGCTGGGAGGTGGGGCTGTGTGTGACCTGGTGTGGGGGTTCCCAGAGACCTGCAAATAAGGAACGAGGATTCTGGAACCTTTCCTGGGACGCTGAGAGCAATGCGCATATCACCATCCGGTACCAATTTTCTTTCTTCCTTCTGTAGACTGAGGTCAACAGTAAGAGAAAAATACAACGACGTGGGCAAAAGTCTGCAAGACGAGTGATGTAATACAAACATTTCTCAACATCTGCTTTCTCTTATCGGTGCCAGGCAAGCAAGGGGCAGAGGCCCATACTAACGGCCTGTTTTAGAAAGGGCCCTGGCGAAACTCTCCTCTCTGAGGCTCTTTTGTACTTGTTACCAAATAACCAAGGAAAGGCTCTTTAAAGGCAGACCCAGTGTGTACTCCAAAGTGATGGGCTGTCGACTAGAGAGCGAGCTGTGGAGATTAGCACATGGGTCTAAGGACTTGTTTCTGGACTCTTCCACGCTTCATAAACATATCTGTCACCTCCCAAAGCAGCTTCCTTCTATTATTATTACTATTATTATTATTATTAATTTATGGAAAGAACACTCAAGATCTACTCTCAGTGCATTTTAAGGACAATACAGTATATTTTTATTACAGTTTTTCTCAATTACAGTTGGAACTCAATATTATATTAGTTTCAGGTGTACGTAGTGGTTAGCCATTTACATCACTTATAAAGTGATCCCCCAATAAGTCTAATCCCCAGCTGGCACCATACACAGTTATTACAATATTAATTATTGTAATATTAACGCACTCCCGACTTGTTAACCACAGGCATGCTATGCAGTTCCTGTACCAGTCTTCGTATGGACATGTGCTTTCCTGTCTCACGAGTACATACCCATCTGGGTTGTGTGTTAGGTGCAGGTTTACCTTTTTAAGACACTTGAAAGGCATTTTCCAAACTGATTGTATCATTTTACATTTCCAACAGGAGTACAGTCAGTTTGGAAAATGTGGTGGGAAAGAAAAAGAAGGGTGGAGGATCACCCACCAGTCCTTGAACGCTTATGCCTCTAACTGACACAGATTAGTCTCCCTCGCTTTTTGGTGGCTAAAGCAAGTCATGCATCCTGGCTGCAGAAGAGTGGGACAGTGTAGTCCTCTGTGTCCGAAAGGGGAGGGGCTTGGATATCTTGTTTGCCGTATACCCTCAGCTTTCTGCTAGGGAGGCACATAGGAAGAGAGGCCTAACTCTGTGACCGAGGGAGGTTACATTCAGCTTCTGGAAGGAAGAAACATCCTTAAGCATAAAGACTTGTCTTCTAAGGAAAGGAGAAAGTAAATTCCAGGCAGAGGGAGTGACATGTGCCAAGGTATGAAGATGTTGGGATAATTGTCCGTTTGGGGCATCTTTGGAAAGAGGGGAGGTAGAGGAAGGCCTACAAGCTGCAGTTGGGACATTGGCCACAAAGGGCCCCTTTGAAATGCGACAGTTGCTGGGTTTGCAGTAATGACCATACAAGAAAATAAAGGGTTTTGACACCATGCTCTTACCCAGGATGCAAGAAATGATTCAGAAAGGTCTTGAATCAAGATCAGACCAGAGAAATCGTTTCCCAACTTGTAGAAACTTAAGAGAAGTTAAAGAAGCATTTGGGGGGGATAAAAGAAGGGGGTACCTCATCTGTAATGTAATTCTCAGACCTCAGACTGCACTCAGAGAGGAAGAAATCCTTCTTACTGTCTTCTAGGGAGAAATACATTTCATATTCTTTTCCCTTCACTGACACAGAATAAGTCGAATAACTGGACTTTGTTTCCTACTTTCTTTTTTTCCTTTTGAAGACTTTCTAGAGATGGTAGGAAGCATCTCTGGCTCCTGCCAGGCCCCAGGAGGGTTTCAGCCCAGGACCGAGTGATGTAACAAGTCAAAGGACTGGAGGGCAGGTGGTACTCTGTGTGACACATACTGCAAGCATTGCATTAAAATGTTCATTGCAAATGACGTCAGAAGGGAGTGTTCCCTGTCATCCCATTGGTATAAATCTCGTGGATCAGTCTGGGGATTTCGCAGGGTGTTCACCTAAGCTGCTCATGCTCTTTGGAAAGTAACAAATATGCACGTAGCTCAGTCGTCAGGCATTTGAGCCAAAGCGGCATATTTCTTTAGTTCCATTGAAATTATTACCTAGATTCTTCTATTCTTTTGTTGAGGGAAAAGGTGATCAGCAAGCAGTACAGTAACATCTTACAATGTTAGGTTTTCAAAGAAAACGTCATGTTCGTCTTATTTGAATATATTTTACAAAGGGGAGCAGTGATTTGTTGACAGTTACGTAAATGAGCATTAGAATCTAGGTCTGTTGACTCTTACAATCTTTGTGAGTTTGGTGAAATTTTATTTTTGTTAATACCGCATCCAAATTAGTCACAATATTATTAGCTGCTTATCCTTACTCAGATTTACTCGCATATTTACCTTTTTAATTTGTTATCACTGTTTCTTACCACTCCTAACTTCTCAGTTAAATTTCTTCTGACCCAAGTACCTTCAGTTAGAGCTCTGTCAGTGAGGACCTGTTGATGGCAGACTTTACTGAAACATGCCTGAAATACCTTTATTTTATCTTAAATATTAGAAGACCATTTAGCTGAATGTGGAATTTTGAATATAGAATTTTTAAGTGAGTATAAAAATGTTGACCTTTTATTTTCAGCATTTTAAAAACATTTCATTGTTTTCTGGTCCTTATTATCACTGACAGGAGGTCTGCTGTTATTTTAATTGTAACTTTTAAATGGAACTGCCTTTTTATTTTGGTTATTTTTTAAGATTCTTACCTTCATTTTGGGGCTCCACTATAGTTTAGTTTCACTATAACGTGTCTAGATAAGGATTTTTTTTCTGTATTCTACTTTGGAGTCTGTCATAACTTTCATCAATTATGGAAAATTCTAAGTTATTATCTTCCAATGTTACTTTTATTCTTTCTATGTACTCTTGTTACTATTTTTAGATGTATATTGAAAATTTTCATTCTGTCTTCTATGTCTCTCTAAAACTTTCACGTATTCTATTTTTATATTTTCTTCCCAGTTCTAGCTTCCAGTCTATAATTCTCTCTTTAGCTATGTCTAATGTGCTATTTCATTTGTCTGCTGAGTTTAATCTCAGTAACTGTTTTTATTTCTAGACTCTGTATTGTTTTGTTTTGCAATTTGCATGGTCATTTTATTGTGTTCTTGTTTTTTTTTTTTGTTTTGTTTTTTTTGTTTTTTTTTAAAGATTCTATTGGGGAAGGGGAACAGGACTTTATTGGGAAACAGTGTGTACTTCCAGGACTTTTTTTTTTTCCAAGTCAAGTTGTTGTCCTTTCAATCTTAGTGTGGAGGGTGCAGTTCAGCTTCAAGTTGTTGTCCTTTCAGTCTTAGTTGTGGAGGGCACAGCTCAGCTCCAGGTCCGGTTGCCGTTGCTAGTTGCAGGGGGCACAGCCCACCATCCCTTCCGGGAGTCGAACCGGCAACCTTGTGGTTGAGAGCCTACTGGCCCATGTGGGAATCGAACCGGCAGCCTTCGGAGTTAAGAGCATGGAGCTCTAACCACCTGAGCCTCCGGGCCAACCCTGTTCTTGTTTTTTTTATTGTGAGTGTTTCTTCTTTTATCTCTTTAATAATTTTAAACACATTTTTATAATCCAATTGTTCTATAAATTTGAATTATCAGGGTGTTAATTTTTCTGATATTTTATCTGCATTCTTCCTGGTTGTTTGTTTCCATATGGGGTTTGTGATTTTTCATTGTGAGCTCACTTTCAATGGGAGTTATTAATTCTGTGACAATTAAATGCAATCTTATTTGAGGCAATGCTGCTAAATTGTGGTTCTGCCAGAGACCTTGGGAGTGTTCCTATTACTTGACCAGTGTTTATATTGAGCTGGCAGCATTGGTATTTCTACACCATGGAGATGAAAATCTTTGGAAATGCAGGAAAAGTTCCATTTAGATTCTATTCTATAAAGGGATTAGAACTAAGGAGGGAGAGTAGATGGGTCTCTTGGAAAGGATACAGAGGTCCACCAAGTGCCATTTCTAGTGGTTTGACATTGAGAACTGAGCTCATTAGTAGCCAGGATATTAAATTCTGAAGAATCTGGAAGGAAGACGAACTCAGTCTTGCCAAAAGGAATCTTCATTCCAACGCTGTCAACAAGTAGCAGTTTGTATTCCAAAGGACACAGGGCTGGAAAATCCATGTTCTGTACTTAACAACCACCAAATGTTCAAGCTGCTCTTCCCTCCATTGAAAACTGAGTGCATACGACATTCTTAAAATATGGTTAGCATCTTAGAGTTCTCAGATCTGACTCCATGTTCCAGCGCATGTTGGTCTCCTGCAGATACACTTGGCTTCCTGGCAGTACCGCTCTGTGGGGATTAGATGCACGTAGTTTGTGGCTCCCATAGCAAGGGACTGATTTAAAAGTTTTAGGACTAGGTTCCATGGGTGCTTTTTTGATATTAAGGATGGTAACAATAATAACTAACATTTATTAGGACTTCATATGGGTCTGGCGCTGTGTAAATGTTTTCTATTAATTGTGTCATATGCTCATTCCAAACCTCCTAGTAACTCTATTTTACAAATCAGAACAGTATGACTTGGAGAGTTAATAACTTGCGCATGGTCATGGATTTATGGAACTTAGACTTGAGTTTAGACACTGATTCCTGCCTCATGCTCAAGTTCAAAGCATGTTGCTCGTATTGCTACTGATACCGCTTATCCTAGCAAGTAACGGAGATAACAGAATTGTTTTTAAAGCAATAAACAGCTTCCTTCAGAGTCATAACATCATGTAAAGTACAATGATCAAATACATTTGTGTTCTATGACCATTTCAATGACGACATTTGTCCTATTTCCGCATGACCCATGACAGTGTTCCCCAAAAGTCATGAACTCAGTATGTGTAATTTCCAGTAGCACCTGCTCCTAGAGACAGCTCAGCAATCCTGTGCTGGTTATTGTGTCCTGAGTTTTACTTTGAAAAGAATAGTTTTCATAAAGGTACTCAGTTGTCACAAAAATGTTAAATGAGACTTAAAAGACAGGGGCACTATGTCGGCAGTCGTTATCTTTCCTAGTGTTTGCGAGGGGAGAGGGACCAAGCTTGATAAAGAGTTAACTGCGGTTTCAGTCATTCCGCTTCCCACAAGCCTAAGCTTCGCCTCCCCAGTTTCCTCATGTTTCCTTCATCTCCTCAACCTTGCGTGCTGGCTCGGGTGATGGAAAACAATGCCACGAGCAGCAGCTGAGGCAGCTCATAAGAGAAAATAGTGTACTTCCCAGAAAAATAGAAAGAAAACAAAGTAAATGCCACCTCTTTAAAATATTTTTCCCTATTGTGAAAGCACATGACTATTCCAGAAAATTTGGAAAATGTTGAAAAGGAAAAACACTGTAGTTCTATCAGCCAAGACAATCACTGTTAGTAAGACTTGTGTATTCCCACCTTATCTCTTTTATTTGTATAACTTTGTGCTTTTTTTATTATTATGATTATATCATAGAATCAAATATATGTAAGGTTTTGTTTTGCCTTATAGTATAACAAGTGTTTTTCCAAATACTCCCTATATGGGTCCACACATGCGTCCCATGTTTAACATGGAATGCATTCTTCCCGAATGGGAAGAGCCAAGCATTTCATGCTGTATAAGTCACGAAACAATACAGACCTTCCCGGAGTTGTGTTCCCGGGAAGCTGTGCTGTCACGTCCTCTGCTGAAGTTCTGGCCACAAGGACTAGAGCAGATGACAGGTGAACAACAGGATGAGGTAGGGCCTGGTCAGAGGGGTGGCGGGGAAAGGGGGCGGCATTTGAGTGGAGGTCGCAGTGGAGACAGGGAGTGAGCTGGAGCTTCTAGGAAGACAGACGGGCATTGCCAGGGCTCGAGGCAGGGACATGGTTGTCACTTGGATGTATGGGCGGCCAGGACGGAGAGGAAGTGCACTTGGGAATGTGGGCAAGGCCGAATTCCACAGCACCCGGTGGGTGACCCGAAGGAGTTTGCAATTTCTTCTGAGTATAAAGGAATTATCTTGGATGGTTTCAGGTAGAGCATAGCCTGACTTGACCCAACTTACATTTTAAAAGATCATTCTGGTTGCTCCGTGGGTTGGTAATTATGGGTGGGCAGGAGTGGAAACATTTAGATGACTTTCTCTTGAGTTTCCAGAACTGCTAAGAATCGAATTGTGTTACCTCCCCATTCATTTGTGGAAGCCCTAACCCCCAATGGGACTGTATTTGAAGCTGGTGTCTCTGAGGAGGTTAAATGAGGTCATAAGAGTGGGGCCCTAGTCTGATAGCATTAGTGTCCTTATAAGAAGAGGGAGAGACTAGAGGGGTTTCTCTCCACATGCGCGCGCACACACACATACACGGACACACAGACACACAGACACACACACACACACACACACACACACTCACACACACAGAAAAGGCCACCTGAGGGCACAGCGTGAGGGCGGCCACCTGCAAGCCGGAAGGGAGCTCCCACCAGGAACCGAATTGGCCGACACCTTGATCTTAGGTGCGCAGCCTCCCGAACTGTGAGAAAATCAGCTCCTGTTGTTGAAGCCACCTACTCGGTGGTGTTTGTTTTGGAAGCCTGAGCAGGCTAAGACAGAAACTGCGTATGAAAAGCACTTGGGAAGACTTTCTTTTCATTTGTTTAGTTTTGTTGGCCATGTTTAGGGCATGAGTGAGTGTCTGATGCAGGTGCTAGAACAGCTAAAGCAGCTGTGTCCTGCACTGCTGGGGTCTGTCCCCATCCAGGGAGAGGACAGAGCACTGCACTCCGTGCAGGTCCAGCCACATCTGAAGGCTGTGTGCCCATCAGGGGCCACATTTCAAGACAGTGGAATATAGGGCAAGGTAACCAACCATGTCAGTAGGGGAGAGCATTCCAGCAATTGCATTGTGTGTGGGAAAGTTCAAGGAGCTAAAGATGTCCAAAGCGTAAAAAGGAACGTTAGGTAGATGGAAATACTCACGTCTAGGATCGCTAAGGTAGGGCCAGCAGCCGGGCCAGGAATTTTTAGGCAATCCGATTTTACCTGGACTTGTAAGACCTCTCTTGCAGAATTATTTAAAACTGGAAAGCATTACCCCAGAAGGAAATAATCTCCCTCTCTCTGGAGGTGACCCTCTCAGGCTAGGAAAATATTTGTAAAGCTCCCAGCACAGTGGATTTCCTCTTCCTCGGGGGGTCAGCCATCCTACGATGCGTGTGTGTGTCTGTGTGTGTGTGTGTGTGTGTGTCTGTGTGTGTGTGTGTGTGTGTGTGTGGTAACACATAAACCAGGAAAACAGACTGTTCCGTGACACTGGGCGCTCAGGTCGTATTACAGCGATAACTACACATCTCGGCATGGGGCGTGATCTCAGAGCACCGCCCGCTCTGAATTGCTGCGTTCTTTGTTCGTTTGTACAGCTCCTGATTTGGAAAGTTTGCCCCTAGGCAAACAAATACTCACATTAGGATTTTGATGTTGCTCTTATTTGTGAAGTAATGAGTCTGTTCCTTTTCCAATACTGAGATCATTTTAGGAGCAGAATATAAACAGATGAACTTCCATAAACAAAATAACATTGTTTTTATGATTATAAATGTAATGCATGTTTATGGTAGGGAACACAGAAAAGTATGTGGAATAAAAAGTTACCCAGATTCCTATCTCTAAGAGACAATAATCATGGTTAACATATTAGTGTATTCAATACCATTCTTTTTACCCTGTATAGCCATATGTGTATGTATGTAAGTACCGTGTTTCCCCGGGAATAAGACCCAGCCGGACCATCAGCCCTAATGCATCTTTTGGACCAAAAATTAATATAAGACCCGGTCTTATTTTACTATAAGACCTGGTATAATATAATATAGTATAATATAATATAATACTGGGTCTTATATTAATTTTTGCTCCAAAAGACGCATTAGAGCTGATGGTCCAGCTAGGTCTTATTTTCGGGGAAACACGGTATGTATGTATCTTTATAATAACCATACATGCACACTCGTTCCTTTTTAAATTTAATTTGGGTCATGTACTTTTCACAGTGTATAATACATTATGAGCCATGCCCTATGTCATTCCAGAATTTGAAAATGTGATTGTTTAAAATCGCTGCATCATATTCCATGCATGAATTTGCCACAATCAATAAAGTTCGACATTTGCCTGTGGAATATGCGCGTGCTGTTAACATTTTTGGTGTTATCACTGACCCTGTCCTGACCATCCTTGTGCCAATATCTTCATATACATCTTTGATTGTGTTCTTCAGAGAATTACTGAGCATGGAATTAACGGGTCAGTGCATCTCATTTGTAAGCCTCTTGATAGAAATGAACTGTCAAATGGCCAGAAGGAGTGTGGCCGCTTGCATTCCCTTTATTGCCATATGAAGCTGCCAATTTCTAGTGCTTCCATTGAGTCTGAACATGGTCTGTAAAAGTTTATTCGCAAGATGTATTGTTTTTCATTCTGTATGGTTATGTGATTTAATATTTTCTGTTGAGGGTTATCTGGTCATGTTCTTTGCTGATTCTTCTATTGGCATTTGTCTTTTTCGTGTCAATTTGTACAGGCACTTCATAATGTAAAGAACTAACCTTTTTGAGATCTATACAGACGGTGCCACAAAAAAGTATATGCATTTTAAGAAAGGAAAAAACACTATTAAAATTGTAATACTCAATATATACTGATAAGAAAAGATGAATACAAGTCATGTAGTCATGTGTAATAATTTTTTGGCACCCTGAGTGTGTGTGTCTGCAATATATATATATATATATATATATATATATATATATATATATATATATATATTTATTATGTAATATATATATATTTTTTTAGCTTGTCATTTTTCCCCTCAATTTATTTTTCATCATCATTGACTTCGAGAAAGCTTTCCAGAAATTACTTGGTTAAAACTATCCATCTTTTCTTTTGTAATTTGTTTTCTATTAAATTTATGGTTAGAAAGTTCTTTCTAACCTTAAAATTCGGTAACTATTCGGCTATATTTTATTCTGATTTTCATAGTGTTTAAACATTTTTTTACACGTATGTCTTTGAAATAGACTATGAGTTATGAATCTAACTTAATTACTTTCCCAAATTGTTAACTAGTTGCCACATACTATTTACCAAATATTCTTTTCTCCTTAGTTGTCTGAGATACTGCCCAAAGTGTATCAATCCATACAATAAGTTTTGTCAGTCTTCTGAATGGTATTTATACAAGATTGACAAAACCCTGGTCATTACTGAAGCTGAGTGATGAGTACATGGGCGTTTATCGTGGAGTTGTCTTTCTTTTCCTCTGTACTTCAGATTTTCTCTAATAAAATGCGTTTATTACAGTTAGTTACTGGAAGGCGAAGCCTTTCTATCTGAACTCCTATCTCTTCCTCAAATTCAGTGTCTAGTCAGTTATCACCAAATGCTAACACAGCCATGAAAACGTCATCGCTGCCACTTTGACTCAGGCAGCTCACTTGTCTCCCTGGACTCTTGCCTGTGGGCTCCCTGCTGCAGCCGTTGTCACACTGGCTCATCGTGTCACACCCTCCTTTCTGCCCTGAGTTCCTTTCCAGCGAAGGCCTGGGAGCAGCCTGGGATTTGGCCTCCGCACACTCACTGTTCTCCCCTGACTTTGTTGCGTCTCACCTTGGTTCATTTGTACCTGTCTCTCTCTCCTTGGAAAGCATCTGTATTCCTTGTCCATCTGGCAAACTTGTGTGGCCCCTTTACTATCCCACAGGGGCACTGTCCTTAGGAAGCTTTCCTTTGTCTCTAGGGCACCTGCAGCGCTGAGCTCAGCCAGCTGCCGGCTCATTGGGGCTCCCCGCAGGCAACACACTGTAGTGTATTTGTTTATGCAGCTTATCTTTAAGGTTCTGAGAGTTGTGTTTATTTGTGTAACCTCAGTGCCTAGCAAAGGGTCAATGAATGGTTCATGTCTAAATAAAAAGAAAATCTGCCTTTTAAATCCACACGAAGGAAATAATTATCCTAAATTGGAATTAGATTCTGGCAATTTTTCTGCCTCTCATTACCTAAGTATGGCTGCCCCTCCAAGTTTTGTCCTAATGACAGGCCGATTTACCATGAAACTAACGGGGCTTAAGCTTCAGGGCCCTCATTGCACGCACTCCATCCCTAGCCCTGGCAGGGTGTGTCACGTGGTCACACGATAGTGTAATAGTTGCAAAACACGAGGTCGTCCCTTCCATTTTCTTTCCTGTTGGATGGTGGTAGAGTGAGCGTGCACACTTTTGGGGTTCAGCTAAGGGAGAGCTCAGTTGGAAATAGAGTGATTTGAATTGTAGTCTAGTCTACATGGTTTTCAGTCCTTTCCATGTACAATTGAGTTATGCTTCGCCAGCCTGGTGAAGGGAGGGTGACTCGTACCGCCCACTCGGGCTCGTCCCATCTCAGGACACTAAGCACAGGGCCAGATGTCCTGTGGCGGTGGGGCTGTGTCCCAGAGCACCTGCTACTAGAATTATGGGAAGTTTGGAGAAGAAGCGTGGTTTGTAATTAATAACACTAAAAGCTCATCTGTGGAAAATCCTTCCAGTCATTAGATATGTATCATTTGACTTGTCAGATATTCTTATCTGTCAGGAATATACTTAAAATACAGTGCATACAATTGTATTTTTGAATGTGTTTTCTTTTCCATTGTGAGTTTAGACATTCCTGGTTCTTTGTATGCTGGTTGGCTTTGGATTGAGTCCTAGACATTTTGAATATTGTGCTATGAGACCCTGGGTCTCATTTCAATTCTAATAAGAGCGTTGATTTTGTAGTTGTTGTCACCCTTGTTTTGGTAGGAAATCACCCCAGCTGCTGACCTGCCTTCTCTGGGTTCTGACTCAACAGAATGGTTTTCACAATGTTTTCGGTGCTGCCCAGGTCAGTGCCTAGACTGTGGCTTGTGCTCTGTTCTCAGAGCCTGTTGTGTGTCCGCTCGGCTCCTGCCCAGGTGGGAGGTGTGCTCAGGTTCATACCCAACTTTGGGGGATCACTCTCTTGCTCTCCGTCCTCTCTGCCATGCCACCCGCACTTCTTGTTCTCTAGGATTTCCCTTCAGGAGGTGCCATGAGCTTCCCATGCCCGTGTCCAAGGCCAAAGGATGGGAGGAGAAAGAGCCAAAGACCGTGCAGCTCTGCGTATTCACTTCACACTCTTGGGACCACACGTCCATCCCTCAGAGAGTCGTAGGTGCCCGCCTACTGCCCCTGCTGTCACTATGTCACTGCTAGTGCCTACCACCAAAGGGTTGCATAGGGGTTGCCATGGGAGAGAAGAGAAAATCAGCAACAAAGACCCTGGAGATTTTCTTCAATCACTCTGCCCTTTTCCACCGCACAGACGACAAAGGGAGGTCTTCTCTTGATGCTCGTTCTGTCCACACTCGGTGTATATTTCCGGGCTTCAGGCTGCCTTTGACTCCTGGCTGGATGTTATTAGAGGGGAAAAGGTAAAGTCAGCCCTGGTTCGGTGGGGCTTGAAAGTCTGGTCTCCTTCTCCGATCCGTCATGGGTACAGTTCTCACATCTCGCTCTTGTATTCTACTGAAGGCTTTATAGTTGCATTCAGTGAGAGGCATGGCGGAGTAGTCTATGCCATCTTCTCTTTACAACCAGCCCATAGCTTACATGTTAAAGTTCTTTTTATAATTACAGCTAACACCTATTTATTTGTAGATAATACAGAATATGCACGTAAGGAAATTAAAAATAACCCGTAGTACTAACACTTCAGTGTAACTTCTGTTTATGTGCATTTTAAGCAAAATTAAATCATGGTGTAGCTTTTTCCCCCGCCACTTCTTGTTTTCCTGGTAATATATATTCTTCTCCAAAATCTTTTTTTTTTTTTTTTTTTAATCAAAAATGCATGGCAAGCATTCCTTCATTTGGAGGTACCCTAATTTTTAAAACCAATTTCTCACCGCTAAACATTCAAGTTATACAGCTTTTATATTGGTTGCAGCCAATGGGTAAGTGGCTGGAGAAATCACAACAGAAGTTAAACACTCTCAAATTCTCTTCAGTCCCCATTTGAACTTTTGAAACAAAAATAGGCTCTTTTACAACTCCACCCCCAGTTAGCACCGTTTATGCTCTAGAAAGAGGACCGTACTTTAAATGCAGTGACGAGAATTCTTAGAGAACGAGGCAAGAAGGAACGGCGGGAACACAGCGTCTTCCATCGAAGCACAGAGGGCCTCCGCGTGGGGGGAGATGCTCGAAAGAGGAGCCAGCAGTGTAGTCTCCTTAAAAGAAATGCATCGCCGTTATTTTCACGTGTCCCTGCCACTCGGCCCCTGCCACACACGATAAAAATGTGGCTGCCTGTACCATAGCGATAAGACGCCATGAAGAAGGGCTTGCTGATGGCAGTGGTTTTTTTTTAAAAAAAAAGAGCCACAAAGAACTCTTTAATTAAGTCTTCCTTTCACCCTTATTAAAATTTGGGAAAGATTTACCCTGGAATTTGTACTGTAGCTCAGGAACAAATCATAACCATTTCCTAAGGCTGCCCTAGGCTGCCTGGGGTCTGACTCATTATTGCATTATGGCTTCATAAGTGGGAAAATGTATGTGCAAAGCTTCAGCAGACACTCAGAAAAGCCCTCAGCCAGGCCTGCCTGTCCTGCTGACACTGTCAGACAAGGGGCAGAGAGTTGGCCACTTACAATAAGAATGCAAGGTCAGGTTAGACATACACACTTACACACATGTACGTGTCTCCCTGTGTGTGTGTGTGTGTTCATACAACAGTAACTTCATGTGTGACATTCGCTCCTACCTGCAATTCAAAACTCTCTACTGTGTGTTAAGGCTTCTTGAAAACCCCGTGGATGCACTGTAGCTCTCTATGATATCTACATATTAAACGATGTGAAAAATAAATTTTATAATGAAAGCTGAGGGTCCCACAAAATATATGAAATGCTCTGTGAGGTTAATCCCCACAAAACCTGCTGTCCTCGGAATAAAGCGGCCTGGGGTTGAGGTTTAATGGTAATAAAATTATCATAGTAATAGCTGACACTTCAGGAGCATTTATTTTGTACTGAATTCGGTGCCACTTTTTTTTTTTTAATTCCTTTAACAGTTTAAAATCAGTCTTACTGTTTTCCCAGCAAGGAAACAGAGCTTTAGAAGAATTAAATAACCTGCCTAAAGTTCCAGTGTTTAAGTTCCGAGTGTGGGGATCGAACCTGGATCTCCCTGGCATCAGGGCCTTCTTTTTAGCCATGTTTTCTTTCCCTTGTGTTCCCTGTTCCAGACCCAGAACTGACCTACCCTCTGTGTTCATTTGATCTCACCCTGGTTTTGGTTTCCGGATTCCCGTCATGTCTTACTTGAGGGGCATTTTCGTAAGGAGTGACAATATTAAAAAGAAAAGTTACTTTTAGATTTTTCCTTCCTTTAGCTCTAGATATTGGACAATTTGAACGACTAAGCACCTCTGCCTATATAATAGGGATAAAGGAAAACATTTCACTCGACAGCTGTTAAACTCTTTACCTCTTCTCTGCACAAAGAAGAGGCTTGGCTTTGGACTCAGAACTCCTGCCCCTTTGTATTTGCATCTGCCCAGGTGGATAATGAGCCTTGCAGCCCGGCCCTGGGTTTAGGTTGAGTCTGATCACTGCCATGGAGATAGAAACACGAAACTCGGAATGTGCTATGAAAAGAATGGGAAGTGATTTGTAGGGAAACATAACAGAATAAAGGTGGAAGGAAAGTTGCAAGGGGAGGAAAACAAGGGCACGTATGGGCTGGGAGAAGGGATTATTGGGGAGCTTAGGAAAAGAGGTGGAGAAACTTTGGGGTGACTGGAGGAAGAGACAAAGATGAAGAGTAAGAGGCAAGAGGCATCAGAAGAGGAGTGGCATTGCTTTGCTTGTTCATTGGGTCTCCTTTCAGATTCGTTCAAACATGGGAAATGTTTGGCAGCGCTTTCACGGCTGGTCTGCCTTTCAGCAAAAATGACCCCAGGCCAGGGCTGAGTTTCATGGGCCTCTGTTGCAAATGTGTAATACAAACTCCTTTTTAAATGTGTGCTTTAGTTAGAGCAGTTGTTTAGCTTGTATTTGCGATTCAGTGTTATCTATTTTTCATTAGATTCTGAAATCTTGGATGTCAGCTCAGAATCTCCCACTGGGATCTCTGCAGTTTTTTAATGGACAGATTTCCATGAAAGCCGGGGAGAGAAGATGTGTGAAATGAATAAATCCAGAAGGAACAGAAGTTTTTGTTTTTACATAATTCTCTTGACCATAGGATGGTTGCCTTAAATGATTTATAGAACTCCTTTGGTACACTGTAGATTGACTATTAATAAATTTAAGCAGCTACATTGAAGTGACTAGTTATCACAACAGAGATGTCAGCCTTCCTAGCATGGCAGGCTAATTGGTGAGCAGCTACCACTATATGTCAGGCATCACGCTCCGTGCCCGGAATACCCTGATAAACTTAGGAGACAGTCTGTGTTGTCAGGCTTACACTCTGGGAGGGAAACAAGCACCTCACACACGGACAACTCAGTCCTCTAGTCGTGGAAAGTCTGCAGGCACAGTTTCTATCCTGCTTATCCTGTGGAGATGGTTCCACGCCTAATAAATTCCACAGCTATATCATGTCTAACAAGGGTTTTGGTGAAGAAGAAGCAGCTGGCAGAGAGTTACACACTTGCAAATACAAATGACTTTTCCCGAAGGAATTTGAGCATGAAAAGAGTTCTTGTAGCTATAACGAAAGAGTTTTAAACCCAAGCACCGCCCAGCAAGCCAACCTTTGCATTTTTGTATTCAGGAAAAGAAACCACATGGGTCCGAGATAAGACATTTCCCAGTCTGGCCGGTCCTTGCCCTAATGTCTTGTCCCTGAGCGTCCCCCACACATGTCACACTCCAGGTAATCAGGGCATCCTGTTCCTGTCATAATTGAATGTGTTATGTGTTCCCATCCTCCAGAGTGAACTGCATGAGGACGGGGTATTTATCTGTGTGTTTACTGCTGTTGTCCTCCCATCCAGGGCAGCACCAAACACATAGTAGACAGCTCATAAATATGGGAGGAATCAGCATTCAGTAAACACATTAATTCAAGGCTCAGTTTAAATATTGTCCTCTTGGTAAAGCTACCTGTGACCTCCCCCAGGCAGGCAAGATGTTCCTTCTGCTGTGTTCCCACGGCGCTGGGATGTGTCTGTGACCTCGCACCGAGGCCATAGTACATGGCGTTTTACATACCTGAGTATTAGTCTGCGTGAGCTGCTAGGACAATGTGCCACAGACTGGGTGGCTTAAGCAGCAGACATTTAATTCTCACAGTTCTGCAGGCTAGAAACCCCAGCCCAAGATGCTGGCGTGGCTGGATTCCGGTAAGGACCCTCTTCCCAGACTGCAGACAGCTGTCTTCTTGCTGTGTACCTTCTCTCCCATGGCAGAGAGAAAGACAGCTCTGGTCTCTCTCTCTCTCTTTTTTTTTTCTTATAAAGACACTAATCCCTTCATGAGAACCCCACCCTCATAACCTCATCTAAACCTGGTCACCTCTCAAAGGCCCCACCTCCAAACACCATTACATATTGGGGAGGGTCAGGGCTTCCACAAATGAAATTTGAGGGGGACGCGAACATTTAGTCCATGCAGGTAACTTATCCATTGCCGTCTGCTCCATTCCTCATGTGCCATCGATGTTTCCCATTCGTCTTTGAACCCCAGGTAGCTCACTGAGATACGGTCCAAATAATGTTTGAATATTTACATAAATATGGCCTCAGTGCTCCTTATGAATTTTCAAATACACATGATGTCCCCATTGGTAAACATTCAAGTAAATATTTTTTTATCTAGCCTGTAAATAAAATGTTGTGAGAAAATTTAAAAGGAAGAAATATTAAGATTTTAAGATAACAAATGTGTAGGTTTTGTGATGGTTATACAAGTCAAATGCACAAAAAGTAAAATTTCCTTAGGCCTAATTCTGTGACTCACCTAAGACCTTTGACGCCTGAAAAATATTTTACATTTTATGAGTAGTTCAGCCTTACAAAGTCCCGAGAACATCCGTTGGTGGCATTATCTCTAATGCCAGCTTTGGGGACTGAAGCCCAGAGAAGCTGAAATCAGTGGCCCAAGAGGCAGGAGGGGATTAGTGGATAGGGGGAGATTGGATAGCATAATTCTAGGTGTTTAAGCCTCTCTTTTGTTCCCTGGCTTTCCACAGACTCCAGACAACTAAGACAGTTTGGAGACGGTCATAGGGTTAGAAAAGCAGCAAGAGGCAGTTTAAGCTGGGCTGTCGTGTCATGTTCCAGTCGGCAACCCCCCAGCAAATGGTCAACAGAGAGATGTGGCTGGCAGGTTAGGGGCGGGCAGCTGTGCGCCAGCTTCTGGTTACATAGTGACTGGTACAGGCCTGGGGGCCGGTGCCCTAGTACACGAAGGGTGAAGCACCTGGGTAGCGGGGAGCGGGGAGAATAACTGCTTAAGGGGGACACTGCTAGGAGTCCGGACTGGGGGTGAAGTGAAAATAAATATTCTTTTCGCTGAGAGACACATGAGTGAGGGGCCTGCACCAATTCTGGAATAAGCCTCGGTGAACCAGTTTGAGCACAGATCTTGCACGTAAGAGCAGTAGCCTCCCAGGTCTCCAGTGGATGTGGGCAGGCTGGGGTTCGGGCCTCTGAACCCCCCAGCCAGCCGGAGTCTGGGCCAGATGGGATGTAGCCAGCATACGCCTCGCTCTCTGAGGGCTTGTAATCAGTTCTTCCGTCTGTGCAGTCTCACTTCTGCCCAAACGCATAAGGCGTCCTCGTGCATTATTCATTTGTCCTCACCGTGGCCGGGCCATGCAGGTATCGCTTCTCTCATTTAACGAGGAAGCAGGGAGGAGGGGCTGAGTGACTCGAGGAAGGAAGGGAACCCACATAGAACAGCTCAGTGCTGAACTCAGACTTCCGGGCTCACTGTCCCGTGGCCTGGACTTAGCGCAGGGACGTGACTAAGCTTTAACGTGATGGCTCTGCAAAGTGCTTTTCCATTTGGCTCATTTAAAACAGGCCAGGGCTGGGGGGGTCCTGAGGCTCACTCAATCCTCCATTCAAATTCCAATCAGATGTGAGCTGGTCACTGTGCTCGATGCTGGGGAGGCAACAGAGGACCAGCCAGATGGGAGCCTGCACCGGTGGCTCAGTGTGAAATCCAGTTGCAAAGGACATGGGGAGCCGGAAGGCTGCTGGCACCGGCCTGTCCTCCTCTTTGAGATTCCAGAATAGAGGAATTCGTCCTGAAGCCGCCCGTTCTGAGCTAGCGGGAAGGCTGGGCGGCAGGAGCTGGCCGGGGAAGCCTCCTGAAAGCAGAGTTCCCTTCCAGGTCCCATCCGTCCCCACCATTCCCTTCAGTGCACCGCATCTGCATGAGATGTAGGGAGGCGCCCCGTGGTTTTCTGCCTGGAGAAGCCGAGGATACCCTCTGTGGCTGACGCTGTGCCTTTGCTGAAAGCGATGAGGAGTGATTGCCAGCCACCCCACAGGTCACAGGCGGCCCATCTGGCTTCACGAGATGCGCTCTCATGTCAGAATTTTAGGATGAAATCAGAAAGCTGCCTCGGGGTTGCACCTTCTCAAACATCACCAGAGAGCAACATTTCAGTGGTCAAAACTCAGTGCCAGTATTCTTATTAGCATTTTTCTAAGTTATACGAAATATATATATATATATATATATATATATATGCATATGTTAAAAAATGTGTATGCAAATGAGAATTGTTAGGCTAGGATTCCCTTGTCTGAGAGAGTGCGTTTTGGGACTTCGGTTGGGTTGTTTCATCTGTTCTTAGGGACCTGGATGACGAGGCTGTGAGAGAGGGTGAGTTCAAGCCTGTGTTTTAAAATAAAAACCCCTCTGGTTCATGTGACCCTGGCTCCATGGACATCCTTTAGGTGAAATTAGTGTGTGTGCGTGTGTCTGTGTGTAACAAAAGAATCATCCAATGGCTCCCATGACATGGAGCTACCACGGTTGTACTTGCCTTTGAAGGAAAGAGTGGTTGTCCCTTTTATCCCCAGAGCCGGGGGATGTAGTGGCAGACCAGCAATGCCAGAGGCCTCTCCTTCTGTGGCCGGGCATCCCACTGCACCTGGCCTCTGGGTCCTCAACATTTTGTGGGTGCCTGTGGCAAGGCCGCCCACGATGAGTGGGTCTTAGACTCTGGCGTGCAATGTCAGCGTCCCGGGGCGGGCTGGCTGAACTGCGGCCTGCTGGGCTCCCCCCGGGACTTTCTGATTGCGTAGGCCTGGGGTGCGGCGCAGGAACCTGCCTCCTGAACTAGATGGCGGCAGGCGCGGGAGCTGTTGGTCAGGGGGCTGCACCTGGAGCACCACGACTCAGGCTGCTGCTCAGAGGACGAGAATGGCCCTGGGGGGATTACCTGTTTCAGGAAGGGCACCTGTTGGCGGGGACAGAGCCCAGGGCTGGAAACCAAGCAACCCCGGTCTGTGGGGCAGGACATTTAGGGTAGACCAAGGCTCCGGGAGTGGGGGCTGTCATGTCAGGAAGGACTCCGGAGAGGCAGGAAAGACCTTTTCTTAACAAGAGGGCTGGTGCCCTGCAAGTTACATGGCATGCGTCCTTTCATTTGCACGTTAATAGAATTTTTTATATATGATATAAGTCCATATCACTCTTCTGCTTGTGCAAATCCAGTTCTCCCAACACCATTTACTGAAGACACTCCATTCTCCATGTGTCTTCTTAAAAATCGTTACTGTGTGAGGTTGTGGATTTGTTGATGAGCTTGACTGTGGCAATCATTTCACAGTATATACATATATAAAAACATCATATCACACACCTTAAATACAATTTTTAGTTGTTCAAGTACACCTCATAAAGCTGGGAAAAGAGCATTGTATTCATCTATTACTGGGGTAAGTAAGTCATTAATAATTCAAAAGGAAAAAAATTGACCTCTTTTGTTCCCTAGGCTGGTGTAATAGGGCACTCAGGGCACAAAAATAAAGTAACGGATTTGTCAGCATACACAGGTATACAACACATCCTTTTTTTTTTTTCAGATCACTGAATGACTTTATTAACTTATTAAAAAATCAGATTGTTTTAAGGTCCCTAGAGTTGTATACCTTTTGTAGTAAACTGGTACAAGAATTAGTTTATTAAGGAAGAACTTTACTGTTTTAAAACAAAACCATAACTTTCTGGTTAGAGAATAAATGTCCATGTGTTTCCATGTCCACATATTCCCATGTCCACATATTCTATTTCTCAAAAGATGGGTACTTGACTTTTTATTTCCTCTGATTATTGAAGTAGGTTATCAATCCTTGGGAGTTCACACAAACTGGCCGTTAATGCTCTGTGTGTTCTGCCATTTATAAGGGTAAGTTAGTGAAGCTACTACCCATCCTTTGGATTTCCCGTCCTACAACTCAGCCTGTCATACGAACAACATTCTCCTATTTCGTTTTTCATCAGTTCCAGAGTTAAGACTTTCCTGCTGGATTCCTGGGAAATCATTGAACCTGGTGTTCAAGAGAGGGTTCGGCCATGATCAGAAGTGTGTTGGCACCTACCCGCCTTCCGTTGGTGAAACCAACTGGTTTCCAAGAAGGAGATGGAGGGTAGCCGGTTTTCTCTGTGAGCAAATAGAAAAAGTAAAGAAAAAAAGCAGCTCTGTTTGTGTTTTGTCTTTCTTTGCAGGAGGAGAGTTCAGGTTATTTAGCTGTCTTCTTTCTTCTTTTTGGTATGTTTTCAATTACTATACCCAGTCTGTTTCATTTTTATAACTGGAGAATAAAACAAAAACAAAAAGCAGTTGTACTTTGAAAAAGTTGTGGCCATCAGATTTCCCCCCCCTCTTTCTTCTTGAACAGTCCCACATACAAAACAATGTCGCTCACCACTTCCCTCAGGGGTTAGGAAATCTCATTTGACTCTTCTGTTTCTCCCCCCATTTGCTGATCTTGAAGTGGAAATTCCAGCTGTACCTGGGGAGAATGGAAGGAACGTTTAATCTCGGCTTAGATTTATGCTGGTTTATTGTGGAGCCAAACTGGCATATGATGGGCAGGAATCGGCTGCCTTTCAGTGATTGCTGATCCTGAAAGAGAACCTCTATTTTTTTTTTCTTTTTATGCTGAGGTAGAAGGTACATTATTGGCTATTCCTGTATGTAAATGTACAAACATAAAGCTTTGAAGAGTTGTTTGCCCTATTCAGATCCTAAAACATTCTTACTAGATTTCCAACATGGGTCCCTAAGTTTACTCTATAATATGGGTTCTGAAATTCATATTCCACAGTTTGTTAAAATGCCTTTAAAAATAAAAACAGCATTTCTGTTCCCATAATACCCTCCACTGTCAGTATTTTATGTTCAAATATGACTTATTCCTTCCGCTGAAACGTTTACATGAAATGATGTATGAGTTCATCTTGTCTGCGGATCTCTCCAGAAAGTGTTGTCCCTGTGTCCCTCGTGTCTGTGCCCGTCTCACCTCCACTTGACCCCCTTCCTCTCCCCACTGGTTTTTCTCAGTTCAATTGAGCAAAATGAATGTGCTCCTAGTGGGAGCTGTTGTCATTCTCGTGGCCGTTGCTAGGGACCTCCTTTGACGTTTTGGAAATCCCCCAGTTGGATTCCTGTTGGGAGACAGTTTCCCTCCACTGTAAGTGTCCAAAGGTCAGACACTCACTTGCCCAGCCTCTGGCAGGCAGTTAGGACATTGTACAGAATCCAAGTTTGATGAATCAAATGCATCCACCGACGATTTTGAGTGGGAACCTAGTTAATGGTGCACAGAATCTGTGACAATAGAGAACCCATTGTGTGGCGGGGTGCCACTGGGGCCAGTGGCCAGCATGCTGGGCCCGTGCACACAGAAGGCAAGCTTTGCCACCCAGAGTTCAGTGACAGAGCTGGCGAGCTCTTAGATTGCTCCTGTCTGCTGCCCCACCTCCCTGGATGTAGTGTATTTCCCAAAGCTGGTTCTCCTGCCTTCCTGACAGTTTGTGAGCCATATACAGGGCACAGAGAAAAGGCAGCGCCCTAGACAGGGGGCTCAGTTGGGCAGAATCCCTCTATGCTGAGCAGTTTTGCACGCCTGCTGGCGACGTCTCAGACCCACGCCAGGGGTAGGACCTTCCTCTTTCCTCTTCATCACCTGTCTTTTTAGCAGGCCTCCACTCTGAAGGGCGGGGTGCTCCAGCCTTCGTTTCCCTTTGTTGATTCAACCCCAAGATCCTTTTCAGA
This sequence comes from Rhinolophus sinicus, assembly GCF_057876585.1. NCBI lineage: Eukaryota > Metazoa > Chordata > Mammalia > Chiroptera > Rhinolophidae > Rhinolophus > Rhinolophus sinicus. The sequence continues at coordinate 56,184,809 of NC_142513.1, read as the reverse complement.
TGATGTTGGGAATTTATGTTTGTAATATTGCCAGTTAAGGGACCCAAAGAAGTTGAATGAAAAGGAAGTAATTTAAGATTTTTCATGTTATTCTTGGGTGGATGCCAGGGCAAGGGCCATGTTTTCCTGTGTTTTAAAGGGAAAGCTGTTCTTTAAGCCTTCTCTGCTGGAAAGCATTTGCCTGTCTTTCTCTAGCAATTTGAACCACATCACTCAGCGTCAGCGGGCAATATATAAAGCTTCTCAACAATTCTCCTGCTTCCCCATCCAAATAAATAAACAGAATATATGGCATTTCCACCAAAGGCAGCAGGACAAGACACCCCATTTCATGCTTCAGCGACCCGACTAAGGAAACAAATATAGATTTTTCTTCTAAATGCCTTCAGGTTATAAGGCAAGTTGATTAAGGCCTTCCTTTCAGCCCCACCAGAGAAATAAATGGATGATGGAGTTTGCCTACCCTTAAAGAGAAAGAGGTTATGTCTAATATTGACTCTCCTAATCAGTTTGACATAAAACATATTTCTCACAGATGTGGCTCTCCAACCCATCTCGTGTGCAGGAGAGATGAAAGCCATATGGATTTGTTTCCTGTTAGCTGAGAATAAATTAAATCATGTTCTTTCCCCCTCTTTACCACTCCTGTGTGGATTCAATTTCCATGTAGACATGTCCGATATTTTTTTTAGGGAAGAGTTAATAAATTGCTTTTTTCCTCTTGTCATAGTAATATGATTCTTGCCTTTCCTTCCTTCCTCCCACTGCCAATGAAATAATACAGAGGGGGGAAAATGAGATGACAGTCATGGTTTGTGATATCACTGTGACCTTTGAGAGGTCACAGACGAGCTGATCATAAACCGTGATAGTCCACACACTGGAACTTTTCCCAGAAATTCCCAGACCGTAGTGATATTCTTGCCAAAGAGACTTATTTTTCCAGATTTTGAGTAGGATATTCTATTAGTCAAGGTAAGGTTAGCTGTTGTAGCAAACAAAATTCAATGTGGCAGCGGCGTAGCACAAAAAGAACTTTATGTTTCAGTCATGTAACATTCATCCTGCGATGGTGGGGAATGCAGGTGAGGGCGTGGGTGGGATGGGTGGCTTCTGCTTCATGACGTCACTTAGGAACCCAGAGGGATGAGGGCCTTGCCCTTCTCACCTGTGACTTTCATAGATGCCTTGGGGGTTCACTTCTAGCCTGGGGATGGGGGGGGGGAGAGAGAGAGAGAGCGAGAGAGAGAGAGAGAGAGAGAGAGAGAGAGAGAGAGAGAGAGAGAGAGAGGCAGGGTAGGCTTTATGGACCAGAGACATATCTCTGTCCCCGTTTTATTGATCAAACACTGCTGCATGGCTTGGAGAGCTGAGAATATCTTGTAGATATCTTATTGTTGTGGGTCCAGCAGGAAAGGGCTAGGCTTACCTCTGGTTTCTTTGGAAGGATTAGAATTTTCATCTGAAGCCATTTTTGAATTTGAGACCCAGATCATCGTTATTCGGTTATAATGTTCATATTGTACGTTGTAGGTTTCATGAATATTTTTGTTGGCTTCATCGCATAGTCATATTTTTAGTCACATGAGTTAAAGGGATTTAAACTCCTGCCACTTATTTTCCACTAGACTGCCCTGTTTTTGTGCTCTTATTTTAGATTATTCTTCCAATCAGATGGCTTATGCCCTGAAGTAAGTTTTTTGTTTTTTTGTTTTCCAGGCTGAGGATATAAGTGTATTTTCTAAGACTTACATGCCTGAGATTTTTTTTTCTGTTGTCTTGACAACTTGACTGTGTCAAGTGTTATAAAATAGGGATGACAGCTGATTCTCCTATATGGCAGTCTAAAGCATGCATGAATTCCATTTTTCTTGAACTGACAAGAATAAAGAAATTTCCATACTTCTTCCTTTAAGTGTTCACTAGCATAGTTTATCCTTTCAGAAGAATAGCTGAACAAGAAAAGAAAAAAAAATTCACCAGGGAAGGAATATTTATAGTAGGTAAGCCTGATCTCTCTACACTGAAAATTCTAGAAAATCTTGGATTTTATAATAATGTTAAAAGCATGACACTATGTATTAATAAATTGTTATTCACTCCTCTAAGAGTCTGTATACCTTGCAGGAAGCTCTGATCAAAAGACTTGTTGCTAAAAATATTCAGCCAAAGAGAGCTTTGCTCCCACTTGAGAGAGAAAAAATTCTTTTAAGATGTTTAAATCTCTTCATGCTATATTTGTATTATTCCTGCTATTCCACATTATGTATTTTTTTTTTAAGAAGCCTTATTTTGTTTGGGGGCTGGGAAGGTTAACTTATAACTTTGAAGTCTCAGATTTAGTGAAAAAGAGTGAACAAAGGTAGGCTCAGCGGGTTCTTTTGTTTTCTTTTTCATCTGAGCAGATATCTCACTCTAAAAATGGAAAACTATATAGAGAAGGAGCAAATTTTATTTATTTTGAAGTTGCTTTTTTTTTTTTTTTTTTGTATTTCTTGATCCTATTTTTATGTTCTCTCTCTCCCATCTACAAATCTGCATCGCTAGTTGACATTTAATGGAATGTTGGACACTTTTAATTTGACAATATGTGAGGTCAGGCTTTTTAACTGTGGGTTTAAAATCTCTTGTCTTATCTAGAACAATGACGAGGAGTTCTGTAAGGCTCCGATGGCTTCTGGGTACATAAGTTGTACTTTTTGGTCATTTCCTTGTCTCATGAGGCCTGTGCGCTGCCCACAATCTTTCCGAAACAAGTTGTGACCAAGTCACACCCCTTCTTCAAAGCTCTCATGTCAGTGCCGTGTCCCCAAGGCAAAGTTTGTACTCCGTGCATGGGTCCCTGCTTTGTTAGTCCTGCCTCTGCCTCTTGGTTCAAATAGTCACCAATCTACCATCTGAAAAGGGCTGCCATTCCCTGAATATCATGTTGTCTCTGTCTGGAATGTATTTTACTCTTCCTGACTTCGTTTTCGAGATCCAGCTCTAATTTCTCTGCAGCTTCAAGGAGTTGCTCTTAGTAAGTGATGTGCTTTCTCCTGTACATGTTCCCATCACGCTGGTGCCCATTTCAGTACTTGTACCTTCATGACCCGTTTACCTGATCCATTTACCTTCACAGAAGATGACTTACTTGAGGTCAGGGGACAATCTTGTTTTTCCCTTGTGTCGTAGAGCCTTGCAGACTTGTGCTTCTCAAATTTTCAGGTGCCCACAGATTAGCTGGAGATCGTGTAAAATGCAGGTTCTGAATGAGCACGTGTGGAGCGGGGCTTCGTCAGCATCTCTAACGGGCTCCCAGAGGAATGCCAGGCTGCTGGCCTGCGGTTCACACTTAGAATTTCAGGAGGGCATATTTGGGGGAATCAATAATTTTTTGAATGAGTGAACCACAGTGAAAAAAACCCACCAAATAAAACATATTGTCAAACTGTGTTCTACTTTATTTTTAACCCCCTCTTTCAAAAAAACAAAAAAAAACACACAAAAAACACAAGTGATTTATATTTCCATTCAGTCTGTGTGTTACCCTAGTAGTCACTATAGTTTTTATAGCTTGAGCATTTCCCCACATTTTAATTTTATTAAGGTTTATCTTTAAATTTTTCCCTTTTTAAAAATTAAATTTAGAGGTTTTTTTCAACCAAGAGCAAATACTGCACATATCTGTTACTATAGTCAGGCAAGATTTAAGTCTTAAAATATAATTCTTAGAAAATATTTTTTTGTATCTGTTGTAGGCCCTGTTTTAGTCACAGCCCATTACTGCATAGAATCGCAGTGTAATGGGCAAATGGAGCTTTAGGAGTTAATCAGTGTATACAAGGGATTCATTCAGAATGTTCCCGGTCATGCTTTTGAACAAATGTGAGTTCTTTTGTTGTTGTTTTTTTACAAAGAGTTCAGTTGAACTTGAAAGACAGATGATTGCTTTTTCACAATCGTTTCCTGTTCTGGTTATTATTCATTGACAGGTGTGCCACACAAAGCAATTAGCTCCCTACAATTTGGCTCATTTGTGCCCAAACTTTTCTTTCCCACATTCTTTTCCTCTGTGATTAAGAAAAGATGAAATTCTGCACTCCTTAGCTGGAAAATGTCCATGAACATTTTCTACAAATGCTGAAATTTTTACTCACTGTTAACATCCCTACCTTGGAAACCAAATCAACATGCACAGATGAATCAACTCCATCATAAAAAAATTCAGATCAACTGCCAAGCAATTAATGGGAACATCTGGTTATTTTGATGGTCATGATGACCAAATTATTTAACTCTGATTCAACCCAATTAGAATCACAAATCTGATTCAGTAACAACAGCAGCAGAAGACTGATTCGCGATAACTCCCCGACATCCTCTGATGGTATCAAGTTAGCTTCCATTATTTTGCTTAAGAACACTGACAGGCAGACTTTGTCAGTTTCATTGGAAAACCTGTAGTAATCAGAACGCTCTGTCTCTGAACCCCAATGAGTCACGTTATTGTCTCCCTTTCAAGGTTTCAGTTTAGATGGCATCCTCTGCTTTTCGCTGCAATGTGTGGGTACTTTTTATTTCAAAGGTGAAATCTTTCATCTTAAGGAGACGTGTGTTATGTATTGTTTTAGTGTACCTCGGGGAGAAAAGCTAATGTGCATTGAAGATTTAATTAGCAGTAGTGATGATGGTATCTGCAGAGCTAGACTCGTGCGGCTGTTCCATTTGGTCTCTTTTCATCTCTTTCTTAGGGACTAAATGTAGCTTGAAATAAAGTTCCCTTCTGAATTAGTGTTCAATGCTACCCAGCCCAGAAAGGCCCTCCCCCCTCTTTTTTTTTTCCAGATACAGAGAAATTCATGATCAGCTTTCCACAGCGCAAATTGCTCAAGTCATTTGAAAGAATTGTTAAGGTGGAATGTAGAAAATGAAGGTCAGTTATATTAGAAGATTGCCTTTCACTTTCTCACTGGAAAGCAGAAATCACGAATCAGTGATGTGTGGATGGGGTCAGTGTTTAGAAACCTTGTGAATTAGTTGAAAGCATCAGTAACCTGGGAAGCATCTCATAATCTAGACTTCTGGCTTTAAGTGGCCACGGTCGAGTTGCACCTGCCCCCTTTTCACTGGGCGTGTGTGCTCCAGTTTACACAGTTTCCCACCTGATCCGTGCCACTCATTTATGTGGCCTGGTACCACCACAAATTGGCACCTAGAAGCATCTCCTGCTCTGAAGTTTTAAGGTTGTGCAAATCTTCATGACTCCACACAGCAATGCGGAGTGAGGGGTAGAGCACAGTGTGCACCAACTATGGGACTTGCCCCGATTTAGAGGCCAGTGGACCTCGTTCTAAGGAGAGCAGCAATGCGGGGAAGGCCGAGGTTGTCCTCCGTCAGGACGTGGGGCAGCAGAAGTGATGTGGCAGAGCCCCCACAGCTCAGGAAGATGCAGAGCTTCTGATGGGAAGTCATCATTTGAGAGGATTGTTAAAGAGCAGGAAACCTTCCTGCAAGCCAGGGACTCGGGGCTTCGTCCACGGGGAGGAGGAATGAAGACGGAATGAAGCAGAAACCCAGTGCTGAGAACTGAGGCTCAAGGCAACGAAACTGTTGGACTCTGGGGTGTTGGGAAAGCTACACGGCAGCTCCGTGCGACAGGCTGGACCAGCCTGACGTGACAGTTTGCCGGGGTAACAGCGCTGGGCAGGCTGAGGCTGTTGGCTCCTTCTCTAATTCAAGAATAGGGCCAGAATCAGAGCTGGGCACAACCAAAGGGTCGGAAATGACCTTGGATCTGACTTTGTGGACTTTGGGAAACAGATGCCAAACAGTCAGGGACTCATGGAGCTGAAAGGAGGGCGAAGACATCCTGCTCTCGTGTTTCAATTAGGTCAAAGGAACTCGTCCTTTGCTACTGCAGCTCTTCTGTTTACTTCGCATAAAGCTTGAATGGGTGTTATTTTTTAAAAGACTCATGGTGGAAATCTCTGCAAACATGTTATAGGAAGAATACCCGACTGACAACAACATCCTTCTTTGTCTACCAGTGTCTGTTCAGCTTGTCTCAGTGGCTGTATGAGTCCTTGGATTTGAAAGTTTGTTTCTAATACGGTTGTTGAGGACTTGGAAACAATTTATCTGTGGAAACACTGTCAGAGGGTAGTTTCCTAAGATAGCCCGCAAAAGTCACTGTTGCCCACAGAGGAGGGACACTATGTACTCACAGTGAAACATAGTAGAAAACACCAGAGGCAGCAGAGTAATTGAATCTCATCATACTTCAGAGAAAGAAACAGCATACTTTTGCTTTGTCTTTGATGCTCTGAGGGGAAGCATTCGTTCTTAGAGCTATGGTTTCAGTTCATTCTCTGCCAAAGGGCCACTTTACAATGGACCCACTGGCAAAAAGGTTGTGGGAGGCATGTGTCTGGGAGGGGTGTTTGCTTTTGAATGATGAAGGAGTCACTATTGCTGCTGCTGTTTCAGGCGGTGGCACACTCAATGCAAAGCACAGCTTTCTTAACACAGGTTGTTCCCCCCCATCCTGAACCCATCCCGCAATCTGGGTGACAGCTTCAGTTCGAAGGTAACGTAGAAAGTACATTGAACCTGTTTCTTCCAATATACTGTAGTATCTAAGAATGAAGGTTCGGTAAAATGATTTTTCACACAACCCAACCTCTTATACATCCATCTCTGATCTTACATGCAAACTCCTTCCCAGATCTCTCCCCAAGGGTGAGCTGGCTTTGCCATGTGTTTCTCTGTCTCCAGTTCTGATCTCCTTACCCGGTAGGTTTTCTCACTGTATCATTATCATGAGGGAGGTTTCACACCCAGTTCATTCTACGGAAAAAATGGTCCCACTTGGTCAGCTCTAAATGTACCTTTAGACAATGTACTTTTCTGGTTTAAGATTTCAGAAACACTTTGCAGCTCTGCTGTCTCCTCCTTAGCCCACAATTTTCATCACCCTGGATGCTCTTCCATGAGTGCACTTATGACTCATGTTATTGCTGTCAGGTAACTTTGATGCCTTTTTCTACTCCAAAAATCATTCATTCTCTGTCTCTCTCTCTCTCTCTCTCTCATGCTTCCCCCCCACAAATAATTCTCATTAGAGCAGTATGACTTACTCAGTTGTGTACATTATTCAATTCCGTGCTCTAAATATATCCCTCAGTCCCCTTATCCAGGTGAGGTTTTGAATGGTGGGGTGACTTTCCCCAACTCACGTGCTGGTAAAAAGTAGAACTAGGATACACCCCAAGTCGGTCTGACTCGACTATCCTCATTTCTTTCTGTTCTGCCACAAGAAGAGCTGGGGAGATGTAGCATGGTCTCTGCTTTCTTCTGATCATTTTCCAGATTTCCCTTGGAAAAGCTGTCATTGTTGTACCAAGAACCAGAATAATTTTTTCTCCATCAAAAGAAGCAATAGATGCAACAAGTAATAAAAATAGTAGTTAACCTGCTTACCATGTGTTAGGTGTATGCATATACCTCTTCACAACAGCCCTATAAGCTATGTCCTGTTACTCGTCCCATTTTGGAAGAGTTGGGCAGAGTGGGGTTTTGAATATAAGCAGTATATGACTCTAGAGCCTTAACCAGTATGTGATCAGCCTAACGGCAACCACACACCTGGGGTGGGCCCATCGGTAAGTCCAGACCACGACTAGTCCAGGCAATGCTTCTGTGGCAGATTGTATTTTCCAAAGGTAGTGGCGACAGTAACTCCCATCCGATGTGCTCTTCTGAAAGTATGACCTGGGCCATCCTCGCATTGAGCGGTGGGGTCTGTGTCTTCCCTCTTGGCCCCAGGTGATCGCACGAGGTGTCTGAATGGGTGGTACAGTGAGCTTATGGGCATAGCTGTGGCTTGAAGTTCTCTCTAGCTGGGCCCCATTCTGCCTGGCATTTGGTGGCTGCTGCAGCCCTAGAGGGCACTTCTTAGCCCTTTGGTGCTTGGAGATGCCAGTGCAAAGAGGCCTCCACGCTGCTGGAAAAAGCGGAAGGCATTTAAGGGCTGTGTTTAATTCTACTTATACAAATACTTTTTGCTTCTGCCAGCCTTTAGTAACATCTATGAGATGTCTCTCTGTCAACCATAGGCATCTCTGAGCTGTTCCAAAGAATCTGTAAAAGGGGGTCAGTCAACCTTAATGGGCTGTTCCCTCCCACCCCAAAGGAAAGTATGGCCCAGTAACAGCCTTAATGGACAGCCTTAATTTAAGCCGAGCCACCTGACCTAGTGTTAGCCCAACTTGTCATTTCCCCAAAGACAAATATTGTAGAAGAAAATTGAAGGCAAGGGGTGGGGAAGTGAAGAATATTTCTTCTGACTTGTGGTATGAGACCATTTATGGTGAAAAACATGTTTTAAAAACAGAGTCACCTGTTTCCACTGTTTATTATTCCAGCTCTGAAGTAAAATGTATCTGTTTGGATTTTTAAAGGGGAGGGGGCAGGGAACAAAAATCCTTGTTGCCATAGGAATAAGGATTCTCTTCCCATCACAGAAATATGAATTCAAGTGAAAAATTGGAATCAGGAGAAGGTAAACTATTTTGAAAGAACAATCATGTATTGTCCCGCAAAAACGTACAGCTGGGCAGGAAAAATAAAAGCTTAAAGGAAAGGAAATGTGGAGTATGCAATGGTGAATTTCTCCCCAAATCTTCACTTACTTTTTAGGTAACAAGTGGGAATCTTTGGCTGATATGGTTTAGAGATTAACTTCAATATTAATTTTAAATTAAGTTAAAAATTATTTTTCATCCATCCCACTCATCTTGCAGAAATGATTGGGGACATGACAGGTCCTTGAAAACTTCACGAGGAGGACTGTGGCTTTTGAGAGATTATGAGGGTGTGCCTTTCGTTCCTTATTTCTTTGAAATAGGCGCTACATAAGGAGATGTTAAATTATGCAAGTTGGAGTCAGACAAGCCTGACCGTTGAATCCTGGCCCCGCCATCAATTGTCTAAAGTTACCTCGGTCCCATTCTTTCACCTCCCTGAGCATAGTGAGGATGGCAATGTCAGCTTCACAGGGTTAAGTGACACGATGGATCGAGAAACTCAGAATGATGCTGGGCACGTAGGAGGGGCCCAATGACTGGCAGTGTTTATGGCTGTTACAATCATTTGGTCCAGTTGACTGGGCGTCTTCCTTTTTTCCATTCGATTCAAATCACATTTTCAGCGATCAGGTCTCCTGAATATGGAACCTGTGGGGTATCAGATAGGAGTAGATTTGATCGCACGTGAGTGATACCCCAAATAATAGTATTTGAAGACAAGATGTACATTTATCTGTTTTCTCATTCAAAAAAAAAAAAAGTGTCCCAGGATATGCAGTGCAGGGCTGATGCTGACACCGGCTGCTGGGCTTCCCGCAGCTGGACGCTCTGTTGGGAAGGAAAAGTGAGAAGGCAGGCATTGGTGGGGAGCCCGCCGTCTGTGCGGTGTGTGCATTCCCGAGTGCACCTTCCTCTTCAGCCCCGATGGTGGGTTTCTTGCTATGGTGTCTCCCCCAGAGGAAGGAAAGGGAGCAACACCCAAATTGGCCACACTGCATGAAACATGGAGGCGCTTAGTTAGGGTCATGGGGTCTAAGGCTCCAGTCACCTGAGGATATGGCCTATTTTATACAACACTGTTCTGCTCCTCCTTTCCTGGGAGGCAGTGACCAGGAAGGGTTTTGTACATTGGTGAGCCTGGCGTATGTGGTAAGAACCCACTAAAGAACACAACTACCAAGTACAGAGGGTGACCCCAAAATGTATACACATTTTAAGAAAGGAGAAAAACTATTGTAAAATTGTACTACAATGAATGACGCTAGCAGTCATTTGACGGACGCCATCTTTGGAGCGAATGTCATATGGCACATTGCTACTGACATTCAATTCAACCTCGAAAAGTAATATGTACATAACATCTCTTAAAATGTGTACTTTTATTGGGTGCACCCCCCTCCCCCGTAGGTGTTGGAAGTGAGAAGGAACTAGGATTTTAGGATTACTTAATAAATACCAACTATGTTTACCCTGTGAATTGGGTGTCGTTTCTTATCTCTATCTTGAAGGTGAGGAAATGAGGTTCAACAAGGTTAGGTGATATTCCCATCATCACGCCCTTGGCAAGTCCTGGCTCCATTATTTGAACCTGGGTTTGCCTTCAAGACCTGTGCCATTTCTTCTCTATAAAAAAGCTGGTTAAGTCCCCTGTGAAAAATAAATAAAACATGGCCATGGAATAAATTCAAAAAAGCAAGCACCAAGAGAAAGCAGAATGTAATATTTTATTGATAATATAGACATAACAATGTGACCATGCAGCAAAAAGACTGGAAAGAAAGAAATCATTTTCTTAACAGGGGTTGTTGCCTCTGGGTAATGAGCTTCTGGAGCAGTTTGCTGGAACTGGCTGGTAAGAGCCTATTGTTAGGTATTCAGGGATTTTGAGAGCTCGTCGTTAAATTGCTGGTAGTTTGACATTGGCCGTGATTGGTATATTTACACCATAGAAATTGGCAAGCACTATAAATTGTGGCTTTATTTTCCCCCCAGAAAGCTGGTTTACCAACGCAGTATTCACTGCTTTTGTCTTCCTTGCTTTTGTGTCATTTTTTGAAACCATTTCTGCAGTAGCACAAATTAGCTTAGAACTGGGGAAAAAATGAATATGGCAGAGTTGATAAAGAATAAAATGAAACTCAACTAAAACCAACAGTTTCCAGAAAACCTGTGGGTGATTTGAATATGACTTTCCCTCATCCTTGCTGGTGTCTTTGAACTCAGAGTTGGCTGTGGGTTCAAAGAAGAGGGTAATCCCCGAACGTTGTTTTTTTTTTCTGGGTGCAGCACCCTTCTCAGTTCTGCCTTGCTCATTGGAGGGGGTTTGGGAGCCACTTAAATAAAGGGGAACAGCTGGGCGTGCTGGGCTGTGGGTCACGTAGCACATTTCCCCAAATAGTTCTTGGAAATCAATGCTTCCTTTGGTCACAGGTGGTCCTTGGGACTTTGTGTGGCTTAGTATTTCTTTTTGTGCTTTGCTTCATTCTATCAACCTAACTCCGAAGAGGGAAAAATAATGCTTCATATAAGGAGATCTGTAAGAGCCTACTGACCATCTCCGCTTGCCCATGTGTGATGCTCAGTGAAGAAGTTGCAGGCCTCTGCCCAGCACCCGAGCCACCCAAAGGCCACCCCGCTCCCACCCATCCTGGACGCCCCCGGGCACGCTTGGCAGGTGCACACGGCCCAAGCTATTAGTCACATGAAAAGAGAGCCCGCACTCAACAAAGTCCTGACATTGATATGCTTACGCACACATGGCAGATGTGGTTAGAGCTTTGATGGAGGGGGAGCCAAGGCCGTAACAGGACACCCACTGCAATTACGGAGTAATACGATCAGGCGAAGACCAGATACAACAGGCGGTTTTCAGTCCAAAGTCCAGAAGGGCACACAGAGCCTTTTTTTAGTGTGCTGCTGCCTGGTGTGCTGAGTCACGACCCTGACTTCTGTGGTTGGAAAGGTTGTTTGGATCAAATTATCCTGTGCCCAGGGAGGGAGAGTAGCCCCGTTTGTCCTGGCAACCTTGCTGCAATGTAGAGTCCTTGAAACTAAAGATCGAAAAGACCTATTCTTTCCTCTGTCCGTCCTCTGAGGACTGATGTAAACTAGATTCTTATATTTGTTGCCTTGGTTTCTTCTTCCATCTGGTTCTGATTAAAACAGGTGAGAAAATACCCATTTGTTAATGTGGAATCTGCTGAGCATAAGAATGACAGTTGTGTCAAATCGCATCAAGCAATATTTTTCACACAACTACACGCTGTTAGGCACTTTGGTGCAAACCTCCGTTTATGGAAATTCTCCTTCGCAGTTCTTTTCTTAGCAGTTCCACTTCCTCAGCTGACTCGCTTTATCCAGAACAGGTGTAACTCACTGATTTGAGTAGGGGAAAAAATAATGTAAGTAATAATAGTTAGGACCATTTATTGATCATATGCCTCTCATGTTATGCTCTGTGCTTTATATTTGTTGCCCTTGAATGCCTGCTGCCCGAAGCGTCGTTATTACTCTCCCGTTTCCCACATGAGGAAAGAGGGACTCTGACAAGTTAAGCAGCTGGGCAAATAACACCTGGCCCCATCACTGCTCATTCATCGGTTCGCCAAAGCCACACGTTTAACACCCTGCCATGACAGCGCCCCCCAGTAACATCTTTGTCAAGAGTTTTTGACCCACCTCCCTCAATATTATTTTCAAAAATAAATTTGCAAATGTTATGATTATTCTTAGTTAGCGGGACAAGTGGAAATACAGAAATTCCCAGAGAAAGGAGCGATTTGTGAAATACCCAGTTCAGCTCATGCTCAGCCTCAGAGAGGGGAAGCACCCACCTGAGTATCCCCGTCACCCCTTACACACTGCAAAGGCCTGGGGGAGTTAGGTGTCGTCCTTCCAGATCTTCCATCCAGCCACGTTCCAGATTGACTGAAGAATGGAATGACAGAGGTCGTACTTCTGGCCAGTTTCACTGGAAACAAACAGTTACTCCTGTTATGGCATAATGCTTGTATCAGACCCCCACCAAGGGAATAGAGAAATAAGGCATTTTGCTCACACCCCCAGCAAACAAAAATGCATTCCAAACATTGGCTTTGTTCTTTCCATTAAACTCACATGTTACGGCAAATTCTTCATGTACATGTTTTTCTCCCACACACAGGGTGACAGACGCTATCACGCAGGAGCTTATCAGAGGATGATTTGTTGACATGTGAATATAATCCAGCAGCATCTCTCAAACAATCCGCTGGCAACGACAGACTCTCCTTGTTTTTTTAAAAAAAGCTTCACCATCAAAAGAGTGTAGCAAATGCTGGACATTTATTATGCTGTTTCTCTCTGTGTGTCGTAGGTTAATCACATAGTGAGTCTGAATGCTACATTTCCCTTGTTCCTTTCAACTTTATGAGTTATTGGATTGGCCTTCAAGGTTTAAATAAACATATATCAATTGGAATTACAACCCAAATTCCATTTGAGCTTTCTGATTGCATGGGCTTTCTGCTGCGATCAATGAAGAGCATGACCTCAGAAGAGAGGTAAAAGAGCTCTCAAGGAAAGAGGAAAGATTGGTCAAGAGACTTTTAACAGTAAAACATTTTCGAATTTAAATTCTGCAACTATAGAATTTATACCAATTAGGGAAGCACATCTACTGAGTATTTTCTAATGTTTCAGATATTCTCAAGGTCTCTCATGCATACCATTCTTATTTGTGTGATATATTATTATACTCAAATTTTCCAGTAAAGGAAACTGTGATTGAAAGATTGTGTGAGGGGCAGGGGTAGAATCTGAAATCAGGATTATCTTGCCTTAAATCTCATGGTTTTTCCAGCACTCTGTAAAGCAGAGTCAGCAAACTATGGTCCTGTGGCCCACGACTTGATTTTGTAAATAAAGTTTTATTGGAATACAGCCATACTCATTTGCTTATGTATTGTCTATGGCTGCTTTTGCAATACAGTGAGAGTTGAGAAGTTGAGACAGGGACCACGTACCCTAAAACGACTGAAATATTTACCATCTTTCCCTTTATAGAAAAACGTGTTTTGACCTCTGTTGTAAAGAGTCATAATATATTCCAGAATACACCATGGTGAACAAACACGTCCCTACTTTCCAGGAACTCAAACACCTAACTGACTCTGTAACTGATATATCCAACTTCAATTCAAATATTCTTAAAAATAAAAAGGCATATCTCTTTATTCTTCTGATTAAATGACTCAAGCCTCATATCACTTTGGGGGAAATATCATTTTTTTCAACCTCTACGATCGTGGCTCCTTCTGTGAAAATCCCAAGGCTCCCAGGGCCTCCACTGCCCAACACATCAATCGTAGATACAATTACTTTGTGGAAAGAAAATTGGAGCAGCTGATCAATACTTCCTTTGCTCCACTCTCCATTACCATTGCGACAATTGCAATCTTATGATGTCACTGCTGAAATGTAGTTGTCTGGTCCAGATGACCAGGGTGAAAGGGACACATTCCTTCACAAAACCTCGTGCCTCTTTATGGAGTAGGAATTGCTACTCATTGACCTAGAGATCATTCTGAGTTAAGGGTCTTCTTTTGTACTGCTTGCAATTCCCCTAGAACAAGGCCTCTTGTTTCTTTGATTCCTGACACCTCCTAAGGACAGCCCGTGCTGGAGCAGCTGGCTCCGAGGCCACCTGTCACAGTTTAAGCCCCATGCCATGGGCCGCTTGGCTTTTCAGTCTGGGGTGTTAGAACTGCAGGCTTTTAACTCTGGGGGACTGCTCCATACTCCCCTACTTGCAAGGGGGCTTAACATGACACTTCTGAAGATTCCTCCTGAAGAGTTTTAAGTGCCCTGATTTTCTGGGCTTTGTGGGAGAAAGCTAGCATTTCCCTCCAGCCTCCTAACAGCAATAAATCATTTCTTTGAATGCTTTGGCCCAACTCAAAGGATTCTCAACCAGTCCGTTAGAGCACTTCCTGTATATGCTGTACCGTGGGAGACTTGTACTCACCAGGGATGTCCACGTTAAACGTGGCACTTGATATGATTTATTAATAATAATACAAAAGAAGCACAGACTTTATTTTTTAGAGAGATGTGAGGTTCTTAGCAAAATTGAGCTAAAGGTACAGAGATTTTCCTATAGCCCTGCCCCCACTCGTGCATAGGCTCGACCGTTATCTACATCCCCACCAGAGTGGTACATTTCTTATACCCGATGAACCTGTGCTAAAACGTCGTTCCCACCCGAAGTTCATGTTTTACATTAGGGTTCACTCTTGATGTGGTACATCCTATGGGTTTGGACAAATGTACGATGACATATGTTCATTATTATGGCATCATACAGAGTATTTTCACTTCCCTAAACATTTCCTGTGCCCCCACCGATTCATTTCTTCCTCCCCCCTCACCCCTGGCAACCACTGATCCTTTTACTATCCCCATAGTTTTCTCTTTGCCAGAATGTCATGTAGTTGGAATCATACAGTGCACAGCCTTTTGCATGGGCTTCCTTCAATTAGCAATGTGCATTTAACGTTCCATCATGTTTGTTTCATGGATTAAATAGTTAACTTCTTTTTAGTGCTGAATAATATTCCATTGTTTGGATGTTTAGTTTATGCATTCACCTACTAAAGGACATTGAACTGCTTGCCTCCTGTCTCAAGGTTTTCCATCTTGACAGTCAGATAATGAGGAGAGACTAACACACCCCAATGAATTAAATTTTTGTGATGTGAATTGCTTGAAGCGATTTTTCTAAAATGTGCCTAAAAGCAAGGGATGAGTTCCAGAAAGGGTAGAAATGGCCGAGTCTTGTTAGTTGAGCACCTCGTGTGTGTTGGAAATGGAACTTGCTGTTTTATGTCCTCCTGATGGGGCCATCAGTAGCGACTCCATTCCTCGTATGTGTGATTGAACCACAGGCTCTGACGTCCTAGGAAAGTGTGGGAGCTGGAGTTGGAAAACTGGAATGGGGGTTCCTTTACGTTCCTCGCTAGTAAATGTGAGGGGGCTTCTTCCTAACTCAGATGAGTCAATTCACGTCAACGGTAATTCCCCCACTCCCAAGTACTTGGGGAATATTTTGCCCAGGGTAGCTGTTGTTGATGTATTTATTTCTAGTGCACAAAGGGAGGCTATAAAAGCCACACTTTTCCTTTGAAACAAACAAATCAGAATATATACTTCAGAACGAGTGGTGTTGCCTGTGAAATAGTCCTTATTGGATACTAGATGGTTGTTCCCATGATGCTTCCAGGGCTCAGAGTAGTTGTTGGTGGAGGCACAGATGTCCCCTTGGGAACGGCCTCTGGAGTCTGTGTGTCCTCTTAGGCAAATTGTGCGCTGCGAAGGAGTAGATAGACTCTACTGTTGTGACTCAAATGGATGAAGTGACGCCCCCTCTGAGGATGAGGCCGGGCTTGGCCAGGGCTCGTGGTTGGGGTTCAGGGTCTCTGGATACTGAATCTGCTGGTTAGGGAAGAAGGGCCAATGGCCAGTGAGAGCTGGAGATCAGATGGAAAACCCGGGGACGCAAAGAGAAAGACAGTATTAGTCTGAGTCCTCTGAGAAGCAGATGTTGAGATGACATAAGGTATGTAAGGCTTTTTAGGAGGGGAAATGCCCATGTGAAAGCTAATGGGGAGGTGCTGGGGGGCTGGGAGTCATCAGACCTCAGCGCAAGCCTGACGCCCCGTGATGTAGAGGAGAGCATGCGGGGCGGGAGTTTCCTCCTTGGCCGTGCAGTCTGGTCAGTTTGGCATGTCAGAGGGTGAGGTGCGCTCGCTGGGGCTAAAGCACTGACTGTACCACACGCTTACTGTGTGGTATGTTACTGCTGCCCCCCTCCCCATGCTCTGACTTTTCCACTAGTCGGTTCTCCTTAGGAGAGGGGGGATTAAGTTTTATTCTCTCTACATCCCTGTACCTGACACGATCCCCCCTTCACAGTACACGTGCTCCAAGGCCCACGCGTGACAGGCTCTGAAGGACTGGTTGTGTGAACTGTGTTATTTGGTCTTCTGTGTGGTATAATTCCTCCGAGTGTCAGAAAAATTTCTTTTTAAAAAAATATTCCTTCAAACACAGTACTGCATATCTTCCAGTTTTGCTGCTCTGTTTCCTAAACTGTCTGTCTCCCAGATATTTCGGACTTCCGTGGACGGACGTTCTCCCCTCTAGCCATCCTGGGCTGTGACATATCAGATGAGAAAGAGCTGGGCTTGAATTCTCACACTTGAGCATGGAGCGTGAGGATCCTGGCTTCTCTCTAAAAGGTTAAATATGCTCATTTGCAGGTGTGCTTTTCTTTCCCCCGTCACGTTAGCACTCTGCCATCACACCAGTGCACTCAGCTTGCAGTCACCATAAATGATGGTCTGGGAGTTCAGTCACTGCCAAGAAGAACAGTCACAGTCACCGCTTCCGGGAGTCAAGTGTGTGTTGCTGACGTCGGTGTTTGTCAGGTGTCAGCAGCTGCGCCCCCGAGACTCCCCAACCAAAAACGAAAGCAATTGCGGCGATGATGGTGGTAGCGGGATTAGCATCAGTCATCGGCCAAATTATAAAGTTCAGAGACTAGTGCTCAGATTTAGGCGCTGACACCGTGTGTGTGTGTGTGTGTGTGCGCGCGCGCGCGCGCACTTCCAAATACAAAGCCTCTGGTTTTCTGAGAAGATTCTTTTTTATCAGCCTCTTAGGGCAGCAGGCAGGACGCGCTGTCTCCTGGGTGCCTTGTGGTGGAGAATATGACTTCTCTGTCACTAACAGTGAGGGAGGGAGCAAGTCGCTGCTATTCTGGCCCAGCGTTCCACACACACACAACACTCAGTATAAATTGTTGACAGATGACGCGCGAAGCCTAAAGATTTTGCAGCTGTCAGTTGATAGGATGTTCAAATATTAATATGATGTCTTGGAAAATAATGGTTTTCTTTTCTCGGTGTGATTCTCCTTTACATGTGCTCAGAGAAGAATAAACCAGTATATGAATAGAGAAAGCAATCAACCAACTGGAAGTCACGGAAGCTATGGTAATAGAAATGGAGGTTTTTGTCCCGGTCCCGCCCTCTGCCAAGATTGCATTGTCTGCTTCTGAAACCTACCATGGGCTCAAATAAAGGCAGAAGGCAATCTGTGCAACTTTGTGTTTAAATAGGCGTTAGTATGACATTGATCGTGTTAGCAGCCATTTTTGCACAATTTGGAAATTCACTGTGGCCCTTTGGAGACTCAAAACCTAAACGTATGCCCATTGGGTCGTCAGGCTTTAAGGGGTACAGAGGCTCTTACTCACAAGCCTCCTGTTCCTCCTGTAAGCCTATAACTCCATGGAAATGCTCATCTGTATTCAACGAGCAGCTCTTTCAAAATGAGTGTTTTCTTAGATACCATTCGGGCAGAGCAACTGATATCCTTTGAGGTAGATGTTCAAATTCCGGGCAGAAAGCCTTCCTTATAGAATCCCTCTCAGCCTTCGGGAGAAGTCAGAGTTGGTCCCGGTTATGCACGCAACAAACCCGTCCTCATTCTCTGCAAGGAGGTGAAGGCACTGTGTGCCCACCAAGCAGTGGCTCCAATCTAGATCAAGCTGGTTTTTTTCATTATTAATTATATGTTCTGGTTTCAGATCTTCTCACCAAGCTCGTCATATTTGTCTGGATATATTCCAGACTCTTAGTGTCCTTCTCCAAATAAGGAGCCAGAAGCAAGCCCAGCTGAAACAGAGCAAAAGGGAAACCCCACCAGTAACCCTTTTGCTAGCTAGCTGCATCCCACTCTTTCTTTTTCCCCCTTTAATTGTGGTAAGAACACTTACTATGAGATCTACTCTCTTAACAGGTTTTTAGGTGGACAACACAGTACTCTTATCTGTAGGGACAAAGTTGGACAGCAGGTCTCTAGAGCTTTGTCACCTTGCATGACTGGAATTTTGTATCTTTTGTTAGCAACTCTTATTTCCTCCTCCCCCCAACCCCTGGTAGTTGGCAGTCTATTCTTTGCTTCTGTGAGTTTGACTGTTTTATTTTTTGTGCATGTGCATTTTATAGTCAGTGTTTATTTAGATTAAATTACATATGTATACTTTTTTTGCTCGTCATTGCTTCTTGCAGCTCAGGAGTTTATTCTGGGAATTCCTTCTTCCCAAAATATATGCTTTAGAAGTTCTTTTAGGATAAGATTTGTTGTTGGTAAATTCTCTCAGCTTTTTCTTCCCCCCTGGAAATGTCTATATTGTGTCCTCTTTCTTGTATGATTGCTTTAGGTTGGTTGTTTTTCTCAGCCCATTGAAGAGATTATCCCACTAAATTCTGGCCTAGAGTTTTGACTATTTTAGATAACTCAGATAAGTGGAATCCTGCAGTGTTTGTCCTTCAGTGACTGGCTTATTTCACTTAGCATAATGTCCTTGAGGTTCATCCATGTTGTCACATTTTGCAGGATTTTCTTAAGGCAAGTGGTTTGCAAAAAAAAAAAATCAACTTCCAGATGAAAAGCAGAATAGAGGAACATGCTATGTGGATCTCTGATGAGAATGTGAAAAAATATTACAAAAAACCCCAACTATTATCTTTCCAATAATATCTACTTAATAATTGTGACAAGCATTTATTGAATTCTCTTTATGAGTTAGTCATTGTACTAAGTGATTTACATATATGATCTCATTATGTGTAAAAGTCTCTCTGTTGGGTACAATTATCCCCATCATAAGTGGTGGGAAATTCATGCTAAGAATAATTAAGTGATTTCTGCAAAGTCAGACTACTAGTAAAAGGTAGATTGAGAATTCAAACCCAGTGCTATTCGATTCCAGAACCTTTGGCATCTTAAATATTAAACTATACAGCCTAAATCTGAGCTGTAATGAATGAGTTCAAATGAAGTTACTAGTCTGATTTCAGCAGAGGGCTATGGCCTAGAGAACCTGCCCCAGTGTTTGCTTGTGGGGACTAAGGGGACACTTTGGTCTGGCAGACAGAATAGACACAGCCGTTCCAGATAAAACTGAGTTCACACTCCCTGGCATTGGAGTCTTCCCCAAGTGACGGGCTAGAATAGTGGCCTTTGTCCTTCTAGATCATTCACTGCCCTTCTCTACCCTGCTCTGTGCCCCAGGAGGCCAAGCTGTAATATAGTGTGTCAGAAAGTTCTATCTTAGTTCCGGCTGTTGTAACAAATTACCATAGACTGGGTGGCTTCAACAGCCAGCTGGTATTTCTTTCAGTCCTGAAGGTTAGAAGTCCAAGGTCAAGGTGACGGCATGGTCAGGTTCTGATGAGAACTCTCTTCGGGGTTGCAGACATGGGAGAGAGGGTGAGAGTGAATGTGGAAGAGAGGGGGAGGAGGAGGGAGAGGGAGAGGGGGAGGGGGAGGGGAGGGAGGGGGGAGATGGAGGGAGAGGGAGAGGGGGAGGGAGGGGGAGGGGAGGGAGGGGGGAGATGGAGGGAGAGGGAGAGGGGGAGGAGGGGGAGGGGAGGGAGGGGGGAAGGAGTGAGGGAGAGGGAGGAAGAGGGAGAGGAGGAGAGGGAGTGGGTGAGGGGGAGGAGGAGGGAGAGGGAGTGAGGGAGGGGAGGGAGAGGGGAAGGGGTGAGGGAGAAGGAGGGGGAGGGGCAGGCGAGGGGGAGGGAGAAGGGGGAGGGAGGGGGAGGGGGAGAGGGAGAGATATCTCTGGGGTCCCTTTTATAAGGCTCCACCCTCATGACCTAATCACCTCCCAAAGGCCCCACCTCCTAACACCATCACATTGGGGGTTAAGATTTCAACATAGGAATTTTCGGGGTCACAAACATTCAAACCATAGCCTAAGTTCGCTTCCCCTTGCACTTCAAGTTTGTTGGGCCAGTGGGTGGAGAGGCCGTCGGTTAGATTGGGGAGGAGAGTGAGGCCGGTCTGTTTGCTTCCCAGGTGCTCTCTCTCCTTTTGTGGTCACCAGTGACCATTACTGTTGGCCAAAACCCCGCTCAGTACAGCAACTCTCGGTGGGTGTGGGAGCCCCGTCTCCTTGTACCTACAGGTGCAGCGGTGAGAAGAGCTCCCCACTGTTGCTTGCTCCGGGTGTCCTACCCTGTTTTGTTGGGTTCTCTGAGTCTTGCCTACTCCTTTGCAGCTCAGCCCTTTATTAAACTTTCCTTAGTTTTCAAGTGTGAGGGTCTCTTGTGCTTCTTGCCTGGAGTCTGATGGATTGAAATCACCTAGGCTTGGTTTTCTCAGTTGCAAAATTGACGTAACAACGTCCTCCTCGTAGACAGCATACATACGTCAGATGCTGAATGGCCTGGCATGTTGCCGGACTTGATAATAAACTGTGGTCAGAAAGATGATCGTGATGACCCCCTCTTTTTGTTTTGTAACTTCTCCGGGATGGGAAGTCACTTTATTTTAGAATATGGATCATATAAATTCGTAGCCCACAGACTGGAGGCAAACCGTACAAGTGTTTCATAGGTGAATATATTCTTTAAAAAATCTATCAGAACGTGTCATATAAAATCCAGATTCCAACTTCTCTTGCACAACTGGAAGCTTTGTCAACACTGGGCTCACGAACCCGCATGGCGTTTCTTGGCTGGCGCTGAATCGAGGCGGCCTCTGTAAGGCAGGACCTGGGCTCTGTAGTTCGCCACAGACTCTACTGCTCCCCATTATGCATCCGCCGGCTCCACATTTTTGTTACCTGCCCAGTCCTGTAAGCACTACACGTTTTTGACTTCTGATCTGAATTATGGGCTCCCAGAGGGCAAAGACCTTCACTTCTTCTTTCTTCTCTGTGCATAACCAACTCAGTAATAAAGTTGAATAAACAACTTTGCTTTTGCTTCTTGGTCCCCAGACATTCCCACTGCTGCTACCGCCCACTGTTCCTCTAGCCATCTGCTGTTCTGATGACCACACTGTCCCTTCCATCTGAGTGACATGGAGAAAGAAAATACAGGGACATGACAGAAGGAAGGAGATTGGGTCAGGAGTAAGACAAGGCTGAAAACAGGCTACGGGTGGAACTGAGGGGATATGAGGGTACCATCCTGGCACTGAGGAAATCTTTTTTTTGGTATATGATGACTTAATAAGATAGATCCCGAATCCCCTCATTCATGTCGCTAAATATTTAGATCTGAATGGTCTGCAGGTTGGAGTGGTTACCTCTTAAAGCTGGAGGCACAGGCCGTCTGTTCTGCTAATTCCCTTCCCACAAACCCAGTCAGAGGACACTGGCTTGGTTAGAGCCTGTGACAGCTCTGGCAGCCACAGAGGGCTCCGCTCACAGTTCTGTTAGCTAATGGGGAGGTAATGACCCACCAGCTGCAGATCACGCTAACCCTTCTGCCTCGCTTGAAAAAAAAAAGCAAAAGAAGCCAACAATGAAAGAAATTCAGGCCTGGCGTTCCATTGTTCCCTTTTTAATAAGGACCTGGAAATATCAGCCTCCGTGATTATGCCAGCGGGTACCCAGACTTCATAGTGGGCACCTGTCACTGGAAACATCATTGACTTTATTCCACCAATTGTCTCTCTGTTGTAATCAAGCCATTTCATCCAAACGGATCTTTCAAACTGTTCTTTTGAGTCAGTTGCCGCGGAGAGGGAGGGGAAGCAGAGGAGCTCCGGGAACAGAAGCCAGGGGCAAGGAGCTGTCAGCCTTTCTGAAAGCGTGGCTGGCCCAGGGGAGGGTGTGGAGACGGAGACACCAGAGTGATGTGCTCTCACTCTCGATTCCTGTGTTCTCTGTGTTTGTTTAGTTTGCTTTCTGACTGCAGACACACACGCCCCAGTCTGCACACTGTTTTCAGCAGCAGGTTCCTGAGGGGACAAAGGGGAGGTAGAGGTCTCTACCCAAAGTGCCCCTCTTCCACCTCTGGGACGAAGGGTCAATGGAAACCTCTAAGAGGACAGAGCAGTGGCAGCAATCCTCCGTAGTCACGAGGTGTCTTGTTGGATTTGACAGATGTGGTCCTTGGCCGTGAGGAAGGCTAGGGTGTGAAGCAGAGTAGCCTCAGGTGGCGACAGAGGTCAGGGTTCTCCATTTCCCCCAGTGTAGACAAAATAAGTGCTGGCGTCTGTCTGTTGGGCTCTGAGTTCCAGCTGTGTTTTGACCAGCTGTTCTCTGAGGACTCAGTGACTCAAATGCCTGATGCCTGTTTGGGTACGCCGGGAAATGGAGGTCTCTTCTCTCAAAAGGAACAGGGTGGTGCGAACTCCAAATCTTAGCTGTCCTGCAGTGTCCCCTTCTTTTCCCATCATGTGTGCACAGAGACACACACCTCGGCTCCGTGGCGGGCTGTTCCCAGGGCTGGGGTGGGCAACACTGAATAGCAGGTTTCCCCTTATCCCACGAACACAACTCTCCCCACCCCAATCCTCCCTACACAGCCCTTTTCTGTACCCCTCTCCTGACACTAACCATTTCTGCCTTCTGTTGTCCTTCACAGACCAAGTGTCATATCCCCCGAGTGTCCAAGTCGCCTGAGATTATCCTTGTGTAAAACACCAGCATGGAGCCTTCTACATCATAGTAAACAGATAATTCTATGTGTGTGTGCACACATCTACGTACATGCACGTGCAGACGACTAACAGACGCCACATTTTATCACTTGTTAGTGTCGTAAGTCCCTACGAATTAAAAATGAGGAGTCATAAGTGAAGGCCTTGCTAAGCCTGAGCCTCTTGTGGTATTTGAACATGCTTGGGAGCCAGCGTCCTCCTGGGTATCAGGAGCGATCGGACTTTTCCTGACAGTAATATTCGGTAGGATTACAGTTGGTGCTGACCACGCCACAGCCGTGGAGGCGTTTCTGCTGTTCCTTGGGTGGAATGCAGGGCTCAGAGGGGAAGCTTTTGTAGGAGGAAGAAACGCTGCAAGGAAAGCGGTGTTAGGAGCTCAGTGGGTAACCTCACGGGGCAGTCAGGCCACAGGAAAGGGCAAAGCCGGGAGAGCACTTACTGGGTGGTTTGTTATCCACTCACCACAAAAGGGAAGGCGGCCTGGAACACAAAAGGAACCTGACCAGCCCCAGGCAAAGTCTCCCTCACGTCTGCCCTGCTTCTGCTTCTCCTGGCACGTGTGGCAAGGCACCTTCACCTTACGGACATGACCTTATAGTGAGGAAAGGCACATGCAAATGACACGCCTCAGCAGCCAACAGGAGTGGGGCCCCCTAACTACTGACCTCTCGGGGGAAGCTCTGAGGAGGGAGCTTGAGACAGTTTGCACAGCAAGGAAAGAAGGATGTGCAGAGGGAGGGGAAATGGCATATTAGGTTGAACCCTGATTTTTCACCATAAATTCGCTGTTTGAGTCGGTAGAAACAGAAGCAGTTAAATATTGAGAATTTCCCAGGGGAGACTTGCAGCTCAGCTCTGGAGACTGAGGCGCGGGGCTCTGGCCTGTAGGAGTTCCAGCGTGAGGTCTCGTCACCGTCCCAAGCTTCGGCTCTTGTTAAGGTCGTGATTCTGATAGACTTGCTTTTCTCTCTGCCTCATGGGTTTGCAGGGCCATATTGTCTCAGCCGCGTCACTCCTGGACAGAGACCCCAGAAACCGGAGACCCTGGAAACGGGCAGGTGTCACTGGGCCTGGCTTCATGAGCATGTGGCATCACAGTCATGCGGGGCTCGGCTCCAGAAGGGCTGACGCTTGGGGATGGCGGGTCTGGGGGTGCCATCTTGAAATTCTTACTGATTTCATTCCTGACTTTGTGTCTGTAAGTGCAGTCCCATGGGACAGTGGTGCATACGCAAGAGGCTTGAAGCCTCAGTTCAGGAGCAGTCCTGCACCCACCCCTGCCTGGCAGGGAGCTCTGCTGCCTGCTGCCCAGCCCCTACCCAGGAACAGCTGCTACCCCGAGGACAGGCTCTGGGAGGGACAGGCTCCAGCAAGTGTGCACTGAGACTCAGGGACCCAGGGTGGGGCCCTAGACACCTGTGAAAGGTCAGGGCTCACGCCCGGAGTAACCCGGGGTCCAAGGGGGCTCAGAGTTAAACAGCAAATCAAAAACACTATGGGGAGTTGAGAGAAAGATCACAGGAAAAAAAAAAGCCTCTCCCCCCTGCCCCTCCCCGCTTTTTAACAAGAGGTCCTGAGTTTTCATTTTGCCCTGGGCCCTGCACATTTGGAGCCATGTCTGATGCTTAACCTTGGGGACCATGTACAAAATGCTCAGAGCAATTCCTCTTCCTACTGAGAGATGCTCTAAATGATGGGCTCCCGGGAAAGACCTTGAGGCCCAGAGTCTGCACGCACTCTTGGCCTCTGACGTACTTATTATGGTTCAGATAATGGGTACCTGCTCGTCCTTGTTAGGGATGAAAAGGGGAGAAATCTGCAACCACTGCTTGAGATGGGACTGACCATTTAGACCTGGGATTACATCCGTATAATCCTCTCGTTTTACGTGCTCCACTCATATAGTTTCATTAACTCAGGTGTCAGGTGAGATTTCCAGAGGCAGATTTTCTAGTGGTTTGTTTTATGTTGACTGTCAACCATTATAACCTAATATTGAGCTGTGTATTCGATTATGATCTTCTTTGAAAATGTCTATGTGACAGAAGAGAATAACCTTGATACTGTCTGTTTCACATGTATATATGCACACAAAGGCATACAGAGTGTACTACTGCTTTATTTATACATTAGCGTTGGGTAGGTAACAGTTGAAGTACTCTAATCAGGAATACACACGCCAGGGGTAGTTGGTGTTTTAATGAATTGAATCGGAAGCTGCCATTCTAAGGGGAAGCTATTACAAGCCTTCAACTATCTTTAGAACAGTTGCTGATTAGCTCGCATGATGTTAGAAATGATTTAGTCTTGGTGAAATGAGTGAAATGAGCTATGTAGACTGGCTAGAAATAATGACATAGAACAACCTCCCTTCTGTGTATGGGTTTTGAGACTCTAGGGTCTCAGGCAGCCTCTACCTGTTGAAGTGGTGCCTTAAGCCAGAGGACCCCTTCAAATCTTGTGCCCAGGTCCCCTTAGGACATAATTTCTTTAGGACATAATTTCTTGTTCTTTTTAGAGCAAGAAATAATCAATGAATTATTTAGTAATAAATTAATTTTATGTCAGGACCTAGTACATACTCGTACCTCTATGCACCGAAAGGAAAAATTTCCAGAGAAAGCCCTTCTTACCCTCACTTCTAATGCATTCTGTTGTTTTTCTATTCAGTTCAATTCTACTGTTTTTCATTTTGTAAATTTCTGGTTGCAGTCCACTCAGTTCATTTCAGAAAACCCTAGTGGGATGCAAACAATAGTTTGAAAAACCCTAGCTTAGGGACCTGGCAGAATCCTGCCGCTTGGAATGTGGTTGCACATGTCGTCAGTGAGCCTGTCCTGCAAGGCACTCATTCAGGGGACCTGGCACAGGGAGGAAAGGGGGATTCATTCAGTTACAGAATAAATGGGAGCCCTGGTTCAATGCCAGGATGCTAATGACTGTGTGGCCTGTCCCAGAATTTGGTCTGGGACTTGCTTTCATTGTCACATACAGCCAGGTAGTGAAGAGGAGACCCACAGCCCTCACCTGTGCCCAACCCTGGATGTTACCAGGATCTGCCAGAAAGAACCTAATTATGGCCAAGAACCCCATTGGCTTAGGTCAGTTTGCAAGCACTATTTAAAAAAAAAAAAGAAGAAAAGGAAAGGAAAGAAAAGAAAACAAAAACATCAGGCATTGCAGTGAGTTGAATGGTTACAACCCAAAAGATGGGTCTCTCCGGAACGTGTCAGTGCAGCCGTATTTGGAAAAGCGGTCTTTACACATGTGATCAAGTTAAGGGTCTGGAGATAAACTCACCCCGTATGATCCAGGTGAGCCCTAGATCCAATGACAAGTGTCCTTACAAAAGAAAGACGGAGCTATGAGAGGAAAGAAGAGAGAAGGTGGTTATGTGAAGACAGAGGTGGAGGTTGGGGCGACGCAGTCACAAGCCAAGGAGCCCCTGGAGCCACGAGACGCTGCACGAGGCAAAGAATAGCTTCTCCCCTAGAGCCTTCAGACTGAATGGGGCCTTCCTGACACTTTGAGTTTGGTCTTCTGACCTTCAGAACCGGGAGAGAATAAAGCGCTGTTGCTTTAAGCCCCCAAGTGCGTGGTAATTTGTTAGGGCAGCCCTAGGAAATCAATATGGATATTAAATAGACAAAGAGCACAGAGCTGTCCTCGCTACATAGCCCTGCCAGTCACTCAGTCCCAACCCGAATGACCTCACCCTGAACAAAGGACCAAAGAGCTGTTATGTATTCTCCGCCAGCTTCTGTAGACTTGGCTTTCGGGAAAGTTCTGCATCTTGTCTGATTCAAAATATATGGAAACATCGTTCTCCATCTCTGCAGATATTTGCGACTCAACAATCTTTATAACAGTATGAATGCTAAATTACAAAGAAACTTACTTCAAAAATTGTGACGGACATGCTGACTACGTACAAACAGGGTGAACGTATTTTTTCAAGAACAAACAGATGCATATGACCAGGCGCTCACTTCTAAGAAATACTATTTCCTTAAGCAAAGGTGACCCCGGTTGGGCATTGCTGGAAGACGGAAATGCTGTTCCTATGTTATAAAGGAAAAAGAGGCAGCCTATAAATCAGACTGTGGAATTGCAAATACAGTCCTTTGATACGACGCGTAATATCCTATTCAACCAGCATGAAAGAGAGCAGAGGGGAAAAATCATGGGGGACCTCATAGTTCCTTGAGAACCTCAGAGTCAGTCAGAGACCTTGCTGCAGATCTGGTTCACTTTTACAACTCAGTTCATCTCCAATAACACGTCTAAAAAATAAGAATTTAGAAAAACATTCTTCTGAGGTAATTGTTTCACTCCCAGAAAACACTTGACAGAATAAGCTTCTTTGTTTTAGCTTTAAGCATAATGTAACACAGGTGTATGTTTTAAGGCCAAATGATGATGGAAAAAAATACATCATTTGCATTTATCTTTGACAGTTACTATGAGAGCATAATCTGATCATTTCTACCGAATCATTAAATCAGAAAGGTTGGAAAATATCCTGTAAATTGTATATGCAAATTGCCTTTGATAATGCCAGCATGAATTGCCTGTGGAATCTAATAAAGCAAATGTTGTAGGTCTTCCTGGCAGCATGTATTTATCAGGACCAACCTGGGACATAAAAATGATGTTTAGGAAGAACTTCCATGACATAAAAGTCATTACAATATAATAGTGTTATGATGACCTTATTGTTAAATGCTGTGAACATTTTTTTTTGAGTGTTCTGTTTATTAGACAATTCTAGTTCATTTTACATTTCCAATTCTTTAAAATATTTTAAGCCTTTTAAAATAATTTAATGTATTATTAGGGTTTAAAATGAATATGAGCTAATATCATTCTATCTAAGCATGGAATAATATTAATAATGATTTATAATAATATTATGTACAATAGTTATAATTTAGAATATAATAAGCATATTCCATGTGGAAAAATAAAGTTCCCCAATTAAAAGTATTTGTGCAATTCCTGGGGAAGAACTCACTCTGCACCATCAGGTGACCATCTCGACCTACCTTCCGTAGCTGTGTGTCGGGGGAGCGCCCTCCAGCTGGCAGCCCTCCCCAGGTCTGCATGGGTGGTGTGAGGAAGAAGCAATTCTAAGGAAGGTAACTGTGCTCTTAGCATAGGGAGTAAGGTATGGGACTATTCAGAAAAACACTCAAGGGTACACACACATTCAAACTTATCCACATATGTGCTTAGGTAAACTGTAAAACAGTCCTGGAAGAAAGCATAGTGGTTCATGTGTTAGCCACAGTTCTGGATGATAGGGTTATGGGGCGATATAAACACACGTTGCTTAATACAGTAGCCCGACGTTTAACCCTTCCTCTTCTTAGGAACAAAAGTGTTTAGTCTTCACTGACACTGGTCTGTTACTGTACATGAAAGGCATGGCGATGTAAAGCTTTGGTTGAGCCATCGGAGGTAAGAAGAGTTCCAGGCAGTCAGTTCCAGTCAGTGCTCTGTGATGGCTTCTCCAAGTTCACCTGTAGGCCGGAAACGGATCTCGATGAATGGTGAATGGCCAGTCAGTGAGGGCATAACAGCAGGCTATGGCCATTCCCCAGGGGAGAACTCCTGGCTGTGGCTTTCTTGGACGTGCTGTAAATTTGTTTTTTCCCTCCTGGTTCCGTCTTCTGGTTTATCCCAAGCATGGTCTCATCTCTTTCCCCTTTGGTCTTGTCATTCTCCGTCCTGGATTACCCATGCGTTCTGATTAATTCTCCCATTCAGTCTCAGTTGGGAAGGTTTAAACCTCTTCTCCTGACAGGGAGCCCTTCTGTTAGTCAAACACTCCTCCTACCCATGAGAAGCAAAATGGTAACGAGTTGCAAACTCTTCTAAAAGCTCTCATTTTCTCAGAGTTTATCGTATGCACACAGGATTTCATTAAGTTCGAAAAGTTCTGGGTTACTTTTCCGAGTTTCAAATGAGTGAGTGGAGATAGGCAAAAGTTATGTAACTTGGGCAAAATCACATAGCTTGTACATGGCTTTGAATTGGAGCCAGATTCCAAGCCTATGGTCTTGAAAAGGGAAGTCCTAATACCTCACCCTAGCTGTGTTTTCTTCAGTGAGTCATTCCTATCTTAACCAGAATTTTATCATCTGTAATGTCAGAATATATATAAATCTTACGCAGCTTATTCCATGGGTTCTTGGAAAGTCCTATGAGATGACACAAGGGAAAGAGCATAGCCACGTGTGACGTTTCTTTCATAGACTGAGCATCTAGAAGACAGCCTAGGTGGGCGGAGGCACATCTATAGTGATGTCCCCGATCTGGGGACTTCAGGGGATTGCATACTGGGTGGAGGAGCCTAAAGCAGCAAAACAAATATACCGAGGCTCCAGCTGTGGGTTGACAAGAGGCCAGGCAGGTCTAAGACGCAGTGACCAACTCTCCTAGTTTGCCCGTGACAGGGGTTTCCTGGGACTTGAGGCTTTCTCTGCTGAATCTGGGCAAGTCTGAGCAAAGCGAGTCCAATTGGTTGCGCTAATTGAGTGAAAATGATGGGTCCTCTCACTAGCAGTAAGAGATAAGACGTGACCACTCCCTCCTTTGGGACCCCACATAGTTTATTAATCCGTCTGCAGTATAGTGTTTATCCCCATGACTGATGTCATGTTTGTCACTAGACTGTGAGCCCCTTGAAAGAGAGGGTTGTCTTTTTCATCTTCTCATTTCTACCTGGCATAAAAGGAGAATCAGCGTATGTCTGCTGCAGTGATGGCATCGAGCACAAAACCTGGCTTGCATTTGGTGATCAATGAATGAGGGTTTTCTTCCTAAGGTTACGGAGCCAGTTAGCAAGGGGAGGCGGGAGGGAGTGATCCTGACATTTTGTGTCTCAAACTGATTAGTAAAGTTGCCTTTACGAGGAAGATGATTGAGGAACTGACTATACAATGTCTTTAGTTCGTGAGCAAAAGTAGCACTGAAATAGAGGTTAGGTTATTCAGTTGAACTACCTTTCTGTTTCCAAATGAAGCCTGCCTTGGGACATCCATTGTATTTTCTCTTCTGTTTTCAGTTTTAATACATTTTAGAGGAGGGAGAAACTATCAGGACCCAGCCATCAATATTTCTCAGTAAGAATGCGGGCTCCTTTGTAATTAAATTGCTCTCTGCTGCTAATTTGTATGCATCCATATATTACCCCTTTCCTCCAATTAAAAACATTACTCATTGACCATGTTTGAAAGTAGAAGCCAAGATACAGGAGTGAAAGGAGAGAGGGCACAGAAACAATCAATTTCCTCTGAGTTAAGGTATTTCTCTTCCTGTATCTCTTGGCAGCTGGTCACTTTTGTGGCACGAGCCGTTGTACAACGGGAACATACCTGATAGGTCACATGTTTTACGTGTATAGTCCCACATGTCACTGATGAAGCTTGGAAGCATTTTTAAAACTGGAAAAGAAGCATGAACAGTCCATTTTTCTCATCACAAGTGTGTCATCTAAAGCTATTAGTTTCAGATAAAACTGCCTTTCCACAGCACCTTAGTACAGAGGTGACGTGGAATTAGGAGAAACCGAGTTAACTAGAATATAGTTCTGTTTCTGCAACATAAAATGTAAGCCTTTCTCATACAATTTTAGACATTTTTAACACCCAGCTCCAAAATAATGCATTGATGGATCACATTCAAAACTTGAGATGGAATGTGTAAGGAAGTAGAAACATTTTCCAAAAGAATTTGAAATAGCACTACATGGCATGACTTCATATGATTCTAAATGTTTGTAAATCTAGGCGATTGATTTTTATCAGCCTCCTCTACACTGTAGTTTATTTTCACATCTTGACCCTCGCCGTTATTCGGTTTCCTATTTAATAAAGACAAATTTCCTGATCCTTGTTTCATTAATGTTGGCCTCGCGAGTCTCATTTATGCCGACGGTGGTGATAATATGCAGAATGTAATAGGGCAGGGAAATAACTGATTACTCAGGATATCAAAGGAAGCCAGGAAGGGCCTGGAGAAAGGATACATCCGTGAATCTCAGAGTTATGCATCGTGGCACAAAATATTGAGCCCGCAAGAAGAAGCTATGCAGCTGATTCAAGGTCTCAGCTAGAAAATCTATGCATAGTCCCCAAACTTTTACCTGTATTGTTCCCTTCTTTCTCCCGATAAATTGGTATATGACTTTTGAAAAAAAAAATGGGGACATAAATGTTGTATTCCAAATAGGAGGGCTGGGGTAATCACGGAACTTGCTGTAACTGTCAGCAGTCCCCATGACAGTGACCAAAGGAAGCATTGGCCTTAGGCAGGCATTCTTTGAGAATTGTAACGACACATCAGTTGTACTGATTTAAAAAATATATACCGTGTTTCCCTGAAAATAAGACCGGGCGGGTCTTGTATTAACTTTTGCTCCAAAAGATGCGTTAGAGCCGATGATCTGGCTAGGTCTCTTTTCGGGGAAACACGGTAGTGTATAGATGAACTTTGGATTTGGTGTACTGACCTTGTATCCTGAAACCTTGCTAAATTAATTTATTCATTCTAAAGTCTTTTATTCGTGTAATTAAATATGCCATTCTTTTTCTTAGTTATTTCCCAGGTATAGGTATTATTTATAAAGACCGTTGTTGTTCCAACATTGGGAAAATAAGTTCCTATTTTAAAAATACATTTATAAGTTTTACATTTAGATTTTAATTCTATTTAGTATTTAGTTAAATGTATGGCAAGGTAAGAATGTATTCTTATGCCTAATAATTAGCGTAGTAGATTGTTTTAACATCATTTACAATAAGTTTCCATCTTTGAATTGAAATTGAATTGCTATGTTTAGCTCATACTAAGTTTCAAAGTAGACATGCGTCTGTTTCTGGAATGTGTAGCTTGGTCTATCCGTTTGTCTATATTTTTGCTAATAATTATACTAGTTTAATTAATTATGGAAGCTTATTTATTTTAAAAAATATCTTGGCTAATTCTGTGCATCGACTCTTCCAGATAAGATAGAATTAACTTAACTTTTATGAAACATCCCATTGGAATTCTTACTAGAATTAAACTGAATTTACAGACCGATTTGGGATAACAGTATACCTTTGAATATTGGGTATTCCCATCCAGAAACATAATTTGCATCTCCTTTTTTAGATGTTGTTTTATGACTCTCTAGTAGGGCTTTTTAATTTCCTTCACATCGGTCTAGGTTACTTTCTGCAAACTTTCCATAAGTATTTTATAGTTTGCTCTTGTCACAGGATCTTTTTTTATTATACTTTCTAACTTGTTTTTGGAAGGCAATTGACTTCACAGCTTCTTTGTTGAGCTTTCAATACTTTGACTATCATTGAATTCAAATCAATAAAATATAACACAATTCTTAAATAGCTACTCAGATAAGTGCCACTTTCATAGAGAAGGAAAAGGAGGCTGCAAGATACCAGTGAGTTTCCTTTGTAAAGAATCGAGGAAGACCTCAACCGAGGCTGAAATGTGGAGGGCCTGTAGAGGGCGCTCTCGTGTCTGTGTCCTTTGCAAGGCCCTGCAGGGAGAACTCTGGGTTTACCAGCCTTCCTGACTTCCTCTTGCCTTCTGTAAAAGACCTTCTCTCCTTTATGCAGGCAGACCTGCATGTGGCTCGCCATGGCCGCATGGTCCACATTGCATTTCTCTCCTTTTCCTGAATAAACCCTTTTGGTTTGGAGGAATATCTAGCTGACTTGTTTAACATCCACACCCTGTTTAACTGCGGCTCACTTGGCTGGAGAGTGAAACCGTTCCCCAAGCAGCAGCCCGACACTTCTGCATTTTGGATCTGCAGTGGAGCGACATCGTGACATATACCAAGAACTTCGAGTTGAAAGGGTTCCTTCCCCATTGAAAGCACAAAGATCCCTAAAGTGAACACTTGTGTTTTGCCTGATGACTGTATTTTTCTTCTGTCGAGTTGAAAAGTACACAAGAATGAACCTCTCACTTGTTCCTTTTTTTTTTCTTTTTTGCTACGTACTGTCACACTTCGATTACATCTGTGAATCGGACCTGAAGATTTTAAATTGAATCCATCAGTTTATCAGGCCTGAGAGATAACAAGCCGAGGCCCAAACTTTCTCTCCCCATTTCTAGATAGGAGCAATTTCTTATGAAGGAGTGAGCAGCCAGAGTTTCGAAAAACCCAAGGAGTAGGCTAATCGGACCCCTTCTTGGGCACAAAGAAACAAAGATGATTTTTAAACGCTGTCTGTTCTCCAAATTAGAGAGTGGTTCGTTTCTCCATTTCATGGTGTTATAACATTTAAGCCAAATACATTTTTCCAGTGTTGAAGGGATGAATAGTCAGGAAAATGTCTCCACCTGTGCTCCTTTAAACACACACACACACACACACACTTGAATCCAGAAATGCCACCGAATCTCTGTGTGTGTGTGTGTGTGTGTGTGTTTAAAGGAGCACAGGTGGAGACATTTTCCTGACTATTCATCCCTTCAACACTGGAAAAATGTATTTGGCTTAAATGTTATAACACCATGAAATGGAGAAACGAACCACTCTCTAATTTGGAGAACAGACAGCGTTTAAAAATCATCTTTGTTTCTTTGTGCCCAAGAAGGGGTCCGATTAGCCTACTCCTTGGGTTTTTCGAAACTCTGGCTGCTCACTCCTTCATAAGAAATTGCTCCTATCTAGAAATGGGGAGAGAAAGTTTGGGCCTCGGCTTGTTATCTCTCAGGCCTGATAAACTGATGGATTCAATTTAAAATCTTCAGGTCCGATTCACAGATGTAATCGAAGTGTGACAGTACGTAGCAAAAAAGAAAAAAAAAAGGAACAAGTGAGAGGTTCATTCTTGTGTACTTTTCAACTCGACAGAAGAAAAATACAGTCATCAGGCAAAACACAAGTGTTCACTTTAGGGATCTTTGTGCTTTCAATGGGGAAGGAACCCTTTCAACTCGAAGTTCTTGGTATATGTCACGATGTCGCTCCACTGCAGATCCAAAATGCAGAAGTGTCGGGCTGCTGCTTGGGGAACGGTTTCACTCTCCAGCCAAGTGAGCCGCAGTTAAACAGGGTGTGGATGTTAAACAAGTCAGCTAGATATTCCTCCAAACCAAAAGGGTTTATTCAGGAAAAGGAGAGAAATGCAATGTGGACCATGCGGCCATGGCGAGCCACATGCAGGTCTGCCTGCATAAAGGAGAGAAGGTCTTTTACAGAAGGCAAGCGGAAGTCAGGAAGGCTATCTCTCCACCCTTTTATTCTCATAAAACTCTATATAAGGAGGCTAAATGCAATGAAGCTGTCAGGGGGAGGTGCTCTGACCACTTCCTGTCAGTCATTCAGGGTTTCAATCAACCCTCTCCCCAAACCTTCCTACAGTGTCCTAAGCATTCATCTTCTCTGCGGGGAGCACTTGAATCTCACAGCCCAAAGGGTTTTGTTTTATTTTTAGAATGTCATGAAGCTTTCTGAGGCAGGAAAAGCTGGTAATGTGGCTGTAACAATGATTAGCATTCGTTATTTTCCTTGTTCTGGGGGTGAAGGCTGCCTTTAATTCCAAATCTCATTGTCCACATCAGACAGAGACTGAAAAATTGTCTTGAATTAATAATGTCCTATAAAAACTCTAAGCTGGTCATTCATTCTCTTTCGTTTGCTATTTGGGTTTATCAATATCATCGTGAATGATTATCAGTCGTTATCAATATTCTTAGGCTCTGATTCTTTGAAGACTTTTAATTTGTTAGTATACTTGCTTACGTTTCTGCTAACTAATGACCCACCAGATTAGACCAACCTTGTATTAATGGACCTGCGTCATGACCCTATGTACTGTGGCCTTCATTGTATCTTTCAGTGTTTTACTGTGCTCACTTGGTTTGCAGGTGAAGCCTACAGTAGGTCATTTAATATATAAGTGAATGAATCTATGTATCCATAGCTGAATCTACTGTCCTCTCCTTGGCTTTTCGTGAGAGAGCAGTAGATCACATGGGGAATAAATGCCGTCCCCTCAATTTTGCAAAAACTGAGCCATACAAAGAAATTGCTTTCCATGTCAGGGACTGAGTTCATGTGTCACCTCACTAGTAAGTGACTAATCGCTAAACTCTTTCCATGCTTACAGCTAGAAGGCGAATGGTGGACCAGGAAGGAAGACTGCGTCACAGTGACGGGAAGAAGGAATGTTGACAGTAAGAAGGCAGGAGAGGGGTAAGTGAGGCATCACCCATCCATTAACCAAGCCACGCTCCATGGCCAGCCTTCTTCTTGGCTGACTCGTACAGTGTTCCAATTGTCACCAGTGTCCTTTGGGCAAATGTAATACATCCAGTCTTGTCTAGTGGCAGGTGGTCTGCTTGTGTTTGCTGCTTTTACTTTTGGCAAACGGGTAACGAGGGAAATTCCCTCACACATTGGAGGGAATCTGTCAACTTTGAGGACTTCATTCCTTAGCAGCTGGGCAGCAGTTAAAAGAAAAAAATCCAAATGTTTTATAACGAGAATTAGCTTTGCCCCTGCCCGCTGGACTCAGCCTGCACACTGCGAGGGCAGATGGGGGAGGGGAGCTCCGAGGGGTGGCGGAGAGTGGGCTCCAGCCCAGCCCAGCCCATAATCAGCTAAGCTGGATGCTGTTCCACTTCCCAGGTCACTGCCGAGGCTGTTGACCTAAGTCTGACGCAGATAGTGGGTGAAGACTGAGACAGAGCAGAACAAAGGCAGCTAGACGGCTACTTTGCAGGTAGTTTCTCTTAGGGCAGGAGGGATGCTTTTCAAAGGAAAAGGTTGGAAAACTGTTACCATGGTAACTCCAAGTTCTGAAGTGATATAATCAGATAATGGAGAGCAGAGGGAAGGTGGATTTAGCACACAGGAACAGCTGAAGTCTACAAGTTGGGCTTTCCCTTTCCTTTTTAATGTTAAGTCTGCATACGAGAGAGCGAGAGAGCGCGAGGAGAGAAAGAAAGAAAATAAAAGAAAAAAAGAAGGAAAGAAAAATAAAAGAGGAAGGAAAGAAAGAAGGAAAAGAGGAAGGAAAGATACAGAAAGAAAGAGAATGGTAACGACATAAAGGCAGGAACAAAGGAAGGAGGAAAGGAAGGTCAATATGTTCCAAAGAAATACCCTTGGTAGCAAGAAAGAGTGCCTCTGGAGTTGAGGCTGAGAGAGGGAGGTTTGATTCTGTTTGAATTTGATCTTTGTGCTTTATGAAGATTGATAGACTCAGTTACTGTGCTTTTCTACTCTTTATTAGCATTATCTGTAATGTTTATTATCATAAGACATACTTACCTTGATGTAATTGGATTATTATCAGTCGAACGTAAGATTTATGCCATGTTGTCTACAGTGGCGTGCTGTGATGGCTTTGTGAAATGTAATGATTATACACATGCTTAATATCAATAATGATGTTAAGCATAGGTTAGTTCTACTTCTCAAGCAGTACAGCTTGCTCTTTCTGAATACTGTAGTAAAAAAATATACACTTTTGGAAGGAGGATTTGCAAAGTGCTTAGAAATTATTGGATTAATTCTTCCACTTCATAAACCTGTCAAGTGGATTATTAACTCAATTCCTTTGCCCCATCTCCCTTTGTCATACTTGTGTGGTATAATAAAAATCCCATTTAAGTTTTATCCAACTCCCTGCCTACTATGCAGAAGTTAAATGTGGTTTGAGAAAAACCCTACACTTAACGTTTACAGGTGCCACCCCTTTAGGATGTTACATCCTGCTGAGCACCAATCTCTACCGACCATTACCAATCTCCTTCTTGTTCCCAGGGGACGGGCAAACCCTCTTAGGAGAAGCCGTATCCAGCTTACCATTCAAAGAATTGCCATCCCCTGCCAATGTGGAACTATCAGGAAAATCCCCTCCTTGGAGTTGGGAAGGGAGGGGGAGACCTTTCCCCATAACTTTGGCCGAGTCTTACTGATGTCAGAGTTTGGAGGAAAGGAGAGCAGAAGAGAGAATCAAAGAAGCAGAAGAATAATGGGGACACATGGAGATGGTTTTGAAGTACGCAGGCAAACACTTGTAAAGATGAGAACTCTGAAGAACCTAATTCCAAAAGAGTTGTTCTTTATTTGAAGTAAGAATATCTTGTTGGGATGCCCTCACCACGCTCAAAGCGGGGAAGTCTTCATATGTGATCATTTCCGTGGCTCCAGAGAGTTCAGGAGGTGGCTCTGGGGGCCCAAACAGTGCGATCACTCGTTTTTGTCATGGCCGGGACACGCAGCTCCCTCCTAAGTTTGGTGGCATTTTGCTGTAGAATTTACCTGAGAAATTACCAGTCTGTCTCCCGAGGAGAACTCTTTTATCAGTTGCTTCTTGGAGTGAACTTCCAAGAGCTGAATCAGCCCGGTTCTTGGCAAAAGTTGAAATGCAACCCTGCACAACTCATCGGTAGTAACAGTTGGGATGGAATGAAAGGGCACTGAGCCACAGTTTGGTTCCATGCCTACAACAGAACTGCCCCATAAGAACCAAACATAGCTTTTCTTCCGCCCTTTCCGGCAAAAATTTAAAAGAATCCATAGTTAAGGCATAACAATGACATTGGCATCACAAAGACACTGAGTCAAATCATATTGCAGCCCCTTGTTGTCATGTCTCCTTGGATAATGCTTGTAGCCCTTCTGAAGCTCCAGGTCCTCGTCTGTAATATAGGGCGAAAGAAGGTAGCCTTTACTGTTATCAGATTGAAGTGAGATCATTCAAGTGCTGAGCGTAGAGCCTGTCACATGGTTCGCGACTTGTATATCTGAGCAATTGTTGCCACAATGATGCCGCCTGCCAAACCACCCCCAAACTCAGTGGCTTGCAATGATGCACATTTGTTCTTCTGTCCTTGAGCCTGCATGGTGATTGCATTACTTATAAGCCTGACTGGCAGCTCTGCTCAAGCTGTGCTTCAGCTGGGCTTGGCTCCAGGATGCTGGCTGGGTTCAGTTCTGATGCATGTGTGGTTATTCCGGGGCCAAGGTTAAGACGCTG
Organism: Rhinolophus sinicus; assembly: GCF_057876585.1. Taxonomy (NCBI): domain Eukaryota; kingdom Metazoa; phylum Chordata; class Mammalia; order Chiroptera; family Rhinolophidae; genus Rhinolophus; species Rhinolophus sinicus. Next base: position 56,146,720 of record NC_142513.1, on the reverse strand, counting down.
TGCTCTTCTCGGGTCACCGGAGCACCAAGCTAAGTCAAAAGACACAGCACGTTTAAGGCCTCTGCTTGCATCACATCTGTTAACATTCCATTGGTCAAAGCAAGTCACATGGAGACCCCAACATCAATGGGGCAGGGTCACTTCTACCCACAGTAGGATAGGGAAGGAGGTAAATATATGATGAAAAATAATTTCAACTGTCACTCTGTAATAATAATAATATAGTAATGAATTTGTTATTATTATTATTATTGGTAGGTAGAAAAATAATTATTGATTCTTTCCACTGATTTTGTTTGGTTGCCAATTTTGGGCCAGGGATTGACATCCTTAGCTACTCTCTCAAGTAATGTTAAGCTTTTTCCAACCATATAGTGACTCCGATGTGTGGTTTTAAAGGGTAACTTCAGAGACAATGACCTGAGTTTTGTAAATTCTTTCCATCAGCTTGGGAATAGACAAACAGACGCTAAGTAAGTGACCAAATGCAGTTCGTTCCTTGCTGTACAGTGACTGACTCATTTATGGTTTTCCTGCCTCCTTGGACATCTCTGAACCTCTGTTTTCTTAATCTGAAAAATGAAAAGAGATTCTCTTCAGGTCCTCCTACCTTACTGAGTCTTTTCCATGAATGAAAGGATTTTTGCTTTGCAACAATCAATCTCAGGCATTTTAAGCAAGACAGAAAAAACATTTAACACAGTCGATTGAGGCTCATTAGAGAGAAGGCTGGTATCAAATGCCAGATTTAGTTCAGCCACAAAAATAACTCATGTGCAGTGGAAGTGACTCACAAAATGCATTCTTTGGCCCTTGCTGTGATGGCCCAGGCAACTGGAAGAGGACAGTCCAACAGAAAACCAGGTGTCATGTTTTAGGAATTCCTTCCTAGAATTACGGAAGTGTTGAGTGCGTGGACTGGAGGAAGGAGAGCTGGATGTGAGATAGGAAGGAAAAATGAAGATATTTGTCAGATATTGGTTGGCAGTACAATCTTCTTGTCAACCCTCCATGGATGGCAGCTGTCAAGGCTACGGAAACATTAGATGAAGGAGGACCTTACCAAGTTTGATCGTCTCTGGTCTACAACTCCGTTGGCTAACCAACCCGAGGAAAGAGCTCAAACTACAACGTGAAGATTTTAAGTTGGGCATGGAGGAAGGTTTCCTATCTTATAAGGCTGATAAATATGGGAATACTTAATAGCCTCAAGTTATCAATTGACAAAGTCAAGGCGAGTTGACAGCTCGTCTCTCTACATCTCTGCATATGGAGAGATGAAGGAGGGAGGGAAATGACTGACATTTATGGTTAATAGGGAACAGGCAGGCTCACATATGATATCCCATTAAACACCACAAGAACCCAGCCAGGTTAGTATAATAACCTTATAGTCAGAATCCAGGATTGTTTGGTTAAACACATTATTACCCAAGGAAATGCTACTAGGAAATGGTGGCATTAATCTCAAACTTAGCATCTGATGTTTCTACCATATTACATTTTGATTTTTAAGACATGCACATAGATTTCGAAAGTTTCATTGGTTAGGTCTAAAAGGAGAGAGATAGACTAAATTAATGCTCACAAAGTTTCTTTCAGTCCCAGACATCTGTGAGTCTATGAAACACAAGTTATTTCCCAGCAAGCCCAATCCCTAGACTACCCCGTACATATTTTCCCCTTGTTTTCAGCCGTCAGCTCCTTGACTGCCCCTTACAGCCACTTTGTAAGTCTTGATTGTCAAGCATTTATTTTCTTTTTCCAGTTTGTCTGGAAGACAGAAAGCCTTGGGAAGGGATTGTCGGGCTTTTGATAGAAGGCATATGAAAAATCTGTAATTGTGGATTACATTTTTGTGCCCAAGAAATGGCTGAAAGGAGTCCTATGATAGAAACTTTTAGAACATAATTGAATGTGTCAACTGGATCAAAAAATTGTGTACTTGCTCCACCTCTGCAAACTGTGATAAATAGTCTTGTCTGGAGAGTTTGCCTGGCATTTTTTTTTTCTTTTTGCATTGTAAAATTATTCTAGCCCTTGTGACTGAAATTTTGGTTAAGAACTCAAAGGAACCCTTCGGTCTAGAATTCATCCGGTAGATGTCAGATTCTATGCCCAGTTACCTGGAAAACAATGGATTTTAATCATTCAAAACTTCAGTTTATTTCTACCATGAACCCAGGCGAAAAGAAATGTTTTTTTGTTTGTTTGTTTGTTTTTTGTTTTTTTTTTAGCAAATTTGTTTGGTTTGCAATGGGGCATCTTGTGCGTGAGTAAAAATTAGTATTTCTCTATGTGAATAATGAAGTGAGAGGAAAAGCATTTATTCTTCATTATTTATGTTTCCAGTTGTATCCTTTGCATAATTGCCTTGAAACACAAATACCTTATTAAAATGGACAATCAATAGCAGTAATAGAATTTCCAAGCAGAAGCACAAAACAAAATATGAATTAAAATCTCCTGTTAAACCCCAGCAGTGTATAGTGTGTCCTGGCCAAGAAAAATTGAGCTTGTTTAAACATATGTAAATCATTAAAAATTGTAATAGTAAATAGAAATAAAGAATGATCAAATCTAGGCATAAGACTGGGGTGAGAATTTTGTAAGCTGAAAAGGAGTGGAATAAATAACAAAGGAAAAAATCAGTAGGTAATTTATATACAAATTACAGTTTCTCTCAAAATTCCTTAACAGGCAAATAAACCAGGGGCAATATTTGCTTCAAACAGGACAAAGGGTGATATCCTTAATAAGAAAAGAGCTCATGCCAAAAGGTAATAATGAAAGCATTAAGTTCCCCATAAATACAGGGGGAACAAAGACAATTTAAAACAGAGGCATATCAATGGCTAATAAACATTTGAGCATTTTTCATCCTCACTCATTATCAACGAAATGGAAATGAGAATAGCAATGAGATGCTATTTTTAACCTATCAGATTAATAGAACTGTAAAAAATGAGAATATTTGATACTAGAGATTGAGTGCGGTGACGCAGACACATTCAGCACAGCTGAAAGGAATACAAAGTGATTCTAGCCTGTGGAAAAGGAACGTGGTGTGCCATGCAAGAGCCTTGAAAATATCTGTAACCCTCACCTCCAAAATTCTGGTTCTGAAGTTCTCTTCATGGACATAACCTGAAATGAAGAAAGTTTTCTGCCAAAGATGTTCATTGAAATGCTGTTCGTAATACGAAAATTTCCAAAAATAAGGGTGACATTAAACAGATTAGAATAAAAAATGTAGCCACTCACATATGTGTAAAATATTTTTAATAATATCATAAAATGCCTTGGTTTTAGTGTATAGTATAAAACTAGAGTCTAAAATTTTAGTGTAAAATATAAAATTAGAGTATAAAATGTAGACTGAGATGAGAGATGTAAAATCTGCATGAAAAATGACTGGAGTGGATTATAATAAAACGTTGATAATGTTTTCATCTGGTTAGTCAGATTGTGGATAGAGTGACCATGTAATTGATTTTCCAAGTCAGAATATTTGGGAGATTAAAAAGGGGCCGGATCAATAGTTACAAACTGAATTGTTCCAGTTATATGGTCACACTTTTTCCAGATCACCTTCAAATGAATTTTTGCTGAGCTCTTCCATTCAAAATTTCTCAGAAACTTTTTCTCAAAATTCTCAATGAGAATCTTTCTGATTTCCGTGTGACACACAACCCAAATGTCTAGGAGAAGGGACATATCAGGGAACGTTCTTCTGACAGTAAAACCAGATGGCAATGCTACTTTTCATTAAAGTCCATAAATATTTTTCAGGCAAGTCCGACTTTCTTTCTGATTATCCAAATGATACACGTTCAATGTTCAATGTAGAAAATTTAAAGAACACAGAGAAAAATATGACATTTTGAGCCTCGCGCCATCTGATTTCATTGCTAGTTCTCTTTTCTTTCTTTATTCTGTGATATGTAGCAGTTATGAGGAGACTCTACCACAAGAGGTCTGCAATATGGGACTCCAGGGTGAGGATGGAATCTGACTTGACTGATATGCGTGGGTCTATGGGCGTGTGTACCACTGTTTCCCCAAGGTCCTGATGACGTAATTATAAAGAACACAGCCTGCCGTGGCTGGACGGGAGCAGGTGTTAGCACACCAGCCAAGAAGGAAGTCACGTGCCCTTGTCTTGACTCCAGCCAGTGTTTGTCCAAAACAGGCTTCCCGCAGGCACTCTGGACGGCAGACACAGCTCTCCAGATTGTTCTTCCACCACCAAGGTGAGGTGCTCTCTGCTGGTCTATTACAGGCCTTTATTTAGCATAGCAGTTCTGTTCTGCCAAAGCATCCATTCCAAATGTGAATGCTTCAACTAATGGTAATATAAACAAACCCAAAACCCAGCCTTAGGCAACCGCTGAGAGTGGGTCCCAGGCATTTGGAAGAGAGTGGGAGGAAATATAAACACATTATTCCCCCTTGAGGGTGAGACCCTGCTGCACCTTGCTCGTTCTCCTTAGTTTTTGGAGGCTTTAGTTCTTTAAAGTAACTTGTGTCCAAACTGGGTCCTTAATCCTGAATTCATTCCTGCGGTTGATGTCCACTCCCCCGTCACCATCGCGTCTCCCCAGGACTGCTCGAGCCACCACACCAGGCTCCATTCCCACCCTTGCCTCCTTATAACAGTCTCCTCAAAGCAGCCAGAGTGTCCTTTCAAACACACCAGTCACATTCTGTCTGGGGCAGAATTTACTTTCCAAAGGCAGCCACACCAGTAGATCTCATTCCACGTGTTCTTACAAGGTGACATGGAGACTCCTACATGACTAGTAGGGTCTGTTCCCTCCCCTTGACACTGGCCAGGCTTCTTCTGGGGTGGCCTTAATGCGGAGAACACTAAATCAGGAAAGGAAAGAAAAGCTACCACCAGTCTCCTCTCTCTCTCTCTCTCTCTCTCTCTCTCTCTCTCTCTCTCTCTCTCTCTCTCTCTCTCTCTCTCTCCCACCCCCCCTCGCCTTGGTAATCCAGCTGCGGTCTTGTGAGGAAGCCAAGGCCCCAGAAGGGCCCGGTTTTTGTCTATTAGATGAATTGTCCTGATTTCTCACAACCGTTCTTTCTCCAGCCTTATAATCTTGGTCATATTATCTGACAACGCTCCTCGCCGTGGTCTATTGGAGTAATCCGGATGTAATCATACCAGTAAGGAATACACCAAAAAAAGTACTTCCTGTGCCTGAAACACTATGTGAGAGTTACATGGGTTTTTTACCTGTTTTCAAGCAACTGTATTAGGGTTATATCCAAGTGAATGCGTTATGCCACTTATATGCAGTAATTGACCTGTCCTATAATTATTATTGTGGATATAGTCTTTAAACCAATCAGAAAGTATACTTTGCATTTTTATAATCACAATATTCTGGACTTGGAAATGTATTCTGACGGAGCGTTTCTTTGAGTGATAGCCATTTTCTGTCTCATTACCAGGAGGGGTCATTAGATAATCTTCTGATGACATTGGGTAAATCTATTTCTTGAAACTGTCCTCCCAGGATAAACAGATAAAGTCGTCATTTTTTTCGCTGTGGTGTCTCTTATTCTCAAAATGACTGATGGGCCATAATGGTATTCCACGGGGATGGGGCTCCATCAGCTGTGGGCTTGGCTGTTGGTTTCCTTAGCAACTCTCTCCGAGGGACACCAAGGCAGCCACATTTATTCAAAGTTAGAATTCTGAAAAAAAAGAAAAAAAAGCAAACAGTATTTCAATTGAGATTTTATACACCTAAATTAACTTTGCTCAAGAGAGATGCATTTTGCATTAGCTCTCACTTTTGGGTTTGTGTGTTATTTCTCATTAGAATAACAAATTCTGCCTTCAGAGGAGAGTCATTGGGGAGGGGAAGGGCTGGGAGTAGAGGAGATTAGAAAGGCTTAATAACCCGAGTCCCGGAGAAGTGGTTTTCTCTTAGCTCCATTTTCCAATATAGCCCCGAGGGGAACTAATTTAGAATCGAAGCAGGCCCTGTCAAATATGTGGTCTCCTTAGTCCGTGTGATTCAGCCCGGGTAGAAATAACTTAGGGTTTCCTGTTGTTTTTACAGAAACGCTGGTCTCTGTCCTAGACCAGGGTTTCTCAAGCTTGGCACCCTTGGTATTTTAGACTGGGCAATTTTTGTTGTTGTGGGGGCTGCCTTGTGTATTCTGGGATGTTTAGCAGTACCCTTGGTCTCTACCCAATAGATGCCAGCAGGTCCCCTCCCCCATTGGGACAACCAGAAGTCTCCAGGCATTGCAAAGTATCCCCTGGGGGACACAATGGCCCCAGTTGAAATCTTTTGTCCAAAAGAAAGGCGTCATATGTGATCCCATGAGTAACTCACTGCCATTCATCCTTCATCGGGCCTCATTCTCAGCTTCCAACACTAGATATAATTTTATAAGTACGTATTTATCATTATAACATTGGTGTCTTGGTTAGCTGTGAGAAGAGGTGATGTGATCCATCTTCTGACCTCAGTCATTTCCCGTCTTTGTCATTTCTACTCGCTGTCACACCCCACATTACTTATAAGAGTATGCATGTCACATGGAAGGGACTCACTCTCCGGCCCCAAACTATGAAATCTAAAATAATAATAAAATAACATAAAATGAGAGGGGTCTACTGTGAATTTCACAGGACACAGTTTTATAGAATTTTGACTCTATTTGCCTCTACAATTAACGAAAAAATGAGAGACATCGGGATAGGGGTGGGGGGCAGGGTTTATGTAACACTTTTAAGCCCTACAAGGTAGTTTGTTTGTTTTTCCCAACAAGATCTACAATAACAAAAATTCTAAATCAATAAAAAAACGTGTGCAGCTCCTTGCACTTCCATACGACCAAAACCACATTTCTCGGATGAATGTGTCCTGTGTAAATCCTCTGTGGAGAAACTCCTTTATCTGATCTCAAAGAGATAAGATTATGGAAATTTTTTTTCTAGAACCTCCACGATGTAGTGAGAATTGACCTAGGCTGGAATTGAGGCCATGCTTGAAAAATTTGATGTGAACTAACCCCAGTGTCAGCCGCAAGGTATTCGGGCATTTGTTTGTTGGTGGTGTTGGAACTGGTTTTAATCTTAGGATGAAGCCTGGGTGAGAAGCGTGATGGAAAGACTGAATTTTTGCATCTGGTTGACTTGAGTTTTAAACTCTCCACTGGCTGTATGATTTCAGGCCCCTTCCTTAACCATTCTGAGTTTCAGTTTCCTCATCTGTCAAGTAAGAGTATCATACACCATTGCAGGTCATTGTGGGGACTAGAAAGAATGCACAGAATGTCTGGCCTGGGGCTGGGCCCCTTCCTGTGGGATAGTGACTGAGTTGACAGCAGTTCTGACGCACACAGCCTGAGGCTCACGCATCTAAAGCAGTGCCCAGCGTTTTTCCCCAGGGAGACACTCAGAGCTTTCACGTTTGTATGAGCAATAATAACAAGTCAATGTCTGCCTCTGAGGTTTCTAAGTGACAATGTCAGTCTGGTTGGGGCGCATACACCTGAGAGAGAGCCTGTTAAAGACGCCTGGTTCGTACCCTAATGATTCTAGTTCAGTAGTTCACACTAGAACTTGAATGTCTGGGCTTTAGAAAGCTCCCTGAGAGCTGGCAGTGTGCTATTTCTCAATCCAACTAGTTACATGGGGGTGTGTCCACTTTGTGAGGAAAAAAACAAACTCGCACCAATTGGTATACATTTCCGCACGAATGTGAATTCATACTTCTATAAAAGTTTAGTAAAAAATAAAAATCTCCCTAGGTGGCCCTGACACACAGCCAGGTTTGAAAGCCACCAGCTCTTATCTTATCCAAGCCACATTTAAAAGGCAAAAAAAAAAGAAATACGATTTTTTCATCATTGATGAAAGAATGATTGGGTGAATGTGCTTGGCCAATGGAAGCGTCACTTCCTAGAGTTGCAGAAGAACAGTTCTCGACAACACATGCAGAACATCTAGCACAAGCTGTGTTATTTATAGCTGAGGGACCTGCGAGCCAGGAAAGGGAGATGATTTCAGTAGGTGGCCCTGTGAGGAACTGGCAACGTAGACAGGTGTCCAGATGACCAGGCCTATCTGGCCTCTGTAAAATGTAAGTCACTTGTAAAAACGAACCCACACTTCAAACACAGTGCTAGATGCACAAAAGACGTCGGCTTTCATACACTGGCTTTTCCCTCTGGATGGAGAGCTTGGACCAAGGCCAAATGCCTGGATGGGAGTAACCAGTCTTGCCTTCCTTTCAGCATCCTATGCTCTGACACACCTTTTACTTCAAGGAGTAGAAAGTCACAAGAATATAGCGCTTTCCAGTGTCCCCCAAAGCTCTTTCCTTTGTGGAAACTGTTTCTGAAGTCAGAATAACACCCCTCAATTGCTTGGCTCTTGCCGAACCTCAAACACTGAGAACACGGCAAATGGATCGCTAATTGCTCTTGTTCCCAGCGCCGCTCAAATGGGAATTAAAAGCATTAATACTGTGGAGGCAAAGATTGCAGATTGTATACAAAGTGGCATGCTTCTATTTTTCTTCTTGTCAAGAACAGTTAATTTTCTCCGGAGGAAATCTAACTGTGTACTGTTTTATCCAACATTGAATAAACGGGTAAAAATTGCATATTTTCAGCACAGGAAGTATGACATTTATTTGTAATTTCACTTACGAGAAGAACCAGTTAAGACTTACACAAAACATCAATATGTCTGAACACAGGGTGTCCACAGGCAATTGCCGTGATTTTGACTAGTGGTTTGGTTCCTAATTTGCTACTTTATTTACTCATTTCAGTTCCGGATAAATACAGTCAGCACGTTCACAGCTCTATGAGAATTTTTCCCGTATGATGCTGAATAAAAAAGCAGGTAGATACTGGTGTTACTTCACATCAGATTTTTCAAGCATGGCCTCAATTCCAGCCTAGGTCAATTCTCACCGCATCATGGAGGTTCTAGAAAAAAACTTCCATAACCTTATCTCTCTGAGATCAGATAAAGGAGTTTCTCCACGGAGGATTACGGAGGAACGCCTTCATCCGAGAAACGTGGTTTCGGTCATACGGAAATGCGAGGAGCTGCACACATTTCGTTACTGATGTAGAATTTTTGTTACTATAGATCTGTTGGGGGGAAAAGAGACTAGTTATCTTTTAGGGTTTAAAAGCGTTACATAAATTTCCCCTCAGTGAGGCTCATTCCACTTTCCTAGACCCTGCTCTCACCGTCTCCCACACCCTGTGTTATACTGGACACTCTGTAATACATACAGTCAGAATAAAAGCAACTACCAGGAATTGGCTGCTTACTATTAAGTACCAGGCGCTGTCCTACATTCTTTGTATTCGTATTGTATCAATTCCCACAGACCCCATGACTCCATTCTACAAATGAGAGGACGCAGGCTTCTCAGACAAGCAAGTAACTATTAGAGGCACTGGGCCCGCTCAAATGGTATTTTCTCTATGAAGGTTTCTGTACGTTTCTTACCAAAGTGGAAGCTCTTGCTCCTCTCTGCTCCCAGGTTGCTTGGATCCCACTTGGAACTCTATCAACCTTCCATTCCTTCAGCAGTTAGCTACGGAGCAAGTACTTTTCACCGGGCACCAAATTTGGAAATAATCACATGAAGAGGAAAAAAATGCCAGCGTCCCCATGAAGGAGCTCATAGCCAGGTGGGAAAAACAAATGGAACTACGTTGCAGTATACAGTTGTGCCTCCATAGCCATCAGAGATTGGTTCCATGACCCTCCGTGGTTACTAAAATTTCTGGATGCTCAAGTCCGTTGTATAAAATGGCACAGTGTTTGCATGTGACCTGTATGTGCATGTCGTCCACACGTCTCCACGTCGCTTCATTCACGTGGACTCCGCACAGTGTAGGGTAGGCGAAAGCAAAACTCAAATTTTGCTTTTTAGAACTTTCTGGGGTTTTTTTTTCTCCCCAGATATTTTTTGATCCACAGTCCATTGAATCTGTGATGCGAAACCTGTGAATGTGGAGGGGCGACTGCACTGCACAGAATGTTAGGCTCAGGGAGCTGTGTGAGCACCAGAGGAGCAGCCCCCTAAACCCACCGTCAGCTGAGAGAATGCTAAAGGGAATTCAGCACTGAAGCCCCAGGACCTTTGCACAGGACCTTTTTTCTTTTTCCTCCCTGCAAAAGCCATCTTTGTGTTTTTTGTTGCTGTTCAACCAGTTTGCACAAGCTGAGGAGGAGTGGATCTGGGGGAGAAGAAGAAGCGTCTGAGGACAGACCCTCCTGGAAGTAGTGTGTGCGCACTACCGAGGCTGCTCAGACTTGAGGTGCAATTTAACAGTAAGCTCCACAGAACTGTTAATGTACAAAAGTGTCAGGGCGGCTGCGGGCCAGTTTCCTCTCTCCATGGGCATCAGAGTGATGCTCATACGTCCTGTGTAAATGCCCTGGGGCTTGAGTGTTCGGTACCCCCACCTCTACTCGCTAACGTGGGCATGAGAGGAGGGAGCCAATACGAGAGGGGGCCCCGGAAGCTTCCAGAAACAGGGACCCTGTTCCCACTGCATCATCATGACTGGTTCAAGTGTCTGTCTCCAGTGTTTAGAAGGCAGGTGTTTGTTGTGCCTTATTCACGTTTGGACGGTCCGGGCCCAGCCTCAAGTCTGGAGCACAGTATACGCGGCCCAGCAGCGGAGGGAAGGCACGCAAGCTCCCTGCCTCTTGCTCCCCGGGTTCTTCTTCAGCCTGCATCCTGGAGGAAGCCTTCATAGTTCTGGCGTCCACGTACCCGGCAAGCTGTGCGGTGCTGCCGAGGTAGGGTGTTCCCTTCTCCCTCCTACACGCCTGCAGCTCCCGTGCTTGGCTGGGGCAGGCCGGCGCCGCTGAGCACATCTCCAGCTCGTCTTCTCTTCCAGGGCACACTGCTCAGACCACCTCCCCCCTTTCCTGTGTGCTGTGCCGGTGGGCCTACTGTGGGAGGGTTATCGAATCCCAATTTCTTGATTCGGGCGTGGGCAGTGAGAAGGGCTCTTTCCCATTGGCCTAGGCCATCTGCTCTGGGCCAGAGTCCCAGAGATCTCATCAGTGGTGTTTGGGCCACGATTCCGGGTCCCAGTGCTCAGAAGATACTTTGGTTCCCCGTCTCCCACTGTTCCTGGGGTGCGTCACTGCTTAGAAGCCGGGTTCAGTCTGTGAGGCAATGTGGTAACATCACAGCCCCGCTTCCAACCATGGCCACCAGGCTCCCTACAACGATTTGTTACATGAAGCAGAAGCTGCATCCCCTCCACTCGTGTACACAGCTGTCAGAAGCTCCAGGACCACCTCTGGAGGTTACAGGCTCAGTGTGCTGTATGCCCAGCGAGAGAGGACAGAGGAGGGGTCTGTGGCCCCAGGCCTGGCAGTGGCGCTCTGCACAGAAGGACCCATGAGGGCGAGTGCTGTGGAGCTTGGCTGTCTTCCCAATCTCTCATTTTTCGCAGTACCACGGTGATTTTAATTAAATACTCCTCCTACTGAGTCAGCAGCAGCTGACAAAGCCAAGTGCAGAGCCGTGATAAATAGTGTCACTGGAGGCAGTCAAACTGAAAGCCACTGCTGGAGCCTGCCGGAACTGTCATCTCACCTGCCAGCCCCAAAGCCAGCCACAGCCCCAGTCTTTCTTCCCACCGGCAGGACTCCCGGGGGGCTGCCTGGAGGCGGCAAGCTGTGTGTTCTGAAAGCCTGTTGGAAGAGATACTTTTCTGGACTCCACTGGCTTGGTTGTGAGCGTTTTACCAAACTCCTACTGGGAAAGCTGCTTCATTCACCCCATAAAGCTTTCCTCCTGGTTTTTGCAGAGCTATAGCTGGAAGTTGACTTCTGAGTGCTCTCAGCAGCCCTTGGAAAAAGACAGAGAGAGAGCATGATTCTCAAAGAGGAGACCTGGGTTCACAGACCACAGTGCAGGGCAGTCAGAAGCCACAGGCCTTGTACGCAGACCACGTGGGTTCTGATGCCAGCTCTTCTGGCTCTCACTAGACCCAGTTCCTGGGCTAATTACTTAATAATTACTTAACGTTCCCAGCTCAGCCTTCTCACATACTAACCAGGAAGAATAATAGCTATTGGGTAGGATGCGTAAAAGAATTGACTGAGACCAAGAACGGCACATACCAAGCCTTCAAAAACTGGTGGCCTTTATGTCCAACACATGGTGTCCAGGTAGATGCTGGGTAAACCACAGCCTGTGGCCGAGCTGTGAAGACAGTGCCGATGGACGTGAGCTCTTCCCACGTTTCAAGCCTCATGCCACATAGTTCCCACATCATCTAGGCCCCAGAGGGAAGTCATTTTTGTGCCCCCTCTATTCAGGAAGAGGATTCAAGGTCTCCAGGAGGCTGCGTGAGGGCATTTTGTTTCAACAGCCCTCGCAAAGATCTCGGGGTGTTTGCCATGCTGGTAGCAGATGTAATTGCTATTTGGCCAGTTGTCACCCCAGACAAGGGGGTTCCCTCTTTCACCCCATTGAAATTGAGCTTGATTCTGTATTGTTCGGTCAGATGGCATGTTGGCAGAAATGGCAGTGTCTGAGTTCTGGCCTGGAGAGACATTACATGTTTCTGCTCACCATTCTGGAAGCTTCCTACCTTCACCATGAGTCAGTGCCCCTCCAGCCTGGGACCCCAAGTGGAACACATAGAAGAGACCCATAGTCTGAAATAGAGCCTCCATGACCAACCTACAAACCTGGGAGCAAAAATAAATGCCTAATGCTATACGCCAAAGATTCGGTGGTTATTTTTTACGCAGCAATAGCTGGTTAATCCAGTCTCCCAGTGAACTGACAGAAAGTGGGGCAGCATCTCCTCTGTTTTCAGATCCCTTAAAGTGTCTGGGAATTCTCCTGTTCCTCTGCAACCAGTATTCAACCAGGTAGGAACGTAACCCCCATCTTTTCAGGACCAACTCGCCTGCTCCCTCCTCTGCCCTTTGCCCGTGTCGAGGCTGACAAAAGAGAAAACATTAGTCTAGCAGCCATTCTTCCCCAATTTTCCCATCTTACATTTGAACCTTTGCCTTTTATATTCTCTGGCTCTATTGGAATGACTTCCCACGGGGGCCAAAGTGGCCCTCTCTAGAAACCATGGAGAAAAAGAGTTAGTACTTCGAACTATTATCCAAGCTAAACTATAGCTATGGAAAAGTTCAATGAGATGAAACGGATATAGTAAGTACTAGGTAAATTTCATTACTTCTCTTATTCGTGAATGCAACAAATACCTATTGAGAACCTACTGTTAAGTTTGCTGGCTATAATACAGGATGCCCAGATAAATTTGAATTTCAAGAGAAGAACAAATTTTTTAGTATAAAGATGTCCCAAATATGGCGTGGGATGTATTTATACTAAAAATGATTGTTTTGCCTGAAATTCACCTTTACCTGGGTGTCCTGCATTTTTGTTTGTCAGACGTAACAACCACACTGCTGTGATCCAGGCTCTGTGTTAGGTGTTAGGAGAGCGTGGTTGGGAAAGACAGGAAAGGTCTGGGCCCTTGAAAGGCTTAGAGGATGTTGGATAACATTGGCGTGTACACAAGCGTTACATGCAGACGTGGATACGAAAGATGGAGATAGCCGTGTATACCAATGACGTCATATGATGTTACAGCTTACTCAGGAATGGCCCTGAAAGAAAACAGAAAAGGAAAGTTGGCTCTGCAGACACAATTTAGCAGCCCATCTCCTTGGCCATTTTATTGGGAAGGAAAGACGGCCTGACCTGAGCGTTTATACTTATTCCTGGGTGGTGGCTAATGGTTTGGCCAGTTTGTTGGTGACAAAGACTTTTGGAGAAGAGAGATGTGGAACTTTGGGAATGGCTCCAGAATGTGAAAATCTCTGTGTTATAGGAGGGCCCAGGAAAGCACTTCCGCTACCTAGTGAGTTCTTCACAATCAGGAGGGAAATCCAACCCAGTCTGGGAATATCAATCAACCTGCTTCCCCAGGCTTCCCACTGCCTACCCAGCAGGAACAGCGGCCATGATGCACCCGGCCATCCCATGACACTTAAGGCAGGGGTGAGAGAATCACAGTGTGTTCAGCGAGCACACAGCTGTCCAAAAAAATTAATTCCCCTTCCTACGTACCCGTATCAGGTCAGCTCTATGGCTGCCGAAGGCGACTGGTGAGGTGAGCACAGGCTTCGTGCCATGACACTGGCACGTTCCCTCTGTCGCTGACAAGCATGTGATTCTAAGTATTCTTTTTGGTGTCTCCGTCGGCATAATGGGAATAATGAGGCTGTATTTCTCAGTTGTGAGGACCCAGAGATGATGGATAGATAAAAGTGCTTTTTGAGAGTCATCGTAAGCTTACAGAGAAGATATAAGAATAAAAAGATTGCAGAGAACACACGTACGTATTCAGGTTTTACCTGTTAACATTTTACCGTATTTCCTCCATCATGTGTCATTTGTGCTCTCTCTCCACATATATATGTATGTTAAAATTGCATATGTATTTCATATGTATGTATGTGGCATAACATGTATTTGACCACTTGAGGATAAGTTATGATAACATCTGCTATGGTCCCTAACACCTGAACCCTGCAGTGTGTGTTTCCTAAGAATAAGGATATTCTCTTGTGGAACTAAGGCAACGTTATCAACTTCATACATTTCACAGGATACAGTAGTTTAAGCTACTGTTCGTATTCCCGTTTGGTCAACTGCTCCAATTCTGATCTTCTCAGCATTTCCCCCTGCACGATGGGATCCCGCCTGGGGTCAGGCTTTGAATGCAATTGCATGTCTCTAGCCTCCTTTAACCTGGAACATTTTTACAGCCTTTTGTTGTTCTTATAAAAATAACACCATAGCAACGCAAGTGTAAGGCATAGAAATGACTTAGTGTGTGTATGAAAATTTCTGAACGTGCTTCTTAAACGACAAAGTCCTAAACAAGTCTAAAGCACTCAGCCAAACAATACACCCAGGAAATGGAATTGTGTTAAATACCTTTTCCTGGTGCCTCTTGACTCACTTCCCTGACTGCCTCTCCTTTGCTCATTTCTCTCTCTACTCACTTTTCTTCTTCCTTTTGTATCAAGGACTCTTTTCTGTGTGTCCCCAGAGCACTGTAATTGAGCCTTATCGACTCACTACCGTTATTGGTTTATAGGTCTGAATCTCTCACCAGGGCAAGACATTATAGCTGCTAGGACCATGCCTTATGTCTCCTTCTGTCCTTAGCACTGAGTAAGCGCCTGGCACATAGTACACAGTAAACAAAGAGACACCATAGCAGTACATGAGTGAATGAATTCAAATCTATTTATATATGTTTCTGAGGAATGCGCTGTTATATTGGAAATCACGAAATGTTGGTATGCAGGTAAATGATGGAGTCTTAGATTCTGTATAACCAGGAAGAGCACTGGGTTATGTAAGACAGCACACTTGTTCTATTACCTACAAATTATTAAATCCACTTAGGATCATGGTCAACATTGGTATCTAAGTGAAAACAGAGTAATTGATGAAACGGAATCGTGTGTAGGGGGAAAATTCAATCTTGTTTAAATTAACACAGATGAAAAAAACTCTTATAAAATTGGAGCACCAGATGGTATCCATACATTATACTAATTTTCTATTCACATGTTCAATTATAGTTTAAATAAAAACTAATATGGGTAATTTATCTCATGGTGTTTGTATGCACCATCCGATTATAAATTCCCACAATGTCCAATTTACCCACCGATCTCACGCTGCACAATCACTGAGAAAGTGGGGCATGTCTGCGGGACATTCCAGACGGCTGCTGGCTTCTCTGGACACTGGGAGGGGGGTGTCCTAGGGCACGAGGTCAGCTCTGACTTCTGTTTCCCAAGAGTGTGGGAGCCAGATCAAACACAGGATGCCCAGTTAAACTTGAATTTCAGGGGAACAAAGGACAATATTTTTTAGTACAAAATATGTCCCACATATTTTATGAGACACATACTAAAAAAAAAAAAAAAAAAAAAAAAAAAAAAAAAAAATTTGCATAGTTTACCAAATGCTTTTCTCTGCATTCCTTTGCACTTTGCAACAGATTCATGAACCAGGACCTCAGACTCAGTGGGAGGAAGTGGAGGCTCTGGGAAAGTGTTGCTATTCCCAGCAGCATCCAAGGACTGGGCCATCCAGGGGAGCCAAGAGGGCCTGGGGGCAGTGGAGCTTCCTGAGCCTGCCCCGTTGTCAGGAACTCATCAGAGCAGGCTTTTCTTTGGGCCAGGCCTACACACATTTCAATGTCAGGCGTGGCAAGAAGCTCCTCTCCCCCTCCTCCTTGAGACGTGATGTAAAGGAAACCTTCGCACCTGCTCTGTGATATCAGAAATTACTTTAATACAGGCGGGGGTGCCCATTTTCAAAGTCTTTAAAGATGTATAGGTTTAAAATAATCGAAGAAAAATTTAGTTCGTAGCTTTGCACCTGTTGTCTCAACAAGGAGCAAAATAATTTTCTCTACTTGATCATTTTTTCCATCTCTCCCCAAAAGAGCTCACATGTATTTCCCTTTTAGATCTGTCCTGAACTCTTACAACCTGAAGGAATTTCCCCCTTTTTCTGCATCCCACAGCGTCTCATATTTAACTGCCTTGTGATACATTACTTTTATCTTGTATGGGGATGTACGTATTTGCTTTCTCTCTCCTTTAATATACAAACTCC
Source organism: Rhinolophus sinicus (assembly GCF_057876585.1). Classification (NCBI taxonomy): domain Eukaryota; kingdom Metazoa; phylum Chordata; class Mammalia; order Chiroptera; family Rhinolophidae; genus Rhinolophus; species Rhinolophus sinicus. Next base: position 56,130,017 of record NC_142513.1, on the reverse strand, counting down.
TTGGGGTCAAGGAATCACATCTTTAGTTTCCACAGTACCACATTCAGTGCCATAAACATAATAGATGATCAACTATTGCCACTAAAAAAGAGAGAATAAACTGAACTTTAAAATTAAATAAAACACATTTTCCTATGTAAGGAGCCAGGGCTCTTTGGAGAAATGACTGATTCCAGGGCTGGAGCAAATACAATACAAAATAAGGATCTCGTTCAAAGGACAAGCTTGAAGGTGCTTCCACTAATTAAATATGAAATAATTTGAACAACAAAATTAAGAATAGTAACCTGTAGAACAAAATAAGAATCCAGGAGTCCTCACTAAAAGAAGCACGTAAATGAATATATAAATTAATATCGCAGATAAAAATCTCTACCTTATGGAAAAATTTCAGTGACATTTGGAGGAAATGATGCTATTAGTCTATTGCCATTTGGTAATTATTACAGTAATAGTTGTTTTAGATAAGAATGCTCAAGGATGTCGGAACTAACTGGGCAAAAGTGTGATGAGAAACGAATGGTACATGTACATCGTCTCACTGTGTGACTTTACAAGATAACCTCTTTACTACGATGGGAAAAAGGAACTTTTTAGGGGAGAAACCTGGCAGGTGTCACCTTAGCCTAGTGGGCAAAGTTAATATTATTAATAGTGAGAAATCAGTGCCATGTGCCTCCTGATATAACGCGCTGAGAAGAACACAACAGTCCTTCTGTGTATTCCTGACAAAAACGCATACCATGAATCTAAACCCAGGGAAACATCAGACAAGCAAACTCAGGGACATTCTACAGAAGCTTTGTTATGTATTCTTTCAAAATGCCAACCATTCACCAAAGAAGATATACAGATGGCAAGTAAGCATCTGAAAAGATGCTGCACATCATCAAGGGAAAGCAACAATGAGATACCACTGCATACCTGTTAGAATGGCCCAAGCCCAAAACACTGCCACCACCAAATGCCGACGAGGTTTTGGAGCAACAGGAAATCTCATTCACTGCTGGATGCAACGTGGGACAGCCAGTTTGGAAGAACGGCTGGCAGTTTCTTGCAAAATAAATATACTCCTCACATATGATTAGCAATTGCATTCCTTGGTACTTGTCCAAACATTGGCCATTACATTTTCCCCATCACTAACTTGCATCTTTTTTGTCTGCTCAAATTGGCTGGTTCGTTAGGAGTGTTCATTAAGTCTAGACTTTCTGCCTGACTCTGAACTGGCAACCTATGGGGTTCTGCTCCCGGAAACCACCTTTTTGATGCAGGTGTTACAGCCTCAGGTGAAAGGTCTGGCCTCTCTGATTTCTCCCAATTCCAGGATAACTCTAGCCCCATTGGGTCAAGGCGTGAGGACTGGACAGTAGGACAGTGGAAATGAAAGGAAAAAAAAAGGTTTAGACCTTCAAGAAACTTCTGAAAGCATTATTCATTTAAAGATATGCTGCTTCTCATTGAAAGCAATGCCGTATCTGTAGATCATATTTGGCAAAAATTTTCCATTTTAGTAACAGATAATAAGTGTAAAATTGACGAAAAACACAGAAGAGGGAGAACTCAGGGGTTACATGCGGCAACCAACTGCATCAAATTTGTAAATTGAAAAACTAATTATTTCTTCAAGTGATTATTTTCTGAGTTCAGTCGAAACCAACATCTACAGAGCATCCAATCAGTTCTAAATAACAGGGTTTGGGGTTTTACTGGAGTCAAGACATGGTGTTTATCATTTATCATGGGCTTGTTTTTCAGAGGATTCAATCAGCCTGGAATCAAATATTTACATTTGTTCTTCAGACATGTGCTGGCTTAGCGATCTCCAATGTCTGCACTGTAGCATGGAATTAAACTTTTTTAAAAATCTTGTATCTTTATACATAGAATTTTCTTCCTTTTCAGAGATTAACATTAACAAGGCTACTGATTTGGGTATCAGAGTGAGAATCAACTTAGATCCTATCTGGAAAATCTGCTTCAGAATTCCCTGAATTCATACACAGCATATGTTACAATATATGTAACCTGGATTCTTGAAATAAAACACAACTGAATTTGAAACATCTACAGGAAACCAAATAACCTGATTATATTGTTTTAATGCTCTAACTGTAGCCGAAGGCAGCCAATGGCTTTGTCATAAATTAGGCAAGCGTTTGAGGGAAATTCTTAAAAATGGCATGTCCTCCTATATGGATTGACAACTGAGCGATTTTCCTGCTGTGCTTTAGAAAGAGGTGCCGGTGCAATGAGGTGCTGTCCAAATGACTGAAAATCACCTGCTGCCAATTTGTGCTCCACAGTATGAAAACCAGCCTTCTCGTGGATTATCGCTGCTGGTAGGAGAGAAAAGATTGCCTCTGCACAGCGTGCCGATTATGGTTAACTGGTCAGGGAGTTTTGCATCCCGGGTCTTGGAAAATTCATAGGGGCACACAGATGCCAAGTGACAGAGAACAGGGAGACCTGTGACAAAGAACACAGCCACTTATTCACAGTAAGTCAGGGAGGGGAGACCCGGCCAAAGCACTCATTATGCCTGAAATGCCCTTTTAAAACACGTTTTTTAAGTCGAAAGAATAATGCTCTGACTTTTGAAAGCACCAAACAGCAATTTTCTAGGAGCCATAGCTCTTTTCTTTGGCTTGCATTAGAAAAAATACTTGGGAATATTTTTACCACACAAAAAAATCATAATTATTTTTATTTTTAATATTTCCTAATTTGGGTCTGTGTGAATAAATATTGATATAAAAAGTTATAATCAGAATGGATATAATAATTTATAATTCTTGACTATCTCACTCTCCTGAATAACTTCTTTTTGAAGAAGTTACTGAGGTATAAGGACAGAATATTTAATAGCAATAAAGTAAAATTACTAAATTTCTCTATAAAACTCATGGGTAGTAGATAGTACTTAAGAAAAATCATTTTAGAGAAAATTAATCTTTGAATTCAGTTAGAATTTTCAAAGAATAAACATTACAAGAAAAATTAAAGGAAGTAAAGATAAGTGAAGAAACAAACTTAGACAAATATACAAAAACATTGGAGGTGAAAATAAATATTATGACTACATCTTTGAGAACTCCGACATAATAATTTGTTGGTAAATCTAACAATGGAAAAGTAGAGACAAATAATATACGAACCATTTAAAAATGAGAAAGAGGAAACAACCAATATAAAAGAAATTAACTTCATATGAATATTACATTAAGATATATTAAATTTGAAAAAGGCAATGAATTATATGTCCTATTAAAAAACCATAAACACTAATATGCACAAATGAAATAAAAAGCCTAAGCAGATGTATGACAAAAAAAAAACCAAAAAGAAAAACAACAACAAAAAAAACCTTTGATAAAGATATCATAGGTCCCGGCCCAGAGGCTCAGGCGGTTGGAGCTCCGTGCTCCTAACTCTGAAGGCTGCCGGTTCGATTCCCACATGGGCTGCTGGGCTCTCAACCACAAAGTTGCCAGTTCAATTCCTCGAGTCCCGCAAGGGATGGTGGGTAGCACCCCCTGCAACTAAGATTGAGCACGGCACCTTGAGCTGAGCTGCGCTGAGTCCTGGATGGCTCGGTTGGAGCTCGTCCTTGACAGCAATGTGAATGCACTTAATGCCGCTGGACTGCACTTAAAAATGGTTAAGGGCCGGCCCTGTGGCTCAGGCGGTTAGAGCTCCATGCTCCTAACTCCGAAGGCTGCCAGTTCTATTCCCACAGGGGCCAGTGGGCTTTCAACCACAAGGTTGCCAGTTCAATTCCTCGAGTCCCGCAAGGGATGGTGGGCTGTGCCCCCTGCAACTAAGATTGAACACGGCACCTTGAGCTGAGCTGCCACTGAGCTCCCGATGGCTTAGTTGGTTGGAGCATGGGCTCTCAACCACAAGGTTGCCGGTTCCACACCCACAAGGGATGGTGGGCTGTGCCCCCTGCAGCTAGCAACGACAACTGGACCTGGAGGTGAGCTGCGCCCTCCACAACTAAGACTGAAAGACAACAACTTGACTTGGAAAAAAGTCCTGGAAGTACACACTGTTCCCCAATAAAGTCCTGTTCCCCTTCCCCAGTAAAATCTTAAAAAAAAAAAAAAAAAAAAAAGGTATTACAGTTTACAAAAAAAATCAGTTAAGGAAAAATCAGAATCTCATTCTTAAGTCATTCCAGCCATTCAATAAATAATCTCTTGTTACATAAACAAATTGATGGCAAAAATAGGATCAGCTGATGAAATTTTTTATAAGGCAAATTTTATTGTGATCCCCAAACTTAGAGAAAGTAACATAAAAATTTACATGTGTAATACCTGTGATTTTCTCATTTTGTAGCATTAATTGGGGAAAGCAAGAATCAGAATTGTGTATATTAGTACTATGATTTCAATCATGTAACAAACCTACACATTACAAAAAATGAAACCAGGAGGAAAAAAATGTCAAAATATTGAGAGCGGTTCACTCTGATTTGAGTGATGGCTTTTCCTTTTCAAAGATTTCCTAATTTTCTCCATAACTTGATGGGCGATAGGGACTGTTAAGGGGTAAATTGTGTCCCTGCTAAAATTTGTGTGTTAAAGTCCTAACTCTCAGTACCTTCCTCAGGATGTAACCATATTTTGGAGGCAGAGTCTTAAAGAGATAAGTAAATTAAAATGAGATCATTAGGGTGGGTTCTACTAATATTGGTGTCCTTATAAGGAGATATTAGGACACAGACACATAGAGGAAAGACTATGTGAAGATTCAGGGAGGTGACGACCATGAGTAAGCCAAGGAGAGAGGTCTGACAGCTCTCAAAAAGAACCAACCTTGCTCTTGAACTTCTAGCCCCCAAACTATGAGGAAATAAATTTCTGTTGCTTAAGCCACCCTGTGGGACTTTGTTATGGCAGCCCTTATAAGCAAATACAGGGGCGTGCCTTTCCCTCCCTCCCTCCCTCCTTGTCTCCTCCCTTCATTTCTTCCTTTCTTCAAGATTCTTCATTTACCAATCAAAATAATCTCATTGGAGAACATTGAGAAAAAAATTTGACACATTACTTCTACATACATTTTTTTTTTATAACACTATTTGTCAATAACTTGATTGATTGGTTGGGGAGGGCGGTTTGAATTATGGGGAGCTGTATTATAATCAGCATCTGGAAGCTGCAGCTCAGGCTGGGGGAAGCCACTGGACTCGCCATCAGGCAATTCTGTTTGAGCTTTGTCAGTCAGGCGATGATAAAGGCGGGAAGAGCGGGTGAGAGTCTTTGTGCCAATAATAGTGTCAGTAAAAAGAGGAAAGGAAAAGTCAGTTACCTCCCCATATCTGCTCCATTTGATCCAAACTGGATTGCTCAGTGATGTCAGGTTTTATAGCTGTTCTTCTGTAGCTATAAAAATACCTTCACTCTTGATACTCCTGAAGGAAAAATAAAGCTGTTACCGCCAGACTGAAACTCTAAAGCACAAAGCATCTTTAGACCCATTGAATCAATTGCCTTTATAATTCAAGTGTTGGCAACACAAACATTTTATAAACTACTATAGTGGAAATGAAATTTGGTTATGCATAGAAAGGGCATCCTACAAGCATTCCAGTCGGCTGTTCATATCAGGCAGCTTTTCTAAATCCATCGGAGGACCAGGCAGGAGACTTGGGCGCTAAATGCATTGGTGTAAACTTCACTTCCACAGAGAAATATGCTCTCTGCCACCAGCCTTTAAGTCGACCTTTTCATTTTCGTACGGGCGTATTGGCAGAGCAATGCTTCACTATACAGGAAACACCAGTGTGAGCTGGTGGGGAGTGGCTGCGGACCCCAGTCTTCCCTGAGGAGAGAGAGGCTCCTGCAGAGGCTCCCTCAGAGGCGCGTGGCCGCCTGGAAAGAATGAACTGTGCAGAAAACGTCCCAACTGCTAAAGAGAGGGACCCATTTTTGAATGGCTGTGTGAATTCTCCAACTTTTTAGATGTTGGCTCAAAAAAATTGTAAAGTGCCCTGTTCACCAAGGCAGGCATTTCTCTGAGTAGGAGGCAGCTGCCAGTGAAACACATTTGTGCTCTGGAGGTGAGCACAGGGGAACCCTGGCCCCACCCCTTACTGCTGTGCCGCCTGAGGCACAGCTGGGCTGCTTGGCTCCCAGTTTCAGCGTCTGCAAAACCCATCAGCTATATTCAGGGTAAATAAAGCTTCTAGCAGAGGGTCTGGTACAAACTAGGTTTTCTTCAACAAGTGTTAGGTGGTTGTCAATATGCCTAATAAAATCTGTTATCAGAGTATCGCTTATCAATCAGAGAATGCCAGAAAAGCAATGGGCAAAATTTAGTACCCATTCCAAATAAAGAATTTATATCAGAATAGAGAGACTCTTTCTTAATCGGACTCCTGGTTACAACCCAAAGCGATACGGAGTTCAATTCAATGTGGATCAAGAGAACTAGTATCTTAAATTTGGGGTTAAAAAGGGCACCAGTTGTCACAATGATTTTTTTAATGTTTTATTTATTTTTAATTGTGGCAAAATATACGTAACATAAAATTTATTATATAAATATTTTTAAGTGTACGTATGGTTCTGTAGTATTAAATACCTTCTCATTGTTGTGCAACTATCACCACCATCCGTCTCCAGAACTTTTTTCCTCTTGCAAAACTGAAACTCTGTACCTATTAAACAATAAACCTCCAATGGAAAAGAAGGCAACAGTATCATTATTTGTAGATTGCATGGTTATATATGTATGAACAATCTACAGTAATATGTTAAAACTATAAATAAGCATTTCCTATAATGGAAAGACACAAAAGAAATGCTCAGAAATCAGTAGCATCATAATACCTGTAGGAAATTCAACTAGAAAATATGACGACAAAAATGGGCTACCACTCATAAAATCAAAAACTATAAAATACCTAGAAGGAAACTTGAGGAAAGATGACCAGGTGCGTTTTAAAGATAACAAAGCGTCCTTGGAAGAAGTTAATCTTTTCATTGAGTTAAGCATTTATTTCTATCAGCTCATGTAATCCTCACCACAACTCTATGAGATGAGAGATAATAATATCTCTCTTTTACAGACATTTCCCCCACTTGGTCCCATAGACGTGGAAAGCAGAGTTGGAACTTTTGTGTTAATCACTTCTCTCTCTCTCTCTCTCCTCTCTCTCTCTCTCTCTCTCTCTCTCTCTCTCTCTGTCTCTCTGTCTCTCTGTCTCTCTGTCTCTCTCCTCTCTCTCTGTCTCTCTGTCTCTCTCTCTCTCTCTCCCCTCTCTCTCTGTCTCTCTCTCTCTCTGTCTCTCCTCTCTCTCTGTCTCTCTCTCTCTCCTCTCTCTCTGTCTCTCTCTCTCTCTCTCTCTCTCTCTCTCTCTCTCTCTCCTGTCTCTCTGTCTCTCTCTGTCTCTCTCTCTCCTCTCTCTCTGTGTCTCTCTCTCTCTGTCTCTCTCTCCTCTCTCTGTCTCTCTCTCTCTCTGTCTCTCCTCTCTCTCTCTCTCTCTCTGTCTCTCTCTCTCTGTCTCTCTCTCTCTCCTCTCTCTCTGTCTCTCTCTCCTCTCTCTCTGTCTCTGTCTCTCTGTCTCTGTCTCTGTCTCTGTCTCTCTCTCTCTCTCTCTCTCTCTCTCTCTCCTCTCTCTAGACATTCCAGCAGCGTAATGGTCAGAAATGTTCTGCGATTTGTTGGCTCAATACTCATTGAGCATATACCACATACCAAGTCCTGGGCTGGCCACCTGGAACTGGAGACAGATAAGACACTCTGCAGTCCTCCAGTGGGAGAAACAGGTAAGTAAAATAACCACTAACAATAAGATGTTATGTATGTTCTGTGCAAACTAAAACAACGTTGCAGTGCTGTTTTGATGGCCAAGCCAAAATTTGAAGTAACGATAATAGTGAAAGCTTTAAAGACTTGATATACATGTAAACCTTTTATAAAGCAACGGACGAGGATGTATGAAGAACTTCAGAATGATTATTCCCTTTGACCCAGTAATCGCTCTTATTCTTGGAAGTTAATCCTGAAGAAATACTTCATCAGAAGGAAACCAAAGTATCATTTGTGAAATAACTTTTCCAATATTTATTTGTGCGTATTGCTGGGAGATGGAAGTGAACAAGAAATTCATTCCACAAAAGTCTTCATTTCAGCCTTCATCATAATGACGGAAACTGGAAATAACCTTCAAGTTCAATAATGGAGAGTTATTTGAGATATTTTGGTACCTTGACTTACACAAATACAGCAAAATATTAAAATTATATTTCAAAATTACATAGCAAAAAGGTAATTTTCATGGTACAATCCTAACTTTAAAATATTAAGTTTTGTGTACAGTTCTGTCACTATAATAAATATTTATTCATAAAGGCAAAACCCAGAAAAGTATATGCTAATAAGAAAAGTTGTGTTAGGGTCTGGGGATTATGGACGATTTTTATTTTACAAAATTAATCTGACTGCTATGCAGCTTTTTCAACGAAAGACAGAAAGAGGAGCAAGAATGTCTAGAACCAAAGAGTGAAGCTGCAAGGGATTAGTAATTGATTACAAAGGGGTTTACAGACATGAAGTTCTGTGTAACAGCTCGCAGAATTACAACTCGGAACTTCAAGATGTGAAGATACTCCCGCCTTATACAGATGGACAGGGAAGAGTTGTTCGAAGGTGGAATAAAGGGTCACACTGAAATTTCATCCATATAATACCGTAATTAGTCTGAAATTAGTGGCTTCCAAGGTCCCACTAACAATACAGTACTTGCTAAGGGTTGTCAAATATAATAAGCATAATTTTATACAGGATTCCCAGGGTCAAGTATTTAGCATAAAAAGTGTATTTTACCACATTTATAAAATGATCAAACCCCTCAGTGATGCTGGGCCCCTTTGAGTCTTCCTCCTACCTCCAGTTATCTAGGCCAGTTATGTGCTCTTACATCAGCTGACCTGCCACTTAGCAAGCAGGAACCCTGGTCCCCTCTGGCTTCTTTCTCAAACCACATACCCCTTTGCTGCCTTTGTGGTTCCCGTTTCCTTCCTCATAGTCTTGAGTCTAGTCTGTCAATGAGAAAGAAGCAGTGCCCAAAGTAAGAAAGATGTTCCCCAATGCAAACAACGTACACTTCCCTGTATTGTGCAAAACGAACTCTCCTTGCGAGCAGGGGAAATAAAAATGACTAAGCGAGACAGTTATTGAGAGACAAGCTTCCCCCCAACTTTGATGGTGAACAATGAGTTCAACAAAGAAAAGCTCGGTGAGGTAGGCAACCCAGGGTCTGTGGTCCAGGGTGCTGCAGAGTGAATTCAGTGTGTGAGAGTTAGCTGCGGACTGAGGGGCAGGTCTTGCGATATCCAGCTCTTGGCTCCTATAGATAGGACACAGAGACTGGACTCTGGCTAGGGGCTGTGGCCCCTCTGAGATACTGGCCAAACCAGCCCATCACAGCCAGTGTAAGATGCTGGCCTCTCTCCGGGCTGAGTTTCTGCTTGGCACTGTTTTTGCAGTTGGAGTAATGCTTGGTTCTGTAATTGCAAATTATATCTGTGTGTTCCCCAAAAGTACCTACCTTGACCCATCTGTTCTTATATCAGGTCAGAATTGCCTTGGTTGTTTTCTTTTTTGATCAGCGATGTATTGGCCATAGATACCCACTCCTACCTTAGGTGGGGACTGGTGGACACCTCCTAGCCCATGAGCAAGACTGCTTGATTTCAGCACTGCTCTGTCCACTGCCTGGGGCCTCATGCTTCCCCCGCTGGAAATGATGGCTGGTATTGCTCCGTTGGCATCGTTCCTTGGTTCTTATCTGCTAACATTGGCTTGTTTCCCAATATACACTTGCCTTTCATGGTAGAACCCACATGGCCAGTATCCTAGTGCGGTTGGCCATTGAGGAGGCTTTCAAGAAATTTCATTTTCTAACACAAAGCAGAATAGTGTGGTCATCATATTGCATTCCTAATTGTGGAAGAGGTTTGTATGTTCTCTCTAGGTAGCCCAGGCTACATTTGACAGAAGTCTATTATTTCTTGTATTATTTGTTCCATACACCATTAGAGAAACTTGAAGAAGTCTTTTACTGATTAAATATTTATCAGTAAAGACTTGACAACAACCCAACCACCTCTTAAGCATTCAAATAAGTGGCAAAACTGTCCCAGAGGAGAGAAACACAAGGAAATGATAAGAGACAGCATTTCTAGCAATTCCCTTAATGCATTCTTTATGGCCCCTGGAAAACTAAAGAATATTTGGTCTGCAATATATTCCACATCTTTATCTTTAAAAGCCCCTACTTAGAAAATTCTTGGCATTCACTGACATAGAGCAATTAATTTCCCATTTTTGGAAAACTAAGAATAAAAGAGTTGCCCAAAAATACAAAAAAAAAAAGAAAAAAAGAAAGGAGTTTTAGAAAGATTCTGTAAAGAAATTCTTGGCATGTATTCACCCTTTTTCCATCCAGCCAACATGAAAGAATTGGGTACATACACCCTAGTAAGCAATGTCCTCACCACCAAGGAGACCAAGAACACAAACGTCACCTTGAAAGTGACTTACATCTGAGTAGGAAAGATAAGACATGCACACAAACCGTGAAAATAACCCAAGGGAGCTTGTGACAAGTGTCCCAGGAGAGCTTCAAAGAAGGTGCCGGGGGGAGGGCGGAATCATGTTCTACTGGGGAGGCCAGAGAAAGTTTCAGTTCAGAAGTGGTGTAAGTATTGAACTGGGGCAAATTGTTTCCCAAAGCCAGCCGTTATGACAAGTGGGAGAGGCAGTTAGGTATGAGAAGGAAGAGCAGCAGGAATCAGATTCAGGTGTGGGGAGGGTCTGGAGCTTGGACAGTCATCACAACACTCTCTGTCTGGCCACCCTGCTCCCTCCTGAAAGCACTTCCCTAATGCACTGCGTGGACCCAAGCCCTCATCTGAGGGTCTGCTTCTAGGAATGCTGACATACGCATGCCTCACAGGAATACATTTCCATTGGGCCTGTCTGGGTGCAGGACTGCCGGATCTGAGAACATACCTGTACTTGGTTTTCCGAAATGGTTGCACCAATTAACACTCTCGATAGCTGTTCATGAGAGTTCCAGTTGCTTCAAATCCTTGTCAACACTTGCCAACAAGTCTTTTCCTCAATTCCTCATTTTTCAGTGGGATATCTTTTTCTTACTGATTTTCAGATTTTTTTTCCCAAAAATATATTCTTGATATGAGTCCTTTGCTAGATCTTTGTGTCATAAATATCTACTTCCACTCTTGATTTTTACATACACAGTCAGGTCATCTGTGAACAATTTTCATTTTAATCCTACTTTTCTAATCATTATATCTTTTATTTCTTTCTCTTGTTTTCTTGTGCTCCCTGGGTCCTTCAGTGTGATGTTAAGCAGAAACAGTTGTAGAGAGCATCCTTGTCTGAGATCCAAATTTGGCTTTCATCATTACATGGCATGTCGAGGAAAGAGTTTCTGTAGCTGTACTTCATCAAATTAAGGAAGCTTCCTTTTACTCCTAGATTGTTAAAAGTTTTTTTTGTTTTGCTTTGTTTTCATGATCAATGACTGAATTTAATAAAGTAACGTTTATGTAGCTATTCAGGTGATCATATGATTTTTTTCTCACCTTTTTTTTTCTTTTTTCTGTTAGTGTTAAAACTAACCTTGCATTCCTGGACCCCAACTTGGGTGTGGTATATTATCCTTTTTAAATATTGCTGAATTCAGTTTGTCATTATTTTTCTTAAGACTTTTACATCTAGGTTCCTGTGAGATATTGGCAAATAGTTTTCCTCTCTTATACTGTCCCCTGCAGGGTTGGTTTCAAAGTTATGCTGGTTTCATAAAAATGTGCTGTGAAGCTCTCCCTCTTTTTCTGTTCTCTGGTGTGGTTTGTGTAACGTCAGGGTTCTTTATTCCTTAAATGTTTGGAAGAATTTATCCATGTATTTCTCTTTTTCTCTCTCTTGCATTTTGACCTCTGAAGTCCTGGCCATCTTGACTACTTTGTGATGCTTTTACATAGCGATTTTTAAAATTTAACTAGATTTTATAATTATGCTCAACAAGATGTCAGTCTAAAACGAATGAGTCATTGCAAGCTCCTTTTTTTAAGGGCCATATATAAATGAGCGTGGATTAAGTCATGAAAGATCCCAGATTACAAAGAATACCAAGCAGTGGGAATCCCTGACAGTTGTTGAGTAGAGGGATTATGGTATCAGAGCTGGAATTAGGGCAGTAAATAGGGCGATGACATCTGACATGGAGGGAAGAACAGATAAGAGATTATTATGAAAGTTCAGTAAAAGCAAATAAGGGTCTGCTTAGGAGAGTGCAAAAAAACATAGCAGACTTCCTTTCAACCAGTGGTTTCAAAAGTGGGTTCATGGAGCAGCCGCGGAAGCTCACCTGGGAATTTGTTGGCAGTGCTATTCTGAGCCCTGGCCCAGACCTACTGAGTCAGAATATCTCGGGGAGACGCCCAACAATCTGTGCTCTAACCAGCCCTCCGGGGATTCTGATGCTCATGCAGTTGGGGAACCACTGTTTTAGACCCAGCTTCAGCCCCACACCCAGCTGGGGAAACTGTGTGGGGCCAGTTCTGACTAATGAAACGTTAAGAGGAAGTCCACTTGGGATGCCTGTAGGAAGACTTCTGCTTTCTCGATACAAAGGACAGGTGAAGCTGGGGCTGCCCGTTTTCCTTCTTCCTGCCATGAATACTGATTGAGATTGTGACCCAGAGGCAGAAGGCCTGAGGACTGAGAAATCCAGCAGGCGGAGGATGGCAGGGCAGAAATGTACAAGAGTCAGGGCTCTTGATAACCTTAGTGTGGTTCCCACCTACCCCGACTGTCTCCCTTTGCACAATTAATATACTTGTGATTCCATTCAGTGGTGACTGCTGCTCATAGCTAAATGAATTCCTCACTGATGTCGGTGGCAGGTGTCAACCTGGCACCTAGTAGAAAAGCCTAAGTGATACTCTCCCTTGATATGTCAGAAAAAAATTGTAACCTTGTTCTAAGGAAGAGATATCTGCTAAACGTTCATCTCCCCGTGGAGATCACAGCTTTGGGTAACATTTTATTTCTGAGTGCCTTGGCCAGAGAAGGCAGTTTCGAATGTGGTAAAGACCCCATCTCCCTAGGTGAAACCACTTCTGTATGTGAGCCCAGAAAGCAAGGAATCACAGTGCCATCTCCTTGGCTTTCCCATTTGCCTTGTCCCCCTCCAGAAGGCAAAATCCACTGGGAATGAACGTCCCACCAAGAAATTCACATCAGAGATGAGTCTGTTCCTCTCTAATTGCTGTAATCAGGATACATCACCGAATACCGTTTCCTGCTTTCCCGGGGCTGTGTGGAACAAGAGAATAGTGATTTCTGGCAAAGGAGTAAACTCCATAGTACAGTGGGCTGTGCCTGGCAGCTTCCTTGCCATGTGGCACTGGCTCGATTACTTGGGGCTCCATCTCCAAGTGTGTTCCCGATGGAAGCAGGTCACAGACAAGCTGGGGTGGCATTTATGATTTGTGTGTGACAATCCTGTTTTAAAGGCACTGACCCACAGTGCACAGCAAAAAAATCCATTGGGAAACATAAACTGGGCGCTTACAAGGAGACTGCCTGGCAGTGTCACCCACATACCACCTTCTGGCTCCTCATTTCTGCTTGGAGTTGTAGGTGCCATTTTGGGTAGCGAGCAGGCTATTCTGTGAATGGGTACAAATCCTTAGTCACCTCCACAGAGAGCTTTTTGGCACTGACCACGCTGTTTAAAATTACAAACCCTCCTCCAAACTCTAGCATGCACACTCCCGCATCTTTGATTTATTTTCAGCGTAGTACTTACCACCATCTGGCATGCTGTGTGTTTTACTTACTCAGGTTTTTCGGTCTTTCCCCCTCCACTAGATTGTAAGGTTTCTGACAGCAGTAATTGTTGCGTGTTCTGTTCATTGCTACATCCACAATATTTAGGAAAGTACTTGGCATACAGTAGGTGGTCAATAAGTGTTCAAGAATGATTGGCTGACAGGTCCTGACAAATGGCACCCCCTCTTCCTTCTTTGGCTGTCCTTAGAGGAGATGAGGCTCCAAATTCTGCTGTGATTTACTCCATGTCAACAGAGATTGGCTGAAGAATAATACTGATTAATTGTAACTATTATGTGGTTAAGGCTCACAGTATAACAAATACTAAGTGCTTTAGATGCATTACCTTCTGTAATTCTCAGAACAGCCTTAGCAGCTTGAGGCCCCTTTTAGCAGCGAGAGGAAGGAGGCTCAGAGGTCTCAGATGGCTCATTCAAGCTCATCAGTGGCAGAACTGGGACTTGAACTTGGGTCTGACTCCACAGCTTTGGCTCTCACCTACCACTCCATTGGAGAACAAGTATAGCATTAGCCTACACATTTCCATTCCCCTGATTTCTCCTCTTGCTAAAGGATAGGTATTTTTTTGTGCAAACCCAGGATGCAAATGACTGATTAGAGATGCTTTGTCCAAACCTCCCCCACCTAGATGGATGCATGGATGAATGAGTGGATGGATGAATGAGTGGATGGATGGATGGATGGATGGATGGATGGATGGATAGAAAAGTAAATAAATAAACAAAATAGTTGGCAGAAGTCAGGTTCTGATTAAATGTTGACTCTTTAGTTGTTTGTATACTTTCCAAAAGGAGGATATAAAAGGGTTTTATGTAGAATGAACTGATTTTGGCAGTGTTTTTTAAAATACAGTAAATCCTCACTTGACGTTGTCAATAGATTCTGCAACTTTAAGCGGAAACAACATCTAATGAAACCAATTTTAACCATAGGCTAATTGGTATAAATAAGAGTTAAGTCCCTAAGGCCTCTCCGACGTTATAATGAAATGTTGTTATTCGAAGGCAGACAGTGACAGAAGTCCCTTTTCCTAAAGAAGTGTCTCATATAATTCGACACTAGCATAAGTCTTAAAATGAATGATAATAATAGTGACAAATACTTAAAAAGTGCTTATTATGTGTTAGGCTTAAAATCTGCAACAGCCACAGGAGCAGAGAGAGGTAAACTCATGTTTAACTGGTTCCCTTTGAGGAAACGACCAACGCCGTTTACCCCCCAGCACTGCTTCCTTTGCACTTTGTGCCCTGGCAGCACCCTGGTGACATGGCCCACAGGCCCTCAGTTGCCCCATGTGGCTTCATGCTTTTACACCTTCCCTCACACAGTTCTCTCTTCCTGAATTGCCTTTCCCCGCTTGTTGGCACTGGGGACTCATATTGCCCCTTTGACCTCTTCTTGGGTATTGTGTCACTTCCCCTAAGAAACTGCCCTAGACCTTCTAAGTCTTATTAGTTATCTGTTTCTCTGCCAGGCACCCAGACCCCCTGTACTTATCTGTGTAATACACAAGGTATGGGTCATTTTTCCCCCCTTCATTAAGGTGAAATGTCCAATCTATACAGACAGACAGCAAATTAGTGTTTGCTAAGGGACGCAGGCGGTGGGGAGTGAAGTGTGAGTGCGAATGGGTGAGAGGTTTCTGTTAAGGTGATGAAATGTTTCCCCATCATCTCTGCAGCTTTCGATGCTGTCATTTTTGAACACGTACAGCGGCTGTCACAGAGTGGCGAGCATACACAGGGGAAAAGGGATGTAGAAGATGCGGCTCCAAAACGGTTCTGCATCAAAGTTAAACAAGACCAGTCTGTTTGTTCCCGGGGCCTAAATCTCTAACAGGTACCGGTACAGTGCTGCGTATAAGACAGACATTGCACTGGCCCAGCTGCAGGAAGCATTGCAATCTTAGAGCTTTAATTGTTTTCGGTCTAGACTACAGGATGTCAAGGTCAAATAGTCTTGGGAAACGCTATGTGCTCTGTACGGATCACGGAGACTGAAGACTCTGAGAGGTCCCGCTGCTAAGAAAGCCACTCATGCTTGAAATCAGCGTTTCCCAATCATATTTAGGTCTTGGATCTCAGACGCACATGTTGGAACACCTCAGCCAAGAGACAAGCTAACTGGCATTTTAATGGGTTTCTCTGCCACAGGATTGCCCAGGGGCACCCACCCACAGTTTGTTCATCCGAGGGATGCAAAAGGCTTGGCTTGGCTTCCACAAAAACCTTCCAGCATTTGTCTAGGAACCATCTTTGTGAAGACGATGATAGAATACCATCTGAAGCTCCACAGGCTGTATTCAGGGAGGAGACGCTCTGTTTATTAAACAGAGGAATGTTTAGGTTAGGAATAGTGGGTGGCAGCCAACGGTCCACAGTATCTTTCAAACTTGACTTCTTTTGGAAAATTTTGAAATGAAATAAACCTTTTGCGTGACCAGTGGGTTTACCTCCCTTTTCTAAATTTCCGTCGCTGCAATCTGCTTGAATCTCTTGTCTGGGTCATCTGTCTGCCCTCAGCACAGGAGGGGCTCTTCATCTTAATACAACTGGAACTGCTGACCTCAGCCAAGCTGAGCAGGCTTCTTTGCAGTGGGACATCTCAGAGTCTTCCGTCTGCATGGTGTGTACAGAGCATGCAGCGTTTCCCAACATTATTTGATCGTACAAGCATTCTCTTCCTTTTCAGTGGAGTATTTTCTAGGGCTCGTGGGCCACAGGTACACACTTTGGGATAATCAGAAAGTAGATCTCATGTTTGCAGACCTTACGAAAAGTGCAAGAGACTAGGCACAGAAGACCTTATACTGTAAGATTCCATTGATACGAAATGTCCAGAACTGGTAAATCTATAGAAACAGGCAGCAAATTCGTGTTTGCCCATGGACGTAGATGCAGACGGTGGGAAGTGAGTTGTGAGTGCTAATGGCTGAGAGGTTTCTGTTGAGGTGATGAAATGTTCTAAAGTTAGATTATGGTGATGATTGCATAATTCTAGAAATATGCTTAAAAACCATGCAATTCTATATTTTAAATGGCATAGAATTTTACCGTATGTAAATGATATGTCAACCAAGCTGTTAAAAAAATTTGTTTTGCAAAGATCCTATAAAGATCATTTCACTCCTGCCAATTAAAGGAGTTCTTTGTTTCTCTTTCTTCTTTTATCTCTTTTTACTTTCCCACCTTTTGTTGGTCTGCTGTCCCAGTACAATCCCTCCCATTATTTTCGAATAGACAGCTTTTTATGAAGAAGGAATACACGTGCACAGTTTAAGAATTACATTGAGTACCGAAAAGTAGAAAATGAGGAATAAATGCTTCCACTTCTCTACAAACCACTGTCCTACTCTCAGATGTAACTGCTGTCAACAGTTTCTTACGGGCTCCTTTAGAAATTGTTTGCGCATTCATAGCCTGTATCCATATGGTGCCTATATTTTTACACAAATTGGAACACACTCTATTCTGCGTCTTGTTTGTCTTATTTCGTGGTGTATTTTGGGGAATCTTTTCATGTTAGGCCAGTCATATCTACTTCGCAGCAGCATAGTGTTCATTGAATATTTATGCCATATTTATATAATCAGTTCCCTACTAAGAGGTATTGAAGTTGTCTGCAGATGTGGGTGGTTCTTATTTGATATGTTTTGCTATTACAAGCAACACGAGAATAAACATCTTCGTGTGTTGGTGTGGGATAATTACTAGGAGGTGTGCATGGGTTACAAGTCATGTGCCTTTGGATGTTGACAAATGTGACTCGATGGCCCTGAAAAATAGTGCCCCACATACGGTCTCAACCTTCGGGGATATGAGAGCCCATGTGTGTTTTAAAAGCTCAATTGGCCTCAGACAAGTTGCATCCTCTCTCAGCCCAACGCCCTGACCATACGCAAGTACGGCCCAGGCGGAAACGCTGTCCTGAGGCTGTTAGGACGAGTTTTGTTCCAGCACTCTACCCTCCTCATAGGAAGGTGCCTGCTCTACTCTGTTCCCTGCAGTTCTTGACAGCCAGGCCTCCAGGCCTTGCATCAGAGATGTAATCAATATGCAAATAACCTATTATCGTCCTCTGCAAGAAAGGGCCGTGTCAGCTCATGCTCTGCCTTTCTGGTTCTCTGATTACGGTCCTAGTTCTCCCTTTGCATCACAACTTCCGCCAGCTTCTGTCACCATATCAACTTAAGTGGCTGGTGGGGATGAGAGTGGCAAGAGGTGGACGGGGGTGGGCATATCCTGAATGGCTACTTTTTGAATTTGTAGGGAACCAATAAAAACGTGACTAGAATAACACTGTGGGCATTTTTGCTTTTCTTGAAGCTACTCTGATACAACTAAATTGGATGTGATTTCAGCTGTGATGTAGGGTTGTCAGTCTTAAGAAAGGACTGAATAGAAATATAAAAATCCAAGCCTGCCTAAGGTTGACCTCATTCGTACTATCCGATCACACCTCGTCGTAGGACACTCTTTGCTATTGGAAGAGGCCCTGATTCCAGAACCTTTCATCACATTACCTTCTTCTGGGGTCAGATTCCCAGCCCCTGTTAAAATAGGGTTTGGGTATTGCTTTAACATAAGTGGCCCAGAAGTGACACTGGATGAAAAGAAAATATTCTTTGTTCTGAAGCCTTTGATCAGATTAAATTCTGGCCTCCATTCTCAAAATGCAGGTTCGAGGCTCAGTTCTGACACCGATAAGTGGGGCGAGGGGTTGGTTCCTGGGTGGGGGCAGCACTTAATTTTTCTGGATATGCACTTCCTCAGCTACAAAATGAGGGTGTTGGTTTAGGTCATGACCTCAGGTGCCTGCAGGCAGCAGGCACGGAGACTGTGCTTGCAGGCGACCTCACCCCTCACCCAGGGCAGGGATGGCCACTCCTCTCCTCAGTGACAGCTCCTTGCTGCCGTGCCAGCCTGAGGGTTCAAATATCCCACAGGCCAAACAGGTCTGCAAGCTTGTGACGGGGTTTTCTCCTCAGCTCGCTGCAAGGCTGACACTGTTCTGCTCTGAACAGTATGAAGTAAGAATGACAGTGGCTTCACCTGTGTTAGGTGTTCACAACGCTTACACACTCTCCCAAGCGCTTAAGGATTAGCTCATTCACTTCTGAAACCAACCCAATGATATAGAGACTGAATCTATTCCCATTTTACAGAGCAGAAAAATCAAATAGACAAGCATTTTAAGAACAGTTGTTTGGGGCGTGGTCTTAGTCTATCCACATTTCTATTTTAAAAATGAAAAGAGAAAGTACCTGGGGAGTAATTAAATTGTGTCTGGTGGGGTATTTCACCCCCTGATGGGAGAGGAAATAGAACTGGGGGGTTTGAAGCAGCCCTAAGAATGTAATACTGTGCTACTGAGCTGCAAAAATCCTGCCTGATTTGTAAATTTGCATTTCCATGGCAACCCAAGTGTGTAGTTAAATAATCCTCACTTGTCTAGGAATGAATTCCAGCAACTCTTCCTAAACCTTCATCCTATTCTAATCCCACAGCCGTTGCCATGGAAATGATCAGATAAGATTCAGTCCTGGAGGCAGATGGGCCTATGAAAGCTAAGTCCTGGCCTACATATAGCTCCTGAAATACTAGGTTTTGTTTTGATTTTTTTCCCCCCCGATTTTTGGATCACAGAAAGCAGCCGCCTCCCATGAGAGGTTCACGGAACACGTTGTCATGAAAGTCCGTCTTGGTGTTTGGGCATCTAGAGCAGATGAAGTAAAGTTGATTCCAAAATCCTGCAGAGCAATGGAGAAACTGGGAATGCTTTCCTCTGACTCATTTTGGCAATGTGCTCTAAGAGATAATCACTGGGGTTTCTCACAGGACTCCACCTCCCAGAAGTGACTTCCCCAGGCTGCATCTCCACCCCAGAAGGAGGTAGGTCACCCCAGGGCACTCCGGGGGGCTTGAGCAGCCCAGGAGGGACCAGTTCAATCTTCATTGTCTTTACCAAAAAAGGAATGACAGAATTTTTCGGTGCCTCTGTCAACATCCTTTTATCATGTGCCTTTTGGCAAACAGTTTGGGAAGACGTTATGTTGAAATCATCGTTTCTCAGCAATGTCCAGAGGAAGTTGTGTTTTGTTCCAAATAGAAGCAATACCTTGTCTCTGTACGTTAAACATTGTGATTACACACACACACACACACACACACACACACACACACACATACATTGTGATGTCTTTGCCAGATCCTTCCCTTGGGGGCTTTCAGCCAGCCCCCAAAACAATTGTGCCTTTCATTGAGGCAGATTCCCGGCAACGTGTGAGCCCCAATGTGTCATATGTGAACAAGACAAATCTCAGAGTAAAATTTACTGATTCCCAGGAATGGAAGGGAGCTTTCAGGGTCTCAGGACAGTTCAGTTATGGTTAGCAGCTCTCAGAGGCAGACGCTAAGGGAGAGGTTTCCGGCACCTCCCCATTAGGACTTGAGCGTTTTCCTCTGGAGCCTTTCCCACGCTGCCATCACTGGTTTAACAAAGAATCCAAGAGTTACTGTATCTTTATTTTCCTTTTCCTTTTCCTTTCCCTGGCCAGCTCTAGCTGAATTCCTGTAGTGTCGTTCGTACCAATTTTCCCCCTTTGGAAGCTTTACTCATACATGCTATGCATTGTTTCATACGTTTCACTTACATAGAATTTGTTCAGTAAATACTGGTTGAATTAATATGTGTATTATGTGATTTGAGACACGTAGCAATGCAGTGTTTGGAATAAGATGTAGCTATCAAACTTCATATTTATCGTGTTCTAGATGGCTCCTCTCACCATCGCTACAGAGTGTTAGAGTAGCAACTTTTAGAACCTGCGTGGCGTTTTTCTGGGCAAGTTGTATATGGTAGGTGGTAAAGGTTATGCTTCCCAGTGACATCAAGTAGAATTTCATTCTTGCTCCTCTCTCAACTTTCATAATGGCATGTGATACTGAAGAGAGACAAGAGCTGAATCATTTCTTAAGCGAAGAGACAAATGAAAAATTGGAACTGAAAGCTTGCCGTTCTCCAGCTGACTCCTGACTCTAACTGGTGCTGCAAAATTGTCTTGTCTGTCACTGAGCAAAAATGTAGCCGCCTCGCCTCCATTCGTGCCGGAATAGAGCCTGCGCCCATGCAAAGGGCCTTCCTGCGCCCCCGGTGCTGTTGTGATCACTGTCCCAGCCCTGTGTTAATTTCAGCTTTGCAGACACCCTGTTCTCCTGAAGCTGAGGTGTATCGAGCGTCGAAGAATTCTCTTTGTGTGCAGCAGTGTGTACTTGTTACTATGGTGGTGATTTGTGTCGTCTCCACATCCATGGCAAGTTCTGAGTTGGAAGTTCACAGTTGCTCGGAGGAAAATGGTCCCAGACATGGCCATGCTACGTGGCTGTCTTCATATCCTTGCTTTCCAGATCCACTCAGGTTCCAAATGCCCACCACTGCACCCCTGAATGTCTCTAAAATTCACTCCCTCTCAAGCCACCGTCATCGCCTTGATTAGCCTCCCCGCTCCCCTCGGAGCCCATTCAATGTAGGTGCACTGCACTGCTTTTCAAAATGTAAGTCTGATCGTGCCTCTGTCTTGTTTACAAGCGCTCAATGACTCACCTCTGCCCTCGATCGCAATCCAAACACCTGAGCATGGCTCTGCCTGAGCGGTCCCCTTCCCGCCTCCCTGCCTTTGGGCACGTCCCCCACCCCCGCCACAAGTCCAGGTCCCCGGCACTCCTTCCCCTGCCCCTCGCTCCAGGCTGACTTCTGCTCACCCTTTAGCCTGAGCTGAAATGTCACTGCCCAAAATAAGCCTTTGGTGAGCTCCCAGATTCGCTTGGTCTTACTCTGGTGCTCACGGCACGGTGCCTTGTGCCTTGTGCACGTATGTGGAGGAGTGGACCACGGCTGTAACCACTCAGCCCTGTGTCCAGTGCGCTCTGGAGGCCCTGCTAGGATGGAAGTGCCCCGAACGCAAGGCCCGTCTGTCTCGTGCATCGTGGTCTTCCAAGTGCCTGGCACAGATGAGATGCCTGAAACATCGCTGTTAAAATGGCGAGTGAATGGCTACATAGAGGGTGAGGACTGTCACCGGCATTGAAAAGGCTTGGGCTGTCAAAGGCAGATTATGGGAAAGGCCACCGATGTTTAAGAATGAACAGGCCATAAGGGACCTCTTTGGGTTCAGTTCAAATACTGAGACCTATGTGTGCTGGACCCCCGTTCCCTCAGGGAGCTCCTAGTCTACTGAGGATAACACACCAGAAGTGTTAAGTTACAGTGAAGTCACACTGTGAACATTTCTAAGGAACATGGACCCAATTATATGTGCCTCATCCCACACAAAAAGACATTGCCCATGTCATGCTTTATGCCACAGGACCGCAGCGTGATTTGGAAGACCTAGATACTCTGTGCCCTCCATCAGGCTGGGTTCCTAGAGCACCTTTCCCCAGTGAAGCTTATTCTAGTACTTGGAGATGGGTATTTTCCTTACATCGTGGCCCTTAACTCGAGCCAACTACTTCTGCTGCTGCTGAGAGATGATCTGTTTCCATGCTCAGGGGGAAGAAAGCCTGGAAGTAAGTCTGGGTAGAGGGAGGAACTGAGCTGGGGCGCAGTCTCAGCCGGTCCTGCCAGGAGCTCTGGAGCTCGGATGGGCCTCCAGAGTCCTTCTGAATTCAAGCAATGAGCCGGGCCTCTGAATCCCCAAGCAGCCCCGCCATGGGGTGCAGGATGCCCCAGGAATGAGGGTCACCTTAGGTGAGGCAGCTCCATTAGGTGGAGGGCAAATCCTGGGGAGAACTTCAGCTCTGAGCAGTGAGTGGAAACACTCAGGGAAGATGAGGGAACAAGCGCTTTTATCCTGAAGGTGGGACCTGGGGGGAGGAGAGGGAAAAGATTGTAGACGCTGCCTGCTTCACAGGAACTCAGTCCTTTCTCGTCTTCAACAAATACTGACTGGTGGGTAAACGCAAGCTAAAATGTCCTGTCTCTCCAAGAAAGAATTAACTACAGAGAAGGTGCCCAAAAAATGTATACACCTTTTAAGAAAGGAAAAAAAAAAACTGTATTAAAGTTGTAATACTCAATATATACCAATAACAAAAGATGAATACAAGTCTTGTTTGACTTCTGCAGTTACAAGAGGTGCTCAAAGTGGTTCCAATCAGCGTCCAGACACTTCTAATGATGGCGAGCTACTGCTTGAGCAACGCTGACCCAAGTGTCCACTTGTGTACGTTCTTTTGGCCCCTAAACAATGAGGACATATGGGTGATTGTGCCCTTAGGAACAGAGAGTGATACATACAGAAGAGGATCAGGGGCTTCGAGGGCCGTGGGCAGCGCTGTGGGCCAAAGCGCTTTGCTCCCTTTGTACCCTGGCAGTTTTTCACGTTATCAGCCTCAGCTGACGTGCAGGGATGATGGTCAGGAAAGCTCCCAGAACTTCGAGCAGTCACAGATGTGGCTCCAGTTGCGCAGAGTTGTGGGTGAGGCTGGCTTTGGGAAGGGCGCATCTAGAGACAGGCTGCTGCCACGTCTCTCGCAGGAATCCATCCAGGTGCTGTCTGCGTCCGGTTCCAACTAGTCATGGAAGCGGCAGTGCCTGTCGCAGTGACAGGCTCTCCATCTTTGTGCCCCAATTCTGCGTGCCAGGCAAAGGGCAGTTATCTGTAAGTACTTTGGTCTGAAGAAACTGTCTGCGGCCCGACGCTTTCAGCCTCACGCTGCACTATTTCTCCAGGGCTCCGCTCCCTACCGCATTCCCTCCTTTCGCTCTACCCTTTGTCTCCTGGTTGCAGGGCTGTGCGGTTATCACAATGGCGGCAACTCTTTCTGTGTAAGGGATGAGAAAGTCAAGTACCTGTGGCTTTGCCACCTGCCTCTGTCATTCTGACACAACCCTATCTAGGCCACACACAATGAGATGTTCAGATCCTTTCTTTTTAAGCTTATTACAGAATTGCTCCAAACTCTTTCATCTTCCCAAAGAAACTATAAAAACCCTTGTCACATTCCTGGGACTCCATTCCCATTGGGACTAGCCTGCCACTGAGACCCCATGTTTTAAAAGCCTGGCAGTGCCATATGGGGGTCTAGATGGCATCCAGCGTCACAGAGGCACTTAAAAATGCGGCAAATTTTCTGGGAATAAAGTCCACTAAAAGGTTTTTGTTCTTCTTAATCTCACTCAGTGAAACCTCTCATCACTCAGAAGGAGAATCTGGGAGCTTCTTCTTTTTTTTTCTTCTTTAAATAAGTTTATTGGGGCGACAATTGTTAGTAAAGTTACATCGATTTCAGGTGTACAATTCTGTAATATATTATCTATGGCTCATATTGTGTGCTCACCACCCAGAGTCAGTTCTCTTTCCATCACCATATATTAGACCCTGTTTACCCTCTTCTAGAGCCCCGCTCCACCCTTACCCTCTGGTAACCTGTAAACTATTGTCTATGTCTAAGAGTTTTTGTTCATTCAGTTGTTTGTCATTTTCTTTTGTTGTTTTTGGTTTATATACCACATGTCAGTGAAAGACTATGGTTCTCTGCTTTTTCTGTCTGACTGATCTCGCTGAGCATGGGAGCTTCTTTATCCTCACACAGTTTCAGTGAAAACTGAAGAGCGTCCAGCTTACACTTACTTCTTTTGCCCTCACCACGAACCCACATTCCCAACTATCCCTTTATGCAAACTTGTATTGAACACCTGCTGTGTGCCAGACTCTATCCTGGGTTCTGGGGGCGTGAGGGTGAGAGAGACATTGTCTGTGCCCTCAGGCTGTCCCCTTACAGGACAAAATGCAGTGAGGGGGTGCCCCCGGAGTTGTGCAACTGGAAGGACCTTACTGCGTGGAACGGCGCTGCCCAATTCTCAGCCCCTGCCCACCTGTGGATATTGAACCCCTGAAATGCAACTGAGGGACTGAATTTGGGAACTGTCCTTCATTTCAGTGAGCTTTCATTTAAAAACTAATACTCACTTCCAGTACCAGGAAACTTTTAAGTATGCTTGGAAACACTTGAGAACGTGAGTCTTCTTTTGGAACTCTTATGCTATATAAGCGGAGATCAAGTATTTCTGATGAAAATTTAGCATCCAAATTGAGATGATTAGTATAAAAGATACACTGGATTTCTAAGACTTAGTATATAAAGAAGGATGTAAAATATCCCATTAATAATGTTATATGTATTCCATGGTGAAATGATGATACTTTGAATGTTTTGGGGTAACTAAAATGTGTTAAAATTAATTACATGGGGTTTTATTTTTACTTTAAAAACGTGGCTACTAGGTAATTTAAAATTACTTCTGTGGTGCATGTTATATTGCCTAGTAGTGCTCTAGTAAAAGCAATAGGTAAGGAAATAGAAAATTAACATTTAGTGTAAGGGTGAGAGAGAGAAGTGAGAAACAAATAGGCGGTGTGTCTGATACAGGGGTGTGTAGGAGCTCACAGGACTAAGAAAACGGAGGAACGAGTGTCCCGCTCAGACAACCTGCCATGTCCTAGCACGAGGAAGCACACAGGCAGGCCTGGCGATAAGGGCAGTGTGAGAAATTGAAGGACCCTGTGCATCAAACTCAGGGACCTGAGCATTAGCATGAAGACAGTGAGGAGCCACTGAGATATTTTAAAGAAAGAAATGACGTGGTCAGAGCTGCACGTAAAACCGTCTCCCTCCTGGCCGTGTGGAGAGTGGATGGCAGCGGGTGGCATTGGAGACCCTCCTGCACATGCGAGGCGGGAAGCAAGGCAGCCATCCAGGGCCCTGAAGGAGAGCTGTCGAGTGGAGGAGGGGATGAGAAGGAACGGTCCAGATTGCTGCAGAAATCATGAAATCAGTCAGAGAGAGGAATTTTTAGAAAGAGAAGCCATTTTACATTTATGTACATGTTACTTCCTCTTCTGAAATAGATCTAGTTCTTCTTAGAAAGTACAGACCAAACCTGTGAAAACAAACACATCAATTTAGGAAGGCAAGTTACAACCAGCGTGCCCTGAAAATATGAGTTTCTGACAAACCAAATCAATTAATTTATACCCCGTGGCATGAAAAATGCAATTATACAAAGAAGGGAAAAAAAAAAAAAAAAAGAAACTGGCCATGTTGTGAAGACAGATTTTCCAGGACTGCGTCCAACCTCGACATTATTCCGATCTTGTTTATTTGACTTTTCCGTGTCGTCAGGCCTCACTTTCCTGTTCTTGGCCTTGAGACCCTTTGGACAAATGGCTTTGCATACAAATATTTGAGTTCTTCCTTGGGATTCTCTCAGTATGTTCGGGCTTCATTATTAGTTCTAACCTCATTTCATCACTGATTCACATTTACTTGCCTACTGGGAGGTCAGAGGGTGTTTTTGTTTTTTTTTAAATAAGGAATCTGAACTGATAGCTTTCTGTTTTTCCATTCTGCACTACCACTTGGGAATTATACGTCATTCTGTATCTCCCAAGAAGGACTGAATGACTCAGAATTTAAAATGTGTAAAATGCCTCAAGCTTCTTAGAGGAATAATGTCCTAGAAGCAAGAAAAAAAATGGAAATATGGATTTATAAGCATCATAGGAAATGCCCTGGGTCCCATCAACACAACTGATAACCAGTTACGGGGCAGCTTCTGGCACAGGTTTGGGAGCAGGAGTCAGGAGGCGGGGTCCCCAGTCCTACTGTGCACCTGGCTTCTGTGCCAAATGGGCCACTGACTCTCTCACCCTGGGCTTGCACATCCCGGGGTGTGAAATTAAAACAATAATATCGGCCCTCTAGCCCCCCAGGGGCTGTTGGGAGAGTAAAATAAACTGTCTTCTGCAAAACCAATGGAGAAGCTGACACTTTCTGCTGTGCGTCGCTAGGGGTGCCAGACACTGCACGACCAGTTAGGGTTACGGTGGTTGGTGCCATGTTGTTTAATGTCTCCGAGTCCAGCACACATCCAGCATGCGGCCCGTCACAGGCCCCCATCCGTACGGTTGAATGGCACCATTATTTCTCAGGGAGTTCTTTTCATGACACTACTCTGAGAGCTCCTCCTTCCTGCGGCACACTTTTTCCTTTCATCAGCTCCTAAAGCCATCTTTCTTCGTCTCTGGTATACCATTGTCTTTGATTTTTCAGGGCTGGCTTTTCTATGCTAATTTTTCTCCCAGCCCCTCACTTTTAAACCTCGTTAGTGGGTTGACTGCTGCCTCCAGTTTGGTCTCCTCCACGCCGCTGTCTGTTTGCCTGAACTTTGCTCCTCGTTCCTCCCTGTTTGAGTCCTAGGAAATCTGTCGCCCCCTCTTCCTTAACACACCCCCAAATGACTGAAAATTGTGGTTTTCAGTGAAACACTTCTACTGCTTTTTCCGGCTTCTTCCATATCAGCAAATCCTTTGCCTCACTGTCAGTGAAACTCTCTTTCTGTCTTTTTCTTTTTTTATACAGTTCAACTTCTGCACCACTATAATCTTTCTCATCATGTGGTTTCCCTTTTGGTTAAACCCATTATTTTGATACAGTTTGCAGCTTCTTTCCTTCCTTACCTTCATACCCCGGCCCTTATTTAATACTAGTTTTCACATTGCTGGTTTCTTTCTGGGTTAGAGCCATTACTGATGCCGTGATAATTTATGATCACAGAGCATTGGGTCTCTTAGCACTTGTGCAAGTACAGTGCATTTGGGGAAGGGCAAGAGAGAGAAGACAGACCACCGTTTCCAATAGCACAATGGCATCACAATCTATTCTCTGAAGTGCTAATTAGCCCTTTGTCTCACTAGACAAACTGTATTTCAGGAGTTTATGTTCTTTCCTATCTTTTTTGTAGTTACTCACCGCTTTGCTCAGTGTTATTCAATTCTTCTCAGCCAGCCAGAGGACAAAAAATGATGATGAGGAGGAGAGTTTTAACACCTAAGTTTCTGGAGTCTTCATCAGATAAGCCAGGCAGTCTTCTAAACACTTTACCTGTATATTCACTCCTTTTGTCCTCCCAGCAATCCTGTGATGTGGGCACAGTTGTTACCCCAATAGCAAGCAGCGCATAAAAGGCAAATGAAGTTCACAGATGTGCCTGTGAGAGGTTGGTCTGCACTCAGTGGGCTCACGCCATCTGACAGCACATGCGGGAATGCCTGGCGGCAGGGTGATTGTGGCCAGTGTGGGGGGCAGCTGTAAGGGCCGGAGGAAAACACGCTGGGAGATAAAACGTGGTTCATGACCAGTTGTGTGACGATCCAAGCTGCGGGTTTCCTACCAGAAGGCATGTGCCGTCATAGTGGGGTAGTAATGCTTCCCGTTGGAAGTAGAGGTGTTTTACCCCTGTGGGATTAGAGGTCAAGTGGTAGCTACTGTTCCACACTGGTGGCCAAAGGGACACCAGATGGGATTCCTTGTTGTGGTTCTGCATGCCGCAGTGACCGGACCTGTGACACCGCCTCTATTGTGACGTGACTACCTGACATTTCTCTCTGTTTCCATGAGGGCCCTTCAGATTCCAGGTGGGGAATGGAGAGGAGAAGGGAGCTGAGCTGCACGATGGAGCGTATAACACGAACCTTGGTGTGAAAGCATCCTAACAGTCTTCAAAACCTTTGGAAGTCGGGAACTGACAACGGCTTTCTGCAAGGAGACGCACTATTACTGACACATTTGTTCGCTTCTCAGTGGTACTTTCCCATCCACGAACATAACGACCGCCATTTCTGAAGCCTTCCCCAGTCTTGTCCAACTGGTAAACCCCTCCTCATCCTTTAAGCTCCTGCTCATCCAGTATCTCTTAGGAAAATCTTTCTTTAATCCTCCTAAGCAGTATGGCAGGCTCTTTTCTTTGTGCTTCTTTATTATAGCAGTTACCATATTGCATTCTAGTCCTTTATTTATTGCGTGGCTGTCAATAGACTGTGTCTCCAGGACAGCAACCCTATTGCATAGACTCTATCTTAAGACCTTAAATATTCAGAGCAGCAGCATTACCCCCTCTCCACACATTCTTGTTCCTGATTTCACACAACCTCCTTGACTTTGAAGATTTAACCTTGGATTCAGAAAACGAGGCAGGTGTCATCTGACACCCCCTCCCAAACTCTTCTGACCCATGATCTCACAAAGGAAAGAATCTGGGCTGGATGCTTCGATTTCCCCCAAATCGTACCAAAGGTGGATGTGCCTGGGGCGCCGACCACATGCGGGGACGTGTTAAATCTCAGCACAGAGTGGCCACTACCCCCACCCATCACATTACCCCCTTTTATTCTCACCGCTGCGCTGAGAGGCAGCTTTTATTTCCGTCCTTTTGACCAGTGAGGAAACTGAGGAGCAGTAAAGGTTGAGTGCCCAACAGTGTCCCACCGTCAGGAGGTGGCCGAGCCGAGATGTCACTCCGGCATGACCCCTCACTGACCTGCTCCTTCTTGATCGCGCTCCGCTACGGGGAGGAATAATGATGGAGACGGTCCCCGGGCTCGCGTTACTCGAATTACACTTAACGACTGCAGAGTCTTATTGCCCATTTTCATCATCTTAGTGCTTTCTAATTAAAAAGGAGGGGAGTGGTGATCTTTTTGCTCTCTAACTTCTGTTTTTTCTGCGCGGAAAGCAGAGGGCCTCCAATGAGAGCCTCTGTGTAATAGAGCTGATTGTATTGCAATCAGCTGTTTAAGTGCACAGTTCTCCGAGGTTCCTTTTTACTGAAGACAGTTAATTAACCACACAGCCACTAATCACTTACCCGTGCTTGGTCTTGATTACGAGGAATATGGGAACGTACTTAGTCACCTAAAAGTCTAAAAGCGTGCCCCTACTGTAGCAGTCTTTAATTAACGCTAATAATAGTATTAACACTATTTAACATCAGGTGAGTGCTTACTGAGGGTCAGGGACTCTGCACGTGGTTTTTATTTAATCCTCACAAGGATTTTAAATTGAAGCGTATACACTATTCTTTTACTCTCCATCTTGCCCATGAAAAGCCCAAGGGGAAGGTTAGGGTGAAAGGGAAAGAACTGAGACTTGAAGCCCAGTGTATACAACCTCAGGGCCTGTATATGCGCCCTGATGGTTCCATGTCTGCGGTGATGGGGATTATCAATCACTTCCTTTTGTACTGTACCAGGGCACTCCCTTACTCGTACAGCAGAGCTCAGAGTATGAAGTCTAAGACACTGGAAAAAGACCCTTACAGCTGACGTTACAGACTGTTTGACTGAAACTAAGGAAACAGTCTCGACACCCTTGAGTTGGGGTAAATGGCAGCTAAGCCCAAAGCAAGCGGCAATCAGCCTTCCCAGCGGTGCTCCTAAAACTGAGACCTGAACAAAGCAGGATATTGGTGGCCTCTGAGTGGCCAAATCCAAACCTAACTAAGTGGTACAAGTTATCAACTCTGCTGGCTAAGACTGGTCCTTCATGGTACAGATCCTTGGGACCAGTGGGGTGGGAGGTGGGAATTGGACAAAGAACTTGGAATTAGAAGACGGACATTTATTCGTATAATCAGGCTCCAAGCTTTCTCCTCTCCCTATGCCTCCTTCTTTTTGTTATTACATTCATGACCTCACAAGCTGTTTCTTCTAGCTAGAATATTTGTTCATGCTCATCAAAGCCCTCTCCCCAAATCCTGAGACCCTTTTAGTGTCAGATTTAAAGCTCCTTTTTTTCAATCTCTCCTGACCCCCAGAAAAGGCCATAGCTCGGGTTCTCCATGCTAGGGAACCCCTCATGTGTATCACAACCATAAATATGTATTTGTGTAATTGTGGATTAAACATCTGTCGTCAGAACCTGATTGTAAATTCTGTGTCTTATTTTTGGTTCTGTAGACTAGTACAGTGCCTGACATGTAATGACCACACGCGCGTATAAATAGTGATTATATTAGCTGCCTAGGGCTGCCCTAATGAAGTATCAAGACCTGGATGGCTTAAAACAAAAAATGTTTATTATGTCACAGTTTTGGGGAATAGAAATCTGAAATCAAGTTGTCAGCAGGGCTACGTTCCCTCTGATGGCTCTAGGGAGAATCCCTCCTTGCAGTGCTGGGGTGATGGAAGTGACCCTCAGGGGTGCAGGGGTAAAGAGAAGGGGCTTGCGGGTGAGACAGACCTGAGCGTGGGTCCTGGGTCTGTGGCTCACTGTAACTACGGGACTTCGTCTCTCTGAGTCTTAGTTTGCTCATCTGTCGGGTGTGCTGCATAGCCTTCCTCAGTTTCCCCTCTGTGAAATGAGCATGATGGCCATGACACCAACTAAATCTGTTACTGTATGTGAAGTACTTGATAAATTATTAGTACATAATAAATACTAATAAGTACTAGCTAATATTATACTTACTGCACTTTTATATGTATATGAAAAGTCCTCTTACAAAAAGCATTACAGCAAAACTCAGAGTGTGAGGCCGCTCCATCTGTGCTGGTATGCCAAGAATTTTACAGGAACTAGAAAGGTTACCCAGTGTATTCATCTAAGTTGACATTTTGTGCCTTCTTTAATCAGATTAAAGGATTTTTTTATTAAAATAGTTTTATTTTTACATAATGCTTTTGATGGATTTTTTCCCCCTAAACGTTTGGATAAGACAAAAACAAGAGCCAAATGGTTATTTCTTGATTTTAGTAACACAAGTGATTTCAGAGGGACAGTTGGGGGGTGGGGAGGGCATAATTGAAGGAACACCCAGTAAGGATGCCGTGCGAGGTATTGGTGGTTGGCACCGTTTCTACCCCCTTGCGGGGAGTCCGGGGAGGGGTGCTGCTTAGGCTGCAGGGAGCGTGGCTGCTGGACAGCTCCCGACCCCCCCATTTGCATCTACCGCATGTGTGCCAAGACCACACTACCCCCGTGGTTGGCAGCCAGTGACTAAGCACACCAGGGGTCCCAGGGCCTGGCCACCCATGTGGGGTTCCTTGAACAGACAGCTACTGCTGAGGACTCTCCCCATCGGCCTGGCCAAGACTTCCTTAGACCTGCAGTGTGAGCCTTTCCTACCCAATCCTTCCTCCCTTCTCTCCTTGTACAGGTATCATCTGATCTGCCTTGGAGTCTGAAGGCTCTACCTGCACCCTTGTGCTTTTTCCCCGTTGCCGCTCAGAGACAATTTCCCTAGTAAATCTCTTATACATCTAATCTCACCTACTCCCATCTTGGTGTTTGCTCTGTGTACTTATTTCCCAGACTCCTTGCCTTGAGGGTTCTGGATGTCACTGAGGTGCTTGTTGCCTCGGAGATTTCTTGCAGGAGATGTGGAGAGGGGACAGAAGAGACATCACCCTCTGTGGTGGGGTAGCTGACAGTTGGGCTCCAGCAAATACGGGTTTTTGTAGCAGCCAGATTCCACATTCCAGTATCTAATCATCAGCCCTGTGGACTTGGGCTGCTGCGACATTGGCAGTAGCAGGGAACCCCTGATGACAGCTGCTGTGGCCGGATTTTATAGCTGAACTGCAGCTCCTTAGCTCCTGTACTTTTAGCCTGTCCAATAATTTCATAAGCACTCATGCCCCTGATTGGATTCCATTCTGCTTAAAACACCTGACAGGATGTTTGTTTCTTGCACTGAATGTTGACTGATAACAGCAGTGGATTTTCAGGTTGCAAAGTTGACTTTTTTTATGCCCAGGAATATATTTAATAAAGATGTTATCATCTATAACGTGGAAGTGAGGCCACATACCTACCAAGCCAGTAACTCAAGAGGAAGGGATTATAAAGAGCTAGGGGATTAGTTTGTGTTGGCTGCTCCTCAGAAGATATTTCAAGAAAAACTGGGCTCCAGTAAGGATTAGCCAGTGGGCAAGCAAAGCGGGAAGGGAAGCGAGCGTGCAGGGATTAGGGTATTCAAAGTGTTGGAAAAGGTAACTGCTTCTAGACCGGGTTTCCTCGAGCCAGTCCTTGGCACAGCCCTGTTTACACGCTCAAATGCGTCTCCGTTTGAAAGATAAATTATATGACCATCCTACTTGTGCCCCAGATAGCTAGAGAGGTCTCTGTTTCAAAACCTTTTGCAAAGACCTGGTAAGGCCTCCTAGTCAAACAAAGGTATCTGTCACTAAGGATCAAATGGAAAATGTTGCCTTTTAACCCAGCCTGTTGTTTCAAAAGGCTTCAGCGTGTGTAGCTATCAAACTGAGGCTGAGGGATGGAGGAAAGGACTTGTGTGTCATGTGGCATATGGAACTTCCTGGCATATGGAACTCAGTAGAAGCCAGTGGAATTGTACTGCCAAAGAAATGATAACACTGGTTTGCAAAAGCCCGGAACTTCCAGGTCTGTAGGCAACTGCCCCAGATTCTCACAAGTAGAAGTGGGATGTAAAAGCTACGTCACTACCAGGGGAGGTCTGACTCCAGAGAATACTGGACCGTGAGGAAAAAACTCTCAAGGGCAGGGGCCAGAGGATGCAGAGGAAAATGGTTAAGAGTTTCTACAACAGAACACAGCCAGAGTCTAACCTGCCAGGCAGTGAGAAGTTACAAGGTCTGCCCTGCGTGATTTTCTTTGTTCTGGAAGTGACTGCTCTATGTTCTCCAACCTTCCCTTTTTCGTTTGAGAGTTTTTATTGCAGTTGTCCTATTCTGGCTTCATTGCTATATATTGAATGTGTGTGTACAGGGTGGGGGAGGAAGGGCAAATAAATTGTCTTCTTGTTGATAGGTTACTGACCTATGAAGAGCTAAAGGATGGCCTGACGTCCTTAACTTTGGGCCTAATTCAGAAACTGGGTTGTACTTTGGATTGTCTCAATAGTGATTGTGTTTCACGTGTGAGAAGAATATACATGGATATTTGGTGGCCAGAAGGGTGGGTAGACTGGGTTAGAGACACATCATTATACATAAAAACCCATTCTGCTCTTATGCATTTCAGTCAGGGTCCAGTCAGGAAAACAGAATCCCCGCCAGGTCTTTCAACAAGAGGGAATTGCCTACAGGGAGTTGGTTTTACGAGGGATGAAAGAACAGAGGGATAAACCTGGGAGGGTGCGATAACCCAGAAATTAGCAGCATCTGGAAGCTGCCCTTACCTCTGGGGTTAAAGGGACAAAGGAAGGAGGCAAAAGACAGAAGCAAGATGGCTGTGTCTTGGGAGAGCCAAGACCATGGAGAGAAGGGCTGTTGGCGGGAGGTAAGAGCAATGGAGGACACACAGCAAAGGCAGCAGGGCGGGGGGGGGGGGGATATCCTGCCTCAGCTTCTGATCTGTCTTCCACCCATGCGAACTTCATCCAAAGCCAGGAGACAAGGAAGCTGGGGAAATAGGGTTCCCTGTGATGTATATCAGGGCGCAAGACTACACTACATTTCCCAGCCTCCCTACAGTGAGCTGTGTCATGTGACTAGGAATGTGTCAGGTCAGCAGCAATCACGTGGAACCTTTCAAAGCCTGGGCCTCCTATCAGTGATGCCTTTTCTGTGTGACTTTTCTTCTACTCACCGGTGGCCACAGGAGGGGGTGTAGAGTTCACCAAACAGATAATGCCCTCGGGGGAGGGGGAGAAATACATGCGAGAAACTCTTCTCTAAGTGACAACGTGGAGGAGAGCTGCCCCACCGGCAGGCAGTTCACCTGGAAACAGGTACAAAAGAGAGAAATATGCCACTGGATTTTTTGGTCTCCTGGCTGTTACAGCTTAGGTCTTTATCCCAGCAAGTAGAGATGTTTTCAGTTTTTCATTTATCTGTTCATTCATTTATTCCACCATCAGTCGTCTATGACCTAGGCACTTAAATAGGTAGCGGAGATAAAAATGTGAACAAAACAGGTTCCCACTCTCCGGGAGGTCACTACTTACTAGGGGAGACTAAGAAAATGGACGGAAAATGGTAGCACAGGATGATACGTGCTGTGTCAGTGCGGGACGCGGACGACAGGGAACTGCCACAGGAATTATTCTCCAAGGACAGAACTGACCGAGTGGGACTTGGAGGTAGAGGAATAACCATCACCCCCGTGAATGAAAACCTGTTTTGTGGCAGACGCTATATCAGGTCCCTTAAGCATGTAATCATCTAACTGAACGCTCATAATACCTTTTGAGACAGGCGTTAAAACTCTTCATGATATAGGTGGAGAAACTGAAATTCAGGGAGTTTAAATGATTTCTCTAGGACCACACAGTTGATTGTTGAGATTTAAACCCAGGTCGGCCTGCCTATAAAACTGATGTTCTTTCTAGCAGGGTAAGCCGTCTCTCTATCCAGTGAGCTTTGCTTCCATGATACACTTCATAATGTGCCCGCTGGATAGATGGCTGCTTGTCCGACCTGCCCTCGACATTTATGGAACTCATCACTCAGGTCCACGAAGAGAAGATGGAAGAAAGCATAGTGACGAGAAGCCACGCTCTCTACTTGATTTATTTGCTTTACTTCTGACCAGATATAAGGTACTCACCACCAGCATGACTGCCCTCCTTATTTCATGCCAGACTTTTTCTAAATGACTTCAGGCTATTTCCCAAAAAAGCCAGACTGAAGGACAAAGATTTACCACCATGAAGGATGGTTCAAAAGAAACACGTTAAGCTCTGGCCACGTGTAACATCTTTGTCTCTGAAAGTTCCTGGGCATTTGAAAAGGCAAGAGGACCATTTTCCAATGGGTCTGCAGATCCCCTTTTTAGCTCTCTGAAAAAGAGATATTTTAACTTGCATTAACTCTGGGAGACATCTTCTAATGACCAAGAATATCAGTGACAGAGCCAACACTGCTGTCTCCAAATCCTAGATGAATCATTGAACAGGACTGCAGCACGCCACGGAGCTCCCCTGCTAAAAATCAACACGACACTGACTGATATTAAGCAGGATTTTGTCTGTGTATCTCCTTGACATTGTAAGAGGGAATGAGAACTGTAGTTGATGATTGGAAAGGAGAAACATAAACATTTTTAAGGTCCCAATCTTGTCCCACTTCAAATGCTATGCCATTGCTAGTCTGCAGCTTTGGCAAATGATCTTTTCTTATTTTATTTTAATAAGAAAAGGTATTTTGAAGATAACTGAGTTTTCAGAACAGGAGAAGGTAATATGGTGTCAGAGCAAAAGGATCATACATTATATCCTGTGATAGCTTGGCCATGGGCTGCCCCAGAGATCATATGGAGAAATTGTTACTTAACAGTAACTAACAGGTAGATCGCACAGTGTCGGCTTCCAGGAAGTTTGCAATGGTCGGCTCGTTCTTTGTTCACAAAGCGTTCACAGAAGTAAGTATGTGAAGGGTACACTGAGGCCACTTTTGCAGGGTCAGAGTCCAAGACATGAAGCGGCAGTGCCCAAGATGACAGAGAAAAATGTACTTGTGGGTAGAGTCTAAATCTCCTTGGTCGAGTGCCAACTCTAAACACCAGCCTTTCTATCCTGTCCTTGTCTATTAGGCATTTTTGCCCAAATCGGATACAGTCAGTGTGACATATCTAATCAAGATCTTACAGAAACTTGATTAGACATTGAGCTAGCCAATATCCATATAAACCAGCTCACAAAAAGTTAGGAAATTAGATCTCCACCCTCTTCTGGGACAGTCCGTAATGATCAAATCAAATCAAAAGTGTTCACTGGGCTTAGACTATTCATAGGCCCGCCTACTTTTTGATTAGCTCCATTGTTCCTTCAGATCCTAAGCATAAACGGAAAACTGACAAGATACTTTTTGTCTATGTGAAATACTTAATTTTTTTTCCTGTTCTCTCCCTCGCCTAGTTGAGAATTTGGGGAAAAGAGATCAATCTCTTTTCTTTTTTCGAAGAATGGGAATATATTAAAGCTATAAATTGCCAGAGGACAGAGAGAATTTTTGTCATTTCACTGGCTCATTGCCTTGGTTTTCAAGGCAGTCAGAAGGGTGCCAAGCACCTTTTCTGCGATGTCTCACTCTTAGGGTTCTCCTGGGTAGCATGTCTGGGGATACCTAGTAGAGCGGGCAGTCCATAGTCCCTAAATGTATGCACTCCCAAAATGAGATGGCGGGAAAAGAAGTAATAGACAATAGAGTAAAGAAAAACAACAACAACACTAAATCAACGTATTATATATCATTGTGCCCAGTATCTCAAATTTTTGTCTTCTCATTGCGTGTCCTTCATGCACATATCTCCATTTCACAGCCAGCCGGGGGGCAGGGAAGAGGAAAGGAGGCCTGGGACCGGCAGGCAGAGGCCGTCTCAGCTGGGCTGCTGTCTCACCCTGCAGGCCACCGTCCCATCATCCATCCCTCCTTACCGTTGGCTTCTCCTGGGGCTCAGCCACCAGCGGAAAAGCTGCCCCATTCCGTCCTAGCAGCTCCATCACACTCTCTTTTCCTCCCCCTGTAACTCATCACCATCTTGTCCTCTTTCTTTTTCTGCCTGCTCAGTTCTTACACCTCCCCTACTAGGCCAACATGCTCTCCACCTCTGTCCCCGTGGTAATCTCCTTTACTCCCTGGTTGTCCTGAAATTCCTCCCCCACAGAGCTTCTCCTTACCCCCTCCAGTGGCCATCTTATCATCAACAATGGAAAAATTGAGCCAGAGTAGCCAAGGCACTCTGGAGACCCGAACCTGGGGTGAAATGTCCTCAGTATAACTTGTGGTGGGGACCAGGGGCCAGTGTGCTGTTGAATGCAGCCAGTTTCCTCTCTCTGGCAGTGGGCAGAGTGAGCAGATGGGGACTTCCAGTTTCTTCCATTATTTCTTCAACTTGTTTCCCAACCTTCAGGAGGTGAGAGAGGGCTGCCATGCTTCCCCAGACCCCCTTCTGCACTGGAGAGGAAAGGGAGCTCTTTGGGTTATGCCAAGAGTAGGCAGTCAAGGTTGGGACTCCACGTTAGACTTTGCACTGAGCCTGGTTTTCTTAATTGGCTCTGATTCCTAGCTCCCTTTTGTGCACTGAGATGGAGAAAGTATGAGGGATGAGTATTAGCATCTGCCCACTCTAGCATCTTCCGACATGACTAGGAGACAACTAACAGAAAAAGGTCCACGATTTCCAATGGCTGGATATTCATCAGGAATCGGAGGAACCAAATAGAAAGAGATGGATCACAGAAAGGGCTTAAGGATCTGTATGCCAGAGAAGTTTTGGGTGAGTTGTAACAAGATAAAGTGTGAAGAAAATGCGTCGGAACAATAAATCAAAATTGGAGATACGAGTTAAAAGTTAGAGCTATTAATAAAAAATGGGCTCTATGAAAACTGCTTGCTGAGTTGAACATTAAAGCTTATTTCTCATTAAAAAATAGCAAAGGTGGTAGCATTATGTTATTAATGGAAAGAACTAAGGTACAGAGAATTTAAGTAATTTGCCTAGCATTACACAGCTACCCTGTTTCCCTGAAAGTAAGACCTAGCTGGACAATCAGCTCTAATGCATCTTTTGGAGCAAAAATTAATACGAGGCCCGGTCTTATATTGTATTATATTATACCCGGTGTTATGTTATGTTATGTTATGTTATGTTATGTTATGTTATGTTATGTTATGTTATGTTATATTATACCTGGTCTTATATAAGACCTGGTCTTACAATAATTTTTAATATAAGACCGGGTCTTATATTAATTTTTGCTCCAAAAGACACATTAGAGCTAATTTAAAAATTTAACATTTAAAAATAAGAGCTAGGTCTTATTTTGGGGGAAACATGGTAGTAAATGCCAGAGCTTGAATTCTCGTGTCTGAGTCTGCTTTTGATTTTTCCAACTTTATATGAAAATGCTCAAACTATTAATATTTGAAAGAATAGGTCAGTGATAACCTGGGTACCCACAGCCTAGCTTCAATAATTTTGTCAAATTTGCTTTATCCATATTTGTATATTAGTGTATCTTTTTTTAAAAAAAATTTATTGGGGAAGAGGAACAGGACTTTATTGGGGAACAGTGTGTACTTCTGGGACTTTTTTCCAAGTCAAATCTTAGTTGTGAAGGGTGCAGCTCAGCTCCAGGTCCAGTTGCCATTGCTAGTTGCAGGGGGTGCAGCCCACCATCCCTTGCGGGAGTCGAACCGGCAACCTTGTGGTTGAGAGGACACGCTCCAACCAACTGAGCCATCTGGGAGGCAGCTCAGCTCAAGGTGCCGTGTTCAATCTTAGTTGCAGGGGGCAGAGCCCACCATCCCTTGCGGGACTCGAGGGATTGAACTGGCAGCCTTGTGGTTGAGAGCCCACTGGCCCATGTGGGAATCGAACCGTCAGCCTTCGGAGTTAGGAGCATGGAGCACCAACCGCCTGAGCCACCGGGCCGGCCCCTTGTGTATCTTTTTTTTTTCCTGAAACATTTAAACATACTTTTCTGATACTTTTTTCCTAAACACCAATTCACACTAAGAGCTTTCTTCTACATGACAATATGATTTATCACACCTAAAGTATTAGAAGGTCTCTACGTAGTACCATCCATCATCCAATACCGAATCCATATTCAGATGTTCCCAATTGTTTTTAAAAAGTTATAAGGCTTTTTTTTTAAACGAAATATCATAAACAATAAAAATTCATGCATTGCATTTGGTCTTTTTACGGTTAAAACAGAAACTAAAGACTACCCCTTCAAATGGCCCCCAGCCAGTGACCCTGTGGGCAGTTCAGTCTTGTATACAATTGCTTCCATTGCTAACCGGTGGGAAGGCTTGAGGACATCCACTGTCGACTGGACCTCAAACGACCCAGCAGATGACGACTGGTTGCTGTCCCAGTGACACTGACGGGTCAAGTGGACATGGGAACTGGAGAGTTAAGATAACCCAGACACAAGGGTCAGACACAACAGTGTGTCCCTGTTCCTGATCTCCAGCTGAGGAATTGACCAGGGCTGCACTGGACGGGGACCAGGTCCTGTCCCTGGTGACAAAGGCCCATTCTCACAAGGCCAAAGGGGCATGCTTGTGCCCTCCTAGAATTCTGTGAATAGAAATGCCATGCTGGGTGTGTGTATGAGAGAGAGAGAGAGAGAGAAAGAGAGAGAGAGAGAGAGAGAGAGAGAGAGAGAGAGAGAGAGAGAACAGGGCAAGCATTTGAGGAATGCTTATTGGGTCATCGTTACCCAGATGTACACGTGATTCCAAAGTTCCTAGCTATTCTCACCACAGTCTCACTAAAAGAGATTTCCTAGACTGACAGAAAATGATAGCCTTGTAGAACTACTGAGCTCTGCAGACTATGGGATGAGTTGAAATAAAATAGACCATCCTAAGAACACCTCATAATTGCTGAATGCTTATTGACACACGTGAATGATAGAATATTAGAGCTAGAAGAGACGTTACAGTGAATCATGGAGGCAACTAGTCTTTATTGAGTGCTGTGCCTTAGTCCGTGCACAGCGGATACAGAAATGACAGAGACAGTCTGCCCGCGTGGAGTTTACATTCTAGTAGGGGAGACAGACATTAACAAGTAAATAAATAGACAAGATACATTCTGATAACTATAAGTGCTATGATGGAATTAAACTAGGTGTGTGGAGAAGAGTCACTGTGAGAGGTGGGAGAGTTTTTTTTGACAGGGTGGTCAGGGGAAGCCTCCATGCTGCGTGGTCTCCGTTTGTCTTCACAGATCCTCTGTCCACCCTTCCCCATAAGGTGTGCCCCTGGAGGCTGGTCTCCGTTTGGTTCTTATGGTCCTGCAAATCCAAGGACCTCTGTAGTGTCCGGGGCGGAGAGCGATGTGTTATGAAAGCCCTGGCAAATGCCCACAGGGCAATCACTGGGCAGACCTGGAGTGTGGGGAGTAAGGCCGCCCACATGGCACCATTCCCTTGAGGGGCAAGCCAGCCAAGTGGTAGCAGCTGTGAGGTTATGCATAGTGTCGAAAATGTCCCCCAGAAGGTGTCCATACTGGAGGAGGCTATTGACAGTCAGACAAGATTATCTGTCCTGTAAATGCCAGCCAGTCTCGGTTCCCATCGGTACTAGTGTTTGCTCAGAGTGCCTATGAACAAAGTGACTCTGACAGTAGAGCTGGCTCAACAAACAAGGACCCCCCTCACTCAGCCTCATGCGACGAGTGCCCCTGCTAAGAGCCCAACTTCTCAATAGCAGAAACCAACATCGAGTCCCCAACATGGGACCATGCCCTTGGGGAACCTGCCAGTAAAACCTGGCAGTAAATTCATTACATTAGGGCCCTCTATCATGGAGAGAGTAACAGTATTTTTTCCCAGTAATACATATTTCAGATACAGCTTTGCCTTCCCTTCCTGCAGCAGTTCTCGCAGCACTGCCATTCAGGGAATGATAGCTCACACATCACCTCTGCCAGCAAAGGAAGTGAGGCAATGAGAACTTACCCTCAAGAGATTGGGTTTGATCCTTTACCTGGATCAGTACATATCACAACCCTGTGATACAGCGCTAGTATCATCCACCTTTTGTGACTGTGGAAACTGAGACTTCAAGGGTTTGCGAAACTTGCCCCAGCTGGTCAGCTAGCTTGTAGCATAGTTAGTACTAAAATCCAAGTTTTCTGGCCAAAAAGTTTGTATTTAAAAAAACCCAACAGCACTGTAATTTTTTGGAGAAATGGTTGATTCCACTGTTGGGGAAGGAAAATGCAAGATGAACCAGAAACATTGTGTAATGCTGAATAGTAAGGAAATGCCTCGGCCCCCTCAAAACAAAACAAGGAAGGAAGGAAGGAAGGAAGGAAGGAAGGAAGGAAGGAAGGAAGGAAGGAAAGAAGGAAGAAAGAAAGAAAGAAAGAAAGAAGGCAGGGCTTATCAAAAGGATACAAGCCAAGCTAAAAATACTCCCAGTGGCCAAAGCGAAAACAATTTGAGCAACAAAATCATTATCGATAATACTGGATTATAACCCAAAGAATAAAACAAATATCCATGAATCCACGCTGATATAAATAATTGATGCAATAAATGAATATATGGAGGAAAAGGGGTAACTCTTTCTCATAGAAGAATCCCAAATAATATATGTAGATTCTCCCTTTCTGAAGAGGTCGTACTTAATTCCCCTACGAGGCTGGACTTGGTTACCTGCATCCAAAAGCTACCTTATAGAAAGGAGAAGGCAGTAACTTGACTGAGGAGAAACCTGGCAGACACCAAATGATTAAGGTTAAATTCACCAGTAATAAGTCATGTTGATATCATGTGTTCACTGATGTGGTGCCATCGAAGGGTACTTCGCTGTGGTATTTTCCTCTCAAACCCTTAAGCCCAGTCTAATCATGAGAAAACATCAAAGAAACCAAATTGAGGGACATTCTACAAAATATCACACCAGAACTTTCAGAATGGTCAAGGTCCTGGGAAACAAGGAAAGACTGAAAAACTGTCACAGATCAGAGAAGACGAAGGAGATATAACAATTAGAGGCAGTGTGATATCCTCGATTGGATACTGGAACAAAGATGGGGCCCTAGTAGAAAAACTGGCAAAATAAAGACTGTCATTTAGTTAAAAGTATTGTACCAAGGTGGATTTCTTAGTTTTGACAAATAAAGGTTATATATATGATGTTAGCATTAGGAAAGGTGGGATGAAAGTTATGTGGAAAGTTTCTGTACTGACTCTGCAACTTTTCTATAACCCTAAAATTATTGCAAAGAAAAAAGTTTAAAATTAAAACAAAAATTAAGAAATCACAAAAACAGACCACTGTGCTAGATTACGTCTGAGTCAGAGTCTGACAGACCTTCCCTGGGTCTTTTCCGTTGGGGAACGTTCTGTCATAGGCCAAAGAAAACTTGCCTCTCTTTCCAGCTAAGAGAGAAAATAAAGAAGAAAAGGAGAAACATGGGGAGTTGATTAATTCTCCAGTTTATAAAGATTACTTCAAAGAGACTGAGCCATTAACAGCTTTGTGCACCATTTAATAAATTCAGTGACTTTACCTTGAGCTACCAATTCAGTTGTAGAATTTTTCTCTAAGGAGTCATAAAAACTACAGGTCTTACATCTTTTGCTACAATCTCCAGCTTCACCAAAGAAAAAAAAGAAAAAGAAAAGTAGAGTGCCAGCCTTGATGGATAGTTACAGGGATCTATCATTTGAGACAACCAGAAGCTTCTTTATACATTAGCTTGAGACACTGGCCTCTTTGGTGAATATGTTTAATGTATTTCTCAAATGTATGGCCACTACAACGTGTCAAGCTGGTGAATCAGGGTAGATAGTGAGCGCATGCAACAAACAAAGGAGATGAAACTTATGCTAAGAAGCCAAATCAAGGGTGCTGTCTTCTCCACAGCAGCTGGATTTCCTGTGGTCACAGGTTGCAGGAGGACCCACGTCTCTTCTTTGCAACTGCCATTTAACTACTGAACATGTATTGAACACTTATTTCTGAAATTCACAGAAATTACCGCCACCATATGCCAGGACCATGTGACCATTATTTCATTAGCAACCCTACATAACAGTTGTTATTATTTTTCCCAATGTTAGAGATGAAGATGGACACTCAGAAGTATTAAGCCACCTTGTTAGCTGGGCGTCATTCTAGATTTCCGTGGCTTCAGACCTCAAGCATTTCCCTAGACACAGCCCTGCTTCTTTACAGCCAGCAGATCTCGATTATCACGGGCAACACAGCACATTCCCCCATCCCCCCACCCCCCCAGACACAGAAAACAAATAAGAGCTCAAAGTCATTACTTAAATATTAAAAACAAACAAACAAACAAACAAAAAAACCAAACAAACAAACATGAAAGCTCAGTTAAACGACATTTGGTTGACAGTTAACTCAAATTGTCTCTCTCTCTTTTTGTCTTCAAAAGGTATACTAAACTCCATGTAAACATTGGAAGGAAGTGAACATTCTCAACAGAGGAGACACCTGTTCAAGGTATAATCCAGGGAAATATCTTTTTACCTTTTTTCTCCCCTCAAGTCACAAGAAACTGTTTCTCTTCTTAAAAGCAGCAACAAAAATATATGTGTGTAATATGAGGAAATAGTCTCTTGAGCAGAAGCACAAATAACAGATTCAGTACAAACCTACAGCAGCTTCTCCCCAAAGAAACAATAAACACGTTTACACAGGTGTAGGGAGAGGTTCAGTAAGCAGGGGGCTGCACAG
This sequence comes from Rhinolophus sinicus, assembly GCF_057876585.1. Classification (NCBI taxonomy): domain Eukaryota; kingdom Metazoa; phylum Chordata; class Mammalia; order Chiroptera; family Rhinolophidae; genus Rhinolophus; species Rhinolophus sinicus. The sequence continues at coordinate 56,086,120 of NC_142513.1, read as the reverse complement.
GAGACGGCATCTGCGTCTCAGCCCCGTGAAGCACCCCAGAAATGAAAGCGGAACCCAAACAGGCAGAGGGGACCCTGCCTGGCTACATGTCAGCTCTATTTTATTTATATACTCGTATATAGATACTTGGGGTTCGTATATGATATACAATATAAAAACACATATGTATATATGGGATTGTATATATTTTATCTCTATAATGGGATTATATAGAGAGACGTAAAGTATAAAATTATATATAGATATATAAAGTTATATATAAAATATAGAAATCTAAAATAAAATGTATCATTTTAAATAATTTTGTTTTTAAGTGAATCAACAGTCCCATTTTTGTTTTTACTGGGATTTCAGGGGTAGTTAGATGTGGGGCATTCCCAGATGGCTAAGAAACTTCTGTAGAACAATGGTGTATAATTGGGGGGTCCTGACTCCTCTGAGAATCTTATGAAAGCTATAGAACATGTGCCATGAACATGAGTAAGGACCCATTCATGCAAGTTTCCTTTCTGGGATGTCACAGATGCCTCGTGGCATTACCTATGGAGATCCCAGGGGCCTCTCAAGCCTTCTGCCATGTTCTTTCTCAGACATAGAGAAAGAGATCGACAAACAATCAGGGTTTCTAAAAATATAGCTTAGAAATCCTTTGTGAAATGAGCTCTGAGTTTTATCTACTTGTACATACGGGATTGATTTCTGTGCCTTTCAGTTTCCATGTAATGTTCCAGACGCACATGCCCCCAAATAATTGAAGTGACACCAGCAATAAAAGAGCAGATTGGAGACCAGACATAAGCTTAGGTGTGTTAGCAAGAGGCTTAGAACCTGACGAACATCAGCCAAGCCTGGAAGGGCAAAGAATCTGGTCCCCAGAAGCATGGCCAGGGGAGCAGAATGGAGCCCTGGCCTTCTCTAGTTCCTGCCTGGGTCAGAATGGAAATGGAAATATGATGTTGGAGCTGAGATAACAGAACCAGTGTGCAGAGCATGTGGGCTGGTCCCAAATAATAGCATGGAGTTGCACTCTATGCGTATTTCAGTGTCATTAATTCAACTGCACAAACAAGGAAAATTAAAAGGAAAAGAGCACAAGTGGATAATTTAAATAATGCAGGCTAGAGGGCATCCCACTCAATGAACACGTGCCAAAAGGCAGTGGACGCCACACAAAACCTAGGAGAAGAGCAAGAACATGGGAAGGGTTTCAAGGATTCCTTAGCCACTGACTAGAAAGCAAAGCCATTGTTTAGCTGGAAAAAACAAGTGAGTGTTCGAGGAAGGAAATAAGGGATTAGGACCAGGGCCATGAAGAACCATTAACCACTAGAGAATGAGACAAGACTGTTAAGTCACCTGCCAAAGATAGAAATGTCTAGATATTTCCTTTGGTGGTGAAGGTGAAAGCGTAGGGGATGAGTACCGTCTCTCATAGAAATGAACCATGCACTATTCATTCGTGGCAGAAAGCCAAAGTGGTTTTTCACAAAGGAATAGGGCCAGAGCCCAGGTGTCCCAAGCGGCCATATTCCTGGGTCAGTCTGGTACATTGCTGGATTTCACACTTGTTGTATGTTCCTAGGTTTTGTCACTGACATATTTAAAGCACGGACTAAAGTGGGTTTTATGTCACACACCGGACGTTGAGTAAGAGAAATGGAAGAGGGAAGGCACTCCCGTTATCTTATGGGTTATGTGACCGTATACTGTCTGTCACCAGGACCGACTGAGCCACAGTGATTAGGGCCAAACTAACACTTCATTTCTCAACCCTCCCCAGGGATTACTTACCAAAGAGTCTCCCGAGGGGCACTGCACTCGCCATCAACAATGAAACGTCACAGGGAGTCCCCCATTCCAGAAGAGCTGCAGTACGTGAAGTGGCCATTTCATGGACATCAAGGCAAGTGAAAATTATTGTATCTAATGTCTCAGACGTAAACTAGAGGCTGAAGATGAGGAGGAGGGTAAAGAAGAACCCCCCTTATCATTGTGCCCTGCTTTTGAGCTGGCAGAAACAAATCGTATTTCCAGATACATTTGTCTAAAAATACTGTTATCACATCTGCACAGTTGCCAGAGAAAGATGACTCTCATTCACGTCCTACTTCACAGTTCACAGTATGTCTTAACACGTGTTATTTCACAGCGCCCTTAGGGTGAACTTTCTGATGCGGAGTGTCACCGTAAGGAAACAGGCTCAGATGTGAAGTGACTGGTTGCGGTTCAGTCCTGGAATGGGGATGGCTGTTTGCTCATAAGGGTGAGAAACCAAACTTAGCCACTAAGAACGTCCTGTACTGAGCTACAAAAGCAAAGGGACAGCTGTTTGGTTGTCTGTTTTCTTGGGGGAGGGACTTACAAGGCTCTAACAGAACAACTAGGATATTGGGGTATCGCTCCTCATGCTCCATCACTAACCCAGGGTGAATGGATGCCCGATTTCATAGGCTTTCCCGGAAGTAATCCTGGCTCGTTACTCTTTTCTCCATCCTCCCAATTCAGTGCTGTTGTTGTATTGTTTCTGATTCCCTATAAATCCCCTCCAATTCTAACATTCGAAGCTATGTGTGAATTATTAAACTACGTGTGTTTAGTTGTTACCGCCAGGGGGGTTCCCTCGGAGGGAGTACAGCCCTGACGGGCTTAGGCATCAGAATTGATCAGGTCTTCTCAAAGGCTCTCATGAGAAGTGCTGAGAGACATCTCTGCAGGCAGGACTTTCCGCCTTCTCCAGCCCGGACTTTGTAGTGTGTGTCTCAGCTCACAACACTTCCTGTGGCTGTAGAAAGTCTGGAAGGGGAACTAAAAGAACAGATGATAAAGCCTGATTATTGTCTGAACTGAACTTGATAGAGTGTTAAAAGATCGATATAATTCTTTTCCCCTCTGTCCCTTGAAACCCAACTTTTTCTCCAGTTCGTGGATGAAATCACAGACAGGAATTTCTGTTTTTAAATTACATTGTAAGGTAATAAACACATAATTTCTTGGTTTTGGCATCAAAATGTTGAGTCCAATCTAATACTTACTCAATTCCAGTGGAGTAAAGTACAATAATCAAAACATTGTGAATTCCTCACCCGGTACAAACTTGCTTCTGGCTGGATGTGTGGTCTCTGCCACTCCTGGGATGCTGTTTCTGAATGTTCCAGGCACAGCCCAGAGGGTGAGCGGATTAGAGAAAAGGAAAGTGTCATTATGGGCTGATATGTGGTCATATGTGCTAGTCCCCTGGATGGAAGGGACACATTTTCTGGGTTTTGCAGGGTCTTTGTAGACTCATCACACACACACACACACACACACACACACACACACACACACACACACACACCTCCACCACCACCACCACACCTCGGAGAGCAGCTCTCTAACCGCTGGCAAGACCTCACCCCTCAAGCTCTAGACGTCTGATGGTCCACTCCTCTCTTGGGATAATGTTGCCCCTTCTAGGTTCCTGTCACCAAGTCCGCATCCAGTCCCCGGAGAACACTCACCTTTGCGCTGTTTAATCAGACAGGAGCAGTGTCACCAACAGCCCTTCCTCTTTGGGTTCTCCTGACAACGATAAGACACGTGTTTCTGTGTGCCCCAGATGCCAGTGGGCATATGCTGGACGCCCTGGGTGATCCCCTCAAAGTGCACTCACGTGACTTAAGGTGAGGTGAAGCCCCTTCCACACAGCCCGTGACAGAGTGTGGAGCATAGCGCCCTGACCAGTCTCCCACCGAAACCCTCCTTCTACCCCTTACGCCTGGAAGTGGGTGAGGGTAAGTGCTTGCTTGCAGAAGTGGTTTTCCCATCTCTCCACATGCCCTGCTCAGGACGTGGGGGCGCTTGGCACCGATTGTGCTGTTCTAAGCTTTGGGGCCCTACTGAGTCCCAGACAGACCGAGTGGCATTTTAACATTCTCTTATAATAGGATTGAAGAGCTGGCAAGTGAGAAACAAACGCCCCCCAAAATTATGAGCGTTCTTGGTCTAGAAAAATAAACACCCAGATAAAAACCATAATAATGAGAAAATATCTTTCATTTATTGAGCAAAGCCACGCATCTATTGTTCACGTGAGAAGCCAAATACAGAATGAACGTGGGGTAATTTCATTGTGATAGGACAGTACGGAGTGTTGCTTAGCCCACAGAGGTTTCACTCACGACTGTCCTGCATGGTCTCTGGTGGGCGGGGTTGATGAATTGCTGGTTAGAGCTCGCTGGCATGCTGACCTAATTCTCTTCTCTCGGAAATGTCACGCCACCGCCAACCACTTCCCGCACTTACAGTCGGTCTTCATTATTCACAAACCCCATGTTTGTGCATTCGCCTGCCTACTTGCTGAAGTTTATTTGTAACCCAGAGTCAGTACTGTTGCTGCTTTCGTGGCCTTTTGCAGTTATGCACAGAGCGACAAAAAGTTCGAGTCGCCCAATGTGCACATGCCCAGCTGTGGTCCCCCAAGGTGACAGTCTGACTTCTTGTTTCAGCTCTCGTGCTGTAAACAAGTGTCCTTTTCATGCTCTATTGAGTGTCACATTTTTCACGTTTCTGTGCTTTCCCTTGGTGATGTTGGTGTTTTAAATGGCCCCGAAGTGTAGTGCTGACGTGCTCTCTCGTGTTCCAAGCGCAGGCAGACTAGTGCGCCCTACAGAGAAAACAGGTGTGAGATAAGCCTTGTTCGGGCATCCGTTATAGTGCTGTTGGTCGCGAGTTCGATAAAATCACTAATATCTATTAAACAAGGTGTCCTTAAGCAGAAACACACCTAAAACAAGGTTGCATGTTAACTGATGGAGGAAATGTGACTAGAGGCTCAAAGGACCCTGATCCTGCATTGCCCCTAACGCCATGGTTCAGAACTCCTAATTCATTGTCCGGGGGGACTTCCTCAAATAGCGGGGATCAGCTGCACGAGGAAGTGGCCCCGGAGGCCCACGGTGTGTGGCCACGGGGCAGAAAGCAATGCCCGGGGTGACAGAAGCTCCTCTCTGCTGGAGGAGGGAAGGAAGGGTTCCTGCTCTCACGCCTGCTGACTCAAGGAAGACAGGAAATATCCCCACCGTGGTTTGGGCACAAGAAGTCTCCATAACTAGTAAAAATAAAGGTTTCTGGGAACAGAGTTTGGGTTTGGGGTTGTGGTACATGAGCTTTCCTTTCCGGAATGCTGCCTGTGTAGACGCCAAACGCCTTACAGTCCAATTTCCCTTTTCCCTGTGACTTTGTTGTCACTTCTGAATAACAATTCCACCCCTTTCCTGGTCAGACCTCCCATAGTGTCTTTTCTTCTAAGTGGTACCCAGAGAGATCCTAGAAAGCCCCAAAGATGGCTGCTGTGTGTCTGTCCTGGCAGATGATGACACCCGTCTCAGGCCAGTCCTGAGCGCGGCTCCCACCCAGCATGCTGAGGTCTTGGGTTTGTAAGTTAAAAAACACGCCTGTCCTCTTGCCACTGTGGGTCATGCCAAGAGCAGAGCAGGAGACCTCTAGTGTCATGGTGACATCCTGAAAGGGGTCCTGTGAGCGGGAAAAGCCTGTCGGGGGCGGGGCCTGATCTGTGAGCCTGGGTGTCCATCATCCACTTCAGGACCGTCCCCACCAAGCAGCTGTGCAGGGGTGACATGCGGTGATGCTTCCCGCCTTGTGTACCGGGGACAGAGCACGTGTGTGCTCCTCGTGCAGCACCTTCCAGAATGCTCGCTTTCTCTCCCTGTCTCCTTCCCTCACCTCTCTCCTCCTCCTCCCTTCTTCCTCAGTTTCCTTCCTCCCCGTCGTCTGTCCATCCTGATCAGCTTGGACACTCTTTACTACTGATCAACATCACACACTTGCTAGTTGATGAATGGAATTTAGAGATAGGAGTCAGGTTTGCGCCCTTCTTTGTCACTCAGTGATGGCACGTGCTTGATCGGCTCGTTCATCCAACACTGATTGTCTCCTAGGTGCCGGGGACTGTCCTGGGCCCTCAGGCTCTTATAGGAAATAAGCAGACCCGTTGGCTGTCCTTCTGAAGCTCAGAGTCTAGGGAGCACAGACAGACAGGAAGTAGTACACGTAGTAATTATGTAGGTTGGAGATGGTCAGTGCTGTGGGCGAAGAAAACATGGAGCAGGATTAAGCACGTGTGCACACTGGCGGGAGGGAAGAAGACCACAGCGGGTACCCTCTCTGAGACTCCATGTGCTCACACATAAAACGTGAGTGACGCCCACTGGCTCTCCTTCCCAGGAAGAATGACACAGTATGGGGGAAAGGCCATCGATGAACATTGACTATTTGAGGAAGAATCTTCTCATCTGTATGACCCGGAGTTTAAAATAAACTCCTCATTTGGACAAAATAATAATAAGAATAAGGGATGGAAATTCACATTTGTTGAGTGCCTGTCTCGTGTCACTGTATTAGCGCCTCCCCTCAGAGACCTCCTCTCATCTCCAAGATGGGGATCATTATTGCTGAGAAAAGCAAAGCTCGGAGTGAAGTAACCTGCCCAAGGTCAGGCCCAAGCTGAAGATCTTTCTCTGTCTTTCCAAGGCTCTTTGCTCAGGGGATCCAGTGTGTTAACCCAGCTGGGTGACTTCTAAAATTCCTCCAATTCCAAGAGTACAGGACGTCCTGGTGACGACTCTTCTGGGTGAAGATAATTGGGTGACCCAGAGAAAGACACATGTCTGAAGGAAATGAGTTCCTTGGTTTCTAACAGGAAGGTCATTTCTCAGCTCTCCTGGCAACACGTATCTCAGGGGACACAGATACCAGCAGACTGGACGGTGAGGGTGGATGGGGGAGTGGCAGAAGCTTTCCCTCAAGGGGCTGCCTCCACCTGGTGGGGTCCTGGAACCCAAGAGGAAAATAAAAGCATGAGGGATTTTGCTGGCACTTCCAGGCCGCCTAACGACAAAATAAGAAGGATGGGCCAGAGTTGAAGAAGCAGCTTCTGACAGCGAGGTAATTATCAGGAGGGAGCAACCCAGGCTTTTTTTCTTTAAAGAATAGAACACTACATGCACAGCTGAAAGAACAAGGTGGCTTAGAAAAGGCAAAAAATACATATACTCGTATATCTATCATTTCACGTTCCAAGCTTGTGCACAGAAAGAATTGACAGGCGTGTTAAATATTGCTCACCAAGAAGTTAACAAGGAAAAAATGTTTTTTTCATGCTTTTTTCCCAGTGTTTGAGGTTTTGAGATATTAAATCACTTAATATTATAGATAACATAGTGTTTTGGGGCTGTTATCTTGTGTCTGCTCCCTGCTAGGTTATGAATAAAGATAGTCTGATTTACATATCTATTAGCTGCATTTTGCAAGAAAATAGCAGCTCTGCATCTCGCCTGGTCCAGAATCTGCAGTGACTGGGAAGGACATTTGAAGTAAGCCCCTGTCACAAATCCTCATTTTACAGTGGTCACGGTGATAGCTGTGCGTGAAATTGTAATAGGGGGACGCTCCCAAGTCCATGCCGAATATCAAGTTTAAGAGTGATGAGGTCGTTTGCTGAGTCCGTGACCTTCTAATTAGGTAAGGGAGTTACTGATAGCCCTGAGTCCCCATCTCGGGAACACAGTGGCCTGGATGGGCTCTCAGAACCAAAGTTCAGATTGTAACATGCTTCGTCTGGAGGTGGTGGCATCAGAGCCCTTTGCAGAAAGGCTGCTTACCTCAAGAGGACATGGAATAAATCGAGTGCCCTGTGTCCAGAGCCCAAACATCTGTAGTTGTTTGATTAGATTAGATTTGAACACTGCTGCAGTTCCAGTCATTCTCCTGGGAATATGGACTCCTACAACCAGAATGCACTGAACACAATTTGTCTCCCAGTCCAGTTTCCTTTATCTCGTAGAAAAATATGTGTCTATAAAATTTCAGCAAGGATTTCTCTTCCCAGACCTAGAAGGACCTGCCAAGTGGAAATTATTTGGCGAGGAAGTGCAGGCATCCTGATTGAGGAGAGGCTTGTAAAGGTAGAGCTGGTCCCCTGGGAGGAGACCCCTGGTGTCTTTATTTCCTAGATCACAGATGCTCACCTGTGTTAGGTGAGCACCGCGGCAGGTGGGCACAGAAGAATAAAACTGAATGAATCCAAATTTTCATTTCATTTCATTTCGTTTGAGTTTAAATGACATTTCTAACTGCTGACAGCACTGCGTGATAATTCAAGTATTATGTGAGTGGCGTTGACTACATGCACCCACATTGCTATGGAAAAAGGAATCTCTATAAGGGTCTACTGCTTAACTGTTAATCCCACCACTCACTGGCCTCCTGCCTATTTCTGTGGACATGGGAAGGACTATAAGACCAAAATGGACATTTGGCATAAAGCTTCTTCCAAGGAGGTGTTTGTTACCTCTTTTCTCAAGAGCCTAGAAACAACTTTATATCCACTCCAAAAGGAGGCATCATCTGAGATATCACAACAGCCCTAAATTACGTCCTTATTGAGGGAGAGCATCAGAGAGAATAATTGGAATTTTATGTTAAAGAAAACATTAACAACTCTAAAAACATATCCAGTTTTATGAAATTTCTACAGGTCTTTAGGTCATTGGGGGCATTTGCCAACAGTCCCAAGTTTAGACATAGTTCAGTCGGGCAAACTGCTCACCCGTCCTTCTTCCTGAGCCCCTCCACACAGCACTGCAAGGTTAACTTGAGATCCACAGATTTGCTTCAGGAGTCAATGGACCTTCTGGAATTGTGTATAAAATTGTGTGTGTGTGTGTGTGTGTGTGTGTGTGTGTGTGTGTCGACAACTGTTGTTTTAAAAAAAAATCTCTATTCCAAAACAAGTTAGGCGTTAATGGCACAGATTCACAGAACTATCCCTAGCCACCAGGCCACAGGTGCTTTCACGGACCAGTGAAAGGACGAACAATACGAGAGGCAGAGGATGTGGTTCCTTAAAATGAAGTAACGGGTCCTTAGAAGAAATTCCCTGACAAGCTTAAGGGAGGAGAGAGTCCCGCCCAGCTTGGCATGGATGAAATCCCATCCAGGTGCATCCCGCTCCGTCCGGATTGCCAGAGTCAGGCAGGCCACTGGCAGGCTGGGGAGTAGCCAGAGGGGAACGACTGAAATGTACTATAATGCAAAGAATAGTTGGAGGAAGAAGGGGTGAGAGGCACTCTCAGACACCGAGAGAAGGAGTGTATATTGTACAACTTTCAAGAACACGAGGGCACTATGTCATGGTCTAAATACATGGAAATTCTGCAGCTCAGCAATTGCATCTGTTCGTAGAGTAACTCTTACCATGTGTGTGCAGGGAGCCACGTAGAAGAATTTCATTATAGCATTGAGTGTAATAGCAGAAATGACAAGAACCAAAAAGGACAGAAAAGAAAAAGAAGATAAAAGAAAAGAAAACCTATGTATTTATCAACAGGAGGATGGGTTCCAATAAGTGTAAAATATTTGCAGGATGGAAAGTACACAGCAGTGAAAATGAATGAGCTGGAAGTAACATGTAGCAATACAGACAAATCTCAACACAAATTCTCTCACAAATGCAAAAAGTTAACATTCAATAAGCTATTTTTCATATAAACTAAAACAATGCAAGATAAATAATATATTGTTTATGTACATATGTGTATATGGTAAAAGTATGAAAACTGCACAGAAATGAATCCACCAAAACTTCCAGATGGTGGTTATTTCAGGGGGTGGGTAAGGAATGGCATTAGAGCAATGACAAAGGGAGCTTTGGCTTTCTCTGAAATGCTTTATTTATTTTTAAAAGTCTGAAGAAATAGGGAAAAATAGTGCAATTTAACAAAGGTGGGTATTTTATTATCCTAGTATTACGAGTATTATTATTTTTATACATATCTCTGTGCTTTGAATATGTTATAATATTGAAGCACAAGCAGATATTGTGAGCTGTGCATACTTCCTTTCCCTTCCCCACTTCGGGTCGTCCAGACCCAAAGAATACGCGCACACATTGCCCTTGTTCAGCTGACTTTATTTTCAGCTGTTTTTTTGCAATGCCCATGCACATGACCTTTTCCTGTTTCGAAGACTTTCCATTCAGATAACATTTACATAGAAAGTAGGTAGTGTTCCCAGATTTGCATACCGTTACAGCTTCTTCCCTTGGAGAATTTCGGATACCTTAAGATCATTAAAATAGTAATTCTGCTGGACTGGCTCTTCTTCTCAGCTGAGATCCAGCTGAGAAGCCATGGAGGGGGAGGAAGAGGGGTGTTAGGCTCAGGACTCCTCCTGTGTTCACTCCTAATGTGCCCCCACACAGCATGTCTTCCAGCCTAAAGGAAGTTCCATCTGCCCACAGATGCAGGGAAAGCCACCAAGAACAGGCCCCCAGCTCTGTTACTTTGCCCAGGTTCCTCCACCGACCAGGAGGGGACAGTCTGCACTCCCCTCTCGTGTTTTGGTGTGGGGCTGTCAGCCAAGTCCCTGCAGCTCTGCTGAGACCGTGGCCCCACGTTTGCCAACTTCTAATAAATAGCAGAATAAATTCATGATTAATACCGAACATCGTAAGCACAGCTGCATGTAAGAAATCCAAGCAAATCCAACCCTCCTTCTTCTTGTCCTTGTCAGGCAGGTTGGTTCTCTTGTCAAAATCTCTGGTCCTTGAAAGTGTTTGATGCGCATTTGTCAGGTAGCTTAGATCAGTGTCGCTTTGTCACTTCCTACTTACCAGGCCCTGCTCAGTCCTCTTTCTTTGCTCTCCGCCTACTCACCTTCTCTGCTGTCAGCTTCATAGCACCCAGGAGAGCTGTGGGCCGGCTCCACTGGCCATTTCCTTGCGCCGCCCCGTATGGTGCTCCGTGCCTCCTGCTTTTGTTCAAGTTACAGCCGTATCTGTGATGCTCTCTCCATCTGACTGTCTCTTCCTCCTTTAGCACACAGCTCTGCTGCTGGCTCCAGGCAAGTGGACATTCATTCCTAAGTCCCAGAATGGTCCTTGTGTGACAGGGTGTAACATTATCATAAGACTTTCTGCATTCTATTGAAATGTCCTCTTTGCAAACTCATCTCCACCACAGGGGGCTTCCACCCAGATGGACCCAAAGCCAATGGTATTGGCTAAAAGTTATTGAGCGTTATCTCCTATTAATAACTCGCATGATAACCTAGGCCTTATTGGGATTCCCACTTTGCAAATAAGGAGAACAAGTTTTGGAAGGTTTAAGTAAGTTGTTTATAAATAAGGAAATTACGGGCCTGCTATCTTCTTCAGATCCAGGGGAAATGAGCAGGTCTGTTTATACGCATTGGGTTTTAAACATACTTACCTCACTTTTTCCTAAGTGACAGATAATCATCTTTCTCATCAATGCGTTCAGGCACAATGCAAACTGCAGATAAAAGGGCTGGGTATTTATGAATATAATTTGTTGTGACATGTAAGCATCTTGCACTCACATGCCTCTAGATTCAGCTCTGAGACTCACATCAGCTAAGCTAAGACGCGTTAATAAAAATTAAGGAGAAAGAGCTTTAACTACATCTGCACAATGTACAGTCATTTATAAGGTGTCTCTCAACTGTCGCTGAGTCAGGGCTGCTCATGTACCGTGTCTCCCTGTCCCTTTAAATACCACTCTCTTTCTCTCCGGGTTAAGGGGAATGATGTATATTTCTAATTATAACCGACCAGGCTCTTACACACTGTTTGGTTCCCCGCAGGTTCCCCTATGTGCCAATATCTATTTAACTGCCGCGGTAACAGGGAAAACTTCCCAAGTCTAATCAGCTAGAAATTCTTTGGCTCTCTCCCACTTTAGTGGGATCGTATTTTTGCACTGGAGGTCATCTTTATATATGAGAGGGGAGCAAGGCCAGGAGAAGATGGCTATTAAAAACAGCCAAGTTCCAGACTCGCACTCTCTAGAGCTCATGGAAGATTCTGGCCGTTTATTATTCATGCTTAATGCTGACACCATCCCTTCTGCCTCGAGAACACCCAAGGATTGTCGCAGCGCCCTGGCTCTGGCTTGCCGGTTGCCAGGGTTGGCATCTGTTGAAAAGGTTTTGTTTTTCTCCTGTCCATCACATCAGAGCAGGATGAGTCAAGGTAACTGAGGCATCCATTCCCCTGGGGGCGGCCTCCCACTCTGAGGTCCTGACTGCCTCTCCCACTGCTACCTGCCTCACCCGGTCCGGCCTCAGGCTGCCTCAGCCCTGCACATCAGCCGCCCCGAGCTCACCAGTCAGGCGTGACTCACTAAATTCAATAGAAAACAGGCTGCCAACAAGAGAATTCCTTCTAGTCAGAAAAGTCAAGTTTTATTGATAATGCCCCTGCTTGAGAATCTAATCCAAAACTCACTCGAGGGTTAGCATTCTGAGATGCTTAGCAATATGTATTTTAGGCAGATGCAACCTTTTTAGAAAACCTTGAGTGTGACTGCATTATAACTGGTGCTGGGAGGAGTAATTAGATGAACAAGCAGAGGGGAACATGGGACGAGTATTTTCCGTGCCAACGTTATGCTAGATTCTGAGTTCAGAATAGCTCATTTAATTGTTACCATCACCCTTTGGGTAAATATAAAGTTCCACATTCTTGCGTTTGAAGATACTGAGACTCGATCAAGGAGGTCAAATAACTCTTCCAAGTTCACATACCCAAATGGAAATCGGAACCCTGGTCAGGTGATCTCCAAAGGGCTGACTTTCCCTCAACCCCACACTGGGGGAAGCAGGGGTCAAGTGTTGGCCTTGACCAGTTGACAGTGCAGAACTGCACATGGAGTCAAGACAAGAGTCACTCTTGTAGAGAAGGGGGTGCATGGCCCAAGCCCAATGCCTAGGTTAGGGGCTGTGCCCACGCAAGGTCAAGGTGATGAACAGGGAAGGGCCAAGTGGCCAGTAGATAGATGTGACAGACGCATTTGCAGAGGCACAGGAAGCAAGGAAAGAGGTTCCCAGGAGGTCCAGAGCAGGCCCATTCCTTTGGAAACTGGAGGGCAGGACAGAGAACTGGGCAGAGGAGGGAAGACTCAGTCACTGGAGCAGACCCTCAGGCCTGAGGAGGGGCATACCCCCAGCCCGGCCTGAGGCCGATGTGCGTACAGCTCTATGCACAGATCTGGGACGAAGCTGGTCCTTTGGGAGGATCTCTGTTATTTTAAATTGCCAGGTTGAGAGACTTGCAAAGTTGTAGAGATGTCCAGGTCACTGACCCTGGGAAGGCCTTGGGCAAAGCCCAAGTATCACATTTCACAGAAGCCAACAGGATTCCCAGCTCCCTGCACATGCAGTGAGTCAGCATGTGACTCCATCGCCAGATGCTCTTTGGGGCCTTGCACATCTCTGGTTTCCCTAAGAGTCGGCACCACCTTACTGTGCAGGGGGCTGTGCTCCGCTCTGGGTATAAAAAGACGAAGATCTTACGTGTGCGCGGTATCCGAGGACATGAGTTGGTGAGACAGATCCAGACTCTCCTTCATGGAGTTGACCATCTAGCAGAGAAGATAGGACACAAATTAGAATAGTCATAATATCAGGTCACATGTGACGAAGACCCCAGTGGGGGAGCAAAGAAGCAGCTCTGCATAATGAGAGAAGGGAGAGAACTTCTGGAGGAGGGAGGAAGGAAGAGGGGAACTGAGATGACCGATGAGATTCCCAAGAACATGGGAATTTGCTCTAAGGGGTGCAAGGCAAGCTGTGGGGTCTGGAGGTGTAATCTGCAGGACTTAGCTTCAAGTCTGGGGTGACCCTCCTCGAAGTGACATGCGTCGCTTCTGTTCCTCTCGGGCTGGCCATTCCAGTCAGCGACGCAAGGCCCCTCGTTATATCCTTCACGCCCACATCTGACCTCAAAATGCCAATACCCCGCTCTCCCCGTTTCTCTCGTGCCGCATGCCCTCCTCAGGGAGATCGCTGACTAAGAGGTTGTACGCCCTGAAGTGGTCCAAGATCAGGTCCCTCTGGTTTGACTCCACGGTGGAGTCCCCTGTCCCTGGAGCATGCAGGGCCACGCGGCTGGAGTTAGCAGGCATCTCTACCCAGGTGCATCTTATGTTACCAACAGCAGTACCCCCGAAAGAGGGGGAGAAAGCCCAACGGCCCCTTTGATAATTTTTGAAAAATAATAGAGCAGCTTGCTATTATCCTGTGGGAAATCCTTAGTAAATCACATGCTCATTTGGAACACAAGTATTCCACTCTGTGTGACTATTTCCTAAGTGTGAATTCTGCAGGGAACCATGTATCTGTGTGTTCTTGGATATGTATGTGTGTTGTCATGGGAGCTTGACTTGACTTAAAATTGTCCCTCTCTTCAAATTGTATGAGAACCTTTAGAGCTGAAAACTCATGTCTTAAACTCATTTTCCCAAAGGGTTGTGAACAGTGACACTCTGAGGCTTTAGCTGTCACTCAGCTGACACTCTGCTGGCCCAGCTGACTCTGTGATGGTCTCATCTGGCCCAGTGACAACCTGGGGGGTGGACAAGTGGCTGACTCTTTGTGGACATTGTTCTCTGGCTGCGTGTAAGGATGCTTTGTGGAAGTCAGCCCTTCTACGGGGGCAGCGTTGTTCAGGTCTGTTCTGTGAGGCTTTCAAGGCCAACCCCTTCCAGATCCCAGATTCCTCAAGGCCTAGGAAGTTGCATCCTTTGGCTGAAGTTATTTGTCCTCAATAGGATGAAGCAGCATAACATGATCGAAAGAGAAATGACCCCCAAATCAGGCAGCTGAGCTCAAAAAGCACCTTTGGTAATTATAACTAGCTGTGTGGGCAAAGCATTAAACATAACCTCTTTTAAGGCCCTGCTTATCGTTATAATGAGATCAACAGTACCTATTTCAGAAAGTCGTGAATATGAAATGAATCGGGATTATAGTAGCCCCTTGGTGAATGATAGCTCTCCTTTGAATTTCAAACTTCTAATGAAAATGATTTTTAAGAAAACCTAAACCCATGCCATTAAAAAAAAACACAAAACGATTTCTAGTATAGAGAATTATATTTGGTTTGCTAAAGGGCTTGACTTGAGATCAGACACATCTTCATAAAATGTGTTTATGCAGATACTTACGTATCCAGACCCTGTGTGCCTGAGGGTCCTTACGTGTACACACACACACACGCCACACCTCAAATTAATTGCAGATATTAGGAGTCTTTGATTCCAGCATTAATTTACAGTTCCCCCTCACTACGAAATTAATATCACTGTGTCTTGTTATTGTAAACACACCTGCTGGTAAGAGTTTCCCAAGGGTCCTTAGTTACCAGTTCCTAAACTCAGTGCCGCCTGGGCTGGACCAGCAGCCCCAGTTCACCTGGTTGCCATGAGAAACAAAAAACAGAGTCCAATTATTTGATAGCAGTAACAAGCCCCCGTAGGATTTCCTTTAGCCTTCAAACAAGAAAAGGAATGCCACACATGGCTCCGTGCCTCCAGTGGGGGTGAGAAACATCTGCCACACCTCAGGGAAGACACCCACACCCAGCTTTTCTGACGTATTTGGTTGTTAGCTAGATGGTATCACTAATTGAGTTTCAGTGTAATTATGCAAGCACCTGTGTTTTTTCTGTGGGAGTGGGAGGTTTTTTGTGTATGTGCAGCATGCAGAGTTCCCTTCTGTCTCCCCAGTGTCTAGCCTGCCTTGTGTAGCTTCTGGCACATACTTGATTGGATGGATGGATGGATGGATGGACGGATGGACGGATGGACGGATGATGGAAAGCAAAACAATGGTACACTGCAGTGTGCAGTTTCATCTTCAGTATGGTCTTTGAATGAAAGAGGAGTGAGAGAGGAAACTGTCTTGATCGCTCGAGTGAAGGATCCACTTTTACCTGCAATTTTCTCATATATGTCATCTAAGGGATTTTTTTTTTTTTAGTTTGAATGTTCCAGAAAATCCTCTTGTCTGTGTTTCAAAATGAGCAGAGCCCAGCCTGGGGATCCCTGCCACGGTCCAGCTGTCCAGCTGTGGTTCCTGCAACCTGCACATGTAAAATGAATGATCTTAAATTACCTCCCTTTTGCACCTAACTTACTACCCGTGGGGCACAGGGTTCATTCTGAGCTCATACAGGGGTCGGCACTCTTTCCTAAGGGACCAGACAGTAAATAGTTTAGGAATTGCAGGCCCAAAGGCAGCATCAAAGACATGTTGTAGGCACTTGTCCAGCCATGAAAATGTCATCATTTTAAAATGTAAACACCAGTCTTAGCTCGCAGGCCCTATAAAAACAGGAAGAGTGCCACACTGAACCCAGAGGCCATAGTTTGTCAGCTCCTGGCTCAGAGAGGTGGAAGGCAGGACAGTAAGTGGCAGCATGATCCACCTGGGAAAAACAATGACAGATTTGCCTTTTGGAATATATGCTTTCCATCTATTTCCATACGGGAGCACACAATCCATCCTTTCTGAGCACTTACCACAAATAAAACTGTTTGTTTCACATCTGCCGTTCCTACCACTCACTGGTAGCTCCGTTAGGGCAGGGACCATATCTAGCTTACTCTCCATTTTCCCACTTTCGTGTGTGGTGCATACACTTACCCAGTATGTATTTGTGGAATAAATAAATTACAGAATTATATTTTTACACATCCTTTGATTTGTTCCTGGGCTGTCTCTTTTGTCTGGGTTGGGTTGGGTTTGTTTGCTTTGTTTTTGTTTTTTTTTGGTACGTCAGTCCCACACTGGTTTAATTACTGTGGCTTTAGAGTTTGTCTTAACATTTGGTGGTACCGTCACAGGAAGCGTGATTCAAGCAGTGGGCTGGGGATACAGCTGTCATTAAAAATAGATGGTATTTTGTCCTCATGAGGGTCAAATCCTGATAGGCTCGTGGAGGAAGCAAAGCTTCATTTCAAAGGAGAAACAGGTAATGTTCTCTGGGTCTGACGCGTAAGTGCATACCAGCGGGACATGGACAGACAACCTTCTCACGCTGGATAAGCAGGTCTGCACGTCAGACACTGGCAAATCTTCAGAAGAGGGTGCAGAGTTTTTAGGGGAGGGGAGCTTCTTGGGAGCCATTTGTAGGTTCTAATAAGGGTGTGCTATTTCTAGCCCCGACACCAAGTGGCAAGTGTTCGCATCTGTGACCCAGAGCCCAGAGGACATTCCTGCTGCGATTGGATGACTGGTGTGGCGTGTGGGGTGGTCTGTACATCCGATCCTCCTGACGGGGCAGCAACACGAACCGCTCGGCCTGCTCCTCTGTCCCTTGCTTTGAACCAGTGTGGGCTGGGGACCCAAGGGTTACACGTGGATTTAAAAATTTGAACAGCTATCTGAGATGGGTCTGAGGCCATCCCCCAGGTGTGCCCCTTGTCTGCGGCTCACGTCTCCACTGCCCCAAACGAGGATACTGTTGCTGGCTGCCCCAGATTGTGGAGGGTGAAATGGCAAGAGGTGAAAACATCACAGTTGTTGGCCAAGAAAGGATGCCAAAGACAGATTTAGAAACTTCGTCCACTCCTTTGCGCAGAGCAATTAGATGTGGAGTGTAGTCTTTGCACCTCAGTGGCAAATATGCCCAATATTTTGTGATAACTGTGCCCTCTCGCTGTAGGCTCCCAACTCCGTGGGTAAAACTGGACCGACTTTTATTTTACGTCCTATGTTGTGGTGTAAAGTTTGATGCGGACTGAATTCCCAGCACCCAAATTGTGCCCCATGTGAGCTCAATAGACTGTCAGTGGAATTGTTTCATAACGCAAGCGACTACCCGGTCTTGCATGCTTGAGTTTTAAAAGCCGAGGTTTTGGCAAGCAGCGTTGACCCGAGTGAAGCTGCACTTCCCTGTTTTTTGCTGCCATATGTGGGTGCCCCACCTGCAGGGCAGCCGGCGTGTGCAATGTCTTAGCCAAAGTCTTAGGAAGGTGGGAGAAGAGCATTGCTGGGGTCTGAATTCATCTGCAGGCCACGGGCCTGGTGTGGGCTCACTGGCGGAGCCTCTTTCACCCATGTGAGTTCAGGTTCTCTTCCTTCAGGGAGAAGGGACTTACTTCTCCCGGGGATTCGGGATGAGACATATCCTTGGCCCTTCCCTTTTCTCTCCCTTACTCCTGGCATCGGTAATACCTTCGTGGGAAAATCCTCTGAGTAGAGCCAGCAGACAGCACCCCCAGAGTACTTGGCAGTCCCCGCTTCCCTTCTTGACCTTTGCTTTTGTCACACACCAGGCTGTGACCCTCCAGAGGACAAGGAATCTGCAGTGGTTGGTTGAATGGGTCAAAGATGTTGCTTCAGGGTACAAATTTGCAACTAGTAGATAAGTAAGTCCTGGGGAGCTCATGGAGGTGTAGGACTATAGAAAACAATGTTATATTATAATCTTGTTTCTTTTTTAATCTTCATTCTTTTTGCCCCATAAAAGAAGTGATCATTATGTGACGTGACAAAGGTGCTAGCTTTTATAGTGGCAGTCCCCTTACAACAGGTAAATGTATCAAATCAACATGTTGTGCAAGTTAAACTTATATGATGTGAAGTGTTAAGGGTGTTTCAATAAAGAAGCAGCAGGATGAGTGAGGGAAGTGCAGGGAATGATGGGAATCCAGTTGAAAGGTGTGGGGTGAAACTTCTGGCCTTAGAGATGGCACACTCCATTCAAGTGCAGCCCCGGCAGCCAAAGCCCTTTGACCTTGGCAAGTTAGTCTGGACTTCTCTGCCTCAGTTTCCTCCTCTGTTTGGAAAAGTATAATACCTACTTCACAGGAGGATTGTGACAACTGCACATGGCAGCATATATGAAGTACATGCCACAGTCTCTAGGTCCCAAGCGATAAATGAGAGAATCCATTTCTGAGAACTGATTACACCTCAAGCCGCGGCGATGCCCGTGGCCAGGACCGCTGCCTTTCTCATTTTATTTCGGCTCAAATTAGTAATTAAGACACATTTCTCTCTTGGACGTCTTCACAAAGAAATCGTTAGCACTCGTGCAATCCCTGAGTTTTCTTCTTGACCACAGTGTTTCTCCGTCTCTGCCCTTTGCAGTGAATGGTCATTTCCATCGCAGAGCTCAGTCCTGTTTGTAACTGTCCACTACCGTAAAAATAAGCGAACAAAAACAGCAAAACTCCTATTGACTGAAGTGACACAAAAATAAAGAAAATAGCACAAGGTATAGCTCAGTGAATAGCTCAATGAATTTTATCCTTCTCCCCTTATGAATCCTGTTCTCTTTAGCATTTCTTTCTGCTCATAAGGGGCAGGAATAATCAATTACCTATCTATAGATGTCACAAATGCATGTGTTTGGAGGAATTCAATTCATTTTACCAGTGGGTTGAGTTTCATGGATCTTCTTGGGTTTTAAGAGTATTGTGATTTGGTATATTTTTAAAATCTTGTTCCTCATCTCTGCTGCCTCAGAACTTCTTCAAATACCTTACATTACTTTCCAAGGCCCTTTTGAGTCCAATTTATGTCTTTTGGATGTTCTGCTGTGCAGAAATTGGCTTCAAGGCTGCCCAGGATGATTCTGTTTATATTTATTTGATTTGGTTTTATGCTTTCTGCAGACTGGAAGAGTGACCCCAAAATGTCCCCGTAAGGGTGTTCATCACTCAGCATGGGGCACAATTACTCCTCCAGGTGCTAGGAGGCGAGGCAGGGCTGTAGAAGCAGCTATGGGTTATATGTTGGAAATCTATATGTAACTGTAGCATATGTTGGAAACCACGTGGGCATGGGACTAGGGAGTTTAGAGTAGAAGGGTTTAAAGGATCATTATTTCCAGCCCTGTTAGCCTTCTCAATGCATCTGCCCCAAAGCTCTTCAGACTAAGAACTAAGGCCCTTTTCTAGTTCCAGAAAACTCTACGGAAGAGCCCAGGGCTCTCAGTATGGTAGCCCTGCACTGTTTCCACGGCCATACTTATAAGACCCGTGGGCCCTGGGAGAGTAGGGGAGGGGAAGGATGAGGACAGAATAAGTGCACCGTGGATGAGGTCCCACGATAAATGCATTTCACAGTTGAATGGGTTCTTGTGCCATAAGAGGATCTTTGATTGGCTATTGGATGCCACTTGGTCTCCGCACAGTTTCTTCTGTCATCCCCTGTCTCTTTATCTTCCCCATGCTGCGTAGTCCTGCTACGTCACTTTCCTAACCACCTCCTCCTTCCCACATCTCCCCTCATGCCTTGATCGGCCCATAATCAGCGGGTATGGAAGAAATTAGACTCAGTAATGGGATGATGTTATCTCTGCCTGGCAACATGGAGGAAACTGTAATTTTACTAGGGACTTGGGTTGTCCAAACAAGGAAAACGTCCGGGGTTTGGCTTCCGAGAGTAGGAGCTAAAGGAAAATGTTCCCTCAAGGAAACCACGAGCGGAGAAAGACAGAGGATGCGTGTAAGATGAAGCCCTTAGGGAAACAAGGTGACGTGGTATAAAGAGCAAAGTTGGTGTGTCAGAAAGTCCTGGGTACAAATTTCAACCTTAGCTTCTTATAAATTGTGTGGCCTTAGGCAAGTTATTTCATATCTCTGGCCTTCAATTTCCTTGTCTGTAAACCGAGTGTCATAAAGCGTTTTTATAAAGATTGCAAATGATGTATATTGTGGCTGGCATATGGTAGGTGCGTGATAAATATGCATTGTCATTTTATCATCATTATCATCGCGGGGGACGAGGAGCCACACAAACCTACCAAACTCAGTCGGTGAGCCCAAAGGGTGGAAACACTTTCAAAAAATAGTAGACACAACCAAGGACCCGAATGGGAGTGCAGGGCTTCCTGGGGCTCCTTCTCTAGATGGTTGTCCACAAGTCAGATCCCCAGCCTTGCCAGGAGGCTTGAGGCTGACGCAGAACCACAGAAGCAAAATGCCCAGGTCTAGGCAAGATCCACAAGACTCTACCTGGAGTCTCCAAATAAAGCACGCTCTGGGATTCAATTCTAAGGCTCCAGGTCCCTGAGCTGCATTCCTGGCCCCTCACTGGGCCTGGACGGGGCAATGCGGAATTGTTGTGAAAAGAGATTAACCTACCAAATCCAGTCTCAAAGCCACATGCAGTGAATACTTACCAGACACATGTGTCTGGGGTAACCTACTTTCTCCTTTTAAAACACAGAAATCTGGACTGCCAAGGTAATTTATTAAGAGCTGGAGAGTTTCCCCCATGCTATTTTGGGGCTTTTTTTTTCTCATTTCATGAAATGCTGTGTCTCTGGGATGAGATATTGAAACTTGGAAATAATCTTGCCAGTCTTTGCCCTGATAACTCTATCTAGTCCTGCTTTCGGAATGGCTGTTGTTTGAATAGTTTGAATTAAGTTTTGAACAGAGTTCTGGAAGCTTGTATGGTGCATGACAGAATCTCAAGGTAATGCATTTTGTGATTTCCCTGATGAGTAGCTCATTTTGCTGGTGGGAAAAGAGGGAAATAGCAAAGCATATTATTTTTTTAAATGTCAAACTAATTTTAGACGAATACTTAATGACATACAAAGAAGCCTTCTTTATCCTACAAGTGAAAAGGGTAGGTTATGAAATAGTATGTATATTTTGACGCTCTCACCTTAAATATATATAGAGAAAGATTTGTTTATATACAAAAAAGAACAGAATAGACATGAAATATTAATAGTAAGTAGCCCTTCCTCCCTCCTTCCCTCCCTCCATCTATTCCTTCCAATATCTCTTGAGTGCTTACTGTGTGTCAGGCACTGCCCTAGCCTTCAGGTGTTCAGAGATAAGATTCAGTTCTGCCTTCAAGTGGCTCACAGTCCAGTGAGAAAGTGAAATAAAAAACAGTTGGAAAAATCAAATGACTAAAAGGCAGTATTCATTGTGCTTCTGAGAACGTAACTGTGATCAGCCCAGATCTGAGTACAAGCCATGGTTTTGCACTTACTCTGTGCCCTGCAGCTAATTTCCTTGCTTCTCTAAGCTGTGGAAGTAGGGATAAAAACACCTCCCAGGATAGTTCTAAGGAATACATGGGTGTCACATGAATGGGAAACCCTCAGCTTGGGCCGGGCCATAGTAACCAGTCAATGAGTGGTGCCACTGGCGCTTATTACAGAGGGCAGAGCGGGAGCTCAGAGGAGGCTAACAGGCTCCTGGAGACGAAAGTCTCTGCGCTCATAGTCCTATGACTGACCTTGAATTGCTAATGCTACGTCACCAACCTAGACTTCATGTTCTTTGCAAATCTAATCATTGGGCAAAACCTGCCATTGTTATTTTACAAAGACTTCCATCGTCTGTAACATCACCCAACACCTATCTACAAAGGGCCACTCTGGTTTTGTTTTTCGTTTTTTTCCCCCAAAGCTTTTAGCTTCACCCATGTCTGTGGCTTCTTCTGAAACCCCCTGAGATGGCCCCGTACCCTCTGCAAATTCAAAACCACCTCAAAAGCCTCCACCACATATCCTCAGAGGCCTGACTTCCCACATTTCTTCCTTTCTCTATTCAGTTTTACTGGAAATTTTAGTTCCTGTCATAATTAAAAGAGTTCTTCGTCTTACTTCCTCAAGAGGCAGCATGGCAAGCGAGAAAGCACAGCTCGGGAGACAGGCAGCCCTGAGTCTGAAGCCGACAGCTCAGAGCCCAGGGACCTTGAGCCAAGTAACCTGGGCACGCCCCCCTCAGCCCCTTCCTGTTCTTACGTGACAGTGAAAACAACTACCTCATGGGGTTGTCGTGCAAGTGAAATGAAGGTCACGAACCCAGTAACCAAAACCTGGCACGTGCTCAGGCAATGTTGGTTTTCTTTCTTTGTCAATAAAAGCAATGGATTGACTGTACGTACACACTGCCACTCAGTGTCACCCTCCCCTCATTCTCTCCTCAGGTGTACGCAGACCTAGAATAAGTCAGCCTTTCAGAGGCGTTTAAGGTGGAAGCCCAGCCAAACGAATTAAGTATGTTTTGAGGGGCAGGTGCACGCCTCCCACTCGCTTTTAACACAGTCAGGCCAATATGGACAAAAGGAGACACGCAAACAGCGTTGGCCAAACCGATTGAGCTCCATTGTTCCCATTACCCTGAGCGAACAAGTCCGTTTGGCTAGATGGTGCTAGTGCCATTAGAAATCACGAACAGCTTGCAGTTGAAGGGTTAAGGTACTCCAAGGCAAAGCAAAGTGACCCCAATGTTTCATTCATCCGCTTCCGCAGATTCTCCCTCCTTGCAACCCTATCAGGTACGTGTGTCACTATCCTAGAAAAAAATGCAAGGTATTATTCTCCATTTGCACAAGAGAGAATTTGATAGGTAAAGTACCACTTGTGTCTTTGATCTCTTCTCTCTTTGTGGAACCCATATTCTGAGAGCTGCACATACTCCGTCCGGGGTTCTCTATCCCCTCACCTCCTTATCCGCTCCTCAGCTCTTTAATATATACCTGCTGGCCCCCGAATGCACTTTCTCAAAGAATACCAATAATCTCTCAGTTGCCAAAACTGTGGGCTTTTCCGCCTACGGCTCTTAGTCGACTTGATTTCTTTGTGGTTTCCAGCACAGTTGCCTGCCCTTTTCTCAAATTTCTCTCATCCTTTGCTTTCTCCTCAGGTTCACTTGTGTCTCTTCTCTTTAATTCACCATCTTTATTGTTGGCAAAATTGCTTACTGAAAATCCATTCCTGCTCATGTGACTCTCCAATTTAGAATCCTTCCGCATGTTCCTATGGGCCTGTGGGTTAAAGTACAGTTGCCCTAATGCTTCCTAGAAAGGCACTTGGAATCTTGTCCCTGCTTATCCTCGCAGCTTTGTCTCCTACTCAGGCCCCTGAGAAGGCTTATGACATGAACAACTTTTGTTCACGTGGGTCGTGCTCTGCCAGCACTCCATCCCTCTGCTTATCCGGGTGACCTCAGAGGGATGCGGACCTTTTACAGGCGATTCCCGGGCTCAGCATCGTCTCTGACACCTCTTTGCCGTATGCCTGCCTCCATCTCTGGTTTTGAGCTACTTTATAGGAAGAACATATTTTCTCGATGCCCCAAGGCCTAGTACAGGGTCTGGCACCTCAAAGGGGGAAAAATTAAACTTTGTTGGATGAACGAGGCTCTGTTGGTTTTCCTCTGCAATTGCAATGCCTCATCCATCTTTATCCTCATTTCCGTTCTCTCTGTAGCCTCCCAAACTAGAGAGTTGAGTCTCTTACTTAGACAGTCGCAAAGCCTTTTAATCATTCTGTCCTGCATATTAGGTCTCCTGCATCGAAAACACAGAGCCAGAGTGACAAGTACTGTGTGCACAAATCAATCACCCAAAAGGCACGACTAGCAAAGTCCTCACATATATTTAGTTCCATGTTAGAACAAATGTGACCGTCTTCCTGTCAGTTGAGCCACCCAGACCCTATATTGATCTGCACGTTCATTACTAGCTCTGCCTGTAATTCAACTACTATAGGAGGCCTGCTTTCATTCATGACAAAATAATCAGAAAAATGGGAACAGCCTAGATCTTGAAGAAGTACACGGTAATAATTTATGTTCATAGTAATAACCCAGAGGCGTAAGGAGCCTAAAATAGCTTCTGAATCATCAAAGAAAGATTAAAATTATATTCAGCATTTTTTTAGTGGGGAGTGAATTTGATCGTGTTCTAATTCTCTGAAAACTGACATATGGGGTGTGTGTGTGTGTGAGTGTGTGTGTGTGTCTGTCTGTCTGTGTGTGTCTGTGTGATATGCTCCCATTTCTTGAAAACATATAAGGAATATGTAATTGTCTTTTTCAGTTACATGCAATCTTCAGTACTCTTAGCACCAACTCTATGCCTGCAATTCCCAACACACACACACACACACACACACACACACACACACACACAATTTCTCAAATTTCTCAGGGAAAAGAATAGAAAGCTGGGATTCTACTGTACTTTCTAAATTTCTATATCAATTCCTCAAAGCCCTGAGGTGGGCAGTTGTTTCCCTTCCTTCTCCTCCCTGGGACTCTCTTGTCTGTGTGGCTTCCCTCGTCTAGAGGTGGCATGTGCCTCCCTGTCTTCCCTAGAATATCTGAATTGTTGTTTAATTGACTGGGGAGAATAAATCGTGCTTTGCACAAAGTCTTAGGGTTAATCGATAAAGATGCTACGTTGTTGGATATTTTTAAACTATTACATTCAATACATTCTCCCCCAATAAACTTACGTACCCTCCCCCACTCGAAAAAAATTTCCCTTTTGTCCGGGAATCTAAGTCCTTGCAAGGCAGTGGAAACTAGGTCTCGTCCTGTGCTTGTGTCTTTGTCCACGTTCCAAGCCCCCAGAGTCCGGCCAGAGGAACTGCATTATTGGCCGAAAGTCTCGCTTCCTATCAATGGCGATCCTTTCTCACTCGCCAAAGAAGCTTGACTTTCCCAGCACTGGCTCTGTCTTTGGTGGAATCCAGCCACGCAATCAGGTGAAGCTTTCCTCTACGTGGACACCTCTCTAGATGATGCCACCTGCTCATGCTGTCTGTTGTCTCTAAAGTCTGGCTCAAGAAACAGGTGCCTGCTGAGCTTTGCTCCACTCCCTGGCTTACTAGGCACTCTCATGCTCTACCCCCCCCTCCGCCCCCATTACTCTTGGCTTCTCCCTGCCTCCTCCCACCCGAATACCATACACAGGGGAAGAATTAGTTTGCCTTGTATCTCCATCTGGCGTGCCCAAATTCCTCTGCCTTCCAGTAATTACACTGCTGGATGAGGAAGGAAAGAGCGTACGCCCCCTCCTCAGAATATAAATACACTCAAGATTTTCCCGTCTTTAAATCAATAAGCAAGCCAACTCACCTCCATAGACTTGGGGTCCCCTCTTAGCGTGGCCTCTTCCCTTCCTTGCACACAGTCAGTTTTGGAGAAACAACTCATTGTGTGCACCTACCGTCCGCACTCTTAATTTCCACCCTGTCAGTATTTAAAAGGTTGATGTTTTGTTCATCATAGACTTTTTTGCATTCATTTTGATTTTTAGAAACACACTGCGTTAAGATATTATCAATCTTGATCACTTAGTTTTTTTGGTACCCCCTTACATTTTGTTCCCAAGACAAGTGTCTCACTCGCCTTACCCTAGTCCTGTTTCTGTTCCCTTTATTCCTGAACCCATTGTCATCTTGCTTCTGCTCCCAAAACTGCAATGGAAACTAACCTTGTAAGGGTCGTAAAAAAATCCTTCACGTGTTATATGTTTAAAGGCCATTTTTTCACTCTATTTTAGTTGGCAATCTTTTGACCATTTCAAACACAACAAACAAAATATACACAAATATAATGATTCCCAAAAATATTTTATTGTACTTAAACCTATTTCTAAAATGTCAATATCTTGCTTTCTTCCCTATTTCTGTATTATTTGAATACTGCTTGTATACTTCTTAATTATAAACCTTCCCAAGGTTATTTTATTTTTACCCAGACCAAAACAGACAATGAGTATCAATTCAGGCAGCCTAGGTGGCAGGGTCTGGTTGACCAATTGATTCTTAGATATGGCATAAACCCAGGTTATTTCTCCCGAGGCTATGCCAACCCACGCCATGGACATCACGCTAAAACTTTCTTTTTAAGATAATCATGTCTTTTGCCATCACTTAACAACATTTTAGGTCCATGCTTCCCTGTGAATTTTAGTGTTTAGAAGCCTGGAATTTCCCCCATCAAATGCTGAAGTCTTCCTGGGCCAGCAGGATGTAGCCCATCTTCCTGTTCACGGTGGTAATGAGACATTGGGATAATTTGGTCTCTTTGGCGTCGTTTACAACGTAGGGATGCCATACTAGTGTCTCATGGGACCATCTAGAGGGTTCATCTCCCAGGAGTGGTAGACCCGAGGTTGTGCAGTGAATGCTCCTTTTGCAGACATTTGGCCAATTCCTCGTCTTGGAACACAGTTTCGAGCCTCCTCTCTGCTGAGTTACCGTATGTGAGCCCTGCTGCCTGTAAGACCCTCCTGCTCTCGGTTCCGTTTCTTTCCCAGTGCGCTTGGGGTAAGTCGCAGCTCCTCCTCAACTGACGCAGGTAGACACTCATTTCATGTCCCTGTTTTAAAATCAAACTGAGTTAACAGAAGAAATAAAATGCCCATTTATGTTAAGCTCATCTCATTAAAATTAATACAAAATTAAACAGGTCCCTTTATAGCCAAACTTCTGTGCTCATCCTCATTCCCTTTCGTATACTTTACATTAACTTTTTTCTGAATATCATTATAAAATTATGGCCTGTCACAAACTCATCATATTTCTGGATGTTCAGATTACACTGCGGCCAGTGGGAGACTTGTCAGCTAGCTCTTTTGTCCTTTGAGCACTGTCCCTGGTATCGTTGAAAATATCTCTGTTTCTGGCAACAATAGGGTATTCCAAGCTCAGTCTACTGTGTGTGTGTGTGTGTGTGTGTGTGTGTGTGTGTGTGTGTGTGTGTACACACCCCAGGAGGGCTTGTTTCCTTCTAGTGAATTACTGGAGATGCAAGTGTAGGTGTTTAGGAGTTCATATGAGAAAAGGCAGTGAGTGAAATGCTACTACTGTTGAGACACTCTTAGCTGGAAAAGTGGTGCTTTTTAACGTAATGAGTTCATATTGATTTTTTTCCTAATATTAATTAACATAAGTTGCTGTACTTGACTCTTCTTATAGCATGAGGTTTTATCGACCTCTAAGACTTTCTAGTATATTGATACAACAAATGACCTCAACTTGAACCTTATTTCTTTCATAGTTCTCGCCGTGAAACTGGCTTTGTGCTTATCTTCAGGTCACACTGACGTTCAAGGACTTTCAGCACTTGGGCTGTTCTGCCATCTCATCGAGGCCCTTATAACACTGATTTCCACTCTCACTCCAGATGACTCGTTGGCCCCTGGGAAATGTTCCTAAGTGTTTCTGTCCCCTGAGGAGTAATTGTTCTGAATGGTAGCACGCTGAGTTTTGGCTGTTCCAAGAAGGGCCAGGCTTCACTCATCTCAAAGACTGTTTGCTCTTTTTGGGATTCATTTTTGGAGGACCCCATACTTCCCCATATTTTGTCCATACGAGGTTTGACAATTAAGTTCGCGAACTCATCCTAGAAAAAGTGCTCCATACCTCACTGCTGAATATCACTACGGTTGCCTTTGAAGGACTCCCCCTGGGAAGTTATGCACTGATGCCAGTGCCTAGTCCCCCATTCAAAGCAGTTTTGGAACTTTTTTTCTGGAATGGCCATCAGAGCTGTCATCATATTACCCTTGATGTCCTGAATGTCATCAAAATGTCTTCCTTTCAATATTTCCTTCATCTTTGGGTAAAGAAAGAAGTCATTGGGGGCAAGATCAGGTGAGTAGGGAGGGTGTTCCAATACAGTTATTTGTTTACTGGCTAAAAACTCCCTCACAGACAGTGCCGTGTGAGCTGGTGCATTGTCGTGATGCAAGAGCCATGAATTGTTGGCAAAAAGTTCAGGTCGTCTAACTTTTTCACGCAGCCTTTTCAGCTCTTCCAAATAGTAAACTTGGTTGTTTGTCCAATTGGGACAAATTCATAACGAATGATTCCTGTGATATCAAAAAAGGTTAGCAGCATTGTTGCAACAAGTTCACGAACTTAACTGTCTGACCTCGTATTTCTTCTCCCACCAGTCCGTCTCTATAGTTTTCAGTCATGGACTTCTAACACATTTGAATATAGGAATATAAAGGAAGAAAGATGTGATCTCTGGATAGTCTCCTCAATGAGAAAAGAACACAGTCTGGTTAACACAGAGGGTGACAAAAAACACACGTGTACACATTTTAAGAAAGGAAAACTGTGTTAAAACTGTAATACTCAATATATACCAATAATAAAAGATGAATACAAGTCACATTTGACTTCTGCAATGAAAAGAGGTGCTCAGAGTGGTTCCCATCAGCACTCAGACACTTCTGATGACGGCGAACTACTGCTTAAGCAACGTTGACCAAAGTGTCCACTTATATATATGTTTTTGGCACCCCGGTATATTTCCTTCTAGAAGTCCTGGTTTTTTTACATTTTTTATAAGGATCTTCCTTGACTGGGTAACTCCAGACCTAATAATCCTTGCGTTTGGGGGATCTGGAACTCTACAAGAGTTTGCTCTGTCTACTAGTGGAGCTTCCACCCATGGGTGGGATGGGGCTGGGAACCCCCACACTGGGGTCGTCCCAGAGATGCCCTCTCACCTTTACACTTAGGAAGAGGGCTCTGGACAAGGAAATGGGAAAACACTTGCTTCGAGCGATAAGAACTAGAAAGTAGAAAATACAGAGGGACTTATATATGATGTCTTCTTCAAAATAACTTTAGCAGGACGGAGTTTGGTACTGACAGCAGTCTGGATTATATTTTATGCCTTTTTGTTGGAGCAGAATGCATGAGAAAATGTCAGTTTGCTGGAGGTTTTCCATTAAATGAGGCAATTTGGGTCCAGAGACAATGCAATGTGTATACATTTTTAAAATATTAATGAAATAGTTTTGAAAATTGCAATCCTATTGCCTGTTTATTTTTTGAATGGTAACTCAGAAATGTATATGAATATAAAATTTGTCATTTATGATCCAAGCCCTATGATAGGAGCTTGATATTGCATAACTCTTTTAATACTCACAACTTGCTCAGGCAGATTGTATTGTTATTCCCATTTTAAAGATGGGTAAATCGAGGCTTAGAAAGGTTAAGTAAATTATCCATGATCATGAGCTAGTAGGTTCCTATTAGCTTTGACTCAGATTCAGGTAGTCTGACTCTGATTGCAGAACCCATGGTACTAAATACTGTATGTATGCATACGTGTGTGTATAATGTTGTGTTTATATTTTTGCTCATGTCTCTGATTATTTTCTTAGGATAGGCTCATTGCAGGGGAATTTCTGAGCCAAAGGACGTGAACAATTTGAGCACTGAGGTAGATATTCCCAAATCACTTTCCACAGAGTTTGTACAAATTCCAATCTCTGCTAGCAATTTATTAGGGACGCTTTTCCATCGAACTTTCATCAGTACATAAAATTTTCTTCAAAAAATGTTGTGCCATTTTAGTGCATGAGTAAAATGTATCTTTTTACAAGTATTTGATTATTTGTGAGTGTGAATATTTTTGCGTGTTTATTGGATTTTGTATTTCTGTAGATTTGCCGTGTGGGTCCTTTGCCCACATTTCTTTTGGAGTAGAGTTTTACTTATTGATTTGTAAGAGTGCTTCATGTTTTGCTGATATTATCCTTCTGCCCTGTTGCTAAACTATCGTTCCCCATTTGTGATTTTATTGTTGGGAATGATGTTTCCTGATGTAGAGGAGTTTTAATTGTGTAATAGGGAAATCTATCTAGCTTTTTCTTTGTTATTACTTTTATTGCTTTTATGTTTAGAATGTCTTTCCGTTTCCAAAGATCTGATAATTATTAACTTATACTTTTACCTATGTATGGTTCTTTAATCCATCTGTTTTTATTTTTGTTTTTGTTTGGGAGGGGGTGCTGCATGGTGAGGCTGTAATTTGACTTAATCAATTTTCTCAACCATTTGATGAATGACCCTCTCTCTTTTCACTTTTTATTGTGCTTACTTTATTAAGCTGGGATATATATTAAAGTCTATTTCAGGGCTGATTGCTCTCTTTTATCAATCTGTCTGCCAGTTCTTGAGCTAGTACCATACTGCTTTGTTTGATGTCACTTGCACTATATTGTAATACCTAGTAGGACATGCCTCCCTAGTCTAATTGTCACAATTTTCCTATTTCATTGTGTTCTTAATATTTTTTTCACTTGTTCATCTGTATGAACTTTAGAATCACTAAGTAATATAAGAAAGATAATATGGCATATCTTTGGGTTTTCATCATGTCATGTAAATGTTTAACATGGCATTGCAAAATCATGATAGTATTTGTCATTCTTTTGCGGTGTTGTATTTTTCAGTTTTATATTAGTCTTATGCTGACTTTATAACATGAAACTTTGTATTTTCAGCTTTTGTTTTTATATCTGGAAAAATTATATAATATGGAATTACCTGTTTGTGAAGGTCTGAAAGTTATCACTGGTGAAATTTTCAGACAATGGGACATTTTTATAGACAGTTATCTTAGGGTCAGGTAAAATTTGCTGTGTAACTATCCATTTAATTCAGTTTTTTTCAAACGTATTAACACAGTGTTTTTAAATTATTTTCTTATTTGTTAAAATTATGTTTTTATTTTAATTTTTCTCCTTTTAATTTTTATTAATGCTCTTTTTTTTCCTTCTGTTTCTCCATGTAGACTTTGAATTCACCATTTTTTAATTGCATTTATCCTTTGCACTTCTTTGCTGAGCTTTAGGATATGTTCAAATTAAGAGATATGATTTAAGATATAGAACTATGAATATTGTAAGTAGCAAACACAGGCTCTATGGCAGAAAGACATATGGCTCCAACTAATTAGAAAGTGGGGAGTAGAGTGAGAAAAACTCTGAGGAAGAGAAAATAAGTTTCAATTCAGCCCAAATATTAGTCTCAAGCCAAAGAAGTTGGCTTAGCCCCAGTTCTGTCCTTGGTTGGACACAATATATGATTGGTGTATTTTCAGAGAGAGGAAAAAAAATCCACCCATAGAATAAGAATCTAAGCATCTATTTTCCATCCCAGTGACAATCAGAAATCATTCTTTGCATTTATTTTTCAACTTTGTATTTGCCTGTGAACAAAATTGAAGCTGGCAGAAGATGGTTCATGTGAATTACTTGAAAAACAGTTTCTCATTGTGTTGAGTTACATTGAGGCTGCTTGCTGTGAAATCACGCCTTAGCCCAGGAACGGTGGAAGATTTTTTTTTTTTTTTTTTTTGCCCATGGAGTTAACCTACTTCTATTCCACATAAATGAATTGATGGTCCTTTCCAAAGTGGGGGAGAAAAACTCTCCAAATTCTAATCACAGCTTATTAATATTTTAGGAATCAAGAGCCAATTTATCTTTCCTTGTCCCCCAATCTTCTTCATACTTCCCTAGATCAGGTTTCCAGATTACGTGTCTTCCCAGTGTTTGGAATACCCCTAGTAGCCAACATAGTAAGGAACCATGGGATCGTAGCCTTAGCTAGCAATATTTCCATCTAACGTAGAAAGGTACCTGGCCCAGAGTAGTCGAGAGGCAAAAAGGGTCACAAGGGCCCTACATTCATTTCTAATAACCAACTGTTCCTACATCTACCATCACACTGCTAGGGGGATAGATGAATGAAAAAGCCTCCAGCCTGGAAGTGGTGGTTCCAGCATTTCTCCATCTAAGGTCGCCCAGTAGAGATGTGCAGTGTGGTTTAAGCTCTGCTTATCACGTGCTGGTCAACTGTCCATTTCAGAGGCTGGTTGGAGGGAGGCCTAAACCCCTTCTTACTCCCGGTCCTCCTCTGTAATCCCACTAGTTTGGAGAAGAAAAAAAACAGGTTTCAGTTCCTGCCACTTGCTAGCTGTGAGCTCCAAAAATCCACCTGTTGCTCTTTCTTCTGAGTAAAATGGGGCTAATAAGCTCTCCCTCTTGGGAGATGTGAGTGAGATACAGGGCATGAAAACACTCTGTCATCAGTCATGTGTGGTACAGCTATGAGGACGGTTAGGAGTTTTCAGCTGCTCCTTCTGTCTGCATAGGAGAGAAGCCACGCAGAAAGAAGCACCTGCTTGTTGTAAGGCCACTTGCCATCCCAGGAGCCCTGATCTCGTGGTAAATAAAGGATAAGCAAGAGGGAAGGAAACTGAACAGGTTCAGTTCCTTTCTGACTGTCACGAGGCTGACACCTAATTTCCTTTGGCCAACTTTGATTATTCTTAGGGCTTCAGGCACAAGAGGATTTTCATGGCTGCTTACTGCTAATTGTAGGAAGACTCTCCAACTCTAATCTGGAGTCCATTCTTTGGCAGCATAAGTGTTTGAGTTCTCTAAAGAAAGCTAGGTTTTGGTCTCAAATAAATCGTCAACACTAAATACAGCCCCTGCCCCTCTTGGACTGTACATGAGGCGACACAGTATAGAGTGAAGAGAGCGGGACTGGATTTAGCTGTGTGACGTTGGGCTAGTCACTGCACATCTCTGAGTCTCCATTTATAATACAGTAACAGTGTGAGTCCCACCCTATCTCAGAGATAGACCCCTGGGCGATAAATGGCATAACATGTAGGGAGTTGTTAGGAACTGGGGCTGTGATAGCAGACACCTTGGTTTCAAAGGCTGGCTCTGCCATTGACTGGATATGTGACACTGGTAAGGTTAGTTAACCTTTCTGGACCTCGGTTTTCTTATCTGTAAAACACGGCTAATACTAGTAATTAATTTAGAGCACGGCTGTGAGCATTAAACTGTAAATGCGGGTGAAGCACTTGGGGGGAAAAAACAACAAACGATGCCAGCGAGAGTAAGCACACAATAAACATTAGCTCTTGTTATTACAAAGTACGAACGTAAATAAGACTTGAAGACTATAAGGCGGTCTGAGTGCCATCTCAATAGCAGCAGGATCATTGTTCAGAGACAAGTGAACCGTCTCAGCCAGCTTAGCTTTGCAGCTCCGTCTGGAGGCAGGGAAGGGGGGCTAGCTCACCCAGGGTCTTCTCGGGAAGACAGAGGAAGCAGTCCCAAGACAGCAGAGTGATGGACAGGGGAACGGGGAAGGAGAGGATTCTGTAGGAAAGTTGGCTGTAAGTAAGGGCAGGGTGGGGGGAGATGGAGTAACGTGACAGACTCCTGGGGCATGGTACAGCCTCGAGGACAGCACTTGGGTATCTGGGGGCCGGTGAGCCGGTGCAGGTAAAAGGCCGCCAGCAGCCAGCCTGGGTGAGCTGATGTCTAGAACCACAGAAGGCTGCAGCAGTTTAGATTTAAATGGTGTGCCAAGACAGCACCCCATCATTACACCACCCGTTCTCGTTCAAGTTCTTTGGGAGGAAGTGCAGATTAGGGACGTGTTCATTGCTATTCAGTTTCAAATGTCAGCCGGCATCGGTACACAGGAGTCCAGGAAGGTAGACCCTTTTCCTTGACACAGTTATTAAGGAAAGGCTTTTCAAAGGATTGGTTGAGCCCCCCAATGGCCCAGGTGGAAGTTGCTGCGTGCTTCCTGGTACTTGTTCAGTCTTTTTCAGTTTCCTCTGAGCTTCCAAAAGCTATCTGACGACTGGCAGATCCTCAGGGTAGTGACCTGTGGCCCAAACTCCTGGTAATGATTTATAAAGAGGTTTAGAAAGAGCGGCTGCCACAGGGCCGGGCATTCAGGCCAGGGCCAAGGAAGGTGGCTCGGGCCACACAACGAGGGGAGGGGTGGGGACCGAGGCAGGCCTGTGGCTAATCGCTTTCCGCCGGCTCCAGCCGCGGCGGCCTCATCTTCAGGGCTCCAGGCAGATGGAAGGCCGGACAAGGCCCTCTGCTGGGGTCGCTGCCACCGTGCAGCTGCCTACACTCTCTGGCTGGGGGCGACTGACGGTGCGGCTCCCTCCCCCTTGCTGTGCTTCCCGTTCCCTTCTCTTCTTTCGGTCTTGGGCCGTTTAGGAGCAGAGGCCGGCAGGCTGCAGAGCCTCAGGCAGCTCTGACCTCTGGCACCTCCCCAAGCCCCAGAGCACAACATCTGTCCTCAGAAATACGCGGGCGGAGGCGAGAGAGCGTGTCAACCCCTTTCTGAGGACTCGGTGTCTTCTCATTTCGTAGAAACAGCCCCCCCCTCCGGTCTAGCTCTCCCAAGTCTGAGCACCAGGTTTCCGCCCCGCGGGGTCGCCTCAGCACCCCATCTCCGCGCCGCGGGTTCCGCCTGCAGTACCGCGCAGCGACCGCGGGGGCGCCCCGCGCGCCGCAGCGCCATCTAGGGGCCGGGCCCCCGGGTAGAGGCAGGGGAGGCGAGGGCAGGCGCGGCCGGCGGGCGAGGGGAAGCCGGCGATGGCAGCGGCGGGCGTCCGCGGGCCGCGCGAGGAGCCCCTGTGATTGGCACAGCCCGAGCCGGAGGAGGAGGCGAGGGGAGGGCGGAGGAGAGAAGGAGGAGGAGGCAGGGGGCGAGCAGCGGCGGCGGGGAGCTGTGCTTCCACCTCTCCAGCACCGACAGGACGGGGGCGGCCGGCGCGGGCCCGGGGCGGGGACAGCACGCACCCCCGCCCGGCAGCGGCCCCGACACCCGAGGCGAGCGGGAGAGCGGCGGCGGCGGTGGGGGGGAAAGGATGCAGGGGAAGAAGCCGGGAGGCTCGTCGGGCGGCGGCCGGAGCGGCGAGCTGCAGGGGGACGAGGCGCAGAGGAACAAGAAGAAGAAAAAGAAGGCGTCCTGCTTCTCCAACATCAAGATCTTTCTGGTGTCCGAGTGCGCCCTGATGCTGGCGCAGGGCACGGTGGGCGCCTACCTGGTGAGTCGCTGCGCCAACTCCGCCACGGGGCCCCTTCCCCAGCCCGGCGCCGGGCGGCAGGCGGGCCGGCACGAGGAGGGGGCCGGGCGGGCGTGACCTCGGCGGGGCGAGGAGGTTAGCGGCTGGTGCAGAGGCGGCTGCCGGGGGAGCCGGGCGCGGGCGGGACCGCGGGTGCCGGCAGCTGGCTGCGCGGCTGGCGGGGCCTGGGGGCCAGGGGAGCAGACGCGGCGGGCGGGTGGGCGTGAAACCATTCCTCCGCCCCCTCGAAAGCGCAGCCTGAGGGCGCGTTGAGGAGCCCCCTCAGAGGGGAAGGCATAGCGGGTTTCAGGTGACCTGCACATGGGAAGAAAAGCCAGTTAGCATCCTGCGTCCTCTACCCTCCATTCCATCCGCCTCGAGAACAAATCCATTATGCATCATTTTCTCCGGGCGCTTTCTCCACCCTCCAATTATGGGGGGATTTAACAGCTTAGAGTAAAATGCTCCCGAGTGTGGCCTGCTCTGAACCAGGACTGGGTGTGTGTGGAAGGGTGGGGGTTGGGGGGCGACTCTTCCCGCTCCGTATCCCAATAGCCCTCTTTCAGCGTCTGGATAAAGTTAACAGTACCTGGAGAGCAGTTGCGAGTTTGTGTAGTTCCTGCTACCCACTCTTGGACCTAAATTCCCCATCGTGGGTTCTCGCCCACAAGGGGGTTGCATCATTTTTCGCAATATTCGAGTGTTTCATTTGCCTTCTGAAAGGGGAGCTTAGTGCTCAAACGGCCCAGGGATGCGTAACAGATCAGAGGAAACAGCTTGTAATGACTCAGCACTGTCGAATCCCCACTTTGCCGCTTTCTCCTGCCCCGCGCAGGTGGTCCCAACTCGAGTTCCAGAGAGGGCACGTCCAGACCCAAGCACAGCCCTGCCTGCACAGGAGAAGATGTTGGGGAGTGTATAGTGTTAAATCGTCACTTGACTATTGACCTGAAACAGGAATCAGATGTCATAGACTTTGAGTGTTAGTGAGCAAGTTTGATGGAGATAGAACTGGACAAGATTTTGAATGCTGGATAACCACATCCAGAGAGAGAACTGCGCGCTCTTCCGGGCGGCACCTCTGATCCCTCCTTCCTGGCCGTGGCTTACAGTTAATGAGGGCCAGACGCTGGGTGCCCTGTACCACTCATAAACCATCTCCTCAGACTCGGGGCTTGCTCTCAGAGGGAAGTACAGGCAGACTTGGTCTGTGATGTGGGGTACAGTCAGTTACGTGGTTATGACAGAGGCCTGTTCAAGCTCAGCTCTGCGCCCAGTGACTGTGCAGGGTTTCTGAAAATCAAATGCCTCCTGGTGAGATGGAAGGTGTTTAAATCCTTGTATCCATGCATGCATGACTTGTATGCTGCAGGTGAACCCTGTAGCCAAAAACACATTTTCCTTTCTGGTTAGGATTTTGATCTATAATGTGTACTTTTTTATAGTTAAAATATACACTGTTAAAATATACACAGTTAAAATATTATAGTTAAAATATTATAGTTAAAATATACACAGACACTGTCTGTGGCCTTTGGCGTTCTAGAGGTAGGGGAAAACTGTGTCTTAGGGGTCAGTTTATCAGACCTTCCTTGGAGGTAATTTCACTATTAAAATATTAAAATAGGTGCATGTATTACTAAGATGCAAATGCATGTTAACCAGTATATGTGGGTCTTTCCAGTAGCATATGCAAAGTGTGTAATTCCTAACTGAAGGCACCTGTGTTTAAAAGAGTAATTAGTATATCAACCGTTGCCTCCATTTAACAGTGTGTTTGCCACTAATCAGTTTTGTTCAGTAAAGTGCATTATTTATGTGTGGCCAGCACCACCAAAACTTTTCACACCAGGAATGATAAGGCCTGGACTTAGTTTTAGAAAGAAATGAAGCTGGGCCTCAACCCGATGAGTGGCCTAAGCTCCTTTAAAAAGTCAAGACACAGAGGGCTGGAGGAGTGGGGGATACCTAGAGGCAGGGCTGGCTCCAGGGCACAGGACGTTGACAACGAATCCCACAATAGGTGAGTGGCGGGCAGAGGAATTCATTCCCCACGCTTGGAGCCTCCTAGCACTTCCAGCCTGGGCTGGTGGAAAGGCTGGTTCCCAGGGGTAGGGTAACAGAAGTCAACAGGTGACTGGCAGAAAGCAGGCGGAGGCCCAGGAGAGGACGGGCCTAGGAAATCGAATTCGTTTTGATTGCTGGGAGTGGAGGCATGAGGTGCTCAGGCTCTGCCTTGCCTGGATGCCCTTGACTCTGCGCTGCCATCTGAAGCTCATGAAAATAAATAGTTTGCTTGCCAGGGTTGACTGAATCAGCTTGCTGTGGGTTTTGCTCTTGTGGGCCACTTGGGAGTTTTCATTTGTTGGTTGGGAGGTGGAATAAAAATGTTTGTTATTCCGTCAGCTGTGTGAGACTTCATTATGGATAATTTGAGAATGAAACATTGCAGGATGTTAGCAAGAAGGCGAATTTCTCCCTTTTAATTCCTCACGGGCTTTCTTAGGAAACCTGGGAACCTGTGTGTGTAGGTGATCGCACACGCAGGGCCCGTGTGCACGGTGTGCGTTCTATATGATCGCAAATTCTATGCCACTGATATTATTTCGTATTTGATTCTAAAAGTCCACGTAGCTACCTTCTTCTTTCATCTTCCCAGAGGCCATTTTTTTAATATTTGGAGGCTTCCCTTCATTTCTTCCTTTTCTTTCTGAAAAGACAGATTGCCCAGTGTCCTCAGTGGCATTGGTAGAGGCTTCCAAACTGCAGAACCGAAGCAGGACGTTGTCTGTGATTTGAAAATAATTTTGAAAAGCAGGACTGAGTGTGTGCATATGTATGTGTTTTCCTTTAAGAACCTGCCCAGGGTGGACACTCTTGTACCCGTATCTGAGAAAGCTGCCACTTGTTAAGCTAGGCTGGTCACCAGCAACTTTTTGCCTGGGTGTGGAGGTCTCCAGGCGAATGCAGAAGGACACTGAGCCGAGGTAATCCGAGTGCCAGCTGTGGAGTGTGAAACCTGTTACTCTTGCGAATGTTTTAAGTGCAGCTCATGCTTTAAGTAAGCCAAGGTTACATCCCAGAGATGTTCTCTCCTCGTTGCTTACACTGACAGGCTATGAAATAGTGTAAGAGAGAGACCGGGTCCGTTTGATCCTCACCATGTGTGGGTTCGCGAGTGCAATCTCATTT
Organism: Rhinolophus sinicus; assembly: GCF_057876585.1. Lineage (NCBI taxonomy): Eukaryota > Metazoa > Chordata > Mammalia > Chiroptera > Rhinolophidae > Rhinolophus > Rhinolophus sinicus. The sequence continues at coordinate 56,047,637 of NC_142513.1, read as the reverse complement.
TCTTCTACTTGGGCCTTTGCTTCAGGTGGCTCCGGTCTGAAATGACCTCCTTGCCAGGATGTAACATCTGCTTAAGTCTTGGCATCTGCTTAAGTCTTGACCCGTTTGGAGAAGGCACAGGCCTGTGGGAACTGCGCGGTGAGACAGTCATTTCGTGTGCACTTTATGGTGTTTTGTGGAGCCTCACTGAGGTGTTGAAGCCATTCACTGAGGTAGCGCTGCCTAGAAAGGTTCCTGTGTGTTATCAAATTACTGCGGCCGGAGCAGATAAGGATGTGCACAGGAAATTAAAGCCTCTGCCACCGCTGGGCAGGGGGGATGGACCCTCACGTACAAATTCATTTGAATTTCCTCAGGATAAAAACTTAGAAAGGCCAGTTTCACCTCTGGGTGGGACAGACAGGTGGTCCCGGTGAACCAGGGGTGGGCCTTTCCCTATGTAGAGTTATGCAGAAACTATGAATAAGTCTGGGGTTGTGGTGACAGAGTAGTAGAGAGAATGAATGACTGAGTGGGTTTAACAAGGTTTCATCTCACTGCTTTGTAGTCACTTCTTTTTTTTTTTTTTTTAGGCTTGAGAGCATTCAGTGGCCTTACAATCAGTGAGTGAGGCGAAACTGGTGGATTTGTTATTTTATTTATTTATTTTTTCCTAAAGAAGCATCATTTTGAAGATGGGTTTGTGTATATCTAACCCAGAAGCAGACAGCTGAGAGACACTTTTAACGTCCTTGTCAAATTAGTATGATGACTAAGGCAACTGTATTTTACTTAATCAAGTTATTTTACTCACTTCTGGTTACTCAAAGTGACAAATTCCCTTCCATTTGCATAATTACCATATAACCCCAGGTAGCAAGAAATAAAATTACCCTGGTTTTTTTTTTTTCCCCCTCCGTACTGCTTGGTTGAAAATGTTCATCTAATAATTATTTAGGGGAAAATTTTATTTCTGAAAAGTCCTTTCAATGAGCCCTGTGTAGTTTCTTTGGGGGTTTTCTCTTCTGTGTTTAACAATCTAACTGAATGAGCTGTAAAGTGAGCAAGACCTGTTTCCTGAGTTTTTTTGTAACTCTCCCCTTTTTCAATTTTACATACCTTATAATGAAGGCGGTGAGCCAGAGTCCCCTGCACGTGGCGTGCCTTGCTAATCAGCTGCTTAGCATTTAAGCTTACCTTCTTGCCTGCTGCCCCTGCCAGCACTGTTCACTATTAGGCTGGATGAGTTTCCTCAGCGTCTGTGACATTCTCTTGCTCATCTTAAAGCAGGCTTTGAGGTGCTGCCTTGGTCACGGCTTTGAGGTGCTGCCTTGTTCAGGGGCTGGGTTCGCTTAGTGGCCTGGCCGGGGGGGTAAGTGTCATGTAACAAGCAAAGGTGACGATACAGCCTCATTTCACACAGACGCAGGCCTGGAATCAAGACCAGCTCTGTACGTGTTATTGGCTGGTCACGGAGATAGAGCAGAGGTTGGCATTGGTTTCGGGGTCTGTGCCAGGCCTCCTGCAGAGGCGGTGGGAGGGAGGACTCATGCTGAGCTGACCTTGGTCCTTGGATTCTGGAGGGCTCCCTGAGGTGCCAGGCAAGAAGGGCGGGGCCTGTCAGGTGACCAGGGGCAAGCAGGTGGCAGAAGGTGCTCATCCTCGGTGTGACGGAGCGTAGAGCTCCGTATAAACAACACTTCTGTAGCACCTCACTTCCAAGTTCATGAACACAGGTAACTTGCAGAGATTTAACTGCATTTAGTACCCACATTCCTCCACAGTAGAGAAAAGGACTTATCGTCACTTGTCCTCACTTGTATTTTGTATATTCTGTACATTACTGCGTGCGTTATATCTGTACGTGTCCTTGTACAGGGCCACATACACCCAATGTTGTATGTTGTACTTTTTGGAAGATGTTAAGGGATATTTCAGTGGTAATTTTGACCACAGGGCTTATGCACGGGTTTAGAACTCCCCTGGAGTCAAGTCGCCTCTATTTTATTCCCTCTCAGAGGTGCCTTTGGTAACCTGTAGGCCAAAAGGGCAGCATCCTTGCTCTTTTATTTTCACTTTCTGTTTCTATATCTGCATCTACTAGATAATAAACAGGGGGAAAACATGGGATCACTGACTTGGGTTCATAGGTTACGTGAATTGATGTGGTACGAGACACTTGCATGGTACGTAATCTAGGCGTTTATGGGTCAATAAGAGAGGCAGTATTGCTGAATGGTTAGAACTCCAAGTTAAATGGTTAAAACTGCCAGGCGGGGAGCGACAAACACCTGTGGCAGCTGCGGCTCATTTGATGAGTGTCAGAAGACCTGGCATTCATTCCTGTGTCCTTCCCTTACCAGCTCTGTGACCTTGGGCCAATTACTTAACCTTTCTGTGCCTTCATTTTTCACTTTACAGCTGGGGTCCTAATGCTACCTACCTTCATAGCATTGCTCTGAGGACTGAGTCAGTGCAGGTAAAACCCTTTGAACAGTAACTGTTACACAGAGCTTGATAAATACAAGGCATTATTAGTTATGGTGGTGATAATATTAGTAATGATATGGTTAGTAATAATATAGTTATTAGCAAGAATGATACAGTTCTACATGTTTACTATAAACATAACAAGTTTGTAGCCCCAACACATGAGAAATAAAACTATTTCAATCAAGCTTTGATTTTGGTGTAGTGAACTGTACACTCGAGTTGTTTCTTATTCTGCATGAACATTTTGGTCTGGGAGCTAAGAAGTTTTTAAAAGTGAGAAATAAGTTAAGCACCAGTTGCTCATTCCGTTTATTCCTTCATTATAAATACAACCATCCATTTTTCTCTTTAAAAATGCTATAAAAATGACTAGTCATGTGGGAGAAGAACCCGCCATAATCGTGATTGTCTTGACCATTTATAGTTGATAGGTGGGTGAAGTAGGGATGGCCCAGGGACCGCTGGGAGGTGCCCTGATGCCTGGCTGGGAGGCCCGTGGTATGTGTCGTCTGGTCTGTGGCCACAGGGTGAAGACTGGGGCAGTCTTCTAAGTGGTAGCCGCTGAGAAGCAGCGAAAAGAGTGTTGGACTTGGAGTCAAAAGACCTGGGTTTGAACCTGGACTTGCTACTTTACTGGTAGCATTTGGTGACTTGACTTACCTGAGCCTCATCTGAAAAATGGGTATAAAGATAAAGCTTATCTTACAGATGGTTGAGAGACGTAAATAAATGCACACGTGATCAAGTGCTTCTTACAGGGCACAGTATTCAGTATTTGCCTCAACAATAATAACTTCACCCTAGTTGTTGACCTTGGCATAGCAGAAGCCCCCATCCGGGACCCGAGGATTATGGGTGAGGCCTGGGCAATGTTTCCTGAATTAAAGATCTGGGCCCTTGTAGTTTGCTCTGCTTGTCTAGATGAAAAGTGGCCCCTTCAAGGCAGCTGGGGTGTCAGGAGGAGGGGAGCTGGGGACATATGCTGTGGACATATGATCCCCTCTGGGCAAGCTTGCCTAAGATGTGCAACCTGGGAGTCAGCCCAGGCTGCCAGGAAGGGCTTAGGTCTTGTGCAGTACCCGCTGCCTTCACCTGGGTCCTCACACTATTAAACAGGGCTTGGCAGGCACAGTCGTGGCCATGTTCCTCATCTTTCACCGGTTTGGTTTCTCCGGAGCAGAGCAAACGAATGAGCCCTTGAGACGTCTGATGTCCCTGCCTGTGGATTCTCCCATCTCGGCTTCTGGTGGTTGTTTAGGACGTGACCTTCTGCACAACGCCACTCCCCTGTTCTTCCATCTGTAGTTTTAGGAGCAGCTCTCTCCCCCCCGACCCCCCCGTGGGTCACACCTGTACCCGGGAAGGATGGGAAGGGAGGTGGGCTCTTCTCAGTGAATCAAGTTGCCGTGTGTGTGTTTTCTGGGGCGTTCACAAGTGAGAACATGGACTTCACTGAGGAAAAAACCTTGTCAGCTTTGCAGAGCTCCGGCTGCTGCAGCTGTGCATGGGGCAGGCGGGGGGAGCCTTCATTCTGGGCGTACCAGTGGCGACATACAGAGTGGAAATGTTCCACTGGATGTGGGCAGAATCCCTGCCGTTGGCATCTCCAACTTCTTCATTTCAGTTCTTCTTTGTGGCTTTGAAAAGGAACGCCCTTCCTGGTAGAGAGTTGAGCAGCTCCATCCTTTAACAGAAATGATGGTACCCAACCCAGCTGCTTCTTAAATGATGGGACATTGCTCTTCAAACAGGGAGTAGTTATTTCAGTGCCTAACATATAATTGTTGGACATTAGCGTTTTCTTGGACTTAGAAGTTTTCATTTATGACTTCCAGTCAATACTTACTGAAAAGATTTAAAAGCAAAGGTGACGTAAGTTCCTACGAGCTCTACTTTTTGAATAGTGGTGGGGGTGGGGGTGAGGAGAGGTGTGGCGTCCACTCTTTCCGTTTACCTTCGTGATTTCCTTCATAAATACCATGGCAAGACCTCTTCCACACCCTCTTCTTCTGAGATGTTAGATCCCAAGTGGTCACAGACTCAAAGTGCATACAGACGGTAAAGAGGAAGTCTTGTTTTCTTTGTGTTGGTTTTCGTGAAAATCTGTGCTGTGAGCGCTGAGGACCCTGGAAGCAGGTGACGGCCGCACAGCGCCAGTGCAGGCAGGGTTGTGACGGCTGCTTCCCTGGGGTGGGGCAGAAGGTCAAAGTTACCTGCAGCAGCACAGGTCCACTCCAAAGCCTGGAGTATGCCTTTTGGTCTTCTGTGTGTGCGTCTGTCTGTCCATCCATCCGTCCATCCACATGTGAGTTCTCTACTATGTGGTGGCAGATTCTCACCTGTCTGGCAAGTTGCCCTTTGGGACAGGTCTCTGGATAATGCATCTGGCTGTCCAGGTTACCCTTGAACCTTTCCCTGGTAGGTCTAAAGCCTGCCATGGTGATCACGTCATAGCCACCTGAGCTCCCGGGTGTGGGAAGAGAGCAGAAATAATAAGGAGCTTCGCAGGCTTTCCACAAATGATCCCAGGAATATACTAGAACAGTGGACAGACTATGTACAACCGTAAACCCCTGCCCACAGCTACAGGAACTTGAGAAAGGAAGGAATGATTATTTTTACCTACGTGTCTGCACTTGCAAGGTTGGTGTAGAGAGAACAGTGTCCCAGGAGTGTCGTTCAATTAAAGGCGATTATAAAATGTTCTTGGGATGCTCCTGTGTTCCCCTCCTCCCTCTTTGCAAAACGCTTGTGTGAGGTGGGCATGCTACTTCCCCAACTGTGGGATTGGTTCCCCATTCTGACGCTGCTGCGCTCCCATCTTTAGCTGATTAGACTGATAAATTACCACCTTGAACATAAGCAAGTTGAAATTGGAAAGCTGCCCTCTGACTGATTACATAAGCTCGAAAATACTGGACCTGAAATCTTGTGTGCGCTGCTAAGAATTCTTTTAATGAAGGTAAAATTTTCTAAGCAGCACGGACCCATGTGTTTTTATTATGTAAGATTCAATTATTTTGATGCAACCTGTAAACTCAAGAAAGGTGTTGATTAGTTCATCCCTCTGTTGGCTTTTTGGGTCACAGGATTGTTTGAAGTAGATCCACAGATCCACCGAGAGTTACCCCTGGAACTCCAGCCCCCCTTCTCTACAGGGGTGCACAAGCTGTCCTGGGTCTATGGTCACCGAGACTCTCAAGGTTGCAGAGGTCAGAGGTCCACTGAGGAGAGATTGATCGTGAGATTGAGCGGGACGCCAGGGAAGGCAACCACTGTGCGTCCGGGTGGGCTCCATCTTTTGCCCATTTCATTTCTGGAAGTGCTCCTGTGATGGCACTTGGAATGCACTTTCTCTAGTTTGGTGTAACGTGCATGTGTTTCCATGAGGGGTATCACACCATCCTCTTGTCACAGCCATGGGGGTGGGGGGATGGGGTATACTGCACAGCACACTGCAGAATCCATTTCAAATTTTCGGCCTCCTGAACTGTGGACAAGGAGGTCATTTGGTGGCCAGCGTGAGCCCTGGGCGGACAAGACTTAAAGGAAATGAGGCAGTTGAATTCGATGTAGAAGAGCTGCAGACAGGCCTCTCCTGTCGTGATGCACAAAATATCGGGCAAGGCTCTGGGCTGAATGGGCAGATGTTTGCTGCCGCTCCAGTGCTGGTCGGGAGGCTTCACGTGCCAGCCAAAGGGAAACAAAAAACATAAATTAGCACCTTCCTTTTCCCTTTGCCAGTCTGTGGAGATACAGCTAAATAGATCCAGAAGTCGGCAAGCAGTTCTAGCTTTGCAGCTTGGAGTTGATGGGGCAGATGGGGGGTCCGCCTTGCTGTGCCCGGGCTAAGAGTGGCGCGTGGGGTTCACAGTGCTTGGGCTCCATCCAGACGCAGCCCCCGTGCAAACCTCTGGATGCTCGGGCGGAGATGATTGTCCTGTAGGTGGCTTGTCTCTGTGTCCCGAGGTTGGCCTTGGCCTGTGCTGGAGGACGCGTTCTTGAGTCTTTTTAAAGATAACATTGTGCTAGCTCTGTATTGGTTCCTTTCATCTTGGGCAAAATCAGGGCACAGAATTGAGTAACTTACCCAAATGAGCAGCGCCTCCGATCCCCCAGCCATGTGCCCCTCAGCCCTCCCCCCACCACACGCCCAGCCAGCTCACGTTAGCTAACAGTGGTGAGAAGGTAAGCAGTCAGGAAGAGTTTCAGTTTTGGAAATGATGATTATAAACATATATGAATAAAAATAATGTATTGGTGAGCGCTTGGGAAAAAAAATCACTATTTCTCTCACTCTTTTGAAATAGCCCCCCTCCCACCCTGCTGTTTTTATAGACTCAATCTCCCCTAATGGGCATCTTACCTATCCTTAATCTAGCAAAAAGATAAATGTATATACATTTATCTGTCTACTGATACTTTGGATTTCATTGGAGAATGCTTTTGTCACTTAAAATATGATAGTACCAAAGCAGCAATTAAAAATAATTCAGGGGCTCCTGGCCCCCAAGGTCATCAGGCTGAGACCAGTCAGTGTGACAGGTGAAACATTTTAGATCCCAAAGAAGGAAACAGTGTGTTCTCGTGTTCAGGTCCGTTACCTTGCTGGCTGTTTTTCTCTTTGTGCCGAGTGAGCTGAGCCGTGGTGGTCACAGGGGGTCAGCTCGCCTTGCCACCTTCTGGCGGTTCGTTGCTTTTATGCTTGCCTCCCCCCGCTGGCCCCTGACCCAGCAGTGCCACGCTTCACCAGCCCTGGCAGGATGTCACAGCCGGGTCTGTGAGACTCTGAGAGAGGGTGTTCCTGAGTGTCAGCCCAGGTCACTCTGATGCCAGGTTCATGCCACACACACACCGTTAATCACCTTCTTCCCGCTCCTGCCTTTGTGTTTCATTTGGGAGTGGCAGTAGCAGGGGAGGTCTTCATGTTTTATTTAAACCTTTCCTTCTGTAGCATTCCTAGGGCAGTAGAGTCCTTCTCGAACATTTTCAGTATCTTGGATGTTAGACCAGTGTCGGGTCATGGTTTTCCCTTAGAGAAAAGAAAAGTGTGATGCATAGTTAAGAGAAGGTGACTTTGACCGTGTTTCCTTGGGTTGTGAGGTGATTGACTATGAATGTGTTTCTCTGGGTGTTTCTGGAGGAAGAAACGGGGTGGACTCGTCTCTTGGGCCTGCCACAACAAATTGCCACAGACTGGGTGGCCTAGGATGACAGATCTATTTTTTCACAGTCCCGGAGGCCAGAAGGCTGAAGTCAAGGTGTTGGCAGGATCGCGCTTTTTCTGAGACTCTGGGTGGAATCCTTTCTTGCTTGTTCCCGGCGTCTGGTGGGGGCCCTTGGTCCTTGGCGTTCCTCAGCTTGCAGAGTCACATACTAAGCTAAGTGTCCTTAGCTTAGTGTGTGCCCCTGGGGTCATACGGCATTTTCCCTCGGTGTCTTTTCTTGCTCTTACAAGGACACCAGTCATACTGGTTTCAGGCCCACCCGGATGCCCTCATCTTACCTTGGTTACATCTGCTAAGCCCTTGCTTCCAAATAAGGTCACGTTCGTAGTATTAGGAGTTACAACTTCAACATGTCTTTTTGGTGGACATAATTCAACCCATAATGCCAGGGAAGAAGAGCAGAGGACCCTAAAATGGTCTGGGGGTACAAAGAAAAAAAGAGAGAGGAAGAAAGAAAAAGAGAAACTCTTAGCCCTCTTTAGGGTTTTGGTTCGGGTCAGAAGATTATGGGACATTGGTTGGAGAGTCCATGCGGGTGACCATTGTGTGTGTGTCGGTGTGTGTCCATGTGTGTGTCCGTGTGTGTATGTCCATGTCTGTGTGTGTCCGTGTGTCCGTATGTGTCTGTGTGTGTCTGTGTCCATGTGTGTCCGTGTGTGTCCATGTGTGTCCGTGTGTCTGTGTGTGTCTGTGTGTCCGTGTGTGTCTGTGTGTTCCATGTGTGTGTCCATGTGTATCCGTGTGTGTCCATGTGTGTGTCCGTGTGTCTCTGTGTGTGTCCATGTGTCTGTGTGTGTCCGTGTGTCCGTATGTGTCTGTATGTGTGTCTGTGTCCGTGTGTGTGTCCGTGTGTGTCCATGTGTGTCCGTGTGTGTGTCTGTATGTGTGTCTGTGTCCGTGAGTCCGTGTGTCTGTCGGTCCGTGTGTCTGTGTGTCTGTCTGTGTGTCCGTGTGTGTCCGTGTGTCCATGTGTGTGTCCGTGTGTGTCCGTGTGTGTGTGTGTGTGTGTGTGTGTGTGTATGTAGTACCTTGCCCGTCCTTTACACCTGGGACTCCCTCACAGGAACCCTGCCTGTAAATCTTCCTGCTGGTCCTGTCTCCTCCCTCAAGTGCTGTCCCATGTGGCGAGACTGAAAGAGACCATCGCTGGGCCCGCCAATCTCAGAGTTGGTCCGGGATGTGTTAAGCCAGAACCAGACATCTGTATTCTAACCTCATTCCGCATCATGTGTTTTTGGGTGGAGGTGGGAGCTGCAGGATTGTCAGAATTCTTACACAGGCTCCTTTTAAAAGACGTTAGCCTGCTCTCTGCCAAACTAACTTCAACAACTTCCTTCAGTGCCATGAGCAACATAGAGTAAGGCGTGTTCTTGGCCCTCGTGGAATTTATATGTCCTAGTGGGGGAGTTGGCATGTTTGTAATTTTTTAAATTAATTACTCATTCATGAGACTGTTTCAGGTCCTGGCCAAGCGATTCTTGCAGCCTTGCCGCCTGTCCCACTGTGTTACGAGTGGTCTCCCACTGGAGAAGCAAAGTGTTACATTAGGTGGGGGTGGGTGGTGCTGGAGCTGGGCCGGGTGTGTGAGGAGAACACTTACGGTTGCAGACGTGAAATGCTTTTGTCAGCGGGAATGAGATGTCAGGGCTCGTGTTGAAGGAGGTTGGCTGGGGGCTCTCCTCAGGGGTGGGGCAGGATCTGGAAGCCTGTGATGGAGAAGGGGCAGGCCGGGAACACAGGGCCTCAGCCACACACAGGGCCTGTCGGCTGCCGCTGGGGAGTCTCGGCTCAAGCCAGCAGTGCAGGGGCTGTTGGCACCTCGCTGGCAAAGCTTCCATCTGTGCCGCCCCCACCCCGGCTTTGAAGTGGTGCCCTAAGACGCTGCTAGAAGCCAGTTTGCCAGCATGCGGAGAGAGGCCACATCAGGGCATACTCAGATTCTGCTAGAAGCGAGCATGGCCGCCTTGTGTGATGTAGCCACGGGGCTGAAGGATGCTGGTTGTCCTGGAACATTTTGCTCACCAGGATGGGGGCATTGGAGGCGGGGCGGGGGGAAGCGGTAGCAGCCGTACACAATGGCACCTTTGTAGTCAACCTCTGTTTTGAGTTATCTACAAATGAGATTTCTGTAAGATGAGCTAAAATTAGGAAAGGTCTGATCTTATTTGCCTTTTTTTTTTTTTTGGTAACACAAGCTTGGCCTCGGATAGCTCAGTTCTGGATAACTTTAAAGCTGGTAACAGAACAAACTGTGTTCACACACAGGAAATGTCTCCAAATAAAAAGTGGGCGTGTGGTTTACAGTTTAAAAATTGGATGGAGGCCATTCAAACTTCCCCGCCTGTTCTCCTCGAGAAACTTGGCAAGCTGCTGAGAGGGGGGCACTCCTGCTTGAAACAATCACGAGGGTCCAGGGCGAAGCGAGCATGGAGCAGAGCTGACTGGCTTCTAGGACGTGGCTGGGAGGCTGGGGTGGGGATTTACTGAGCTGGTCGCACTTGAGCTTCAAAACTTGTCTAGAGGGCGTGCAGAGTCCGGCCAGAACACCTCTGGCCTGTGGGACCATGCCTGCTGCCCACAGATGGCCCATCCAAGTACTGGCTCAGACTCCAGAGCCCTGTGTGGCCCCATCAGTTAGCTCTACCATGAACTTGAACTTAACGTTCATGCTTGTGGATTTTTTTTTTTTTTTTTTTAATTAATATAAAGACGTTACTGTTTTCCTTGTTACACAGGAATACATATGTTGCCAATTTGGACAGTACCGATACACACAGATACATTTGGCTTTTTTCTGCTTGGTCCTTGCCTGAAGGAGTCCATCCAGACCTTTGTTATTCTGGGTGTAGGTGATTTCTTCGTTGGAAGCCTTCGTCCCCTTTTACCAGCCAGATAGTGTGGAGGCTGGTTTTATGCTTCTGTCCGCACTTCCTGTGGCCTGGAGACACCCAAAGCAGCTGTAGCAGGTGGGGTGCGGGGTGCAGACTAGCCCTGGTAGAAGACATGGACATGGTGGCTTTTGCTCCTGCACCTTTCAGGTGGACTCGGTCTTCCTGCATGGGGGCCACAGCGTATGCTTGGGCACTGCGCTCTGGCCCCAGAGCAGCCCTCGCGTTCACTCTGCCTCCCAGCAAAGAGGGTCAGAATCACTCCATGGCCACCTTCTCCCCATTTTGTCCCCGGTGGGTGTTTTCACTATTCCCCAGTCAGAAGAGAGGGGCGTGTGGAGGCCTACTCATGGTGGCTGTGATGGGGTGATAGTAATAAAACCTCTCAGGATTTTTCACTTATTCACTGGCCTGTCTCCCTGAGGTTGGTGGATACAGGGTTTTGAGTCAGGCTCTGCCGTTCTAATCTGCTCTGCTCTAGAACCTTCCTTCATTTTCCTTAGCAGGAATTTTATGGTGCTAAAGCATGCTCATTCTCTTGTTTTTCTAACTGGTGGTTATTTTATTTCTGTTTTAATTTTTTTCCCCCTTTTTTGTTAAGTTAGGGAAGAAGGAGGTTTCGTATGGAAGTTTGTACATTTTAATTGAAAAGTCCTTACTCCCTTTTTAAAAGGTTGCATAATATTCCACTGTATCGTTATATTTCACCCTATTTCTGGATGGTAAGTTGTTGACAGCTTGTTTTGCTAATATAAATCCAAATGGGTTTTGAGACCCATTACTTTTTTGTTTTGCTTTTCAGAATTGTAAGGGGCTGGTCACAACTACAGAGATGGGAGGGGAGCTGACATTTTTCTGAGTGTCTTACCGTGTTTCCCCAAAAATAAGACCTAGCCGACAGTCAGCTCTAATGTGTCTTTTGGAGCAAAAATTAATATAAGACCTGGTCTTATTTTACTATAATATAAGACCTGGTCTATAATATATGATATGATATGATTAATATAATATAATGTATACTATAGTATAATATAATATAATATATAACATAAGACCGGGTGTAAGACCTTTATATTATGTAAGACCGGGTCTTATATAAATTTTTGCTCCAAAAGACGCATTAGAGCTGATCGTCCGGCTAGGTCTTATTTTTGGGGAAACAGGGTACGTGTGCCAGGAAGTACATAAACGGTCTGACTCGACTCTCACAACAACCCCGTGACGTAAATGCCATTATTTCAATTTTACAGATAAGGAAACTTGGGCTCAGAGAAGTTAACTTGCCCAAGTTTATGTAATTAGTGTTTGATCCTGAGTTTCTCACTTTTATCTTCCTCTAAAATCCCCTCTCTCTCCTCCGACCACACCTCCTCAAGAAATTACAACTGACTCGAACACTTAAGCATGTTTGGTGTTTTGATAGCGTTTGAACACGTTACTACTTGTGAGAGAACACTGTTCTGTTTTTCTTTTTAACTGAGGAAAAAAGTAATGCACGTTGACTTCATTGGGGGCGGGGAAAGCCTCCCCTTCCCCGTGAGTGCAAAATGGCATTCGCAGGTGATATGAATTTCATTTTCTCTGGCATTTTCTCTGAAAACGAACCTTTGTGCCCTCACAGGACCCCTGCTCCACACATGCTGTTACCTGCACACTCAGCCCTCACCTGCATTCTTGCTCGGAACAGCCAGCCACTCCAAAACCAGGGCCATTATGTAATGATTCGGCCATAACGACCCTCACAAAATTACAGACTGTTCCGTGCCATTAATGTTGGCTTCTTCCACAAATGGTCCTTTTTCAAAACCTTAGTACAAAATGACATGTACCTGATTCAGAAAGTATTCCACAGGACTTACCAAGAATAACATTTTGATAATTATCCAGAGACTCCTAAGTAGGGAGTCATTTATTTATCTTGGGTTTCAGTTTTATCATAAAAACAAAAATGGGTCCAGTGCTGTCTTATGTGTGTGGAATGTGTAATGAGTCTCAAAATGTTGTCGTGGATTATGTCATTTCAGCCTTACAGCAACCCTGGGAGATGGGCGGGCATGTTTACCCCACTTTTATTTTTCATTCTGTATTACAAATTCTCAAACAAAACAACACACACAAAAAATGGAAATTATAGTACAGTGAACACCCATGTACTCACCACCTAGGATTGAACAATTGTTAGGATTTTGCGTACTCGCTTCATACAAATGCACATACATACATATACACGCAAATACCGTATATACATATAACCTTTTTTTAACCACTTTAAAGTAAATTACAGATATGAGGACACCTCACACCGACATACTTCATCATGCCTCTCCATAAAAATGCAATAATTTCCCTATAAAACCATAACTGTGTCATCATTCCTAACACAATTAACTGTTGCCTAATTTCAACTAGTACCCACTATGTATTCACATTTTTCCAACTGTTCCCAAAATATCTCCATTGCCATTCCTGCTGGCATCTCTAGCTCGCTCCGTAGCTCAAGCTGTAGAATTCTGGTGTTTTTTTTTTTTTGCTTATCTCTGTAAATATTTGGAGATATTTTATTCAAATATATATAGCAGTAAGGAGCGAAATAAATACATGATTCTCAGATGTACCAACTAAGGAAATTAGTTGGGGTCAGATCAACAGACCACTCCTTTTTTTTTTTCAGTTTCAGGTGTACAAAATGTAATAGTTAGACATTTACACCCCTCACAAAGTGATAACCCTCCTCCCCCAATCTACTACCCCTCTGACATCGTATGTAGCTGTTACAGTTCCATTGACTCTATTCCCTGTGCTGCGCTCCACCTCCTGTGACTATATATATATATTAAATTATCGTTGACATTCATTATTATTCAGCTTCAGCTTCAGGTGTACAGTGCAGTGGTCAGGCATCTACACCGTCCATGAAGTGGTCTCCCTAATGAGACAAGTGTCCATCAGATACCCTACAAAATCTTTACAACATTATTGATTATATTCTCCCAAACTGTCTTTCGTATCCCCGTGGCAATCTTGTGGTTACCGATTGTGCTTTCTAATCCCTCACCTTCTCCCTCATCCCCACCACCCTCCCATCTAGCAACCCTCAGTTTTTTCTCTATATCTCTGAGACTGTTTCTGATTGGTTTGTTCGTGTATTCTATTCTTTAGATTCCACGTATAAATGAGATCATGTGGTATTTGTCTTTCTCTGTCTGACTTATTTCACTGAGCGTAATGTTCTCGAGGTCCATTCATATCATTGCAAAAGGTAAGACTTCATTCTTTATGGCCAAACAATACTCCATTGTATAAATGTACCACAGTTTCTTTATCTTATTGTCTATTGATGGGAAGAACTCTATTTTTTAAACAGCCACAAACCAATTAAAGATCATGCATTTCATTTGTTATATGTCTTAGTCTCTTTTTGTTTTTTCTTTTTAGTGTGGTAAAATACACATAACGTAAGATTTACCATCTTTAACATTGTTCAGTGATACTAAGTACATTTATATTAGGTAACCATCACCACCGTCCATCTCCAGAACTCTTCTCACCTTGAAAAACTGGAAGTCTGTACCCATTAAACAATAATAACTCTCCATTCCTCTCTTCCCAGCCCCTGGCAATTCTGCTTTCTGTCTCTGTGATTTTGACTACTCTAGACACTCCCTATAAGTGGAATCGTACAATATTTGTTTTTGTGTGTCTGGTTTATCTAGTTCAGCGTGTCTTTAAGGTTTCTTCGTGTTGTGGCCTGTCAGCATTTCCTTCCTTTTGAAAGCCGAGTAGTACTCCGTTGTGAGTATAGACACATGGCGCTTACCCATTCATCCACCGAGGGTCGCTTGGGTGGCTTCCCCCTTTGAGCTGTTGTGCTATGACCGTGGGTGTGCAACTTGTCAGCCTCTTCTAGTCTAGAATAAAGCCCCTGCTTTTCCCAACTGTGTTGACTTTTTGGAAAGGTGGTTGTTGACTTTTTGAAGAGGTCAGTCCAGTCATTATATGGGACATTCTATAGAATATTCCCTATTCTGACTTTATCTGATTATTTCCTGTGGTTTGTCCTCTCTTCTCTGTACTTCTTGTACATGGGCGGTCAGTTTTTCCTTGACTACATTTACGTTTTGCTTGATGGTGTGAGAAAGCTGGTAAGTGGTTCTTTGAAGTCCTTGACGTTAAAAGGTCTGGCTGACCCCTGTTCGCAGGCTAAGGTCGATCGCCAGGTTGAGATAGGTAGTGACAGCCGCACCTCCCCATGGGAGAGGGACATTTGCTTCCTTGGCAGACCATCCCTGACAGCTTCCTTTTACCTGATGAGGTCGAAGCTGAAATTCTGAGTAGGTGCTAATGCTGTTACCAGTAGTAATAAACTCTGCTGTTGATTGGGTGTTTGCTGTGTGCCAGGCCCCAATGCAGCACTTGGCACATATTATGTCGTTTCCTCCTTCAGTGTTGTCCCCATTTCCAACTCAGTGTTGGGGGCCCCAGTTGCCCTTCTGTTATAACGATACTTCTCAGATCTCTGCCCCTCCTGCTGTCCTTTTCTCTTACTTCTCCCCACCCATAGTGAGTCAAGGTCTTTCCCCAGGCGAGCTGGCATGGTGTGGGCACTGTGCGTACAGTACATACCCAGAGGTAAGAACTTGGCTCTGAAGCGAGCCTGCCTGGGTCCCAACCACAGCTCCGGCCTCGTGCACGACTCTGGGTTGATTCCTCACGTCCATAACTTGGAGATGATAAATGTATCCATTCCAGAGGGTTCTCGTGAGCATGAAATGAGTTACCACGTGGGAAAGGCCTAGGACAGTGCCTGGCATGTGTACTCTGTATATATGCCCCTTTTTCTGGCTGCCACTCCTGCCATGGGTCCCAGAAGACAGTCTCTAAGGCCCTTTTGGCTTCGAGGGTTTTATTTGTGGAGAAACACTGGGGATGGCTGAAAATCAGCAGTTGAAGAGCAGTGACGAGGGTTCTAGAGGGTTCTAGAGCCGGGCCAGCAAACTACAGCCTGCTGATTTCGTGAGGCCAATTTTTTTGGAACACAGCCATGCTGGTTTGCTTACGTATTTATTGTCGGTGGTTACTTTTGCACACAGCCGCAGAGCTCAGATATTGTGACAGAGACCAGACGGCCTGCCGAGCCTAAAATCTTTACTATCTTGTATCTTCCAGAAAGAAGAATGCAGACCCCTGATCTGGTGTCTGATCTGTGGGTGCTGGATCCCCAGATAAGATGTTGCTGCCTCTTTGTGAATTTCTGCCTTCAGCATTCATGCCCAGGCGTGGTGCTTCCCAGCCTTCCCTTTCTTAATTGACCCAGAGCCTAAGGCTGACCCCTTCCTCTGGGTGGTGTCCCCGGCTGGTCTTAGGCTGGTGCCCAGAAACAAAAGGCATGTGTGCTCACGGATGCTGAAGGACCCCCCCCCCACACACACACACCTTGGAGCTGTTTCCTACTGTGGGTCTTCCCTCCCAGGCAATCAGACAAACACGCCGGCCTGTGTTCTGCACGGCACCTTCCTGACGACCCTGTAGGGAGCTCCTCCAGGCTGCCCCGTTGTGGATTCTGGTTTCTGGTGGAGGGCGTTGTGCAGCTGAACCCCAGGCTTTTCCTCTGTTACTAGTCCCGGCCCATGAGCACTATGCCAGCTAGTGACAGATATTTGTCTTTTGCAAATATGTTTGGGGTCCTGCTGCTCTACCCAAATAGAACTGATTCAACTGCACTAAAGGAGAAGCCACATTTCCATGAGTTACTTCTGCATTTGGACAGACTCAGACCACTTTTCCTAAAGTCCTGTCCTCTTATGTATGGCTTTTAGTACTTGACTTAGTCCCCGGTCTTTAAGGTAGTTTTTACTGATCTGCGGCATTAAATTTAATTCTGAGGTGGAAGAATCCTTTCCCTTTTATTATATGTTGTCTCCCAACCACTTAAATAACTATTTAATGTTTTAATTAATTTGGTGTGAAGCCCCTGGAAATGATGATGGCAATTCTCCTTGTATATGTTTTTCATCTGGATAGCAAGCCCTGCTATCTTCTCTCTCTCTCGCCCTTAAAACATTTAAGATGTTTGTTTTCTGTGATGCTACCAGATTAATTCAAGACCTATTAGTTGAGCATCCACAGTTTGCCAGACACTCTTCTAGGTGATGGAGACATTGGAGTGTCTGCTCCGAAGGGGCTTCCTTCTCGATGCTTTTCTCACAACCCTTTGCAAGTGACATCAGAACAATGGCTGAGATTTTGGAAAGAGTGAGTGTGGGTGGCTGAATGTAAAAAGTCCCCTTGCGGAGATGGGAAAGAGGAGAACATGGAAGTGGATCCCACAGAAAAAGCAGGGTTCATAGCAGAGGGGGTAGGTGTGTTCTAAGAAGAGGAAGGAAGGAAGGATATTGTGGCCCTTGCGAAGGGGAAGGAAGCTGGCCTCCTCGGGTGGAGGTCGAAGTTAGGTAAGGGAAGGCCTTGACTTCTAGACTCAGTCTAATACACAAAAAGGAGTCATGGTAGGTGTTTGCAGAAAGTGGTGTGACCTGCGGGAAGAGGTGTTTTAGGAAGGGAGTAGCTCACTGAGCCTCAAAGCAATTGGAGACCCATCCATCCTCTGGTCTGAGCACAAAGCCAGCAGTCAGGGAGGAGGGTGTGTGGCTGGGGCCCCTCCCCCATCCTCTCAGCACGAAGTGGGAGAGCCACACAGAGCTTTCTATCCCCGAGCTTTACTGAAACACAGAAAACAGGGCTGATAAAATGGGACAAAGCCGAGCATCCCAGAGACGAGACCATCACCTTGGGGCTCTTAAGCAGGGTGTGGATATGGGCATTTTCAGTGGGCTCCACGACTTCACGTGACTTCCTAGTCCTTGGGAATAGCCAAAGGGCCTCAGAAGAAAACCGCTCACTGGGTGCTTGTATGACGTGGTGTCATCTCGCGGTTTCCTCAATATTGGCTCCCACCGCATGGAGACTAAATGGTGACACTTTTTGAAGCTTCTGTTAAGTATATTAAATGTTCAATGTTAAGAATGACATTTTGACAGGGACAGATCAAATACTCTGTAATATTTTAAAACCAGACTCTAGTTTTGTGTCAAACCATCTGGAATTGTCACTGCCTAGCTGCCTTCCTTGCAACTCAGAGTGTGGATTTTCACGTCCAGAAAAATCTTCATTCTCTAACATCCGAACACTGAAATACCCACATTAGCTGAAAAAGTACCCATGCTTCATCAAAAAGACCTTATGATGAAAGAAAGAACTGTTGCATTTCCTGGAGATTTTGTAATGTTTTTCTTACATTTAGGAACTAAGAATTAAGTCTCCCCCCCCCCCCCCACTCTCTACCTGTTTTTTTTTTTTCCATTTTTCTCTCCTGTGAGTAGTTGCATTCTTTCTACCTGGCATTCAGATATTTCTGAAATAGCTCTTCTCAGTGAGGCAAACTTACAACATCACTATAAAATAAACATCACTTTCTTTGGAAAATCAACCTATGATCTGTACCTGTGATACTGAACATGCACTTTTACACACATGCATTGAATTGGGCAGGGCAGTCGTGTCCAGACGTGATCGTATCATTTGACAGGCCCCTGTTCCATAGAATATCTGTTTGCATAAGGGTCCTACTAAAATATTTATTGCTTGTCCCTGAGCTGGCGCCCCGTAAGACAGGTACATTCCACGTCACCACTGACACTGTGATATGCTTGGTTTCTATCACTTTGTCTGCTGTTTTTTTTGAAAGCCACCATCTGCATTTTCCACTTTAAAGTACATTAGTTACTATAGAAACAGTGATGTCATTGGTGGGGGTGAGAGTTAGTCACATGTACAAGGACCATTTAAAATAATTTTATTTAATGGTTTGAAATTTACACTACACTTGGGGAAAATTATGAGTCTGAGAGAATGGTGAGCTTCTGTGCTGTACAATTAAGCTAGCGTGCTGCGTGTGCATGGAACAAAAGGCAGCATTTGTGTGCTTTTTAGGTTGCAAACAAAAATATGCCTGAACATTAAGAAAAAAGTACAAAGGAAAGAAAAAGGAAGGTGGAGGATTCATATAATTGTGCCACCTGTGTAGGGCTCACAGGTAACTATAGATGCATAGACTTCCCTCTCTAAGTAACGGTCCCTTCTTCTCCTTTGAAAATACTGTTCTAAAAGAGGTCCTTGGCTTTCTGAGTGGCGCTCGTGTTCCAGGCAGTGGTTGGTTCCTTCTAATGTGCAACTGAACTCGTACCAAGGTCCCGAGGAGGTGCCAGTGGTCTCAGAGGCTTCCGAAGGAGATGTGTGTGACTGCAGTCGTGTGTGTGACAGCAGAGCTGGCATGACACATCCCACTGTGGGCACCTGGGTCCCTCAGGGAGCTGTGCAGCGTGTCTGAGTGAAGCTGACCTGTGGTCTCCTTCAACGTGCTCATTTTTTTTTTTTTAACTTTTAATTTTGAGATCATTGTAGCGTCACATGCAAATGTTAGAAACAATACTGAAAAGATGCCCAGTCTCCCGCCCGGTAACGTCTTGCAGAACTATAGTACAATACTGCAGTCAGGAAATTGACCTGGATACAGGTAACCCACTGGTAGATTTCCCCAGCTTCTCGGGCACTCAGTTGTGTGTTGTGTGTATTTACTATTTGCAAGATCATCAGATATGTAGAGTCACGTGGCCCTCACCACATCAAGGTCCAGAACAGGTCCGTCACCTGGATCCCTCCTGCTGCCCTTGTCTCACCTGCTCCCTAACCCCAGGCAACCACCTCCCTCATCTGTTCTCCATCTCCGTAGTTTGCCATTTCATGAATGTTACATAAATGGAATTATGCCGCATTCCACCTTTGGAGATTGGCTTTTTTTCCGCTCAGCACAAATCCCTGGAGATCCATCCAAATTGTTGCATCTATCCGCAATTCGTTCCCTTTTTGTCGCTGAGTAGTATTCCAAAATATGGATGTGACATCGTTAGTTTAACATTCACTCCTTGAGGACCAATGGGTTGTGTTTATCCTTTTAAACAGAAGTACTTGGAGAGGGCTCATGGGGCCCCAACAGCACAGAATCGGGGAGCATTTTAAAGGCATCCAATACCTGTGTCCTGCACTCGCTCTCCCTCCAGAAGCAGGAAGGCCCCGTTATTTGGAAGGAATGAGGGGGAGAGAGCCGACCAAAGCCCAGGAGAGCTGGCGAGCGCCGTGATGTGTCTCCTTTCAGGCCGAGCCCTGGTGTTGAGACACTGGCCGTCCTTGCAGAGGGGAGGGAAGCGCTGTGTGCTTTCTGCCCCGTCTTGAAGCCCCTGCATCTCAGAAGAACAGACCTTTCCTGAAACGCCGATGATAAAAGCTGCTGTAACAGCAGCTGCTCAGCCTGCTTGGTCCCAAAACACCCTTTCGGGATGATCAGAACCTGAATTCTCGTTCTGGACACAGGTTGTGGGGAATCGTTTCCTGCGTCTCACTGATTGTTTTTCATTTTGAAAAGCATTCCACTTGGCCTTTTAAAAACTTGGCCCCAGGGTTGTTTTATTGGTCACATGATAAAACTGAAACACCAAGATCCTGTCGGAGTAGTAGCCATAGACCTGCGTTTCCGGTTTGCAGTTCATGCACCTGAGCTAATGGGCCCAGCGAATAGACACTCCCTTCCCTCTAAAGGCTTTTCTTTACCCTGCAGTTTATGCGATCCACAGACTCCCCCCTTGTCCCCTGCTGTTTAAGCTATTGACCTAAAGAAAGGAAGGGTTTTTAACATCCAGATTGCGGGTTTAAAAGCCGCTCAGAGCTCAGAGAAGCTGCGTGTATTGGATCGGAGGCTTTTCACAGCAACAGCTGTTGATCGGAAACTGGGACTTTCTGTCAGTGCTGAACGGTGGGTACAAGTCCCTTGGAAATAAGCAGCCTGTGCCGACGCCCCGCGAGGGAAACAGAAACTTGCGCCTTTGGCCCAGACTCTTGGAGACGATTTTCTTAACCTAAGCAGTGTGATTACTTTGCCTGGCAATCTCTTCGTCATCTTCTAGCACTAACCGGGGATGTCGTGCTTGAGTGGGGGAACCCTGCCCCCTCCCTGCTTACCTTCCCTGTGCCTCCCTGGCCAAGTCAGGTACCCTTCTCTTGGGGCCTCCTTTACACCTGACCCTATTGTAATGTAAAACTCGTGAGATCAGTGCCTTGAAATATGGTTGCCTTTTACCAGGGAGTTTGGTGCTAAAACAGCCTGGGCCAGTAACATTGTGTGTGGATGGGATATTACCCAAGGCCATTCCTCGCTCGCCTAGAAGGTAAGTGGTGCATTCAGAGGTCATGCCGTATGAAAAATGCTCAGACTGAAATCATGCTTAGCATTGGTGAGCTCCATGGGCAAGGAGAGGTCACATGAGGACTGACGCCCAGGGAGAGGATAGGACCTGCTGAAGCACACAGATGGGACCTGCCTTTGCTGAGTGGGGTGGGGGACAAACCATTCACATCCTTTAAATGTTTTGCTGAAGCTGTGCGTGGGCCTGTATTTGCGCTCACAGCTCTCAGTTCAGGGCTGAGGGCATGGTAGTGTTTGGTACATATTTGATGGATGAATGAATGAATGAATGAGTGAATGATCAAGCAGAGACGTGAAACTTACTAACACGGGATGGATGGGGCCATTTCCGCCTTCCACTCCCGTGACCTTCCAGCCCCACTCTGGTCGTACTGAATATGTGCAAAAAGCGTAACTCCATCAAAACCAGAAAGAACTAGAATTTTCGTTGCAGTTCGTGTCACCTGGTATCCCAGGGAGCTGTAATACAACCCTGTCCTGTAAGAAGTTGGCCGGGCTGCACTCTCGGTGCCTGGTGAGTAAGGGGAGAGCAGATGGGCCCGCGGCCACGGAGCAGAGCAGTGCAGTTGGCGCCATCCGCTGTAAATGGAGAGGTGGGCGGCGAGGTCTTGGGAAGGGGCCGTGTGCTCCAGCTGTTCAGATGCCAGACCTTTCTATCAGCTCATCGTAATCTTCAGGTTGCCAAGATGCTTGGAGGCTGGTTGATAATGAAATAACTCCCCCCTCCTTTTTTTTTTTTTTGTACAGTTGGCAGGAAATGGTCTGGGTTTCACTTTCACTAGGTGCCTGGAGGCTGGCTTTGCAAAGTCCGCTTATCCTGACAGTGAAAAGAGACACTTGGTACGGAGACCCTAGAATCCCCCCTCTTTTTGCTTTTCCGTTTCACTCCGTCAACTGCGGCGCCATAGGGAATGTCAGAAACCCTCGGCGTCTCAGCAGCGGTAGTGCGTGTTTGGGGTCAGGACGTCCAGTCGCTGCCTGGTCCTGCTGCTCCGGTTCTGGGACCTCCTCGCTTTGGCTCACACTGTCACCTTTCTGTCCCTTTGCATTTCCTCGCACAGAGCAGTCGTTTTTGTAGGGATTCCCCCGTCAGTTATTTGTAATTATCTTTTTTATGCTGTTACACACACTTAACGGTTCTGTTGGTTATGAATTCCAGGTTGTGATTGGTACCTCTTAATAATTGCTGCAGTGATCCTTTCACACATTATCCCTACTCTCCTGATCATTTATTTCATGTGTTTCACTGGTTTGTGTTCAGAACTTTTGTGCCCACCTGTTCCTGAAGCAGAATCCTGTTGGTAACATTCCTGAATGCACCATCTGAAGCTATCACGGCGGCTGCCATCGCTTCTAATGATTTGACTCTACACCCAGTGCCTTTTGTACCATTGCCCCTGCTCCAGGGCTGCCTTCCCGGAGACCACTCTTGAAGGCAGGAGGGCCACACTGGCTTCTCCTTGAGCGAGCTCAGAGGTCAGGAGACACTGGACATCCGAGGCCAGAGTGCCCTTTTCCAAGCTGCCTTGGTCCTGTGTCTCCTCTTTCTTCTAGCAGCCAACCACCAGTGTGTCTGAAATCATATGTTACGGGGAAAGGGTACCCTTCTCTGAGCATCAGTAGAAGTCTGGAACCCTCACAGCCCTCTACTGATGCTTAGAATAGGCTTTTGCTTGGTTTCCAGCTTCTGTAAGATTTCAGCCCTTAAACTGCTGTGATGGCCCTGGGACGTGTACATCATTTTCTGTCCTTGATTCTGTCCACAGCAGGCAGTTTGGGTAGGTCCCTGCTGTGAACAGCCATATGCGCTGGATATTTTGCCGCTAACGTATAGGATGGTAGGGAAAGGCCGCTCTGGGCAGGTGACGTTTGGGTAGCTTTTAAGGAAGTGTAGGATCTAAGCAAGAGTGTTTCAGGAAGCGGGAAGAGGAAGCGCAAAGGCCCTGGGGTTGAAGCATGCTTGCCATGACCAGGAAATGGAAAGGCTGGTGAGTCTAGCAGAGGAAGTGAGGGGGAAAGTGGTGGGAGATGGAAGCTGGAAGCGCAGTTGCTGCAGGGCCCTGTGAGCCATGGTAAGGCAGAGTCCATCCCCTGGAAGTGTTATTTCAGGCTGGCAAGTATGATGAGTCCATTTCCCCAGTTTCCCTCCCGGCCGCTGTGTGTTTGCCTTTGATTATTCCTTTCCTTCGGTGTGTGCTGACCTTCCCCTTGGGCTCTGTTAATTGTGCAGTGGGAAAAGTTTTCCCTCTAGTAGTAACAGCACAAAGATCCACCTTGGAAGCTTGGAGGACCGTATCTTTTTCCACGAGCTAACTTCTTTTTAGCTGGAAAGTGACATCACAACTCACCTCCCGTGCTTTTCTTTTAATTAAGATGTTCCCACCCCACCCCCACCCCCGCTCCAGCCCAACCATCGGACAAGATCTGCTTCCTCCGAGCCCTGGCCCACGTGCCGCCCTGGTGGCCTGTTGATCTGTCTTCCCTTTGGGGCGAGTGTGTGACGTCCTCTGCAGTGTCTCCTGCCCAAGACCCCCGCCTAACTATGAACTTGGACATGGCGACTTGCCTCCTCATGGTTTGCCCTTCCAAAGAGAAGCCAGGCTCTCAGCATCAGTTGTTTCTACGGGTGACCATAGTTACTATGTGCTTCCTGACTGCTATGTCACCCTAGTGCAAAGGTGCGGCCCGCACCCTTATCGTGTGGCTTTGTTCTCAGGACCTCACATGCAGTCGGAGCCATCCAGCTTACCTCCACACAAGAATTAGGAAGCGATGTGACGGTGCTTTGTTGATGCTCTTTAAAATTTGTGAATAGAAGGGATGGTGGATATTTAATGAGCCCCTGCAAGATGGCAGGTGCTGACAAGTGCCTTACAGCCTCCATTGCCAACCTTGCCATTAATATACCATCATTCAGAACCCGAAGCTCGGAGGGCAAAAGAGCTGCTTACAGCTGATACTGCAGTGGGCTGGGAGAGGCAGTGGGAGTTTATTTCCCTCTGCCCTTCTGCGTGTGTCTGTGTGGTGGCCAGCCCTCCCGTTCCCAGTGGGCCGTGCTGGCTTTCATGGGCCTTTGTGAGAAGGCACAAGGAGGCCGACGGGTGTGAACGCCAGGTCTCCTCACTGTCAGACGCCCGCTTCCTTGTGCTGGGTCACGATGGCTGTAGAAATGCCTTTGGACTCAGTTAATGCAGAATGGGTGCACGGACTGATGACACTTTCCTTTGTTCTTCAGCATTCCTTTTTCTTATTTAGAATATCGCAACCCTTTTTCCCCCTTCCCCCTTCCTCCACCATTTTCCTCAGAGTGCAGGGTGGCTCAGGCCATTTCCTGAGTGAGTGTGGCCGTCCGAGCATCCCGGCCCACCCACTTCCTCCCACAACGCCCCTAAGGCTTTTTAAGATCCTCGAGGCTTGCCCAGCTGAGACCCTGCACCCTTCGCCCACACTGTCCCCCGCTTCCGGTGACATGGTACTGCCCATGTACACGGGAGCCCTGCAGCAGCTGGCACCCAACAGTGTTCATTCTCGTCTTGGCATCTTGGAATGGCCCGGTGGGTTGGCCAGTTAGAGCCCAGGTGGTGCCAGGGCTGCTGGGTCACCCTGCAGAGGTGATTTGCTACTTCGTACTCATAAACAGATTTCAATCCTTGGAACTTCTGAGGGCCTGCTGCTCTCACCCTGTCTTCTGACCGTCTTGTGATAAAACATGTCTGAGGTGGTTGCACGGTTTAATGAAACCAGGCTGGATACCACTGCCAAGGTCTAAAATATTCTGCCACGCTAGCTGTGTGCTCTGGACAAGTTACTTGACCTCTCTGAACCTCCCCTCCTGTGTCTCTGAATTGAAGGTAATAATTGCCGTGCCACACAGTTCGTGCCAGGAGTTAATGAGATGATGTTTGTGGAAATCATCTCATCCAGGTCTTGGCACAGTGAATGCACGTGGTAGATAATTAACTTTCTTCCCTGTCTCTGGCTCTAGGATCCCAGGCAGGAGAAGAAAAGACCAAATATATTTCAAGACAGGCTGTTTTGCTCTGTGCAGTGATGTGCGCTTGGCAGATTTCACATGCTTTTAAACATAAGTGAAAGAGCTTTAATCACGCCCTTGCTTGTGGTTTGGTCGCGTTGGTAGCCAACTGGAGAGTACAGCCTCCCTACCCCCCTCACGGCTGCAAAGTGAAGGGCTGGCCTGGAGTCAGACGCACAGCCAGTACTTTGTCCTGGAACTTCCAAGCCCCCCTGCCTTGGAGACGGAGATGGCGTTGGCAGTGTCATCTGAACAGGGTGTGGTTCAGGGACTGGCTGCTTGGATTCTCATGACGTCGTGTGTGTGTGTGTGTGTGTGTGTGTGTATGTGTGTGTGTGTGTGGCCCCTGTAGCTCCGCTTGCTGCTGCTCCCTGCTTTTCCTTCACAGAATTTTACTTGTGCCCGCGCAGTTACACAGACGACCTGCCTCCCTGTGATTTGTAAGAAGCAGATCCTAGTGTTCAGTGCAGCTCCGCAGTCACGCTCCTGGGTCCCAGGCCCTGTTGCCCCTCGTCC
Source organism: Rhinolophus sinicus (assembly GCF_057876585.1). Classification (NCBI taxonomy): domain Eukaryota; kingdom Metazoa; phylum Chordata; class Mammalia; order Chiroptera; family Rhinolophidae; genus Rhinolophus; species Rhinolophus sinicus. The sequence continues at coordinate 56,022,188 of NC_142513.1, read as the reverse complement.
CCGTGGCCCTGGGTGTAAGGGTCCTCAGTCTCAGTTTCTTTATCTGCAAAGTGAAGGCGTGATAGCCCTTGTGGGATTGTGTGAGGATTAGGAACATTAATCTACAGAAGTACCTACTTAGCACAGGACCTGCTCCTTAATAATGGTCAGTAGAAACTGCTTGTATTAATATTAGTAATAGGTGATGCTTGAGTATTGATTAGTACAGAACACGTCGATTCCAGCTAAGCGGACATTGCTGGTTCCCTGCGCAGTGAACCCTGTTACTCCTTGACTGAGGTTATAACATTGGAGATGCAAACTCTTTAGATGAAAGTCCTGTGTTGTCACCAGGGTAGGGCTGTGGGTGGCCTTGCTGAATGTCGCGGTACATTTGCAGCGCTTTGTGAGTTTCACAGCATCATATGCTCCCGTCAGTATGGAAGCCATCGCGCTGCCCTTTTCCCCGCCTGGGTCTCTGGTCCTGAGCTCACACTACCTCTCCTGACACCTGGGGTCATCGTGGCCACTGGCACTGGGCGGCAGGAATCGTGTTAGTCCAAGGCCCCTGCCTGGTCAAGCACAGCGCCGGCTGCTTCTGTGAATTGACTAGCCTGGAAGCTCGGTAAGGCAGGCTCCTTTCAAATGGGAGTGCTGCGCACTTGGTGTGAAATATAGCAGAGTTATTTACACAGGGCTCTGCTCTGCCCTGGCTGTGTACGGTGTGGTGCACCTTCGGCCATTCGCCGGGCCGATCAACCAGGCGGTGAAGGTGAAGCTGTGATACTTGAATTGTGTGCCTTTTGTTTTATAGGTTCTTCAAATGATTTCATTTTGCACCACTCAGAATTGTTATTCTCAGACGTCTAGTTTATAAATACCATTTACCCTGAGCAATTTTCTGTTACATTTAAGAATCATTTACTTTCAGAGAAGATGACCTACAGCTTCCTGAATTTTGGAATCTAGGAAACATTGTGGCGTTAATTTCTTGCTAAACCAAAATACAAACCAAGATTGAGTATCTCTCCCTGTTTTATGTGCTGAGTATGCTGCACGTGCTTGTGTTTTATTCACTTATGACTATATTATAAATTATATATGGTATATTATGTACTATACGCTGTATATTGTATATCATATATCATATACGTATGCATGTAAATATTATAGCTTGTCAGTATGTACACATTTAACATGTGGAATACAGAGGATTGAAATTATGTTTTGCTCCCTCTACTCCCAATAATCATTCTTCTCTGATATTTTAGTATGAAATACTTCAAAGGTGTAAAAAAGTTGAATTGTCCAGTCAATACGCATTTACCCGTTTACTCTAATGATTCTACACTTAGCATCTTGCTCTGTTTGCTTCATCGTATGATTGTCCGTCTCTCCATCACTGTATCCATCCGCTGCCGTCTTTCTGTTGCTGTATTTGTAAGTAGCTTACATGCTGCCCCGCTCACGGCCATGTGCTGTGTTTGCAGGAAGCGTACGATTACGTCTTGGGGCTTCCCTGGCCTCCCTCTCGTAGAGACCTTGACACCTTGACTCGTCTGAAGCCTCCCCAGGAGGCGAGAACCCTCCCCGGGGCCTCCCCCAGGGCTCTAGCCCTCTATGTCTGGTCTTGACAGTTTTGATTCTCACTCTGCCTTTTACAGGAAGGGGATTCAAGATGCTGTATCTATATTTTCACTTCCTCAAGCCAAGTTAATTCTCTCGTCTCCCCATAAAATGCTGTCCGCTCCCCATCCTTTTAGCACCAGCCAAATAAAGGCTCTGACAAACACCAACTCCAGAGGCAGGCCGGTTTAGCCTTAGGTGTCCCCTTTGGTTATTTCCCAGCATTCTCTGCTTTGGACAACCTCCCTCCCCCTCCAGCTAGCCATTCGGGCCGACCTTTGAGAAGAACGAGTTCGGCTGTCCTGACTCACTGGGCCCCAATTCTATCCTGCCCTTGGCTGAAGAGAATCACCTGGCCTGAAGTCCTACCCCCCCGCCCCCGGGCCTGCACCCACTGTCTGATCCATGATGGGAACAAAGGCTGCACCCCTCAGCCCCTGCTTGCATCTCTCGAGGGTCATCCTGTCCTTAGACCTGCCTGTAGGGTTGGCCAGCGCCTCTGCTGCACTTGCATCCCAGCTCACCTGCTCTCGCTGCCCAGTCCTGCTTCTTTCCCTCCCTTTCCGGGGGGCGTGATCCCTAAACAGTCTTTCCTAAGCATGTGGCTGATAGTGTCCCTTTTGGAGTTGGTCCCCTGGGAAACCCAATCTGTGACCGATCTGTAGGGCAGGACAACTTTTCCCTTCTAGGTTCTTTGGCTGGTCTAATAATGAAATTGACGTATGAAAAATTAACAGGAGAAAAAGACTAATTGCGTACATATGGGAACCCTAAAGATGTGAGGCTCCCCGACTGTCAGGCAGGTGGGGCTTCTGTGCCATCCTGAGCTCAGGAGAAGGGGGTGGGGAAGGCGGCAGTCCTGCAGGGAGATGGGAAGAGCAAATGTTTGGTAAACAAGTGTCGTTATGCAGATAAGCGCTTGTGATATTAAAAGGTATCTCTGGTAATGGTTCTCTTGTTGGTACAGGCCCCCTCGCTAAGTTCTTCTAGGCAGTTAGGGAGATTCTTCTTGAGTCTCTTGGACCTTGACTGCGTTCAGCTCGAAATAACCCACATACCACACGGCACATTCTGGGGCCACTTGCCCAAACCCCATCAATACAAAATTAGTGTCTTACAGGGCAATATTACTGTAACTTCAGGGGTTATCTTTTCTACTGCACAGAAATCTACAAATTAATGCATAGCCTGACGGTACCCGAGCCCTTAATATACAGTACGTCGCAAAATCAAACCCAGGTATATTCCTCAGGGTTTGGCTGATCTGTAAAGAGCCAATAGTAAATAGTTTAGGCTTTACAGGCCATATGTCTCTGTCACTCTCTCACAACTCTTTTAACTCGGCTGTTGGAGCGGGAAAGCTGTCATGACTAAACTAATGGGCCAGGCTGCGTTCCAATGAAACTCTCCCTCCCAAGCTGGGGAGGGTGAGATTTGGCCCTAGGGCCATGGCGTGCTGACTCCTGCCCTAGAGAGTGAAGTAATCTTTGGCTAAGTCCTGAAACAGTGTCCTAGCATGACATTGAAAGGACAAGCTGCCTGCCGTCTCTGCCCCTCTGATGCTTGCAGGATGTATCCTTTCTAAACCCCGCACCAGCCTGCGAGGCGCTGCTGTTACCACTTCACAAGTGAGGACATGGGATCCATAAGCGTTGTGCGTGGTCCCACTGCTTACGTAAATGATGGTTCTGGAAGTGAGCATGGAGCCTGGAGCCTTGAATCATGGGAAGCATTTGGGACAGAGGTCTGAGTCACTATTTGGAGAAAAGCACCCCCAACACTGAGCTGATGACAGAGTCCCAGAGCCTACGGGTGTCTGAAGCGTTCCTGCCCTGCACTGCACTGTCTCAGCCACGTGTCCTGGAATTGTCTGTCACAGGGTGGGACTGACCTGTGAGCAAGGCAACTTGCATGCAGGTAGTACTTGTCTATTAAGGTTTTGGAGGGCTATTCTCACCTGAACCTGCAGTCCTCTGACACAAGTAGGAGGTGAGAGCAGCTTACAGCACAGAGGCAGCAGACCCATAACCTGGACCATTCCTCAGGCTGGCTGTGCCACTGAGCAAGCCCGTTGGTACACCTGGGGCTCTGATGGGGCATCTCTATAGCCTTTCCAGCTCTCGTTTTGTAAAACTCCATTCACAGGGCCCGGGTGCTAATCCTGACCCCTCATCTCACCAGCTGTGTGACTATGGGCAAGTTTCATACATCTCTCTGTGCCTCAGTTTTCTCATGTGTAAAATGGGGACAAATACAGTATCTTTTCAATATGGCTAATAGGAAACTGAAATGAATTTGTATCTGTAAAGCTTGTTGGATAATACCCCTGGTGCCTGGTACGTGGAAAGCACGATGGCAGTGTTTTCTGTTATTATTTGTCATTGTTATTGTTACCATCGTTTTTTTTAGCTCTTAGTATGGTGTCTGGCTGGTAACAGGTGCTCAATAAGGGTAATTCAATGCTTCAGTGAGCCTTGTGGTGAGTTAGATTCAGAGTACGTTCTAGAATGGGGCTTTCCAGTCGTGCTCTCTGAGGATGGGCATAGTCTGTATTGGTGCTGTCAGGTAGGGCCGTGTGTGGCCGGTGAGCACGTGACAGGTGCGTGGTTCCCGGAGGAACTGCATTTCACATTTTCTTCAATCTTATGCACACTATATAGCCACATGTGGCTAGTGGCAACCGTGTTAGACAGCACAGCTCCCTGAGTATTCTAGTGTTCAGAGGTTGCGCTTCAGTTGGTCTGGTATTGGCATTTTCAAACGTTGCAGATGATTAAAATGTAGCCAGAATTGAGAACCACAGCACTAGAACTTTGGCCAGTACTTTATTACCCATCCATCCACCTGCCCATCCACCCATCCACCCATCCATCCATCCATCCATCCATCCATCCATCCATCCATCCGCCCTTGTATCCATCTACCCCCTTCCATCCATCCATCCACCCACCCACCCGTCCACCCCCCTATCCATCCATCCGTCCTTCCATCCATCCATCCATCCATCCATCCATCCATCCATCCATCCATCCATCCAATAAGTCAATACAGGCGTCCCCAGCTCTTCAAAAGTTTGCGTTAGGCCACTTCACTTTTACGAAAGACCTACATTGGTACTGACAGTCCCCAATTTATGATGGTTCAACTTCCGATTTTCTACTTTATAATGGTGTGACAAACGATACCCATTCAGTAGAAACCGGCGGGGCTAAGCTCCGCTATTTGGTAGTCTAGGTGTATCTAATGCATTTAGACTTAGGATAGTTTCAGCTTACAATGGGTTTATCAGGATGTAACCCCATCGTAAGTCAAGGAGCGGCTGTCTTCACAAACCGAAAGAAATCCGAAGAAGATTTTGATGTTGTGAAGAAAGGTGCAAAGCGAAAGCAGTGTTTTGCGTTTGTTTTGCGTGAGCCGCTGTAGTGGCAGCATGTCCCCCGCCCCCCCCCCCAGCTGTGAGAGCGGCCCCGCCCAACTCCTTCCCAGGCACTACTCTCAGGGGCTCAGCATCAAGCCCCAGAGCCTCGAACGGTGTCTGTGGGTGTCTGGGCTTTGTGTCCATTTGTTCTGTGCCTCTGTTAGCAAGATGGCTCCTAAGGCATCGGAAAAGCCTGAGAGCTTGTAAGGGCAGTACACTTACTGGACATAATTAAGTATATTTGGTATGGTTTGCTAGGTTATTTTTGGGGTCTGGGAACACTCAAAAATTCTTCCGTATGAAAATAATTGCTTCTTCTCTTTATGGCATTTTGGCTTACGAAGGGTTCCATAGGCACACTCTACTTTGAGATCCCGGGGGAGCCTGCATTAAGCTCCTGTTATGTGCCACTTACTCTCCTAGACACTGGCAGTCAGCAGAGAGAGAGGTTTGGGGCATCAGCGTGCATGCTACTGGGGGAATAGATAATATAAAAACACGCGATGGACCGGCCGCTATGAGCCCAGGTCCCTGAGTGCCGTGAGGAAAGTAGAGGGGGTTGCGGTGGTGAGTGGCTTGGAAGGGATGGTGGTGCTTGTTTGGGGAAAGCTCCCTCAGGAAGGGGACCCCTGAGCTAAGACCTGGTTGGGAGGGGATAGCCGTGTCCTGATCTGGGGTAAGATTGTTCCAGGCAGAGGGAGCAGCACGTCGTCTGGACGTTGGAACTGCTTGGCTTGTTTGCCACACAGGAGAGAGGCCAGCGTGGCTGGCAGGGTGAGCACGGAGGATGGGGGTAGGACATGAGTTTGGAGAGGAGCAGGGTAGGGTTTTCAGGACCTTGCAGGCCAGGGTCCGGGGTTAAGCTTTTCTTCTAGGTGCCGGGGGAACCGTAGGAAGCTCCTGAGTGTGCGTCCTGTCTGCCAAGGCTCTCTTTCATTGTTTATAGTGCATGGGTGACAGGGAGCGCCGTGGTGGCAATGCGGTGTGGCTCCGGGGGCAGCATGATGATAGCTGGACACAGATGGTGGCAGTGAAGACAGAAGACGGACAGATAGGAATCCGTCAAGGCAGAGCGAACAGAACGTACTGATGGGGGGATTGGATGTATGAAGGTCAAAGGGGAGTTCGTGTTGCCCTCCTCCCCAAATCTAGCTGGACAGTGAAACTGGGTCTTCGGGGTTCCCACTGGCCGAATAAGCTTCGCTTCCTTCCATCTCGCTTCTGAGACTGCTAGGAAGCCTGTGATGAGAAGGAGAGGGGGGTGAGGGCTGATAAAGCACGCAGCCTGAGGCGGTGTTTCTCTGACTTGCATGTGCCCATCACCTGGGGATCTTGTTAAAATGCAGAGTCTGACTCAGGAGGTGTGAGGCCAGGTCGGAGATTTCTGAAATGCTCTCAGGCAATATCAGTGCTACTTGTGCTTGGGCCCACTTTACCCGGC